>NC_064621.1:250979378-252268306 GCF_023898315.1 Schistocerca nitens
CTGCAATTCGAATTTGGGCTGAAAACCTAAATCTGGATGTTAGATCGTTCTTCTTCCTTCCTGATATCAAAATTTATACTTCTTATATTTTTCCTCTTGCTTTGATACTAATCTATTAGCGTTATCTTACCTGTTTTGTATTATTCATTGATTCCGCTGAAGATAATGGGTACGAAACACACTGAAACGTTGCGACAAGGTGATGCCACCACGCAGCTGATCACCCGAGAAGATTTTGTCACCTTCACTATCGTATATCAATTTACAATTGTTAATCAACGTGGGGCTATAGATGCAACATTCACCGGTTGCTAATCTCAATGGAGCCACTTTAATTCAGCGTTCGTCTTATCACCATAAATTCTTAGGGACTCTGGAAGGTAGAGGGCGAGTCCTCTTCCTGATATCAACGGAGTTAACAGTCACCTTCCTTTGTTGACGGAATTTTATTCCCTTAGAAACGAGTCCATCCCACCACAAAAATTTAAAAATTACTTTCTCATATCTTATCAGAAAATTCGCCTGGACCAAACCAAGAGGACTTAGGAAGAACTCACGACATTACAACAAAAACATTTGCCCACACATTATCAACGCAAGAACGCTACACGGTAGCGAAGCTCACATACTTCACACAAAAGCTACATGGAAAATGTACTGAAGAAGGAAAGTAAAATTATAGCGGAAGATGGCTGCAGGCTAGAAACCCGAAGAACGACAGGAAAACTGTACTATTTCTGGGCAGATAGCCGAAAAACAGAACGAAAATTTGAGGGACTTATCTATAGACACCCAGCAACAAGACTTGCCCATAAAACTTTATCGTATTTGGAACGACTGAAAAGTATGCCCTGGATTTAACAAGACAAAATTACCTGAAGTGCAGTCGGGGAATTACACTGCGAAGAAAACGGGAACGATTGTGTGTGTGTGTGTGTGTGTGTGTGTGTGTGTGTGTGTGTATGTCACGGTTACAGCGCCAGAGCACCGTGCATCTAGCAAAGTGTTTACTTGCTGAATGCTACTCCTAAAAATAAGACAGGGAAGGCAACACATGAGTCAAAGAAAAAGAATGATTGTCACATGTCACTAAGAATATGATGGATTACCTTTTGTGCGAGACGAAGCGAAGTTGCTCCTTATTATTAATGCTGAAATTAAATCCTCGTCAGACATATGATTTGATCTTGTGTGGAACTGAATTTGACAGCACGATACCGCTGTCTAACTCTACGCAGTGTCTGACAGGGAAAGAAAAATACGAGTCGAGCTACGGAGCACCTTCAGCCTAAGGGCCTCTCTGCGACGGAGCTGCTGTTCTGACATGACCAGAGGATAAGGTCACGCCACGTCAGCAGGCAGCGCGAAAGTACACCTACGCTCCCCGTATCACTCGATTACAGCAAAGTCACCGGCGCTGTACCACAATTAACACCACTCCCCCTTTCGACATTGATGCCGCGTGGAATAATGTTGGTAACTGTGCTCAGCTCGGAACAGCAGCCGGATATTGTAGCGTTCCGTCAGTGCTAAAAGAATTCATGAGCGGCTAATGTCAGAAGTTAACGTCGGTAGTATGTCACGGCAGTGAATCAGAGCAACACGCAGTATTGTATCACCGTAACAATGAGACTTTTCAAATGTCGGCGAGGGCTTCGTGTGGAGGTGTGTTGTCAGCCGTACAATATGCCCTCACCGTCACACAGTGGAGAGCTCCTTTTGCGAAGGAGGTGGCCATGAAGCTCGCGGTTGGTACTAAATATGCGTAAGGCCAAAGTAGTTTTGGTCAAAGGCGGCTAGAAAGAAAGTCTTACTTTTCAACAATGTCGAAGAAATATTTTTCAAAAATCTTTTATATTTTGGCGTGAAAGTGAAAAGACATAACAAGTTTCTGCTTTCTGAGTTATGGAAAGCTCAAAACTACTAAAAAAGGTGGGCAAAGTGATCGCAGATGAATAGACAACGCCGGATAAAGTGAAAAGTTTATGGTTTCGGTATCAGGAAAACTGTCAGGGAAGTTTAGATCGCAGACGTTTGGAAAAAAACAAAATATCTCATTTTTCAACAAAATCCCTAAAGCCTCTGGAGCACAAGTATTGGTCAATTTTGGATGGACTAGAAAAAATACTTTGCAGAAGTCTACTAGTACTTTGACGTAAAAGCAAAAAGACATCTCCACACTTAATGGTGTTTTGTGACTTTCAGAAGTATGGAAAGCCCTAAACTGCAAAACCTCGTGATCAATTTGTTCTCGTATGAAGACGAAACCGTGGATAAAGTGAAATGTCTATGGTTTCGATGTAACACAAACTGTTCACAAATCCGACACATCAGCAATAAGGTCGACGTTTGTGTTCCTTCGCAAATTTAGAATTCCGTTCTACGTCATACTGAAGAAACCAAGATTAGCGCTGAAAGTCCCGTCGACATCGAGGTCACTGCAGATGAAACATGAGTTCGAATTGGCGAGGGGGAGACGGAAACCATCCCGGGTTCCGCCTGAACTGATACAGTGAAATGATGTCATACCACTCTACGGATATAAATTCCGCTCCGACCAAATACCGTTGCATCAATTTCAATACCACTCCGAGAGAAATAGCTTGGTCCTGTTATATTGATTCCGAATCCTTTTACTTTGTTTGTGTACGAGAGGGAGAGGGGGGGAGGGGAGCATTGCTGTGAAATATTTCATCACCTAAAGCACCTAAGCATACATAGTATTAAGGTTATTTGTGCCGTTAATATTATGAATAATCTTAAGCTCTCGTTGCTAGGTGAACAGAAATATGTTTTTCCACACAGGAAAATATAATAACCTTCGGTCTTACCCAAGCTTTTCCGCTCCTTCCATATCCTAGAAAGACTCATATTTCTGCTCACTTTCCGTAATTGGATACTACATTCCTCGAACATCCCACGCCATTTCCTAAATTATATACCTTCAACTGTCCTAAATATCCACTAAACTCGAATATAATTCCTAAAAGTCTCGACAAGCTACCACAATTCTACCTATGAGTCTCACCTTCTCTGCATTTCCAAACACCCACGCTATCTTTTATCAGCATAATATCAATCGACTTCCTCTCCCTCATTCCGGAGATCTACACTTCCTATCAGCCACAACTCTCCCCACATCTTCCACCTGAAATGAATATTCTAATAATCCATCCTCTCCCTGCCATATGCTACCCTACCCACCTCCGAATACCTACATCCCATCCTTTAGTTCTGTCCTATACCCAAATACAATGTTTTCCAAACAATATAGGGACTGATGACCCTGTAGTTTGGTCTCTTTCTCTCCAAACCAGCCAAACCAACAATATATTCTTTGATCTTACATTATTTTCGAGCTCTCTTATCTGGTATTAGCACCAAAGTATGCATACAACTAGAAAGAATAAGTATTTAATCATAATTATTTTGTCTTTACTAAAATTATGTTTACGATTAAACATTTTAAATCAGATGCCGAACAGCAGTGTCACAGCGTACGCCCACTATGGGGACTGTCAGTAGCAAATAACAGTACTAAAATAAATCTCTCTCAGCCAGCTTACAGTAAGAATCTAGTAGCTCTTCCCGTTGTATTAAGAGGAGACGCTGATTTGTAGCCGCGCGGGATTAGCCGAGCGGTCTCAGGCGCTGCAGTCATGGACTGTGCGGCTGGTCCCGGCGGAGGTTAGAGTCCTCCCTCGGGCATGGGTGTGTATGTGTTTGTCTTTAGGATAATTTAGGTTAAGTAGTGTGTAAGCTTAGGGACTGATGACCTTAGCAGTTAAGTCCCATAAGATTTCACACACATTTGATTTTTTGCTGATTTGTGACCGCGATTGGTGGCTCAGTGGTTCAACACTGGACTCGCGATAGGAAGGACTGGAATCTCAGTCCAGTCTGCTTGATTTAGTTTTTATGTAGTTCCCATAAATCGATTACCGTTCCGTTGCTAAGAAATTCGCCGATTTTTTCTGTTGTCTCATTGAATCCGAGCTTATGCTTCGACTCTAATGATTTGCTTGTGTTAGTTGGGACGTGAAACCCAAACTTTTCTTCCTAACAACCCTTCTGAAAGGAATCACACCTGTGACTTACTACTGTCTGCGCAGTTGTGCACAAGATCAGTTAGTCCCTCTGGATAACAAACCTTGGTTTTAAAGGAAACTTCATTCTACTAGTGGATATGATGAACAGACCTTCTTTGCTTATCCGGTATCGTTAGTACTTATTTGGTAGAAACATTGTTCACAAAACGCTCTAGTCACATTTTGATGAAACTGATCCCTCTTTTCCGAAACTTGTCGTCTTCAGTCTTTCCTGTTCTTTCGTAGACACTATTGTACACTCTTTAGGAAGGTATAAATGTCACAACAACCGAGATAAATGAAGACACAGATAATTGGGTGCAAGTTGTGAATGACTTTATGGTTACCACACAAATACATCGAACAATGATTACACAACTTGCACTCATTTGGTACATTCGTATTCCTTCCCTAACGAGTAGCCGTTATTTCACGTGAGAGAAAGAGAACCAGTGGCGATAATAGAATTAACATAATGGTTCAATCGTGGCTGTATGTTTAACCATCATTTGCTGTTTCTCGAACTCCAAAGAAAAAGAAATGTGTTCTCAACGATTATCAGATAACGAAGCGCTTGTAACATTGTAAATACGTACATTAGAAAAGAGAGACATGGTTCTCTGATTTACGGTATCATCTAGAGATCATGTTTGGAGAAATAAAGATTGTAGAGAGAAGGACCTGTTTTCCTAACTTTTTCACGTTTACCCACATATGTTTTCGTTCTCCTTCCGAATTATCGGTAGTATTAAATTTATTTTAGAACAGAACACCAATTTTGACATAAATTTGTGGTTTCTTTTTCGATAAATCACTAAAGTGTGAAAACGTTTGTGGGTAAGGATATAACTAAAAATATAGCATGATGAAGATAATTGATCGCAACTTATACAATTGCAGGTATTAGCTACGAAAAACTTATTTTCTGCTGCAATAACTACCGCAAAACTACCACTCCGTAAACGAGAAATTGAACTCGGGGCGTATAATCGTTTGAAACGAATGAAATGTGTTGCACTAACTAGTGCCGTTGCAGATAATGAGGTATAATCTCTTAAAAAGTTTTCTACTTGCCCCTCTTTGATCTGTGTGATGGTAGTTACGACAGGAATCTCTCGGAACAAAAAGTGTGATACGAAATTACAGGCAAGCCGTGGTGTTTATCGCCCAGCACTACCAATCAAAGTGTCAGCAAGCGGGTGAAGAACACCGAGGAGCTGCCAGATCTCCATGTGCAGAAAAAACGTTTCAACTGGCGCCGCAATGCCAATTTATTACAAGGCGTGTGGTTTCCTTCGGAAGCAGCTATCACAGAAGACTTTCCAACGAAATAAAAAGCTAGTGATCGTCAACAGACGGTCGGTACGCACTCGCCTTCCTCCAAATGAAGGCAGAACGCAAGTAACGATTCTGCCGCCGTTTACAGGAGTCAGCGAAGGTCATAAGGTTGTTACGGATTTCGCGTAGTACTTCATGTAGACCCTGTCAATTTACTGCAGAACACAGCTGCTCCTGGTATGGATGCCGGTAACGCTTAACGTCGTTAACCGACAGAAATCAGACCAAAGTGGCGCAGTTGTTGAGATACAGAATACATGATCTAGTCATCTCGTCGCCGGCTGACGTTAAACCTCCGTCTCCCTCGCGTTCATCCGAAAGGCAAGTTCGATCGTCTCCGGAATTTTTCGGCGAATGGGCAAGATTTCCGCTGTGGGAACACACACTCTGCTGTCACTTTGTACTTAAACAAACTATCTGCTTAATTTTCTCTAGAGTTTGTGGTGCTTACTATAACTGGATGTCTGAAATCATTTAAAATACGAGCCTCACTATTTAAACGACGACCCAAATCCATCTAACGGATAGATCACAATGATGTATTAAAACGGCTGCAGTCGATTCCACGAGATAGCCCCCTGGGTTCATTTATGTTGAAGGTGCTACATTAAAAGTTGATTTATTGGCAAACACCGTTTACGGATACAACAAGAGGCACAATAACTAAGGGTCGGCCATGTTGTTTGAGGGTTGCCAATTTAATTTTCGCAGTTGATCACAAAATACATGAACTGCAAGTCATACGATCTACCCCAGTGACATCTCAAACTGAACTGTTGTTGGAGTCTCTCAGAAATATGTATATAGTCATGCGTCTCCCCATAAGATTAGGAGTTGTGACGTCACGAAAACGTAGTACTTAATAGTAGAAATAAGATTCTTGGTGGGAAGCAGTACTTTTATTTGCAATACTTGTAACAGAATTAAATCAGTTCAAAACGTATACGAACGCAGTAGTAACAATATCTGAGCCAGTTATTCTATCCACTAATCATTCTTCCATCTTAGCCAAATAAAATAAACATATTTTTCATTAAATATGAAATGCCTACGTAATGTTGTGTAAAGTGTCTGATCTTAAAGCATTTTTTGTACTGATTCCGAAAGTGTTCTTAGATTTCACGTGACAGCCATATTTCCAAAGTTCTGGGTAGCCAAATATTGAGATTAATTTGTCTACACATTACGTTAATATTAATTCCCTGATGCGTGTGCTATCTATTTATAGGTGTAAAACGTTATCTTTCGTCCTTTAACATTAGTTGAATAAGCTATATAACTGAATACATCTTTTAATTGGATTCTGATATGGTTTGAAGAATTTATCTGCTTAAACATTCGAAATATAGATAGCTTACAGAGATTTGAAAAAAACGAATTTCAGAAGTTTGTTTGCTATGAACGGAATCAGCAGTTAGCAACGTTGTATTGATGTTAGAAACATGTCTCGTGTAAAAAAAAAAAATGTAATATTAAGTTAGGTTAGAGTCAAAGCGTCCGTTGTAAAGTGTTCAATCGACTTGCTCCCACAATCACTAACGGATTACTTAAACTACACTTCAGGGTTTCCTTTATTACGCGAGACTCGTCAATAACAGCATATAAATTGATATTTTTGGAGTTTGTTTCTTATACTCGCGTCTCTATGTTCTTTTTAGTTTTATGTGACTGTCCCTGTATCACATGGACAGTGTTTCCCGTTATTTCTATTATGTATGACTACACTTATTTATTTAAATAGTGAGATACAAAGTGCTTCCATATCATCAATCCTCAATTATCTCTTGTTCTAGTAAGATTTTGCCATGATTTTGAGCACATTTTTTATTTTCCATGTTCGTACATACTTGTGTAGAACGAGACGTTTGCTCGTATTCTGCTGATGCATTCTGTTTTAATAGTAAATGGCTGTTGAATTACTTAGAATTTGATATTTTACCATGGGAAAAAGCCACTCTATTGCAAAAGTAATATTTCGAATCTCTTCACACGTTTCTATTCAGCTGAATTATTGTTCCAGTAATACCTATGCAACAACATGCCGCAAAACAAACATGTTTTTTTTTAAATTTTCGTGTTGTCATCGTTTGTGTGTTATTTACGTCCAAAATATATCGATAGTCTCAATGCACGTAAATTAAAATTTCTCTCTTAAAATTTCTCTCGTAATACACAAGGGTCTGATAAAAAGTAATGCCTCCGAATCCTTTATGTGAAAACACTTACAGCTTTTTAAACAAAACAAACGTTATTAACGTACTACACCTTTATTCTTCATTTCTACATATTTGCAGCCTTCGGCAGGTAGTGGGCTCCGAACTGTAATATTTAAAGTGGTGTAACGTAACAATGTGAGCGCAGTACAGACAGCGTGCCTTGTAATCGAGTTTCGCATTCGAATACTTTGTCCACACATTGAGCACCCTCTGCTTGAGCATGGCAATGCCAACCACACACGGGTGAGACGACTTAAGCAACATTCCGAAGCCTTGGATTCATTGTCGTCGAGTATCCAACATACAGCCCCAACTCAGACTAACCGATTTTTACCTGTTCCCAAAAATTAAATGGTTCAAATGGCTCTGAGCACTATAGGACTTAACTTCTAAGGTCATCAGTCCCCTAGAACTTAGAACTACTTCAACCTAACTAACCTAAGGACAACACTCACATCCATGCCCGAGGCAGGATTCGAACCAAAAGTTAAAGAACACCTTTGTTAGTGATGAAGCGCTGCAAGGAGAGGTGAACTTGTGGCTCCGACAACAGAGTCAGACATTCTAAAATAACTTATCGACAAAGTGGCCTCTCGATGGGAAAAATGTGTTCGTCGCAAGGGTGAATATGTTTGGAGGAATAAATATGTAGTCATGAAGAGTAAACATGTAGAAAGTTAATAAGGTTTGTTTCATTTAAAAAGCCTTAAAAGTCCTCACATTTTAACACGGCCTCTTATAAATCACACAAACAATGAAATGGCGAAAGGTGAGTTACGTTAAACTTTTCTAAGACAGGTGTAAATATTTAGCCAGATAACCAACACTGCAACAACGAATAAAAACAACGCGTTTCATGGCTGCATGTCCCGCACCCCACGACGAAATGCATTACCTAATATAGAGATCTATATACGGAAGTATATTGTTCAAAATGGTTCAAATGGCTCTGAGCACTATGGGACTGAACTTCTGAGGTCATCAGTCCCCTAGAACTTAGAACTACCTAAACCTAACTAACCTAAGGACATCACACACATTCATGCCCGAGGCAGGATTCGAACCTGCGATCGTAGCGGTCGCGCGGTTCCAGACTGTAGCGCCTAGAACCGCTCGGCCACTCCGGCCGGTGGAAGTATATTGTCTTAATAGTGTCGTGCAGTACTATTATCTGTAATACCAGGGGCTGAAGCAGAAATCATGTGCAGTTTTGAGAAAAAATATCTGTTTGCTCCTGCCGAAAAGCACTAAAACAGCTTGCTTCTATCCAAACGGTTATGACGAAGGTTGCCTCTAAAGGAAATCGAACAATGGGCTGGCAAATTTTTGCAGCGACCTTAACTTTTAGTGTGGCCCCCGTCGACGTGGGCACCGACCCTGAATCTAACAGCCGAAAACGGCGAAAAACAAAAGCGGCCGGTGGCGGACGGCTCTGGGAATTCTCCCGTCGCCAGGGCGCAGGCCGGAGGATAGCCGCGCGCACAGTGGAGAGGCGAGGCTGAGGTGAGGTGAAGGGTGATCTCGGGCTCAAATCTCCCCGGGGCCACGTTAGCGCTGTGAGCCAATCTGCTGTATTATTCACCTCAGCGGCTGCAGGAAAAGCCGCCAAGGCCATCCCAGGGGCTGCAGCTGACCGGCCACGCCCAGGGCGGACCGAGCCATCAGCTGCAAAGTGGCTCGGAATGGAGGGGTATCCCGGGAAATGCCTAGAGTGCTCCGTGCGTCCAGAACTACGCCACCGGTGAATGTGCAGACACTGAAGGCCGCTACACAGTACTCATTGTTTAGACTGACCGGTTCCAATATTAAGGATTTCTTCTACGTCTGTTTTGAAGACCTGTAGCCCACTGGTGTTTTGAACATCAGCTGCACAATGGTTATCCCAGGAAATGCCTAATGTGCAATGCGTTTCCAGATGAAAACGACGTCGCCAGTACAGACGCAAGCAGTGAAGGCCGATGCAGAATCTTGACGATTTAGAATGAACATTATAAATCTTTAGTATTAGTTCAACGCGTTCTAGGAAGACCTGCAGTCCGTTGGCGGCTTGTGCACTCCACCAAAACAGAGCCATGAGCTGGAAAGTGGTTCGGAATAGAGGGGTATCCGTGGAAGTACCTGCAATATTTCGTGTGTCTAGGCAAGCAGCCACTGAAGTCCTCTAGGTTTAGACAGAACAGTATAAGTTATTGAGTTAATTAGTTTCATGCTCCGTGGATCATTTTGTACGATAAGTGGTAATGATATTGAACGAGTCATATCACATTCACACTGCAATTTAATTTGTACACATGGTTTTATGCTGTCATTTTTTTAACATACAGATGTGTGTTAGTAATTCTTAGCCAACAACTTGTACATACTACAATAATATTAATTTTTCTACGGAATAGAAGGAATTGTCAAGGAGAAACTTTTTTTAATTTCTTTTCAAATTTTACTTTGCTGTGTGCCAGATATTTTATATCACAAGGTAGATAATTAAAAATTTTAGTTGTAGCATTGTGCAGCCCATTTTGTACTAAAGACAACCTTAATATGGGGGTAATGAATATGATTTTTCTTCTGGTATTTTACTCGTAATTATGCACATCATTGGCCCTTTTGAATGGTAAGGCTTGATGGTTAGCTCAACATCTGATGAGAACACCTGTAGGCAGTGATGGTTTAAACAGTCCACCAATATCGGAACCATGAGATCTTTTGCAACCCTGCCTCAGGCCGGAATTCATAATTCGTCATACTTACAAAAGCGTCAGGATTTAATGCGCTTGTCAAATGGTTCAAATGGCTCTGAGCACTATGGGACTAAACTTCTGAGGTCATGAGTCCCCTAGAACTTAGTACCACTTAAACCTAACTAACCTAGGGACATCACACACATCGATGCCCGAGGCAGGATTCGAACCAGCGACGGTAGCGGTCGCGCGGTTCCAGACTGTAGTGCCCAGAACCGCTCGGCCACTCCGGCCGGCTGCGCTTGTCAGTTGTGGCCGTCAGACAACTCGTAAGCAGTGAATTTCTTATTGTCCAGGGAATTTGTGCAAGAATGAAATAAAACAACTGTTAGGATGCCCTCGTTTTGATAAAAAAAAGAATATAGTATTTCATGGGCGAAATAAGATGACGGACAGGTACGCAAGCCTATTTAGAATACTGAGGTATAGTAATCCAAATTAAATCCAAGAAAAGATAAGTAAGAACTTATTAATGTTAGAAGAGCAGTCGAAATGAATGAAGCAAGGGAAAAAAGTATGGCTTCAAGTGAGGGGAGTCTTCTGGACAGTTTGTACCTGCCGACACAGTCAAAGTTTAAATGTCATAGTGATATTTCCATTGACTCTGATTTCGTCTCTATGCGTCCACTACGTTTTCTGAAGTTTTTCTTCATTTCCTCTTAGTTAGCACTGAGAAACTGCTGCGTGTGTGACTGCATACTTTGTCGTAAACAAACAGTAACAGCAAACGAAAATAAAAATGTCTTCCTCCATCTTCAAATAATACCGTAAAACGTTAGGGTGGAGGGGGAAATTCCATTGTGTAAAATGGTTCTCAACGGCACCCTTCCCACGATGCACTTCTTCTCTTGCGCGTGTTATAGCCTCTGACAAACTGATGACAACGATTAACATCACCACAGTTTTCATTGGGTGAAAAAAACCTTGGCAATATCCTGGAGTGTCAATGAGAAAGTGTCAAGTTGAGGAAATCTTCAAGAGCCGGCCTACGCAGTTACCACTGGGGATCATATGTGTATACGTAATGACCTTTAGAGCTGAAATCCTAACTCTTTACTTCGAAATCAGGGCTATACATGGCTCGGTAAATCCCTGGTGCTAAATGTTGATCTTTCAAGCGTTGTTCTACACAGATTTTTACTCTCAGCGCTAAAGATGTTGTGTTTCTTGTATGTGGAAACATCCACCTAATTACCGCCCGTGAAATAAAAATTTCTTGGCTTCCATACTTTGTCCCAGGTGCAAGATAGCGAAAAATATGGTTATGTTGATTGGTTGGGTCGTAAGAAACGTGCAAACAGCAAGAAGGAAGACTAAAGAATTGAAGACACTACAAGCAACATAAAGAAATTTAACTTTAATCCTCTTCAGTATTGTTAAACTTTCATATTATTCATATCAAGTTTTCAGTACCGTACTTCGATGACGAAGTTTGTCAAGCTCACAATAGTAAACGTAATAACACCTATAGAGCTCGTCTTCGAGAAAAATCGAAAAATTTTATAAAAGTTCACTACCATTAGGAATTCAGCGAAATGATGGACAATGTTTATAATGTGCACATCTACATAAATACTCCATAAGGTACACGGTGCTTGGCGGAGAGTACCTAGTGCGACTGACTCATTCCCTATCTCGTTCCACTAGGAAATTGATTATCTGTTTGCTTCCGTACAAGCCATGATTTCTTTGATCTTATCTTCACGGTCTTTACGCGAGATGTGCGTTCTTGACATCTACAATCTGTCGTAAATAATGAGTCTCTAAAATTCTCAACAGTGTTTAACGAAAAGAACGCCTCCTTCCGTTGACGGATTACCCTTTGAGTTCACCGAGTACTTCCGCAATACTTGCGTTACCTATCGTTAACAACACTGTCAAAAAACTTGTGAAATTCTTCAATATATTCCTTTAATCAGACCTGACTAAAAACCCAAACACTCAAGCAGCACTCGAGAATGAGTCGCACAATTTTTCAGTACACAATCTCTTTTATAAATGAGTTACAATTTCCTAGAATTCTCCCAATAAAGTGAAGTCAACCACTGGCCTTGCGTACAATTGATCTTAAATGTTCGTTTTATTTCAGGTGTCTTTGCAATGTTACGCATTGATATTTAATTGAAGTGACCGTGTCTCACAGCACACCACTAGTATTGTATTCGAACATTACAAGATTGCTTCTCCTGCTCATCTGCTTTAACTTATATTTTTCCATATTTAGAGCAAACTGCCATTCATCACACCAAATAGAAATTGTATTCAAGTCACGCTGTATCCTCCAACAGTCGCTCAACGACGACAGTATCTCGTACACTACCACATCAGCAAACAGTGGCAATTTGCTGCTGAACCCAACCGGTCTTGCCGGACGCGGTGGCCGAGCGGTTCTAGGCGCTTCAGTCTGGAACCGCGCGACTGCTACGGTCGCAGGTTCGAATCCTGCCTCGGGCATGGATGTGTGTGATGTCCTTAGGTTAGTTAGGTTTAATTAGTTCTAAGTTCTAGGCGACTGATGACCTCAGACGTTAAGTCGCATAGTGCTCAGAGTCATTTGAACCATTTGGACAGGTCTTGTTCTCAATAAACACGTTTCTTAAAGCATTACTGACGATAGCTTTGCGTGTAATGAACGCTCTCCGTCCAGAAAAACTTACTTCTTTCTATTACTTCCAGCCATTCACTATCTAAAAACCGATTCCAGTATTATTATTATCGTTAATTCCGCATAAAGGAGAGCGATAAAACACAGTCAATTTTCATGGCACTTTTTCTGTCTCTTTCTCTTTGCTCCCGAAAAATCTCCCTTATAAACTTTGTGTTTTCTTCTTCCTCTTTCTTATTCAGTTCTTTCCTGTTTTCTACTCTTTGGACGTTTACTGAAATTTCTCTTTCCTGACAGTTTACCTGCATTTTTTTCCTATCTGTCATGTCTTTAGGGGAGATATTTAGTTTCTTCATGTTTTCTATCGATTCTTTGCCCAGTTGGTTTCCACTGTATTAGTTATCATCGTGTTGAAAATCTTCGTGATCAGTCTGTTTTCGTTTATCCTATGTTTCTCTGCACAGAAATTTGCCCTTTATTTCCTGACGTTGTTTTTTGTTTGTTCTTACAGTTCTTGTGTCGGTCTCTTTATCCAAATCACCTCTGGCTGAACTGGGCCGGAGATCTATTTCAGTACTTTCTTCTCTTGTTTTTCTTTTTCATCTCCTTATTTTCGCTCTTCTCTCCATTGCTTTTGTTTCTGAGACGTACAGGTTCTTTGATAAACTGCTGCTTTATAGTGTCTTAATTTGGCATTGATCGAAATACTTATTTTACTGTGAAACTTCCATGTAAGCATTTAGGGTAAGCGGGAGCAAAGGTGAGCACTTAATACCTTTTCTATTTTTCCCTTGTGTTTTTGTGGTTACGTGACAATCAAATTTGTACGCAACACATCTAGGATTTCTTACACGGTACTGCAAGTTTAAGATTGCTAGTGCGATTTATTAAAGTTATATTTAAATGAAGAAAATGGATCTTTATCCCACGTCTGTGCTAAAAATTCTATTTTTGAGAGTCAAAATTCCACGTAAAAGGAAATTGTTGTAAGTATAATAGACAAGAAGAATTACAGTATTTGTCAGATACTGCCGTTATTAACTTGGATAATATTTTACTGTAATCATCATAATCACAATCACCATCATCATTGCGTCCGTCATCGTGATCGTATTAAACATCGAAACATGACACTAACATATCACTAATTTAATCACAAAACATATCAACACAAGGAAACACATTGCATTATTATAACTTTGCCTCTACAGGCCGCACTTTTCTGCAGTTTTCCCACAACAGTCTGCATTCCTGTTTCGTCTTCATTATATACTCTGTGTGGCGGAGAATCATATTTAGATTTTCCGTGATTTCCCTAAATCACTCCAGGCACATGCTGGGATGGTTCCTCTGAAAGGGCACGGCCGACTTCCTTCCCCATCCTTCCCTACTCCGATGAGACCGATGACCACGCTGTCTGGTCTCCTTCCCCAAACAACCAACCAACCATATTTAGATTGCAAGGTTTCCAAGTTGCCGAAACAAGTTCCATTTGTGCTTCGCTGAACTCCGGCTGCCTAAACTTAAATTATGTCGAGCGACCATGAGCGAGCACAGTTTTGCCCTGTCACTTGTGTTTCTTTATTAAAAGGCTGGTTTACGCCATTGATTTCAGCAAACTGATATGCTAAAGTATGTCGGAAGTGTTTAAAGGAATGGCCACAGAAGACAGAATCCATATTTGTACAGTGCTCAACCAATTGTTTCCCTGTCTCAGAAAATACTCTCTTTCTTTTACGTAATGCCGATTCATTACACCCAAGCCCTTTAGCAGCATTTCTAATGGAAGATTCATTTGCTGTTAGCTTCTTAGCTACCTCTATCGTTTAGAAGACAATGGCATGGAGGACGTTTTTCTCTCTTAGTTTCAGCAACGTGAAGTTGAACTAGTGTTATTGATACTGACAGAACGGCTTGAAATAGTGGACTATAAATTGAGGTCCATTAAATATGTTAAATAAATCTATGCATGCTGTATTAAGACAGAAGAAAGGGAAGAAAAACACAGGAATGTAAAGGTACGCATACGGACATTAGGCCCAGCTAGTTCGTAGCATCTTTGTCCCGTGGCACTGACTTCTGAACTTCTCGTATCAACTGCTATATATGGTAACTTGGAAGACAAAAATGGTTCAAATGGCTCTGAGCACTATGGGACTTAACTTCTGAGGTCATCAGTCCCCTAGAACTTAGAACTACTTAAACCTAACTAACCTAAGGACATCACACACATCCATGCCCGAGGCAGGATTCAAACCTGCGACCGTAGCGACTATAGCGCCTAGAAGCGCATGGCCACTCCGGCCGGCTTGGAAGACTAACAACTAAGCTTAAAATGTTACTAAGGTGTTGCTAACTGTTATGGATTTTGTTATAGCAGATACATAGCCGTCAGTTACATCGGAAATACTTCGATCGAAAGTTCAAAAATGTTCAAATGCGTGTGAAATCTTATGGGACTTACTGCTAAGGTCAATAGACCTAAGCTTACGCTCTACTTAACCTAAATTATCCTAAGGAAAAACACACACACCCATGCCCAAGGTAGGACTCGAACCTCCGCCGGGACCAGCCGCACAGTCCATGACTGCAGCGGCTCAGACAACTCGGCTAATCCCGCGCGATCTAAAGTTTCAAGAAATAACTAACCTCATATCTCGAAAGCTTCAAAGCGCCAATCACACAACACACCCGACTGTCCCACTATAAAAGCTCTCAACTGAAGATGCACGGCTTCCGCAGTACACTCACCTGTAGGAATAAATTAGATTCGGGTCCTTGTCCCGTGTGGGCCTCTGCCGCCGCCTACCCTATGCTTTTTGTAGTGTTAGTTCTGAAAATGTTCATGAGTTCTGCAAGAAGCCGACGTTAAGAATACCTGTACGTAATTTTTCATGTCCGTTATTTTGCTCTTCTTGCATAATTGTGTTACACGCGGTTTCTTTCAGTCGCTTGGGACTTTGCGCTGCGCGATACATGCCTTAGTGAACTATATACGTGTTGTACAATGACTTCCTGCCGTATTGTGGACTGACGACGTGTTGAAATGAGAAGTAGCGCAGTGAATACACAAAAATATACTTCGTTTGCGAATGTAGTCAGGAACTTTGCAAGCCGTTGTGCGAAGAGGCAGACAAGGTCTCGTAATGGAGGTCTCTGGCAAGAATTCGCCACGGGCGCGTAGCAGACGAGCGGTCGCCTGACCCCGCGACTGTTAACCCCGTGACGCAGACCAAACATGAGAGCTCCCCCGGGAGACGGACGCAGCCGGAGGGCAGACGCGGCGGGCAGCTGTCGGAGCGGCCAACAATTTGCATACAGATGCGGGGGAGGACGGCTGCGGCCAGGCGCCAGGCAACGGGGAGCGGCGCTGCTGCGGCCGGCGACAGGTGTGTCTGCAAGGTGTTCGCTAGAAGCAAAGTTGCGGGTGCGGTACGCTGGCTGCAGATGGCGGCGCTTGCGTTTGCATAGATAGCCATCGCGTCTTTTTGAGAGCTGAGCTGGCTTTGTCGGTCCTTGTCGCTCCCGATAGTTCGCAAAGTAGATCGTGGTCGGACCGAACCACGCAGAGAAGTTCCAAACGAAACAGTCGTCGGAGCGCATGCATTACCCGTGCAGTATCTCTGATGGATATTACCACTCAGATGTATGAAATTGAACAGTAAGGTGACGAAATAAGATTGTGACGAGAATCACCATCACTACTAGCTCTTTTTTTTTAAAAAAAAGGGTATTATACACTGACTGGTAAACGATGGACTTGAGCATGTTCTAACTAAAACAAACGTACACTATATGATCAAAAGTATTCGAGCATTAATAAGTAATACGGAACCGACCACTAGATGTCACTAGAGGTGGACCCGCCACTAAAAAACTAAACGGGGAGCGTCGTGTTGTCAGCACAGAGGCAGTAACAACACACAGGGTGGGTCAAGAGGACCCAGTGACTCTCACCGTGGAACAGTCATTGGATATCACCTGTTATGTTATATTAACCGGCGACCTAGAAACGACGGAGAGGCTCCGTCCCCTCCGCAGCCCCAGTGGTCCGCAACCCGACGACGACTACCGCAGTCCACTTCACCCCTCCGCCGCCCCACACCGAACCCAGGGTTATTGTGCGGTTCGGCCCCCGGTGGACCCCCCAGGGAACGTCTCACACCAGACAAATGTAACCCCTATGTTTGCGTGGTAGAGTAATGGTGGTGTACGCGTACGTGGAGAACTTGTTTGCGCAGCAATCGCCGACATAGTGTAGCTGAGGCGGAATTAGGGGAACCATCCCTCATTTGCCGAGGCAGATGGAAACATCCGCCGGGCGGATTCGTGCCGGGGACTAGGCGCTCCTTCCCGCCCGGAAAGCCGTGCGTTAGACCGCACGGCCAACCGGGAGGGCTGGATATCACCTGTGTAGCAGGTCCATCAAGAGTATTTCAATTTTCATTAATAAATCCAAATCGACTATAGGTGATATAACTGTGAATTTGAAACGCGAAGGAATAACGACAGCTAACCTAAGACCCGTCAGGCGTTCGACACTGACGGACAGGTACCGCAAGCACTGCGGGATGTGGTTGCAAAAATCGCATGAAATCAGCGCAAGCAAACGCTCGCAAGATGCAAAGTAATACCAGTATTCCAGCTAGCACAATGACTTTGCGACGGGAGTGAAATGAACGGAGTACAACAGTAAAGCAGCTCCTCGTAAGCCCTACATTTCAGTGCTAAGGGACGCTTGAAGTAATGCAAATAGCGACGCCCTAGACATCTGGAAATAACCGACGTTCGTTATAGGGGTTGTTTCTCACGCCTGTTTAACCTGACTGTTAAACCCAAGCAGAATAACCTGTTGTTGCTATTATATCCTGTAATAAAAGCAGAAATCGAAGAAATACTGAAAAATTTTGGCTCACTTAGTTTCGAGATAAACAGAATCAAAATAATAGATTAGACAGGCAAGTAAAAGGAAACTTAGTCCGTCCACAATTAGCGAACTTCTTTTTTTCGAAAATTGATAACTGGTTGAAAAAGAAACGGATGAGTGGTAGAATACTACAGACAATCAGCAGTATTCTCCGATAGATTATAATTTTTAAAAACTCTTCTCGAAATTCTTGTTGTAATCGGAGATCACGTAGCTACTTCCACATTAGGAGTAGTCAGTGCTAAACGTTGGCCTGCGCGTGAAGATGTCAATCTTTCATGTTAATTTGTCCTTGATGGAGTACAACCAGCTGAAGGCATGTTAAGTATACACAGACAGTGTAACAGCTACTTTCAATTTTTGTTGTATACTATGAATCGATTTTGTTAAGTTTTCAATTTGTTACTGTTATCGTAATTTCGTTCCTCTTTTATTATTTCACAGAAATGGCAGCCAAGTGTTTTAATCTTTTAAAGCAAAAAAAGCACAGTACTTAAATGCTACGTCACTTTGTAAAAATATTTCCAGCCTAGGGTTGGTACCATTCTCTAAATGTGACGGATATCTGGAGACGACAGCGAGAAACTGCTGTACAGAGCAGGTGGGAGCCAGTCTGGCACATTACATGCATACATTAAGACACGGCACATGACAACTGGCATATTACTGTTTCAGCTATACTGTACCAATTCTTAAGCCACGTTTGTCAGCATTCTTATTAAAATAGCAGTGATTGCTTTTCCCGTTTTCGATAATAATGCAATATTTCAAACCTATGTAAATTTTATGAATAAAAATTATTCCTTTTGTTAAAAAAAGGTTTTTCTCAAAAACGAAAAATTTTAGCATTATTTTAATTTTTAACTCAGTTTTTAGTAAAAAATTAATGTACACATATTATAACCGAAACCATACAAACACCAACAAATACCAGTTTTTCAAAACTAAAATACCGGTATCGGTTTTAACCGGTGATTTTTCCTCGTCTACACTGGACAGTGGATGACAAGAAACTACAGATTTTGGGAAGTATACCGCTTTATACTCGGTGAAAATCCAATGAGAGTAGTGGGTCTGGCAAAAGCATGGAGAATGCTACTTGACATCAAGTGTACTGCGAAAAGTGACATACGGAGGAGGCGGTGTCACGACATGTGGATATTTTCGGTGAATGAGAATATGAACACATTTTTCAGCATTTACACACGTTTCATATTGCGTGATTGGGCGACCTCACAATACCGGCGGTGGAAAGGGTAGCAAACGATGTGTTGTGGCGGTGGCAGGTCTCCTCGGACGGGCGTCGCTGCCGGAATGCACACGAGCGCTCGGGCAGCGACGGCGGTGCAAGGAAATCCTCTGAGCCGCCTCACAAAAGCCCGCGCCGCCGCCGACGCCACCGCCGGATCGGCTCCAATAGAGTGTGAAGTATGCAGCGGCTCCCGGCAGCTTTTCCAATATACACAACACGGCAAGCAGTCACTCGGCGGAATATCGAAAAGGGATGCAGAAAGGGCGAGGGCTGAGGGCTGAGCGCCGAGGGGACGGAATCCGTATTATTGTCCCGCTCAGCTGGCGCCGGCACGCCTTGCCGTGCACGTGGCGACGCATAGCGCGCGCTGGAGGCACCTCTCTCCACGTAACGGCGGGCGACGGATAACGACGCCCCCGCTGCTCGTCTCCCGCGAAAATTCACCTCCCGTCATCCGTCAGCACGACGAGTTGCAATACAGAATAAGAAGTTGACATATTTCTCGATGCACACCCTGGTTTAACCACTATACCGTTTGGACCAGAGCTCAAATAATGAGATGCTGAGTATTTTGCTATAACAGAACCGTGGCTGTTGTAGAGTAACCAGTAAACCGCAGGTTCTTTATAAAATCGACCTCCCATGCATAAAATGGCTTGGAACGTTTGATTAAAAATGAGTTAATGTATTAAACATTTACTCGAAGCAAGTAAGCGACAAAAAATTACAAAACATTTGGAATTATGCTTGAAATCTGTTAGAAGCGGCTAAGTGCTCTCATTACGAAACACTTCATGAATGTGAACTGGAAAATTTGTGACGCATTTTAAGAAAAACTGGCTTGTCACGCATCTCAGTATCAGTGACGTTATATCTTCTGAATTATGTATCATATAATGGCGTAGCTTTGCAGGCACATTCAGTGATATAATGTAGAAACTGTTGGCGAAATGTGTTGCGAATGGAGTTAGTAGTAAATAAGTAATAAATTAAAATGTCATGCACCATGTGGCAGCTTTACTGTATGAACCACAGAAAGGAAGCCCGCGACGCACATGTTTTCTTTCATCATTTTGTGGGAGGTGTAAGCGAGTAGAAGTTTCAATAAGTTCGAAACTGTGGGTGAAATTTGTTGGAAGCTGTAAACTGTTCTCATTCTCAAACAATGCATGAATAAATTCCGGGCATCTGCGAGCTGTCAACTACACTGCTCCGAGACAAAAACCGATTTTCTAAGTGTAAAACTCTTAGCATCAGATTATTCCAGCTAATGATTATATTATATAAGCATTCTAAATTTTTAAATTCGATCAATAATCACGCGAGATATTGGAAATTAAATTTTTGTTGCTCCCGCAAGCTAGTTAGGCAGCCAGCAAAAGACAAATGGAAACTTGTTGGGATAGTCGTTCACAGATAAGCCCCAATTGTAGATTCCTTATGAAGTGTGGAACACTCGGGTAAAATACACATCCAAAAGTTGGATTACTTTACAAATAAGTTGCTGTTCAAATGTGTGTGAAATCTTATCGGATTTAATTGCTAAGGTCATCAGTCCCTAAGCTTACACACTACTTAACCTAAATTATCCTAAGGACAAACACACACACCCATGCGCGAGGGAGGACTCGAACCTCAGCCGGGACCAGCCGCACAGTCCATGACTGCAGCGGCTGAGACCGCTCGGCTAATCCCGCGCGGCAATAAGTTGATGTATCAAATATTTGACGTTAAGCATATAAGCCTTATGACTGAAGACGTGAAACCCTAATTATGTCGGACTGTTCATCTATAGAATAATAAGTTATAATCAAAAATTGAGCACCAAAAAAGTGATAAACATTCTATACGTTCATGCAAGACCTTTTTGGCAAATAGTACAGTGCGTTCAGCTGCAAAATTCATATTTCATCAGAGAAGACGTGAGTTTTGATAGCAGTGTCATGAAACTGCAATTTAACAATATAATTTCCAGCAAATATTACGGTATAAATTATTTTTAATTTATATGATAGGTATGTTACACAATATAAATTCATCATTATCGAACACTGAATGATTATAATCTGGTAACTTCAGTTCCGTTTAAAGAAAAACTAGTTTTTCACACATCTCAATTGGTTTGCCATCATATCTCCTGAACCGTATTTCTTAGAACGATAGTAACTTTGCAGATTGATTTAGTGGTACCTGTAGATACTGTGTGCGAAATTTGTTGTTACTAGAGTACCGACTGATGCTGTAGTTTTACTACAATAACAGCGAAAATGTAGTGAGCCATAACCTTTTTTCCCTGTCTTGATTTTGTGTAGGGTTTCGTCGAGAAAAAGTTCGTAAAGATTTGAAATTATGTGTAAAGTTTGCTGGAAGTTTATTACAATCTGTTGATAATTTTTGCTTTTGGGCCGTCTAATTACAATGAAATGAAACACAATTTTCGTGCCATACTTATTTCGCCTTTATGTTTTGCAAGGTATCGTCAGTGGCAGGTTTCGTGGTTGATGTGCTACATGTTTGTTCTTCTGTCGAGTTTTTGTTTTCCAAACTTCACAGCACTAGGAAAGGAACATTGTTTCGATACTATGTTTTGGTTGTCGTTGTCGACTGTCCAATGTGTTTGAAGTCACTAAGTGCCTTAATTCTGCAAGACTGGGTGAATATAATCTGGGTATTTTACGCTCCTAGGTTCCGCTGCCTCAAGATACAAAGGGCGTAACAAAACGAATGGCCAAACGATTAAGGAACATTCCTCACATACAGAAGAACAAAGTATGTTATATGGATGTGGGTCCAGACACGCTTTATATCCATGTAATTGCTCATTTTCTATTTCGCTTCATAACAATATTAATGGTGGGAAATAGAAACAGGAAGTGCCGGGACAATATGAAAGACTTTCCTAAAGGAAATGTTAAAACATGCCTCCGATAGCAAGGATACATGCACCAACTCGCGGTCGCACTGAATCTCTGATGTATCCCTAGGGGATTTCGTATTGTTTCGCAATCTTCCACAATTCAGAGTCGAAGATTCGTCACATCTTGTACTGGGGTTCGGTACACAAGGACTTTCAAATGCCCCAACCAATTTGATAAAATATGAAAAGCAGTGGACGACGTTCGATACCTTAAACACTAGGAGAGAGAGAGTGTTCTAGATTTTACTTGACGTTCCAAAGAGCTTCTCACAAGTGCGTGCTATGACCATAAAATTTATATCTTAATGCCAAAAAACTGACTTACAGATCACACGTATTACTTTTTGGTAGTGAAGTGAACTTGGTACCACGAAGGACCTCAAAAACTGGTGCACCGTCTCGGAAGCAATCTTTCACAGATCGGAGCACTTTATTAAGTACATCTAACATGAAACTCTTTCTGTATCTTGAAGAATTTGCTTTAGACTTCACATCACACAAAAATACAGAAACAAAAACCGATGAAATAGCTGAGTCACGGCATTCTGCCTGGAGGGGAGACAGCACTTGCAACACGTCACGAGCGAACGATTGTGGTCGGCAGAAGCGGATACAGCCTCCTAACACCCGCACGTGATGGCTTCGCGGCAGTCGCTAATAGCTCCCACCACTGACTCATCCGTGCTTATTGCGTCAGGGCCTTTCACCAATATCCACTCCGAGAGGTACACGTGAGGTTCAGACACGCCGACTTTTTATTGTTTCTGGTGGACGCGGTTAACATCGGAAGCTGATGGACACGAAGTTGCTACATCCACAAGCACGGCACAAAAGTACACTGATCAGACAAAACATTGCGACCAAAGGTAAGTAATTCTAGCGATGATGCGGGCCGCTAATGGAGAAATTCACTGACATAAGCGACTTCGAAAAAGGACAGGTTGTTATGGCCCGGCTCTAGGAACGCGTATCTCGGAAACGGCGAAGCTGCCATTTCTGTGACTAACAATCAAAATTGATCGAAGAAAGTGGAAACCACGAGTAGGTACGAAAGTGTTGAACGTCCCCACTGCACACAAAGTGGAGGTCGCAGGATACTCAGGGTAGATGGTAATCTGTGGCGTACCTCATGCACGTGCAAGGGTTTCGCAGCATACCGTTCAGTGCACGCTGTTGAACGGGATGCTCCGGGTCAGACGACCTCCACGTGTCCCAAGGGTATCCCAACGACATACGGGAACGTCGAAGTTGCGCCGTGGATCAACGAAAACGTTTCTCCCGATGGAATCAATCGTGTTTCTTGCAACTCCAACTCGATGGTCGTGTCCGGATACACTGCCATACAAGCGAAATGCTGCTTGAAACATGCACCACAGCAAGGACGCAGGTCGCTGGGGGCAGTATTGTGATGCGGAGGGGGCAAACTCATCAACTACAAACTAGCGACTCGTAATTGTGTAACTTTGGCGTAGTAATTTACATGCATGCATCTCTGAAAAAACAGACATTATAATAATAAGTACTACATCCTACAGTGGCAAAACGGCGATAATACTAACGTTGACCAGGTTTGTCTCATTCATCTACATCTGCGTAGATACTCCGCAAGCCACTGTACGATGTATGGCGGTACGCTGTACCACTATTAGCTATTTTATTTCCTGTTCTACTCGCAAGCACAGCTGTCTATATGCCTCCGTTTCAGCCCTCATTTCTCGTATGTTACCTTATTGGTCCTTACGGGTAATGTATGTTGGCAACAATAGAATCCTTCGGCAGTCAGCTTCAAATGCCGGCTCCTAAATGTAATCAATGGTGTTTCTCGGAAATAGCGTCGCTTTCCCTCCAGGGATTCCCATTTGAGTTCCCGAGGCATCAAAAATGGCTCTGAGCAATATGGGACTCAACTTCTGAGGTCATTAGTCCCCTAGAACTTAGAACTAGTTAAACCTAACTAACCTAAGGACATCACACACATCCATGCCCGAGGCAGGATTCGAACCTGCGACCGTAGCGGTCTCGCGGTTCCAGACTGCAGCGCCAGAACCGCACGGCCACTTCGGCCGGCCCCGAGGCATCTCCGTAAGACTTACATGTTGTTCGAACTCACCGGCAACAAATGTAGGAGCACGCCTCTGAATTGCTTCGATGTCCTCCATTCAATACGACCAGTTACGGATCCCAAACAGTCAATCAGTATTCAAGAAGTCGTACCAGCGTCCAATATGGGGATGTCCTTTAGAGAAGGAGCGATATTTTCTAAAATTCTTCTAATAAACCGAAGTCGATCATTCTCCTTTCCTACCACAGTTCTCACATGCTCGTTTGATTTCATATCGCTTTCCAACGTTAAGTGCAGATATTCCAAAGACTTAGTCAAGCAGGGCACTGCTAATACCATATCTGAATAATACAGAATTTTTCTTCCTACTCATGCGCATTAATTTGAATATTTCCACATTTAGAGCTGGCTGACATTCATCACACTAAATATAAATTATGTCTAAGCCGTTTTGTATCTTCCTACAGTCACTAAATTGCGACACCTTACCGTACACCACAGCATCATCAGCAAACAACCGCAGATTGCTGCCCACCCTGTCCGCCAAATCATTTACTTGTATAGAGAACAACAGCGGTCCTATCACACTTCCCTGGGGCTCTCCTGACGATACCCTTGTCTCTGATGAACACTCGCCGTCGAGCACAACACGCTGAGTTCTATTACGTAAGAAGTCTTCGAGCCGCTCACAAACACCATTTCTGGATTCCTTGCAGGTCCACACAAAGTGACAAAATTTTGTAAGTTTTTATCTTCTATGGCTGTATGCAGTACCTTTTACCAGTCCCGTTAAATTACTTTTTTACTTCGTACTGTAGCTTTTCTAGTTGCTTTTCCAATGTGTGGATGGTGAACTGGTATGATATTTTCGTAGACAGTTAATGAACAGGCTAAAAGCTACATTCATTCCGGCAAGGTATTGGGGGTAGTCATGAAGTTTTAAATTTCATCTCGAAAAATTACAAAGCTACGCAACTGTTTCTTCCTTTGTCGATTCATGCGTGCCATTGTATTCACAGTAATCCGTGCGCCAGAGAATAGCAGGGAGCCGTCGCAGGAGCGAAAAAGATGTCTCGGCAGTTCGATAAACTGGAACACGGCTGCATGATCTTCTGTTGGGTCCTGTGGTGGCGTGCCCGAAGGTTTCAATGTGTACCGCGACTCCAGACATGTACTTGCAAACAGGGAAAAATAAATTATGTAAGAGAGAAAATTCGGTCCAAGTTTCGATCAACTCCTTCGTACGACTCGCTATGAAGAGTGAGACGGATTACACTGGCAAATGCTTGCACAATGTCGAGAGATGTTAAAAGTGTTCTGGATTGTTATCGACGCTACAAGATCTGATTCCCTGCTAGAACAATATCCTTCTCTTTCCTATATGCCGAAAGCATTGTCGAATGAATCATAATCAGCAACGTCAATGTCTGGAGGTGGTGTAACACACCTGACACATCATGCCACTCTGATCACAGGACGACGACGATATTAAGATTTAGCACGAGGTTTCAAACTGGATCTAGAGCCACCACTGGCGATCATAGACGAAGAGGCTAGCGATTTGCAAATGATAGCCGGCCGTTGTGGCCGAGCGGTTCTAGGCGCTTCAGTCTGGAACCGCACGACCGCTACGGTCGCAGGTTCGAATCCTGCCTCGGGATGTGTGTGATGTCCTTAGGTTAGTTAGGTTTAAGTAGTTCAAATTGTTCAAATGGCTCTGAGGACTATGGGACTATGGGAGGTCAGCAGTCCCCTAGAACTTAGAACTACTTAAACCTAACATAAGGACATCACACACACCCATGCCCGAGGCAGGATTCGAAACTGCGACCTTAGCAGTCGCGCGGTTCCGGACTGAAGCGCCTAGAACCGCTCGGTCACCACGGCCGCAGTTTAAGTAGTTCTAAGTTCTAGGGGGGGGGGGGGGGCTGATGACCTCAGATGTTAAGTCCCATAGTGCTCAGAGCCATTTGAACCATTCTTTTTGCAAATGATATGCCGTAATTGTGAATAATTTCGCAGAAAAATGTTTTGACTTTGAATAGAAGCCCTCCTGACCCCAGAAGAGATGGGATTCAGCAAGAGACTAATTGCGGATGTAATGAGACGTTTTCACGCTAGCGCTTAACTAACGCTGCTGAATTTCTCTCGTAATTAGGGCGCAAGGACAGAAGATTCGTCGAGGACAAGTGTCACGGTTTCCCTGCCTACCCCCCTATCAGCAGCACATCTGCAGCGCCTCTCACACAGGATTCCCGCGCTTCTGAGACAGAGGTCTCCGTTCCGGACTGATGACTTTCGCACAGAGATTACGCTCCTCAGTTCCTTACGCCGGAGGCAGACACAGTGGCCCAGATAGGCGGTGGCGCTCGCGTGTGGGATCCGGAGCGCCTTCTGCCAAGGCCTCGCCGGCCATTAGAGGCTTCCGGCGCGTGACGCGCGACGCTGGACTTCGAGCGTACCGGAGGTGGGCCCTCCAGGACTGCGAGTGAGCGCGTTCCTCCAAGAGCCGAAGGACGCTCCTGCTGGCCGCCGAGGCAATTAGCGAACGGCCTTCGGAGTCAGGAGACCCGCGGCGGTCTTCCAACCAGCCAAGCAGTCTCGGAAACTTCCACTGTTCGTACGTTGGCTGGGTAACGGACTGAATGGACTGCAGTGATCATTTACATAGGCCTATGGTGCACGAAGGCGATCTTGATACGATATTGAATTTTTCAGATGTTAAGTACTATCAACAACTGTAAGCTACACAGGATGTAAGAGGTGTAACTGAAGATATTCCTATTGATGACTGAGGGCTGTGTACTGAACAGTATTAGATCAGTATTTGTGTCATATGCAGCCTAATAACTACATTACTGGCCATTAAATTTGCTACACCACGAAGATGACATGCTACAGACGCAAAATTTAACGAAGATGCTGTGACATGAAAATTATTACCTTTTCAGGCATTCACACAAGGCTGGCGCCGGTGGCGACACCTACAACGTGCTGACATGAGGAAAGTTTCCAACCGATTTCTCATACACAAACAGCAGTTGACCGGCGTTGCCTGGTGAAACGTTGTTGTGATGCCTCGTGTAAGGAGGAGAAATGCGTACCATCACGTTTCCGCCTTTGATAAAGGTCGGATTGTAGCCTGTCGCGATTGTCGTTTATCGTATCGCGATATTGCTGCTCGCGTTGTTCGAGATCCAATGACTGTTAGAAGAATATGGAATCGGTGGGTTCAGGAGGGTAATACGGAACGCCGCGCTGGATCCCAACGGCCTCGTATCACTAGCTGTCGAGATGACAGGCATCTTATCCGAATGGCTGTAACGGATCGTGCAGCCACGTCTCGATCCCTGAGTCAACAAATGGGGACATTTGCAAGACAACAACCATTTGCACGAACAGGTCGACGTCGTTTTCAGCACCATGGGCTATCAGCTCGGAGACCATGTCTGCGGTTACCCTTCACGCAGCATCACAGACAGGAGCGCCAGCGATGGTTTTACTCAACGATGAATATCGGTGCACGAATGGCAAAACGTCATTTTTTCGGACGAATCCAGGTTCTGTTTACAGCATCATGATGGTAGCATCCGTGTTTGGCGACATCGCGGTGAACGCACATTGGAAGCGTGTATTCGTCATCGCCATACTGGTGTATCACCCGACGTGATGGTATGGGGTGCTATTGGTTACACGTCTCGGTCACTTCTTGTTCGCATTGACGGCACTTTGAACAGTGGCCGTTACATTTCAGGTAAGTTACGACCCGTGGCTCTACCCTACATTCGATCTCTGCGGAGCCCTACATTTCAGCAGGATAATGCACGACCGCATGTTGCAGGTCCTGTACGGGCCTTTCTGGATACAGAAAATGTTCGACTGCTGCCCTGGCCAGCACATTCTCCAGATCTCTCACCAACTGAAAACGTCTGGTTAATGGTGGCCGAGCAACTGGCTCGTCAGAATACGCCAGTCACTACTCTTGATGAACTGTGGTATCGTGTTGAAGCTGCATGGGCGGCTGTACCTGTACACGCCATCCAAGCTCTGTTTGACTCAATGCCCAGGCGTATCAAGGCCGTTATTACGGTCAGAGGTGCTTTTTCTGGGAACTGATTTCTCCGAATCTATGCACCCAAATTGCGTGAAAATGTAATCACATGTCAGTTCTAGTGCAATATATTTTCCAATGAATACCCGTTTACCATCTGCATTTATTCTTGGTGTAGCAATTTTAATGGCCAGTAGTGTATTACAAATCTTATAATTTTAAACTGGATAGTACCTCCAAGTACATGTGGCACGAGCAAACCATTAATGCTTATTTTCCCCCTTGTCAGCAGGTCAGGTTGAAGTGTGGACGCATGGACGCACAATGGATAGTCCAACTGACAGGCGTAGCCGAATTAGTGGTACACTTACGACCATGCAAAAAACAAGAGCTCGAAAAGTCTGAAGTGTTCGTGGGAATACTGTGCAATGCAGAGGGAAAAAAAGTCAACGCACTGATGTGTATAAGTATTGAATGTACCACATACAACCATATCTGCACTCACACCAATTAGACCCTGTATTTTACAGGGATCGCCCAGAAGGTAATGGCCCATATTCTTTTCTCTCATCTAACACCAATGTTACACATTCAATACACTAAGTACGAATTCCTTTACGTTTCCTGAGCGCATGCCCAAAATTTCCATACCGACAGACAGCGTAGCTGCGACAGTGTTCTAAAATGACGTCTGTAAGTGATATTATTTACAAGCAGCGTGTCATCAGAGAATTGCTAACTGTGGACAAGGAAACTGTGGGTAATATCAACAAGCGCCTGTGTGAAGTGTACAGAGCATCTGCAATCGACTGGAGTGTAACTGGTCGCTGGGTACACAGCGTGATGCCATCAGAAGGCAAGCGAGCGAGGAGACCCCCACGGTTATAACAGCTGAAACGTGCAACTTACTGATGTGAGATTCGCGAGAATTAGCGCATTATTACTCAGCAGTTGGCGCTGCTACATTCAAACGGCAAAGGATGTTTTGATTCAACATGATAACACGTTCAGCCTCACCCAAGTTTGTGGAATTCTGAACACATCATGAAACAGAGTTGGTCTATCCTACAGTCCTGACCTAGCTCCCTCGGACTTCCATTCGTCTGGGCAATTAAAGGATAGCATTCGTGGACGACACTCTGAGGACGGCGAGCAGGTGATTCGCGCAAGTGGGAAAATAGTTTCCTGAACAGAACAAAGAGTAGTACCGGCACGACGTACGCGCCCTTGTGTCTCGTTGGTGAAAGGAATTCGAAATGGGTGGAGATTACTTGGAAGGTAGGGTGTATAGATCAAACATTATTCTTTCATGTGTGTAATTTTTATTGTGTGGATTAAATAATTGGTTGAAGAAAAAATGTGGAGCAATACTTTCTGGGTGGCACTCACGTAAACAGGTTCTCGAAATAGCTACGAGTGAGATAAAGTTTTTCGATGATGAGAGGTCCATCGGTGTATGGTCAGACCTTAGTGTCCAAAGGGCACAACATTTCGGTGAACGGCAGCATTTCCATTTTCTGGCATGCTGATGATTCACCAGATAATGCTTAATAATAACGAACTGGTAATTCATCGAAACTTTGTGCTAATTAGCAACGAGATCTGCCCTTACACCTGTGAATCAGTCCCTCAATTATAGAAGTTTCTCTTCAACAATAAAATACTTTCCTGGAGCTACCGTTAACCCTACACGCCACATTCGTTTGGCACCGCACGAATTACTATGATACGGCTCTACACTGTAGCAATCGTCTATTCCAGTTCCAAGAAAGACATGAGAGGAGGTACAATGTATGAAATATCTGGAGATATACTGCATCCAAGTGACCTGTGCACTTGAAAAGAATTAGGATGTTCTAGGTACACTCAGTGTGATAAGACGAACTCCGAATATAATTGTATTTGCTATCTTGTGAACAGGGATATTTGATATAAAGCCTGTTTTATAAAGGATGTCTGAAATGGGCTTGGACATCAAACAGCTGACCGATATTACTCCTGTCATTTACAGTGGATACTTTCCACAGTGAAAACCATATATGCTCGATTTGCACCTCATCCATAAATATTAAGGCAGATAACGCAGGACCCAAGTAACGTTCCGACAACAACCTTTCCCTGCAGGACTAAAGGAAAAGACTCTTCCACGAAGTTAGTGTCCTGAAACACCAGAACAGAACATCATGTAGAGCGAATGGTGCCTCCCAAGTCGCTCCCTCCAATTCATCAATAAGAATGGCCCCGCTAGCAGATAATGTACAGTACTGGAGATGTTTGTAAAACAAATGGAAACTTATGCAAAGTGGGTTACTTCGAATAACGTCCAGTCAACTGTCACAGTGAGAATCTACGAGTACAAACAACCCGAAATCTGATGAGATTCACGTTTGAGCTGTTAAAGCCACACGTGTTGATTCAAGCCACTGAAGAGTCTTGGTATTGCCTCTGTATGGGTTGATTCAAGGTGAGGTAAGTTCGTGACAACAGTTTTATTTTACTCATACAAAATTTCAGGATGGGCCACGTGACATCCCAATCACTCAGTTCTGTTGTGCTGAATCTTAGCGGACTGTGAACAGGGCAATGAAGTTCCAACTGGGAACACAAGGGAAAGGATTACCAGTCCGGCGTTTAGGTTACAAACAAGGGAAACGTGGAAACTCACTGCTCGAAAATGCAGAAATCGAGCGAATTTTCTATAGAATGTGGGATGATACGAACTAGACAAAATTATGAGCGCCTAGGGTGCTCAACATGAAGAGCGCCTCACTAACAAATAATATACGTTGCACGTTTCATTCTCTACTGCGAGGAATACGGTGAGCTGTTTGAGATCTGGCCCATTTTAAAGCCAGGTTTTTTATCAGTCAAATACCTCAGGAGGCTGGGAGTGGGGCAGAGGGCTCAACATTGGGAACATACAGAAGAACATTTGCAGTTTTATAGTAGGTTTTATAAAGAACACCTTCGAAAACTCATGGGGGAAGCCAGTGAACTAGAGCTTTAGTAATATGAACAGTCCTGTCACACGAATGTGAACACAACCAACAGTGTCTCCTAGACAACCGTTCAGCGAATGTCGCTGCCTGTGGACCTCCGCAGCAGGTGCCTGACGCATGCAACCACGCTGACTGATGTTCATCGGCAACGAAGGTTGGAATTTGAATGCGAATACCGCAACCGGACGTCCACTGAGAAGCGAAAAGTGGCTTTTTCAGATTACAGACGACCGTTGGCTAGCAGGGCATGATATGTCTTAAGGCAAACACCCTTCAACAATTGTCGAGAGGATCTGGGCCGAAAGAGGGAGTGTTATGGTTTGGGGAACGTTTTCGTAGTATTCCCCGGGTGAGCTCGTCATCGTGTAAGGCACAATGGATAAAAAGAAGCATACAGGTATCCTGGTGGACCATGTCCACTACTACATGCAGTTTGTTTTTCCTCGGCACCATGGCATCTAGCAGCAGGACAGCACAACATGTCACACACCTCGCAGTGTAAGTGCGTGGTTTGAAGAGTACTGGGGTAAGTTTACCCTACTACCCTGGCCACCAAACATCCTGGATTTAAACCCAATCGAAAATATGGGCCGGCCGCGGTGGCCGAGCGGTTCTAGGTGCTTCAGCCTGGAACCGTGCGACTGCTACAGTCGCAGGTTCGAATCCTGCCTGGGGCATGGATGTGTGTGATGTCCTTAGGGTAGTTACGTATAAGTAGTTCTAAGTTCTAGGGGACTGATGACCTCAGATGTTAAGTCCCATAGTGCTCAGAGCCGTTTGAACCATTTTTTTTTTTTTTTGAAAATATGGTGGACCACCTCTAACGTGCTGTACACGCCATGGTTTCTCAAGCGAGAAATCTGGACTAGCTGGCCACGGCATTGGAGTCGGCATGGCTCAACATCTCTGTTCAAATGGTTCAAATGGCTCTGAGCACTATGGGACTTAACTTCTGAGGTCATCAGTCCCCTAGAACTTAGAACTACTTAAACCTAACTAACCTAAGGACATCACACACATCCATACCCGAGGCAGGATTCGAACCTGCGACCGTAGCGGTCACGCGGTTCCAAAATGAAGTGCTTAGAACCGCACGGCCACACCGGCCGGCCAACATCCCTGTCAGTAGCTTCCAAAACTTCACTGACTCTCTTCCTACATGACCCGCAGTGGTTCCCACTGCAAGAGAAATGCTTTATACTAGTGGTCACATTAACGTGACTGGACAGTGTATTTTTAGGACAACCCTGGATGCTGTCCCAGCCAAAAATTAAGGTTTTGTATTCGTATGTAACTCGGTGTGTTCTGGTTTATTTTCTTTTGCGGCAGCTGTACCGTCTCTGTAGCATACCGTAGCAGTCACCGCCAGAGAGGGGAGGGAGGTTGAGCACAGGTTGCAGCAAGTGCTGTGCGGTGCGAGCGTCGGCCAGTTACAGTGCGAGCTTTCGCACGGCCCGAGTTGCCGCGGGCCCCTCTTCCCTGGGTCGGTTCACAGGTCGCGGGCGTCGTTACTGCCGGCTCGTCACGACAACGCTTCCCTCTCTCCCTGCCCTCCCCCCTCAAGTCCTCTCTGCTTAAGAGCCCCTAGGCGGCTCGCACCTGCAGCAATCACCACCGCAAACACTAGGAGGCCCTCGTTATGGTACATCAACATCTGCGGGCTACAGAGGAGCGCGCTCCCCGCGACTGATGATAATCTGCTGCCTCGTCCCTCTGACGGCTTGGCTCACACCGTACCCTTCATTTGATAGGTATAACTCCTACGAGAGTGAGCAGGCTTAAGTATTATACGCATTTGTCGGCTGATTACGGATACGCGAGCACCCCCTTTGCTCCCTTTGTACGCAACTGGACACGCATCTCTGGTTTTTGGTTTCACTCAAGACTACAGACTGTCCGTCATGGATTTGCGTGTAACAGAGGGAAACCTCCCAAAAATCGTGGTCGGAACCGCTAGTCCCTTGGGATGACATATGAGAACAAGTCAGACAAATGAAAGAACCGGAAGCGCTACAAGCTGCTAGACTGTACGAGACGAGGTGAAAAATGTAATGAAGTAGACACAGAGAAGATGTGTCGTGTAATGACACTACATATTTTGTGCAGGACTGGGGGCGGGGGGAGAGGAGGGAGGTGCCTTACAGGGGTTTAGTTTAGGGTGAATTCAAAAAGTCATACACCTATAGAAACGTTTTAATTGTTTGCAAGTAAATAAAATGGAGGTTATATCGAAGGATTCTGAAGATATGGTCACCTTACGATGTATGAAATAAATTTTTTCGTCTACTGCCACAGAATAAACAGAGCTCAAGGTCACCAAAAGTCACGTGCTAATATGCCACGGCTGCTAGCACCATTGTGCGATGATCTCATTTCTTATTTTTCCGACCTCATATGATCACATTACTTCTTACTATTACTGTTGTGAACAGTCACAAGAGAAGATTACCACACACTTCTTTCCATTAATTCGTCCCTAATCGCCTCCCCACGTATCTGTCCTCAACAAACCATTCAAACCATTCCTGCCTTAGGAGACACAAAGGAGACATTCAGTCCTCGCAGTCTTAAAGTCTAAACCACTTCCATTCCCTCGTAATATCAGAACCGCCTAGGCCAAATTTTTCTGAATCATACGGTGTCAGTTCCGGAACTAGTAGCTCAGTACCATCACAGACGATATTCGTTTCACCGTCTTCTCTCTTTCTTTTTAGCTACATCAATTTGCAGCACAATCTGCAGCCTCTATATTGACACCCATGATATCAGGAATTTCCAAACATACTGTCAGCCTTTTTTTCTTCTTCTTTAGTTCTCACATTTTCCAGTTTCTTCTTTCTAAGCTTCTATTTCGTTGTATTTACAATGAAAGATATTGTCATCTTTGAGTGTTTCCTTTGAACGAAGCCTGAGGCGAAAGTACGGGGGTTTTTCGGAAAGCAAGGTGTGACATGGCCCCGAAATGAAAACCACAGCGAAAATCAAAAACGTTTTATTAGCAGCAGTTAGGTACACCTTCTACCTACTACTTTACACAGTCACGTCGGCGACTTCGACATCTGTCGTAGCGTGGTACCAACTTCCCAGTAACTTTGTCATAGAACGCAACAGCCTGCGCTCTCCTCCAATTCTCTGCGCTAGGCTGCAAGCCGTCGTCTGTGCCTAAACTTTGTATCCATAGCCAGTGGATCATGTGAGCAGAGATGAACATCAGTAGCAGACAAGTCTATGTTGGGTGATCAAATACCTCACACCGCAAAAAGCTGCAGGAGCGTCCTCTTTGCTCCTGTAGCGTACGGCTGAAAATTGTCGTGGCAGTTACGTAATGTGTGGTTTTATGAAATCAGATGAAATCTCTCAGTAGGTACTCATACCTCCTAGACGTCTTTACATACTCACTGTGCGTTCGGAACTGGAAAGAGGGATGTGACACAATCGACGGACCGACTTCATTGCATTTTCAGTGGTTTCCATTTGGCGACCGATGGCACCTTACTTTCCGAATAATCCTAGTTCATAAAACTTTTAGTTTACTTGAATGTCACTGTCTTCTCCTAAGCCACGTCTAGTTTGTGAAGTGTTACGTTTAACTCTTGCGGTATGTCTAATGTTAAAATTGTAGGTGGAATAACGAATAAACGAATAATTAAAATACAAAAGTGGAAATTACGAAAGATTGTAACTGTTATAATGCGAAACCTTTGTCATGACAATTTAAGTTAAAACTAGCTCACGCTTTTTCAGTGATGCAGTCAATAGTGCATAGTCTATTTGAAATAAAAGGTTAAAGTTAGAAGTTACAAGTGTCTTATAACATAAAGGAAATGGAACTTCACGCAAGGCAAAAACAGCTACAGTCCAACGAAGACATTTCAGCTAAATGCTATTGACTCTGAGCAATTCGATTTCCATTTTTCTGATTACTTGCATTTAGGACTTACTGTAAGAACGACAACGTGATGAGGATATTTAAAATCCACTCTCTCTCGGTGTGACTGTTTACAGCACACCCAGAATCAAGCTTGGATGGTAACGTAAGTACAGCTTTTACGACACAGCCACGGCGCGTACATAAATTAAAACCAGCATTCTTCTGAAATAGGTGCAGACATCGTTGTCGTTTGCCGAGTCAGCGAAGAGCTAACAGCTTGGCTGGTGCCGAAGGGAAAGAGTATAAACCTTAGCGTCGCGGTACGGAACGGCGAGCTATTTGCATGGAAGGTCAAATCTGAATACACAATAGGAACGCAGGGGTGAGGAGCAGGGAGAGGGGGACGGCCTCGACATTTTGACGGACGACTGGCCGCTGAGCGGCCGCGTCCTCGCCACCGGAAGAACAGCACGGCTGCAGGCGGAACTTGTGCGCCACACTGTGCGCTCTACCCTTTCCCCACGTCATCTCTTTTTCAGTCTGTTCTCCTCACGGACAGAAAGACTTGTTAAACGGTTCGACGTTCACCCTGGTACTAAATTCTCACAAACATGTTACGCCACGATTAGTGCTATTGCAACCAGTACTCCCAACTGCTACAAGAAACATTCATTTCCAAATTTACTCCGTATTATTATTACTTCCCGTTCACTAGCAGTATCACAATTACTCGTAGTGATTAGATAATTTATATTCTTGATGTCAAATCTCAAACATACGTCGTTACGTATTTCCCTCTACTGCAGGAACATTCCTTCCCCTTATCCCTCCCCCCACTTCTCCCTCAAAGGAATTTATGTCATTAGTATGTGGCTTTTCTTTGAATTCGTCATTACCTTTATACTGTTATGGTACTACGTTCTATAGACACAGAAATCTGGCAGCACTTCAAAACACGACCTATAAGCAAAGGAACTGGCTATGTCAATATTTCCAAGGATGTATTCGGACCTGTGATGTCCTTAGGTTAGTTAGGTTTAACTAGTTCTAAGTTCTAGGGGATTAATGACCTCAGCAGTTGAGTCCCATAGTGCTCAGAGCCATTTGAACCATGTATTCGGACCACTGTTTCAAGTGAATTATGCAAGAAAGATTATTAGAAGAATTCTGTGTCGCATAAAAATATGGATCACTGGCCGTGGTGCGTCAGCTGGTTTGGACTAGGATGGAGAACGAAATCGGCCGTCACCATGTTGAAACAACTATTCCAGACACAATTATTTACGAAAAGGGTGGTGTACCGAATCAAAGTTTCTTGGAAGTATTTCAGTTCACCTCTGTTCAATAGGACGTCCTCTGCTGTTTGTTGCATAGCTCGATATATTTTACGGAGGCCGAAACATCTTCATACACTCGACTCTAACCTGTTTCCTTCCAAAAAACTCAGTCGCCTTTCAAGACACTTTACTCGTCGCCGTATCGTAGGTCGCTGATCTTTTTTTTTTTTCTTTTTTTTAAGGGCATTCGACTCCACCTTAGCCGACTCGTATTCTGGTAGTGAAAAAGAAATCTCATCGACAGAATCTTACCGATAAGAGAAAAAGACGATAAGCATTAAATTGTTGAACAGGAGACTGTTTACCAACGTTAAACTTCGTACTATCCACTAGCTTCTCACGGAGAGGGTAGGGGCTCTTCAATACAACCGGCAATCGGCTCTTCGGATAGGGAAGTTTAGTAGCTTTTTGAAAAGTAGATTGTGCCATTGGTAAACACATTCAGCGTAGCTATCTTGGATCACCAATCTCAGCGTTACAAGAATGTAATTATCTGGTTATGCGAAATTTTGGATTAGAAAGTACAAAAGTTTATTTTGTGGTGAGACATCTTAGTATTAACAAATAGGAACTTTTGTTTTCAAAGTCATCATAGAAAGAGTATGTTCTGAAAGTGATGAAATAAACCGATAAATGTAAGCCCTGTAAACATTTGTCGTCTTCATTAAAAAATAAAGTGCTACTGGAGCGAAGGAGGTGCATGCAAATGTTTGTTACACCCTGTGACTTCTATGCTGAACAATAAAAAACGAAAACACTACATTATACACGCAATCGTTTAAGTCGGCTAAGCATTCAGACGCAATCAATCTACGCAGTGTTTACTATTAAGCCCTGCACTTGTTCTTGAGTCAACTGACTGGTTAAATAGCTGCGTCTTACAAATAATATTTTTAAAAATTAGTGTATTTACAATGTAGCTTTTAAAGTTATGCAAAAATCACATTTCTCAACATACCAGATTAACTCAAATAAGAGTAACAATGCTCAGTTCAAAGTTCTGAGAATCTACATCTGGAGTATAGCATTCTCTGTAAGCGAATCACGGACTGTGGGGGAAGCTGCACAGAAGAGAATAAAAACCTTTGAGATGTGGTAATATAGGAGGCTGCTGAAAAATTAGATGGACTGATATGGAAAAAAAACTGGTGCGGTACGAGCAGGACTCAAGCACTGAGGGATTCGTACAAGCAATTCATACGTTTCGGGAATCGAGTTGCCTCTTATCGTCATTGATACTGGCAAGATATCGCTCCAAGGGATCCTATACTTTCTAGAATGTCTTAATTTCACATCTGAAGTAGAGTAACAAATGTATAAAGAATTCTTTTTCCCTTTTATAGAATTACAGAGTAACAATATTATGACTTTTTCCCCTTTTCTGGTATTGTATAACCTTTCTTCTTGCCAATTTCATGATTTAACGTCAAGGCGAAGTTCTCTATAGATTTCAATGAGTGAGTTTGCGAGTATCAAAATATGTAACATAAACGGCCGTATGTTTTGATTGCACTGACTTAGAAACTTAATATTTTTACATCAACAAAGGACTACGAATTTTTCAACTCAATACATCTGACCGTTCGTGAGAAAAATAGGTTCCTAACAGACGGATGAACCGCCAGACGGTCTGATAAGAAATGACTTTTTTTAAGTGTTATATAATAATATTTCCGAGTAGCAACATATATGACATAAATCACCCTCTCTTTTGACTGCATTAACTTAAAACCTAACGTTTATTATTCTGCCAAGGGAACGTAGGTCTTAGTATGTGAGACACACTTCTACTTGAACGTCTAGCTGTTCCTGGGAAGGAGTGGTCTAAAAACAAGTGGACGACGGACAGACATTCTGATAACAAATGACAAATAATTTTTTTTCGTCTGATATAATTACAAAATAGCAATTTTCGGACTTTTTCATTTGGTTGTAGTGTGAAACCTTGCTGCTTGGCAAGTTTCATGATTCTAGGTCAAAGGAAAGTACCCTGTAGACTTTCACGAGTGAGTTTAATAGTATCAAAATACGTGACAAAAACTGCGTTGACTTGACTTAAAAGCTTCACCTTTTTACAGAGTAAAGGGACTGAAGACTTAACATGTGGGACAAATTACAACTTGATACGTCTACACGTTACTGACAAGAAGGGTTCTGAACAGTCGAACAGACAGACAGACACCAACGTGATCACATAAGAGTTTCATTTTTACCAAATTAGGCAGAGAACCCCAGAAATGATGTTCCACACAGAACTGTGAACGACAGAAATACATGGAAAACACTGACAAGAAGAAGGAACGCTAGGGGTGGGGGGACACTTGTTGAGACATCAGGGAATAACTGATGTGGTAGTAGATGGAGCTGTAGAGGTAATAATTATAGGTGAAATAGAGATTGAAATACATAAAACAAGTAACTGACGTTGTTTGGTGTACGTTCTCTGCGACGAATGGTCAGGTGACGAAAAAAAAGAAAAAAATTCTGGCTCGTCTGCTGCAGCAGGTTCAGGTACCGAGCGGAACGCTAAGGGGTGAGCACCAGCAATCGCTCCATAAAATCCATGACCCGGCGTGGCTCTCGACTCTGTGACCCCGGCGTGGGAGGCTGCCGTAAAACGCTAATGGCTCATCTCTTCGCGCCTTGGCGCCTGAGCTGCGCTGCACTCCTGCACCAGCTGCAGTTGCCTCAGGCAGCCAGATGCGCACCGGCTGGCCTAGCTTTTAGGGGCTACGTAGGACGAGCCCGCTGTGACAGCGCTGAGGGCTGGCATTAAGATTTAGACCCCGCCCGCCGTGTAATTTGGTTTGTTGCGGTCTTAAGTATAATTTGTTGGGCGCTCGTGCGGCGCCCGCCGTAAGGAGCTTAACCCGGTCCCGTCTGCGTGGCCAGGTGAAGGAACCGAGCCCCAGGTAGCAAAGTGGTGGTCGCCGAGCCGGCAGGGATTCCCTACCCAACGGGGATTCCGTTTGCTGAGTCGCGACCTTTAGCCCGCGCGACATACCGCAGCAGCCAGCCCACCACTGAACATCCAATTAGTCGTGCTGTGTGCCTTACATGCCTCCGAAGCGGCACGCAGGCGACAAAGGAGATGCGTTTTAACTGCGAATGTCTCGTATGATTCAGACCTTTCAGAGGATAATTATTATTTGCACATTATTATGTAATCAAGCATAATGCATATTCGAAACACTTCGATACCGGTGAATATCGAATACTCCATTCACAAACTGTATGTAAACGACATACTCTGTAAACTACCGCTTCCATTCGACGTGAATAGAATAACTTTGAAGTTAATTAATAACATACAAGACTATGTAAGTTTTACGAAGTTTTTAGAAAAAAAATTACTAAATTTTGTTATACTTACGTAAGTGTTTATGTGATTATGACTCCCTCGAAATTAGTGTCTTTGAGTACATTTAAGCCACTACTTCTACGCATTTTGTTTTTTGTCACGGCTAACGTCATTGTAACACACACGTACTGCTATTAGATGCAAAATGTAGAGCCCCTTTTATGACTGTCACATGTACTTATCGTAGCAGACGACACTCTGCTTAGTAAACGTAAGATTCTAATCACTATCGACGTATGTAGAACTCTATGACCACCTTTGACTGTACCAGTAAAGAGTGATCAACTGGTAAGTCGCTTTTGTGTGGTATGAATCTGTTCACGGCGTTAATGTCGATTACAGTTTTAACATGATAAATACACTCCATAACAACAGGTAAATTTATGTAAATGTGACCCATCTACTTCTTTATGATACGTGGTTTTTGAAATGAGTCACATCACTGTGTTACGGTACACTTTCATTTTCAGTGTGTTATTAATTATTTTATCATCTAACGATAACGGTTTTATATTTCACCTCACAAAGTGCTTTGAATACGTTTATACGAGTACATATATTCCATTATGTGTGTGTTGTTTTTAACATTTACATCAGTTAACAGATTTGTGACTGTTTAATCGTGGAATGTTACTTATGTATTATTTTATTTGGTATATAGGAACCAGATGATGGTAAGACGACTGAAACTGGTTACATAAGTAAAGTATTTTGCCAGCAGCTCAAGGCGGTAGGTAATACGAGATTTTACAAACTTCTTCTTTAAATGAGCGTAAAGTCAGTATAAATACGTCCGTTGCCAACAATGCAAATGATTAGTTCCTTTCACTATAATTATAATCTCTCTGACCACTCTCGCACGACGGGAAGAGACGATGAAGAATGCAAACATGTTTTGCGCAGTCGTACAATGTAGTTGGAAGCTCATGTGAGCAAACTGAAATTAAATTATTGTGGAAGTCGAATAATAACTGCTTGTGTGTTTAAAAAATACGGAAACTGAAATGAATGAACTTTTATTAATTAGTAGTTAAAGTCACCCATCGAGCTATTACGATTTTAGAAAGATCGAGGTTTCTTTCTGCAGGAAAAACTCAGAAAACAGTCTACCCCGAGAAAGACAATGAAGCCAACACAGTACCAGATAAGTAACAGATTTATATTTATCACAGTAGGCATGACTACTTTCAGAGTTACAAAAACTGAAAGTGAAGTTGATACGTCATTCGAAGTATAGTTTCTTTTGAAATAACATGTGACAAGATCACCTATCTTTACATCTTTGTTCCAATGTACAAGTTATGTTTCAGACTTTGCGCCCGCTGCCAGTTGTCTGAGCAGCAAAAGTACAATGAGAACCATATTTGTGGAGAAACAAGTTTGCTGTTACCAGTCAGCGTCTCATTTATTACCACAACGTGTTTCAAAGGTTGAAACCTGCATCATCACGTGGACTTGCCTGTATTAGTATGACTTGTGTGTGTGTTATGTGATATCTTCCAGGTTACCTGTAACATTTTCTCGTGGAAACAAAATGGTATTTCAGAACTTGGCTCTATGGAGTCCATTCACAGAAAACTGAACGAAAAGTGATTGTGCAAATAAACAACTAAAATAAAATACCTTCAGTGGTCATGGGCTGCATCCTGTGTCGTAATAAATCACTTACAAACTGTCTCATTTTCTAAATAAGGATGGTGTCTATAAAGTTATGAATTACACAGAAATTGCAACTGCGTTTCTGAAACAAAGACCTCGAGCTGCCGTTCTGTAGAGCAAGCACTTTTACACTTACATTTGATGAGACAGGTTATGTAGGTTAAGTCGTGGTGATGAAATCAAGCTGCAGACAAAGGTTCGTCGATGTACTTTCTAGCAAATTAAAATTATGTTCCGGTGCAGGATTCGAACCTAGAACTTCACCTTTTGGCGGAAATATTATAACCGGTTGAGACATACAGGCACGACTGATGAGTTACGCTCACAGTTTTTCGTCCGTCAGTACATCACTCCTATCTTGCAAATTTCACGGAAATGTTACTGATTACCTTGCGGAATGGTTGGGAGAGATGATATTGCGGAGAAATGGTCTACGTAACGCATAGAGGTTTGTTTCTAGAAAGAACTTTTGACTCCGCAGCACACACTCCACTGCAGAGTGAAAAATTCGTTCTGATTGATGGGGGTGTTGACAATTTGTGGAAATAATAACGAAATACGAAAGACTACTTATTGTTTCGAATTAATTAGTATAGTTCATTAAGTAGTTTTTAATAAAGCGTTTCAAAATGCCTTCGATATCAGATTTCCGTACTTCTCATACTGTATCTACGCCATATTTTCCTAATAGTATCGGTGAACGCGATACCTGCTGGCAACCGGCGGTACTCCACGTGGGACTTCATAGGATCTAATCGCAACGTAATTTCAAGTTGGATTACGATTAGTGCACATCATTGTCCACAAAATGTTTTAATGTTCTTCACAAACAATAGTCTTTATAATTAGGTTTTGGAGTCGTGGTGGTCAGTATTTATTTCCGGGCAGACCGAAGCAACAATCTACCGAACGGTTGTTTAGGTGCTTTGAAATCGCCAGGTCCAATTTAGGACACCTACCTTTTAAATGAGCACTAAACATTGTTATTACATATAAGTTCTCATCAGCAAGTCTCAATGAGCTCATAAAAGCTTATTATGTAGAAGACTGCACCACACGTTGAAATATCCCGACCTTAGTTTGTCCTTTTCTCTTTCTGTTGCCTGATGAGCTGCAGTTTATAACTGATGATCAAGCTTTCTCTTACCGATATTGCAATTGCCTTTTATAACTATCTCATGGCTTTTTTTGTACGACTCGAGTTTCCTTTTGCTTGCGGCATCTGCTTTATGTGTGCAGAGACGGAGAAAGCAGGTATAGCACGATCAGGATGTATTTCAGCAAGACAACATATCAGTGCTCCACTGGCTACAAGTTTTTAATTTAATTGCCCAAGGCTGGTCCGTTGCCTGTAACAAGCAACTGTCAAAAAACCTACTTATCTCCATCAAAGATTTCGTAGCTTAGAGGAGCTCTGATGAGAAAATTGTGCTAATATCGTTTCGCTAGCGCTTTTCTCTTTTTGTATTTCGTTTGTGTGTGTGTGTGTGTGTGTGTGTGTGTGTGTGTGTGTGTGTGTGTCTCCACTTTTCGGAGATTTTATATGGTGCGGAACGATGGCGAACCGTAATCGCACGAGCCAAACGCCAGACAGACTGATGCGTCTCTAGAAGGCTCTCAGCCATGCTGTGATATTTGCTGGTCGGAGATCGCGTCCGCCAGCGGAGTTAGGTCAAGTGCAGTAAGTTTCGCCAACCTCAAAGCCCTTAGGGCTGCAACAGTCCATTTCTCTCTCTAACTATCCTACAATTGCCGCAAACAAGGGGTGGACTGTCTGAAGCCTCCTTGGTTGACAAGAACTTTACGTGCTGTTGACATCCACTTTCAGGACAGAGCGTAGTTTGTAGTATTTTCAGCATTTTGTCGCAATGGACAAGGGACTTACATGAGAGATCTATGGACAAGAATTTAAGTCAAAGGTAGAAAGCGACAGCGCAGCCTGAATGTATAGCTCGCTAAAACACTATGTTCTTTTTTATGTTGTTCTCACTCACTTTACGAGTTTCACGGACTGAGAAAGTCATGCACCACCACAGAAAGCTGAACAGGTAACAATGAACCAATGGGAAAAAATTTTATAATGGGTATATGGGGCAAAACCAAGGTTCTTTTACTGCTTACCGGATCTGTTAGAAGGCAAAGATGGTAGATCTTCAGAACTTCGGCAAAATACAGCGAAGCACACCTCGCCAAACGCACCGAAATCCATCACAACTACTAGTATTACAACAGAAACGGTCTTAGTGACACTTAGTAACGTATGTCTGAGGATTCAACGGGGATTTGTTTAGATCACACAGTACTTCGGCAGCGTGAGTTGTTAGCATCATCAGGCTGTCTAGAACAATGAGGTGTCTTGTGGTGTCAAAGTGTAAAGTTGTAGAAGCGCTAAAATTCTTGGGCTTGCACCGAGTTTCAACCTAGCGATCATGATTCAAACGTAACTTTTATTTTCACATTATTTGGAGTAAATTTTCTCAAAGTAAAAAGAAATCGGCGATCGTTTTCTCCGTCCTCCCTGAATTGTGTAACTTAGCACGCAGCACAATAGTTATGACATCGTTTCCAGTCACTGAATTTGAAGAAATCATTTATATCAACTGTGGTGGGTGAGACTATTGCTTGAGTTATTTGCACAGCTATTTGCTACTTGTCTAATCATCACTTGCCGTACTCAGTTATTAGGCAACTGTTGCGAGTTGCTATATTTAAGTATTTTGTCGTCTGAAGATACAGCTTATTGTGGTTGAAGCTATTAGCCATTTTAACTAGGTTTAACTTCACAAAACGGTGACAATGATGTAGAAATCCTCAACGCTCAAGTATTAGGCTGTACCTGCTTTACAAGATCGCTCACGTAAGATTTATGGTACTTTACCGTTTGGACACTTAAGTACAGAGATGTGAAGATGGACGCCTCCGACTGAAAGCGCATGTCGGATTTTATAACATTTTCAATATTGGCTTGAATATACACAGTTTCCTGTAAAGGAATGAAACGATACGGTTATCAATAGCGAATGTTAACATATTTTTACTGGTGTACATGAAGACATGTTCCGTATCCTGATTCGGATAATTACATCACCTTCCTGTACAGCATTTACCGATATCATATGAAGCGGAACGTCAGGCACAGTGACATGCATCAGAACGTGGTATTAATCGAAAAACTGTATTTGGGTCACACAACAGGTTAATACGTGTCTGGTTCATTGAGAAAAGGAAAGGAAACAGTCTTTATAGATGTTTATTTCCAGTCTTGTACAACTGAGCCTCTTATATTAATGACTTTTAGTTTATGACCGTCTGTATACAACTGAATTTTTGTAGCCACAACATACTGAATCTTCAGTGGCCTTGAATACATTTTAATTTATGCTCAGTACTTTCAGCATACATTTACGCTATTGAACATGTAAATTAAAAAAGTTTTGACAAACACACCTTTTGGTCAACATATATAAAAGAATGGTGCCTTTAACCAACTGAAGACTGACGTTCCTACATTGAAAATCATTAACATGACGGCAAATAACAACTGAGGATTGGCAGATCAACAACTTACAAGCTGTAAGTGAGCATGTCTTCCGTCTATAATCACCATACTGTTAACAACATGTGAAACACTATGCTTTCGAAATCAGTGCTCTCGTTCAAGTGCAAATAAATAAATAAACACAAATAAAAATAAAAAAATAAAAAGAAATCCTAAATGGAACACATTACGAATTTTTTGAATGACATTGCTTGATAATGCGCAATAATGCTAAAGTAAAAAATGGTCACTGAAATATCGTCCTCTTATGAAACGGAAAAGAGCCTGATACAGAAAGGCTTCTTTCAAGAAATTTAATGCCGCATAAGGAAAATTACTTCACAAGAGTGAAGCAATGGTTGAAATGGCTCTGAGCACTATGGGACTTAACTTCTGAGGTCATCAGTCCCCTAGAACCTACGACTACTTAAACCTAACTAACCTAAGGGCATCACACACATCCATGGCCGAGGCAGGATTCGAACCTGCGACCGTAGCGATTGCGCAGTTCCAGACTGTAGCGCATAGAACCGCTCGAGCCCCCCCGGCCGGCAGTGAAGCAATGCCCCACCCTCAGTAGACATATACGACGAGACTGATTTTCTTTGAAAAATATTGAGAATGGATTAGCCACTGCAACACACTGAAGGCAATTCAATACAATCGGCATTAGGTCTGTGACCGGGGAGGGGGGGAGGAGGGCGGTATTAGGGGAAAAGCAGAAAAGACTGGCAGATGGAACAGTGGATAAAGAGCACTTTTCAGTGTTCGACTAGAGACCATCGGACTAGCAGCACGAGGGAACATCACGATGTAGACTAGCACCAGTGCCGAAGAAGAAGAAACTGGGTCGCCACGAGAAAAGCCTGAGTTCCTACGAAACACTCGGGGCGTAATAATCATGCAAATTATGGTTTCGAAAGGACGGCGTTGCTGGCTGGGAATTTGAACAGCACGATCGGCGATTGCCCCGACATTTAGGTGTCGTAGAGCAAGGCCACTGGTGCGGCGGGGGAGGAGGGGGCGGAAAGGTCCGCGAGTGCGAGATGGCATCGCGACCGCGACGGCGCATGCGCCAACACGCCGCCTGGCGCGGACCAAGGGTCGCCGGAACAAAGCGAGCGGCGAACCGTCTCTCGGTCTCACGGTTTAGGATTTGCTTCCTGTGACTCGACTCGGAAATGGCAAGGTCGCCCGCGTGCTCCCTTCTCTGCGACCCGGGCGGATGGTTCGCACTGCCGCTACGTGAGGCTGTTATTCTCTAGCCCTGAGATTTTCATGTCACAGACATTCTTTCTCCTCCAAGAACGATATGGCAACACAATTAACATATAAATCCTTACTTCCATTCTCAAGTTTCTCCTGCTTATCTGGGGCGAAGGTAACACTTAAGGAGACGAGTACGGCACACACAAACTGAAAAATGTGTAGAATACTTTTAGATGAAATTTGCTACACGATAGAACACAAATCCCTATCTACCAGGAATAACAATCGTAGTTGCACTACTATTGTTGGGATTTCTTCGTTCTGCTTGAAACTTACTGAAAATGTAACCTGCAAATTAGTACAGACCTTTTTGTGAAATAATTAGAGAAGTGATATCCAAGAGCAGATCGTTTATGTGTCGAATCCATAGACTCGATACTGAAACTTGTTTGCCGCGAGGGATTAGCCGAGCGGTCTAAAGCGCTGCAGTCATGGACTGTGTGGCTGGTCCCGGCGGGGATTCGAGTCCTCCCTCGGGTATTGGTGTATGTGTATGTCCTTAGGATAATTTAGGTTAAGTAGTGTGTAAGCTTAGGGACTGATGATCTTAGCAGTTAAGTCCTATAAGATTTAACACACATTTGAACATTTTTTCTGAAACTTGTTTAGAGTGATTTCTGATGTTCTAACTACCGTAAGACGCACATTTAAAGTTGTTCAAGCAGCTTTAGAATGGCACTTTAGTTGAAACTGACCAATAGTGTGAGGTATAAGGGGCTATCAAAAAGTTTCTGTTGGAAGACAGTACACTCCCAAATCGGTATGCCAATCATGTAAAATGGCTTTGAGCACTGAGGAAGTCATCCCATCAACGCACCAGGTCGGAAATTCCCGCTGGTAAAACACGGCGTCCTTCTGCATACAGAAGTCCGTAAGTGTCGAACCTTCATGGCTTTTTTATGGGACCGAAGGCATGATAATCGCATGGGGAGAGATTAAGACTGTAGGCGCGTGGTCGAGTGTCTCCATCTTGAGTTGATGTAACTTCTGCGTTACATCTGCGATATGGGAGCATCTTAGGTCGAATTGCAACCAACACCGAACTGGGCGCAGTATTCCACAACCATGATTTTTGACGTACTTACTGCCCCATACACATCCTTCATTCTCCGATGGGTATCACCCGGAGCGTGTCCTCTGGCAGCCAAGAAAAGAAAAGAGAACATTGATCCTGTTTGAACGCATTTGTTAATGATGCCGCCATAGTTAGTGTTTTCACATTTACCGCACGCACGTCGGAAGGACACGAATGCAGCACCAATCCCTTTCCTACATGTCAGTACTCATATACCCGCATCGTAATCGCACTACACTGCATATGCGCTGCACCAACGCCCTCAAACGGAAACTATTTGATCGCCCCTCATAAATAAACACTACTTTCAGTAATTATAGACATGTATATACAGGGTTACCAGATGTCCTTCGTTATTTAGCTAATGCTGATATTGTTGGAATTTCGTTTGTCATTCCGCTTCAGGAGCACAATTCGAGCGACGCTGTTTTAAACTGAAAAGGGTGCCACAAAGCAATCACATTTTTGCCAATTTTTATATTTGTGATACGTGAAGTTCAGAACCTAAGTATTAATCTCCCAAAACAGTTCGATGCTACCCACAAAATTTCTCAAGAAAATCGATTTTGATGTTTCCCGACCGTCTTTAATACGCTAAAGCGAAGTCCAATTGCTCGACATATCGTGTGACTGTGTGGTAGAATGGTCGCCTGCCACGTAGAAGATTAAACTTTGATTCCTGGATGATGCAAATTTCTAAACAAATTTGTATGTTCTACTAGCTATTCCGTGAAGTTCGAAACACATGACGATGGGAAAAAAAAATCAGTAGCGTTCGAGACTGGAAATGTCTTGTTCGAGTCTCGTTTCGGGCATTATTTTTTCGTTTTTTTTTTTTCGATCAGTTCGAATACCCATGTCATTTAAATATAAAGCTCATCAAGCACATGCTATTTTAACAAGCATCTAATTGCTGTTTTATGAAAAAAGCTCGTCTTCTTTTTTGCAATTACATATTGCACACAAAATCCGGTTTTCATTGCATATATAAGTTCTTAATTAATGATCTTTTACAAAACATCATTTAAATTTTTAAAAAGTGGTATTAAATTCTTCTTCTTCTTCTTCTTCAATATGTATTTTAGGCTTCTTCATGAAAGCCTTTTCTTTCTTCCCCCTACACCCTCAGTGTCATAAAATATATATTTTCCAAAACGCGAGTACCATTGACCCCGTGCTAGGCGGGGAAAATCATTACGAAAAGTAGGAGTAGACAAAAGTGATTTGTTAATAAGATTGAGATCGTGTGATTTTATGAACTGCTGGAATCCATGTCACAATACATCTGCGCTACCTGACAACCAACTTGCTTGCCTATCCCCTCTCCTGCCCCTCTCCAATACTGTGGCTATGCGGAGTTCTCCTACACGCATGTCAGCTGCAAACGTACAGCCCAAGGGCGACGACTCGACATTTATTTCATTTTCTTTTCTTTTTCTGTTTTACTACGCTGTAACACGTCCTTGTCCAGACACTTATTACGATCGTAAGAGAGTACTTTTTTCTTTTCCAGGTTATTCCACAGAGGCGTATTAGGGACTCATTAAACAAACAAATACATCATCGTTAGACAATTATATTACAGGTTACTACAGATACCGTTTACTGTTTACTAGTGCGCCATGGAGGATAGGACGAGGTGCTTGGACGACTGTTATGCAAGAACCCTCCTGTTAGAAGCAGGCAGTTCAGAAAACTGCTTGTTAATTAGCTTAGCGCTGGTGCTACATTTCGCACCCCAATTCAATGCAGATATGGCATTTCTCCCACGCTCACGGGAACATGCTACACGGTGGTAAGCTTTCGTCTCTACAGCTATAGCACGAATAACTCAGAGGTTTTGCTTTGTTCATTTTCTATTACACAGTATCACTCAAACACTTAGAATGACGAACTGCGCTGTGCTACAGTTTATGTCTACTTCTGATAAGCCACTATGAAGTTTTTATGTCCATTTCATTATATGTAGGGCACCATCAACATGTTGGTGAGACGATTAATCCATAAATGATACATTTTCGACTTTTTCTGCGCGCTGTACATTTCGTTATTCCGTAGCATTCTGAGCGGCAAGTGTGAAACAAATAAAGGTGGTTCCTTGCAGGTAACCGCTACGACATTCATCGCTGCCCACTTTCTCTTCGGCTACTCATTTGACGTGAAGACTCTACACAGTGCAACTAGTGTTGAGGAAAGCAACCAGACAGAACCTCATAAACCATATAGACGATGAACGCAGTGTGGAAAATTCTGGGAGACTTCAGAATATGTTCTGGTTCAGAATGCAAATCTCTCGCGAAATATTAGAGTTAGCTAATCAGTAGATTAAAGGCAACTGCATTTAGGGTTACTGTGTCCACAATTATAGTAATTAGTCATTCCTGTTAATTTTATATTGGAGAATGGATCGTGCACGATGTATTATAGTTACGTCATCTAATACCGATTGTGTAAAACGCTCGTCAAACTTCCAACTAGCCTAGTGGCTGTTTACTGAATGATAACGATGAAGGTGATTTTAAGGTATATAATTACATGCATATCATTGCCTCAAACCTTCCTTAGCGTTAAATCTTAATGACGATATTAATTGCTCAGAATAAAGCAAAAATATAAATAAAAATGTAAACCCTCTATGGAAATGGCAATAGTTTTCTCAAGTTACAAGGAAACCGCTACTCACTACGAACAAATATACCTTAATTGATTAAATCTAGTTAACGGGGTGGTTATAATTGCAGTCAACTGTTGACAGCATTTTCAAAGTTTCTTACTACTATTGATTTATGCATTACTTTTACGACGTGTAACACTGCAATAAGGGTTACTTATTAAATTCACGGTGTTAATACTGAACTTGGCAAAGTGCTATTGAGTTTCCTTAATCGTCTGCAGTGTACGAGTCGTGATAAGTTCAACAAGTTCCGTTTGTTTCCTTCGAGAAAAATCACTATACCAGCAACATGAAATATTTCTATGTATATTATTAAAAAGAATATGAGAGGAAGTATGCAACCCTTTTTCCTAACTGCCAATATCTTCTGCTAAAATTAGGAATTACGCAGAGGCCCATTGTCACACAGCGTACTTCGCCACACACAAGCATTTCGAGGGGGAACAAGAATCTCTGCGCTAGCTCGGGATAATTTCATCGTTGTTACGGAAAATTTGATATCACGAACGGCGCAATAAAGCTATCTAGATCAACAAGTGATCCGGTGCAGTACTGAAGCGAGCCTGGAAACCAGCTTAATATGGGTGCTACTACTCCCTGTAAACATCAAAAGTTCATTCGAAAGATGCTTCACAGCGGATATAACTTTTCGTATCATTCGTGAATCTCAAATTAGGCGAATTTCGTGGCATGCAAATAAATCGGGAGCCACTACCGTTGTTTCTTTTTTTTTTTTAAGGCTTACCTGTCTATGATTCAAATACAGTTGTTTATCTGCTTGTTTACAATAAACAGGTATCAAAGTTTATGCGTCACAAACCAACATAAACGACGAGCCAATTTCGGAAAACTGTAGACAGACTCTAGAAAGTCAACGTATCAGAATAGAAATTTATGCAGTCCAGATGTCTTCGAGTATCGAAGTTCTATGACTGGTTTATCGCATTAATTGGTTACAGCGGCCAGTTCGACGGCGTTTTTAGAAGAGAAGGGTGGAATCATACGGTTCGTACCAATGTAAAAAGGAATGCACTGTTCACTCAATACAATGGTTTATTTTAAAAAAGCATGACTGTTGTAACGTTTGAGCTCAGTTCTCTTCTCTGCGTTGGTGAAATTTGTTGTTATTTAAGAATGCGTTGGCTAAATGAAGACCATGGTGCTGAGTCAAAGCTGACGAGAACGATCTTAGAAGCAGAGCTGGTAAGCGCTAAAGGAGAAGGAGACGTGGAGAGGGGAGAGACAAGGGAAAGAGCCATAATGGAGAATATTAGAGAGGGCGATAAACACTTGTTTTACGACGGAGCGCGCACTTGCTGCTAGCGCTGGCTTCGTTCGGACGGCGCGCTGCTGTAAACCCCGAGATTAACATCGCGTCTCGCACGGTACCTGTGTGCCCGCGAGCTGCACCGCCAGCCACTTCAGTCAACACGCAACTCAGCAGCGTCGAAACCGGCACCAGCGCGGCTATAGACCTAACTACTCGGCCGTCAGGCCAAATGTATGCCCGAGTAAAACGAAAACTGAGTCATGTCCACATACTGACTTCCAAGGATAAAGCTCCTAAGCTACTTTCCGCCTCTACAGCAAATAATCCAAGTACACTACTGGCCATTAAAATTTCTACACCAAGAAGAAATGCAGATGATAAACAGGTATTCTTTGGACAAATATATTATACTAGAACTCACATGTGATTACATTTTCACGCAATTTGGGTGCGGGCAAGAGAGCACTTGCCCGCGAAAGGCAAAGGTCCCGAGTTCGAGTCTCGGTCGGGCACACAGTTTTAATCTGCCAGGAAGTTTCACATCTGAAATGTAACGTCTACTGTTCAAAGTGTCGTCAATGCGAACAAGAGGTGACCGACACTTGTAACCAATGGCACCCCATCCCATCAAGCTGAGTGATACGCCAGTATGACGATGACGAATACACGCCTCCAATGTGCGTTCACCGCGACGTCGCCAAAGACGGATGCGACCATCATGATGCTATAAACAAAACCTAGATTCATCCGAAATAAATGAGGTTTTGCCATGCGTGCAGCCAGGTTCGTCGTTGAGTACACCATCGCAGGCGCTCCTGTCAGTGATGCAGCGTCAAGGGTAACCGCAGCCACGGTCTCCGTGCTGATAGTCCATGCTGCTGCAAACGTCGTCGAACTGTTCGTGCAGATGGTAGTTGTCTTGCAAACGTCCCCATCTGTTGACTCAGGGATCGAGACGTTGCTGCACTATCCATTACAGCCATGCGGATGAGATGCCTGTCATCTCGACTGCTAGTGATACGAGGCCATTGGGATCCAGCACGGAGTTCCATATTACCCTTCTGAACCCACCGATTCCATATTATGCTAACAGTCATTGGATCTCGACCAACGCGAGCAGAAATATCGCGATGCCATAAACCACAATCGCGATAGGCTACAAACCGACCTTTATCAAAGTCGGAAACGTGATGGTACGCATTTCTTCTCCTTACACGAGGCATCACAACAACGTTTCACCAGGCAACGCCGGTCGACTGCTGTTTCTGTATGAGAAATCGGTTGGAAACTTTCCTCATGTCAGCGCGTTGTAGGTGTCGCCACCGGCGCCAACCTTGTGTGAATGCTCTGAAAAGCTATCATTTGCATATCACAGCATCTTCTTCCTGTCGGTTAAATTTCGCGTCTGTAGCACGTCATCTTCGTGGTGTAGCAATTTTAATGGCCAGTAGTGTGGCTACACATGAAAACATCGTTTTCTTTTGCTCCTTACAACATAATTAATATTTTGCTGACGTGACGAAGGTCATAGGATTGTAATATGCACATGGATGGAGGTAATATCGCGTCCACAAGGTATAAATGGACAGTTCATTGGCGGAGCTGTCATTTGTATTCATGTGATTCACGCGAAAAGGTTTCCTATGTGATTATTAACTTCGAACGCGGCATGTTAGTTGGAGCTAGGTTCATGGGACATTTCATGTCGGTAATGAAGTTCAGTATTCTCAGATACATAGCGTTAAGACTGTGCGCCGGTCGGAGTGGCCGAGCGGTTCTAGGCGCTACAGTCTGGAACCGCGCGACGGTTACGGTCGCAGGTTCGAATCCTGCCTCGGACACGGATGTGTGTGATGTCCTTAGGTTAGTTCGGTTTAAGTAGTTCTAAGTTCTAGGGGACTGATGACCTCAGAAGTTAAGTCCCATAGTGCTCAGAGCCATTTGAACCATATGAAGACTGGAAACCGATAGTTCTGTACTGACAAGTTACCCTGTAACTGCAATATATGATCTGAAGATGACCAGCTAGCCTGAAACCAGTCACTGAAAATAAAGAAAATAGTGATCAAAGACTGAAATGCCATATTTTTATTTTTTTAACTTACAACTTCACGAAAAAAACGTACTTTCTCCCGTACGAGTGTTACAGAAACTGCAGAAGTAGCGTGCATTAGCTGGACGTTGCGAGGACAGTTTTCTGGAGTGGAACGCTGCTATATCGCCTGGAAAGCTTACAAAAATTAATGAAAAGAGAATAGCTGTACGAAACTGACTGTTTACTGGTTAGTTCTACAAACAGAGTCAAAGCAGTTCTCGCCAGCAGGTTGCAGGAACGCTAGGGAAGAATTGCTGGGTTACACCGGCAAAGAGCTTTCGGACTGGACAACGGTTTAGTCGTAGTATTGTGAAGCCGGAGCTAACTTCTTGACTCGGGGCGAGATAAGAGAGATCGGGCGAAATGTCCGACAGGGGCCGAGCGGTCTGCGAGTGGCGCTGCAGTCGAGGCGGCTCCCGGCAGCGGCCGAATCCCCAGAAGTGCTCCCAGGGCCGCCGGCGCTTCTAAATGGAACGAACTTTAACGCCGCCGACACTCGCCATGCAGCAGGTATTTGCGCAGCTTAGTTCAGGCAGCACACGAAGCGGCTGTGGCTAACAGCACGCACGAGCGTCAGCCGGCGGTTTACTGCTTCCAGGTACCACCACCGCGCTGCTTACTCATACAACAACGCAAGCTTGAAATACGTTCCCAGTTTCCATGAACACTCGAAGCAGCTAATACCTTACAATACGTTATTAATTCCATCGTAGTGCTGCAGACGTTAAGGCCGATATCAGACAACCACTTCAAACCCGTGTCCGTATCCAACAATGTCACGGTGGCCGAAGGCTAGCAGTACATTTTCATTTGATTATTACACTACTGGCCATTAAAATTGCTACACCATGCAGATGACGAGCTACAGACGCGATATTTAACCGACAGGAAGAAGATGCTGTGATATGCAAATGATTAGCTTTTCAGAGCATTCACGCAAGGTGGGCGCCGGTGGCGACGCCTGCAACGTGCTGACATGAAAGTTTCCAACCGATTTCTCATACACAAACAGCAGATGACTAGCGTTGCCTGGTGAAACATTGTTGTGACGCCTCGTGTAAGGAGGAGAAATGCGTACCATCACGTTTCCGACTTTGATAAAGGTCGGATTGTAGCCTATCGCGATTGCGGTTTATCGTATCGCGACATTGCTCCTCGCGTTGGTCGCGATCCAATTGTTAGCAGAATATGGAATCGGTGGGTTCAGGAGGGTAATACGGAACGCCGTGATGGATCCCAACGGCCTCGTATCACTAGCAGTCAAGATGACAGGCATGTTATCCGCATGGCTGTAACGGATCGCGCAGCCACGTTTCGATCCCAGAATCAAGAGATGGGGACGTTTTAAAGAGAACAACCATCTCCACTAACAGTTCGACGACGTTTACAGCAGCATGGACTATCAGCTCAAAGACCATGGCTGCGGTTACCCTTGACGCTGTACCACAGACAGGAGCGCCTGCGATGGTGTACTCAACGACGAATCGGATGAATCCAGGTTCTGTCTACAGCATCATGATGGTCGCATCCGTGTTTGGCGACATCGCGGTGAACGCACATTTGGAGAGTGTATTCGTCATCGCCATACTAGCGTATCACCCGGCGTGATGCTTGGGGTCCCATTGGTTACACGTCTCGGTCACCTCTTGTTCGCATTGACGACACTTTGAACAGTGGTCGTTACATTTCAGATGTGTTACGACCCGTGACTCTACCCTTCATTCGATCCCTGCGAAACCCTACATTTCAGAAGGATAATGTGCGACCGCATATTGCAGGTTCTGTACGGGCCTTTCTGGATACAGAAAATGTTCGACTGCTGCCCTGGCCAGCACATTCTCCAAATCTCTCACCAATTGAAAACGTATGGTCAATGGTGGCCGAGCAACTGGCTCGTCAGAATACGCCAGTCACTACTCTTGATGAACCGTGGTATCATGTTGAAGCTGCATGGGCAGCTGTACCTGTACACGCCATCCAAGCTCAGTTTGACTCAATGCCCAAGCGTACCAAGGCCGTTATTACGGCCAGAGGTGGTTGTTCTGGGTACTGATTTCTCAGAATGTATGCACCCAAATTGCGTGAAAATGTAATCACATGTGAGTTCTAGTATAATATATTTGTCCAATGAATACCCGTTTATCATCTGCATTTTTTTCTTGGTGTAGCAACTTTAATGGCCATTAGTGTAATAAGTTCCGTTAGGTAATTAGTAACTTGCATGTTTCATGTGTCATTTTGCAAGCACGATATATCGTAATTATGTGGAACGAATCGTTTTACACGTACGTCGCAATAAATTAACTTTTAACTATTGCTACAACTTGATATACGAAGGTTGGAACTTAAATAGTGGCAACTATTTTTTCACAACCGATACAAAAGCGTTATGTCTGCATCTGTTACTGTCCTTCAAAGTAGTCACCAGCGTTCTGTAGAACCCGTTGCCAGCGATGTGGAAGGCGTAGTATACCGTTAGCAGAGCCTGTTCTGTTGATGGTGCGAATGGAGCGGTCTACTGCCTGTCGAATCTCTGGAACAGTTCTGAAGCGAATGCCACGAAATGGTTCCTTCACCTTCGGAATCAAACCAAAGTCACAAGTACTCAAATCCGGGGAGTATGGTGGATGGTACAGTACTTCCCAGTCCCATCGACTGAACAGAGCAGCCACAGTTTGCGCTGTATGCGCCCGCGCATTGTCGTGCAAAATGATGGGTGGGTTGTGCAGAAAGTGTCGCCGCTTCTTTCGCAAAGTTGATCGCAGTTGATGACCCAAAAACGAACAGTAATACTGTGCACTGACGGTCTGCCGTGGAGAAACGTGAAGCGTTAGGATAGCACCATCACAGTCGTACACGAGACCGGCCGGAGTGGCCGAGCGGTTTTAGGCGCTACAGTTTGTAACCGCGCGACCGCTACGGTCGCAGGTTCGAATCTTGCCTCGGGCATGGATGTGTGTGATGTCCTTAGGTTAGTTAGGTTTAAATAGTTCTAAGTTCTAGGCGACTGATGACCTCAGAAGTTAAGTCCCGCAGTGCTCAGAGCCATTTGAACCATTTTTTCGTTCCCGGAAGCTTCTCGTTACTTTCTGTAACTTTTCTTTAGAATGGCTTCTATCTCTTCATGGATTAGAGTTTCAGATCATCAATACTGTGGAGTCACCCCTTGAGATGATCTCAGAGAAAAAAATCAGGGGCTGAGAGATCAGGTTATCACGTCAACCATGGGGTATTCAAAAGGATCAAGTGGCTCTGAGCACTATGGGACTTAACATCTGAGATCATCAGTTCCCTACAATTTAGAACTACTTAAACCTAACTAACCTAAGGACATCACACACATCCATGCCCGATGCAGGATTCAAACCTGCGACCGTATTGGTCGCGCGATTACAGACTGAAGCGCCTAGAACCGCTCGGCCGCAAAGACCGGCGACCTTGGGGTGTCTCCGATTCGTGAGAGTAAACTATGTGGAATGTAGTGCCTCAGTGTTACCACTGGACTACGAACGTAAAAGGCTGTAGTCGCATTTTGCTCAAACACTATCGTCTTTAGACTACGCTGTCCGTGCAGCTGTGGAATGGAGACATTCTCAGGCATGGCCACATACCGTTCGGGATTGACACTCACGGCTCGGGTGTTGTTGTCTTCAAAAATATGGCTCTACGATTCCACACCAGACAACGACCTTTGGGATACCTTTTCATGAAAGAGCCGTAGATTTCTGTTCGCGTGATAAAAAATTCAAATGGCTCTGAGCACTGTGGGACTTAACATCTGAGGTCATCAGTCCCCTAGAACTTAGAACTACTTAAACCTAACTAAGGACATCACTAACATTCATACCCGAGGCAGGATCGGAACCTGCCATCGCAGCGGTCGCGCGGTTCCAGACTGAAGCGCTTAGAACCGCTCGGCCACAGCGGCCGGCGTGTTCGCGTAATACCAGAAGTTCTCTTTACTGACAAACCCGTACAGATGAAAGTTTCAGAGTTCAGTATCCTTTTAGAACACTTTATTGCCTTGATCGAAAGTTTTGTTGCATATATAACCAGTTCCAGCCACTTAAATGGTGATCTCCAGAGTCATAATCCCAAAACCTGCAACGCATTAGACACTGTATTACAGAGAAAAGAAACGAAAAACAGCGCACAATCCCGTGTATTTGGTGACTTACCTTTTCTGAGACATTAACGATAAGCAATATAATACGCCATCCTGCATGGCATGGACACCAGCTGAAGTTGCCCTGCTGGTGTAAACAGGCCCATTCATTTTTATAGGGTTCTTTATCTCATTCGGTATAAACGGAACTGTTAGGATCACTTTGTGGCCCGTCCGTCGGTGTATCTCTCTCTCTCTCTCTCTCTCTCTCTCTCTCACTATATAGGGAGAGAGAGAGAATATATTCCCCTTCCCCTCATGTCGCGCCCAGTGGTCTGCGGTAAAGTGAATTCCATGAAACCGAGAGGTTATGGGATTGAATTTCTTTCGCCTTTTCAGTCTTCGTAAGGAGTTGTCAGAAACAACGCGATTTTGAATAGCCGGGAGAGGTTCAGGACACGCAAGTCGCCGCAGCAGCGTCCAGTAGAAAGACTTGCACCCACACGAAATTATTAATATTATTGTTATTATTATCCATACATGTAATTAAACTCGTACGAAACCCTTAAGTTAACGCTGCATTTGCGACAAAAATAAATTAGAAAACTTCTATCATTCTCAACGTATATTTTCTGTATAGGAGGGGCAGGGCAGGAATATCAATGGCTGCACCTGTTATCCGGTGTTTATTTGCCGAAGCGTGGAATATTCCCGCAGTACCGTTCTCCATTATAGTAAAAAATCCAATAGGATCACAATATTCGTAAGTTCCTATGTTCCTGCCGTCAGAGATACTTAACATAAAAGTTACTAATATAAAATCATACAAGGAAATGGGAATATAAAGAGTCTGAACAATCACTTCATATTATTTTACAGTGTCCATATTGGCACAATATTTACAGTTTCGCATATCGACTCTACACCGAATGGAATGTGAAAAAGAACTCAGCAGAACACGGAGTGTACGGACCTGGTCATTAGAGTGTATGTGCAACCATACATTGATAAATACAAGTTACTGTCTCGTGTAAAATAAGAAAAAGTGTTATGTATTTGAGTTTATTCATGGAACAGTAAAATAGCAGCACGTATTGGAAGGGACACCTTAAATTTTGCAAGTTTACAGAGTAAGCGATTTTGCTGTAATTCGAAGAAACTGCAGGAAACAGCAAATTGTTTACATCTCCTCTTCTTATCTTCGAACAATCGCAGAAATGGTCATCCCTGTTGCCTATGTGATGAAAATCAGAAGGAGCTAAACCATTGCTGATACGCATTCGTACCAGGGTAGTTATCAGTTTCGTGTTCACTTCAAATTTTCAAAACCAGCGGAAGCTTTATTTACGTGGCGTGCTTTAGACCTTTGGTAGACCGAAAGATGAAAAGATTCTTGCTCATTCTCCCACGGCCAGTTTCCGCATCCAGAACCTGAAATCGGAAGATGGTAGACTCACGATCATTACAGAGATCACTGACGTCCCATAACTTACCTAAACGTTCGACAATCTCTTCCTAGACCTCTAGTTTTGGTATGGATACATGCATTTCCTTGAGTGTCGGTTTCAGAGGACTCTGCTGGTGCACGCGCCTTGCAATGGAGCCAGGGGTTATGCACGACGCGCGAAGGCCGCAGTTTTCCCTGAGAGGGTAGCTGGGGGCGGCGGGGTGTGAGCAAGTGGCGCTGTGGCGCTGGCCTAACGAGCCGGCCAGGCACTCGCCATGCCGGTGGGGGCGTCGGTGGCGGCGGGGGCAGGTGGGGGTGGAGGCGCCCGCGGCATCAAACTGGCATTAGCGGCCGCGAGGGCGGCGTGGCGCTGCTGCCAACTTCACTCGGCAAAGGAAGACCCGTCTCGCGCTGTTAAGCTGTAGCGGCTGTTACTCGTGTAGCACAGCCGGCAGGCTAAAGACATTCTCATAATGTTTCTTTAAGGCCTTGTAAACGAAAGGCATGATCTTTTGAATGTACTACAGTATTAATATCTTCGGTTAACTGGTTTCTGGTTTTAAAGGAGAGCATCGGAGTATAGGTATCATAATCGAAGAGGATACAGTAAACAGCACAATGAACAACATTGTAAAAGATTTTACAGATGGAGCGTGAGATGTAAAGCCAACAAATGTGATATTTAACTGTGCAGTCGTAATATAACTAAAACAATTTAAGCTAAACGGTAAATTAAGAACCAAGACTGCAGTTATAAGGGCCGAAGCAGATGAAAGGGGAGAAATAGTTGAGAAGGGAGGGAAACTGATTTGCAGCTTGTACCCGATGTTATTCAACCCGTACATAGAGGATGCAGTAAAGGGAAGCAAAGAAGTATTCGTAGTGAACACTAAAAGCCAGGGAGAAAAATTAAAAATTTGACGTTTATCATAGACATTGTAACTCTCTGAGTGACGGCATAGAGCTTGGCGGACGCGTTGAATGGACACGATCTTAAAAATAGGATATAGGATGAACACAAACAGATGTGAAACAAGGGTAATGGAACGTTGTTGAATGCCATGAGAAGATGCAGACGGGATTAAGTTAGAAAATAAGGCAGTAAAAGTAGTAAATGTTTTGTATTTGGAGAGCAAAATAGTTAACCATGGCCGAAATAGAAAGGATATATTGCTCAGACTGTTAGTGACATAAGGGTGTTCCAGGAAAAGAGAAAACTGTTAACTCTGAATACAAGATTAAATGTTAGGAAGTCTCATCTGAAGATGTTTTTCTGGAGTGTGGCGCTGTACGGAAATGAAACGTGGACCATTAAAAGTTCAGACTGTAGAAGATTTTGAAATGTGATGCAGCGGAACAACATTAATGGGTATTTCGAATAGCTAATTCTAAAACGAAACGAGGGAAAAAAATTTATGGCACAATCTGACCAAAAGAATGGATAGATTGACAGACCCATCCTGAGGCATCAAGGAATTATCAATTTGGCAATGGAGGGAATTGTGAAGGTGAGCGACAAAAATAGTAGTGGGAGACAAAGCTCGAATAGAGTAAGCAAATCAAATGGAGTTTAGGTTGCCGTAGTCAAGGGACATGAAACACTCACAGGATTGTCTAACTTGGATAGCGGCATCAAACAAGTCTTCAGACTGTAGACACCAATACCAAATAAATGTTAATGGAATACTTTTTGTATCAGTGTTTGAATTTAGGGTATTAATGGAATTGTTGCTAACCTCTATTCTCGTTTGAGTGGTCTGATGGTGACTGTTCCAGTTACGAAAAAAAATACGACGAGCTGTCTTTTAATGCCTGTTAACATCATCTACGTGTCTGGATTAGTATTTAAGATTCACCCTCGTTCTTCACTCAAGATAGTTTTTCAGAGAGATGCGTCAACATATCTGCCAGAAGCAGACATATAACAAAGGAGGCAGTAGCTGAAAAGTAATGTCTCTGAATTCTTTTATGAGAAAAATCTTAAAGCTGATGAAATAAAACAAACATTAACATTCTACTTAATTATTCTTCATGTCTACATATTTGCAGCTCTCTGCCACTAGAACGCTCTGAAATGTAACGCGTACAATGGTGGTGTGTAACGTAACTATGCTGGCACGAGAGAAACAGCGTGCTGTAATCGAGTTTCGAACCCGAAGATTTCGTTCACACATGGGCAGCCTCTGCTTCAGCTTGACGATGCCGAACCATACATGAGCGCTGCCATATCCACAGCTATCCGACGACTTGGATACACTGTTATCAATCATCCTCTGAACACTCCCGACTTAGCCATTTTCATCTGTTTCAAAATGTGAAACAACACCTTCGTGGACTTAACTTTTAACAGTGAGGATGCTGTACGAGCAGTTTTGAGGTGTCTGCGTAAACAAAGTAAAACTTTCCACAGTGGCCGGCCGGGCTGGCCGAGCTGTTCTAGGCGCTACAGTCTGGAACCGCGCGACCGCTACGGTCGCAGGTTCGAATCCTGTCTCGGGAATGGATGTGTGTGAAGTCCTTAGGTTAGTTAGGTTTAAGTAGTTCTAAGTTCTAGGGGACTGATGACCTCAGAAGTTGAGTCCCATAGTGCTCTGAGTCATGTGAACCACTTCCACAGTGACGGTATCATCAAACGGATCTCTCTATGGGTGAGATGTGTTCCTCGCCAGGGTGACTATGTCGAGACATAAGTAAGTAAACGTGAAGAATAAAGATGTAGACAGCTAGTAACATCTTTTTAATTGAAAATCTTTAACAATTTTCATATAATATTTGGATGCATTACTGTTCAGCACGCCCCCGTATACTCAGAAAGCCACAAGCAGAAATTAGATTTTAGAAATCTAATTTTTGTTCCTAATCCGAGCATAGTCGTCTTTTGAGTAATTCTACAAGACACACTAAATGCTTCTTCCCGAAGTTTCTTCTGTGCTGATCGAAGCTTCAGATGGATTATTTTCCTCGATTGTAGTAGAAATAGTAGAAACAGAGTGTCACAATGTAAATAATATTACACCAGACACTTCAAAAAAAAAAAAAAAAAAGAAAAGAAAAGAAGACGTATCATGTTATTCCAAGTCAAGGAATAATTTACAACAATTCTGGAAGTTTGCCTGTTTCTTTAAGAACAGAAGTAATGACCCAATTTCATACGGGAGAAAACGCCTGCATGCTATGGACGCTGTTTGAAAAGTAAACCCATTAGCGCCGTGCGATAATCGACGAACGTCCTGCATACCCACGGCGTCGCTTCTCGACCTATCGCACGTCGTCCGCGATCGGACGAGCCATTTCTTTCACTGTGCTGGCGCGACGCGTCTGATTTATTCGTGACGGAACGCGCGCCCGTAGCGACGGCCTGCTTCCTTCGGCCTTTCAATTTACGTTCATCCGCGTCCCGCGCCGCGCCGGCTTTGCTGTCCGCGTGCCGCGAGACAAGGGTGACACATGCCCGGCGAGGGGCGTAAATCAAGCGGCACGCACGCCGGGGCATCGATCAAGCGGCAGGGGTGGGTGGGGGGAGAGGGGGAGCGGGCCAGGGGGGCAAGTGATAGGCCGGGTCCCGGCGGAGTGGGGGCCGCTGGATAGCGCCCACATGTTTACGGACGTCTCCATCAGTCGCGCGCCCATTACGATTCGTCACGCGCGTGCCTCGCGCTCCGCAAGACCAAGGGGCCCTCCTTTGTCGGCCGCTGCAGGGAAACACGAAAATAACAGGACGCAGGGAGCATTAGCGAGCCGTCTGCGCTAACAGTACGACGCCTCAGCGAATTGGTAATGGCTGCCGTCGCTGGGTTCACAGGGCTGCCTGCTGTCGATAATGCGTTGTAGCACGTTTGCAGAATAGAATGGAACATACTGAAGTACACTGGATCTTAGTATTGATTTCTATTTAGTTAAAACATAGATTTTACTGATACTAATCAATGGAAAGAAGTAGCCGCCTGTGGGTTTCTGGATTCCTGTGTGCGAGTGAGTGTATTTAGTGTGTGTGTGTGTGTGTGTGTGTGTGTGTGAGATAGAGAGAGAGAGAGAGAGAGAGAGAGAGAGAGAGAGAGCGCACACGCGTACTGGTTCAAATGTCTCTGAGCACTATGGGACATAGCATCTCAGATCATCAGTCCCCTAGAACTTAGAACTACTTAAACCTAACTAACCTAAGGACATCACACACATCCATGCCCGAGGCAGGATTGGAACCTGCGACCGTAGCGGTCGCGCGGTTCCAGACTGAAGCGCCTAGAACCGCTCGGCCACCAGAGGCCGGCACATGCGTACTCTACTCGTCCAAATATAAATGTGGCTTCACCGCAGCAACTAGGGTGGCCACTTGAACTAATACAGTGCGATCTATACAAACCTGATGTAGGTTACTGAAACGTAACGACTGAACCCGTAACAGGACACGTTTGAAATTTTGGGAAATGACCAGCACCGATGCACGACTGTTATCGAATCACCATATAATGCGAATTTCTGTTAAGTGTATGCTCGCCAATGTTGCTTGTTTCGTGTGCAGTGTCCTCACGGAATTATGCTGTTGTCCGTGGTCTGTTCTTGTACAGTCGGCTTTTGGGATCTCCACAAGAAAAAAAAACCCAGGGGTATTAGTTCAGGTGATCTGAGGGACCACAATTTTTTTTTTAGATTATTCGGTTACAATAAAAACTGGTCATAATTCGCAAGACAGCGTCAGACGTGTGACACTCTGCTCCATCTTGTTGGAAGTAACATTCCGTAAGTTCAAAGTCATCCAGCTGCTCCACAAATGTACTGAAGATGACCGTACAAGCTGTAGTGTCTACGGTCGTATCAAAGACAGTCGGGCTAACGATCATGGAAGCAAACACAGAGCTTTTCATCACGTAGTTGTGTTTCGCAGATGATATGGGGTTCACACTAGCCTAGTATCTGCTGTTTTGTGTTTTTTGATGTAAAGTGACAGTAATAAAGTTATGGCGAGAATGCCTGGAAGTTGAATAAGAAACATCTGAACCCATCGACAGTAAAGCATTCTTTTTTCATGGTCTGTTTCTACATCTACATCTACATCTACATCTATACTCCGCGAGCCACCTTACGGTGTGTGGCGGAGGGTACTTATTGTACCACTATCTGATCCCCCCTTCCCTGTTCCATTCACGAATTGTGCGTGGGAAGAACGACTGCTTGTAAGTCTCCGTATTTGCTCTAATTTCTCGGATCTTTTCGTTGTGATCATTACGCGAGATATATGTGGGCGGTAGTAATATGTTGCCCATCTCTTCCCGGAATGTGCTCTCTCGTAATTTCGATAATAAACCTCTCCGTATTGCGTAACGCCTTTCTTGAAGTGTCCGCCACTGGAGCTTGTTCAGCATCTCCGTAACGCTCTCGCGCTGACTAAATGTCCCCATGACGAATCGCGCTGCTTTTCGCTGGATCATGTCTATCTCTTCTATTAATCCAACCTGGTAAGGGTCCCATACTGATGAGCAATACTCAAGAATCGGACGAACAAGCGTTTTGTAAGCTACTTCTTTCGTCGATGAGTCACATTTTCTTAGAATTCTTCCTATGAATCTCAACCTGGCGCCTGCTTTTCCCACTATTTGTTTTATGTGATCATTCCACTTCAGATCGCTCCGGATAGTAACTCCTAAGTATTTTACGGTCGTTACCGCTTCCAGTGATTTACCACCTATGGCATAATCGTACTGGAATGGATTTCTGCCCCTATGTATGCGCATTATATTACATTTATCTACGTTTAGGGAAAGCTGCCAGCTGTCGCACCATTCATTAATCCTCTGCAGGTCTTCCTGGAGTACGTACGAGTCTTCTGATGTTGCTACTTTCTTGTAGACAACCGTGTCATCTGCAAATAGCCTCACGGAGCTACCGATGTTGTCAACTAAGTCATTTATGTATATTGTAAACAATAAAGGTCCTATCACGCTTCCTTGCGGTACTCCCGAAATTACCTCTACATCTGCAGATTTTGAACCGTTAAGAATGACATGTTGTGTTCTTTCTTCTAGGAAATCCTGAATCCAATCACAAACCTGGTCCGATATTCCGTAAGCACGTATTTTTTTCACTAAACGTAAGTGCGGAACCGTATCAAATGCCTTCCTGAAGTCCAGGAATACGGCATCAATCTGCTCGCCAGTGTCTACGGCACTGTGAATTTCTTGGGCAAATAGGGCGAGCTGGGTTTCACATGATCTCTGTTTGCGGAATCCATGTTGGTTATGATGAAGGAGATTTGTATTATCTAAGAACGTCACAATACGAGAACACAAAACATGTTCCATTATTCTACAACAGCATCATATGCACTTGTATGGTCACAATGCTGATTTCTTCGCAGCTCTCTGACGTGAGTCACACGAAATGCCCGTCTGTCAGCACAACAGAAGCAACGGTTCCCTTGGAGAGTTCTTCAAGCGTCCTCGGACATTTTCGATAACCTCTGCACTCAGTGATGGTCTATGTTCACCACTGTTCTTGTTTAGTACATAAGTTGTCTCTAGCTACGTTACAATCGATCAAACCGTTCCCTCTATTTGAACTTCGCAGACACTAAATTCTCTCCGGAATGCCCGTTGTGTTGCAACCAATGAGTGTGTCTTCCAATATGTTTTCACAATATAAACTCAACTCTTTAAGTGCGCCCCTCATGTTTCTGCCAGCTAAAGACTGCGAAAGAATCACTAATTTGCTCTTTACTCTCACGCTGCTCGAACGACACGCTCACAGGCTTCACAAACCTCGATCGATGATGCTACGAACGAACTAAAACGAGCAATCGCAGCATTTTACCGGACAAAGGACCTCATAAGCATAAACAATAATCAACTTGTCAACAACTGGCTGTACTTCTGATTCTTCCACAGCTACTGAGACCACTGAAACAACTTTGCCGTTTCTAAGAGGTTCCGGAGGGAAATTATGACACGGATCGCTCTGCAGTTCTACACAACAGATGTGCTTTCGACTAGTCTGTTGTGAGGAGGCATTGTGAAATTGTGGACTTTATATTTGCCACCGTTTCGCTCTCCAATGTGGTGAGACGTAGGGTCCAGGAGTTATTCGTAGGTACCTCAGGGGATTCAGAAGACAACTGCGCAGAAGCTACAAGATATCTAAATCTACCTACATCTAGACTCTACAAACCACCGTGAGGTGCATGGCATAGGGTACGTCCCATTGTATCAGTTATAAGGGTTTCTTGCCGTTTCATTCGTATGGAGCGTGGGAAGAATGATTGTTTGAATGCCTCTGTACGTGCAGTAATTATTCTAATCTTATCCTCAAGATCCCTGTGTGATTGATATATAGACGGTTGTAGTATACCCCTAGAGGAATCATTTAAAGCTAGTTCTTGAAACTTTGTTAATGGACTTTCAAGAGTCTCCCATTTCAGTTCCTTCAGTATCTCTGCGACGCTCTCCCAAGAATTAAACAAACATGAGACCATTTGTGCTGTCCTCCGCTGTATACTTCAATATCCCCTGTTAGTCCTATTTGGTACGGGTCCTACACACTTGAGCAATATTCGCTCTCACACGAGCAGTTTGTAAGCAGTCTCCTTTGTAGACAGATAGCACTTCCCACCATTCTACCAATAAACCAAAGTCTACCACCTGCTTTATCCAGACTGAACCTATGTGATCATTCCATTTCATATCCCTACTAAGTGTTACACCCAGGTTTTTGTATGAGTTGGCCGATTCCGACAGTGACGAAGGGAGCTCCGTAAGCTGGGAATTTCACTGGGAGCTGGAATTCCAAAACCACTCATCAGTTACGCAAATACCATAAAGACGATAACGTAGTTCTGACGCCATAAAACCTGGACTATGGACCAATAAAAGGAAGTCTTTTGGTCGGTTGTGTCATGTTTCACATCTGAAGAGTGAAATATGGCGGTGGTTCGACGGTGATTTGGATAGCCGTATCGTGGTACCGTGATTTCTCTGCAAGGTCGCATTGGATTATGTGAGCAATTTGGCTGATCAGAACCATCCCCATACGGCGTTAGTTTCCCAGCAGTTAAGTTGTGTTCCAAGGCAACAGAGTTCCTGTTCATATAGATCGCATCATCCATGACTGGTTTTGTTGCATCTCCCCTGATGAGCACAGTAACCAGATCTCTATATTAGTGAGCCTTTGGCGTCTACTATGGAGAGAAGGTTGCATGACCGCTATCTATCTCAGTTATTGTTACATGAACTTGGCATATTTTGCAGGAAAAATGGTACAGAGGATCGACATTTACCCATTTCGAGACGACTGAAAGCTGTTTTGAATGTCAGCTTGTATCTTACACCGTATCAAACATGGAAATGTGTGTGTGTTTTTATGGTGTTTCCACATTTTTATCCACCCCTGTACTGTCCAGTGATAGAGAAAGGGCGAATAGTGATCAAATGAATTTCATTCATAGTCTGTGCAGCCTTTTCATGTGGCCCAAATGTTTTTGCTAAAAATAGCGCTACCATAAAATGCCGTCCCAAGCGGACGCACTTTATGTCGGGCGCGGTGCTGCGCTATCGCCATCATCGTGGTCAATAGAACGCCGCGGAAAATTCGGTCGTATGGGTACGGCGTCAGTCACATTTCGGCAGCGTTCGACGGGGGTCGACAGATGCAAGAGGGGCCAGGGCTGCGTGTTCACGTTCGTGACGAAACCTGCCAGTCACGCCCGACGTGAGCGCTAGGGGGGTCATCACCGGTCGCAAGTTGTCACTCAGTGCAGGCATAGGTGAGTAGCCGCATACGTCCGAGGTTCGCCTCCGGTTCCGGGTAGCACTTCAGAACCTGACAAGTACGATGTCAAGGTTATATGTCCGGTAGGAGAGCCTATATGCTTCAGTTCCTTCAACAACAAAAATAGCTCTTACTGTCCGTAAATCAGTAGGCACATTACATGAATACTCTTGGGCAAAGAGTCACGTTTTTCATACAATTCCCTATGATGAACGCATTGACAGACGAGACTGACAAAGTAAACGAATCCACATAATACAACAGATTTCTCATGAATTCAACGAGAACTCATTAATCATACGTTACACGATGACTAAAAATGGTTCAAATGGCTCTGAGCACTATGGGACTCAACTGCTGTGGTCATCAGTCCCCTAGAACGTAGAACTACTTAAACCTAACTAACCTAAGGACATCACACACATCCATGCCCGAGGCAGGATTCGAACCTGCGACCGTAGCAGTCGCACGGTTCCGGACTGCGCGCCTAGAACCGCGAGACCACCGCGGCCGGCTACACGATGACTAAGAAGACCTTGTTGTCATTTGCAAACTTCTTATATAAGACGACAGGACTTTTAACCGTGTATTTCCTACCTAAATTGGATACGATTCAACAGACAGATAAATGTTCTCGTTACTCCCTGGTTTTAAAACACCTAATAAATTGATAATCTTAATCAGCCTTTAACAAATACTAAATCAGAAGTCATATTTCTTGGCAAAGTATCACAGCTTTTAGTAATTTAAAGAAACGTTTGACAATGAGAGTGGGTTGGTTTAAATGGCTCTGAGCACTGTCTGACTTAACTTCTGAGTTCATCAGTCCCCTAGAACTTAGAACAACTTAAACCTAACTAACCTAAGGACATCACACACATCCATGCCCGAGGCAGTGGGAAAAGGCACAATAACACACTTGAATAAATAACATAATCAAAGTGAGGAAAACTCACATCCGTATTTAGTACCGCATTTGAAGATAACCTAGCTATTTCTTTCGGTTTTTTTTTTTTTTGTTACGTACTCGTAAATATTTTGCGAAAAATCCTGAACAAAACACCCCTCAGATATCAAAACATAAAACGCTGCAACTAACCAATATTTTGGATGCACATTTTGTAAGAATCTGATTTTCGAAAAATCAAGAATATTTGAAAATTTAAATACATCAGTAATGTGACTGATATAAATTGTTTGACTGAACGTGCTGCAACTGCAGTTTCTGACACTCTGTTCCTACGCATCAAAGACATCTATAATGAAGCTTAACTGTCATTAGCTGCAAAAAGTTTGGTCTGTAAGGTGCAAAACCTCAGGTACTTTACAGCTGAATGCATTGCGTCCTTCAAAGTTGAAGAAATAGAACAAATTAAGAAAACAGGAGAGAAGAATCCTTGCAAAATCTGCGACCGAAAACTATTAGAAAAGGCAGCTGGAATCTATGAATCAGCAAATCACTGTACAGAAATACGGTGTACCCTGAAGAGACATGGGTAAGTGCAAAGAAGGGAGGAATAATACTGTGTACACCACTGGAATTTATCAGTATGTCAACAAAACAAAGAAGGCAATATATTTGCAGCATATCTTCACTCTCCAACTTATGGATCTCTTCAGATGAAAAACATCTTTGCTTCTTTTACAATCGAGCACTGAAAGGAGAAACGTCGAGTGTTTCACATTGTCTGTAAGCAAAGAATGTGACATCAGTTCTGCTGACAATTTCACGAGTAAAGCTCGAGCGCAGTGTGAGAGTTGGGCTACGAACAGTGGAGTTCATAACGAAAACTTTCATTATTATGCGTGCTGCGAAAGGACTTACTTGACCCTACCTATTGTTCAACAAGAGAGTGTAAATGTTACCTTATTTTGTGATCAAACGTGCAATCTGTACTGTAGCTGACATACAATGAAGCGATAGTGCAGAAATACTTTATGTTCTATACGGGTGGTGTGATAATGATCGAGTGACCCTAAACCCACAACTTAGCCAGGCTATAACTGAGGGTTTGAACTTGGTTGGTGATCGCAGGACTTTCAGTTGAATCATAACTAGTATAACTGCCGGTTGCTAATTCAACAAGTTTTCATTCAATTTTGTACATCCTGATTTCTCATTTTGCTTCTTTTGAATGGCTTACACATTCTTTCTTTGGGATTGCTTACACATCCTTTCTGCGTGATTTCTCGTTGCTTATTGTAACTACGATTTATGCATAGCTTTGTGTGGTTTGTACCTTAGTAATACGTGTTCAAACGTCGAATGCCTTCAGCTGCTGACCACATCTATTTCAGTTAAGATCTGTAATAGGAAACCCAGTTGATTTACTATCCTTTTCAGCGAGATATAGATATTTATCCGAACTAGTGCGTAATGCTTTTTCACACCTAGAGCATATCTTTTGTAATTCCTGCCCTGTCGTTCCCCTGGCCACAATCTTCGCTTCTTGTAACTTACTCAGCTGCGTAAATTGCACATAATTCATTTTCGTCGCTATACGAGTTCACGAGATGCGGGACAGATGCACAGAAAATATCCGTTGCGCATAACCACAGCACAAGCGTATGTGTGCGCTTAGTTACACGACATAATTCAGTTACTAAGTTGATGTTAAAGTTAAGTTTTCTCCAATAGTCAGATTACCACGAAACGTGCAGGCAGTGAATTAAATTCACGATTTTAGTTGAAGCATAAAGCGTTTAAATGTATCAATCAATGATTTCGAATAAGTCATCCTTTCAGATGAAAAAAGTCGAAGCAGAGTGCAATACATTAGATTTCGAGCTCGACAGAATCATTTGAATCGAAGAGGAGGATACATGCGTGACGAAGACAGTGATTTGTGAAATGACAGGACCCATAAATCATCGCCACATTTTCTCTAAGTTAACCATGCTAGATGTACGATCTTATATTTATTTACCATATTGTCAATTTTGAGACTACATGATTGTGAATTTCAAGAATACACACACTCGGGTAGTTTCATCGCCAGCAGTTAAGAGATTAGCTCTCGGAAACATCAGCTGAACTCAAGTTACCTCACTCCAAAGCTACTGTTGTGTTATTAATCAACCAGAAGTATCTTGAAAAGAACTATACCATCGCTTTCTACAAGTGCATCTATTAGTCGGGAAGGGCGGCGACAGTGTCTCGGCGCTGAGCACTAGAACAGGTGTTCCTCCCGGCTATGAGCAGAAGAACCGACCACACCCCAGCAGCGACATTCAGCTGTCGGCACCCCTAGCGCAGCCTTCTAAATCATCCTGATTAATTGCTCCTGTCTCGGTACATTCGGCACGGCCCGCGGACGAGCACATCTGCAGCGCGATAATTAGATCATGGTTCTGGCGGGCCCCACATTAATCCAGATGGCACCGCGGTAGCGGACTAGATGTTCGCGTCGATGATCGTTCGCAACGGCTGGAAACGTGCAAGCCTGCGCGAACGATGTTACCAGAGAATGTTAACAGCCTGCGACCCACGACCCGGTTCTCGAACCAGGAGTTCCTCATCATTCCTCCTGCGGGTGTATGCTGTGTGAACGCAGGTAGGGAAGGAAGAAGTACCCAAATACTAGCGTAGCGTTGATGAATGCTAGCCGGCCGCGGTGGTCTCGCGGTTCTAGGCGCGCAGTCCGGAACCGTGCAACTGCTACGGTCGCAGGTTCGAATCCTGCCTCGGGCATGGATGTGTGTGATGTAATTAGGTTAGTTAGGTTTAAGTAGTTCTAAGTTCTAGGGGACTGATAACCACAGCAGTTGAGTACCATAGTGCTCAGAGCCATTTGATTTGATGAATGCTATGTCACTTGAATACAACTTGCATCGAGATACGTACATAGCCAGTGTGACGTAAAACTAGAATTACGTATGTAACCAGTGTGATCTGAAACTAGAGATAGCTTTTCATAGCAAACATTAGACAGTGAAATGTAAAATTCGACCTATGCGGACGGTGTATTTGCTAAATTGGGCCGGCCGCGGTGGTCTAGCGGTTCTGGCGCTGCAGTCCGGAACCGCGGGACTGCTACGGTCGCAGGTTCGAATCCTGCCTCGGGCATGGGTGTGTGTGATGTCCTTAGGTTAGTTAGGTTTAAGTAGTTCTAAGTTCTAGGGGACTTATGACCTAAGATGTTGAGTCCCATAGTGCTCAGAGCCATTTGAACCATTTTTTTGCTACATTGGCTCTGAGCACTATGGGACTTAACATCTATGGACATCAGTCCCCTAGAACTTAGAACTGCTTAAACCTAACTAACCTAAGGACATCACACAACACCCAGTCATCACGAGGCAGTAAAAATTTGCTAAATGTTAATAAGTTTTCACTATTGTGACCGACAGGTTGAAAAATCAACAGTTTCCAGGTGTATTTCCGATCTGTTTTTAAATTATATTTTAATGTCTAACTCTCGTTATGTTCTTTTATTGTTGTAGCACTGACGAAAGCTACGCAACAGCTGAAATCGATCTGCAATCAATAGGTTAAAAAAATACGACCGATGTTGTCCTTTCTCTTATTTTGATGGACAAGAGATAACTAGCCAGTGACTCTGGACGGGATTTAGAGGGTGAGGAAGCTGGCTGTTGCCTGGGAAGACCTACAGGTAAAGGCGGATTGGGCCACGGAAAGCCACGCGCGGTCGGCCAGCCGGCGCGAGGTGTGCCTTTTCGATGCCGCTGGGCTCTCGCCGCCACCACTCCGCATTAATTATGCAGCCGCTGAAAGAGGCATACGCCGGCTGGCCAGAGTCCGGCTCGCATCTCGCCCGAGCAACGGATTCAGAGGCGATGCTCTCTCTCTCTCTCTCTCTCTCTCTCTCTCTCTCTCTCTCTCTCTCTTTCTCTCTCTCGAACCAATATTTATCTCGCCAGCTGAGGGTCCACTTTATGCTACCCATATGTACAACATGACGACGTGCGCGCGCGTGTGTGTATGTGTGTGTGTGTGTGTGTGTGTGTGTGTGTGTGTGTGTGTGTGTGTGTGTGTGTGTGCGAGGGAGAGAGAGAGAGAGAGAGAGAGAGAGAGAGTGTCCCTCATTCAAAGCACGACATACTCTGTCTCCATCATTAGTGAAAACCCGAAGACATGTAGACCTGCTGTAAGCATTGATTCATATTCTACACTAACGGAGAAAAAGTCACAACACAAAAAAAATTAATGTAGAGTACTGAAATTTTCGGAACATATTTGTGTAGCCAACATATTTGAGTGATTAACATTGCAAGATGACAGGTTAATGTAACCACGAGGTGCGCCATTGCAAATGTGGAATGCTGGTACATTGAAACGTCCATACATTCTGTTGTATGTCACTTTGTGCCATGGAGTTCCACGTCTGTAGAACTTGGTCGGTCAATATAGGGACAGTTAAAATGATTCAAATGGCTCTGAGCACTATGCGAAGTAACTTCTGAGGTCCTTCACTAAGTCATAAGGGCCAAGATCTACCTAGTGGGATTAAAGCACCCTAGCACTCCATGATCACCGTGATGTAAGGCTAAAGGAAAGATGAAATCGCAAAAATGGAAGGTTGTGGGAATAGCTAGCACTGAAACGAACTACGATTTTTATTTAATTACATAGTTTTGATTGGTGGACGTACCTGACCGAAATTCTGGCGTATTTTATTCTGGCGAATTTCACCGACAAAAAAGTATGTCACTGCACATTCTTCACGAAAGCGTCCTGCAAAGTTAACGAAATCTCAAAATCATTGTTAGCAACACTAATACTGCAAGACGTTACAGAGGTAGAGTATGTCAACGCATTGTTATTTCAAGCGCTGCAACAATAAGTTTAGTTATGTAGTCTTGTAGCGAGTAGCAGAGCCAATGTCGCGGTGTATTGGTCGCGATAGGCCTCGAAACGCAATTGTTGGCAGTATAAGTACCACCTGAAATATTTGGCGGGCCGGATACCGGGGATGTCCGGCCAGCTAACGCGGGCCGGTTTTGGCGCGTGGGCAGTAGTTTGGAGACCCCTGCTTTAGACGAACAGGAGAGCAACATAAAAAACGTTTTAAAATAAGCTCAATGAATTCTTTAGTGTAGCAGAACCGTGAACTGCTCGTATAGTGTAATGCCCAGCGCACTACCTTCAGAGATTGGGAGCTTAGGGAGACATGAATCGAATCCGCGAAGCGCATTATCGACTGTGGATTGGTACACCGGCCAGCCTGAGTGTGGTTTTTTAGGCTGTTTCCCACGCTCTTTTACGTCAATACTGGCATGGCCCTCAAATTACAGCTCTTAGAATACGGTATACAAACAGTTAAAGCAGAATTACACAGAAAGAGGTTAACACGTTTCAAAGATAGATGGCTCACACGACTTCCCTCCCTTGTGTTACCTTGAGGACTTCGGCGCCAGGAATGGTATCCATAAAAATATTAGATTACAAAATAAAATTTGCCAAATCCTGAAAAAGCTGACCCCGCTGTAGACAGGACGAACGTAAGGTAAGGGAACAAAGAGTATGGCAACGGAAGCAGCCCCACTTCGCTCTCAGACAACCACGAGCGCGGCGAGGACACACGGCGCCGTTGTGAGGCCGCCTTGCCGCCCGCCGCAGGCTTCCCAGAAGCGCGCAGCGTGCCGGCGCTAATGACGTAACGCCCAGAAGAAAGTGTCGCAGCCAGGCGCCCGTGTGAGCGTTCGTTAAGGAAACCGCTGCACCTCGGCTCCCGCTAATGAGGCCCGGCCGCCTTCTGCTTGCCTTGCCACTGTCTGCGGGAATTACTCACGGCCGTCCGTACAACCGGCGGTGAAATTGCGGGCGTCTTGGCGCGGCGGCGCTCGCGCAGGAAATCCGAGCGAGTCGGCAGGGTGTGGGCGTTCCTCCCACGCAGCGCCGCGCCGCGCCGCGCCGGCAGCAGCGCTTCCGCCGGGACGACTCCGCCAGGCGAGCGGTGATTACGTCACCACGGTGTTACATATCAGACCCAATCGCGGCTCTCTACCCTGGCTCTATCCCTTCCTCCCAAGCTTTCGCCGACTACATCCAATTTGACAAACTGCCTATTGGCTTCTGTCTCGGGTTCTTCGGCCGACGTTCATCTAATGAATTTTCTGACGTTTCGCCAGCACAAGTGGCTGGCATTGTCAAAGCTTCACCCTCCATTGCCGGTGGTGAACTGGCCGGCAATGGAGGGTGAAGCTTTGACAATGCCAGCCACTCGTGCTGGCGAAACGTCAGAAAAATCATTAGATGAACGTCGGCCGAAGAACACGAGACAGAAGCCAATAGGCAGTTTGTCAACAAGTGGCCACGAAAGCCTTAACAATTTTGTACATCCAATTTCTTCTGTATTTTCGCCAAATCTCTCACTTCGCAACAGACGGTTATTCACAAGTACCTCCAGGGCTTCAGAAGACGACTGCGCGAAAATTGCCAGACGTACATAAAATAGACACATCAGTGGATACATTTCTCTACCTGCTCGTACACCGTAAGGCAGAGCGCTTATTTGCGAGACAGGAAGGTGAATGAGATCATTCCTACCCTCCCCACTAATTATATCACGACTCCGTTTCCTTTCTTTGTACCCTGCACGACTTTTAATAGTTACACGATATGCTAAACGCCATACAGTTTGCCCATAATTCTTGTTATTTGTATTATTCGAAGACTTTGTTTAACATTTATCAACTTTAATGATAGCTAACAATAAGTACACCGCCTGGGAACAATGTCGGCCTTGTCCTGTCTTTGCTTAATCTCCTGGAGATGATTATGCGATGCAGAGAAAAGCATCGCCAGAATACTCTCCGATAATGTTGCTCAACCTGTATGATAAATAATTTGTACGAGTATGTACCGGTAGTGAGAATATTGACGATCGCATTACAATTTCTAGCATTAGACTCTAGCAGTAATTATTTTTTCGAATCTATGATGATTCTCTATGACAATATCTCTGTTACCAGCTGGCACTGAGGAATAGGATGGAACTGCTTCATTTCCGTCTGCGATTTGCAAAAAGAAAAGAAGGTTTTGCATAGCAATGCCGGTTTCTCAATCGGTCCTGACTGTTGAAAGAAAATTTTTTTCGTCGGGGAATATCGTTAATTCCGAGCATGAAACACAGAATTACATAGAGTAATCCAGGCTGATGTTTGTTGCAAGATTACTATCTTGCAACAAACATTAACCTGGATTACCCTATGTAATTATGTCCTTACGTCCATTTCCCATTTTACAATCTTTTCCATTCGTGGAGGACTATAACTGTGAGGTAATAAAAAAATTTCAGATACTGAAAGAGCAAGGTTAAAAAAACATTCTCTGGTGCGGATTCCACGTTAAACTACATCTCCATGTGAGTTGTTTGGCAAGCTAGGTCAGAAGTCGGACGAAGCTAACTGCTGCAGCAGAACCACAGTTGTGTTGTAGTCAACGTTCGGTTGGATGAAAAAAAAAATAATAAAATAAAAATTGGCTCTGAGCACTATGGGACTTAACATCTCAGGTCATCAGTCCCCTAGAACTTAGAACTACTTAAACCTAACTAACCTAAGTACATCACACACATCCATGCCCGAGGCAGGATTCGAACCTGCGACCGTAGCAGTCGCGCGGTTCCAAACTGAAGCGCCTAGAAGCGCTCGGCCACCAGCGGCCGGCGTTGGATGACAGCCTTACCTTTTGCGTATGAGGTGAACTGCTGGAACTTCTTCGAACGTCACAAAGAAAATGACTTATTGATATATAACCAACACGGATTGAGAAAATATCGTTCTTGTGCAACACAGCTAGCTCTTTATTCCCATGAAGTAATGAGAGCTGTCGACAAGGGATCTCTGATCGATTCCATATTCCTAGATTTCCAGAAGGCTTTTGATACCGTTCCTCACAAGCGACTATTAATCAGATTGCTTGTGTATGGAGTATCGTCTCACTTGTGTGACTGGATTCGTGATTTCCTCTCAGAGATATCACTGTTCGTAGTGATAGACGGTAAATCATCGAGTAGAACAGAAGTGATATCTGGCGTTCAACAAGGTAGTGTCATAGACCCTCTGCTGTTCCTGATTTACATGAATGATCTAGGTCATAATCTGAGCAGCCTCCTTAGATTGTTTGCAGATGACGCTGTAATTTACCGTCTAGTAAAATCATTAGACGATCAATTCCAATTACAAAATGATCTAGAGAGAATTTATGTATGGTGTGAAAAGTGGCAACTGGCACTAAACAAAGGAAAGAAATCCGATAAATTTAGGGTATACGATAAATGGCACAAGTCTAAGAGCTGTCAATTCGACTAAATACTTAGGAATTACAATTACGAGCAACTTAAATTGGAATGACCACATACATTATATTGTGGGGAAGGCGAAACAGACTGCGCTTTGTTGGAAGAACACTTAGAACATGCTGCAAACCCACTAAAGGGACAGCCTACATTACGCTTGTCCGTCCTCTGCTGGAATATTGCTGCGTGGTATGGGATCCTCACCAGGTACGATTGATGGAGGACATCTAAAATTTGCAAGGAAGGGCTGCTCGTTTCGTGTTATCGCTCAATAGGGGTGAGAATGTCTCTGATATGATACGCGAGTTGGGGTGGCAGTCACTGAAACAAAGGCGGTTTTCTTTGCGGCGAGATCTATTTACGATATTTCAATCACCAACTTTCTCTTTCGAATGCGAAAATAGTCTGTTGACACCCACCTACGTAGGGAGAAATGATCATCATAATAAAATGAGAGAAATCGGAGCTAGAACGGAAAGACTTTGGTGTTTCCTTTTCCCACGTGCCACTCGAGAGAGGAATGGCAGAGAAGTAGTATGACAATGGTTCGATGAACCCTCTGCCAGGCACTAAAGTGTGAATTGCTGAGTAACCATGTAAATGTAGATGCAGATGTAGAAAATACAGCAGGGTACTACTTACATTGAAACTGTATACTTAGTTTACACACTACACTTGTACAACGGATACCTATTGACGGCACGGGGAGACGAAGTCTGACGAGGATGATAAAATCCCTTATAGAGTCATAAAATAGGGAAAAAATTTCCCCACTCCCTTTACAATCGCGCACGCACGCACGCACGCACGAACGCACACACACACACACACACACACACACACACACACACACACACACACACATACACACATTCTATGGAATAGGATGATACTGTGTAGATATCGAAACACGCTGAATACATCATTTCATTTCCAAGAGGGATGTGATACAAATCACAACAGCTTTTGGGCGTATCTTTGTCGGCCCCAGTGGCCTCTCCTGCGAAGTATTCTCACTTCACATTGGGAAGGAGGCAGCGTCCCAGGGCCGAACGTGCGTTTCGCGATCAGTGGCCAGTGCAACGGTGCTGTTTGTGTATTCACCGCTCATCACGGCTACAGTTTCTCCCGCTGCCAGCAGCATTCACTTTCGTTATGCTCACGAACCAGTACGCAAGCTTCTTTGCATTGTAATCGTGCTCGTGACCGTTTAAGGTTTGTGCGTTCTGTCAACATGAGCCGACGAGTTCACTCCGTGTGAACGTTGAAACACTCAACATAAGAGAATTCGTTTCAACTTTGTGCAAGGAAAAGTCCAGCTGCGGTTGCGGTTATTACTTCAACTGACGATTAACATTTCGAAGATGGTTAGATCCTTCAAAAGTTCGCAGACGGTAATTACAAATATAATGTTCAGAGGAACACACAGTCATGGATAGAGATGAAGTATGCTAGTATACGTAGGGATTTCAGAAACAAGTTACAGATGTCTTCCCACACTAAGACCATTGCGCAACAAGAAAAGCACTGTCCAGAATGAATTTTCCGTCTGCAGCGGAGTGTGCCCTGATATGAAACTTCCTCGCAGATTAAGACTGTTCGAGTCTCGCTGCGGCACACAGTTTTAATTTGCCAGGAAGTATCAAGAAAAGCACTGTATCAAAAGAGAGCACATGTTTCAGGATTTCAGCAGACACACTTCTACTGCGGTACGGATAACGGGTGCATCACAGTGTGTGACGGGAAGAGCGTGGCAACTGGAAACTTATTCTAAAGGTGAATTACGCGGGACAGTACTATTCTTGTGGGCGAAACGTCTAAATTTCATTCAGAATAACACTGAAATTCTGGCGGTGTATCGACCAAACGCAGTTTCATGTCCAGCCTTAGAGAAACAGCGCCAACAATTTGACTAAGGCCGCACAGACGTGGGTAATGCTAATTTTGAAGAAAGGCCATCGACATCAACAACGGAGGGTTACGTGGTAATCGAGGAAGAGCATCTGGGAGAAAAAGATTTTCCAACGATGAGGACTTCAACACAGCGGTTCTCGATTGGCCCCGTGACCAAGTAGCGGATTTCTATTGCCGAGAAATCGAACGACTGCCAGAACATTCCGACCGGTGTTTGTAGGAAAGAACAGTGCCGTGTATCCGTGCCAATGTGAAGCATAATGCAGCAATCAATAAAATTTACTTGGCCCGCCATAATGATGCGTACCTTACTTTTTGAAGGACCCTCATGAAACAGCGCCAACTCCCTTGCTGCAGTGGTTCCACACACCGGTTCCTGTCAAATCACCGAAGTTAAGTGCTGTCGATCTTGGCTAGCACTTCGATGGGTGACTGTTCAGACCTGCCAAGCGCTGTTGGCAAGTGGACTGCACTCAGCCCTTGTGAGGCGAATAGAGAAGCTAGTTGGTTGAGAAGTGGCGGCTCAGGTCCCGAGAGCTGACAACGACTGGGAGAGCAGTGTGCTGCCCACAAGATCTCTCTATAGCCGCATCCAGTGACGCCTGCGATGAGGATGACACGGTGGTCGGTCGGTACCATTGGGACTTTCGAGACCCGTTCGGACGGAGTTCGTTATACAGTAACCAGGACTATTTTTTTTATCTATGCGGTTTTTTCGACAGGCGGTTCTGCGTCTCGTTATTCTAGCCGATAGAACACGTCAGCGTCAGGCTGTATCTTATATCATTACTTGTCAGGTACTATTCGTACATCGTGACTCCAGATTCTTCACTGATTACATTTATCACATACAAAAACCAAAAGAAGATAGAATATGATAATCTAAGGAGACAAAAAGTTTTCTATTTTTTTAACATTGAGCGCAAGAAACATTTAGTTTTCTCTGAGGATTCCGCTGCAGTCATACAAGCAAGCTTGTGATTCGTGCTGGAGAATGGAATTTGTCGACACCAATGCGCCGGCCTCGACAGCGAGACTCAGAGCAAACCTGCATTCGCTCTCTGCTGTTCCGGCGACCTCTACACCTCTTTCCACCCGGTAACTGCTTCACATGGCCCTCTCCTTGGACAACTGACCCCGTCTTGCAAGTACAGAATTATTACTCACGACGTTTCCTCTGCAAAGCGGGGTCATTTCGCCTTATGCAAGGTGCAGGCATCACAGTGCTACAAGATAGGTTTCCTGCTACGTCCGCACTGCTCTGCGCAGAACGCGTTGCACTGCTAACATGAACACAGACCTTATCAAGTATTGATTGAGTACAGGAGGAAAAATTTTGTATTGTGCTTTTGAGAAATTCTAGGAAGTGTTTAACCTTGTTACTTTATTCGTTGCGTATTTCTTATGTATTGTGTGACGGACGTACATAGCGAACACTACGTAACAACAATGTAGCTCATGTAACCGTGCAAAGCAACTACCGCCATTCTCAATGCATACATGGAAACGGCGCACAAAGTTCTGTCGCACTTTCTCAAAGATCCCTGGCGTCTGTTGAAACACAAGACAGCTTGGCATGTCTGCATTCGCTTTTACGAAGGTCTCGTACCCCATCATTTCAACTTAACCCCAGAGGAAAAAGTCCAGACGTGAGAGATCCGCGCTGGCCATGGTGCAGTACCTCCCCTTTGTATCCAACGGTAAGGGTACGTGTTGTTCAGGCGTTCGCGGACATTAATATCGACGTGGGCTGATGCACCGTCTTGTTGAAATAACATCCTTTCTCGGACAACAAGCCGTACTGTCTCGAAGAACTGTAGCAACACGTATCGCAGGAACACGAAGTAACATGCACCAATCAGACGGGGAGGCAGCAAATAAGGTCATATTATGTGACTTTGGACAATATGTTGGCACAGAATATTTGCAGGTGGCCACCGTTGCGGGTGGCATAGGAATTGTCCTCACTTCAGACATTGCTGCTGTGGCCGTGGATAAGACCATCACGTGTGAATGGCCGGATCCGTGAACGATACAAACTGGGCAGCGGTGTAGGCTGATTATTAACAGCTGCGTGTCCCACTGCGCAACCAGACACCCTGAATCTTTGCGAGAGTGCGGCGGAACCGCATGAGCTGTTGTAATACATGCACTGAGACTGGCAGTCGTCGCTTTGAACAATTACCTTGAGCTATGTTGTTGTTATGCTGTGTACTCTGTTTATGTCCATAACACAATAAATGTGCATTTCCGACCATTGGTTCCGTATCTTAATGTAATCGGTTACAGTAATGCAGTAATATATAAAAATCGGTAGTGCACCCACTGACACCGTTTTCAGTTTGACCCAAAAGGTTTGAGACACCCTGCATATCGGGATTAGAGCAACGTTCAGCATTCTATACGTCGTCTTATTTTCATTATAAAGAAAGCATTATAATTCTGGCACTGACAGAGTTGTGTCCTCATGCTATTAATAGCACCTCACTCAAGATCACGTAATACGATACTAGCCAAAGTTACGATACTAGCCAAAGTGTAGTTGCCTGCTGTACCGGCCGACCAAGCAAAGTGCATGTGACTGGGAAGTTATGGGAATATTTTGCAGCTACCATACTTGAAGTGTTATATTGGAGTCTCGCCTATGACCTTATTCTTTTCTGAAACTTAGAATGAGAGGAGAATACTAGGTAAAAATTTGCCATTACTGCCTCTCTATTCTGAGATATTCAGTAAATGAATATGCGAAACCTTGAAAAACAGGCCACAGTGCTGCTACTATCGCAAAAAAAATACGCTTTGCTTGGTTGCGTAATAAAATACATGTTGCTTGCTGTACTTACAAAGTCAAGGGAAGCTACAACCGCAAAGACAATTTACTGAATATTAATTACAAAGATTTTGTATTTGACGATGAAAGCATGATTAACGCCTTTGCACATGTACGGTGAAAGATACTTTCTTGTCTTTCCGATGCAAGATATTGTAGCCTTCATTCACGCGGCTTCGAAGGTACAAAGACTGCTAACTGACTGAAACCACACGACCGCCAGAGTTATAAACATACGGCCAAATAGTTTTCTTCTCAAGAAAAGTATGTTGTTATCCAGTGGTGAAGGGAACAGTAGGAACATGTGAATGTTCACAACTTCATGAAGGAATTCATATTTCTGGTTAAGCTGTTGCTTTAATTTGAAATAAACAATTTACTTCGTAATTTAGCAACGAGACACAGCGTGGTCAGTGCTCTAAATCGTGCATGATGTCAATTTAATAGTTACTTTAACGTATTTTAATGTGTTATACGCTGACGCAGTGACAAGACTTTTATACGTGTTTCGTTTTTATGCACCTTACGTGACTTCACATTTGGGTTGTTTTGCCCGTAGCTACTGTGGTTGTGCAAGGCTCTTGGTAGGGAAGCCAACACGAGTTGCTTCCTCGAAACGGACGTGGGGAGTATATCATGCTGCATAAATAACAAGTTTTACTGTGTGTAGTTAGGTAATGCCAAAGGGGATGAATTTAGTTAATGGCTAAATTATGAAATCCGGTTGCTGAAGGTGAATTTTTTGGGATGAATGGCCATAGTACACGAAACATTTTCGTTTCTGACGTTTCATGCAGAGCTCTGCTGGACATCATCGGAGATTCTCTTGGGTCCCTTAAGTTCTGCTGACTGATGGTTAGGACGCCGCAGAGCGATATAAATGCTGGAAAAAAGGGGTGACATAGAAGTTTATACTGATTCAGCACGGATAATTTTTGTCAATCACTCCCAAACTGTGATTTGTCTAAGATAAAACTTGGTTCAAATGGCTCTGAGCAATATGCGACTTAACTTCTGAGGTCATCAGTCGCCTAGAACTTAGAACTAATTAATCCTAACTAACCTAAGGACATCACACACATCCATGCCTGAGGCAGGATTCGAACCTGCGACCGTAGTTGTCGCTCGGCTCCAGACTGTAGCGCCTAGAACCGCACGGCCACTTCGGCCGGCAGATAAAACTTATTTATGTATTCCGTAGAGTTTTTGTCCATGTATTTACAAGGAGTGATCGGTAGTTAAGTTTTATCTATGACAGAGGTTTTCTCTGGTGATCACATATAAGCTTCTATCACTGCCCTTTTTGAAAATATTTACATCACTCTTTGACGCCCGACCTGTCAGTTGGCAAGACTCAGTGGAACCATGTGCACCACTGAAGATGTCCAGCGCAGTTATGGACGAAACGTCATGAACTAAGAACCTTCATGAACCACGACCTTACAACCCGGAAGATTCTCCAGCACCTAAGACAGCAAAAAATGGCTCTGAGCACTATGGGACTCAACTGCTGTGGTCATCAGTCCCCTAGAACTTAGAACTACTTAAACTTAACTAACCTAAGGACATCACACACATCCATGCCCGAGGCAGGATTCGAACCTGCGACCGTAGCAGTCGCACGGTTCCTGACTGCGCGCCTAGAACCGCGAGACCACCGCGGCCGGCCCTAAGACAGCAATTCGTGAAAAATTTTATTGTATAATATTAAATGAAGAAACTTACCTCCTCCTAGAAATTAGCTACCACTGTACTCAGAAAACACTAACAATTATACCGCAGTACTGAGCCTTTAATTTTTGGTACGGGCCACGTGTACAGCCTAAAACGTTGAAACAAAATCTTGTGAAACAGCTGCGGGAAAAAGTAGAACGTCACATTCGGCCCTGCCGCCGCAAACGAAGTGATTTGTACGTGAGCGAGAATTTGTGGAGCTGCGTGATGGATGGGTTGTACTGCCAGCCGGTTTCGAATTAACGCTCAGCTGCGGCCTGTCACGGGAACAACGCGAAATGCGGACCGTCACAAGGGTCTGAACGATTCGCCGGAAGCTGCCGCCAGAGCGATGATTCACTGCTGCCCACTCAGGCGGAAATATTGGCACACTTGGTACACGTGCACGATAACCCACATTTCGGCTTAAACGTACGAGGAGCGCGGAAGCATATCAGAATTTTTCTTTCTATTCTTTCCCTACAATCACATTTTTACTTAAATTTACCAGCATAAAGGTGCCGTTCGTAGACTACTGTGTTAGAAATGGCTGTACTTCCACTTTATGGAACTCTGAATGCATTGCGGATTATGGATAGTACACAGCAATATCAACAGAACGTAGAGACTCCCCGAAGTTCCGTGAAACTTCAGCCTTTCTTTGCTTTTCTAGTAGGGTTTACAACGATCAGTCCCTGCTTAGGTACCGACATTTTATAATTTAAAAACTAAAACACGGCAGGAGTTACGATTTTCGTAGAGTTGTATGTACATATTTTATGTCTGTTGTAGCGATACCTGACAATTTGACACAAGAGAAAAGTTATTCGCGTCGCAACTTCACTCAGTTTGCTGTGAACAATAAAACCGTTCACGTTAGACAGTAATTCTCTCAACAGTGTTGTCTGGCCCACATTCTACTGTTATACCTGTTTGAATGACGTTGCCAAGCTAACTTAGTTCATATCTTATGATGGTACCACTTTGCCTCATCTTACTAAGATGTTATACACTGATCAGCCAGACATAAACCCGTCTAGGCAACAGCAGCGTCGCCCCACGAGAAATGAGTGCCAGTCAGACACACGCACTGTGCGTGTAGTATCACAGAGCGTGCTGTCCGTATTTAGAGTGGGGAAGACGCGCGATCTATCTGAGTTTGACCGAGGGCACATTGTGATAGCCCTGAGGCTCTGCACGGGCATTTCGGAAGCTACATGACTTGTGGGATGTGCAAAGAGTGCTGTGGCGAATGTCTTCAACACCTGGTGAAACCAAGGTGAAACCACGTCCAGACGTGGGGTTGGGCTGTCACCCTTTACTTGGCTGTTCAGACAGGTATATCAGGTCAGGCGGCGAACTGTGCCGGAACCTACATCAGACTATAATACTGCACAGAGTTGAAGTGTGTCTGAACACAATGTTATCACCACTACATCGGAAACTACGACTAAAATGGGCACGTGAACATCGGCACTGGACATCGGTGCAACGGCAGAGCGTTGCATGGTCTGATGAATCTCGATATCTTCTTCATCATGCCAATGGGCGGGCGCCAATTTATCGTCTTCGATGGAAACGGTTCCTTGACACTTGTATTGCGGGAGGGAGAAAAGCTGACGGCGGCTCCATTATGGTTCAAATAGCTCTAAGCACTGTGGGACTTAACATCTGAGGTCATCAGTTCCCTAGATTTAGAACTACTTAAACCTAACTAACCTAAGGGAATCATATACAGCCATGCCCGAGGCAGGATTCGAACCTGCGACCGTAGCAGCAGCGCGGTTCCGGACTGCAGCGCCTAGAACCGCTCGGCCACAGAGGTCGGCGTGGCTCCATTATGCTCTGGGGAGCATGACGGCCAAGGAGTACCCTACGCTGGTTGCAGACCACGTACAATCCGTCATGACGATCATGTATTCCGACGGCAGTGACGTTTCTCAGCAAAATAATTCGTCACGTCACGAGGCCAAGGGTGTAATGGAGTGGTCCGAGGAACACATTGGCGACTTACAGTCGATGCTCTGGACCCCCATCTCACCAGATCTGAACCCGATCGAACACATCTGGGATGTGATTGAACATCGCATCAGAGCTCATCACCTTCCTCCCCGGAATCACCATGAATTAGATGGCTTGTGTGTGCAGGTACGGTGGCAACTCCATCAAGTGACCTACGAAGGCCTCATTGCTTCCATACAACGATGTGTCGCCGCTATTATCACTGCAAAAGGTGGACATACCGGCTATTATGTAGGTGGTCACATGTTCATGCTTATTTGTGTTAGGTACGTTCCATCACGCTATTAAGTTGGTATTTTTAAAACACACACACACACATATACATATACATACATATATATATATATATATATATATATATATATATATATATATATATATATATATAATTTGTAGCTTTCTTATTACTTAAATTATTGTTTACATGACTTATATTGTCCAGCAGTTGTGTTTGGTTTCCCTTTCGTGACAAATCTGAAGGTGGACCGAACTCCGTAGTCTGAAGAAAATTTGCTGACGCTAATTAAATGGAATTACAGAAGAAAATGTGTACTTCCTAGATCACTGTCTTTATTCGCGAGTATATCGCGACCTGGAAGAAAGTAGTCGTTCGTTACGAAACGTAGCTGATAAAAAAAGCGCACCGCTCTTTTCCAGACTTGAAACAGTCACTTTCGGCAACTAGTTACTTATCTATATTCTATATTCATTATTATTTTGCTGTAAATATTGGCGACACCGTACAGAGATTTTACAATCCTTGCAGAACGCATATCAGTTACGAAATTTCGAATATATTCCCAACACGTGTAAATATAACTTCCACGCTAGAAACGTCGTCTCGTTACGAAGTATAGGAGCAACTTTCTGTACCTACGCTAGCGCACTGCCACTCGGGTGTTAGCGGCGTCTGTAGCTATGAACTTTTGGTTCGACGAACATGAAAGATGGTCAGCGCGTACCAAGTTGCTTTAACGAGGGCAAGTTCTGAACAAGCAGTAGAGGGCGACGGCGTGCAGCAGTTTTATCGAGCGCCCCCCTGTCAGGCGCGGGGCAAGTTGTTCGACAACAGTCTCCTGTCCTGTCCCGCTATCGCGCCAGACGTCCCGAGGCACCGCTTCCGTACTAGACTTATGTGTCACTTTTCGTGCAGCAGCACTCTTTTCGTAATGATACAGCAGCCAGCTCTTTTGTAGCTCCTATGACACTGTGTTATAAACCGTATCTCGTATACGCCTTTGATCCGATTTCAATGTCAAATTAAGCTGTCGTGATGACGTTGACATACCAATGCTATCCTGTATGTGAAGTTTTACTCAACCTCTAATTGTAAAATTAAGAAATCTGAAAATTCATCTGAACCTAGGGAAGCTCTGGGGTAATATTAATTGACTCGACTTGTAGTCCCATTATCATATTTCGAATACACATTCATAAGAATTGAAAAAAAGCATAATCTGCGAATGAAAGAGTACAGTATATACGTCATAACTTGCGCTGCACGTTGTTGCGTAATTTGTGCTCCAGACACCGTACTCTCAGCACTGTTTTCTCGTGTTGTTTGACAATATTGTGCCATTCTGTATCTCGCTGACGTAAGGAAGTCTTAATACACATCTTATCTTCATTTTCCAGTGCCTTATCTTCTCACATGTCTCTTCTCGCTCCTTCTGCGGAGAACTTCCTCATTCATTTCATCATGCAGCTCAATTTTCAGGATACTTCTGTACTATCACATCTCGTACACTTCGATTCTACTCCTTTCCGGTTTTGCAAAAGTCCGTGATACACATCCGTATAGAGCTTTTCACCAAACGTACTTTATCAAAATACAAATAAAACAGTTTTATGCGTCAGACACTTTTTTTAACCCCATATCGCGTTTCGATGTTTCACACCATCATATTCAGGAAGAGAACTGTTTATTTACATAGCTGCTGTTGCGTCTTTATAGGGGCGGTAGAGTCGTAAGAAGTCTTCATACTGCTGCCTGTTGTATGTCCTCTTCATTGCACAATATGCCTTTGGTCTGCTGCTGTGAAAAGACGTTTGTACCCTTCACCAAACCCAGCTACGTAAACAAACAGTTTTTCACTTGAAGATGATGGTGTGAACTTCGAAACGCGTAGAGGCCAAATGAACAAGTGACTGACGTAGAAAACTATTTTATTTCTATCAAGAGTCGCAGCCCTCATAAATCCGTCCTTTACGGACGAAATAATCCCATTTTCAAAAATTCATTCCTCAAGTTAAAGCCCATATCAGATGCTCACAGATTTCGCTTTTTTGCCATTTTTTTACATCGTCTATACCTCCACCTCCACCACTCAAGAAACTGAGTACGAATTTTTCAAGCCGATTAGTAATATAGAAGCATTATTTTTCTTCGTCACCTACGTAGTTCAAAATTTTGATGTTAACTTTGTCATTACCCTCAGTTCGGCTGTTTTTTAAGAGACAACGAACTGCTGCTATATACGTGGCTGCATTGGTTTATACTGAGGTGAAAAATATCATGAGGCACCTCTTAATATCGTGCCAGAGTTCCGTTTGTCCGGCGTATTGCAGCAGCTCGACGTGGCATGGACTCAACACGCCGTTTTAAGTCCACTGCGGAAATATTGAGCCATACTTCGTCTGTAGCCGTCCGTAACTGTGTAAGTGTTGCCGGTGCAGGATATTGTGCATGAAGTGACCTCTCGACTGCGTCCCACGAATGTTTGGTGGGATTCATGTCGGGTGATCTGGGTGGCCAAATCATTCGCTCGAGTGGTCCAAAAAGTTCTTGAAACCAATCGCGAACAGCTGTAGCCCGGTGACATGGCACGTTGTTATCCATAAAAATTGCATCGTTGTCTGGGAACATGAAGTCCATGAATAGCTGCAGACGCTATTCACATAAACAAACAAAGACATTTCGAGTCAATGAACGATTTAGTTGGATCAGAGGACCCGGTCCATTTCGAGTAAACACAGTCCATGCCGTTATGGAGCCACCAGCAGCTTGCACAGTGCCTTGATGAAGACTTGGATCCACGGCTTCATGGTGACTGCGCCATACTCGAACCCTGCCATCAGCTCTTACCAACTGAAATCGGCACTCGTCTGACCAGGCCTCGGCTTTCCAGTCGTCTAGTGTCCAATTGATATGATCACGAGAGCAGGAGAGGCGTTGCAGACGATGACGTGCTGCTAGCAAAGACGCTCATGCCATATTTCGCCGCACTGTCCTAACAGATAAGTTCGTCGTACGACCCATATTGATTTCTGCGGTTATTGAATGCCGTCGTCCTGCTCTGTTAGCACTCACAATTCTGCAAACGCCGCTGCTCTCGGTCGTTAAGTGAAGGCCGTCGCTATTGCACTGCCTGAAATTTGGTATTCTCGACACACTCCTAACACTGCGGACCTCGGAATATTGGATTCCCTACTGATTTTCGAAATGGAACGTCCTGTGCGTCTGGCTCTAGCATTCCGCGTTCTCACTCTGCTAATTCCCGTAGTGCGGCCACTATCACTTGAATACAAATGATAGCTCTGCCAACGCACTACATTTTTTATACGTTATCTAGCACTACTATCGCCATCTGCATACGACAATATCGCTCTCCCGTGATTGCCCTCACCTCAGTGTACCATACTACTGATATGAGCGACGCGAACAGTCGCTGCTCAGTCAGCCGGAATTGTTTCGTTGTATCATCCTCTCAGAGACCGGTGGTGGAAATTTCTTCACAGAGTGAACCTTCCCGGGAGCAGTCAGGGAGCTCGTATTCAAGCCGGCGGCCTCCTCCTTGCTCTCCTACAGAAGGGAACTGTGAGAAGGGTGGGGAGAATACTTTTGGCGGCGGACGTCTCTGTGGGTGTAATAAGCAGAGCCGCTATCAGCGGGCGACATCGGGAGGCTGCATTAGCATGGCGGCCGCAGATGACCCGCGAGATAGGCGCGCCGCCCCGGGGCACTGCACTCGAGCCAGCACAGCGCACACAGACTTTTGCGACACCGCGCCGCCTCGAGGGCTTGCCGCGAGTCTTCTTTCGTCAAGCAGCGACTCGCTGGCGTACTACTATTGTGCACAAATGACGGCTAGACCTGTCCTCCTATGTCTTATTGAGAGCACCCCCAGGATCACTAGATACGAACGCGCGCTGAAAAGTAATGCCCCGTAATTTTTAGACTGTATTTGAACAGAAGCGACAAAGGAACTGATATAGGCCTACGTTCTCAAATACAGAGGTATGTAAACAGGCAGAATACGGCGGTGCGGTTGGCAACGCCTACATAAGACAAGTGTCTGGCGCAGTTGTTAGATCACTTACTGCAGCTACACTAGAATGTTATCAAAATTTAAATGAGTTTGAATGTGGTGTCAGCGCACGGGCGATGGGACACAGCATTTCCGATGTACCAATGAAGTAGGGATTTTCCCGTAAGACCATTTCACGAGTATTTAATGAATATCAGAAATCCGATAAAATATCAAATCTCCGACATCGCTGCGGCCGGAAAGAGATCCTGCAAGAATGGGACAACGATGACTGAAGAGAATCGTTCAACGTGACAGAAGTGCAACCCTTACGCAAATAGCTGCAGATTTCAGTGCTGAGCCATCAACAAGTGTCAGCGTGCGAACCATTCAACGAACCCTTGATGACTGCACGACACAAAAAATTGTTCAAATGGCTCGGAGCACTATGCGACTTAACGTCTGAGGTCATCAGTCGCCTAGAACTTAGAACTAATTAAACCTAAGTAACCTAAGGACATCACACACATCCATGCCCGAGGCGGGATTCAAACCTGCGACCGTAGCGGTCACGCGGTTCCGGACTGAAGCGCCTAGAACCGCACGGCCACACCGGCCGGCTCACGACACAAAGCTTTACGCGTCGCCCGGTCCCGTCAACTCCGACTATGGACTGTTGATGACTGGAAACATGCTGCCTGGTCGGACAAGTCTCGTTTCAAATTGTATCCATCGGATGGAAGAGTACGGATATGGAGACAACTTCATGAATCCACGGACTCTGCATGTCAGCAAGGGACTGTTCAAGCTTGCGGAGGCTCTGCAATAGTGTGGTTTGTGTGCAGTTGGATTGATATGGGACGCCTGAAACGTCTAGATACGACTCTGACAGGTGACACGTGCGTAAGCATCCTGTCTGATCTGCATCCATTCATGTCCATTGCTCATTCCAACGGACTTGGGCAATTACAGCAGGACACTGCGACACCCCACACGTCAATAATTGCTACAGATGGCTCCAGGAACACTATTCTGAGTTTAAACACTTCCGCTGGTCACGAGACTCCCCATAGATGAACATAATTGAGCTTATCTGGGAAGTCTTGCAACTTCCTTGCAACGTGCTGTTCAGAAGAGGTCTCCACCTCCACGGACTCTTAGGGATTTATGGACACCGGAATCTGCGGCGACTGGCTTCGTCGAACAAGCAAGAGGGTATGGGCCTTGCTTGTGCTGTAAATTGTAGCCGGAATCGAGGGTTCTGTGCTGTTGTCTCCATTTTCTTGGCCGACCGTTGCTACTCCTACTGAGTCTGTCCTCGAATGTGTTTAATTTCAGCTTGCTTAGTACGCAATGTTCTAGTCAGAGCTGTATGTGATGTGATGATTAACCGGCCGGGGTGGCCAAGCGGTTAAAGGCGCTACAGTCTGGAACCGCGCGGCCGCTACGGTCGCAGGTTCGAATCCTGTCTCGGGCATGGATGTGTGTGATGTCCTTAGGTTAGTGAGGTTTAAGTAGTTCTAAGTTCTATGGGACTGATGACCTTAGAAGTTAAGTCCCATAGTGCTCAGAGCCATTTGATGTGATGATTAATATTTACTAGGGCCTAGAGTGGTGATACATTGTGTCAGTACATTGCTACTGTCAGTGTTTAATCGTCATAGAAAATAGTTCGGCTGGTCCTTGTCTAAGTGCCGCCTTGTTATTGTATTTATATCACACGACGCAGCTAAGCTGGCCAGTTGCTATAGATACACTTGGATAATATCTTCCCTGGATATATTTTGCCGTGAATTGCAATAACATTACTGTAACGTTTCTATCTGAAGTAATAGTGTGTCTGAGGGACACGTGTCTAATTTATGAGTAGTCTCATAAATTCTTACGAGTTACTAAGAGGCCAGTTGTTATTGTGTGTTTAAATAGTTTGAAACTGATTTTATTAATGAAAGTACAAGAATTCCTTTACTGACAGTATGTGGATATTGTAATTAATTCAGATTTAATCACAAATTTGAGTGTGTTTATTTGCTGTAAGTTGCTTTGTGTTTTGCGTCAGTGCGCGCGCGCGCGCGCGTGTGTGTGTGTGTGTGTGTGTGTGTGTGTGTGTGTGTGTGTGTGTGTGTGTGTGTGTGCGTGTGTGTGTGTGTGTGTGTGTGTGTGTGTGTGTGTGCGGGAGGGGAGGGGGGCGAACTCGATATACCGTTAGCCTGCACTCTAGTTAGTTGCATTTGATTTAGTTTTATTGGGACTTCTGCTGTTTGCCTTGGTAGCGGGTGCGGGGTCCTGGGTTGCGTTCTGCTTGTACTGTTGTGTTTTTCCGCCCCCTTTGCTCGCGCGTGCCGGCTGGCCGTGTATCTAGTTCTCTCACGGCTTAATGAATAATTAGCTTTACGCACATAAGATAATAGATTGTACTGCTTAGCTGATGTTCATTAATAGGTTGACTACTTCTATAGATCATGTGCTGTAATGAATTATTGTGTTTCTAGTTACTTCAGGCAGATGTCAGTCTGTTGTAGATACCCACTAGTTCTGGGATTTTTCGTGCTTATTCGTGACCGTTGCTGCTCCAGTTTGGGGGTCCATGGCGAGCCTGTATTGGAAACAGCTGAGTGAGCGGGCGTAAGCGTAGTTTGTTGAATCCCACGAGGTTGCTTGGCCACATAAAATTTTATATTTTATATCCTACATTGGTGGGTGTCTGCCATTTAAGTAACGTGGTTGTGTGCCATGGTATCTGATTTGTTGTTGCCTGTACTCTGAATTACTTTGATAATACCAATCACTGCAGTAACCAAAGACTACGTTTTGTCGTTAAATTTTAGTAAATTGTTCTTAAAGGTTGATCATCCTTTTCGAGTAAATAATTTTTAACTAATTTCACTAAACGTGTAATAGACCATATGTGCCGTGGTTTATGAATGTTTAAATTTTGAAGTAACTTGCTCTCATCTAAATGGTAATTTCCAAGATGTGTGGTAATTTCAAAAAATGTGTTGATGGTTTTACTGTTATTTGTCTTGTTTAAATGTGCCAAATAAATGTTCAGTGCAACGGTCGACAGTGATTGCCTGAAGTGTCACTTGGTCCAGTCCTACCACCCGCCACGCGGAGTGGCCGCGTGGTTTGAGGCGGCATGCACAGACTGCGAGGCCGCTCTCGCCGGAGTTTCGAGTCCTGCCTCGGGCATGGGTGTGTGTATTGTTCTTAGCATGAGTTAGTTTTAGTGTGTAAGTCTAGGGACCGATGACCTCAGAAGTTTGGTCCCTTAGGAATTCACATACATTTGAACATTTTCCTACCACCCCAAAGCCTATTGTGCTGAGCTTGCGTCGTTGTGTAAAAGATTGAATTCCATGCTGTGCTGACACATCAGCATCTTTTAATTGCAAAAAAGGAAGTACTGCACAACATAATCATACGCTGCCATTCGGTAGAAGTATCCCTTCCGTATGACGCTTTCCAGTAAGGAACACGGCTTTGGGGGAATGAAAATAAATAATGAAACGATCGCTGGCTTCACTTTCGCACGTGGCTGGTTACAATCCGTCTGGGCGCTGATAACCTCATCGTTCAGAGCCTTCAAAGTCAAAGTGCACGCACGCGCACACACACACACACAGACACACACACACACACACACACACACACACACACACACACACAATCCGTCTGAACCGTCAAAGGGGCAGTCTCCTACCAGCATCACGGCACAAAGATCTTCCACGCTGCAGAGCAAAGATGTATTCGCAGTACATGTTTGGAGCAGCCGTTCCGCTAGGATCAAGCGACCGTTTCTATTGGTCCACGGTCCTAGCTCGTTGATCCCCTGCCCACTGCAGTCTAATTAACTCTGCCCTTAAGTATACACGGGAATACGCAAGGGTCGTCTGCTGCGGAACCCAGTATGCAGCAATAGGCGCTCAATGATGTGCTCCGGGCCGGCCGAAGTGGCCGTGCGGTTCTAGGCGCTGCAGTCTGGAACCACGATACCGCTACGGTCGCAGGTTCGAATCCTGCCTCGGGCATGGATATGTGTGATGTCCTTAGGTTAGTTAGGTTTAACTAGTTCTAAGTTCTAGGGGACTAATGACCTCAGAAGTTGAGTCCCATAGTGCTCAAAGCCCCGGAACACTTGTGTCTGCACCAGCACTGTAGTCTATCATCATATCTGCTACAGATCGAGACGTAGCCTCCTTAATCTAGCGCACAAGCTTCCATTGCCCATGTTCTGGCGATGATGCATGGACACGTCAAACGCCTCATCGCCCTCTTATGGCCACGTGTTCCTTCTACCATTTTCCGTAGATGCTTACAACAGCATGCTAACAGCTAGCTTTGCCATTTCCGAGGTACACGTTCCCAGCCACTGGGTGACAACAGATGCCCTACGCCAAATTTTTTGAGAAAAGTTTTGAAAGTGTGGGGAAGGTAGAAAAAAATTGTTCAAATGTGTGTGAAATCTTATAGGACTTAACTGCTAAGGTCATCAGTCTCTAAGCTTACACACTACTTAACCTAACTTATCCTAAGGACAAACACACACATCCATGCCCGAGGGAATACTCGAACCTCCGGCGGGGCCAGCCGCACAGTCCATACCTGCAGCGCCTTACACCGCTATGCTAATCCCGCGCGGATGGGGAACGTAGAGTGAGGTGGCTAGTATACTAAATTTTAGTGAGAGTGTTATAGTAAACAAGAGCACATATGAAACTTCCTGGCAAATTAAAACTGTTTGCCGGACCGAGACTCAAACTCGGGACCGTTGCCTTTCGCGGGCAAGTGCTCTACCAACTGAGCTACCCAAGCACGACCCACGCCCCGTCCTCACAGCTTTCCTTCTGCCAGTATCTCGTCTCCTACCTTCCAAACTTTACAGAAGCTCTCCTGCGAACCCTGCAGAACTAGCACTCCTGAAAGAAAGGATATTGCGGAGACATCGCTTAGCCACAGCCTGGGGGATGTTTCTAGAATGCAGAGTGAAAATCTCGTGAGTCGTGCTTGGGTAGCTCAGTTGGTAGAGCACTTGCCCGCGAAAGGCAAAGGTCCCGAGTTCGAGTCTCGGTCCGGCACACAGTTTTAATCTGCCAGGAAGTTTCATATCAGAGCACACTCCGCTGCAGAGTGAAAACCTCATTCTAAGAGCACATTTGCCTTTTTTTCCGCTGCTGATAGAAAGAGTAGACTAAGAGGAATTTCAGTGAATATCTTGCAACTGAAACGTAGGCGCTGATAGCATTGCCTGCAAAAGTGAACATTTTCAGTGAAATATGTTTTAGATGGGCTCAACATTGCTCACAATATTTGTCTCAAGTGTTGCAATGCTACCAGAGTCGCGATTAGCCGAGACAGCAGCGTCTGCGTCACTGAACTGTCGCTCCAGGGAGGTGACCGGTGAGCGCGAGAACCTCCTGCTTTGGATGGGCGACGGAAGACGGCCATTGCCTCCTGCGTACCTGCACGCCGTGCCCGTCCGTGCGTGAGCGCGCGGCGCCGCCTCGGGTCAAGGCGCCAACGCTGCACGCAGGTGCTGATCACGGGAATCGCTCGCACGGAGACGCGGGGCGCGGGCGCAAAGTATACGGCAGCTTCCCTAAAGCCGGCGTAATTACCGGCATTACGCGCTCGTCGAGAGTCTTACAAGTGAATTCCCTGCATGGCAAGAAACAATACATCACCGCTCTCTGACAGCACCTTGTTTGGCGGTTCTATAATTCACCGTCATTGGTCCCGCGTTCGTGATGTTTTCTAGAAACAAGTTTGTACTGCAGGTTCTCTGTGTAATGTGCCTTCATCTCACGGAGTTTCATAAAGTGCTGTCAGACAGAAAGAGCTTCACCTCACCTTTCATGTGCACACATCATTACTGAGTACCGCGGTAGCTCTCCAGAGGGTAGACAGTGATTCATCATACTTACATCATTGGATATTCACTAACCTAAGGTTCGCTCAGTGTTGTTCTCTCTGTACCTCCCTCCGTATTCCGAGAAAGGAAAAAAGAGAAAAAAAGATGTCTAGAGCCTGTCGGTGACTAGGTCATTAGATTTGATTGGTTGATTTGGGGGAGGAGACCAAACAGTGAGGTCATCGGTCCCATCGCATTAGCGAATGATGGGGAAGGAAGTCGGCCGTGCCCTTTCAAAGGAACCATGCCGGCATTCGCCTGAAGCGATTTAGAGAAATCACGGAAAACTTAAATCAGGATGGCCGGATGCGGGTTTGAGCCGTCGTCCTCGCGAATATGAGTCCATTGTGCTAACCACTTAGCCACCTCGCTCGGTAGGTCATTAGAAATTAAGCAGAAACCTGGATCGGGGTAAAAACCGTTGGCGACCTTACTCGATAGGACCACCTTGGAATTCATCTTGAACGATTTAGGAGAACAACGAAAAACTTAAACTTGATGCCCAGACGGTGGTTTTAGCCACCATCTTCCCCTTTATACTCGGAGTAACCTTCAGTGTCTTTCTCCGGAACTGAAATGAATTCTGAAAGTGCTGTTGCTGACTGTTTCCTATAAAAAGACGTGATTCAGCGACAGAGAAGTTTATACCAATATGTTGTGGATTTAAGATACAAATTATATGCAAGCAATGCCTGAGAATTTATCCAAAAAGTGTCGAAGAAAATGGTTCAAATGGCTCTGAGCCCTATGGGACATAACATCTGAGGTCATCAGTCCCCTAGAACTTAGAACTACTTCAACCTAACTAACCTAAGGACATCACACACATCCATGCCTGAGGCATGATTCGAACCTGCGACCGTAGCAGTCGCGCGGTTCCAGACTGAAGCGCCTAGAACCGGTCGGCCACAACAGCCGGCTAGGGTCGAAGATCCCGACGAAGATATGTTGGCTTCACGCCCGGATAATTAACTAATTATAATAATAATAATAAAAACAAGCAGCTTGAATTTTCTACTTTATGGTTTTGGAAACGTGTGAGCAAAACAAACACGAATAATGCAATGAAAACGGGTAACGTGTCATGAACATGTACAGATAGATGCTGTAAATTTATGCAGTTCCTGCATCTTGTTGCGAAAGAACTAGCACCTTGGATTTGACGATTCTTCGTTTAAATCTCCGCCACAGTTCAGCGTAATTTAACTGGTGGCTGGTTTCGAATGTGGCCGTTCGTTTTAACACAAAATCAGCGCTAAATATACTTATCAAAGCATAATTCCTCTGACACCCTCGCGTAACGTCTACGCAACACATGATCATACAACACACATGAAATGATCTCGTTACATGCCTGGTACATTTAACAGATGCAGTGTAGTGTTATCTGTTGAATGTATCGCGAGTGTAATAAGATCAATCAATATCTACTGTACGACTGTGTTGCATTGATGTTACCTAAGAACGTCAGTGGAATTTTGCTTCGATAAGCACCTTCAGTTCGTTCTGGTTTGAAAATGGGCGGTTACGTTCGACACTAGTCATTACTATAAATTAAAATCAATATGATAGCAATTTAAATAAATAATTTCGAAATAAGTGACATGTCTAAGATATCTGTAAACGAGTGAAGAAACAGCGTAACACTTCCTCGAAAGTGAAGAACAATATGTAGCAATTCCTATTAGCTTCCATTTATCTGAAACTATATATTTCTCGGGAATAATAACTGTTTCTTAATTTGGCTGTGCTGTTCTTCATGAAATTTGAAACCAATAACAAAAGATGAAGAAACGATACATATTGCAATTGGTTTCTTTTCATCTTACCATACATCATCGTCAGAAGAAACGTGCGAAGAAAACTCGTAAGAAGAATACCCACTTCGTGAATGGGTTGGCTCTCAGTGAAATGAATTGTGTGTATCAAAACTCAAGGAGAATACCACTTTCTCTGTCGCAGTATGTAATTTCATTGGCAGTGATTACATTAATTGCTTAGCTAGAAGCACAGTTTCCTCAAATGGCAAAATGGAGTGAGGCGCTACTACTTGTTTGAGTGCAGTATTCCTACGTAATTCCCTGAGAAGGAACCCTCTATTTACATAATGTCACTTCCTGCTCGTTAGAAGAAGTTTGCCTCGTTGTGCTACTGACGGCTTCACAAAGCACTTGCACTTCGCAGAACCGTGCGAACTACGAATAAAGAGGTGGGATTTCTGCCTACAGCAGACGCCTGAGAGCTAACTCCGCTGTTCTGTCACAAGATGTACTTTGACACTGCAGTGGGAACTGAATCTGAATAAAAGTCTAAGCCAGGACAAAAACATAGTGGTCAGAAGAGCGAAGATGCTTGCACGGTGAAAGAGTGAAAGACATTAGGGAAGGCTCATACAAGAAGGAGTGAAGCTGGTCCTATTTAAGGTACTAGTCAGATGACAAAAATGGAAAAAGGAAGATAAGAAGGCGTGTGAAATAAAGTGAATGACAGCCTTCACCCATTTCAACATATACATTGAGGATGCAATAAAACATATTATGGTCAGAAACAGTCTGAAAAGATTTTAAAAGTGTTGCAGGGAAGAATATTCAGAAGATAATTGTCACGAAAAAAATTCGATACGTTGCGCAATTATTTAGCGTTATTAGCAGGTCTTTGCGAGCAGAAATTCAAGCAGCCCGGCAGAGATGGTGTCGCCAAACGTGTTCCTCGTTTGGCTCCCTAAAACCGAGTAAGTAAACGATAAAAAAAAATTTGACCTGGAACTTTAGTCAAGATCGAAACAGAGCCAAAGGCTGAGCAGTCTCGTGCGATATCATCTACGCTATAACAAATGACACATATTACTTCCGGCAGGCCGTTTGAATTGCCGCGCGCAGTGATCTGATTGGCTAACTTCATTGCTAAACTACTCGGAAACGGAGGAACATGTCGAATTACGTTCTAAGCAATTTTTTCTCAGCACAACCTATCATGCAACATCGTTACAAGCTTATTAGACTGTTTCTGAAGACCCTGTGCATATTTGTTTACGGAAAATGGAGTGAATATAAAAATTATTAGATTTGCAAACTGAAATGTATTGTTTGCCGGACCACCAAACTGATACAGAAGGCATGAACAAGCGTTTTCAGAAAGACGTAATCTTAAAATAATTGCAAGGTGCACATACCAAAGGCTGGGACGTTTTTAATTTCTGACCTGAGCATGTCTGGTCTACACTTTTACTACTGTCTTCTGGCTATGTAACTTCACGGATTTTAAATTTTCATCCTGATGAAGACATCCTTAGAGATGCCGAAACCTAGTAAATGTATTAAACAATTATTTGCAACCAGTTGGCTGTGTTACTTCTCCCTTGAGAAGACCAAAGGCTTTATATGTAACGTATGTGGTCGAACAGCAGCAAAATTCCGTCTGGATAGAGAGAATCTGAAGCTAGTCACCAGTTTTAAGCACATGGGTAGTCGAATAACCGAGAATTATTACATGAGATTTAAAGTAGAGTTGCTGAAGCTGAAGAAGCATTCAACAAGCAGAAAAAGGAACTGATATCGAAAAATCTTACGTTAAATACTAGAAACGAGTATGTAAAAACTTTTGTTTGGTGGAAGGCCCTATATCGATCGGAGACATGTAGAGGAGCCCAGAAAACGGAGAAGACTACAAACTCTTGGCAGAGGATTATCGAAAAACGGAGGAACCGTTTGGCTTGGACGCCTATATCGATGTGGCGCATTCATTGTCCAATTAATACAGGGAAAAATGACTGACAGAGCAACAGCAAAACCAAGACTTAAATAGATCAAGCAGATGAAACGAGATCTGAAACTGACAACACGCTCCAAACTGAAGTGATGTAGAAGAAAAACATGAAAAACGAGAACCGCTGTCCATCAGTCTACTGTTGCAGAACAAAAGGAAGATGACTAAACTTTGCTTTCAGTTTAAAACTGGATGCCGAATCGGGACTCTTAACCCGAAATTGGTTTTTGCGAAAAGTATTCATACAGAAAAAGCTACTTTTTGTTTCCTTTTTATTTATATTTTTATAGGAACCCAGAATCTTTCCTTCCACAGGAAAAGTTCTTAGCGACAGAGCTACGAGTCCGACGCACCCAGGTACTCCTTATTCTGCCAGAAGCTCTGTTCTACCTTCCAAACTTCACACAAGCTACCATGCATTCTCTACTGGGCCAGCGTTTCTGGAAGCTTGTATTAACAGCACACGATCCGCTACAGCAGGGCTTCCCAAACTTTTCAGCAGGTGGACCCCTTCTTCAGTCGAAAATCCATGGCGGACCCCTAGTCAGCCAAGAGCACAGTAACTTTAAATTTCAGAGCGAAATCCATTGGAACTGAAAGCTTCTTAATGCAAGTTCCATGTTCCCAACGATCCCCCCCCCCTCTCGGAAGTATCAATAGTCTTTGGATGAATGAGAACAACTTGAAGGTCAAAAATCGACATATGAAATAGGTAGTGTACTGACAAAGCAAGTTTAACATTTAATGATGCCTGGGGCCGCATACGTACCAGCGACCGCTGTGATCGGTCGACAAAGTTCGCTCCGCGCATGCGTAAAAGGTTTCAGCACATCTACCGCCGTGACTCGGCGCACAAACAACCCCCGTATTGTTGCGAAACAATCAGAGAAGCCGCATTCTCCGGCACTAAACTGTGTATGCGTTCTCACTTAGGAACCGTAAAGGCTGCTTGGGAATACGACCTGAAGTAAATGTACACATGTTTTTCACACGAAAAAAAGTGATGAATTTGATTTTCACATTTTTATTCAATAAATTTACTCATTATTTTACACGATTTGGTGCAGGGTGGCCGCGGACCCCCTAGAAAGAGCCGTCGGAAACCTAAGGGGTCCGCGGACCACACGTTGGGAAGCCCTGCGCTACAGAATGTGAAAGATGAGTTCTCCAGTGAAAGACTGTCCACTTCCTACCTCGTTTCTTCCTTTCCGACTCAACGGGAAAAATCTCCTCTCCTTCGTGATCTCCGAGTGTGCAGATTCAGTGTTCGAGGAGCGTCGGTACGAGGCGAGCAAGCAGTGGCGGAGGAATGCCTGCCGATGGCGCAACGGCCTTGCGGCGGAATGCTCGCCACCACCACGCATTCCTGGCACCTGCTGCCCCCAGAATTCATTAAAACAACTCCAGCAGTTGGCCGCACGCGGCTGCATTCCGGATGAGTGAACTGCCGGCCGACCGGCGCCCATTGTCATGAAGTCAGCTATCCCCACCTGCTAGCGTGGCTCGTATTGTTCGAGAGACTTCTCTCACCTACCGCTGCCTCGAAACTAAGTTTATGGCCTGGTCGCGCTGCACTGGTATCGGAACCGATAAATACCTGTTGGCGCGCCTAGCGCCGGTAGTTCTATGCTCCGCATACCAACACACAGGTCTAAGATTCACCGATGATGATGATTGGTTTGTGGGGCGCCGTTATCAGCGCCCGTACAAATCCCCAACCTTTGTTCAGTCCAATCTTGCCACTTTCATGAATGATGATGAAATGATGAGGACAACACAAACACCCAGTCATCTCGAGGCAGGTGAAAATCCCTGATCCCACCGGGAATCGAACCCGGGACCCCATGCTCGGGAAGCGAGAACGAGACCACGAGCTGCGGACAGGTTTCACCGAGGGCCGAGGATTCCCGCTATGACATGCACCAACGTTTATTGAAAATATTTAACCCCCTGTATTGTAGACGGCAGTTTCACATATCTAAAATACCCCTATTTTATGCCTCTCAGATTCCACATTAGGTTCTGTTGCCTTATAAGGAACCCCAGTAAACTTCAGAAAGCCGCGCGGGATTAGCCGAGCGGTCTAGGGAGATGGAGTTAGGGACTGTGCGGCTGGTCCCGGCGGAGGTTCGAGTCCTCCCTCGGGCATCGGTGTGTGTGTTTGTCCTTAGGCTAATTTGGGTTAAATAGTGTGTAAGCTTAGGGACTGATGAACTTAGCAGTTAAGTCCCATAAGATTTCACAGGCATTAAATTAAAACTTCAGAAAAATATTTCAGTATTTGTTTGTAACCATTATGGTGAATGAAAATGGCTGTCAAGCTGTATGTCCAAAGCTGATGTCACTAAATGAAAATATCATGCGGCAAACACGGTTTCCTGTGTCATTATGCTGGTCTCTCAAGGTACGCGGGAGAACCTCTATAGAGTATGGAAGGTAGGAGAGAGAGAGATGATGGCGAAAACAAAGTTGTAAATGTGGTTCGTGAGTAGCTAACACAATTGCCCGCGAAAACCAAGGTTCTGAGTTAGAATTCCAGCCCAACACGAAGTTTTAACCTGCCAGGAAGACTGGAATACGACTATAGTTTCGCCATCTAAACAGTATTCATTAAAATGTAAAACATCTTTTTCTTTTCGGAAACCTCTTAATCACCTAGTTCGCAAATATGCAAAAAAATTACAACATTATGAGTAGGGTAATTTCAGGTGTCAATGACATCACCATCAGTTCATGCTCCTCTTAGTAGCAGGTTGGGCAAACATTAAGCATGTCATGCAATAACTTGCAATTGTATAAGAGTTATATTAAATAAGACATTTAGTGGCTGCAGCAAAAACAAAAAGGAGACTGGTTCTACACAATGCTCGTATGAGACGTAGGTTGAATAAAGCTAGACGTACTAGTAAAAACCACATATGCAATTGTGACGGCTAACGGGGCTCTGGTGAAGCTGCGATAGGCCTAGCAAGCCAGTAGTGGATAAATCAACTGCTTTTAAAAAGGGAACATGCCTCGAATCACGGAACGGATTTAAAGGAAACCGACCAAGCAATGGAAAAGGATTACGAGATGGTTTACGACTGGGCACCTTAAACGTAAGGACTCTAACTGGGAAGTTAGAAGAAATTGTAGAAATGATGGAAAGGAGGAAATTGGACACCTTGGGACTTGCTGAGACTAGGTGGAGAGGAGTTGGTGAAAAACCACTAAGTAAAGGATGTAAACTGTACTGGATAGGGAATGAGAGGGGAAGAAATGGAGTGATAATAGTGGTCAGAGAGGGTCTGCAGGAGGAGGTGGAAGGTATCAGTGATCGAATGATAAAAGCCAGAGTACGGGTGAAAGGAAAAAACATTGAAATCATCCAAGCATATGCCCCACAGGTGGGGTGTACAAAAAAGGAGAAGGAGGAATTTGAAGATGACATGCAAAAGCAGCTAAATGGAGGAAATCAGATTATAATAGGGGACCTCAATGCACATGTTGGCACAGACAGGAAAGGATTCGAGGAGATAAAGGGACCAGAGGGCTGGGGGAACCGAAATAGAGAAGGAAAATTGTTGCTGGAATTCTGCAAGAGGAATGGGCTGGCGATCGCAAATTCCTGGTACAAGAAGAGAAGTAGTCACAAAATAACTTGGTACAGTGGGGACTGGTCCCAAACTTCAGTAGTAGACTATGTACTAGTGGATAGGCAGATGATGAGCAGCCTCACAGGTGTTAAGGTCATTCCATCTGAGGCCTTAGACAGTGACCATCGGCTGTTGGTAGCCACCCTGAGAGAGAAAAAAGATAGGAGGGCAACAGATATACAGGAGAAAAGGTTGAAGACATGGATGCTGAAAGAGGATGAACGGAGGACCCAGTACCAGACACTGATCAAGAAGAAGCTGCCAAAGGAAGATCAGAGAACAGTGGAAGAAGAATGGGGCAGCTCAGACTGTGTGCGGAAGAACTAGCACAAAGAGGAGAAGTAGGGAAACCCCATGGTGGAACAACATATGTAAAGAGGCAGTACTTCGAAAGAACAAAGCCTTCAGAGAATGGTTCCAGACCCGAACAGAGGAAGCTAGGGTAAAATATAAGGAAAGCAAGAAAGCGGCACAGACCATAGTAAGGGCGGAGAAGAAGAAGTGGATGGAAAAATGGACAAGAATGTTAGAAGAGGACAGTGAAGGGAACAAAAAAGTACTTTACACCATGGTAAGAAATAAGAGAAACGACAGAAGCGAGTGCCTGAGGATCATGGATAATAATGGAAGAGTTGTGGAGGAAATGCATGAGCTCAAAAAGATTTGGAAGGAGTACTTTGAAGGTCTGTTGAATGCCGCCAAGCGGGTAACGCGGGTAACTAACAGCGATGGAGAGCCTAAGGCAGCAGACGATTATAATAGTGGGGAAATTGATGATCTAACTTGGAATGAAGTGGAAGAAGCCATAAAGAGGATGAAAGGGGGCAAGGCACCAGGTTGGGACGAAGTAACAGTGGATATGATACGAGCAGCACGAGAAGTAGGAACCCAGTGGCTATACAGAGTGCTGAGGGTGGTGTGGAAGGAGAACAGAATTCCTGAGGATTGGAAGAAAGGAATTATAGTCCCGATCTTCAAGAAAGGGGATAAAAGGAGATGTGAGAACTACAGAGGAATCACCCTGCTATGCCACTGTGGAAAAATCTATGAAAAGATCCTGGAGAAGAGAATAAGAAGCAGTATTGAAAGTAGACTGCAAGAGGAGCAGTACGGTTTCAGACCGGGAAGATCAACAACGGACCTCATATTTGCGGTAAGGCAACTGCAGGAAAGGCACTATGAGTACGGGCAGGACTTAATCATGGCCTTTTTAGATATTGAGAAGGCGTATGACAGTATCTGTAGGGACAAGCTCTGGGATGTGCTGAACGCAAAAGGGATAGATGAAGAGATAACACGAAAAGTCAGAAAAATGTATGAGGGAAGTGAGAGTTGTGTGAAAGTGGGGAGGGAACGTACTGCATGGTTCAAGCTGTAAAATGGGCTGCGACAGGGAAGTGCACTTTCGCCTTTATTGTTTATTATTGTTATGGATGAAATCCTACAGCAAGTATCAGAGGCAATTGGAGATCATAAAATGAAAGCAGTGCTTTTTGCCGATGACCTGATGTTATGGGGAAATTCCGAGAAGGAGGTGCAAGAGCAGTTAGATACATGGGAGGCAACGGCAGCACAATATGGAATGCATTTCTCTGCAAAGAAAAGTGAAATAATTGTCACAACAAGGAAGAAGAATAGGCCAAATGTGGATATAACTTGTGAAGGGGAAAAACTACAAGTGGTAGAGAACTTCAAGTACCTGGGAAGCGTGATTGAAAGTAAGGGGGGAAACGCAATGGAAATAAATGAAAGGTGCAGAAAAGCAGGGCAGTTCTACAAATGCATTAGGGGGCTTATTTGGAGCAAGGAGGAGCCACAGAAATCCAAGGGAATTATATACCGAACCTACTTTGTCCCCATATTGGCATACGGAAGTGAGACATGGGTAATGCACAAAAGCGACAAAAGTAGAATACAGGTTAGTGAAATGAAGTTCCAGAGGAGCAGGTTGGGTGTAACAAGACGAGACAGATTGCGAAATGTGTATGTGAGGGAAAGACTAAAGGAGGAACCAGTACAGGACAGGATAGAAAAATCAGGACTGCAGTGGTATGGACACATGAAGAGAATGGATGAGGGAAGAATTCCAAAAAGGATGTTTGATCTGCAACTGGAGGGGAAGAGGCCCAGAGGAAGACCAAGAGATAGATGGGTGAAGGGAGTGAAGGAATGTGTGATGAGAAGAGGAGAGAACTGGACGAAGGTGGGAGAGGGGGAATGGTGGAAAGACAGAACACGATGGAGAGGCTTGTGTTCCCGACAGACCCAGCCAGCGGCTAGAAACTGTCCAAGATGATGATGATGTACAAGAGACAAGTTCAGTGAAAAAAAATTTTTTAAGTTTCACTGAACTTGCCTCAAAGACACGTGCAAGTTATTGCACGATATGGTTACTACTTATCTATCCAGTTTTTCTTCAACCTGAGTCCAATACGATCATGATGTCAGTATGGTTGCATTGACAACTAAAATTAGTCTAATCATATTTTAATTTTTATATATTGCGATATAGGCAGTATTCTGGAAAAAAAAATATATTTTCACAAATTACATAAAATCTCTTTCTCCTTCCCTTAACATATCAGGCATTAATAAACTTTTCTGCATGTTAAATGTAAATTTTGCTGTTGATTTGCACTACGTTATTGACATCTGTCCATATTATGTTATCTGCCTGGAAAGAAATGTTAATGATTCTTAAGGAATACATCTCAAAGCCTATGTTTACCAGACATTTTTACTTATTTATATATATGGAACCTGTCCCATATACACTCCTGGAAATTGAAATAAGAACACCGTGAATTCATTGTCCCAGGAAGGGGAAACTTTATTGACACATTCCTGGGGTCAGATACATCACATGATCACACTGACAGAACCACAGGCACATAGACACAGGCAACAGAGAATGCACAATGTCGGCACTAGTACAATGTATATCCACCTTTCGCAGCAATGCAGGCTGCTATTCTCCCATGGAGACGATCGTAGAGATGCTGGATGTAGTCCTGTGGAACGGCTTGCCATGCCATTTCCACCTGGCGTCTCAGTTGGACCAGCGTTCGTGCTGGACGTGCAGACCGCGTGAGACGACGCTTCATCCAGTCCCAAACATGCTCAATGGGGGACAGATCCGGAGATCTTGCTGGCCAGGGTAGTTGACTTACACCTTCTAGAGCACGTTGGGTGGCACGGGATACATGCGGACGTGCATTGTCCTGTTGGAACAGCAAGTTCCCTTGCCGGTCTAGGAATGGTAGAACGATGGGTTCGATGACGGTTTGGATGTACCGTGCACTATTCAGTGTCCCCTCGACGATCACCAGTGGTGTACGGCCAGTGTAGGAGATCGCTCCCCACACCATGATGCTGGGTGTTGGCCGTGTGTGCCTCGGTCGTATGCAGTCCTGATTGTGGCGCTCACCTGCACGGTGCCAAGCGACTCTCATCGCTGAAGACGACACGTCTCCATTCGTCCCTCCATTCACGCCTGTCGCGACACCACTGGAGGCGGGCTGCACGATGTTGGGGCGGAGCGGAAGACGGCCTAACGGTGTGCGGGACCGTAGCCCAGCTTCATGGAGACGGTTGCGAATGGTCCTCGCCGATACCCCAGGAGCAACAGTGTCCCTAATTTGCTGGGAAGTGGCGGTGCGGTCCCCCACGGCACTGCGTAGGATCCTACGGTCTTGGCGTGCATCCGTGCGTCGCTTCGGTCCGGTCCCAGGTCGACGGGCACGTGCACCTTCCGCCGACCACTGGCGACAACATCGATGTACTGTGGAGACCTCAGCCCCACGTGTTGAGCAATTCGGCGGTACGTCCACCCGGCCTCCCGCATGCCCACTATACGCCCTCGCTCAAAGTCCGTCAACTGCACATACGGTTCACGTCCACGCTGTCGCGGCATGCTACCAGTGTTAAAGACTGCGATGGAGCTCCGTATGCCACGGCAAACTGGCTGACACTGACGGCGGCGGTGCACAACTGCTGCGCAGCTAGCGCCATTCGACGGCCAACACCGCGGTTCCTGGTGTGTCCGCTGTGCCGTGCGTGTGATCATTGCTTGTACAGCCCTCTCGCAGTGTCCGGAGCAAGTATGGTGGGTCTGACACACCGGTGTCAATGTGTTCTTTTTTCCATTTCCAGGAGTGTATATTGGATGTTTGCTAGAAGCTGTAAAGTATATATATATATATATATATATATATATATATATATATATATATATATATATATATATATATATACACTGCTGGCCACCGTAAATGCAACACCCTGAAGGAAGCATCCGAATCAAGTGAAATTTACACCATGGGTTTGCAGCGATGAGATATGCAACTGATTAGAATTTCAGGGCAGAAGCACATCACGCGCGCCTGTGGCGCCACATCATAGCGCCATTTAAGGCTTGGCGATTTCGACGAGTGTACGTTCGGCACGTGTGTTTACCTTTTGGTTGTTTCACAAGACGATCAGTTATGCCTCGTAGACAACAGCGAACATCTTTTGATCAAGTATCCGAGTTCGACAGAGGAAGGATAGTGGCTTACTGAGATTGTGGATTATCATACAGAGAAATCGCTAGTCGTGTTGGACGAAACCAAACAACTGTAATGCGGATAGGTGACCGTTGGATGCAGGAGGGTACGACGGACCGACGTGGTCGATCGCATTCACCTCGGTGCACCACTGCACGTGCTGGTAGGCAAATTGTGCGCATGGCAGTGACGGATCGCTCAGTGACATCCCGAACCATAGCACAGCACATTGCGTCTGTAACGCATCATCCAGTGTCTGCGCGTACGATTCGACGCCGTTTACAGCAGAGTGTTCTGTCCGCAAGACGTTCATTGCTTCGTCTACCATTGACGCAGAACCACAGACATCTCCGTCGCCAATGGTGTGATGACAGACGGATGTGGACGGCAGAATGGAACGACGTTGTCTTTACTGACGAGGCACGCTTCTGTCTGCAGCACCACGATGGTCGGATTCGAGTGTAGAGACACCGTAGGGAGAGGATGCTGGACAGCTGCATTATGCACCGCCACACTGGTCTTGCACTGGGTATTATGGTATGGGGCGGTATTGGATATTACTCTCGCACGCCTCTAGTACGCAATGCCGGCACTTTTAATAGCCGGCGTTACATATCCGAGGTGCTGGAGCCAGTTGTCCTTCCTTACCTTCAGGGCTCGGCCACAGCCAAATTTCAACAGGATAATGCGCGACCACACGTGGCACGCATTGTCCAAAGGTTCTTCGTCAATAACCAGATTGAATTGCTTCCCTGGCCGGCTCGCTCTCCGGATCTTTCGCCGATAGAAAACATGTGGTCCATGGTTGCTCAACGAGTGACCCAGATTACATCCCCAGCTGCCACACCAGATGATCTTTGGCAACGTGTGGAAGCTGCTTGGGCTGCTGTACCCCAGGAACACATCCAACGTCTCTTTGACTCAATGCCGAGACGTGTGGCAGCGGTTAACTCCAACAATGGCGGCTACTCTGGCTACTGATTCTGGCAGGAACCACATGTCACAGACGTCTGTAAAGGTAATCATTTGATACTTGGTCAACATGTTATCTACAAAATAAATTTTGTTGTGCTACCTCTTGTCTTTCTTGGTGTTGCATTTACGGTGGCCAGCAGTGTATATATATATATATATATATATATATATATATATATATATATATATACTTTACGGCACTGCATCAGCTTCTAGCAAACATCCAAGTTGTTACTCGTATTTCAGTAGCTTAGTTGCCATCCACACATATGGTGGAACACATGTTAGGGTGTTGTCAGTTGTTGAATATTACAAACTAGCGACCGATAGGGGTACTGCGATGACGCGCCTTTCCCGAGAGATTTAGCGACAGAGGGCACTGGTTCTCATGCGTATTCACGTACTTCACGAAGGCTGCAGTTCCTCTTACAGTTTTCACAGAACTCTCCGAAATGGTCATCTGCGTGTTCCAGAACCACCGGCCATGGCCGCGAGCTCTCCGCTTTCTAATCCTGGAATTGGTAAAGACCAAGCGGAGACCTGCACTTTATTGGGGCGTACACCACGCAGCGACGCTGCCAGGGCTGTAGCCTTGAACATCGGCCATACTTAACTGTTGGCGGTCGTAGTTTGTCATTCGCCACAGTAAATTGTCCTCCATTAAGACAATGTTAGTCGCCGCATGGGACGCTGAGTAACTGTTTTAGTCGAATGTCGACTTGGAATCCATCTGCACTGACGTCACTCGAAATGGACGCACAATCTTTCTGAACATACTAAAATAACAGGATATTGGAAAAAGACAACTGTATACATAAAATTGCGTGTGCATGTGTTTACAATAGTCTGAATCACTGATATTACAGCGAAGGCCTGAATCACTGATAGTCAAGTGAAATAATATTTCTACCCTTTATGTCGTTGTCGTTTATGAAACTTATCTGTACGTCAATGTGAAAAATGACGAGTTTCATCTCGCTTCGGCGTTCACGTTAAACTGTTCATGCCCTTGGAACTGGCTGCGTAAATGCGTAAGTCTGTTGAAAACATTCTGAGGAACACAAGGGCACGTAATATCCAATAAGGCGATCCCTCGTAAAACCCTGTACGGTTCAGACTAACCTTTGGGTGGGCAGAGCTTGAGTTTTACAAAATTTAAGAATTATTGGAGTATCTGTACTATCATCTAGCTTCATTAATAGATGAGAACGTGACAAATTGGTCATCGAACTTAAAGGTATTAACCCGATATGACAAATACAAAAAAATGAACTTTCATAAGGGTTTACATAATTTCCTTGTCAGAAATACACCGACGACAATGAATATTCCGTACAGGATGAGAAACTGATAACATTTCTAGAGCTAACTTTTGTCCAGAAATGCATAGATTTGACACTGTCGCAGTTTGAGAATATTGTCGTCTAACCTTCAGCGAGTTCTGTTTCGTGTTGTACATACTTAATCAGCTCGCCAGCCATTATTGTTAACTAGACGCACAGACTAGGACAGCAAGAATGGGTTTACGTTGAGCAGGACGGTAATCTTATAATTTATCAAGACGGACACCATGCCTGGAAAGATGCACGAATGCTATTTATTAAAGGGTAGTTCGTGCACCCATTTCACCCATGGCTAATGGGTTCCAAAGCTTATTAGGAAACCAAATACAGTTCGAATAGGTTTTGTCGTAATGTTCTCAAACTTCGACCCCCACACTGTCCAACTATGAATTTATGGATAGGGGTTGGTTCTTGCAATGTGACCATTTGCTACACCACGCAACATACTTCTGACCGTGCTTCTTTAAGAAGCTCCTGCAAAATTAAATACCGCTTGTATCACAATTAACAGTGAAAACTGAAGTGGCTGAGAGAGTATTACAACAACAGAAGCAAAAATGAACTAGCGAAGTTATTCGGCCGACAATCCGGTTGCGAATAATTGGGAATGTGTGGTTACAAGTCACCACTGGCTTCAATCTGCATTATTGTCATTCTTTTTCTTCATCCTATCTCAGTCCACTGCTAGATATGGGCCTCTTCCATATGTCTCTAGTGAACAATTATGGAGCTCTACTTGCTGTAATCTTGTCGAATTACCTGTTCTATCAGGGACGTCTGTTACATTTCTTCTCCTTCTAAAGTCCTCTGATCGAAATCTACCCCAGAGTCCGACTGCTAGCACACGTCGTACCTCGGCTCGGTGTCTGCGCTTTTGTTTTTCTTTGCAGATGCAAGTTTCAGTTCTTCTATCATATTCTTTAGTTCTACAAGATATTCACTTACAAGCACAACATCATCAGCAAAGTGCGGATATTTTAGGTATCAGCCACTGATTTTTATTCCTCCGTTACTCCAGTCCAGTTAGTGTAAATATACAGAATGCAACGGGTGTAAGTTCAAAATGGTTCAAATAGCTCTGAGCACTATGGGACTCAACTGCTGTGGTCATAAGTCCCCTAGAACTTAGAACTACTTAAACCTAACTAACCTAAGGACAGCACACAACACCCAGCCATCACGAGGCAGAGAAAATCCCTGACCCCGCCGGGAATCGAACCCGGGAACCCGGGCGTGGGAAGCGAGAACGCTACCGCACGACCAACGGGTGTAAGTCCAGGTATCTTCATATATGGTATCAATATATGCACACAACAGTGTTAGCCGCTTTTCTCTGTGTCGAACAATCTGCCCCAAACAGGTCACAAACATTACGACCTAATGTTTTCTGCACAGACGTACTGCTCCACTAACTGGACTACGTCTGCCAGTATAGACCAACCCTCTTGCTTCCACGCGTCCACACTTCAACACCTGACGTTCTTCCCAGGAAAAAATTATTATTAATGACTTGCTCTTGCCACAAATACTTGGAGATTTTAACCTACCTGAAAACATATGACTTGTAATGGCTATAATTATTAGTGTGCAACAGACGTAAATAAATTGTTGAGTACACCGTCATCAGCCACCAACAGCTATACCTGCACTTATAGTCATTGCGCTCTGTATCTGAAATGTAAACTTTTCGATTAACTACTCATCTAACTGGACTCATATTCCATCTATGGCTGTGGAGTATGTTAAATGCATGGCAGAGCACCACATATTTTGCTGCTAATGTATAAGCACATCTAACATACCAATATGACAGGATGATACATAGGTCGAGCAAGGCTTGTGACTTGGCCTCCAACATCACCTGACCTTAATCATTGTGTAGCGTCACCTCAAATGTTGAGTGTACAGCACACCCACTGATAAGGCTGATGAACTTTTGCATCGAATTGTACAGTATTCTCAAGATTTACGATAAGAGCCGGAGGTATCAGGAAACATGCTTAACTCACCGCAATATTGCATCTAAATGCGATGACACCATGTTGAACGCGTCCTTTAAAAGTACAGTAAATTGTGACATGTAACTTGCTGAAGAAGTACTGTGCTCCTTATTGATGTAGGCAGTGGGTGAAATTTGATGAGGACTTATCGGAAAGTTACATTTCAAACACATTTTTTGCTAAATAGGGTATATACTTCAAACCAATGATTTCGCAAATGGCTAGTTTCTGGACACGTGTTTTAAAAAAGTTTTTCTTCATTGACGTATCCTTTCATCCGTGTCAGTTTCCGCTATTAATTGCACCTGTATACTGATTTCTAGCGCGGAAAAAGATGTGTCTAAGCCACAGCTCTGTGGAAAAGATGTTACACTGTTAGACACACACCGTGTGATATGATGCAGTATGATATAAGCGATAGAATCAATACTGTTGTTCCAACGCCACGGTAAATACAACATACTGAAATTATCATACAGAAGGTGAATCCTGCCGAAAAAACTTATTACCGCATGCCAGGAGTTTAATATTTATGCCATTATGTAGGGGCGTAAGCTTACGACTTCAAAGATGCGGAAAAAGAAAAAGAAAACGCAATCCTTTCTCTTAGCTCCCCAAAAGCAATTTCCTGGTATTTTATTAGTGAGCCGGAGAGAACACAGTTCCTTTCTTGTAGGTCCTATTTATGAATACATATCAATATGCGGTCTTTTTTTCTTTCCTGGATGGCGGCGTGGGGAGGGTGGACGAGTGAACGACGATGCTGATCCGGCCCGGCAAAGGAGCGTGTGAGCTGGCGCCAGGGGCTGGCGGCGAGCCAGGGATATAGATTTCAAGGGGTGGCTGCCTTGTGAGGGGGGCCCTCCCCTCTTCCGTTTGCTCTGCATAAAACGCATCTTTAAGGCTCCCACGGTCGCTACGTTACTCGGTTTTCGCTGCATCCGCTTTTTCTGACCTTTACTCTACCTTCCCACATCCTTCTCTTTCACCCTTTCGTCTCTCTCTCTCTCTCTCTCTCTCTCTCTCTCTCTCTCTCTCTCTCCATTTCTTTCCCCCTGTTGGCCCGCTCTCTCATCTCCTACACACACGCGCACCACACACTCGTAAACGCGCAGGGCCCGGGCACGTTAAGTTCTCAAGATACATAGCACATATTAAAGCTTAATAGAGCACTACCGTGTAGACATAATCGATTCGAGTTTCAGAAAACACTGTCTAGTGTTCATTTCTCGTGCACGATACATGTGCATGTGGCCGTACGAAGGAATGTGGAGGATTCACCGCACACAGCAGTATCACTCTCAGCTAATGTGTAATTACGTAGGCATTCTTCCGCAGGAAGGGTGTTTTTCTGCTCATAGTTGGTAGATAACTGCTTACGTAGAAAAATACCTAAAGTTAGATAAAAGTGCTACAATCAAATCGAAACAATTACGGATGGAAGTCAGCCCAGTGACCATGGCTTTGTTAAAGGAAGCCATTACTGATTTACATAAATTGAAGAGAAACCCATACGGGGAATCCCAATGCAGGTATGATCTCGCTCTTGCCAAACAGTAATCGATTCTGCTGATCACTAAGTTGCTCCAATCAGCAGTTTCTTCTGTGAGCGATTTTGGCTTTCCGGTGTCCCGGAGACCTTATCAAGAACAAGAAGTCGCAACACATTCGGTACGTGGAGGAAAGATTAACAATACCAGAGGCGACAGAAACGTTTATGGGAAGCAAAAAACTTTCAGACAATGATGATGTCTATTAGAAGCCACTTCTGGACAGAACTGATGTTATTGTACTATCATGTGCATCAGTTCGTTAACCATAAGGAAGATACACACATCGCTCGTGAAATGAGTCAATTTTTTTTTTTCTTTTCCTCTTTTTAAGATTGCAGTGCGAACATAGGGTTACCTGGAGATCGCGCCCTACTTGCGACAAAACACATGAACGCCCACACCAGTCTGCTATCATCGACTAAGGTGACAGCATCGTCTTCTGGTAGGACAACTGTTAATCAATGTATTAGCCAGAACTCAAAGTGAAAGTGATTGTCATACATACTCTGAGTGAGAAGTGTGTAATTTGTTTGTGTCAATGATACGTTAATGTTCAGAGACAGCTGTAATTACTCAGGACATTCTTGTGGAAATGAATTGTACAAATTTAATTAATCCTTCTTCTCTATTTTGTAATAAAACGAACCAATAATTTATTTGTTATAGTATCCACTCCGTCTCCTAACAGGGGAAACAAAAGAACCCAACTTTCTAGCCACGAGTGTATCTTTTTCTACTACAACATCAAGTTGATGTACTTGATAATTTAAATATATGAGCAAAATATCCGGATACTCCTTTGTAACGTGGAAATAACGATTAGATCTCATGAGAAGCGGACCAGTCAGTAGAAGAGTAGGCAGGGAGTATTGTGTTGTAAGCAGAGAAGCAGTGACTGCAGAGTGGGTCGGTGAGGAGAGTTCAGCGAGTTCGAAGGTCGCCTAGTCATTGGATGCCATCTGAGTAAACAATACATACTGGGCCTTTCAATCCTTCTAAATCTGCTCAAGTGATTATGCAGCGGAAACGCAAAGGAACAGCCACACCTAAACCAAGACCACATAACGTCGAGCACGACAAAGGGTGGTTGTAGAAAGATCGCATGGTATCAGCGGAAGAAATCAATTGTGAGCTACAAAGTGTTACCAGCAGTCCAATCAGTACAGTGGTTGTGCGTAGGGAGTTAAAAACAATGTGGTACAATGGTCGAGTAATCATCATACGCCACTCATTTCTGTAGTTGGTGCTACGCAACGCTTGAGGTGGCGTAAAGAGCGGCGCCACTGGGAAGTGCATGAGTAGAGACGAAAGATTTGGAGTGATAAACCACTCTTTATTCTGTGCCAGTCCGATGGCAGGATTTGAGTTTGGCGAACGCCTGGAGGACACTACATGCCATCATGTGTAGTGCCAAAAGGGATGTACAGTGGAGGTGGTGTTACGCTGTGGGCGTGTTTTTGGTGCTTGGGGTGTGGTCCTTTATTGCTGTTAACAAAACACTAAATATGAACACATTGTACAGCATTGTGTACTGTGTACAGTAGAAGAACAATTTGAAGACGAAGAGTATTAAGAGTGGTGGTATTAGTGTTGAATCCTCTGTCCTCGTTCTATACCACAAACTGCATGCAGTTATTAACTGGGTTCTTTATTCATAAATAAAGAGCTACTTAACTTAAGCTTCCATGTGCTGCGGTACAAGGTCTACTATATAGTCCACTGCTGTTGAAGTGCGAAGTCCGCTATGAACACTATTATGTTCGCTAAGTGCTGCCTGCTTCTAAGCTAGAGACTGTGACGGCGGCTCCCTCTCAGTGACATGCTCGAACTCACATGGCGTACAGACTCGAAATAATGGAACCTATGGTCCGCGGCGCCTATCTAAATACTGGTGGCCTAGATGGCGTTGGTGGTGCGTTTCCAGCGAGGCTGTCGTTAGCCTCTATCGATACTCTCGCAACCACTGTGCTGCATGCCAGCACAATTAGCATAACAATGCACCTTTTAAAGCAGCGCCTGTGAAGCAGTGGTTTGTGGACTCTCGTGATATGGACTGACCTGCCTACAGTCCCAAACTGAACCCGAAGGAACATCTTTGGGATGTGTTAGAATGTTGACTTGGCTCCATACCTCAGCATCCAAAGTCAGTACCTTCTCTGGTTTTGGCTGTTGAGGAAGAGTGCATTGCAATTCCTCCACAGACTTGCAGACATGTAATTGAAAGTGTCGCCAGTAGAGATCAAGCCGTCATAAAGGCGATGGGGTGGGGATATCCCATACTAATGTCCACGAATAGGGGTCTGGATAGCTATGAGCTAGTAGTGTACACGTAAACGATACGTGGTAGTGGGGCCGGCCGAAGTGGCCGTGCGGTTAAAGGCGCTGCAGTCTGGAACCGCAAGACCGCTACGGTCGCAGGTTCGAATCCTGCCTCGGGCATGGATGTTTGTGATGTCCTTAGATTAGTTAGGTTTAACTAGTTCTAAGTTCTAGGGGACTAATGACCTCAGCAGTTGAGTCCCATAGTGCTCAGAGCCATTTGAACCATTTGAACCGTGGTAGTGGCCGTTTGATGAGTAATTTCGTCGGCTGTCACAATCTGTGATCCCAATTGTCTGGATTCATATAAGGCTCTTTGTCTGATTGTGTGTGGACAACAGTTGTGAGCTCCCCATGGAAAGCCTATACCTCCACCTTGGAGAATCTTCCTTTGCCGGCTCCGAGGCGGTGTAAATTCTTTGAAACAAACCGGGCGTCCTGGGGATTCCGGGAAGTGAAAATGAAGAGGCCGCCTCGGGGGAGGCCCGCCATTGACAGCCCGCTCACGCCTTGCAGGAAATACTTGGCAGAAATCCGCCGGGAGGCCGGTGTGTTTCCGCGGTGAGCGACGCCGGCCCTCTAGTCAGGCCTGGCCGTCATTGGTATTCAGCGGCAGCGCGCTGGCGGGCAGCGCCCAACTCCGGCCGCTTGCAGACTCGGGGCCGAAGCGGCACACAATATGTGGGTGCGCCGCGCCGCGCCGCGCCACGCCCCCAGGGAAATCACCAGCGGCCGCGTAAGGGGTGGGCCCTCGCCGACCGGCCGCCGTCCGTCTTGTGAGAAACTCTCGTTCGTCCAGAGTGGCGCACTGACACAGATTTCAGAACCCCTAGCAGAATCGTCAGAAGTGTCCAGAGAGTGCTGCTTACAATTCAGCACAAGGTTGGTATTCGTCACGTGCTCGGAAATATTGCTAGTATTGGAAGCAAATTGTGTTTGGGATGAGGCAGGACGAAGCGTCGGTGTCGCCAGAAAACGCACGTGGTGCAGGACCCACTTGCGCGTGGATTGCTATGCGCCAGCAAAAAATTCTACGACCGACACTATCTCCGGAGTAGGCACAGTGTTTTGACGCAGGAAATACACAAGGAGACAGCCAGTTTTGTGTCAGGTGCTACGGATGAGTTTAAAATTGGCGTGAGGCGGTTGCCGAGGTGGAAAGCGACCAGTCACGACTGGCGGGCGCTCGGTGACACACAACTGGCCTTTTTAAAAGCGTAGGAGCAAAGAGGCTCGTCGAATTCTGACCATTGAATGGCGCCAAGTTAAAACCACTAACTGTCTTTGGCCCTAAGAAGACGGTTCATCCAGCTTTGCGTGTCTAAAAAGTAATGGAATCCGCCAATAAATGGATTCCACGAATCACAGCCCTGCATTTAAATCGTGTATGTCCTAATTACTACAAGAAGAAATTCATATTTCAAAGCGTAGTCAAAGAATGTGTATCTCCTACCAAGTCATAAAGGACCAGCTGTTACCATAAGGTATGCCCAATTGCAAAGGACATCTCCGCTGCATCGTCGTCGTGTATTATCCCTGTGTGTGAATGTGTTTTACGGGAGATCTTGTGAAGATTTTCCCAATTGCACAAGCGGAATCAACGGTTCGCAACAATTTAATCATTTCTGGAGAGAGATTCTCATAGTTTCTTGCATGATGGATTCCTCCCGATCAGCACGAAGAGAGGTTATCCAATTTCTTCGCGTACAAAGGGAGCATACTTCACAGATTTATCGCAACATGAAGGAGTCATGTCTCGGTCGATGCACAATATTCCGGTGGAGTCAGCGTTAGGGCTGGGATGTCTGGCTAAAAAGACCTTCGAACTCCCTCAAAAATTTCGATTGGATGTCCTGAAACATTCACCTTACAGCCATGATAGCTCCAATGTGACTCGCACATCTTCAGCCTCTTAAGACAACCTTTGAAAGGTAAAACGTTCACTTGCAACACATAAGTGCAGCACACAGAGGAAAACTGGATCCGTCAGCACCCCAAAAGTTTCCACATTGAAGTCATCTAACTACCTGGCACAAACATACAGAATATCAGGGGTATAACTGCAGATACTGTTATCATTGGTACCTTAAATGTACCAACAGCAGTGTGTTTCTTGTTGTTTCTCTGCGTCCTACAGTGTTCCCGCAAACGCGTTACTTGGTTTATTATTTGATGTTTTCTGCATAGTCGTAGCTGCACCACCACTTTAGGCTCACGCACTCGCATTTCAACATCTGATCTGCTGTCCAGGGGAAAATAAGCATTAATGGATTACTCCTGCCACATGTACTTTGAAGTACCAAACAACGTAAAATATACTACATCTATTAGATATAATTATTAGTCTGCAAATGGAGTTTTATCTGATGTAATACTTTTTCAGTGCACTATTCTCATTCAACAATAAAAATACCCCTAGCTCACTGTATGTTCTGACAGTCAGTCTTGAGATGATATCGCTTAAAAAAAGAATACTTGTTCCTGGACAATTCCGTGCATCGTAAACGGAAGTCTTCCTCATCGAAAATCGTGAACAGGTTAATTGGTTTGAGTAGAGTAGTGCAAACAGTGGTGAGGTGTTGTGCATTCGTGACCTTGCTGCACTGGCGTTAGTTTCTTCCGTCCAGGAACAATTCGCGGCCTAGCCGTTCTAGTGTCAATAATTAGCGTAACATCTAACTAATGCCTTCTAAAAGAAAATGCATAACTTGTTGACTAAGCTTCGTTTCGTCCGTATTGAGAATTCTGTGGAGGTTTTGGTATTTTTATTACCTGCTGCTGATATTGCAAAGGCTGTACGCGTGGTATAGGGTGAGTGTATCCGTTGAGCGATAGCGCACAGAATGAAGGTCTAGGGTCGCGTGTGTTGCGTTTGGGCAGTAAAAAGCTGATTTCTATCCGCTCGTTGCAGGTTTATGGAATTCGCGCACAACATTACGATGTAGCAACAGCACTTGAAGGCCCTAATACCTATTTAAAAGAAAAAAAAACAGTTAATTGTTTGTTTTGGTTAATCTTAGGCTGTAATCTTCCGTAACACCACTAGAATTTTTGAAGTATAGCTTACTGCAGCCATGGTTCTATAGTTTGAAAAATTAGTGGCATTTCGTTTCTTCCATATGCCAGTGGTAATGTTCCATCCTCATGCCAGACATCCTAAATTTGTACTGTCATTCTTTCACTTATCTCCAGAATTCCTTAATGACATTATCACGCAGCTCCGGCACATGAACAAGAAATACCACCCTTCAATATCCTCCTCGCTGTTTTTCAGGAAGACGTCGTTGGTGCCTCATGTTGGGTTTTACCCACAGTCCTGAAAATACAAAGAAATAATCGAAACAGAAGTAGGCAACTTTGAAGGTGAAAAACAACACGCTCGCTGTTCATACATTTCGGGAGATTTTAGACAACTCTCCATTCAACTATGCTAAGGACGATTCCTTTCCTCATGAGTATGCATGTCGGTATTTCGTACCTAATGGTACCGACAGCGACTAAACATACATCCGAGGCCCAACAGTGTCGTAGGATTTCTAGGTACCCAGGAATCAATCCTGATTAATGCTGCAAACTACTGGCTGAGTTCATTTCGTTCATGGAACTAGGCGACAAATTACTTTTCTTTTAAGAGAAATTCTTACACTCCCTAGTTCGACACTATGACAAATATCAATGTGACTCACTGGCTGATAACCGGCGCCATTTTAGCAGCTTCCATTGTAATACATAACTTTACACTGTTGATAAGTGTGCTGTGAGATGCAGTGTTGGCTTTTCTGACAATAGTAAGAATAAACGGTGAACCGCAGTTGCTGCCATATGGTCTACGCCTCTTGAATACCACAAAGGTGGTCTTAACACCGAACACCGTCGGATGTATCACACTTAACAACGCTACGCGCTCCCACTCCAAAAGACATCGTGGAGAGGTTTGCATTTAACCTGGAGGATGTGGAAAGATCGGGCAGTTGGGAACTTCAGTTTCCATTTCTGTGAAAAAAACTATGTCGAATAATTCAAACCGGGTGCCTCCGAGAGGACATAATCCTACATTAGCAAACTACGCTATTGACGCGAAATAATGATATATCCTTGGAGTTCAACGTCTAGTACCTGTCAGTGTCATTAGATACGGAACAATAGCTCACATAGAACTATAAATTAGGAAGATATTTGCCATTGTCAAAGAAGCCATTCCAGCACTTTCCTGAAACGATTTTGCCCACAATGGAAAAGCTAAATCAGATTGCCCGTAGGACTTTGCTAACCATCTTGAGGAAGTGAGTACACCGCCTTAAATAATGTCCCGCTTTCCGCAGTACGTTGCAACTAAAGAAGCTCAAATGGTTCAAATGGCTCTGAACAGTATGGGACTCAACTTCTAAGGTCATCAGTCCCCTAGAATTAGAGCTACTTATACCTAACTAACCTCAACTAACCTAAGGACATCACACACATCCATGCCCGAGGCAGGATTCGAACCTGCGACCGTAGCAGTCGTGCGGTTCCAGACTGAAGCGCCTAGAACCGTTCGGCCACCTCTGCCGGCACCAAAGAAGCATCACAGTTTGAGAGCAGTACGGGAACTGAGCCATGTAAAAGAGATTAATGCTAATTCAGGGTAGAAACTGAATCTAAGTCTCCGATTTAGGCCACTTTCATTTGTTTGTATGAAAGGAAGGCATCCCGAACTAATTCTGGTGCTACGGTGTGTTCTATCCTCGTAAACATTTTGAAAATAATAAAGGCAGTTTACTTTGAGGACATACTGACATACCTTCCTCTTAAGTCGAATGTACACTACTACGGCCATATTTAACGTAACCAGAGTGACCTCAAATTAAATTATACGATGTCAGTGGCACAGGAAATGCACATTTAAAAGTATGAAACCGCCACTTTAATTTGTGTGTATGAAAACTAATAATCCGAGAGCTGCTGTGGTTAAATATGAGTACTGCAAGAAAGTGTTATAAGTAAATTAAAAGTGCACGCAATTTTCACATATTTCAGTTGCTTCTGTGAATCACCACACAATGAAAAACACACTGATGTGACAAAAGTCACGGGATACATCCTAATATCGAACTGGACCTCCTACTGAAGGCCTAGAGGACAACTAGACGTAGCACGGACTCAACAAGTCGTTGGAAGTAAACACAGCCACCGCCATTATGGAGCCACCACGAGCTTGCACAACTTGTTGACAACTTTGGGTCCATGGCTTCGTGGGGTCTGCGCCTCACTATCAGCTCGTACCAACTGAAATGGGGACTCATCTCATCAGGCCACGGTTTTTCAGTCGTCGAGGCTCCACCTATACGGCCACGAGCCCAGGTGATGCGCTGCAGGTGATATCGTGCTGCTGGCAAGGGCTCTCGCATCAGTCGTCTGCTGCCATGGCCCATTAACGCCAGATTTCACTGCACTGTTCAAACGGATACGTTCGTCGTACGATCCACATCGATATCTGCGATTGTGTCACGCAATATTGTTAGTCTGTCAGCACTGAAAACTCTACGCAAACGCCGTTGCTCTTGCTCATTAATTGAAGGCCTCGACCACTGCGTTGTCCGTGGTGAGAGATAATGCCTGAAATCTGTTATTCTCCTGATACTATGGATCTCGGAATATTGAATACCTTAACGATTTCCGGAATGGAGTGTCACATGCGTCTAACTCCAACCATCATTCCGCTTTCAAAATCTGTTAATTCCGGGTGTGCAGCAATAATCACTTTGGAAACCTTTTCACACGCATCACCTGATTACAAATGACAATTCGGTCAATGCACTGCCCTCTTATACCTTGATTACGCGGTACTACCGTCATCTCCATATGTACATATCGCTATCAGATGATTTTTGTCACCTCAGTGTATTTTAAAATACGTTACAGGCAACTGTATTCAAAAATATCTGTTGATAAGCAACACTTATTACGAAGAATCTAGCACAGGCCAAACATGCGAGAGCACAAATTTTCTCGAGTGCTGTCTTAATTCATTCAGGAGATTTTCCTTCAAATATCGTAAGCCGTAGACCTAACTACAGCTCACTAGAATCACGTACTGCTGCAGGCAAATGCTAAATGAGATTAAAATTAAATACGAGGGCAGTTCAATAAGTAATGCAACACACTTTTTTTCTGAAACAGTGGTTGTTTTATTCAGCATTGAAATACACCGGGTTATTCCCCAATCTTTTAGCTACACAACACTATTTTTCAACGTAATCTACATTCAATGCTACGGCCTTACGCCACCTTGAAATGAGGGCCTGTATGCCTGCACGGTACCATTCCACTGGTCGATGTCGGAGCCAACGTCGTACTGCATCAATAACTTCTTCATCATCCGCGTAGTGCCTCCCACGGATTGCGTCCTTCATTGGGCCAAACATATGGAAATCCGACGGTGCGAGATCGGGGCTGTATGGTGCATGAGGAAGAACAGTCCACTGAAGTTTTGTGAGCTCCTCTCGGGTGCGAAGACTTGTGTGAGGTCTTGCGTTGTCATGAAGAAGGAGAAGTTCGTTCTGATTTTTGTGCCTACGAACACGCTGAAGTCGTTTCTCCAATTTCTGAAGAGTAGCACAATACACTTCAGAGTTGATCGTTTGACCATGGGGAAGGACATCGAACAGAATAACCCCTTCAGCGTCCCAGAAGACTGTAACCATGACTTTACCGGCTGATGTACTTTTTCTTGGTAGGGGAGTGGGTGTGGCGCCACTCCATTGATTGCCGTTTTGTTTCAGGTTCGAAGTGATGAACCCATGTTTCATCGCCTGTAACAATCTTTGACAAGAAATTGTCACCCTCAGCCACATGACGAGCAAGCAATTCCGCACAGATGGTTCTCCTTTGCTCTTTATGGTGTTCGGTTAGACAACGAGGGACCCAGCGGGAACAAACCTTTGAATATCCCAACTGGTGAACAATTGTGACAGCACTACCAACAGAGATGTCAAGTTGAGCACTGAGTTGTTTGATGGTGATCCGTCGATCATCTCGAACGAGTGTGTTCGCACGCTCCGCCATTGCAGGAGTCACAGCTGTGCACGGCCGGCCCGCACGCGGGAGATCAGACAGTCTTGCTTGACCTCGCGGCGATGATGACACACGCTTTGCCCAACGACTCACCGTGCTTTTGTCCACTGCCAGATCACCGTAGACATTCTGCAAGCGCCTATGAATATCTGAGATGCCCTGGTTTTCCGCCAAAAGAAATTCGATCACTGCCCGTTGTTTGCAACGCACATCCGTTACAGACGCCATTTTAACAGCTCCGTACAGCGCTGCCACCTGTCGGAAGTCAATGAAACTATACGAGACGAGGCGGGAATGTTTGAAAATATTCCACAAGAAATTTCCGGTTTTTTCAACCAAAATTGGCCGAGAAAAAAATGTGTTGCATTACTTATTGAACTGCCCTCGTATATCTGCGCCAATGTTTCATTGAGAACTTGTTTCGGTATTGGATATCTCTGAACGTATTTCATCTGTCTGATAAATGGTTGAGCAAAGAGCATTTCATACCAAAATTAAATTTATTAAAATTAAATAGCACAAAACGGCAAGCAGACAGAACGTGTCGGCCAACAGATACAATCAAACGGATACGAAAAAAATTAATGGTACACCATAACTTGCCTTGTTGATTGCAGTTCAGTTCTGCACGGTAAAACAGTAGACTGTTTTTCCCACTCCTACGCGCGTATGCTGTACACTGGGGCAATTATTTCTGCGCAAAATTATTGAAGTCATGGCTGCCGGAGCAAATGAATTGTAATTATAAGTAATCAAGAGCTACGTATGTTCTGTTTCGTATGTGTTTCCCAATTCAACGGCCGACGGACCAGAAACGCGTAGAGTCGGGTCTCATTACGGTCATTTGGAATTCGAGTAGCCCCGAAATGAATCCTGTTTCATAGATAATTACAGCGCATCGGCTTGCAAATAATACATCATTAACTGTCGAACCTTGTATTAGCTCGGTCCCCGCGCTGCTACACAACTCCATAAGCCGCGAACCGTTTCGTCCACGTGCTGACGCATTTAGCCAGTATTCCGAAAAAAAGGCTTCATTTACCAAAATACAGTGTTATAACTAATAGTTCATTTCAAGCGCGATTTTATTTGTTTATTTTGATTAGCGTTACTTCAAAGTTTGTTATTTATTAACAGAGGTGTTTACTAGATATGAAACCGGCCAGAAACGATATTGTTACATTTGCACCTGTTTTATCTTTCTATTTTGATTTTTAAACATACCGCGCTTGAGTAAAACTACATCGTTGAACACAATCTCGTATCGGTCACTATGATTTATTAATAGCTCACTATGCGTTTTCGAGTTTTTTTACCCTCGTCTTTCCGAAGCTCTAATTTACAGCATCTGCATTAAAATCACTTTTCGAGTGGTATGATACACAACAGTTCTAAGGAAACAGTTTAAGAGTGAAGTAGTGTTACTACGTGTCTAGGAACCCGGAACGCTCCAAAACTGAGCGCCCTGCCATAACTGTAATGACATCGTCGACCAGTAGATCCAAAATAATATGCAACACCTAATGACAGAAGTTAAAAATCTTAAAATGCAAAGTACTGCATTAATAAACCGTTGTCACTGATCGATGAAGTTAATTTTTTCATAGTTGATAACTGTTAATAAAGACGCATCATAGTAGTCCGTGTCTATCGTTTAGCATAGTGAAAATCGACGTAGCCGAGTACTTACCAGTGAATCAGCCCATTTATTACGAAAATGTCTGCTCAACTCACCTGTAAAAGTAAAGAAAAAACTATTGGAAAAAGGCAAGCACTGTATTGGTAGTTAGTCATCGAAATATTAATCCAGCGTTTGGTGATATATTTTAGTGTTTACAGAAAACTAATTATGAGCTGAAGATACCAACCATGTTTCTTTACACGCAAGTATGTCTAGATATAACTAAAGACAGATATCCCACAAACAACAATATTAAACAGACTTAACGGTATCAACTGCTTTCGTACTTTTCAGAATTATGATTGTTGTGTATACAAAATTGCATTCCAACGAAAATAATAAACGCAGTAGTGAAGAGCGTCTCTTATGACCCCCCAGTGAATTGTTTACCATATTCATTTTCTTGCTGACATTCCGCTTTATTGGAACGGAAATATCCTCTGATATGTCTATATTGAATGTGAAATTGTCAAAGTAAGATGTACCAATGTACCAAACCATTTTCCTGGACCTGCGAATGAGTTCTATATAATATAACCAACTTTTTCGGAATATTCGCACAACTCAAACCTAACGCATTTTCCTGCGTGTATACAGGGTGATTCAAAAAGAATACCACAACTTTAAAAATGTGTATTTAATGAAAGAAACATAATATAACCTTCTGTTACACATCATTACAAAGAGTAATTAAAAAGGTTTTTTTTTTCACTCAAAAACAAGTTCAGAGATGTTCAATATGGCCCCCTCCAGACACTCGAGCAATATCAACCCGATACTCCAACTCGTTCCACACTCTCTGTAGCATATCAGGCGTAACAGTTTGGATAGCTGCTGTTATTTCTCGTTTCAAATCATCAATGGTGGCTGGGAGAGGTGGCCGAAACACCATATCCTTAACATACCCCAATAAGAAAAAATCGCAGGGGGTAAGATCAGGGCTTCTTGGAGGAGTGCTCTGTCACGGGCTGCCTGGCGGCCGATCCATCGCCTCGGGTAGTTGACGTTCAGGTAGTTACGGACAGATAAGTGCCAATGTGGTGGCGCTCCATCCTGCTGAAATATGAATTGTTGTGCTTCTTGTTCGAGCTGAGGGAACAGCCAATTCTCTAACATCTCCAGATACTGTAGTCCAGTTACAGTAGCACCTTCGAAGAAAAAGGGACCAAAAACTTTATTGGCTGAAATGGCACAGAAAACGTTCACCTTAGGCGAGTCACGTTCATACTGAGTTGTTTCCCGCGGATTCTCAGTGCCCCATATACAGACATTGTGACGGTTGACTTTCCCGTTAGTGTGGAAAGTTGCTTCATCACTAAACACAATCTTTGAAACGAAAGATTCATCTGTTTCCATTTGAGCAAGGATAAAATCACAGAAATCGATTCTTTTAATCTTGACAGTGCTTGAACCAATTTCAGACGATAAGGTTTCATAACTAACCTTTTTCGTAGGACTCTCCATACAGTTGATTGTGGAATTTGCAGCTCTCTGCTAGCTCTGCGAGTCGATTTTCCTGGGCTGCGAACAAATGCTTGCTGGATGCGTGCTACATTTTCATCACTCGTTCTCGGCCGTCCAGAACTTTTCCCTTTGCACAAACACCCATTCTCTGTAAACTGTTTATACCAACGTTTAATACACCACCTATCAGGAGGTATAACACCATACTTCGTTCGAAATGCACGCTGAACAACTGTCGTCGATTCACTTCTGCCGTACTCAATAACACAAAAAGCTTTCTGTTGAGCGGTCGCCATCTTAGCATCAACTGACGCTGACGCCTAGTCAACAGCGCCTCAAACGAACAAATGTACAACTAAATGAAACTTTATAGCTCCGTTAATTCGCCGACAGATAGTGCTTAGCTCTGCCTTTTGTCGTTGCAGAGTTTTAAATTCCTAAAGTTGTGGTATTCTTTTTGAATCACCCTGTATAATGCGTGTGTGTGAGACACTTGTATATTGCATTCTCACTATTATGTATTCACCGTACATCAAAATTCTCAACAAACGACTTCTATTGTAAACCAAAACTTTGAATTTTACCAAAATAGGATTCCTGTTCAGTTAATCGAATCTCTACGATAGCTAAATAACACAATAATATTAGACTGAGGGAGGTTTATCACTAAATTCTACCTGTTGTAATTAGCCATACATCCTGTCTGCCATATTGATGTCGCTCGTAGTTCTACTATTATAGCCAAAGTCTCGAATGAAAATACTTACACAGTATTTATCAACTAATGTGGTATCTAGAGACAGTATAATATATCAGGCTATTCATTGCGATCAATTTAATAGCAAGTGTGCGAAGAACAACTGCACGTTGTGATACTTGAAGCTAGCTAAATGAAGCAGTATTATTGTGACAGCAATAGGTAGTTCAGCACCTGTAGTACGTTAGCCACTGTACACTAAGTAGCTAACTAGTATCTGTCATGGTCGTGTTATATATATTCGTGTACCGGCCAGCTCTGGATTACGATCAGAGTTTTGACCTCGTCCATTTTTCTCTTGATCTAGTTTTCTCTCATAAAAGAACTCTGTATAGTACGGCGTTCGTCAGTCAACTTCGCATGAGTTCGCTATTGGCCATCACAGAAAGTCCCAACAGTCTTGCTCAAGAACTCTCGACCATGTGCAGATTTTTCTCGTATGGCCATTTTCTTAAGACCTTTCTTCACTTCCAAGCACTAGCGAGCTGTTTTGTTTCTTAGTTTAGAGTAAAAGATTCTTTAAACCACGGGGCACTGTCCGCAGGACTATAATTTCATTTGAATTGTGTGTATGACTTTTTGTATTCCTGAGTACGTGTTCTGTTTACACTGTCTTATGCATATCAAGTTTTTGAAGCCTGCATAAATGTCCATTGTTTTCGTTCTAATGCTGCAAATAAACAATTATCTGGTAAACCGAGGCATTCAGATACATAGAGTGGAACTAGCTAAACAGTAAGGTTATAATGATGAACATCTGTATTTGGATAAGAGTATTTTTTTAATGTATAGATCCATAATAATCCAGAAGATACATACTATTCATGTCATATTATCCAGTCCGTTGAATTGGATACTGAAAAAAATTATGTTTCATTCCCTGCCCTGAAGAGTGTGCCGGGTTGTTTGAAATCAGACTCAGGGTAATGTTGTTTTATTTTTTTTTTTTCCAAAAGCCAGGAAGAGACCTTCCAAATTGTAAATATTTGGGTAGGGATTCCCACCCCTGGCTTTTTCCTTCCAGCCAACAGAAGCTTCTCGAAAATCTTAGTCCAAACTGGATGACTGGACTCCTTTTTTAGATTCCTGAGCAATATTTCTCCGGCAAAAGTACTCTGACCTAGACACAATATGGTTATCTGTTCGTGCGTGTCAGAGATCAAACTGGATGACTTAGTCACCATATTCTGCACTGTACCTGCCTCGCGATAACATTGTGTTGTGCAACAACAATGGTTCAAATGGCTCTGAGCACTATGGGACTCAACTTCTGAGGTCATCAGTCCCCTAGAACTTACAACTACTTAAACCTAACTAACCTAAGGACATCACACACATCCATGCCCGAGGCATGATTCGAACCTGCGACCGCAGCGGTCTCGCGGTTGTGCAACAGAAACATGTATTGAATACTGATAAAACAATGTTCTACGGCCACGACATCAAAAAGGTCTGCTGAGGTGCTTACTCCGAAAGGGTTTTATTAGATTTTGTCCAAGGAATCTATCGTCACAGAGTAGGAATGATATGTCTCAAATGTAGCATAGGTGCCTCATGAAATGGGTGCAGGAAGAGGTATACGTCTCTCTTATTAGTGATGATAAATTAGAGAGAATTAAACAATCTGCTGGTAAATCACCTTCGACACCCGAACAGAAGTAGGATGACACTAAACTTCTTAATTCGTAATAAATGTCGAGACGAGAAATGTAAAATTTTTAAGAATTACGAAATACTTAATGCATTACAATGACACAAAATACACTTATATTCTAAATGAAAATAATAGACGACGTGATAAACCGCGTCAGTAGGGAGCAGATAATATAATTGTACAAATACTTCACATTAATACAAGTGATTTTCAATTTAATTGCTTATTTGCCGTCCCTCAGTAGATAGATATATTACCATCAACAGTGTCATATATCATCACTCCATCACATACTGTTGATAAAAAAAATTGCTATCGCAAATTTTAGAATCCGAGACGATCAATAAGCCTAACGAAAATACTAGGTAAGTTGGGCTTTGGTGTCATATACGGAAAGAATGTTTTCGTAACCCTGTCCCCTCACACTGACTTACGACCTACACTTTTCTAGAATAAATTTTAAGGCTGTTATGAAATCTACCAAGGTTAATCCATCGCTGTACAGTTGATGTACATTTTTGTATAAAAGCAGAACTGTGGCTGGTTGATTTCGAGCTATGGTTTCTACAGTCCAAACGGGCTGGTTATGATGTGCTAACAAATTTTAATTTTTGACTAAGGCGTGAAGCCTCGGGAAGACGTCAGTATTAAAATTCAGCAACGTCGATCTCATTGTTTCGCAAAACAAATTCAGGAAGGATATGATCCCATCAACAAGTCCATGGCCGATGCTTTATTTCTCTTTCGTCACGCGTCTAACATAACAGTTGTGACATTCCGTCTCCTTTTTGTTATCCACAGCGACAGTAGCGCCCCAAGCGGTCATAAAGTGACACTTATGAATACGATAACAAATTAGTGGGGATACTAACTTTTATATTGATTTGTAACATAGTTTTTTACAATAAGGGGTTTATCTAGCGTCATAAAAATCGAAATAACTAAAAGAGACACCACATTTGTCATTATTCCGTTTCCTAAGGACCCTGGATGGTACTAAACGGTTCACTAGTGGCCAGTTTATTTACAATTCTTTTGTAACGGGCAGACATATACTAAATAATGTCGTTGTCTTTGTTCGCTACACTTTCAGCCAAATCAGTGAATGTGGAACACAGGAAACCTATATGCAATGTAATAACTACATTATTTAAGCAATGAAGCTGTTTCCCATCACAGAAGAAAGCAGTTGCACAATTTCCGCAAAATCTGATCCACAAGCGGTAAAAATCTTCAAAATATTCACTTCTGAAGCAAAAGTAATTACATTTCCGAAAATATTAGTGTATTAGAAAGTCGAGTAAAGTGCAAGAATGGGGGAGTAATTTTTTAAAGCGTCAAAGAAAGTGCCTATGATAATAACAGCAGACAAGAACAGATATATATGCTTCTCATGCATCACGTATGAGTCGATATTCTCTTGCTTGTTGCGGAAAAAGCTGCAGATATACACATTTCGAAAGTATTTTTTCATGAACCATTTGTAGCTTATGTCACTGAATCAGTGTGATGCGGTGGTTCTTAAATGTATTTCACGGTAATTCATGTCACTTGGTGATTTACTAACTCAAATATCAAAAACATAAGAAATATTTCGTTAATTAAATAGAAAACAATTAAAAACAAACATTACCGTTACGACTCATTTGACTGTCTGCTTTCCCATAGCTTGGAGGGTTAGTTTCGCTCCATTTGTCAGATGGTAACAACTTTTACTACAGAGAGTATCGGGTGTATGTATATTATTAGACTGTGATGTGGATAGTATAATGAATCTTACCTCCTCAAAACTTTGGTACTTTAACTGAAACATTCGATTACGTATAGATTTCGGCCTGATTTGAGTTACTTTTTGTACTTCCGTATCTAAAGATAATTTTTGTATATAACTGATCAACAAAACACTATATTTCCGAAAATATAATTTTATTTTGCATACCGATGCATTTAGCAACATCGACCTTGAACCATGAAAACTAGTAATCTCGCCCCTTAATTTAAATGAGTCAAAAGCCACTTTGTAGTGAAGGTAATATTGTTATCCTTTAGTTTACAAGCAAACAAAATTTCAGCTTTCATTTTTAATTTTTCTAATTTTAGTATCGATAATTCAATCAACAAAAGTACAAAGACAGGAAACCAGTAGTTTTTATATTGTCAATATTTGTAGCCTTCATTACTAAACATTGGGCCCACAAATCTTTACATAAATAACGTTTTCCAGAAAACATTTTGTAAATTATACTTGCAAAATAGTTACAATAAAGACAGTGGTATCAAGATTAATTTTAACTTCATCCTGTTCTAGAACGTCTCTAAGCTATGTACGAAATGCTTATAGAAATTTTTGGCGCCAAATGCGCCGTAACCGTTTCAGTTGTCGAGATTGCTCAATGTAATTATGAAGCTTTCGTGTTGTATTGAAATGTTGATCAATGCGATTACGTAACAAGTGGTTTTGTGGAGAATGTCAAGAATTTACGAATAAATACTGGTAATGTCAAAAGGCAACACTATTCCAGCGACTTTTACTGAAACAAATGCCTTGGATCTACTAATTGGGTAGCATAAACAGGAACTGACACCCTATAGAACGAGACAGCTATGGCAAGACAAGTAACATTTATCTGGTAAAGAAACGTGTCTGACTGCATGCAATTATATAAACGTCGACAACACTAGAATAGTTAGTTCGAGGTAGGATATTTAGTTTTTGTACATCTAAAAATATTTGATTGTAAGGGATATGTAACATTATAATAGGACGTCGAACATTATCTTTTCGCATTCCCTTCCGATGATAAATACGGCGCAGTTCAGTCTGAATGAAAGAAATAAACAGGTTTCCTTAATGGGATGGAGATCGTCTTAAGACATACAGATGACGGGGTTTGAGTGCTTGGTAGAATGTAGAGTCGTTTGTTGGTCGGGATCGTTCGTAATCACAGCCAACTTGGTGGCTCGTTAAGCCAGTTAAAGTTATACTTAGTGGTAATTGGTAAGCTGCGATGAGGTTGTGGGGTGGGAGGTCTGTTTGGCGTGGGGTGGGACTGTTCTGGTTGCCGGGATGGAATGAGGTGGAGAGGGGGGGGGGGGGAGGGTGGCAGTAATTCCATTGTTAAAACTAAATGCCGGTCTGCGGCGGGCCAGCGGGCCAGCGCACGATGGACGAGCGGCGGTCAGGCGAGGCGGTGTGTGGCGGAGGGTGGCTGGCGCTTATCGGCGCGCCCGGGCCGCCATAACCTCGCTTTAGCACGCGCGCGCCGGGCTTCGCTGCTTTATTGCCGGCTATCACACCACCCGCTGCGGCCGCTCACCGCCGACCGCTTTTCTTCGACAAAATAACTGCGGCGGATCGCATAGCTAGCCGGCAGGGCTCTACTGTGTCGAACTGTAGCCGCGGCACGGCGAAGTATGATACGACTCGCTCTTCACCCGTCATGGGCGCAGATATCGAAAGCGGTGCAGTTTCGTGTGTATCCATTGGCACTACCCGCGGGAAATTAGGGAGGTTAAGCGCTGAGCTATAACAGAAATTACCTGGCAGACTAAAACTGTGTGTCCGACTACGACTCAAACCCGGATTATCTGCCTTTCATGGGCAATGGTTCTATAGAAGGAGCTGTCCCCGCACAACCCCAGACCCACTCTTGCAGCTTTAGTTTTATTTATTTATTTATTTGCTTTCTGAATGAGCCTTTCAACCATCCAAATACAGGAAATGTTATATTAAAATTAATTTTGACAATTCATAGTGACAGTCTTTTAAGTCGTACTCAGGGACCATGTAGCACAGGATTAACAAAGCACTGATTCGAGCCGGCCGGAGTGGCCGAGCTGTTCTAGGCGCTACAGTCTGGAACCGCGCGACCGCTACGGTCGCAGGTTCGAATCCTGCCTCGGGCATGGATATGTGTGATGTCCTTAGGTTGGTTAGGTTTAAGTAGTTCTACGTTCTAGGGGACTGATGACCTTAGAAGGTAACTCCCATAGCGTTCAGAGCCATTTGAACCATTTGAACTGATTTGACATAAAACGCTTTACAATCAGAATATACTAAAACGTGTAAGCAAGATGAAAGTGGAACACAGGATACACAGTGGTAAGATACTGTAATAATCCCACTGGTAACACAAGAAGAAATATAAATCGCCATTGGTATACTTATTGGATATTCTCAATTCGGTTCACATTAATGGCTTTGTATCTAAATTAACAATAAAATGTTCTTGATGCACTGAGAACTGTTCCAAAAGCAGCGGGCAGAGAACTGAATGTTTGTCCAGGTCTATAAGTACCATCCAGGCAGAACAAGTTTTGGAGGCTGCTTGGGAACTGATGACCAACAGCACGAAGATTACCAGACTGAAGCGCCTAGAACCGCTCACCCACAACGTGCGGCAGCGAAATTTCGCTCTGAAAACATTTTCCCAGTCTGTGACTGAGCTATGTCTTTGTAATATCCTTTCTTCCAGAAGTGTTAATCCCGCAAGATATGCAGCAGTACTTCTACGAAATTTGGTACGTGGGAGATGAGGTACTGGCTTAAGTAAAGGTGTGAGAGGTGGTCGTGAGTCGTGCTTGTGTAGCTCTGTCGGTAGAGCAATCGCATACGAAAGTCGAAGGCCACAGGTTCGGGTTCCCGATTCAGTACACCGTTTTAATTTGCCAGCAAGTTTTATACTAACGTACACTCCACTGCAGAATTAAAATTCGTACTGAAAACTTCTCAGCTTACCAGTTTACCGTAGTAGTCTACTGATTAAACTTTATGGCGAAAAACACTAAGCCGGCCGCGGTGGCCGAGCTGTTCTAGGCGCTTTAGTCCGGAACCGAGTGACTGCTACGGTCGCAGGTTCGAATCCTGTATCGGGCATGGATGTGTGTGATGTCCTTAGGTTAGTTAGGTTTAAGTAGTTCTAAGTTCTAGGGGACTGATGACCTCAGATGTTAAGCCCCATATTGCTCATAGCCATTCCTTGAAAATCAACGAAAATCAACAGATCACACATGTGTAAATACGTTTAGTTGCTTCATGTACTCACTGTAGCACACTTGCTGTCTATTGCAGTCAATTTTCTCAAGTTGCGAGTTTAAAATAAAGTGATACTATATGAAGTTTTCCAAAAAAGAGTAGACTGGGTAATTATTATACATTAATTGCGAAAAATATATATCATCGTTCGTAGAATAATTTTGCCTTATGTGGTCTATGTGGGAGGCTGCTTATGAGTCGAAGGTAAGAGAACCATCTTTTATGAGCCACATGGAAGTTAACACACTGATTCGTGTTTACCACTACAAGACGGCAGTTCTGTGGCATATACCAACCAATTTTAATGCAGCCAGCGTATTCAGAAAGAGTCCAACAAATCCAAGTGAACAGTCTGTCACACCAATGACAGATGAAATGCGCTTATTCAGCCTCGTATCTGCGTGTCACGATACACCGCGGCACGCAGCGCTTTGCTGTGAATATCGTGGCCTATGATGCTGGTTGACGCCCGGTATCCATATGTATCACTTGACATTTCATTCTACGTACGGCCAGCCGCAGCATTCAGCAGCTACACAGCAATTGTGTTCGAAGTTCATTGTTATGGCTGCTCAATCTTTCAAGCCCAGCGTGCTTTAGCTCTTGTGTGGACTGGGGAATGTGTGTTCACAAACGAGAGTAGTGCACTTCACAGATCGCCTGCTTTACAACGGCTCTTAACAAACAAAGTTGATCTGTTTTCAAAGGAAAACAGGACGAAAATTAAATGCAAACAACATTTCATCTTAAATAATAAATGGCACAGCATGGTTTCGTGATTGATTCCGCAGTGAACAGATGACTAATATATGATTCCTTGAAAATCAACGAAACTGAACAAATTTTATTGTTAACATTCTCAGTATTTAACGCCAGTGCACTGCTTCCGAGATTGAAAAATAAAAGAAAAGAGAAACGGAAACGCTTCTTTCATAAGGTAGCATAATTTCGACGTGTAATCACTGAATACTAAATGGTTGTTGTAACGAACCAATTTCTTCTTTTTGCTCCTAGGAACCTAAGCCTGATGACCATGTGGCTCTGAAGCCCGCGTACAGTGGAAAGCGTTTGTCTCTGTCAAGTGCTGCTTTTATTTTGCAACTTCCCCGGTCGTAATCAAGAGCTTCGAATGCTCTCTCTCTCTTCACCAGGTGCCTTTAAATTGACTTGTGTTTTCACGCTGATCCTGTAGCTATTGGATACTTTTCGTTTGAGAAGTTCGCACCGACGATGAAGCTATATGGAGAAACAAACGAAGCGACAATTGCCGCTTTTCAGTTTACAGGCAAAAAGAGAAGATGTAGATTTCAAGTAGCTTGCACAAGGCATTCTAACTTTTTAAAAGTGGAATCGCAAGCGGCTACGTTTTGGCACAAAAGCACACGCAACACCCTTAATATTCGTTGCATTTATGTCAGCAAGCAGCTGTGAGTGCAGTAAGTCTCTGAACGATTCTGTCGTCAGTTAGAACCTTCGCGACCGAAAGTGCACGTAGTAACAGAAATAGCGGTCGTGTAAATATGAATTAATGTAAAGACGCCTGGAGGTCAGAAGAGTCTGCACTAAAAGCATATAATGCAACTCGAAAAAATGTATAAAATAAAAGCTAGTGCGGTATAGCTTTGTGTCTCTCTGACCTCTAGGGTTGATAAAAATGACTATGAAAATGTCATATACTTATCGCAAAAAATTTATTTGCACGCAGTTTTTTTACACTTTTTGATGCTGTGGGATAGCATTATTCCAAGTTTAGAACTTTCGATGTGATATTGAAATAGTACACTCACACCACACGAACTGTTGCAACTAACGCTGTACCTGCCCTTACAATATCAGCTCGGTACGTTCGGGATTATACATTTGCTACAGAGCTACAACTCTGTTTCTCCAGTCTGTGTGCGTTTGTCTCATATTTCTGATCGGAGTACTAAACAACAGATAAGTGAACTGTATGTAATACTCTGACATGTCGTACCTAAGCAACAACGAAGGATCATTAGTGTTTTGAAATGTTCTGCTCTTTTCATCATATTGCCTTCCTCTTCGGTAATCCACATTCGCGTTTTATGTTAGGAATCTTCTGTAATTATCCAACATGTAAAGAGCTTCCGTGGCAGGAAATGACTTTCGGGCAAAGCAGATTTTCTCTGCGTGTGAGCCAAATCTTACAGATGCTTAATAAGAGCAATCCTCTCCTACAAAATTACCGTCTCGTTTGCAGGCATCACTTGCAATGAACATTTATGTAAAAATACAGTCCCAATTATACCGAATAAATGTTAGTAGAAATAAGAAGTATGGATGTAATAAAACACGAAGATGAAGACCACTCCACCGTTAGAAACAATTTTAAGGCTTTATCTAGAATTCGTTACAAAAGATAATCCTTCGGCGAGAACTTTTACAAAATAATTAAAATCAAACATTACCCGCGAGTAACTTTAGATTAGCTACTTTCCTCCTTCATTTCCCATCTTGATTGCTGTTGAAAAATGAGACCAGGGTCCGTCTACAGGTCACAAAACGTCAGTTTAAAGATATTGTTGCACAGTTAAAATGTTTGGGTCTCTACTCGACACGGGAAGTATCCTTCTGACGCCTTCCTCGCTTCTAGCGTCTTAAGTAATGTTGCTCTAAGCAAGGAAAATTCTTTCAGTTCCCTAGTGTGTCTCCTGCAGACCTGAACGGCTGATAGTTTTCATTCCACTAAGCTACATCAGATTCCTCTCTGTTTTGTTTCTCGCACACTGTACAACGTTGAGTGCCGTTTCCATTCCAAGTTCTTGTAAGCATTCCTCCCTGTACGACGAAAGGGCTGCATCGTCTGTGGACCAGCGATTTATATTCATTCGCCACACAATGTGCTAGTGTAGTGAGGTATCGTTCCGTTTCTTTCATTACTTCTTTGACACACAAATTTAGCGAATGACATATTAAACTGCAAACCTTGACCAGCACTCTTGTTAAAATATAGGGGAGAGTACTGTATTTAGAGGATAATGTGCCTATCAACACATGATGTTTCTAACTAGGTTCTTCAGTCTAGTGACTGATGTCAGAATGACGTGAGCGACAGCAATTTCTGACATTTTCATTTGCTTCTGTTGTTCCTGAACATGAGGTTGTGTTTTCTGCCTCATCTGGAAATATTTAGAATTCTTCACATTTAGGTGCTCAAAATGGTTCTGAGCACTATGGGACTCAACTGCTGAGGTCATTAGTCCCCTAGAACTTAGAACTAGTTAAACCTAACTAACCTAAGGACATCACAAACATCCATGCCCGAGGCAGGATTCGAACCTGCGACCGCAGCGGTCTCGCGGTTCCAGGCTGCAGCGCCTTTAACCGCACGGCCACTTCGGCCGGCATTTAGGTGCTGTATAATACGTTAAAGGTATTTGGAGTATTTTGTTAATTCTTCTGTTACAGAATTTTATGTCAAGTAGAATTCTATAAATTTTTAAAACTAGTTACATAAATTGTGTACGCATACGACATACTTCAAGGGTCGTGCACCAACTTATATGTTCGAAATAGAAGGAAGTCTTTTTACCCTGGAACATGGGATGTTCGCAAATTAACTGTGTTTCGTTAAAATCCTAATAGTTTTACGTGTTTTGAAAATGGATTTTGGGGTTCGTTTCCAATATCTTTAATTTCAAAACTTATTTAACTTGTAACTGACTTTTGATGATGCTTCTGCGTATTTTGATTTCATTTAGTGATTATTGGTGTGTCGTACGCTAATAATGTAACAGAAAGACGATTGAATACAATACTGACGAGATTATCTCGACTGCAACACTCTTCAATATCAGGAGAATATTTGTTTCTAGGTATTTGACCATGTTGTACCTTGGAACATGTTTTTACATTTGTAGATACCTTAACGTTCCTGAACAATTTTTGTGATTTCAGAAGACATAAAAACAGAATGTCATAATTTAAAAGCGGAATACGAAAATGCATTGAGCTTCTATTACCGATCTGGCTATGGGTCGATGTCTGAAACGTGTCTCTAATTGCCTCTATGGTCATCCTCCTTTCTTTCCCTCAGCTCATTTCTGTAAATACTACAGCATATTGGCGTCTACGAGCCTTTTACTCATATTGTCTTCAGAATTATGTTCTTTTTTGTTAATGCAGACACCCATACAGGATTCTTAGCAAACAATTGTCAGTTATTCTTAGTTATCAATAAATTTTTGCCTATGAATCAGATTAACCATCTTGATATTTTCGAGGAACTACAGATCAATATTCGTTTCTCTTGTAAAACCTGCCCGGACGGTCGTACGTATTACCAAGCCGTATCCAGGTTTCGGGAAGATGTGTCGACCTCGGAAATAATCCTGCCGCCTGCTTAACGGCGAGGACATTGTTTTTAGGCTGTTTCTCACATATGAGAGGACAAATTTCGGATTGATACCAAAGTTCCATTTCAGTAACACGATTCGCAAACATTTAAATGATGTTCGCACGCTGTCACATGTATAAGAATACACGTAGGTAGTTCGGGTGTGCTTATTCATTTGCCTAAGCAAGTGTGTGAAACCAGCAGAAAACCACTGTCGTTATTCCACTTCGCGGATTCGGTACTGATGTGGCTTACCTTCCTGACTCGGAAGCGAGCGTGCGATGCGGTGGGCTATACAAGTAGGTCTTAAAGAGAGTATTTTCCTCAGTGGAAACTGTTGAATGTGACGTATAGTTCTTCAAAGTATTTAGCGAGGCTGTGAATCACACTGTATTACCTGCAAAAAGAGCTGTCCTCATCGTCCGTCTCACTTTCTAACCGAATAAGGAAAGGTACGCGTAAAAGTACACAATATTTTGAGATAACTGAACCCAGATTCAAGGAACCATTAGCAGGCGCTTATCGAGTCTTTTCTACGTAGTTAATTAGCGGCTACTCTCAGCGATTGTATTGAATCGCCGTGAAAAGCTGTGCAGCCGGCCGACTCCCTCTTCCCGCGGCACGCTAATGAACTCCATCCTCTCCGTCCCGCCCAGATCTCAGCGATGGCGCCGAACAATACGGACGCCGGCGCTAAGCTGGCGCAGCTCAGTCCATGCACAAGCTTAGCGGATTAAGTCGATCGTCTCGAAAGCGGTCTGATACAACTGGAGTCTCAATGCACTTCCATCTAGCAAACAAACAAATTTGTATCGGCTTAGCTGACAGGATAGTGTTATCTTTGTTAGTAATACCAGTTTTCATACCTTCTGGCACTAAAGAGGATTGGAAAGGCTTCCGTGTCAGTACAATAACATGATGTTTGGTGTGAGATCTTAGGATCGTATATTTATGCATTTATTTCACATAATAAGTTCTACACATGCAGGCACACTCTTATGTATACCCAGATAGCCTTAATGGGTAACGTTGCAATAGACATAGAAAGTGAGTAGTCAATAGCACTGACAAAAATAATGATAATAGGTGTTAGTATAGTATACCGAGGTGATAAAAGGTGATATACAGGGTGGTCCATTGATCGTGACCGGGCCAAATATCTCACGAAATAAGCGTCAAACGGAAAAACTACAGAGAACGAAACTTCTCTAGCTTGAAAGGGGAAATCAGATGGCGCTGCCACAGGTAAAACGGATATCAATTGCGTATTTTAATAGGAATTCCATTTTTATTACATATTCGTGTAGTACGTAAAGAAAATACGAATGTTTTAGTTGTACCACTTTTTTCGCTTTGTGATAGATGACGCTGAAATAGTCACAAAGATAAGGGTCACAGTTTTAGTCGAACATTTGGTAACAGGTAGGCATTTTAAATTAAAATATAGAACGTAGGTACGTTTGAACATTTTATTTCGTTTGTTTCAATGTGATACATCTACCTTTGTGAACTTATCATTTCTGATAACGCATGCTGTTACACCATAATTACCTGTAAATACCACATTAATGCAACAAATGGTCTAAATGATGTCCGTCAACCTCAATGCATTTGGCAATACGTGTAACGACATTCCTCTCAACAGCGAGTAGTTCGCTTTCCGTAATGTTCGCACATACATTGACAATTCGCTGACGCATGTTGTCAGGCGCTGTCGGTGCATCACGATAGAAAATATCCTTCAACTTTCCCCACAGAAAGCAATCCGGGGACGTCAGATCCGGTGAACAAGCGGACGACCAATCCACCTGTCATGAAATATGCTATTCAATACCGCTTCAACAGCACGCGAGCTATGTGCCGGACATCCATCATATTGGAAGTACATCACCATTCTGTCATACAGTGAAACATCTTGTAGTAACGTCGGTAGAACATTACGTAGGGCCGGCCGGCGTGGCCGAGCGGTTCTAGGCGCTACAGTCAGGTACCGCCCGACCGCTGCGGCCGCAGGTTCGAATCCTGCCTGGGGCATGGATGTGTGTGATGTCCTTAGGTTAGTTAGGTAGTTCTAAGTTCTAGGGGAGTGATGACCTCAGAAGTTGTCCCATAGTGCTCAGAGCCATTTTAACCATTACATAGGAAATCAGCATTGCACCATTTAGATTGCCATAGATAAAATGGGGGCCAATTATCCTTCCTCCCATAATGCCGCACAATACATTAACACGCCAAGGTTGCTGATGTTCCACTTGTCACTGCCCTCGTGGATTTTCCGTTGCCCAATAGTGAATATTATGCCGGTTTACGTTACCGCTGTTGGTGAATGACGCTTCTTCGTTAAATAGTACGCGTGCAAAAAATCTGTCATCGTCCCGTAATTTCTCTTGTGCTAAGCGGCAGAACTGTACACGAAGTTCAAAGTCGCCGCCTTGCAATTCCTGGTGCATAGAAATATGGTACGGGTGCAATCGATGTTGATGTAGCATTCTCAACACCGACGTTTTTGAGATTCCCGATTCTCGCGCAATTTGTCTGCTACTGATGTGAGGATTAGCCATGATAGCAGCTAAAACATCTACTTGGGCATCATCGTTTGTTGCAGGTCGTGGTTGACGTTTCACATGTGGCTGAACACTTCCTGTTTGTTTAAATAACTTAACTATCGGGCGAACGGTCCGGACACTTGGATGATGTCGTCCAGGATACCGAGCAGCACACATAGCACACGCCCGTTGGGCATTTTGATCACAATAGCCATACATCAACACGATATCGACCTTTTCCGCAACTGGTAAATGGTCCATTTTAACACCGGTAATGATTCACGAAGCAAATACCGTCCGCAATAGCGGAATGCTACGTGATACCACTACTTATACGTTTGTGACTATTACAGCTCCATCTATCACAAAGCGAAAAAGTGGTCCAACTAAAACATTAATATTTCTTTACGTACTACACGAATATGTAATAAAAAGGGGGTTCCTATTTAGAAAAACGAAGTTGATATCCGTTTGATCTATGGCAGCGCCATCTAGCGGGCAAACCATAGCGCCATCTGGTTTCCCCCTTCAAGCTAGACAAGTTTCGTTCTTTGTAGTTTTTTCGTTTGACACTTATTTCGTGAGATATTTGGCCTGTTCATGATCAATGGACCACCCTGTATATAGACGGCGGTAGGAGCGCATACACAAGATATAAAAGAACAGTGCATTTTCAGAGCTGTCATTTGTGGTCAGGTGATTCATGTGAAAAGGTTTCCGACATGATTATGGCTGCACAACAGGAATTATCAGACTATGAACGAGGAACGGCACTTGAAGCTAGACGCATGGGACGTTCCATTTTGTAAATCGTTAGGTAATTCAGTATCCTGAGAACTACAGAGTCAAGAGTGTGCCGAGAATACCAAATTTCGCGCATTACCATTGACAACGCAGCGGCCGACGGCCTACCTTCAACGACCGAGAAGAGCGGCGCTTGAGTAGAGTTATCAGTGCTAATAGACAAGCAATACTGCGTGAAATAACCGCAGAAATCAATGTGGGACGTACGTGTCCGCTGGGACGGAGCGGCGAATTCTGGCGTTAATCGGCCACGGCACCAGAGGATTGATGCGACTGCTAACAGCAGACATCACCTGCAGCGCCTCTCCTGGGCTCATGACCTTATAGGCTGAACCCTAGACGACTGGAAAACGCTGGCCTATTGAGATCAGTACAGATTTCAGTTTGTAGGAAATGATGGCAGGGTTCGAGGGTGTCGCGAACCCCACGAAACGACGGAAACACATTGTCAACAAGACACGGTGCAAGCAGGTTGTGGCTGTATAAAGGTGTGATATGATTTTACATGGAATTGACTGGATCCTCTGGATGTTAGACTACTTGGAGACCATTTGCAGCCGTTCATGGATGTCAGTTCCCAAACAACCACGGAATTCTTACGGATGACAATGCGCCATAACCGGTCCACAATTGTTCGCGATTTGTATGAAGAACGTTCTGGACAATGGTCTGTCAACCCAGATCGCCGGCCATGAATCCAATCAAACATTAATGGAACATAATCTAGAGGCCAGTTCGTGCACAAAATCTTGCACCGGCAACATCTTCGCAATTATGGACGGCTACTGATGTAGCATGGCTCAGTATTTCCCCAGGGGACTTCCAACGACTTGTTGAGTTCATGTCACGTCGTATTGCTGCACTGTTGTTGGTGTTGTGGTCTTCAGTCCACAGACTGGTTTGATGCAGCTCTCCATGCTACTCTATCCTGTGCAAGCTTCTTCATCTCCCATTACCTAATGCAACCTGCATCCTTCTGAATCTGCTTAGTGTATTCATCTCTTGGTCTCCCTCTACGATTTTTACCCTCCACACCGCCCTCCAATACTAAATTGGTGATCCCTTGCTGCCTCAGGACATGTCCTACCAACCGGTCCCTCCTTCTTGTCAAGTTGTGCCACAAATTCCTCTTCTCCCCAATCCTATTCAATACCTCCTCATTAGTTATGTGATCTACCCACATAATCTTCAGAATTCTTCTGTAGCACCACATTTCGAAAGCTTCTATTCTCTTCTTGTCCAAACTATTTGTCGTCCATGTGTCACTTCCATACATGATTACACTCCATACAAATACTTTCAGAAACGACTTCCTGACACTTAAATCTATACTCGATGTTAACAAATTTCTCTTCTTCAGAAACGCTTTCCTTGCCATTGCCAGTGTACATTTTACATCCTCTCTACTTTGACCATCATCAGTTATTTTGCTCCCCAAATAGCAAGACTCCTTTACTACTTTAAGTCTCTGATTTCCTAATCTAATTCCCTCAGGATCACCCGACTTACTTCGACTACATTCCATTATCCTCGTTTTGCTTTATCCTCCTTTCAAGACACTGTCCATTCCGTTCAAATGCTCTTCCAAGTCCTTTGCCGTCTCTGACGGAATTACAATGCCATCGGCGAACCTCAAAGTTTTTATTTCTTCTCCATGGATTTTAATACCTACTCCGAATTTTTCTTTTGTTTCCTTTACTGCACTATACCGGCAAAACGATGTATGACACGATATTAGGAGGTATCTCATGAATTTTTTCACCTCAGTGTAAGTGGCAATAGTTCAGCAGGAATGCAATCGGAAGAACAAATTCACTGGTACGGAGAAAAGCGATAAATAATAACGTAAGGCAGAATTGATGGAACTACGGAAACGGAAGTGTAACGGAAAAGGGGAAGCATAGATAGTGTCAGAAATGTGACAGAAGCACTGGTTCGCTGATGTAGACACGGAATATAGCCGAGATATGGCGAGAGGGAAACTGCGGATCGAAGATTAACTGTGTAGGTGCGTGTTTCTTTCTTTGAGCTAAAGTTTCTTTCATCCCTGGCAAAGATTTGTTAGAGTGGAAAATGCCAAACTGCAAACCAGCCTACGTTAAACTACAGGTGATCCTATAACCTTTCAGATTTTCTCAGCGTTATTGATTAATAGTGCGCTTCTCGGTATACAGCGAAGTTTTCATATCCATTTCTGCACAACATTAGGCGCCCTAGCATCGCTTTAAGTGATCAGTGTTTTGCTGTTATGTGTACTTGTGGCCTGGACTCCATCCGGGCTGTAAATTATTCTAGGTTCCGTGCCGCTATATGCAGAAATGTTGGACTCCAGACACTCCCTACGCCCTCTTTTGTTTCTCAGACACCGTGCGGGCCGGCACTCAGTTTATTAAGATCTCGCTCACCATCAACTCCACCAGAGACTGGACACGCTATAACATGTACGTTTCAGAGAACATTAGTGCAGGCTCTGAAACATAAAAAAAGCATCAAAGCGCGCAGTGTGTGTCACGAGCCAAACTCATCTACAAATAGCGGCGTTGGACCAACAATAGTACACAGTCTGGTTAGGATCAAGGAAGGGAATACACATGACAGAAAACTCACTGTACTTGAAGCAGAATTAGAACAGAATTTGGTCGAAATGTTTTCCAAAAATGGAAACGACAACTCGTCTGTACATCCGGAAGCACGCCGTCAATATGAGGGCCTCTGTAACTAAGTGAGATAATGCTATTTTGTCGTCTTTGTATACATACCTCCATGTGATGAAACTTCTTAGTGTATGAGTGGTTCTCTATATCATGTGCATATTTGTACACAAAAAAGCGCGTTACACAGTTTTCGCTGCTGCAAGATGATAGCAGCCTGTACTGGAGCACAATGGCGCGGATTATTCGTCGGTAACACCACCCCAAGGAAATTTCATCACATGGGAAAACAAAACGTGAAATCTAATATCAAGCGTGAACTAGCCCTCTGAAGGTCAACCTGGCGATTACAAACCGGTAACGGCGCTGTTTAAATACATAAATAGCATTGTAAAAACTGGCTGGTTGCTGTAATCTTCTATGTAAGAGTCAACCTGTACGTGAGAGAATTCTACGGTGGAAAATGAATGTTGTGTCACGTACGACGCATCCAGTTCATCGTCGGCAGCTTTTACTCGTGGATTTCCCTGCATGATATGACTGTGGGTGCTCTTACTAGTTGTTATTTCTCTGAATAAAGGTTGTAGTACGTTATTCAAGTACTTATCAGAAGCTATAAGTGCTTTCGGCTTAAAGGAGACCACACAACGAAAAGCAGAAGCTCTGAGTTGTCTATAGACACACACAAATGAAAGAAAACGTTTCAGCTTTCGAAATTATCATTTTTATCCCTTAACGAGTTACGGGAAAACACATACACACACACTCATACGCACGCCTATGCCTCTACATGGTACCCGATGAAACGCGTGAGTTTATGTGTGTGTGTGTGTGTGTGTGTGTGTGTGTGTCTGTGTGTGTGTGTGTGTGTGTGCGCGCGCGTGTGTGTGTGTGTGCGTGCGTGCGTGTGTGTGTGCGTGTGTGTGCGTGCGTGTGTGTGCGTGCGTGTGTGCGTGTGTGTGCGTGCGTGTGTGCGTGTGTGTGCGTGCGTGTGTGTGTGTCTGTGTGAGTGTGTGTGTGTTTGTATTTTATTCTAGCTCATCAAAGGGTAACTGCGAAAGCCAGCAAGTTTTCTTTCTTTTGTGAGTGCGTATCGACAACTCAATGCTTCTGCTTTTCGGTGAGTGGTCTCCTTTAAGCCAAAAGTATTTGAATTCTGCAAGAACGCTCCTACAGAAGGCATAAACTGGTTCTTGGGGCACTAATTGCACTCTTTTTTCGACATCATACAGAGGCTGCAGCTAATGAGTATTTACAGAACTTCAATGTCGATTTTTTTGCGATTTCTCGTGCCATTAAAACGCAGATGTGCTTCATGAAGAAAGAGCATTTCAGGATTAACCTTCCCATCATGCACAGAATGCAATAGTCAGATGTAATACTACTGACTGTAACCGTCCCTGAATTAGTCAGTTTATACGTTAACGTTACTTTAAGAGGTTTCAGAATGACTCTGAAGGCAGATCTGTTAACAGATACTACAAACGTAACAGCCTGAAACGAACAACGGTGCAATAATTATCTCGCATTTATTTTCAAAGCTGCTCCAAAGTCTTAAGGCTTTTTCATGCCTAAAACCAATACGTCACTCTGTCCGAGCAACGGGCCAAAGCGCCGTGCAGCACTAGCAGGTTTGCCTGCTGGAATACTGTTTGCCGTGCAAAGCCGGAAAACAGATGCAATATTGTGTAGATGGGCCTCCATTCATTAGGGAAGATACGAAGGCTGCGAACTTCACGGCGGTGAAACGAAATGCAAAGGAGACAGCGAGGAACATTGTGACTGCAGAATTCCTGCTCTTTGGGTATTGTAGAGGAAGGTGGGAAGTAACTGTAGGAAAGAACATCCATATGACGTTTTGGAAGTTGAACAAACAGTAGAAGAGGGTAGCCATCTGAACAAGATTCTTCCCCGGATCTACAGTCATAACTGCTCGTGGACGTAAATTACCGATCCCCACATGCCAATTAATGTACTTATACCTGCACATTCCATTAAGTTCATACAAATATGCCAGTAATTGTTAAAGAAGCTACTTGTTCAAGGTATCTACGGTCATCTCTAGCGCTGAAAAAAGTATTGCATTCATTAAAGATAAAGTGGTCGTGTTACTTGACACCACTGGTGTCCTACACTCATCAAAAAATGAATTCTGTCAGGAAGGGTGCATGAGTTTGCCTGCTTGTTCGAATACAACGCATCATACGAAAAAAACTTTTGGGTAGTTTTCATTGTCTACGGATTCCCTGAGCATGAACGCAAATGTATTTCAACATAATCACTTTCTAAAAAAGTAGCTAATTAATTGTCTGATAATCTGACATGTAATGCAAATGAAATGATAGTGAGTGGGATTTGTAGCCACACATATGGGTGGTAGAGTGATCAAGGGAATTTTATGGTGAATTCCAAGAAAAAGAAAAACGAATATAATGACCCCATTTTGCTCTGTAACTGTACTTAAAAGTTGCGCTGTATGAGTTAAAAATATATTTGTCTTAGCTGCGATTGACTACCAAACGTTCTTTAATAAGGCTGGTGTGTTGATGGAGTGCAACACTCGTTATAGTTTTCACATTCCACATGAACACTGTTAATAGCTCCACACTGATGAAACATCATTTAAATTGCTTTTTAACAACAAGAATTGGCCAGAAATCCCGGAAGTAATGTAACTGCTTAGTTGTTCTACGCACACTGCCCTTTAATACAGGGTGTTACAAAAAGGTACAGCCAAACTTTCAGGAAACATTCCTTATACACAAATAAAGAAAAGATGTTATGTGGACATGTGTCCGGAAACGCCTAATTTCCGTGTTAGAGCTCATTTTAGTTTCGTCCACCTACCCTCAATGGAGCACGTTATCATGATTTCATACGGGATACTCTACCTGTGCTGCTAGAACATGTGCCTTTACAAGTACGACACAACACGTGGTTCATGCACGATGGAGCTCCTGCAAATTTCAGTCGAAGTGTTCGCACGCTTCTCAACAACAGATTCGGTGACCGATGGATTGGTAGAGGCGGACCAATTCCATGTCCTCCACGCTCTCCTGACCTCAACCCTCTTGACTTTCATTTATGGGGGCATTTGAAAGCTCTTGTCTACGCAACCCCGGTATCAAATGTAGAGACTCTTCGTGCTCGTATTGTGGACGGCTGTGATACAATACGCCATTCTCCAGGGCTGCATCAGCGCATCAGGGATTCCATGCGACGGAGGGTGGATGCATGTATCCTCGCTAACGGAGGAACATTTCCTGTAACAAAGTGTTTGAAGTCACGCTGGTACGTTCTGTTGCTGTGTGTTTCCATTCCATGATCAATATGATTTGAAGAGAAGTAATAAAATGAGCTCTAACATGGAAAGTAAGCGTTTCCGGACACATGTCCACATAACATATTTTCTTTCTTTGTGTGTGAGGAATTTTTACTGAAAGTTTGGCCGTACGTTTTTGTAACACCCTGTATAGCGTGTGGATAACTAATGAGGAGCCTCTCCGACACACAATGCTGAATGAAATGAAAGCTTTGAAAGTGCAGTATAATTTCTTGAAGTTGATTTGGCAGTTTGCAAGAGTTATGTTTGAGTTTCGACAAGTGACGAACAGTTGGCAGCCTGTTGTTCCAACACAGAAAAGGAAGCCCTTTCAGAGTGAAGATGGCCGCCCCACTGTCTACTTGCATCGCGCTCGAACAGTAATCTGAGGTACGTTTTTTGAGCAGTGAAGCAATTAAACCTTGTGGAAATGAATCCTAGGATCAAAACACAGTGATCTGCGCGTGGCTCTGCGGCTGGTGATCGAGTGGTGAGGAAGTTTTAAAAGGACGCAACTTCCGTGGAAGACGCGATGGGCCCGAGCCAAGCATATCACATGCTGGCGGACGGGAATATTGCCGCTGTGGAAGAGCTAGTGCAGGGAAACACTCTACTGATTGTAAACGAAATAGCCAGTACTTTTGGATACTAGTGTTGGTTCAGAAAACCATATTCTCCAACATCAACGTAAAATGGCTGACTGCTGCATTGAGATATCGTCGCAGCGATGCCTGTGAGGCAGGTCGAAGGTATGGGATTTATGGACAAAATTGTTAAAGGAGATGAAATCTGGATTTACTCCCACCAGCGTAAAATAGAAAGGTAGAGAAAAGAATGCCGCTATTGCTATTCAACAGGGCCATAAAAATTCTACTCTCAATTATCTGCAGTGAAAGTCATTTTCACCCTTTTTTGGGCTGTAAAACGGGTAATTTTGGAGGATGACATGGGGACTGGCTTGATAATGTCAAGTAAGTCATACTCAAATAAGATATGTATTAACTTTCCTCCTGCAAGCATGAGACAAGGACGAAGACTTGTGACTAGAGGTGTTTTGTTGTAATATAATATTTCTCCCTACGCTGTGTGTGTGTGTGTGTGTGTGTGTGTGTGTGTGTGTGTGTGTGTGTGTGTGTGTGTAGATGGGCGCTGAATCCTGATACTGCCCTCTCAGTAGTAGCAACGCAGGGTATGACATCTGAATGTTTCGAACACCCACCTCAGTTATCAGACCTCGCTCAGAGCAACTTTCATGCTTTCGGACGATTCAAACGAGGGCTAGCATGTAGTTTGAGAAGCGATGAATATGTGAAAACAGCTGTGCACGACTGTTTGCATTCAGAAGCAAAAGAATTGTCCTCAAGAGTTATTCATGCACATCCGAAGCGGTGGAAAGGTTGTGTCGAAAAATGATACAATTTGCTTTATTACTTCATTCATATAACAATAAATAATAATGGTTTTCGCTTGAACGACCCATGTGGTTTCATTTAGGTTACACCAGCTGTTAATCTGCTGATGGACAGGGTTTAGCTTTGTTTTCCTTCTTTTTTTATATACTGAGTCTTGTTTTTCATTTATTGCCATGCGGTTTGTCTCTCAGTGGAATTTAGCTCGTGACAGTTTTAATCTGTCATACTTCGATTATTTGCTAATGTCAATATCTGGTCGTACTTACACTGTGAAGCCGCGCATTTTATTTCTGTATTCCGTCTCTCCAAAACATTCAAATACAGGGAGATTTCTGCGCGCAGTAGCAAAGCCAGCAGAAATTCAGTTTGCTGTATGCTCTGCGCCTTTTTAGTACAGTATGGTGCTCTACTCTTTTTCCCGGCATCTAATTAGCGAATATCTCTTTGATGACCTCTTCCCGGATGGTGAGCTACTTCGTTGCCGGTCGATCTCTATATTCCGCGGACCGGAATCCTCCGTTCATACGGCGGACGGGCCACACTGGGCGTTGCCCGAAAGCGCATTAGCGATAAAGCTGGGATTAGTGTGGCCGGCAGTTTTCAAGTGGAGTGCCGGGAGGGTGGGTAGGAGGGAGGGAGGGAGTTATTAAACGGCGACTGAATGACGCAGGCGGCCGTCCTATTGGCAGCGGGTTGTGCCCCACCACGTCGCCTTCATTAGGCAAGTTCCGCCAGCGCCGACCAATCCGTCTTTATTAAATCGCTACAACGTAATGAAACTTCAGGAGCCATCGGGAGGGACGGCTACCCGTATCTGCAAAATCTCCACCCCTCCTCGCCCTCGGTCACTGCAGCGGTCCTCGCCGCACGGGTAGCGTCTGCTGCGTCCTCTAATTGAGCCACGGCGGTTCGTCTTGCCTTAGCCCGCAGCGCCGTCTTCAGACCTCCGGTCCCCTTCTCCTCTTGTAAACATTTTATTTCGCGCAGCTGTCGCCGAGGGGGAGACGGCAGGCAAGACGGGGCCTGCTATAGGGGCGGCGTGGCTTCATTACGGGAGGCGGCCGAAATTAAAATGCAAATACAGCCAACGATATCGCGAAGGGACAGCTGCGCTAGTGGAGATCTCTGTATCGTTTAGAACGAAAACTGAGATAAACCACGAGCACTCACAATAAGGGAAATGCAAACACTTATGTTCTTGAGCGATCGCCACTGAACTGGCATCTACATCTACATCTACATCTACATCCATACTCCGCAAGCCGCGTGACCGTGTGTGGCGGAGGGTACCTTGAGTACCTCTATGAGTTCTCCCTTCTATTCCAGTCTCGTATTGTTCGTGGAAAGAAGGATTGTCGGTATGCCTCTGTGTGGGCTCTAATCTCTCTGATTTTATCCTCATGGTCTCTTCGCGAGATATACGTAGGAGGGAGCAATATACTGCTTGACTCTTCGGTGAAGTTATGTTCTCGAAACTTCAACAAAAACCCGTACCGAGCTATTAAGCGTCTCTCCTGCAGAGTCTTCCACTCGATTTTATCTATCATCTCCGCAACACTTTCGCGATTACTAAATGATCCTGTAACGAAGCGCGCTGCTCTCCGTTCGATCTTCTCTATCGTTTCTATCAACCCTATCTGGTACGGATCCCACACTGCTGAGCAGTATTCAAGGAGCGGGCGAGCAAGCGTACTGTAACCTACTTCCTTTGTTTTCGGATTGCATTTCCTTAGGATTCTTCCAATGAATCTCAGTCTGGCATCTGCTTTACCGACGATCAACTTTATATGATCATTCCATTTTAAATCACTCCTAATGCGTACTCACAGATAATTTATGGCATTAACTGCTTCCAGTTGCCGACCTGCTATATTGCAGCTAAATAGGGGCGTTCAGTAAGTAGGGCTAAGACACCTAATTTTTTCTGAGCCAATTGCGATTGGAAAATGCACAGTCTGTTGTGCGACATCGTGGAATATTCCCGCTTCAGACGCTATAATTTCATGAAGTTCCGAAAGGAGCGGTGCCATAAGTAGCCGTCAAAGTGCCGATTATAACGGAGGTACGCTCCAAGAAGAGAGCGGTCACTGTTATTCTTTCGGCGAAAACCAGTGCATCGCAGATATTCATAGGCGCTTGCAGTATGTACATCTACAGCTACATTTATACTCCGCAAGCTACCCAACGGTGTGTGGTGGAGGGCACTTTACGTGCCACTGTCATTACCTCCCTTTCCGGTTCCAGTCGCGTATGGTTCGAGGGAAGAACGACTGCCGGAAAGCCTCCGTGCGCGCTCTAATCTCTCTAATTTTACATTCGTGATCTCCTCGGGAGGTATACGTAGAGGGAAGCAATATATTCGATACCTCATCCAGAAACGCTCCCTCTCGAAACCTGGCGAGCAAGCTACACCGCGATGCAGAGCGCCTCTCTTGCAGAGTCTGCCACTTGAGTTTATTAAACATCTCCGTAACGCTATCACGGTTACCAAATAACCCTGTGACAAAACGCGCAGCTCTTCTTTGGATCTTCTCTATCTCCTCCGTCAATCCGCTCTGGTACGGATCCCACACTGATGAGCAATACTCAAGTATAGGTCGAACGAGTGTTTTGTAAGCCACCTCTTTTGTTGATGGACTACATTTTCTAAACACTCTCCCAATGAATCTCAACCTGGTACCCGCCTTACCAACAATTAATTTTATATGATCATTCCACTTCAAATCGTTCCGCACGCATACTCCCAGATATTTTACAGAAGTAACTGCTACCTGTGTTTGCTCCGCTATCATATAATCATACAATAAAGGATCCTTCTTTCTATGTATTCGCAATACATTACATTTGTCTATGTTAAGGGACAGTTGCCACTCCCTGCACCAAGTGCCTATCCGCTGCAGATCTTCCTGCATTTCGCTACAATTTTCTAATGCTGCAACTTCTCTGTATATTACAGCATCAGCCGCGAAAAGCCGCATGGAACTTCTGACACTATCTACTAGGTCATTTATATATATTGTGAAAAGCAATGGTCCCATAACACTCCCCTGTGGCACGCCAGAGGTTACTTTAACGTCTGTAGACGTCTCTCCATTGATAACAACATGCTGTGTTCTGTTTGCTAAAAACTCTTCAATCCAGCCACACAGCTGGTCTGATATTCCGTAGGCTCTTACTTTGTTTATCAGGCGACAGTGCGGAACTGTATCGAACGCCTTCCGGAAGTCAAGAAAAATAGCATCTACCTGGGAGCCTGTATCTAATATTTTCTGGGTCTCATGAACAAATAAAGCGAGTTGGGTCTCACACGATCGCTGTTTCCGGAATCCATGTTGATTCCTACAGAGTAGATTCTGGGTTTCCAGAAACGAAATGATACGCGAGCAAAAAACATGTTCTAAAATTCTACAACACATCGACGTCAGAGATATAGGTCTATGGTTTTGCGCATCTGCTCGACGACCCTTCTTGAAGACTGGGACTACCTGTGCTCTTTTCCAATCATTTGGAACCTTCCGTTCCTCTAGAGACTTGCGGTACACGGCTGTTAGACGGGGGGAAAGTTCTTTCGCTTACTCTGTGTAGAATCGAATTGGTATCCCATCAGGTCCAGTGGACTTTCCTCTGTTGAGTGATTCCAGTTGATTTTCTATTCCTTGGACACTTATTTCGATGTCAGCCATTTTCTCGTTTGTGCGAGGATTTAGAGAAGGAACTGCAGTGCGGTCTTCCTCTGTGAAACAGCTTTGGAAAAGGGTGTTTAGTATTTCAGCTTTACGCGTGTCATCCTCTGTTTCAATGCCATCATCATCCCAGAGTGTCTGGATATGCTGTTTCGAGCCGCTTACTGATTTAACGTAAGACCAGAACTTCCTAGGATTTTCTGTCAAGTCGGTACATAGAATTTTACTTTCGAATTCACTGAACGCTTCACGCATAGCCCTCCTTACGCTAACTTTGAAATCGTTTAGCTTCTGTTTGTCTGAGAGGTTTTAGCTGCGTTTAAACTTGCAGTGAAGCTCTCTTTGCTTTCGCAGTAGTTTCCTAATTTTGTTGTTGAATCACGGTGGGTATAGGGAGACCTGCCAGTGAACAAATTTACAGTGAATCGTTGGGCGAAGCGCCTGTCATCATTACACCAAGGTAGCGCAAACCTGTCGAACCTTCTATGTGCCGGCCTGCCGCACACATCTGTGAGCCTTGCAGTGTTGGAATGTGCGGACATTCACATTACATGTGAACGACGGATCACAATGGCGCACCCCGCTGCCCTATAGCGCGTCTGTGTTGGCAGTGCTGACACGCTCGTCCACTAGTTGGGATGCTCAAAGGCATCTGCCCACTGGGTTCCCCGCCGCGTAACAGAAGACCTTAAAGGGCATCTAAGGACCATCTGTGCAGCATTGCTTGCACGTTACGAAGCTGATCGAGAGAATTTTTTGTCGAAATTCGTCACAGGCGATGAAACCTAGGTTCGTCACATGGAACCGGAAACAAATGGCATTCCATGGAACAGCGCCACACCAGCTCTCCCTCGCAGAGAATGTTCAAAGCCTCAGCCTTAGCCGATGAAGTCATGGCGACCGTCTTCTGGAAATGTGAAGGGGTTCTTCTGTTTGAGTGCTCCCTCATGGTGAGACGATCACCTCAGAAGTGTATTGCGCTACCCTCACGAAACTGAAGAAACGAATTCAGCGTGTTCGACGAAAAAAGAAGTCCAAACGAACTTTTCCATCTCCATGCACAAGGCTTCATTGAAGTCTGCGTAGCCGAGACGAACACTCAAAACTTCATTGGACTGTTTTTCCTCATCCACCCTACAGCCCGAATCTCGCACCTCCCGATTTACATGTGCTTGGATCAATGAAGGCTGCACCCCTTGCTCAGTACTACGTGGATGTGGGGTGATTATTAACGCAACATATACGCTGGATTCGGTGTCGACCAGTACACCACCAGGGCATACAACCGAGTGAGGTAGCGCAGTGGCTAGCACACTGGACTCGCATTCGGCAGGACGACGGTTCAAACCCGCATCCGGCTATCCTGATTTCAGTTTTCGGTCATTTCGCTAAAACGCTTCAGGCGAATGCCGGGAGGATTCCTTTGAAAGGGCACGACCGAATTCCTTCCCTATCCTTCCCTAATCCGATGGGACCTATGAACTCGCAATTTGGTCCTCTCCCCCAAATCAATCATCCAACCAACCAACCAACCAAGCAACCAACCATCCAACCAACCAACAGGGCATACAGGCCCCCCCGGTAAGGTGGCGTAAGGCCGTCACATTGAACGGAGATCATATTCAACAATAGGGTTTTGTAGTAAAAAGAGTGGGGAATAATACGGTGTACTTTAATCCTGAATAAAACCAACTTCCTTTCAGAAAAAAGAAAAATTTGTTGCATTACTTATACAACGCCCCTTGCAATTATACGAATCTCTGAATTATTCTTTAATTGTTAACATTGATGTTCTGGTTTAAAGTATTTATGAGACGCCCTTCTTATAATGTTCTTTACTGTTATTTCTCCTTTCAGTTAGTGGTGGGCAATCTGTCTGACAAAGTGACAGGCAGTCACAATACCCTCAATTTGGTATTTGTCTTCATGGCTTTTTGAAAGTAAAAGGGAAACATTCGAGTACTACAGAGATTCAGATTGGTAGCTTCGTATAAGTCGACAGTTTACTTAAAAAAAGTCCTCTCAGCTCCCTTAAAGGTCCTTACCAAAAGTATAAAACAATAAGGAAATATTCATACCTCATTTTCTCTCCTAGGCTCTACAATCGTTGTTTCATGTTCTATCGACCGATATGAATGAATACAAATACTTGATGCGTTGCGAAATAGTTCGTAATATATATAATAAATACCTGCTTAGGTTTGTCTGCCGAAGCCAGTTTCATGCCCTATGTGATCATAAATAAATCATCCGTTCATACTGCCAACAGGCACACATGGCACACAAAGCGCATATTTCACGTTGTTGGTGGCTGAGAACGATTCGATGAATCATATCTGACATTACACGTCCGACATTAAATTGACATTGCGGTCCACGACGTAATAGTACATTGTATGGAGATAAGGAGGAGGAGGTAGATACACGTATCTATGAGGAACCACAATCATAAATGTGTGTTATAATAGCTACGTGATCTGTATAGAATTAAACCTAAGGTTTTTACTGTCGATACTTGAATAGGACTTGTCACATGACGCACGTAACACACGGACAAAGAAAGCGACTCTCATTCTTCCACAGAATGCTTTATTACGCAGCGCCAGTTTCTATTTTTATAGACTTATTTATACGCTTCTGGCTGCTCGTAGAAGTGCTTCAGAAGGCGAGACGAAGAGAAACAAGGAAACTGAAGTAATGACCAATAAGCATACGAACTGACTTTAAGGGGCCACATACACAATTAAACAGGCTGGAGATGCGTAAGACAAATTTACAAAGTAATAAACCGTAATAAACATCCTTTTCAGTTTTTCTGTGTGTCGATACCTGTTACATGTCTAACGTGATTATTAATTAAAGAAGAAGAAAATGCATTATATAATTAACTCCTGTAATTAATTTACTGTTTCATGGTACCTTAACTTTCTTAAATTTAAAAAGAGTATTCCACTTTTCCATAGCTACACGATTCCGGAGACAGAATCAAAGTATATTTCATTTATTACACAACTTCCACAGCGTTTCCGACATTTTCTTGGAAAACGAACTGTCACCGTAATTGTATTTGTGTTGCACGCTCGTGTGTGTGTGTGTGTGTGTGTGTGTGTGTGTTTGTGTAGGTGTTGTGAGGAAAAGGGGAGCGAGGTTCTGGATATGATAAAGAACTTTCTCCTTTCTCTCTGGCTTACCAACTGTGTTCACCATTTAGGTTGCGTACAGAATGAAGAAATGAGTAAATGAAAAACAAATGTGGTTAATCGACTAATAAGCCTAGTTACAGAGATTGAGCAGCTACGCACTGTGATATTAGCAGTTGCAATCTCGTTTGGTAATAGCAGGCTTCGTAGGGGCCCAACTTCAATTTCGGTAAACTTGCTTTCCAATTTGGGAGGGTCGTAATATCCTTTGTTTATACTCAGACGCCGCACTGTGCACGATCACATCACGACAGGTGACCCTGAAACTTGATGAAGATCTAAAGATTCCAGTTTGAGAGTTTGTCGGTTCGCCGACGTTAAGGTTGTTAGAGAGAGTACCAGATAAGGATTTAGAACAATAGAGATATTAAGCGGTACAAAGCTCTACACCATCTCACCCGATGAGACAATTCTTCCTAAGAATCTATAGATGGCATGAGACAAATTAATTGAAAAGTCACCCAGACTATTTAAGAACGCCGCCTGATTGCAAAACAGCGTAGATTCTTCTAAAGATGCTGGCTGCGGTGGCCGTGCGGTTCTAGGCGCTCCAGTCCGGAGCCGCGCTGCTGCTGAGGTCGCAGGTTCGAATCCTGCCTCGGGCATGGGTGTGTGTGATGTCCTTAGGTTAGTTAGGTTTAAGTAGTTCTAAGTTCTAGGGGACTGATGACCACAGCAGTTGAGTCCCATAGTGCTCAGAGCCATTTTTTTTTCTTCTAAAGATGTATACAGTTTCCGAACAGTAATCTGCATTACATTACAGCATTCTTCCTAGAGAGACAAATCTATGCGAGGTACAAAACCAGAATGGGTGCCCATCTCTTGGGATGTAGCGTCGGCTACATTGACTCTATAATATTCGAACTCTGTGAATAAGGAAACCAGGGACAATGTATTATTACATCTCCATTCTCATAAAACCTTCGTAAGTCATTTACAGTCTTTAGGAGTTGGGGGCATCAGCATCGTGGGTGATGTAAACAGTTCACTGCTAGAACCGATGTTTGGACCACTTAATGTAACAGCAGTGTAGGCCCTACGCATAGTCTTTCCTTTCCGTAGCGTCTTAGGACCCACACTGGGAAGAAGCAGCGTGAAAATTCACGCTCATTAATCCACATTCAGGTTATCCGTGGTTTCAGTGAATCGATTAAGGTGAATGCTACGACGTTTCCTTTGAGAAGGACGCGGGTGATTTTCAGCCTCTTATTTGTCAAGTAATCTAATGACGTCGTCGTCGATACGTAACCCCAAACCCAATCCTCCTCCTTTTTTTTGTAAACGTAGACCTGTCAGCCGTATTGTATGTTTACATTGTTTGGTGATGTATATTTTTATTTCGTTGCGCCACTCAAGCCTATACATTGCCTAGTTGTGTCACATGATGTTTCACAGTGAATGTTTTTTCAAAGCCCGCATCTCGTGGTCGTGCGGTAGCGTTCTCGCTTCCCACGCTCGGGTTCCCGGGTTCGATTCCCGGCGGGGTCAGGGATTTTCTCTGCCTCGTGATGGCTGGGTGTTGTGTGCTGTCCTTAGGTTAGTTAGGTTTAAGTAGTTCTAAGTTCTAGGGGATTTATGACCACAGCAGTTGAGTCCCATAGTGCTCAGAGCCATTTGAACCATTTGTTTTTTCAAGCAGTTACCTTCGCACTGCTCTTGTTGACACTTCGTTATCTAGACGTTTATTAAGCTCCGCATTAATTTTCCTGGTAGGGATTTTCTTATCAGAGATAAGAAAAGCTTTGCATTTTTCTCATGCCTTCATCTGTCAGTTTCATTTTTCTTTCTAAATTCCATTTGGGAAACTTTGAGCCATTTGTGGATAGTACAAACTATAGCTATTACTGTATGCCAGTGCATAATTCAGTTTTCTTTTTTTTTTTTTTTTCAGTTACCCACTCGTTTCTCTCGTCGGTTGTCTAATTGTTAACCCAGACAAACTATTCAACAGCTGGCGAAAACTCTCATTTATCATTTCCCAACACAGAAAGCGTGCAGTCCAGTGGCTGAAGTATAAGGATGTAACACCTCTAGGATTAACCGTCTATAGAAAATAACATTATACATCAACGTACGTCCCATTTTATTTATTTTAGAATGAAATAAATTATACAACAACGGGTGCAATTCTTTTTCAAGAAGAGCAGAATAAAGTTACTACGAAAGAAATGAAACTGGTGTGTCCCAAAACAAAGAATCGCGTCAATATAGTCAGAGTAGAAAAACTGATTGTCGCAAGACAGAACGGAAAATCATCCTGATAATTGTTGGATAGCCACAAGTCCAAAGACAGTATAGTTGACAAGGCCAATTAGAGAGACATAAACACAGAATTACCAACGGCTGAGAAGTATACCGCTGTACGAGCAACAAAATGTAATGAATTTCATTTACCTATGTAAGTAGATTCTCAGTGTCTGTAATCTTTCAGCCTTGGGAAAATATCAAGTCTTTTGAAATAACAATAACCGAGCGTGGTGGTACAGTAATGAGATTGAGACTCGTATCCTCGAATACAGTGATTCGAATCTCCGCTGATTCCTCAGTCTTGGGTTGCCCACTGTGATTTGAGGCGAGGACTGGGATGATTTCTTCGAAAACGTAAGGCCGATTTCCTTCCCCAATCCACGATTGTACACCATCCGTAATGAACACATCGTCGAGAGGATATTAAACCCATTATTTCTTACTTTTCCAGATACTATGAAAAACATGGAACTATGAAGGAAAGAAGGGCCACTTCAGAGATTCGGCAGTCGATCTCAGAGTCCCTGATGAGACCATTTGTTACGAAGAGTAGATCAGAAGATCGAAAAGAAACAGCATCACAATGGACACTGCAGTGCTGGTAGCATAAGTAGTTCATCGGAACGTTCATTTACTTCGCGTTGCTACAAGATCATCTTCGTCCCCCTCCCCCTCTTTTGACGATAAATTTGGGATCATCAGAAAGAAGGAATATTAAATTTTAACGTATTTATGAGGTCGCTAGAGAAGGAGCACGAGCTCGGATAGATCTGGATGGAAAATACACTTACCCAAATAACAGAGAGGTCAGTTCGTGAAGAGGATCCTGCATGAGCAACACTTCCGCAATTATGGACGGCTATACAGGCAGCATCGCACAATATTTCTGGAAGCGGCGTCCAACGACTTGTTGAGTCCGTGCTATGTCGCGTTGCTGGACTACGTCGGGCAATGGGAGATCCGATACGATATTAGAAGGTATCCCATGACTACTGTCACCTCATTGTAGATCTCCTGGTAATGAACACGAATTTCTATGTTCAATAATAAGTGCTCTGAAAAATTCATTGAGATATTTATGACTTTCTTAACACTTTTACAATATGTTTTCGCTTAAAGCACTTAAAAAATTGATGCTTGGAGTATCATTTATAATATGGAACCAAAGTAAATTTTCTGGTACTTCCGTACCTGTTACTGGCTTCTCGAAATTCCACTAGTGAATTTAGCACTTCCTGCTTACAACGCATTTATGTTGGCGGTTACAAGAGATTTTATCTTCCGTATGATATAGGTAATGAGCAAAAGAGGTCTGCTTTTAACTTTTCAGATTCGGCTGGCTATTTCATTCCTGTCCTTTATGATTTTCCACCTGACAAAACAAGTCTTGCACCGGGGAAAAAAATTAAGTGTATTAGTCCTCGACTGCGAACAATAACTCAGGACTCACGAAGAGAGAAAATTATCTTCCGCTTCTCCGAGCCCCTTTGCTCCGAAAGATGCAGAATATTTGAATTTCTAAACTGTGCACGCTCGTATCTTTCTCATTTGCGGAGTCCTCCCTTGCACTCACAAATTATTTTTTAACGTCCCCATGAATACGTAATGAGCTGAAATTCGGCCGCCTGGGATGAGTTACGCACTGCAACGCTGGTCCCCATCCCAGGAGGCACGAAAGCTAGCTGAGATAAGCAGGTCTGGGGATTTCACAAGGAGGAGCTGGTTCAGCTGAGAATCCGGCGTTGCCTTCGAATTAAAAGGCAATCAAGATCCTATGATGAGATAGGAAATCGCTGATATTTTTACTCTATTGAAATTTTTCCGTGGAATAACAGCGTAATGAATGTCATCAATTCAATGAAGATTCGGAATTATGAAGCAAAATGGGCCACCTACTCAGGATGTGAGAACTTTCGTTAACGGGCACTTAATTTCGTGCTATGCTATATTGACCCATGCTGAATTTCGCGAAAGAAGACGAGTTCGGGCATACTAAGGGGACCATTGTTACAACTCGAGCAGTTCAGAAACACCGTGTTCATCATTTACAAAAAAGAAAAAAAACCTATGCCTTGTCGTTGTCAACAGTCATTTATCTTGACAGCCGCTCTATTTTTTGCAATTTTCTCTTATTCGTTCTTCATAGTTGTGATTCTTGATATGAACCTGAAATTTTCTGGTTACCTAATATGATAGGTCAGCTTAGGAGGCGATCGTGGTAAAGACAACGGTTGTCGAAAGAAAACTATAGTACTGATATTTTCTCTTTCGAGTCCTTCACAGTAAGAATGCTGCTTAATAACCTTCTTGACTTTCCTTCTCCAATAAAATTACGGTTGAGAACGATTTTAAGGACATTCTTTAACAGGATTAAGAATATTTCCTCTTGATGTTTCCTTCTTGTAATATTAGTCTCTTGATCTGCCTTTACGTCTAACTAAACATGGTCGTCATATTCTGTATCAGCACTTACGGTGCATTTGCCTCTACGGTGAGCGGTTTCAACATTCGAAACCATATAGAAATAATAGACCATCTGTCTTGGTAGTTATCTTCACATCCTTCTTGGCAGAGAATTGGTAATTAAAATATCTTTCCTGTCTATATACGTTCATGTAGCAAAAGAGATCCTCCACGTAGTCGCTGTTGTGTACCTGCCACCATTAATACCGATCGACTGTAGGTAGCATGGCTTAGCACTTGCTTTATTTTACTCGAGCCATTTGTCATATTTTCTCTCTAATGAATTTGTAATTAGACCATATGTAAGATACTTAAACTACTGTGTAACTTAATCATTTAGTTAGTAGATGATCGTCTATGCGCAAATAATTTGATTAAGAACGAGTAATTCTTGATACATAGCGTTTGATTTGTTAGATCAACATATATACAGAATTATGAAGCTGAATCTCTAAACCAGTAAGTTTGAATATATATATATATATATATATATATATATATATATATATATATATATATATATATATATATATATATATATATATATATGACAAACACTTTGAGTGATGTGTGATACAAGGAATCTAGCCGAGTGACGCTGAAAATAGATTCCCGTCCGCAGGAGAAAAGTTGCAGAAAGAGCTATGTTGTGGTTATTGTATTTCAGTAGTTAAACAACAGTACATTTAGGATTCATCATTATTTAATCCGTAAAATAATTATGAAGCGTACGTAATGTAGATGTTTCTCGTTATTAGAGCAAACTATTAAAAGCATTGTTCTTCAGTAACAGACGATATTCGGGAGGTAATGACAGCTTTTGTTTGAAACGCGCCTCTTTTCCCTCTTAATGTTCCTCAAAGTCACTTCTGAATTATTAAAAATTTTTATGCTAAGAATCCTTGTAATCTGTTGACTTGTGTTGTATGTCCTATGTAAGTTCATGGACTGCACTGCCGGAATAAATTAGTACATCCTTTTTGACGTTTCCAGTTCACTCAAGATTTATTGTTGCAACATTGCCTATTGAGTATGGTTACATTTACAGATTTATAGCGCAAGCGTTTCAGATGCACTGGGTATCGACCCACTCTGAAACATCCATATTAGTATGTGGTGTAGCCTCCAAGGGCCCCAAAGCAGGCGCTGACTCCGGCACCCGGTTGATCCTACACATGGCGAATACTCTCTTGGGATTCGTTACTGCAAGCCTACTCGACCTGTTCACATAGTTCTGTAGGAATTGTTGGTTGACAAGTCGCACGACTCACTTCTCGGCCCATCACATCCCACACGTGGTTGACTCCAGACAAGTCAGAAATTTGTGCTGGCCAGGGAAGTCGTAGCACGTCTTATAGAATACGTTGAATTTCATGGTCAGTTTGTTGGCGACCTTTATCCGGTTGGAACAAGAAATGATTCTCCAGTTGCAAAATAACGAGTCTAAAAACATTCTGCACGTACCGACCTATGGTTAGCGTCCTCTCCAGAAACACCAAAGGTGAAGGAGAGTAGTTTATCGCACCCCAGCAACAACGCCTGGGGTGACTACAGTGTACCATGGATAAATGCACCATACCTGACGGCGCTCATCGTGTCTAAATCGTACCCGCAGACAACCATCACTTCGCGCAGGCAGAATCCGCTTTCATCGCTGGAGACCACGGCGCGCCATTTCATCTTCCAACTGATCCTCTGACTGAACCAGTCGAGCCGTGCACGTCGATGCTGTGGGGTGAGTGGGAGATGGGCTAGAGGTATGCGTGTCCGTAGTCTTACTGCTAGTAACCGGTTATCAACAGTTCACGTGCTTTCACGAGCCCTCTTTCCTGTTCGAGTGAGCAGTACCATGTGCCACTGCTGCCCTTACAATACGACGATACTATCGAGCGTCTGTGCTGCGTGGACGTCCAGACCATTGCCTACGCGTGTGAGAATATTCTCTTGACCACCAATACCAACATCGTTACACAACTGACGCAGCCCATCCAACTTGTGTAGCATTCTACGAAAGGACCATTCTGCCTGTCGGAGGCTACAATCTGACACCTCTCAAACTCGCTCAGCCCGCTGTAGAAGACACGAGTGTGTGTTCGTTGCATGGTTGTCTGGTAAATTTTTCATAATGCGGGGCCACAGTCATAATATATTTCTTTGAAGTCATTACCGCCATTAGACTATTGTTTATTTACAGTGTTACATTTACACTTACACAATCATGATTTCGGCTTCAAAATGCCATTATCAAGTGTTTTCTGAAAGCAGGTTAGACAATAACAGTGAAATATATAACAAGTGATATAACCGTATAACAATCCATATATGTAATGCTTACTTCCAAATGTTATACTCGCGTCCGGCCATTCTGATTTAGGTTTTCCGTGATTTCCCTAAATCGCTCCAAGCAAATGCCGGGATGGTTCCTTTGAAAGGGCACAGCCGATTTCCTTCCCCGTCCTTCCCTAATCCGATGAGACCGATGACCTCGCTGTTTGGTCTCTTCCCCCAACCCAACACAACCCAACCCAAATCTTATAAAATGCCTAAGATGGCATACTGTCGTATTACAATGCACTATTAGACACATTGTCTAAGAGTCGATATTTCTGGCGGAGCCTACTGCTTTGTTTCGTTACTGAGTACACAATCTTGGCTGAATGTCGGTTGGCTAAGTGTCAAAGTGTCAAATTGTCTTGGTCATAGAAATTCCTGTTACAGACAGGTGACTTTTTTTCTTTTAGTCTTTGTTTGGACTCAGTGCAGTGTCCGGTAGGATAGGAAAGGTTAGCAACAATTTATTATCTTTGGTGGTTCTTAGATCTTTGCCGTACCTGTTTTAGTATACAATGAAGTTGCCTAAGATAAACAGGTACTGCAAAGATGTAAGAACCATCAAAGAAAATAAATAGTTCCTAACCTTTCCTGTACAAAGACAAAAAAAGGTCACCTGCTTGTAACAGGAATTTCCTTGACCAAGGCAATTTGACACTTAGCCAACTGTAATTCAGTGAATATAGTGTACTCAGTAATGGAACAAGCAGTAGGCTCTGCCAGAAATTACGACTCTTAGACAATGTGTCTAGTAGTGTATTTTAATATGACAGTATACCATCTTATGCAATTTATAACATTTGGAAGTAAGCATTACAAATATGGATTGTTATACGATTATATCACTTGTTATGTATTTCACTGTTATTGTCTAACCTGCTTTCAGAAAACACTTGATAATGGCAATTTGAAGCCGAAATCATGCTTGTGTAAGTGTAAATGTAACACTGTAAATAAACAACAGTCTAATGACGGTACTGACTTTAAAGAAATGGTTATCTGGGTTGTAACACACTGAGCCTTCTAGTTGTGAGCATTCCCTATTAAAAGGTAAACACATATGGCGCTCTGGTACCCAAGCCAATACGCTCGCTGTTGGAGGATGACGTTGAAACCATTATCACTGCATCTACTCTCTCCCAGGTGACATATGCCGTCTTTCCGGGTGTATTATTATTATTATTATTATTATTATTATTATTATCGGCAGTGCGTAAGCTTTCGCCTCACACGATGTTAGTGACTAAATTATTACGAATTTTATCTTGCTTATAAAGTCAAGCGTAATTATCAGAGCAACTCAACTGGTAGAAGAATTATCCCCATGCAGGTGTGTGCCTGTAAAGACAATGAAAGACGAAACTTTTACGCCTCTGTGTCCTAGCTCAAGAAAAGCTTAATCGCCTTCCCAGAATTAACATGTACCCGCTTTAGCAAACACTTCTAATATAAATTAATCATCGTGGATATTTCTCAGCAGGTTAATTTATCCTGGCCACCTTACTGCTATTTATTATCCTCAGAGCGCGGACTCTGTAGCTCCGCAGCCAAGGACGTTTTTGCTTCGCAGCCTCATAATCTCCTTACCCCTGGCAAAAGAAATTAATGGGGCTCCATATCTTTTATTACGGGTTCATAACTCGACTTTCTAAATTGTGGTCTGTTGTAATTGCATTTTTAGTCCTTTTAATACCCGCCGCTGTCTTCCGCGCTTTCTTAACAAACAAAACTTCCCGGTGATAAAATGTTGCCGGCTCGAGTGGCGAAGAAAGAGCGGGCTAGACGAGAAACGAGTAGCACCTGACATCGCCCGTCCCAGCAGGTATAACTTCGTTTGTTAAATCTCCGTCACACCAGCAAGAAATCAAACACTTAAGTAATCTCAAGTTGCTGTAGTTTATATTTCACACATCGATACACCAAATCTTAATGCTCTTAAAATATTGTCTACGAATATTCCATTACCTTCATTTCAAATCTTTTTGTTTTTTTTTCCTTTGTTTTCGGCACTTAATTTTTACTAAAGCAATCAGCAACGCATCTTCACGGAGTTCGCCATTTTTCGTGCAGTATTTCTTCAATGGTGTCGTATACAGGGTGTCCCAACATTTTAATGTCCAAATTATTGAGATGATACAAAGTTGTAAAATGAGTGATTATGTGGAACTAATGACGGCAAATATTTACATTATTATTAATACAACAATCATTAATGCCCATAGCAGCTGTTCAAAGATAAGAATGCAGTCTTAATTAATGTTCTGCAACTTCGTTGAACAGAACTGAAATAAGAATTCTAATACATCTAAATCAATTGTTTGCACACTTTTTTATGATACCGCCACTGTTATTGCTCCTACACTCCTTCTTCTAATGCATCTCAGCGGCAAATTTAAGGCCGCTTATTAGTGAATATTCCGTCAGCTCAAATTATATTTTGCTAACAATTCTTTGTCGAAAATTTAGGCCAACGGTCTATGTTTCGAGCAATCCGATTTTACATCGACGGCATTAAATTTATTCCATTTAGTAAATATGAAGGCGGATACTTTTAATTTATTTATTGCAGTTATTATAGTATCAGCTCCGCACGCCTACCATGAGTGTCATCCTGCATCTTATGTATCCTGGATCCTTAACACATGCCAGAAACGTTTGCCGATAAGGTTCGCATAATTACCTAATTAGAATAACTCCTGATGCTAAAGTTTTATCTGTACGTTCTTTGATGGCTGGGCTCTGTTCCCTATTGCATCATAAGTAAAATGCATGTATCCATGTACATATAACAGGTTGTGTTCCACTTTCAACAACCAGTTTTGAACTATAAATAGTGTAGTCTGCGCCAGCAACATCCATGCGTCAGGCAACTGTCTGTCATGAAACGTAAGGATATTGCAAAAAGGCAACTTCCACGTTACCATCATTATAGTTGTTGTACCACACTTTAATTTTCCGATCTCTGGTTCCTGACACAAAATAAACGTTTTAGAATCCTATCTCTTTTGTACGAATCGAATTTTAAAAGTGTTTGGACTCTCTGATTTTAGGCTTTCTGCCAAAAGTATCAGACTTTTCGGCGACATACATATCTTGCTTTTATGTTGTGGAAACGGTGATCCCTGTCAAGATCGAAGGCCTTCGAAGGAAAACAGTAAACGATAGAAATATCCCACTTTATGACAAAGAGTGTTTTGTTCTCGGAGAGAACAAAGAGATAACTTTAATATACTGTATTTCATTTTAATATATAATTAATTCGATAAAGAGCAGTTGCGATATGTTGTATATAGGGCGTCCGGAAATTTCCGTCACAAACTTCTAGGGCTTGTAGAGGGGAGTAAGTAGACAATATTTTGAAGTGGAACCCGTGTCCGACGTTTTCCATTTGGATGTTTAACTCAACATTTCTGCTTGAGTAACTGAATTATGCATAACGCAGTACAATTATTAGGTAACAATTCAAAAGTAAACACAACTAAACATCCATTTATCACTTAAGCACATTTGCTTGTATGAACACTTAAACATTATGTTCTGTACGTACAGTCAGCTGGGTTCTATTTAGTTTTGGAATCATGCAAACACGTAATGTTTAAGTGTTAATACAAACAAATGTACTTAATCGATAAATTGATGTTTCCTTATGTTTCCTTTCGAGCTGTGACCTAATAATTGTACTGCGTCTTCCGTAAATCAGTTACACAAGCAGAAGTGGAATCCGTCGGTCATGCGTTCCTACTCCAAATATTATGTACCCACTGCCCTCTCCAAGTCCTCGATGTTTGTTACGGAAATTTCGGAACACCCTGTGTATACAGAAGCATAGCTTTTAAACGACTATCTCATGGTGGTTAAGAGCAATGTCTTACGGAATAGCGAATCTAACGATAGGAAGAAAGATGTAGAAGAAGCAGGCTTGAGGCAGGATGAACTGTAGTTTACTGTGAAGGAGGATTTCAAATAGTGGAGCTTCTCTCAGAAGATATGACTTGTTCTTGATTACTTCTCCTGTGTCGTGGTCCATATTTAACGCGATTTACTAAGCATGAATTTAAAAAAAAAATATGACGAGGTTTCGAAATTACGAAGACGTCAGTCCGGTCCTAGATATATTGTTCCAAAAAGAAAATCATTAAATTCCTTAACTCGTTGTTGGGCTTTTCACAGAGCAAACGTTTATCGTTACGGGAAAAACTGCATTAAAGGGAAAGAGAGCCTCTTAATCTTGCAAGAACGTCATACTTTTTGTTTCCTTCCTGATGGGACATAAGCAGAAATGATAAAACTTCAGGAGTTTTGATATTTAAAGGAAATAGAGACTTGTCTTTCCCATGCAGCGCAGAGGAATGTATCACGAAGTGGTGCACGGAATGTCGACAGAACATCGTGCACCATCCGTCATACTACGGGCTTCGTTTTGCGTGCTAAGAATGAATCTTGATGATACGTTGATGTGAGCAACGAAATTTTTCCCCCTTTTTCCACTGCGTCCAGTAACCTGTGTCTGAGCCACATTCAGCTAGTAGAAACTTCAAGAAAGTGAAATTTACTGTCTAGGAATATGCAGTAAAGCGATTTATAATACAACGCAATATCATCAGTACCTTAATACCTAATTTTACATTTTAATTTCTTATTCTACTGACAGTTTACGGTCGCCATCCACATATAAGAAATCATACAGCCTTAATTAAATTCGCGGTGTAGCCTGCTTGTGAAGTATTATTCAAACAATAGAAAATCCAGGGGGCCTTCAGCTACCAGAGATTGTGGTCATGTGTGTGCGAGCTGTGTGTGTGTGTGTGTGTGTGTGTGTGTGTGTGTGTGTGTGTGTGTCTGTTGTCGATTTTTGTGTGACAGTCTTTTTGTTGTGCCTCTCTGCGACTTAACATCTCCACTGTATAATAATTTTGAAAAGCATTCCTTCGGCAGCATCTTTTTCAAATTACATACGAAGGATGTTCCACTAATTCTACTTATGAGAAGAGTGTAGTATTGCTGTTCTTACCTTGAAGAAGACAGATGATGAAGACGAGGGTATCCATTGTTAATTCTTTTCCACTTGAAGGAAGAGACACTTAGCACATTATCTGCACGCAGCCGCGTGTGGTCGACTGCTCCGGTAACCTGTTGGAAGAAGGACATACTAATTAATTCCCTTGTCTTAGTGAAACACTTATAGAAATCAAAGTGCTAGTGTCCGAAATATAACAAACTTGTCTTTTTTGTAGAATTCATCAACTCTAGAGTTTTTCTCTGTTACTGTGTCCTAAGCCACAGAATTTTTTTAAAATCTTTCCATCGCTTTCGAAGTTTTTAAACGGGCGTCTCCACTATTAACTCTACACGCCGAGAGACAGAATGGAGCACGCAGCTCGCAACAGTTTGGGGGTGATAGCAGAAGTTCTGCAATAGCTGTTTTTTTTCTTCTTACACAGCTACTGTTTACACTCCGCATGGGCATTATGAGTGACATCAGTTGAAGGATGCAAATTTGCGGAGCACACACTTACATTGGCGTGTTGAAAAGCAATGCCTCCGAATTTTATATGTGAAACTGCCAAAATTTTTTAAATAAAACAAACGTTTTTACCATTCTGCGTCTTTATTCTTTATGTCTACATATTTATAACCCTCTGCCGCTAGAGGGTTCCGAATTGTCTCGTGTAACATGACGGGTTGCAGTGTAACTATGACACTGGGCGAGAAACTGGGTGCAATAATTCGGAGTGTTGATGCACATATGGAGCACTCCCTCCTTCAGCATGACAATTCCAAGCCACACACCAACGCTGCGAGATCTGCAACAATCCACCGCCTTGGGTTCACTGTCATCTATTATTCCCCATACAGTCCAGACTATGGGCCATCCAATTTTCATCTGTTTCCAGAACAATTACTTCGAGAAGTTCATTTTGATCAAGCGGTGCAAGCAGAAGTAAGGTTACGGCTCCGTAAACAAAAGTCGAGCAGTGACGATATCAACAAACTGGTTTCTCGTTGGGAGAAATGTGTTCGTCACCATGGTGATTATGTTTAGAAATATATGGACATGAAGAATAGAGGTGTAGAGTGTTAACAACAGTCGTTTTATTTAAAAAGATTAAGAGTTTGAGCATAAAATATTCGGAGGCATTACCTTTAACCACATCCTCGTGTAACACAAGCATCGAGCATTTTAAAAAAACCACTGCGGCAATTGCTGGTGTCTTTACCAAAACCATCATCCCACGGTAGCAAACTGACTACCGCTATGAGGGCGGAGAAAATAACAGACAAAGTATTTATGACTTCGGGCTCATAAAAACTGCTCATCGAAATGCATCCCTGATGACTCATTAATTTACGAAAACTCCACATTTCTTCGAGGACTAATGAAGGACAATTTTACTATGTTGTGATTAATCAATAATATATATTACTGATCCTCAGAAGAACATGAAATAAAATATGAATGACAAATTTTCTCTAGAAGACGAATTATAATGATCGATTACTTGTTACCGAAAATGTGTCGCTTGTCAGGATCATAAACATTCGGCGCCACTTGAGACATAGTGGTGCTCTCTGCACAGCTCACAACGCACTTGCTAATTCATAGTCGTTTGAGTATTTTAAACAATTGACCGGGTTTTGTAACTGGAAAAGCATTCCATTTTCAGGGACAAAACCGTGAAGTTGAATACTACATCTAGCCGGCCACTGTGGCCGAGCGGCTCTAGGCGCTTCACTCTGGAACCGCGCTGCTGCTGCGGCCGCAGGTTCGAATCCTGCCTCGTTAGTGGATATGTGTCATGTCCTTAGGTTGGTTAGATTTAAATAGTACTAAGTCTAGGGGACTGATGACGATCACATGTTAAGTCCCATAGTGCTTAGAGCCATATGAACCACTTGAACTACATCTACATTTACATACATACTCCGCCAGTCACAGTACACCTCATGGTGCAGAGTAAATCCTACCAATATTAAAGACTTTTTATCTCATTCCATATGTTTATGTCGTGCAAAAAATGACTCGTCTGACTGTGCCTTAACCTCCCGTACTTAATTTATATGATCGTTACACGGGATATGCGAAGCTCTCAGTATAATGGTCACCAGACTTCGTCGAATACAGGTCATCTAAATTGCACAGTCTATGAGGACTTACTACGAACTGAGAGTCAACCTAAAAAAGGCGAAAGGAGTAGGAGAACTGGAAACCACGAGGAATTCTGTACAGTGGTAGCAAAATTACGCATGACGGACAAAGGAAGGAGAATTTAAGCCGAAGACCATCATGGGCAAAGGGCCCATTCTTGGACAAGATAAGTCTACTAGTGAAAAACAAAGACCTTAAACTGAGGAAGAAATTTCTGGGAATTTACGTCTGGAGTACAGTAGTATATGGAATTGAGTCATGGACAGTGGGAAGACCGGGACAGCAGAGAAAGTAAGTGTTTGAGATGTAGGGCAGCAGAAGACTGTCGAAAATTCGGTGGACTGATAAGGTACGTATGGAAAACACTGACAAGAGCAAGGGACATAATGCTAGGACATCAGGGAGAAACTAGTATAGTACCTGAGGTAGCTGTAGAGGCTATAAAATCTGAGGACAGTGACTGGAATGTATTTAAATAATAAATACATTTGTATGTAATAAATTAATTTTGTATACAGTTAATGTTTTAACTAATTCATATTTAATTTAATATTTAATTAATATATAATTTTAATAGATACAACGCTAATGTCAAGCGGTAGACGTGCAGCGACAGTGTATCAAAGTAGTTGTTCCACAAATGGGAATGGAGCATTATCTCTAAATCAAGTTTTCAAGACATTATCCAGCATGTCTTGAGGTAGAGAAAAGTGTGCTCCAAGTTTTTCCCACACTCTGACTCTGCACGAAAACAATAACCTATGGACCCCTACTGCAACTTGGCTGAAACTGAAAATGCGGAAAATTCTTTTCTGGGAACAAAACACGGGTCACGAGACTTGATGTTATCAGTAAGACCCTATCACAAAATGAGAAAGTGCAGAAATTCAGATGAAAGTTCAGAGTTTTGAGAACATAACCGACATTCAAGCCCACGTGACCTGTATTCGAACATCCCAAAGAAGCACTTTCTGGTATCTGCACATGAACGTTCAGTGCATTACACCCAAATGGAGGGCGAATATATACAACACCTGAAGCATTAGAACCGACACTTGTTATTTTTTTTTTTTATTAATCGACTGTCGAAACTTTTTGGACTGGCGGAGTTCCTGTTGATGCGGAAATGCGGATAGCGCAAATAAGGGCGACGGCCCACTGAGCGAAGGTGAGGTGCCGGATACGTGCAGTGCGGTACTTACGGGCAGCGAGCCGTCGCTGGGACACACGTCGAGTGGCGGAGCCCGCGGCACTGAGGCGACAGCGGCGGAGGGGCAGAGCGTTCCGTCTACCTGCGGTGCGCTGCGCTGCGTGAGAGCGGTCCCACCAGGGGCGCAGTGTTCCGGGCCGCGCCTGACGCAACGTCAGCCTCAGAGGGCGCTGCGGATAGCATCGTGGCCCCGCCTAGGGCGCAGGGAGCAGCCAGCCGGGCTTCCACCGCTACACACTACACGCCACGCGGTGGACCTTGTGCGGCACCGAGATACGCCGCAGAAGCCTTGAGCGACATCCGGAGGGCCACTGTGTCGAGGCAGACAATGGCGGTGGCGGTAGCAGCTGCGTTGTCGTACAACGCAAGCAATTACCGGCGGACGGCGCCGAGTTAGGCCAACTCGCAGCCGCTGCACTGTCAGATCGCTAGCTCTGAGAATGGCGCTTACTACTGGAAACTACGACGCGACGTCACAACGTTTTATCACTACGAAAATATAAAGTGGAGATTCTTTTCTGCGAATCAAAGCCTCAAAACATTGCCACTTTTTTCGAACTGTCTACAGGCGTTATAATAATAAGTGGGGCTCACTGTAAAGAAATATTACAAAAACTGGGTATCCTTACGGCATCAGGTGCATACATGTACCAACCTATTGTTGACATCAGGGATAACATTACGAAGTACTTCACTACTATAAGACGCGATCAGAAAGTTTCATTTTGATGACATTGCTGCAGCATATACACTACTGCCCATTAAAATTGGTACACCACGAAGATGACGTGCTACAGACGCGAAATTTAACCGACAGGTAGAAGATGCTGCGTTATGCAAATGATTAGCTTTTCAGAGCATTCACACAAGGTTGGCGCCGGTGGCGACACCTACAACGTGCTGACATGAGGAAAGTTTCCAACCGATTTCTCATACACCAACAGCACTTGACCGGCGTTTGCCTGGTGAAACGTTGTTGTGATGCCTCGTGTAAGAAGGAGAAATGCGTACCATCACGTTTCCGACTTTGAAAATGGTCGCATTGTAGCCACTAGCGATTGCGATTTATCGTATCGCGACATTGCTGCTCGCGTTGGTCGTGATCCAATGACTGTTAGCAGAATATGGAATCGGTGGGTTCAGGAGAGTAATACGGAGCGCCGTGCTGGATCCCAACGGCCTCGTATCACTAGCAGTCGACATGACAGGCATCTTATCCGCATCGGTGTAACGGATCGTGCAGCCACGTCTCGATCCCTGAGTCAACAGATGAAGACGTTTGCAAGACAACAACCATCTGCACGTACAGTTCGGCGACGTTTGCAGCAGCATGGACTATCAGCTCGGAGACCATGGTTGCGGTTACCCTTGACGCTACATCACAGACAGGAGCGCCTGCGTCGGTGTACTCAACGAAGAACCTGGGTGCACGAATGGCAAAACGTCATGTTTTCGGATGAATCCAGGTTCTGTTTAAAGCATCATGATGGTCGCATCCGTGTTTGGCGACATCGCGGTGAACGCACATTGGAAGCGTGTAATCGTCATCGCCATACTGGCGTATCACCCGGCGTGATGGTATGGGGTGCCATTGGTTACACGTCTCGCAAACCTCTTGTTAGCACTGACGGCACTTTGAACAGTGAACGTTACATTTCCGATGTGTTACGACCCGTGGCCCTACCCTTCATTCGATCCCTGCAAAACCCTACATTTCAGCAGGATAATGGACGATCGGATGGTGCAGGTCCTGTACGGGCCTTTCTGGGTACAGAAAACGTTCGCCTCCTGCCCTGGCCAGTACATTCTCCAGATCTCTCACCAACTGAAAAAGTCTGGTCAGTGGTGGCCGAACAACTGTCTCGTCACTATACGCCAGTCACTACTCTTGATGAACTGTGGTATCCTGTTGAAACTGCATGGGCAGCTGTACCTGTACACGCCATCCAAGCTCTCTTTGACGCAATACCGAGGCGTATCAAGGCCCTTATTACGCCAGGCCAGAGGTGATTTTTCTGGGTACTGATTTCTCAGGATCTATACACCCAAATTTCGTGAAAATGTAATCACATGTCAGTGGTAGTATAATATATTTGTCCAATGAATACCCGTTTATCATCTGCATTTCTTCTTGGTGTAGAAATTTTAATGGCCAGTTGTGTATCAACCTGTGTCGACATCAGGGATATCATTACAAAGTACTTCACTTCTATAAGATGCGATCAGAAAGTTTCCTTTTGAGGACATTGCTGCAGCATATATGTAACGTAGTGCGACTCTAATGCCAATATCCACTGAACAGCTAAAACATTATGACCACACACCACCACGACGTTGGATGCCGCCTGGTGGCGCTGCGGACACGTGAGGCGGTAACAAAGTATGTAAGCGGAGCAGACACGGTTTATCCTAGCGAAGAAATGTGACGCAAATTGGGAAAGCCATTGAGATAGCGACTTTGACAAAGTACAGATTATTATTATGGCGAGCCTGTGAACGAAACTGGTCGGATGTTCACGTACTACTGTCGTGAACACCTACTGCAAGAGGCTACCTAAAATAGCTTCATTTAAAATCTTCTTTATATCGCGTGTAGTGTTTACACCGTGTGGATTTCATATGTTAAGTCGCTTGATCTGAAATAATATTGTGTTGCACCGTACGTTGATTTGGTGGTTTTGTACTAAGTAAAACCTTTCCCCTATTCCGGACGCAATGAATGTATGGTTTAATTAAATTAATTGATAAAATGACTCTGAGCACTATGGGACTTAACATCTGAGGTCATCAGTCCCCTAGAACTTAGAACTACTTAAACCTAACTAACCTAAGGACATCACACACATCCATGCCCGAGGCAGGATTCGAACCTGCGACCGTAGCGGTCGCGCGGTTCCAGACTGAAGCGCCTAGAACCGCTCGGCCACACCGGCCGGTAAATTAATTCAAGTGACTAAAAACTTCGTCATGAGGCATCTAGGAAACCTCCCTTCGTTCAGATATAGCTTTTACGTGTATAGTCCTCCCAGACAGATTTACCTATCTTTTTGAAGCTTTGACACGTTGCAACACTGACGCAAGAAATCATCAAAAATCACTCGTGTAGACACTGGAAAAAGTAGCACAAATCAAGTGGGATTCCCAAGGTCGTCATACATGATTAAAATTAATTTCTTATGAGTTATTTTATTTACATATTCGACGGGAGTTATCTCAGTAACGGTTGTTTAAAACATAATGTATAAAATACAAATTTCGCTAGAACAATCATACATAAATGAATTGTATTACAGCGATTGTGGCCATTTGACACGTTGTAGAACGGCATTTCAATGTTATCGCAATAGCTGAGCAACGCGCTTTGTAACAAAGGAACCATTTCTCATTCCTGTCCTGGCCGTGGATTGGAGGATATTTTCCATTGTCTTTTTGTTGATCAGTCAAGTATCGGAAGACTTAGAGACATGGGTATGACGCGAGCTGGAGTGGATCACATTGTCGATAATACCTTGAAAGGGAAGAACCAGAAGAAGACAACGCATTTCATTTCATCATGGATTTTACATTATGACATATCAACAATACAAGTTGTGCGTCTGGTTATCGTCAGATGCCTCTTCACAACAACACTTAATTACTGCGCGACTGCTACGGTCGCAGGTTCGAATCCTGCCTCGGGCATGGATGTTTGTGATGTCCTTAGGTTAGTTAGGTTTAACTAGTTCTAAGTTCTAGGGGACTAATGACCTCAGAAGTTGAGTCCCATAGTGCTCAGAGCCATTTGAACCATTTTTTTGAACTTAATTACTTCCGTTAGTGCTGAGCGTCTTACGGAGCATTTCCTTTGCTTCCTAACCTTAACGAGAGAGACGTATTCCTTGGTAACTTGGAATGTGTAACCAACCCAGATGAATGGTGAAAGGTCGGTGCCGGTAGCGTCAAATCTAATAAATGAGTTTAAAAAAAGAATAGTTGTGTGTTATAAACACATATGTAGCTAAATGTGTATATTTTTTAAACAGTCTGAAGGATAGGAATAATGTTTGATACCCTTACAGCTTATTGTAAACTGCGAAATATTTTTTAAAAGTTCTCTTACACAAATACGCAAAGAAAAATACAGTTAAAGAACTACGCAGTTTAATACCCCAGGTCATTATAAATATTACCTGGTAACATGGAATAAGTACCACGTACTACGCCCGGTAGGGGTTGGCGTTGGGTGGGGATAGGAGGCCTTAAGTTTGACAGATTACAAGAAGGTTTAATGCTTACAGTAGTACAGGATGAAGCTCCCCGTTTTTTGTTTGCAGATTTTATGACTCGCTCCACTCGCTTGGATGATGCAATCTGACTACATGTTGGCTTTAGCACCACCACATTAACGTCACTTCACACATTCGTGAAAATAATTTAATCTGTCACTTGCAACAGACACATCAGCTGTTAGTCCAGCCTGAGTGTTGCATTTTAATTATGTCATGAAAAATGCAGCATCGTGAAATAATACCAGTGAGTTTCCGTGTACCGCCAGAGGACTCACAAATAACTCACAATAACATAGTCAATCAAATCTGCGTGAAACTGTGCTGCCGTTCATAACAACAGTCCAAACAGTGCATAGGTTTTACTTGCACCGTCAGTGCCTGAATTACATACAATACTCATTTTAATATCATAGAACGATATTTGCTGAAAGATGGAGTGGAAATAGAATGTGCTATCACTCAGCTACGAATGGTTCCTTAGAAAAGATCCTGACGATGTTTACAAGTGAATTACCTGTCGAGCAAAAAGAAGGAATCCGAGTTGTCTCTCTCCCCCCCCCCCCCCCCCACCCCACCCCCCTCCGAGCTTCCATCGGATAGTGTGCAGAAATTCACTACGATGTAACATAAAACTAGTCACATCGGTTATAACTATTTTAATAATAATGACAAATTTCCTCTTTTTCTTCCTTCTATTGCTCTTCCCATTCGTCCTCTCTCTCACTTTTTATATCTTCGTATATATCTACGCATACTCCATAAACCACCATATGGGGCATGGTGAATTAGTCATTCTCTTTCCTGTTCTCCTCGCAAATGTAACGCGGGAAATACGACTATCTGTACGCACGAGCCGTAATTTCTCTTATTTTGTCTTCGTGACCCTTAAGCGAGATTAAATCGTTCTGTATTCAGTGGCAAATTTTGGTTCTCTTAGCTCTTTCAACAGTGTTTCGCGAAAGAAACGTCGTCTTCTGTCGAGGGATTCCCATTTGAGTTCACTGAGCATTTTCGTGATTCGCGCGTGGTGAACCAACCTACCGGTATCTTGTCTGGCACCATGCCTGTGAAGTGCTTCGATATCTTCCTTTAACCTGACCTGTCGTGAACCTCAAAGACTCTAACAGCACTTGAGAACTTTTAGCACAAGTGTTATATTCGCGATCTCCTTCTTAGATAGGCTACACATTCCTATCATTCTCCTAGTAAACCGAAACTGACCTCTCGCCTTCGCCACTACCAATCTCACGTGCTTTTTCCAGTTCACATTGCTTTGCACCTTAACGCTTAGACATTTAGTTCAAGTGACTGTGTTAAGCTGCAGACCACTAATACTCTATTCGAACATTACATGACTGTTTTTTCTATTCATTTACACTTTCCTAAATTTAGAGCAAGCTACCATTCATCAACTGAAAGAGAAATTCTGTCCAAATCGCTCACCGACGACACATTTCAGTGTACTACAGCGTAATTAGCAAACTGTTCCAGACCAATGTATACCCTATCCCTCAGATCGTCTACGTATGTAAAGGAAAAGAGCAGTCCTATCTGCTTTGCACAGGGCACTTCTGACGGTACCCTGGTCTTTGACGGGCATTCGCCGTCCAATATAATGTACTGGTCTCTCTTGCTTAAAAACTTTTCGAGCTATTCAATTTTCTGAGAAAAGTTTGCGTATGCTTACACCCTTGTTAACAGTCTTCAGTGGGGCATTGCGTGTCAAAAGCTTTATGGAAATCAAGGAATGTGAAACCTGACCTTACTCATCATCCATGATTCGCAGGATATCGTACGAAAATGAGACTAACATTGGATCTGTCTTATTATTACCAGTACTTCACTTTTTTCTTAAGTTAAGTGAAACAGTAATAGGTTACAAAGATACAGTTGCAAAAGAACACTCACAGGATTGCGGTCGTCCGGCAGCAGCTAACATGGTCATTATACGAATATATACTAGGTGTTCAAAGAAATGGCAATTTAAATATTGTGTTATTCTTTTGTTGTACTTGTTTAAAAAAGTAATGTGTAAAGAAATGGACAATTTAGAAAGCTGGTTGATGAAGGACCAATAAAGAGATAAACACATGTATAAAAAATTATTGTGTCAGGTTAATATTTAAAGAATTTACACAGGAAAATGAGAATTCGTTTTCGAAACGCTTAAATTTACTAGCAGTTCTTTCATAACACTTTTTTGTTTTCTGTGTGCAAAAGGCTTGCCGAAATGAGTGATGGATGCAGAAATTCCCTTTCATGTCGTGATAGAAGTCGCTGTCGTTGGGTACCCATCGGGTCACGGTGAAGCAGCGAACAGAGCAACGGGTGTTGCTGAGACGTAGCCCGCAGGCGGGTAGGAATGCTGGGTGTTGGCACGAAGCGAGCTTCCCAGGCAGCGATCGGCAGCGAGATTGGTCCCCCGACGGAATCCATTGACGCCCGAACGGCCGCCATCGCCAGGGCAGCAGTCGTACGTCGGCAAGCAGCTGTTGCTATTCTGCACGGCGACGGAGAACTCACATCACCGGGTCGGCATCAGATAGCTCATCGCCTTCTTCTGCTGGTACTGTGTTCGACCTCAACGTTCTCACTGAGCGAACCAAAGCAGAATTCTAGAGACCAAATCTCCATTCTGTACAAAGATTACTTTTTCCTTTTATTTATTTAGGTTATGGGCTAAGGATTGTGGCCCCATAGCTAAGTGGGATAGAGTCAGGCTACAATTTCGAAGGCCGTAGAGCAGTACTCGGTACTTCCTGTTGAAACTTCCTAGCAGATTAAAACTATATGCCGGATCAGGACTCGAACCTTGGACCTTAGCCTTTTGATTACAAGTACTCCACCGACTGAACTACCCAAGCACGATCCATGACCCGTCCTCACAGTTTGACATCCGTTAGTGCCTCATCTCTTACTTTCCAAATTTCACAGAAGTTCTCCTGCGTAACTTGCAAGAGCAGCACTCCTGGAAGAAAGGTTATTCCTGAGACCTGGCTTAAGCACAGCCTGTGGGATGTTTCCAGAATGATATTTCCATTCTGTAGCGGAGTGTGCGTTGGTATGAAACTTCGTGTCAGATTAAAACTGTGCGCCCGATAAGACTTCGAGTCTTTCTGTTACATATGGCCTTTATCGTCTCCGGTAATGACTTGTATATATGAATGATATGGACCCACGGTAATCCGACCACGTCTAGGAATGAAGAGAGAGTGTTATGAGCGAACAGCGTAGTTTTCACCGGAAGTAATTTTTGGATCGTATCAAAATAGTTGTCATATGAGTCGTGATGGATGTAAGTATAGCACAACAATGTGAAATGTGGACCGTGGTGAGATTGGGGAATACGAAACGACGAACATTTTAAATACACCGATGACTCAAAATATCAGCAACCACCTGCATAATAGCATGTTGGACCAGTCTTGGAAAGCAACACAGCAGTCATTGTGCGTGGCATGGACCCTGAAAGTCCTTGGTAGGTGCCCGGAGGCCCACAGTACCTGATGGGTACGCCTGATGTGAACAGGTCATCTAATTCCAGTAAACTACGGACGTCGAGGAGCTGGCATCTGATTAAGATGTGTCTGATCATGCTATGAATAGGTCAAGACATAGTCGTGACTTCACTAGCATGCCCCTATAACCGCATTAGCACGGTTCTGACCTTGTGACTTGGACAGGCGGCCTCCTGGAAGATGACGTCGTCACTGTCCGGAAAGACATTAAGCTATAAGGGATGCAAATGGCGTCCAACGATGTTCGCGTCGTCCAAAGGCGCCTTAGATTGCTTCCACAGATCATGAAAGCCTAGGTGACTGTTCCCTATAGCGTAATATTGCGCCAACCGCCAAGCGACTGTAGCGTGCTGTATGTTTCGAACAGCTGTTCGCCAAGATGACCACATAGTCGGACACAATAATCGGTTCAGTGTAACAAGAACCGAGATAAGTCCGACTACACGACATGTTTCCACTGATCGACGGCCAAATCTCGATGACCTTGTGGAATAACAAGTAACAAAGTCATTGGGTGAACATGAGAACACGAAGGGTCATCTGCTCAAGAAACCCGTTTTCAGCAATATGAGCTGAACGGTGTGCTCCGAAACACTTGTGCCTGCACCAGCACTGGACTCTATCGTCATATCTGCCACAGATCGCAGCCTACTCTGCTTAACCGAATGGGTAAACCTCCGTTCCCGATGTTCCGTAATGATGGATGGACACGTGTAACAATTTCTCGCCCCCTTGTGGTTTCAACGTCCTTCAACCACTTCCCTAAATGCTCACGATAGTAGCACGTGAACAACCGACCGTCTTTGTCGTCTCCGAAACGCACGTTCCCACGAGCTGACCAGTAAGAAACTGCCCTCTGACAAATTCGCTTTGTCAGTAGAATTTCCCGACTGCGCCTCTTATCGTCACTACAATTATGCGCCATTCTTCGCTTTTCCGCTTATACACTGAGGTGACAAAAGCCATGGAATACCTCCTAATATCGTGGCGGTCCTCCTTTTGCCCGGTGTAGTGCGGCAACTGGACGTGGCATGGACGCAACAAGTCGGTGGAAGTTCCGTATAGTAATACTGAGCGAAGTTGCTTCTATAGCCGTACATAATTACGAAAATGCTATCAGTGAAGAATTTTGTGCACAAACAGACCTCTCGATTACGTTCCATAACTGTTGGATGGGATTGATGTCGGGTGATCTGGGTGAAAAAATCATTCGCTCGAATTATTCAGAATATTCTTCGAACCAAACGTGAACCATTGTGGTCCAAAGAGGCGTTTGGGATCATAAAGTCAATGAATGGCTGCAAATGGTCGCAAAGTAGCCGAACATAACCATTTAAGTCAATGATCTGTTCAGTTGGACAAGACGACCTAGCCCATTCCATGTAAAAACAGCCCACACCAATACAGAGCCACCACTACTTGCACAGTGCCTTGTTGACAACTTGGGTTCGTGGCTTCGTGGGGTCTGCGTCCCACTCGACGCTTACTATCAACTCTTACCCACTGAAGTAGGGACTCATCTGGCCAAGTCACGGTTTTCCAGTGGTCTACGGTCCAACCGGTATGATCACGAGCCCAGGGGAGGCGCTGCATACAATGTCGTACAGTTACTCGTGTTGGTCACCTACTGCCACAGCCTATTATGCCAGATTTCGCCGCATTATCCTAACGGATACGATCGTCGTACGTCCGATATTTACGTCTCCGATTCTTTCGCGCAGTGTTGCTTGTCTGTTAGTACTGACGACTCTACGCAAACGCGGCCGCTCTCGATCTTTAAGTGAAGGCCGTCGGCCTCTGAGTTGTTTGCGGTGAGAGGCAATGCCAAAATTGGTATTCTCGGCATATTCTTGATACCGTAAATCTCGGAATATGGAATTCCCTTACGATTTCCGAAAGGGAACATCCCAAGCGTCAAGCTCCAATTACCATTCGCGTTCATAGTCTTAATTCCTGTAGTGCAGTCACAACAACGGCGTAAACTATTTCAGATAAATCACCTAAGTACAAATAACCGCTCACCTAGTGCCCTGCACGTTTACACCTTGCCTAACCGATCCTACCGACATCTGTATACGTGCATATCGCTATGTCACGACTTCCGTCACTTTAGTGTACACTTTCTTCACCTCGTCGCATTTTCGGAACGCCATCAGGCGCATTCCATTTCGCGGTGGGCAGTGGTCACACTGTTTTGGCTCATCATCGCATTATGCAATAGGAAGCTGCTAACGAAATGTAGCGCGTTGTGAAATAAAGCACGGTGAACGAAGGGGAATATCAAGTTCTGTCCTCATTGCGGTATTTACCGAATAACTCGGTGTACTCTAAACAATGAGTTTTTGCGGCTCCGTAGAATGTTGACATTTGCGATGCTGGTGCACTCGAAATTCGCGTATTTTACCGTTGTCCACGGTTTTGCTGTGATTGAAAAGAACTCGAAAGTATTTCGAAAATGTCAATAGCTCGATTGTTTGCTGAATTCCTGACAGGCGATTGATACGAAAAGAGATTCCCCACAGAGGGAAACAAAACCTACCGTTACACAAAGCTCGCAGGCTCCCGCCTCGAAAAAACTAGTTACTTACAACTGCGTACATGCAACGAGACAAAGCTCACTTCAGATAAAGAATAACTAATGGAATATTGAGACCTTTATTTACTGTGAAGGTGTTGTGGAAATAATAAAGTACCAGATAATATTTAGTTAATCCTCAGCATTATATCTCGCAAAATATCTCATATTCTTCTGAATTCCAGTTGTTAAATAACATTCATGTTCGGATTCCATAAATCCACCTTGCTACGTCTGAAAATTTCTCCTTACAACCTTGTTGATATGGAATAATTTCATTCAAGAGAACTTGATCAAAAACTCCATCACGGACATCAAGAGTCAAAAGTAATTTTGGTGAAATTTGCTCAATATCATCAGTGTCTTTTAACGCGCGAATTGTTGCTCTGTGGCCTGAATTTCAGTGTGTGTGTGTGTGTGTGTGTGTGTGTGTGTGTGTGTGTGTGTCCGAAGTTCCACATGTCGTCCTAACTTACTGGACTGATTTCTACCAAACTTGGTACACACGTACCTTACTGTCAGGCGACGATCTCTATGGCGGTAAAACTCACCCAGCCACCCATCGAAAGGGTGGTGATGAGGGAGAAAAAGAGGCACGCCTGTCCATGCTTGAATTCTCAGTATTTATTTATCTAGTATTTGAGACTGACTTGCAAACAAACCTAGCACATAATAACAAACCATTATGAATTTTTTGCTGGCTGACAATACCTGAAAAATGATGAAAGGGAAAATGTTTATAGCTTACTTCTCTCCCGTCGTTTATGCAGTAAGCAGTAGGCACGACGCTATAGTTTATTACTTACTTACTGTTAATTGCATTGGTGACACATTTTATAAATAGCATATAAATATACCACTTAATGTAGGTGCAGAATTATATCACTGCACGACACATAGTTCTGGTGATGTGACTTCATGAACAATGAGATGCGTGAAACACTGCCGCAACGAGGATGAAGTTTAAATTGATTACTTCCTTTTTGTCAGCTCCGTTCGCAACACATTTCGCTGACAGTGTCAACATACGCCGCTGAAAGCACCTACAATATTGTATCATTGCACGACACATGGTTCGTGATGCATGAAATCATAAAAATTAAGCGTAACGCCAGAAGCTGCTCGGTATGGGTGTGGGCGCACAGCTATAAATAAATACCTGGGCAACTTCATGCTTCTCCGTTAGTATTCTATAACATTCACAAAACGTTCAATGCTTATAAGAGTAGAGTATCGTCGAAACAGCTGCTACCGACTTGTTTACGAGCACTTAGAACTACTGTCTACTCATAATTAAAGTCCTTTGTTTTAGACAAACACTTTCAGTGCTGTGCCGCTCCAATTCCATTTGCATTGTAAGTCCTTACCACACGCCGTAAGATGTTCAGATCTTTTGGAAGCTCCTCTGCACCTTACGCTCCCGTGTCTCTCTCAAAGCCCCTTGAACGTTAGGTATGCGAAGTATTAGTGTGCGTCATCAAATATCTATAATACTGAAAATTGAAATTCGCAGTTACAGTTGTTAAACTGCAACTCTAATATTTCCATGTTTATAACTAGTATCACTTCGCTTTTCAACTCATGACAAGTTTCTTACGTGGACTGTCAGTATTGAGTCATCGCATAGGTTCTACTCTTGCATCTTCTTTACATATCATTCATCCTTTACGTATAACATTTCGTATGTACACATTCCGTATGTCTTGTCGAGTGCGAATTCCACTTAAATTTTTGAGGCTAGGTATTTCCTATTTGCGTTCTGTCGTACGTTCAGTACAGCCGCCTGTTGTTGGAATCAGTGTTACAGCTTAAAGTAGTACATGTTAGCGTAAATTAACGCTCAATGCAACAGTTTACGATGCAGGGAGGTGAGGCACACCCGCATCTAATCTGTGAGTAGTGTTAAGGATTCTTTGTGCCGTACAACACGTCGACAGGTTGCGATTTCTCTGTGATTTTCCGCTTTCGTGTAGGATAATTTGAGGCTAGTTCCTAGTTTCCGCCACAGAAACACAATACAGATCCTAGCTGATATAATAACTACACAGGCAACAGACACAAGATTTCTTCACATGCAAGGCTACGTTGTGTAGTGGGAACGACAATGGGCCATACAAACGGATTATAGATTTGTCACGTATGTATACCATTGTGTGTGTGTATGTGTGTGTGTGTTTGTGGAAGGACAAGGGGGCGGGTGTAATAATTACATACAGCAATGTATTTCTATTTGATGAAGAATCACCGCTTAAATGCTTTGGAACACCATCTAGAATTTGGCCGTGTATCATTATCTTAGCACTGTGTAAACCATTGTAACTACCTTTCACCTCAAATAACCTAAAAATATATCTGTGGACGCTGGGTTGCCGAGCTGATACCCACCCTCCTTCAATTATCTCTGTGCCGTCTTCCCCAAAATCCCCTGGGAAAATATCTCTCGATCTTTCACATTTATTCAGTACTTTTCATCGTTGTTTATGTGGTGACTGGGCACTTTACAATGTAGCTGTTCCGCGTCACCTGAATCTTACGGATGATATGGCGAGTGACGACATGCGTGCACAAAGAAAAAGAGAACAGAAAACTGACAGTAATTCTTTTTCCTTTATACCAGTTTTTCGAATACAGGTTGTAGTCACATGCACCTCTGTTGCTAGCACGAGGTCTAAATTAGTATGAAAGGTGACAGTTCCATTATGAGTTGCGAAGCCAACAAATGAAAGTATGAAATCTTAGATGCAATGACAACGATCTGAAGAGTAGCCCGAAGTCTACATTATGCTAACAGGTGGTTAAGTTCACTAAGAGGTGTCGAATACTTCAATTACTCCGCTGTTACTGTGAATTTCACTGGGTCCTTCAAGTGGGAGCGACGATGGAAGGTATTCCCGGCAGAGTGCTTCGTCGTGAGAGTGATTCTCAGTAGATATGCAAGGTTCAGACACTCGTGACGGTAGAATGCCAAGGACAGTGAACAATTTTCCTGCGCGGATCTCAAAGTGCGGGGCACGACGTGATCGCAGAGGTTGCCGTGGCACACGCTCGCACGTGATGATGCGGACTGCTCGTGCGCGCTAGCTGGATGCGTTGCCAGTAGGCCTTAGCTTCAAGTTCGCGACAACGACAAACTATTACTGTTTTGTGATATTAAGAAAGGAAACTGACAGTGTTTCACTGGAAAACAAGGAAGGTTATTGTCGAATAATATTGCGAGATATTATTTAGGTGCTTTTAGCACTATAATTTTATTCATTTATTCAAAACATATCCCTTCAAGGGCTCGACCTCTTAAAGTCTTCACCACGAAAATTATTCTGCTTGTCCTCTGCTGTTCAAGGCGAACTGTAAGTGTCAAATGCGAAATTCTGGTACACTTTAAGACTGTGGGTTAATATAAGCTGATGAGGCAAAACATTATGACTACCGCCCACTGCAAGATATGGTGGCGTTGCATGCATGTGAAGTAGTAAGGACAGTATAGAGGATGGTCAGAAACAGTCTGAAAAGGTTGTAAGAGTGTTAGAGGGTAGTTTGTGCTGAGCAATAATTTTTAAGGAAGAAAAATCGATGTGTTGTGCCGTTTCCTAGTTAATTAGCAGGCTGCTGCGCGAGCAAATTCAAGAGCCACGCCCCTAGATACAATTAGTGTCAGTTGGTCTCATAGAGTGGATGACAGCGCGTGAGAATGCTCAGCCTTTGGCTCGCATTCCGTCCTAACTAGGGTCTCATCTCTCGTTCGCATTTAGGGATTTACAAAACCAAATGAAGAGCAATATCAAAATGGCATCTGTTATATCGGACACGTCCGGAAGAACAGACGCCATCTTCATATCGTTTAAGGCTAAGCGGCTGATGACCTCCTTCAGTGCGGATGCACACGATTGGCCTGAACTCTTACGGGACTCGGTGGATCGTCTACCGCAAGTAATTGGTATAATGGCAGGGGCACTACGAATGTAGTGTGTGGACTATAAGCTGAGAATGTGGGTCTCACTGGGAGCGTGCTGGCGATAAATCCCTGCAGTCGCAGTATCCTCAGTGCCCTCGATGGCTCAGATGGATAGAGAGTCTGACATGTAAGCAGGAGATCCCGTGTTCGAGTCCCGGTCGGGGCACACATTTTCAACTGTCCCCATTGATGTACATCAACGCCCGTCAGCAGCTTACGGTATTGATTTAATTACAATTTCAAATGGAGAACACGTTTGGTGACACCGTCTCTGGCAGGCCACTTGAATTAGTGCACACGACTTCCTCTCTGGGTAACTTCAGTGCTAATTACTCGGAACTCGGAAACGGCGAAACATACCGATCTTTTTCTTAACAATTATTTCGCAACTCAAACTACCATGCAACTTCCTTACCACCTTTTGAGACTCCTTCTGACCCTCCAGTATAAGTGGAGTAGAAGCGAATGTGGAATCATTCTAATGACAACACAAATGAGTAAATCCATTGGCATAAGCGACTATGACAAAGGACTGATTCGTACGGCTTGGCCGTGGGAGGGAGCATCTCGGAAAAGGCAAAGCCGGTCGACTGGTCGCATGGTACTGTCGTGTGGGTACATGGAAAGTGATAGAAGAACGATAAAGCGTAGAACATCCACAGGGGACTTGTCCTCTCTGCAAAGCAGGGTAGGTACATCGTGTACCAGATCTGACGGCAGCGTCCACAACTCGTGGTCTTGCGGTCGCATTCTCGCTTCCCGAGCACGGGGTCCCGGGTTCGATTCCCGACGGGGTCAGGGATTTTCGCCTGCCTCGAGATGACTGGGTATTTATGTTGTCCTCATCATTTCATCATCATTCATGAAACTGACGAGTTTGGACTGAGCAAAGGTTGGGAATTTGTACGGGCGCTGATAACCGCGCACTTGAGCGCCCAACAAACCAAACATCATCGTCGTCATCTTCTGACGACAGCATACAATGCTGGTGCAGGTAGTAGTATTACAGGGTACACCATTCAGTGCACATTGCTGAACACGGGACTCCACTGCGGACGACATCTGCATCTGCCCATATCAACCTAATGACATCGTTAATAATGACTGCAGTGAGGACTCTTTCTTAGACAATGCACCGTGGATCAATTGAAAAGAGTGCCTCGTGCAATTAATCACATTTCTAGTTATACCGTACCGATGGACGCGTCCACATACGCGGTCAGCCAGGTGAACGGCTGCCTGATACATGCACCACGCCAGGGATGCGAACGACTCGATCCGTTATGTTCTATTGTTCCCGCTAGGTGTCATTCCCAATGGAGATGTCATCTCCCAGCACGATAACTGTACGTGTCACAATGCCAGAATCGTACTACAGTCGTTTCAGGAGCATGAAATTTCGTCTCGTCTACATCCGAGGGAACACACATGTGACGTTACCAGGCGCCATCTGCGCGTCCACCAACAGCCGTCCCGAGATTTACGTAGACTTCTGGTATCGTGTATCAGTGGAAACCTACACAGGAACTTTCTAATCAATGCTAGGCGGAATCGCTGTTGTATTACACTCCTGAGGTGGGCCAACAAGCTATCAATGAGGAGGTCGTACCGTTTTGTCTCACAACATTTGCCCGACAGGGCGGTGAGTCTGATGCATTGCAGTTGGCTCAAGAATAGGTGTTCAGATTTCAAAGTTTTCTCGGCTAGAGTCAGCATCCACGTAATGATTCAGAATTGTTGCCCTAGTATGTTTTAAAATACTGTTTGAACGTGTCGGCTCTTTGCAAGAGTGGCGCAACGTTGATTCATTATTTTTAAAGATGGAGTTATCTACAACCCTATAGAAGTTACACGAACAGTTCACAAAGATATGCCACGACTAATGACTACGTTATCCAATTGATTCGATATCAGCTACTGTACAAATGGTGAACTAATTACCACAGAGAATAATTGAGATGCATGTGTGCAGAGGCAAATTTAACCTTAATAAATAGGAGAAAGCTAAAAATACAGTGACAGTGCAAGCAACATCGAAGCAAACGATACTTCAAATGAAGTGACATCCGAAAGTAAAAGATTTACAACGGCAGTACAAACAGCGTGAGATTCGCAAGTGAAGAGAAAAATCTTAGTTTATAGGCTACTTTCACAGATAGTTTGCAGCTGGAGTTCGGGACCATCCCGTGTGTCCGTAGACTGGCGCTGAAGCGGTCGCGGAACTCAGCAGCTCGCACCATATGCAGCCAGACTGGCTTGTGCGCTGTGCGGGAAGCGGCTCAGCATGGGCCGAGCCCGGCGTCTCCGGCCGGGAGAACACAATCATTACTGGAACGCCTGGAATGCGCTCCAGAGCGGCTGCCGCAGCCGTAATAGCGTTTTTAGTGGCCGCGCCCTTTGTGGCAGCCAGCCGGTGTGCGCTTTATAGCGCAGCGGGGTTGCGCTAGGATGGTTTTAATTAATCTTCCGCCCGTTCCGGACGGTGCGACCGTTATACACGGCTACCTACCTACCTGCAGTCACCCCGAACTTTATTAAAAAATTTCCTCCCCCCCCTGCCACGAGAGCTGCATTTTTACCATCCAAGATGAGTGTGGAAAAGCAAAGCCTAACTACCGCAGGATCTGCCTAGAAGAGACGATGAAGTAAGTTTTCAACAAAGTAGGTTAGCCACTGGGATATGCAGTACAAGTTGGGACTTAATACTCCTCTTAATATGCCGACCGACGTGTAAATGGCGTTGTGCGAAAAAAAAGGGATGCACGTGCTCATGCAGAGTAGTCATATGAAGAAAGGCTACACGTTAAGATGTAGCTGCCACGTGCTTCCAGTCAGCCTTGGCAAATATCATGGCACAATGGCGTGAAGGATGGACGTCTGGTTCTGCAAAATGCTCCCAGGGAGAAGCATGTAACCTGCAGGTGTGGTGACATATGACTAAAGATAAATCTATCTGCGAAATTCTCACAACTGTATAACGAAAATAAATTTGTCTGAAGTTCTGTGGACAGAAACAAGTTTCAGCGCTGCAATCAACCACCAAAACGGCATGCCACTCCTCCTTCAGTCGACAAAGTCGACAGGAAAATCAAAACCACGAAGACTACACTATGTGTGAACTGTATAATATCTTCCTGGGAACTGAGGAAGAAAGGCGTGTTCTGCTAGGACAGCACCTAATACTTTCTTATATTAAATTCTGGTTTTCTTGTCTCAGACTTTTCTCCAGCCGCGCGGACTGGCAGCGCGGTTAGAGGCGCCATGTCACGGATTGTGCGGCCCGTCAGGCCGGAGTTTCCAGTCCTTCCTCGGGCATGTGTGTGTGTGTGTGTGTGTGTGTGTGTGTGTGTGTGTGTGTGTGTGTGTGTTTTATTAGCATAAGTAAGTCTAGGGCCCGAAGATCTCAGCAGTTCGGTCCCTTAGGAATTCACAGACACATTTCACGTGTCTCCATCTTCTGAGCGTTCATTTATTATAATATTACTCCAACCACTGGTCTACAAATTTTCTGTTTTTAATTTTTACAGATACGCAAGTTGCGGTGCTTTATGCATTTAAACGCGGCAAACGCGAATATCAAAGATAAAATTTTCTCCTGGCACAGGGCACCAAGTAAATAAGCTGTTTACCTTTCAGCCTCTGATGTTGAACTTTATAAGAGCTACATGCAATGGTATTTTAAGCTTAGTAAGTCTTCTGCCGTGAATGAGTGAAGCGGACGCTATCAATAATTTTTGGCCACACTGCTTTACACTCTTTTGATCTTCATCCTGTCACGTGAGCACCGTAGAATGTAGAAACAAGAAGTGATTCTAATTGTTGTTAATCATGAATGCGTGCTCTTGTGCAGCGTTAGTTCACTGTTACTGGAACTAGTGTAGTGCCGGCTGGCTATGAATGTATGTGAGGTGAAGTGCTGTAACTGAGTGACTAGTATGTGGAGATTCCAATGTCACAGCGATGCTGTTTGATTTGCAAGAGTGTGACATTAAGTATTGCTGGTATCTGTGTAAGTGAGACTGTCGCGCAAGAGAAGAACACTACACACAGAGGGAAAGGCCTCCACGAACGGCTCTGATGCTTGGGTCAAAAAACATTGCCGAAGAACCCCTAGCGAATCCGAAAAAAATTGTTCTCCCACTGCTGGACATTGAGTTGGGAATCATGAGAGCATTTGTGAAGGCTGGGTACACGAATGAAGCAGCGTTTCAGTAGTTGGGTTACAAGTTTCCACGAGTCAGCGCAGAGAAGATAAAGTATATATTCATTGGTCTACATGTACGCCAGCTGTTGGGGACATGCAATCTGAATCCACTCTAACCCCTGATCAGCTGCATGCATGCGACTGTTTTTGTAACATAACAACATTGTTCTCAGGAAAAGAATATAGCCGAAAATAGCGGGAACCTTGTGGACGAATTTTTTAATGCTTATAAGGTCACTGACTGCCACATGACCTCCAAGTTTCACTTCCTCTACTCCCACTTCGGTGTGTTGCCAGAGAATTCTGGCGAATTCTGTGATGAGCAGGGCTAGCAGTTCCATCACGACATTTCTCTCACGGCACAGCGGTACCCAAGACAGTGGACTCGTACCACGTTGGCTGATTTCTGCTGGATGCTACAGAGAGATGCCTCAGGTACCGCTCACAAGAGAAAAGCAAAGTAACGGCGTGAATAAACTTGGTAAGTCCAGTTGAGGTATATATCGTATTCATTATGGTAGGTACAACGTTAAGTTCCACTTACGCGTAACCCTGACCTAGGAGACAATTTTGATTGTGTTATTCGTGTACAGCGCATCGAAATCTGTAAACACCGTCTACTTTGGTTTCTGCAAAAAAATTCACTGCCGACCACCTCAGTTCTGTGATTTTTTGAGAGATTTTGCATTCCACCTCCCTGACACCCCGATGGGTGCCATTGTTGCTCGAGACAAGCCACGTATTCCTACGTTGTCGCCTTCTGGATGGTCACTTTCTACAGTCGACTGTTCTTTGATCTGTAAGTGGTGGCATTAGCCTCCGCTCGCTGTACCCTTCCAGCCCGGTGCACTAAAGTCAACAGAGTCCAAGTGCCTAATTTATTTAATGTATTTTAATCGCAGGACGGGAGGATTTTTAACCAAACAGTTCACAAGACCATATACGACTTCGTACCGACCCCGAAGCCGGAACTACATTTGACAAGCTCTTCAGAAAATAGGAGCGAGGGTAAACGTGAAAGGAAACTAAGCTTTCGTGTTTGAACGACTCCAAGTCCTCTTTCACGCGATAAGGCGCGTCGAATCGGCTGTAATGGCCGTTGTGTGGCCCCAGGGCGAAAGCGGAGATAGCGTTCTGACGTGGCAGCCGTCGCTCAAGCCGCTCCCAATGACGGAGCTTGCGCAAGGAGGGCTGTCGTGGAATGCACAGAATTCGCTCCAGCGTGCGCGTGTGCAGGTGGAGACTGTCAGCAGTCGGGCGTACGCTCTGGAGCTAATCGTCTCTCATTACTCGTAATTTTACTGCTAATGGATCCGAAGTAAATTACAGTGCTGTGACCGAAGAACTGCTGAGGACAGTTTGCGTAGAGAACTGTAATTAGGAGTGCACTGCTGATGCCTAGACACACGCTGAGGCGTTACTACGTTAGGCAGAAAATCCGCTGCAGTGAGAAAGGAGAGGCTCGTGTTCTAATGTGGTTAAGACTTCCGCGAGCATCTGTGTCACTCTCTAAAGTAGTACTTGTCTCTGCAGAGGCGAAAACTGAGTGGTGTTCGCAGATATTTTGTTTCCGGAAAACCGTTCTCCTTTGTCCAAGAACTACACTTTCAATTAAAATAATCGAGTTTGAAGCTGTGACCTTTTAAGAACTTTGTTTTAGTCACGAAAATTTTTCGTAAGATCATGTAGCAATACCTTTTAGGTTTGGTTTCACTGAGCAGAATTAATACATGAATCATATTCTCACAACAAGGAAGTTTGGAAAGAAAACTTTTGATAGATTACAAAATGATATCAGCTAAACAAAACGAGGGTAGTGGAGTGTAAGCGAATTAAAGTACGAGATGCTGAGAGAATTAGATTGGTGTGTGTGTGTGTGTGTGTGTGTGTGTGTGTGTGTGCGTGTGTGAATTCCTAAGGGACCAAACTGCTGAGGTCACCCGTCCGTAGACTTACACTCTACGCAGACTAACTTACGCTAAGAACAATACACACACCCACGCCCGAGGGAGGTCTCGAATCTCAGGCGGAAGGGACCGCTCAATCCGTTACATGGCGCCTCTAATCGAGTGGCCACTCCACGCGGCAAATTAGATTGGAAAATGAGACACCAAAATTTTGTAACATCGAATATGTGTGTGTGTGGGTGGGTGGATGGGTGTGTGTGTGTGTGTGTGTGTGTGTGTGTGTGTGTGTGTGTGTGTGTGTTAGGCAATCTTTTACAAAGGTATTTGCCTGTAATGTAGCCTAGTACAGAATTGAAACGTGGGTGTTGAACGGGTCAGACTAGAAGATAATAGAAGATTTAGAAATGTGGTGTTACACAATTATGATGATTCTATGGGTTGTTCTGGTAACTAATAATGCGGCACTGAACCGAATCTGGGGAAAAAGAAATTTATCATTCAACATAAGAGAAGGGATCGGTTGAAAGGACACATCATGAGGCATCAATAAACCATCAGTTCGGTTGAGTAGGAATTGTAGAAGACGACCAGGGCTTGACTGATGTAAGTAGATTGCAGTAGTTATGCAGAGATGAAGAATCTTCGAAGAGATAGACAAGCCTGAAGAGCTTCTTCAGATCATTCTTTGTAATCAAGATCGCAATAACTTTGTGATACTACACAAAAATTGTTTACAGTTGCTTAAGTTCATTTACTTTATGTTTTGAAAGCGAACTGAAGATGCAAGAATCAGTTGGAAACATTAAGTACCAGAAATGTCATAAATACAGCTGATTCTGCGTCCTATTATTAAACATCTGTATAGAATCTAAACAGCTCTTCATCATGAATATCAATGGTTCGGTAGAAGAGATGTGTTTCACAGTAGAGAAGATGAACAAGTGATCATAGCTCTTAAGGTAAGCACTTCGGCATACATGTTTACTGGACCATTGTACTGTTTTGGTTCGCACTACCTCATCGCAAGACGAGGAAAGCAAAGAGTTTGCAGGCGAATAGGGTCATAGGAATCACAACGATTTTCGCTTATAACTTTCGACTCGGTCGTTTCCTCACCAAGATCGCTTACCCCAAATTGACACATTTACCCTTCTCCTTCGTCCCAGAAAGTTTCTGACATCATCAGGGACTCACCCGCTATATACTGCATGTGGTAACGACCCTATGCACTCCGTTGGGATAATCCCGAAGGTAGATTTGCATCTCTATATTTCGTCCCATTAAGAACACCGAGTTGAGTACAGCAGACTCACGCCTCGTCCGGATTCGGCCATCAAATACACCGACTACGTCTTCAACGTGATCATTAGTGCTGTAATTTAGCACAGGATCCGGTGATGACCCATATGTCGGGCCTAGTTCATGGAGATGGTGGGGGTAACATCGTACTGACAGGCTCTCTGCATTGATTTTCGTGCGCTCTGCAAGAGCAGTATGGTATGGACTGTAGTCTTCATCTACCTGTCACCTGCCGTCAGGTCCGATTCCTTGGTAACAGATCAATTTGCTGTCGCAGAAATGCACGTACCAGTTAGTGACCGATGTAAGAGGAGCAGCACAGAGAAGTCTCACCCTAGTATCCAACCAGCTACGGTATGTCATTATCACTACTGACGCTTCATGTCGAAACAAATGCCGCATTGGTAATTTCAGGCTATAGTATTTGATATTCTATATAGGAAACTGGACGCTCATCCGTCTTTGCCAGAGCGCTCCCGTCAGTTTTTCCACGTGTCTTCGGCTCTCTGCAGTTGACATCATTCACCGCGTGAACCGAATACATTCTCAGAGAAACTCACTTTCTTCTCTACCCTCCAGAAAGAAAGAGATTCCGTAATGGACCTTAAAGCCACTCGGTCTGCTTTTGTCGCCGCCCTAATCACGAGTCTGAGCGCCCCGCCGCCGCCGCGGCTGACAATTTGTTACAAAAGAAATTGCCACGCCACAAAGTTTCACCGCGGCCCCAAAGTTTTTTCGAACCACCTCCGGTCACGCTCTTTTTCGTAAGAGGGTACAGCAGGGAGATGGACGGCGGGCGCTCAAAGGCGCTGGAATGGTCTCGACGAATGAAGTCTCGCTGCAACTTTTTTATAAAAATTATCCTCAATCCATTGCCCCGCAGCCTGCGGCAATCCAGAAATTCCACGGAAATGGAGCGCAGGGGTGGCCGCGCTGGCCGCTTGCAGAGATGCAAGCCAGCGAGCGGCGCGCCCGTCATAAATTGTATTAATGCCACCTGGTTTATTCGACCCGCCGCCCCGGCTGCAGCTGACTTAATCTCGCGAGTGCCGCTGTCTGCACCTTCTGGCTGCTGCCGCCCCTCCTCCCCCCCCCCCACCTTCCACCACCCCAACATCTACGAACCCACCTCTTCTACCCCTTGTAGTCCTCTGCGTGAGAGCGATAACTCGTAAGAGGATTGCTCAGCCGCGGAACCCTTGTGCGCCACTACTCATCTTATTTTACAAAACACGGGAAACGCCATTTTCGGCCGAGCTACACTTTTAAGACGCTGTGCATCGGGGTATGTTAAATCTTATCTTCTACCTTCGTTTAAGGAAGACGTGTTTAAAATTGGTCAAATACGTTGACATTTTTGCCATCCTGTAGTTCTACAGCATGTTAGAAATATTGTCTTCAGTTCTCAGGGTTTAATTCGAACTACAAATGATGTGAAAGCTGTTTTGTTCCAAACTACGCGCAGTGCCACGCCACATTTCCTACATGATTCTGTCCATGTTCTCGATATATTACCTCCTGCCATCAGAGAAGACATATGTAGAATATATGAGGCTGTGATCTCATTAAGGTGTGCGACTAATTTTGCTTTATTAAGGAACTGCATACATGGTGGAACACAAATACCAACGGAAGTTTCAATAACCTCATAGAGAAAAGACGGTCAAAGACAACATTTTGCGCATCTGCTACTGTTAAAATTCCTTCCTGTGATATTTTCGTAAGGTTCAGTTATGGTATCACGGCAATAACCAGGGTTCGTATGGGACAAAGTATTTGATGCAGGTTGCTTCGCTACTGAATAAGATTGGCGATGTTGGCATTGATAGTTCTCAAGTGTCAGTAGGGAAATTGCCGGAAGTACGCGCCAGAACAATGAGCCTAGAAGAAAATAGTTACACGAAGAGCAAAAAGACCGAATGTATGGTTATAGCCAAATTAAGATCCATTTTTCTGGCGTAAATGCTAATAAAACCTTCTTTCGGCATATCCCGCAACTTCTACTTTCCAAAGTATAACTTTATTTAAATTTATGTGAACTAAAAACTTCCATGTGTCATACACACGAATTTAAAAAGAAATTGTTGAAAAAGTTCTAAGACTGATATTAAAAAATTGTTAGCCAGATTTGTGTTCTAAGAATAAATTACGATAGTTTGAAATTGATAACTTACTCTTGAGAAAATGTTCCTCATGTGATAGTATGTGTTCTAAAAGTATCCAGCAACGTCCTAATCATATTAATTGAGAAAGAAAATTGAAAAAAAAACAGATTATAGGCAATAAAATAATGACAACATGTGCAAAATTTGGTTCAGTTACCTCTCAAACAGTATACGTTACATTAGCTTACATGTACCCATGTGACACCTCGACTCTTACCAATGAGCGGTCTGTTATAATCTTTCGTGTTTTTACATACGTTACTGTTTTGATCTTCAGTCTTACGACTGGTTTGACGCAGCTCTGCACGATACTCTATCCTGCGCAAGCCTCTTCATCTCCAAATAACTACTGCAGCTTACATCCTTCTGAATCTGCTTACTGTGCTCATCTCATGGTCTTCCTATGCAATTTTTACCTCCAAAACTTCCCTCCAATACTGCCCTCACAATTCCTTGACGTCTCAAAAGTGTACTGTTGACCAATCCCTTTATTTTGTAAGGTTTATCACTTCTTTTTTTTCTCCCCAACTACATTCAGTACCTCTTCACTAGCTGCGCGATCTAACCAATCTAATCTTCATCATACTTCTGTAACACCACATTTCGAAAGATTCTATTGTCTTCCTGTGTGAAGTGCTCATCGCCCCAGTTTCACTTCCGCAAAAGGCTACACACCAGACAAAGCCTTCACAAGAGAATTCCCAACACTTAAATCTACAGTCAATGTTAAGAAATTTCTCTTTTTCAGAAAGACTTTCCTTACCATTGCCACTCTACATTTTATATCCTTTCTCTTTCGTCCATAGTCGTTCGATTGCCCAAGTGTCGAAACTCATCACAAAATCGGAACATTTCTGGCATATTCTTGTGATTTACTTCAACAGAGGGTGACAACAGCGGAGACAACCACAAACGTTTGCGTAGTGTATAGGGTAAATGAAATGTCGTGTGACTAGGGCCTCCCGTCGGGTAGCCAGTTCGCCGGGTGCAAGTCTTTCGATTTGACGCCACTTCGGCGACTTGCGCCTCTGTGGGGATCAAATGATGATGATTAGGACAACACAACACCCAGTCCCTGAGCGTAGAGAATCTCCGAACCAGACGGGAATCGAACCCGGTCCCATAGGATTGACATTCTGTCGCGCTTATCACTCACCTACCGGGACCGGACGTGTATGGGGCTAATACCGCTGGATAGGGCACGGCAAGTAAATAGTTTCCTCGCTTTAAGGAGGATCGTTTTGACGTTAGTGAACTCTTCACGTTCAGGAAAACTTCCGGGGTTTGATGAAGATCGTTTAAAAGCATTGATCCACAATCATCCACGTCAGTATACTCGAGAACTGACAACTGTGATGAACTGTGTTCATTCCACCATCGTGCGACTTTTCCGTCCGATAGAGACGGTTCAAAAATCACGTGTATGGGCGTCGCATGCTCTAAGCCAATATCACAAAATTCAGCGGGGAGCCACCCATGCATCTCTGCTTGCTCGTCATCATCACGCTCGTGCACAACACCACCCATTCCTAGCACGAATCGATTCTGTTCACGAAAAATGATGTCTTTATGCTAACATAAGGAAAAAGGAAACGAATGATTGAGCCCAGAGAAAGCGGCGACTCCCCTCACAAAGACGAGCGCCCATCCACAAAAATAATGTTATGCATCCTGTGGACCAGCGACGGTGTGGTGTTCTACGAATTGCTTCGCCGAGATGTAGTCATCACTGCCGACGTTTATTGTCAACAACTGAGATGCAGTCAAACAAAAACGACAAGGAAGAATGTGCGCAGTGGTGCTACAGTATAACACCACCCCCCTCCCCCCCCCCCCCCCCCGCCGTAATTTACAGCAAAAAACACTATACAGGAGATCAGTTGTGAAGTCATTCCGCGCCCAACTTATTCCCATGACCTTACACCCTCACATTTTCGCTCTCTCGCCCTCTCTCCTAGAAGGAACTTTTTTCCTAATGAAAATGCTGTTCGAATATTACTTGACGAGTTCTTCGCCTCAAAACCACGTGATTTCTACAGTCGCGGAATCGAAAAATTAGCCCAGCGTTGCCAGATTATTGTAAATAATGAAGATGAATTACAGGATGATAATGAAGATCAATATACAGGATGTACATAAAGTCCGGGAACACTTTCAATTATTTATTGCACAAGAACCAAACGTTATACAGATACCATACATATGTCATTTTGAAGAGAAATCCTGAAAGGTTTTTTCATGTATACCGCTACAGCGCAGTGTGGTAATTGCCGATAGTCAGAGCTAGTCGCAAACATGGCGAGTTCAGATGCGGAGCGAGCTTTCTGTGTGTTGGAGTTCGAGAGAAACAAGTGTGCTACAGATGTTCAACGGATGATGCAGCAATGCCTGACGCCTCAAATGCAATCGGACTCTCCGTTCACCTTTCAGCAGGATGGGGCTGCATCCAGTTTTCATCGTGAAGTCATGGTTAGCTGAACAGAGAGCTGCCGCATCGATGGGTCGGCCGTGCTACAGAAGGGGACTGCTGTTACTTGAAATGGCCTCTCCGATCACCAGATAACACTCTGTGTAACTTTTTTCTGTGGGGACACGTTAAAGATCTGGTGTATGTACCGCCTCTGCCACGTGATGTAGCAGAGCTCCGGGAGAGAATACGGCGAGCGACTGCCACAGTTGACTATGCCATGCTGGGACGGGTATGGCTAGATTTCGATTACCATACTGACGTTTGCCGGGTCATTCATGGTTCGCATATCGAATGTTTGTAAAAAAAACTTTCAGAGTTTCTCTTCAAAATGCAATATGTATGACATCTGTACAATGTTTAGTACTTCGGCAATAAATAATTGAAAGTGTTCCCGGACTTTATGTACACCCTGTATTATTGATTACGAAAATCTCTGTTATGTGTCTCGGTTATGTTTATTAAACTTATGGTAAGACGCTGCGAACTTGTGCACCAACCCAATAATACGTAAAAAAATATTTTTGAGTTTCTATATGCGTGTGCTAAGCAGCGTGACAGAATGTCAAATAATATTGCTACAGAAAATCTAAGAAATAGCTTCAGTCGTATATAATAACCTTGTATCTCACTTCTTATTACATTTCAGTGGGAGTCAATAGCCCATATTGTCACCTAGTTTTTCAACAAGAGTGATCTGTGACTTCTCTATAGAAGCCTGCTTTCAGGTGTACTCTCATCCACAGAGACTTCTGAATTTACCGATGAAACAAGTTACTTTCCCAGCGCAGGTTCGAAGCGAAACACGAGGAAAACGAATCCCTGAGCTTGTATAAGGCTGTCATTTCGAAAGTCTGACAAAGAGAAACGGAAGCTATTGTTCTCACTTCAAGTTCTTTAGCTCTCTGTAAGTGCCGTAAATTCTTGGCGGACAGCGTCTCTCCTCGCAGAAGCTGAGAAACAAACAAATCCGCCCCACACGAGAAGAACACAGCTGACGCGGCGCGAGGCTCAGCAAGCAGCCTGGGCGGATCTCGAGGCCGATGAAGGAAGACGCGATAAAAATAAAAAAAGGGGCTAGAGCGCAGAAGGAAGAAAATAAAGAGCGTTCCGCGCGGAGACAGCAGTCTCCGTGTCTCGGGCGGGTCTCTTGATTAAAGTCGCAGCTGCCGCTCCGCAGACACCGGGGGATTATACCAGGGGAGGCGGTGCAGCCTGCGGCACTGAGCGTGACGTATCTAGCGGCCCCTGCTGTCGCTGCGTAACCTTCTCAAAGCTCCACACCACTAAGAGAAAAGGCCAATGCTGGCGAACTTTATCAGACAACCAACATAAACACCCTCTAACACAAGAAGAAAACGACGTACCACGAAGGAATTATCGGAAGGAAACATGATTAAAATTTCAGAAAAATGGGAAGATTTATTCAGGACAAAGGATTTGACAAACTGAGCAAATTAATAACGCGTTGTCCCGCCGTTGACCCTTATGCAAGTTGCTATTCGGCTTGGTAGTGATTGATAGAGTTGTTGGATATCTTTCAGAGGAATATCGAGTCGTATTCTGTACAATTGGCAAGTTAGATGGTCAAAATTCCAAAATGGCTGGAGGGCCCTGCCCATAAAGCTCCGAACGTTCTCAGTTGGGAGAAGATCCGTCGATTTTGTTGGCCAAGGTAGAATTTGATAAGCACTAAGACATATGGTAGAAACTCTCGTCGTTTGCAGACCGACATTATCTTGCTGAAATGTAAGTCCAGGATGGCTCGCCATGAAGGGCAATGAAACGGGGCGTACAATATCGTCGACGTGCCACTGTGCTGAAAGGGTGTCGCGGATGACAAACAAATGGGCCCGCCTGTGAACAGAAAAGGCACCCCAGACCGTCAGTCGTGGTTCTTGGGCCCTATGGAGCGCGCTAATCAGATTGGTCACCCACCGGGGTGTCTCCAGACACGTCCTCCCTAATCATCGGAGCTCAATTCGAAGCGGTACTCATCACTAATGACAATTCTACCCCAGTCAATGAGATTACAGGCCGAAGACGTGGGTGGAGATGCACCGGACGGTGGTAGGACAGCAACCTGCCATACCTACAACCAGGATTTCATTTCATAGCAGGGTCGCAGGGCCCTCTTCGTTGTCTTCCACGCCGACCTTGCAGCACAGCTGTCGGTAGACAATATTCTAAGCTCCGTTTTGTTGCACTTTATGAGAAGCCATCTTGGACTTAACGTTTCAGCAAGATAATGCTCGGACGCCAAGGGTTTCTACTGTTAGTCTTCGTGCTTTCCAAACTCTGCCTTGACCAAAAAGATCACCGGATTTCTTCCCACCGTTTGAAGTATTATGGACAGGGCCCTCCAACCAGTTCTGGATTTTCACGATCTAACGCACCAGTTAGACTGAATCTGGCGCGATATCCCTCAGAAGAACATCAGACAACTCTATCAATGAGAGCCACGCTGGATAACTATTTGAATGTGCGCTCCTGGTAGCTGAGTGGTCAACGCGACGGAATGTCATACCTATCGGCTCGGGTTCGATTCCCGGCTGGGCCGCAGATTTTCTCCGCTCAGGACTGGATGTTATCCTTATCATCATCATTTCATCCCCATCGCCGAAGTGGTGTCATCTCGAAGGACTTGCACCAGGCGAAGTCTACCCGCCGGGATGCCGCCACATAGCATTTACATTTTACTGTTTGTGTAAGTGCCAGACGTGGACCAACACGTTACTGACTTGCTTCGATTAATTATCCAGCTTTTATAAAATTATCATCACTTGTTTGTCTTCACACGTACGTCACACCTACCGATTTCCGTACCATTCGGGTAATTTCTTCATGCTGCATCGTTTTTTCCTTATTATTTTTTACGAATTTATTTATATTGTCACTTCGAAAGCTTATTGTGTGGCGGCTCCATTGTTAATGACCACGTCATGCTGGAGGTGGCGCAGCTCTACATGTGATGCCTATGCAGCAATACAACTCTTATAATTTGTAAACTACAGCTAGCGAGTTAGCAAATTACGCTGTTTACAGGTTACACCATTACAGTCAATAATTTGGTAAATATAGACCTTCAATGTCACGTTTCTCGTTGGAGTACTGAAAAAGAAATGAGCAGTCGGCAACAGAAAAGCAAGTCCGACACCACTGCACCAGAAGGGAATCTGGTAAAAGAAAAAAGGGGTAACAGCTATATCGTAGCAGACAACGTCGCTTACTAACATACAATCTAAAACAAAGAACGAGTGACATAGCACCGTTGCTGAGTACAATGCGCAAAATGGTCTACCAGAAAGCGTCGAAAGCTCTTTAAGACTGTTCGCAGATTATATGTTACTCTGTCAGAAATTAGTAACGCCAGAAGACAGTATCGATTTGCAGAATGACCTGCAGAGGAATGATGAATGGAGTGGGCTCTGACGGTTGACCCTGGATGTAAATAAATGAAACATATTGTGCATACATAGGAAAAATGGTTCAAATGGCTCTGAGCACTATGGGACTTAACATCTTAGGTCATCAGTCCCCTAGAACTTAGAACTACTTAAACCTAACTAACCTAAGGACATCACACACATCCATGCCCGAGGCAGGATTCGAACCTGCGACCGTAGCAGTCCCGCGGTTCCGGACTGCAGCGCCTACATAGGAAAAGAAATCCACTACTGTACTAAACAGTATCTGCTGTAAAATATCTCAGAGTAACTATGCAGAGTGACGTTAAGGGGAATAACCACATAAAACAAATAGTACGAAAAGCAAACGCCGGCGTGAGATTCATAGGATGAATCTTAAGGAAATGTAACTCAGCCAATAAGCAAGTCTCTTACAAGACGTTTGTTCTACCGATTCTTGAGTATTGTTCATCGACCTGGGATCCTTACCAGGTGGGACTGATAGATGAGGTAGAGGAGATGCAACGAAGAGTGGCGTGTTTCACCACGGGCTCCTTTAGTCGGCGCGTGAGATCCTCGATCCACAGCAGAGGCAAACGTTACAAGAGAGGCGTCGTGCGTAATGGAGAGGTTTACTGTCGAAGTTTCAAGGAATCACTTTCCGGGAATAATCTATCAATAAATTACTTCCCCCCCCCCCCCCAAACACATTTCGCGAAGTGACCACGCCGAGACAATTCGAGAAATTAGAGCTAATACACAGGCTTGCCGACAGTCATTCTTTCCTCGCACATTCGCGGGTCGAATAGTGGAGAGGGAGAGGGTGGGGCGGGGTGGCATACTGGTTAGTGGTACCAGAATTACCCCTTCCACACACCGGTAGGTGGCCTGCCAAGTATGATGTAGACGTAGGTGTGGAAATGTTTTTTGGTCCACTTATAACCAATTTGGCAATATTATAAAAAATGATCTTATCTTCGTTTCAAGTCTTTTCAAGATTATGATGTCCCAGGAAGTTCTTGTCGGGATTTTCCCCCTCCTCCTTTGTTCCCTTTACTGAGTACTTGGAATAGCTACTGATTCCAGTAATCCTCTCAAGCACAGTCTTTAATGAGATCTTTTGCCTCCTCAGCTGTCTCAAATGACAAAAGTTTGGCATCGGATAAAAAGTCACACGTTATTGATTATGGAGAACTCTTCGCGTAGCTACGGTGTGTATAGCTTGCGATGCTCATTTACGCAGTAAAGAGACTATAGAAAGAACACTCGAAGTATGCAGGTTGACCTGCACCTTCGCAGGTGCCGCGTTATCTTGCCCAAGCTATAGCGTCTTTCTGGAAATTTAGTACAGCAGAGTGTGTGCCAGTCCGTCCGCCCCCGGTAGCTGAGTGGAATGCCACGCCAAGGGGCCCGGGTTCGATTCCCGGCTGAGGCAGGAGATATTCTCCGCTCAGGGACTGGGTGTTCTGTTATCCTCATCATTTCATCCCCATCTCTGACTCGCAAGTCGCCCAATGAGGTGTCGAATGCAATAAGTACTTGCCCTAGGCGCCCAACTTCACCGAATGGGGGACTCCCGGCTCACATTGCCGTACGCTCATTTCCGTGCGCCAGTTTATTTTAGTTGATGCCCACAGCAATTTAGACGTCAACACTTACACATCTGGCTTGTCTCTTTGTACAATGCAGAAATTAGGTAAGGCAAAACAGATAAATTGACCCATTATAGCGCTCAGAGCTCTTGTGATAGAGCCCAGAAACTTGAGAAGGTGTTTGAGAGCCCCAAAGTGTAACATTCTGCTGTAGATTTTCAGCTCTGGCATAATTAATTAGTTACATTTTCCACAGATCATCTGAAAGATTCTTTTTATCGAAATGATGTGTGACGAGTCAGTTTACATGGTATGTCTATATCATTAGTTTCAGGGAAAGGTTACAAGATTCCGACTTAAAAGTTCCTATTGGCACTCTTGCCTTAACTTAATATTATTGAAAATATTACTTTTGCAGTCCTACTAAACAATTACACTTACAGCTAGTGTTTTTACTGACTACCAGATTTTACAAAAAAATGGTTCAAATGGCTCTGAGCACTATGGGAGATAACATCTAAGGTCATCAGTTCCCTAGAACTTAGAACTACTTAAACTTAACTAACCTAAGGACATCACACACACCCATGCTCGATGCAGGATTCGAAAATGCGACCGTAGCAGTTGCGCGGTTCCAAACTGAAGCGCCTAGAACCTATCGGCCACCGCGGACGGCCCGGATTTTACATAAAAATTCGAGTATGAAATACGTGTGCCGAAAAGTAATGCTTCGAATTTTTTACGTCAAATGTATTAAACCATTTTAACATCTTCCATTTTTGTTCTTCATACCTACAACCTCTGCTGCCGAATTGCAGCGTGTATCATAGCGGTGAGTAACGTAACTATGTAGATGCATGAGAAACAGCGTGCTGTAATCGAATTCCGAATTGGAAGAGTTCTGTACTGGTATTTTACCCTTGATTTTATCTAGTTTCTGCTGTGTTTAGTCTGTCTATTATTGAGGGCTTTGCTGTTGCTCACCTTGTCGGAGACTTCTTTGTGTGTGAACGCAACTTTGTTTTTCGATTTATTGTTATTTTTAATGGATTTTCACGACATCATATGTGGTTTATCCAAGGACGCTGATACCTTGCTGTTTAGCACCGTCAGCCACAATTCATCATCATTATCATTATCATTATCATCATCACCACAACCCCCACCATCAACATCCAAACTAAAATATTATCCCATGCATGTACCTATCGCGATTAAGTCATCAAAGAAGTTCTTGAACTCATAATATGTAACAATAATCGAGACACTGGCTAATTCATTGTGATGCACTGAAACGAGTACTTAATGCTGAAATGAAACAGAGAAATGAACGAAATACGCAACGCTACCAGCGTTCTCCAGCCACAGACATCATCATAGTCTCCGAAGCCATATAGAAGTTCAGTGACTTGGTGGCGTCTCCAAAACATAATTCGGCCAAATAAAGTACCTAACTGCCCGCTGACATCTAAACTCCTGACGAAGATGACAAGTGAACTCCTCCAAAGCTCGAAACTGACAAACCTAGCTTTGCAAGAACTCCGTGAAGCATTTATTCATGTTCAAGACTCATCAGTGTAAATACGAGGGACATTCCGAAAATAAGTTTCGTCATAGTTTTTTTTTCACGGATATTCCCAGAACAAATACACAAGGGTATCATGGAAGATACACATTCACTGTTTTTTTGCCGTAGTTGCCATCGACGTTGAGACATTTGTCGTAGTTTTCAATCAGTTTGGGGAAAGCACCTGGTGAGTGCCCTTCCATGTAAGCAATTGTTGCACAGCCTGCTCCACCTCAGCATTGGGTCAGAGATGACGTCCCGAAAGTGTACCTTGCAGTGCAGTGAACAGGTGATGGCCCTTCTCTGAACATGCAGCGCCAGTGACCAACCATATGACCAGACATGACCTCTTCACCGTACACGGTCTGTATGCGTTCCTGGTTGACGGATACATTAGGCCTAAGTGCCGATTGATGCCGAATAACAGCACTCATTTTTATTGGTGACCATGTTCGTCTGCCATCGTGATGTGCACTCTCTGCACTGCTGCTACTCTCTCTTCTTCGGCGCTCTGTGCGGGCGTCATTCCTCCACCGCTAAAGCCACTTCTGTCTTTGAATCAATAACGTGTGTGGATTCATACAGCGTTTGTATGTGTCGCCTGGTGTACCACCCTCTTTTTCAACAACAATGACGAAACTTCCTTTCGGAAGCCACTCCAGTTCGTATAGTGCCTACAAGAGCAGCCAGTGAAAGGAACGAAATGGAATGCCCCCGCTGCGGGTGGTCGAAGGCGGCCGGCCAGTGAAGGTCGGTGTCACAGATAGTGTGGCGGGCAATGGGCGGCGAGTGCTGGGCCGTTGACTCTGACCGCATGTGGGTCGACGCGCCGCCGCGGGCGCGGTGGGCGTGTCGGGCCTCCCGCGGGGAGGCCCGTAGAAAGCGGCCCGCCACCAGCTGCCGCCCCGGGCCACCAGCTGCCGCCCCGGGCGAGATAGTAATTCCAAACAGCTGCTGCACCGAGGAGCGGCCGTCGTAATCTTACTGTCCACTGCTCACGGCACTTCCAAGATTTCAAGTATGTTGCGCATATCAAAACCAAAATAGTGCAACTGTCAATAATTTTTTTCGGACTCCATAGCCGCTGTCGTAGACGAGCGGTAGGAAGTCTGTTCTAATCTTTTTGATAAATAAAGTCATAGTGACCTAGATGAAAGCGTACACCCAACGACTCTAACACGTCAGAAATGTACCGGCTGTCGCCCAAATTACCGGCTACATGAACTAGAAGTTATAGCGTAGTGTACCCTATGGCGCTCCGTACCATCTCGCCAGGTGTTGGTTCGCATAACGATGATGAATGCGATCTAGCAATGTTCGTTCTCCTTGGAGCCTCCACTTACGGGTACCTACATAGTGATGCCGTGCGTAAACCAGAAATCGAAAATTCTTGGTACGTTCAATTTTCACTGGCACTCCCCAACTCCCCAACATCTCTCTGAAAGTAGCAATTTGAAGTGTATGTCGATGTATGCCTGAAGAGCGACTATAGTTCTGTCTATCTCCACCAGATGCTGCCGGCCGGTGTGGACGAGCGGTTCTAGGCACTACAGTCTGGACCGCTACGGTCGCAGGTTCGAAACGTGCCTCGGGCATGGATGAGTGTGATGTCCTTAGGTTAGTTACGTTGAAGTAGTTCTAAGTTCTAGGGGACTGATGATCTAAGCAGTTAAATCCCATAGTGCTCAGAGCCATTTTTTCCACCAGATGCCGTTGCTGTTTCCCAGAGGTGGAACACTGCAGCAGCACTTGTTACGGCCTGCGAGTACGCTGGTGGACATCGATAAGACAAGTTCGAAGCGGACAAGCACGGGCAGCGGTGGACGGTGTGGTTTCTTTGGAGAAAGGGGGGGGAGGGGCGAAGGAGTGACTGCTTCATATATCCACAAGAGATTAGTAGGCATATGTGAGGAAACAGCATCTAGTCGCTGATCCGTATTTCGTTGGGTATCGGAGTTTAGCGACGGCTGGTACTGTGCTGAAAAACGCAAAACGACTGGGCGGCCAGCAACTCCAACCAAACGAAAAACGCCTAGCGTGTCAATTACTCGATAAGGGGGCTCAGGCGAATCACGTTTGATGAACTTCAGATGGAAACAGGTCTATCACAGGGAACCATCTAGATGAACATCCACGAGGATTTGAAAATGAAGAAGGTGTCTGCACAATGGGTGCATCCCCTCACCCCTGCCAGAAACAGAAGCGTGTAGAGTCATTCCAACAATTGTTGCAACAGTACACTGACAGTCCAGCGGAGTTTTTTGAGCGTCTCACCGTCGAGGGGGTCAACATTCTTCCGCGAGACTCCAGAAAGGAAACGCTAGTTTATGGAGTGGAAGCATACTGGGAGCCCTCGTCCCAAAAAATCACCGTCGGGATTATTCGTGCAGAAGCTAACGGCGACTGTGTCCTGGGATCAGGAAGGGATATTGCCGATTAATTTGGTCCCGCTCAGTACGACCCTGAACATTGATCGGCACTGCAGTTCACTGTTACAGTTGCACTGACTCATTCAAAACGCCGCAACGGAAAATGGGTCCACTGTGTTCTGTTCCAAAGCGACAATTTGCAACCACATGCTGGTCACCGGACTATTGTCACCGTGCGTGAAATGGCGTTTACTCTGCTGCCATATCCTCCATGTTTTGAGGATCAGGATCGCAACGATTATGCACTTTTTGACGCACTGAAACAGGTCTTGCGGAGTAATAAGTCCACAACTAGCACCAAACCGTATGCATTTGTCCATCAGTGGCGGCGAGGTACCCTCAAAGCCACGCCAATAAGGAAGCTGCCAGAACGATGGTAAAAGAGCATAGACGTCTTATTTGTTTCTTCAAATGGTTCAAATGCCTCTGAGCACTATGAGACTTAACACCTGAGGATATCAGTCCCCTAGACTTAGAACTACTTAAACCTAACTATCCTAAGGACATCACACACATCCATGCTCGAGGCAGGATTCGAACATGCGACCGTAGCAGTCGCGCGGTTCCAGACTGAAGCGCCTAGAACCGCTCGGCCACCGCTGTCGGCGCTGCGTGTCTGCATCGGCCGTCACCAACATATTCCTCGTTCATCGTCTTCAGTAACTCAAAACTCATCTCTCCACTTTGCTATTACTCATCACTGCCACCTTACTCTGATAGACGAGCCAACAAACTGGCGTTTTGTCTGAAGATCGCCCAGTTAAGAAAGTAAGTCGTGTTGTCTTTTGTTTGCTCCTTGTTCTCACACCATACTTGCCTTCTATTTCAAGTTAATACTCCAGGCAATCGGCATGGTCTGAACTGATTCTGATTTATCAGTTTGCGTGTGCTGGTACGATGCCTTAAACAGTCCATGACTGTTTCCTTACGTGAGAATGCCAAGTTTCACCATAGCTGGGAGTCTATGTTAAACTGTAGGTGCTCAACGAATAGTTGCTCATGTCGGTGGAAGGCAAGGGCACACGACCGTCAGTACGACCGTGCTTAGTGAAGCACTGGTGTGTTTAGACTAAATTTTTGATTGAAAATGCTGTACTTTTTACCTTACTTTGATGTTACCTGTCTCTTGACGTGTACGTTGAACGAAACGTCTCTAAAGTTAATCACTCCGTAAACAATATATCTATTGTTATTCGTTCCTTCAAGGCAATACACTATATGCACCTCTATTGAAGTAAAGCGTTATTTCTACATAAATACTTTTCAATCCACGTACCTCTCCTTCAGCATACTGTGTACGAACATTTTCCACTCATTTCCCTGTTCTACTAGGAAACACTTCACAGATAAAAATTTCGTCTGCATACTTCCGTAAGGTTTCTAGCCAATCGCATATTGTTTCTATCGCCATTACGTGCGGTGTACGATTGACTAAGTAGAATTTATTTACAAGTTTCATCTCAATGTCGTCCATTTACTACTGAATTTCATGGGAAGTTCCTGAATAATTCCTTAACATTCTCACAATATCTCAAAAGTCTTGTTAGAGCTTGCCTTTTTAAGGTTCCTTGTCACTATACCGATCTAGAGTCTAGGTGACAGTTCATATGTGCAGAGGCTAAACTAGTTCGCATTTGTTTCCCTCAAAGAAAGAATGACGGATCTCTTAAATGAGCTTGTAATGTCCGTAATATCGGCAAGAAGTATTTCTTCTACAGCCAGTACTTCTTATTGATTTGCATCATTATTAAAGTGTGATAGGAAAATTAAAATTGCAATGAAAACAGTTTAAATTTTTCAGTTCAGTTTCGCTTTACCAGGAGCTAGGTAAACCGTACAACACGAGAAGAAAAAAAGTTACAAAAAGCGGAATCAGTCCCCTTCATATGCACAGTACTCTCGACATCTGGGAAAGGAGCAATTAACTACGAGCAATATCCGCTTTGTTTTATTCACCCATCCCCTGTTTGCGCAACGATGCTGCTGCGAAAGCTACCTCAGTCCATTTCCTTTGAGCCGAAAGCGAGCGACCTCTGCCCGCGTGAGCTCACTGGACTTTCGCAGTACTTGCTGACGTCACAAAAGCGGTATTCCTGGAATACTAGGACCTTATTTGGAATCAGGTGCTGTACTCTATCCCTTGTTCTGTCTTTCAAGTTAAGTGAAAGTGAGTCGAACAAACACCTTTGCAGTTATTCTCTAAGCTCATCGTACCGAGAGTGGTTAACCTTCTTTTAGTTATTTGACTTTAAGATTCGAGACCTCTGTCTCCTCAAGAACGCATTTTTAACGGAGGCATTCACTGGATGAAAGGTATTTTCTTCTGTTCTAAGTGTTACAGTACCTTATTTTGTCATTTTTAATACAAATATTTATTTTTTTACAATCCGTATGCACTTTCCGTTTTTAGTATTGCATCTACAAAAGTGGTTTCTCCTAATATGGTCTTCCGCATAGTTCCAACAAGATACATTAACTCATCTGCTTTCATGGAACTGTAGTGTACATTGGTTGTTAGTCATGAATGTGGTTTTCTCTGCAAGGGCCGGCCGGAGTGGCCGAGCGGTTCTAGGCGCTTCAGTCTGGAACCGCGCAACCGCTACGGTCGCAGGTTCGAATCCTGCCTAGGGCATGGATGTTTGTGGTGTCCTTGGGTTGGTTAGGTTTAGGTGGTTCTAAGTTCTAGGGCACTGATGACCTCCGCTGTTAAGTCCCATAGTGGTCAGAGCCACTCTCTGCAAGGATGTTGTTTGTGTAACGATCTTGTCCAGGGGATATATTTATATGATTGCTTACTCTGGGCTTCTTAAAAGTCACACACTCATCAGTATGAGCCATGCTGACTTTCCCCCAAAACGGTTCCAGTTAGTATCCTGATTCCGTTTAATATTATAATTAGTTCTGAAAATACATTCGAAAATATGAAGGAATAGAAATGTGAAATCAACATTTCGTTCCAAAAAAATTCCTCAGCAGATGATTACTCAGAAACTACTGACATCAGATCCACACTCATCGACTTGAATCAAGTCTTGCACCATACATTGGGCAGGAAAGAACGGCAGTGATTGAAGCGTGGAGTAATTTGTAGGTTCCCATAGTCACCTCCTATAAGAGGTGATTTAGTTCCATTTTCTGAGCGATCCAGTGTCTTCCAAGTTGCTTCATTCCGTCTGTTGTTAATGGGTAAGGGCTTGGAAGACACAATCCCATCTGCAACACAATTCTACAGAAACGGTTCACATACAAGCGTCGTATAGGCAGACACCGATCATTTATAACCAAAGTTGCGATTTGGTGTCTGCAGTGACAACACGAGAGAAGACACTACAGAACAATCATGAGCGCTTAACTGGATCAGTGACAAGTACATAAAATGATTATAAAGGTAAGCACTTTACTACTACACATACGTAGTGAAATTCGAAATTTCCAACTTTCGTATAACTCACTTAAAAACTTTATAAAGAAAGTAAATATTCTGTACAAGAATAATGCTGGTTGATATACTGTATTTTCCGTATGGGAGGAGCCAGGAATACTGAAAGTGCCGACCTCCGGAGCAACAGCGAAGTTTACCAGAACAAAGAGCGAATTTTCGGAGCCGTGGGGCGGATGGTTCAAATGGCTCTGAGCACTGTGGGACTTAACAGCTGAGGTCATCAGTCCCCTAGAACTTAGAACTAATTAAACCTAACTAACCTAAGGAAATCACACACATCCACGCCCGAGGAAGGATTCGAACCTGCGACCGTTGCGCGTGGGGAGGAGGTGGAAAATTAAGTTTCTGGTAAAATTGTATAGACTTTTTTCAGTTTATAAGCATTTTTCGCTGCACAATAAAAAACAACACCACAAAACTGAATGAAACTACTACACCGGCAACTGATGCTCATGTAACATCACAAGACGTCTGCTGAAGACGCACACTATTCAGAAACCTTTCACGAGAGACAGTAGGTGTTGCTGTATATGATAGATCAAATACTTCATGCCAGCACCATTATCCATTCAAGGACGGAACTTGAAGCGAGTGGTAGGAAGCAGTGTGCAATTCTGATAGCCAAATAAGGGGCTAAAGGGCTCAGGCTGGAATTCTTCGTCGTGGAGGCGCCTTCGGCATGGCACTTTGCGCGCTGTTTGACTGCAGTTCCCCACGCAGACCTGAGGCGGATTTTCTGCGATATGGAGGACGAAACGGCCGCGTACTGGCAGTGAGCGCCCCCACTTCTCACAGCAGCCGTTAAGACGGCGCCACCCCAGCGGCAGGTGCGACGGCGGGGGCGGCGGGGGCGTTGTTTGTCGGCGGCGGGGCGCTGATTTATCCCCGTGTTTGGTGGCGAGCAGTTTTCGCGGTAACGAGATAAGCCTGAGTTACGGCCGCGGGGCGCACCTTGCGGCGGAAGAGGCCATCCGCAGAGAGCTTCCCTGGCCGCTGCCGCCGCAGCAGCAGAAAAAGACGTCGCGCGGAACGGCGAGCGACTCGCGGCAAGGCGGCGTGCGGGCCCCACCTGTCGCCGTTAATTCCCACCACTGTCTCCCCATTGTCTTACCGACCGCTGCACCTCTAAAGCATTTCAAGCACCTCAGCAAACTGTCTAAACAATAGTGATTTCGCCATTAGTTATTTTATTTCTTTCTGGACACACTATGCAACATCGGCTTTTTTACTTTAATTTTACCCATTTTTCGGATGTGAGGTACTGGTTCTTATACACTGAACGGAACAAAATTGCGGCACCAAGTAAGAGTTGTGCGACATAAACGAAAGTTAGTAGGCGTGCTTCTACATCTGAAAGAAGTTTTCTGTTCAAATTTCAAGCCAGTGGCGTAAGTGCCACTAGTAGAACCATTATGAGGATGCAAATCCGGTTTTGTCTAAACACACGCTCTAACGGTCATGAACTTTGAGACTGGACGTATTGAGTCGATATTAGTCAATAATGCCTTTAAGCCGACAAAGACACCATTATAACACCTCACTGAATTTGAACGAAGTCGTGCTACAGGGCTACGAAAAGCTGGATGTTCCCTGGGCGATACTGGAGAAAGTCTTGGCTAGATTGGAGCCAGTGCACGTGATTGCTGAGAGCGGTGTTCACGAGAACGTATGATCGTGAGAGGACTGGACTCAAAAATGGCTCTAAGCACTATGGGACTTAGCATCTGAGGTCATCAGTCCCCTAGAGTTAGAACTACTTAAACCTAACTAACCTCAAGACATCACAGATATCCATGCCCGAGGCAGGATACGAACCTGCGGGTCACAGCGGCCGCCGGACTGGGCTCGAGACGGCCACGTAACACTACTGCGAGGGAAGACCATCGTGTTCAGCGTACGGCTATGGCGCATTTGCAGCAGCAATTGAGGAAGCAGTTAGCATTTCAGTGACACAACGAACTGATACGAAACGGTTACTTCAAGGACAGCTCAAATCCAGACGCCTTGTAGCGTGCATTCCATGACCCAAAGCCACGCCCATTTGCGACTACAGTAGTGTCAAGCGAGCGTTCACTTGAGAGCAGGTGGAAGTCAGTTGTGTTTTCTGGTGAAAACTGGTTCTAGTTCATGGCCAGTGATGGCCGTGTGTGGATGAGGAGGAGGCCAGTTGAGGGGTAGCAATCAAGGTGTCTGCATGTTAGACACCCTGGAACTACATTTGGAGCTATGGTCTGAAGTATGATTTCATATGAGTAGGAAAACTCTCGTGGTTATTCGAAGCATCTTGACTGCAAATTTGTACGTCAATCTGGTAATTCGAGCTGTTGTGCCATCATTCATGAATAGCATTCCAGGGGGTGTTTTCTAGCAGGACAACGATCGCCCACACGAAACAATCGACTGGAGACAGATCTGGTGATCGAGCAGGCCAAGGCAACACATCGAAACCCTGTACAGCATGCGGGCGGCCATTTCCCTGTTGGAAAACACCCTCTGGAATGCTATACATGAATAACATCACAACAGGTCGAATCACCAAACTGACAAGGGTGCTGCTGCTGTCACACGAAATCGCAATACGGACCATAGCTCCGAGTGTATGTTCAGTGTGTCTACAAAAGAGAGTTTGATTGCAAGCCCTCCACTGACCTCCTTCCAATCAATGACCTCTTGCTTGATGCCAATAAAGTCGCAAATTTTGGTGTTTTGTGGTCAGCGTAATGCACGCTACAAGGCGCTGGCTTGGAGTTGTCCTTGAAGCAACCGATATGTAACAAGTCGTTGTCACTGTCCTGTCAACTGCTTCTCAAGTTGTTGCTGCAGATGCAGTAGGATGCGCCACAACCATACGCCGAACATGATCGTCTTCCCTCTTGATAGTGCCATCCAGAGTCTGGTCTTCTTGCGAGCGTACATTCTCGTGACCACCACTGCCAGCAATCATGCACAGTGGCTACATTCCTGCCATAACTTTCTGCAGTAACGCAGGTGGAACATCCAGCTTCTCGTAGCACTTTTACGCAACCTAGTTCAAATTCAGTGTGGTGTTGATAATGGCGTCTTTTCTGCATTAAAGGCATTCTTGACAAACATCAATCCACCACGTCCAGTCTCAAAGGTAACTACCGTAACTAATGCTGACCACAGTTACAGCGTGTACTTAAAGCGAATCCGATTTGTATCCTCATAGCTGCGCTGCTAGTGTCACTCTTACGTGACATGCGCGAAACTTGAATATACGTAATGTCTGAGACTTAGAATCAGGTTTACCAACTTTCGTTAACGTCGCACAACTCCTTCGTGCTGCAATTTTTTTCCGTCAGTGTATATGTTCCAGAGATCTATGCAATGCTGTTCGAGTTAGAGGGATACCAAGCCGGCTGAGACGTGAATGGGAACTTGGATTGAGAAGGGAGGCATGCTGGGGTAGTCCGTGCATTTGTGCAAACCCACTGTGCCAGGATGTCGTAGCGTTTATCACATCTGCCTAGCGAACAGGAGGCCCAGGTTCGATTCAAGACCTTGGTACAACTTTTCATTCGTCGGTTCAGTCTGCGTCAACAGTCTGATTGTAACACGTTGTTGAGTTGTATTAAGTACAATTAAAGTTGTTGAATGGCAATAATGATTACTGATTAACTTTTGTAGTATTGTCAAACTGTTCTGCAATTAACAAATACACTTCATCATTAGTACATTATTAAAGTATTACAATTTACACAGTGAAAACTTGTACCAGGTTCTGTGTTAATAGATTCCACAACATTATTATCCTTTTTAAATAAGTAATTTTCATTAGCAATGTCATATTCTTTATTTGATCCTACAGGTTGTCATGTTATTGTCAGTCACAGTGTATGTTTTAGAAAATGGCTCTGAGCACTATGGGACCTAACTTCTAAGCTCATCAGTCCCCTAGAACTTAGAACTACTTCAACCTAACTAACCTAAGGACATCACACACATCCATGTCCGAGGCAGGAGTCGAACCTGTGACCGTAGCGGTCGCGCGGTTCCAGATTGTAGCGCCTAGAACTTCTCGGCCACCGCGGCCGGATATATTTTACAGTACTAAGTGAAAACATTATGTTGGTGTCAGCAGTTTCAGAAAAAGGCCAAACGTAATAAATAAAGTGCGTCTTTGGTAGATTGGTGCCGCGCGGAGTGGCCGCGCGGTTACAGGCGCCATGACATTAATCGTGCTGCCTCTCCTGCCGGAGGTTCGAGTCCTCCCTCGGGCATGGGTGTGAGTGTTGTCCTTAGCCTTAAGTTACTTTAAGTAGTGTGTAGGTCTAGGGACCGATGACCTCAGCAGTTTGGTCCCTTAGGACTTCACACATATTTGAACATTTTTTTTTTTGGTAGTTTGGTTTTCAATAATAGCAGCAGATATGTCTTATACTTTCCTAATCGTCATAGTTTACGAATAGGAAACAAGATCTTTACTTATAATTGCGTAGGCTTTCGCGGCCACAGTCAGTTGATATTAAAGTTTTCTAACCATGGTATCGCGTCTTAATGTAAAATACTATACAGCAGAAAGCAACGTTTCGGCCACGATTGGAGTAGCCTTCTCCTGGGACATCTCAGGAAATCCAGAAGAAGGCCAATTTAATCGTGACCGAAACGGTGGTTTCTCCAGTATAGTATTTTACACTATGACGCCGACCCATACGCAGAAAACTTTTTGTCAAGATATTTTTATTCTTTTACCAAATAAGAGCATTACCAAGTGTCGTCCAAACAAATAAAGCAAAGAGAAACGAACAGTTTTCAACATTTCTTTAAACTCTATAGCGCACATGTAATACGCTTAAGATCCAATGGACCGATCAATCTGCAATAAATTATTCTTAATTTATAAGCAAGTCACTAGAAAGACGAGTTACTCTAACAGAAATAAATTTCTGCTATGGTCGCAAGTACAGATTTAAAAAGGAAAAATGAAATGATCGTATGGCATTGTTGGCAGGGAGGACCCATTCGGGTTCGGCAGCCAAGTGCAAGTCTTATTTCAGTTGGCGCCACATTGGGCGACTTGCGGCCGATGATGAGAATGAAATGATGATGAGGGCAACATAACACCCAGTCCATGAGCGGAGAAAATCTCCAACCCGGCCGGGAATCTAATGGGAGGCAAGCACGTTACCACCCATCTAAGCAGGCGGACATTTGAAAAGGAGATGGCTTTTTAGAGTTTGGCGACCCATAGATATCGGAATCATTACATACTCAGCACTAGTTTGAAAATGCCAAGAACAGAGGAAGAATAGACTATGGTCAAGTGAAAAGAACAATCCTGACGTTTCCCCGAACTGCTTTAGAATAACCGATGAACCGTTAATTCTTGATTGTCGGGCGAGGATTAAAACGCACGCATCCTGTATTTACAACGAACGGTGGTGAAATTTCAATTATCCCCTCGGATCAATGAAGTTCCACAAAGCGGTGGCTCCGTTGTACAGTGCCAGACTACAAATCTATAGGTCTCGCCTTCAATATCGGTTCAGTCCTAGAATTTTAATTCGTCAGTTATCACCTAATTCACTCATTTCACTTTTGTTAATGTGAAAAATATGTAGTTTCGCCGTCATTCGTAGTTTCGTCGTTTCGATTTTGAATAAATGTTTAATACTGTGACGTTGACTTCTGTTTATGATCCTTCTTCCTACAACTTCTCCCATAATTGGGAGACCATTCTTTTACAACTATAATGAGATATACCCTAAGTTGTTGTTTCAGTGTGAAAGTGGTACTGTTATGCGGAGTGACCGAATGTCCTTGGAATGCTACATAACCTGAAAAGTTTTTTATTGAATAGGTGCTTAAATGTGCAGCACTTCATGTATAACTGTTCAAGTTCTGGGAAACCTTCTTTCGATTCCGCCTCATTACGCTTCCGACCGCTGATACATCTCGGTGAAATCAGCCCAGCGTTTCTTGACAGACATCGCTAACCATCCAGCAATCAACACAAGTGGTAAATGTTCTCCAGAACAACACTGACAGCTATGATGCGTCCTTGAACTAAAATACACACCATGCACAGTCGCTTCCGCTACGGCAAAATATTTTTACTTCGTTTCCCCTCGCCAATAGACTTTGCGTCCCGTCTCTCAAAGCCTAGATTTCGAGCACCTTATTTCGTTTCATCATCTCTTTATACCAACCACAAATATTCGCAGCCAGCACTTTCATATTTTAGCGGAAAGCTCTGTCAACATTTATAATGGCCTTATCTCCGCACTCGTCAGGGTTTTCTTTCTGTGCGTCGCGCTCTATTCATCTCCTTCGTTTTGTGCAGCCACTGTTCTCCGCTGACATCGTAGAAAAGGATTATTTTTCTTCAGGGACCAGGAATGGACGTAAATTCCACTGCTGTGAGGTGATATATTGCCTGCATGTGGCGCACGTCCAAGAAGTTCCGGCTGCAAGCGAGCTGCATTTTCAGGTCAACTGATGCTGCAGACACTGTAGAGTCTCGTGCGAAGCCATTAGACAACGAGGGCAGCACAGAATTAATGCTTACCGCTGATCCCCAGTGGCACATCTTAAGTGCTACGAGATACAAACATTGCGACGACAACTTCCTTATCTAACGACGGACAGGCCAGTCACAGTGTAGGGGTTTGCTAACGATGAGCATTGTTTCTGAAAGTTTCTTCGCTGAAGGAAAAATAGTTTTCAAGGAGTGAAGTATGATACAGTTAGTCGTTATCTGCAGTGGCAGAAATAGGGTTGTTAGCTTAATGTAGGAGTCTAGAAGATTAACCGAGAGAAGTGGCCCAGTGGTTAAGACACTGGACTCCCATTGGGGAAGACGGTAGTCCTCATACAGCAATCTAGATTTTAGTTTTCCCTGGCTCCATTTAATCAAGAAATGCCGGGATGGTCGCTCTGAAAGGAATATGCCCGATATCCCTCCCCAGTCTTAGTCGGTCCTGCGTCGCTAATGACCCCACCATCGACGGGACATTAAAAAGCTATCTTCCGTTCCGAGAGGATTACGCTCTTCATCACATTGTGTGATTCCGAACGCATGTAAATTTTTGAGAAACAGTTCGAAAAACTGAAAATTCTTCATGTACTTCGGAAGATATTGGTGAACAGAGATTCTTACGCGTACTTATTTTGGTTTTTTTTTTCTTTATTTTTTTTTTTTTTGAGGGCTAATGGATGCCTGGTCAGATGCGGTTGTCGTCGATACAGTTCCCTCATACTGCAGAGCATGAGACACACTACTGAGGGGAGTCCGTCACAAATGCGTTTGGCGCACGGAAACTGAAGATATTTATCTTTTATTGCGTGCATTACTTTGTAAATCTGCCAAGAAATCTGACAGAAAGTCCAAAGTAATTCTGAGTGTGTAAAGTACACCAGCGGCAAGACGTAACCAATAATTCACTCTGCGATACCAGTGGTAATATTACCGTTAACACTGTTACTAAAGCCAAGTTACTACACATTCTTCCGAAATTATTTCACCACGGAAGAGAAAGAAAGTATTTCAGAAATCGAAGCAAGAACAACCGCCAACATGAGTAACTTGCATATAGGTATCCTCTGTGTGGTGAAACAGCTTACAACACTTCATAAAGGCAAGTCGTTCAGTGCAGACAGCACACCAGTCACGTTCCTTTCAGAGTACGCTGATACAGCAGCCCTATATTTAGTAATCAAATGCAAACGTAGCAGAAGACAGAGAAGTCGCACTGGTGAAACTGATACCCAAGGGGCCGGGCGGGGGGGCCGAGCGGTTCTAGGCGCTACAGTCCGGAACCGCGCGATCGCAACGGTCGCAGGTTCGAATCGTGCCTCGGGCATGGATGTGTGTGATGTCCTTAGGTTAGTTAGGTTTAAGTAGTTCTAAGTTCTAGGGGACTGATGACCTCAGAAGTTAAGTCCCATAGTGCTCAGAACCATTTGAATTTAATCTGAGGCCACCGAGATATATTGAAACCTCCCCTTTGAAAAATTTATGAATTACTGTGCTGGTAAACCCCTTACATTATTTGATTTTCAAACAGTTGAGCAGAACTGAACGTACTCAGACATTTCTCTCTTTACTTATTCTGATCAACACTAAACTGACACACAATATTTTCAGCGCAACGCAGTCTGACTTTCAATAATCCCTACAAAAGAATGGCCCTGACTCACATTAACCTATACCTTTCACAAATCACTTACCTCACAAATATCTTCGTTACTCGAACTACTACAATACAGCGAGCGCCAATACTGCCATCTAAATAAAAGATTCAAACTACTGAAGGCACTAACTACTGATAGGCATAGTTAGCAAATGAAAGATTTTAATAGAGAACAAACAATGTATTTACCTTAATAATATTCAAAATCATCATATATATATCAGTTCATGATATACAGTATTACAAATTTACTCTTTCTGATTGAAACACGTCCAGATTGTCCGCTCTCAAAATTCTGCCATTTCTCTCCCCACATCCACCACTGCTGGCGGCTCACCTCCAACTACGCAACGCTACGCTCTGTTCACATCCAACTGCCCAACACTACAATAGCAAATATTCCAACAATGCAACCCAGCCACAGATTTCACACAGCACAGTCAGTGATTTTCATATAGAGCGCTACGTGGCGTTACCAACATAAAAACCTAAACAGCTTACTTGCAATATCAAATAAAGGCATTGTGGAATGCATTTTTGCAAAAAATAATGTTGTTTCGGCTAAATACTGGTATTACAAAGAATGCAGTTTGAAGTCAGAACGACTATCTCCCTTTATAGCTGTAACTTGCATAACATGAAGTTTTTCTGCGGCCTAATATAAAAAGAGCGCAACTTATTTAAATAACAATGCGCAACGCCCTTTATGGGCGAGGCGACCCGTAAGAGATGCATGAGAGTATACTTCTGTAAATGTTTCATTTGCCTGCCCACGAAATAACTTGAAACAACGCTAACGGTTCCGGGAAAAGATGTTCCGCTCAGTTACAATATGACGGGAAACTTGCACAGTGGGGATGCCATAGTCGAAAACTGTACGGACTGAAAGTATAGATTATTTAAAAATCTCTGCAAAGATGGACGCGTACATATGAATGCTGGCTGCCACCAAAATACTCTTCGTATTTACCTGGAGAAAGTTCATCTGAACAGCGCTGAGGCTTACCAACGTCACAGGGTGTCGTTAACACATTTAATCTGAAATGGCTGGTTGGTGTAATTACTGATGGATAATTTTAAAAAGCACTCGCCCTGTACAGAAGAAATGCTGCGCAGGCCTCGAAATTAAAGGATTATGGCTCTGAGCACTATGGGACTTAACATCTATGGTCATCAGTCCCCTAGAACTTAGAACTACTTAAACCTAACTAACCTAAGGACATCACACAACACCCAGCCATCACGAGGCAGAGAAAATCCCTGACCCACCAGGAATCGAACCCGGGAACCCGGGCGTGGGAAGCGAGAACGCTACCGCACGACCACGAGATGCGGGCAATTAAAGGATTACCTTTGTGTAGTACAGTACGTCGTTTTTCTTTTGACGGAAGAAACAGGAGGAAAGGATGTTATTTAACCTATAGCCCATAGACAGTATTCGTAGTAATTACTTCGCCACAGTAACTAAACGCACAACTGGATTGTTTAGTGACACTACAGGGTTAGAACGGTAACTTTTCTGGTCCCAGCGGCAGTAGCGTAAACAAGACTGTATCCTTTGATGTACAGATGAAATTAGACATCACAGGCAACTGAGAGCGGATGGAAAGCGCTTGACTGGGCTCGCAGTTCCCCTGCAACGTCAGGGACGTTACAAGACACTAAGCGAAGCCACAGTTACTACAGCTGAATGGGGGGGGGGGGGGGCGTCAGAAGCTTGCAGTTTTTGAATGTCACAGCCGGGAACGCAGGTAGTGTAATAATTAATGAATCGACGTGACACGGTCGTCGATTTTCTATCTTTGTGTTCACAACCGGGCGCTGTTTGCCGCCAGGCTCCGAGAAAGCCTTGTGATGCAAGTCGAGATTAAGGCTGCTAGTTTGCCTGTCGGGATGGCTCATTATCGGTGAATCCTTTGACGAGCTTCGCTGCGGTTTCGTGTAGAATCAAGCTGCCTCGACTTTTACCCCCTTACTACGCACCGACGCACCGACTTTGCCGAGAATCTTACACGCCGTGTCGGTGGTACACAGCATTACTCAGTGCCAGAACCCATGTAAATACTACAAGACAGTCTGTTTTCCTGTTTCTCAAGTATAAAGTGAGACACTCTGCGTGTACAACACCTAGATAGTTCAGATTATTGCCTGCGAAAGGGAATACTTCCAGCCAGAATCCTGATGTGAAACACTGTTTTGATGTGCCGGGAAATTCTAAAGAAAGTCCGCCTCATAGTGAAAGATTACCCTCGAGGAAACCTCTACTATTATTCTTTGTACCAGCAGCGCAGTCATGCAGTAGAAAAGCGTGAGAAACGGTATCGAGAGGTATCGACAAAAATAGAACTATGAGGCCTGATCGGTCGTGAGTTGCGCCCGGATAGGTCAGTTAGTGACAGCAGCGACTGCGAAAGCAAAACCTCCGGGTTCGATTCCCGGAGCGGCTCAGAGAGTTAATCCGCCAGAAAGTTCCGTAGTGAAACATTTGTTCCTAGTCTGTGCACTGTGCGATGTACAACCGCCGATGATTCACTGGAATCAATTACAACTGTAGAATACTTGAAAGTTCACGAGGTAATTTAAGATTAAATAAATATATTCGTTTGGATGGTAGCTGCCAAGACTGAGATACATCGGAAGAATACTTCGAAGATGTAATTCACCAGAAAACTATGCAAAGAATTTACGGCCGACTTTGGTTTTAGATATTACGATTTGGCGTAACATCGACGACGAGGACATTGGAGGTGAAGTACAAGATCGAAGTGGATAAACATGGTTTAGAAAATCCATTGTAGTCGCTCTGAATGAACCATATTAGCAACAACGAGAAACACAAATCGGCACAGACCGGTGAGGGCGTCGTTCCCACTCCATCGGATATAAGACAATCGTTTGTCAAGTTAACTTAACAGGAAAGATAAATATGAACACCGTGACCCTTTACCAAGTTCCCACATTTACACTCAGCAACAAACTCTTTCTAAACTCCTATGGGAGCCACTCTGAGAAAGACGTTACGAATTAAGGAGGGATCTCAAAATACAACGTTGCTAGGACAATAACAAATCCGCAAGAAACAAAACATTGGTAACTAGTAAACTATACATACCTGTGCTAGTTCCTGAAGTCAGTGCTATCACAATCTGAGCTATCCAGGTACAGCTCACGATCGGTCAGCCATCACAGTTGTATTTCTGTTGATAACTATCGATAATATTTTCAACGCTTGTATGTTTTTCTAATGCACAACTTGCTTGAAACCGCTGCTAGTATGAAGGATAAAGCACTGAAACGGCTGAGGCACACCCTTGAGGTTTTTTCGAGAATGAGTATTACCATCTGAGATGAACTTGATTTTGAACTTAAGCGATATTGGTTTTGAACTTCGTTCATGTATAGCACGTCTCGTGCTAATTAATAGCTGACCGATGTCGTCAGATGCCATGTGAATGTCGATTTATATTCTCAGCAGTACTGCGCGTTCGTTACTCTCTAGGATTTCGATGGCCTGCTCAACGAATGCGAATTTCGTAATTCACGTTACACTTTCCTCTCATGTATCGCCGTACTTAAAGAACCACAGAACATTATTGAACATTTTAAATTCACAATCTCGTATCATTATTTCGGCTTTGAGAACGATTCTCGAACTCCTCGAAGCAACAGCTGGGGCACTACACTGAGCCTGTAAGATATCATATCTTATACGAACACGTATCGACTGCCGAAAATCTGCAATTTTCTAGTGCACGGCTCGATGCGCTTTAGAATTTTGGGATTGGTACAAACTTTCAAACCTTCGTATCTTACCTCTCCTTTTCAAAACGTGATCAAATTCATTTAAGTAATAAAACATTGCACCTGTTTCGTTGCTCCAACAGTCTGGAACCGCGCGACTGCTACGGTCGCAGGTTCGAATCCTGCCTCGGGTATGGATGTGTGTGATGTCCTTAGGTTAGTTAGGTTTAAGTAGTTCTAAGTTCTAGGGGACTGATGACCATAGAAGTTAAGTCCCACAGTGCTCAGAGCCATTTTTCGTTGCTCCAAACTGGGAAAACGAACCTGCTGCAGTGTTTTATTATTTAAATCTTAATAACGACATACCTGCAGGCTCCCTGAAAGCATCGATAATGATGAGTGAAATTAAGAGATCGCGATGGCTGCTCTACCTCTATTTTTAATCGAGTTACTGAATGTTGAAATAAACTTAGGCTTAGTAGCTCGTGTAGACGAAATTAGCGCCCCGCACCCCGCTGTATTTTAAACGGATTTCAAAGTGAAGTTCTGGCGTACACGGTGACGTATGACCGTGATGTCACATTCGCAATTGGATTAGGAACAGGGTGAAATAATATGGGCGCGCTATTGCGTTTGCATCTAAATCATTAAGTGCAGGCGGTTTCCTAGCAAAGCTACGAGCAGCACTACATTCAGCATCTATGTCTATATCTGTGCGATATGTGGCGGTAGATAAGCCTACACTGCGCTAACCAGTATGAGCCTATCTGCCATTTTTATGCTTACCGCGCACAGTTTCTTGCTCGTAACGTCTTGCAGTTTATTGAGAATCTCAGTAACACGCTGTCAACACAATTTCTTGATGATTCGTGGAGCTCTCCTTTGAATCCTCCTCCAGTAATTCAACCTGGCAAGGATCTCAGAACGAGCAAGGGTTGGTCGAACGAGGCGTTGGATCCTACCTATTTCGTGCGTTAATTACGTTTCATTTGCAATCTTCCAACAATTTGAGATTGACATCTCACTTTCACGTGGCTAGGTTAATGTGGCCGTTCCACCACAAATAACATCGTACGGATGCTGTCAGATACGTGAAGATTTGGACTACTTGCAGAGACTGATCACCGATAGCGTAATCAAGTGACGCAGATGAACAAACACTATGTGGTAACAAAAGCACGTCGTAGTCTCTATCATATTTGTGTTTGCTGACACATCAGTGAGTGTCCAGAAACCTCTAGCTAGACAGTGCAATTGAATTGACGCGCAGAACACGGTAGCATAGCCAGCAATCACTCCAGCCATTACCTGCTAGCTCAGTCATCCTACGACATTAGCACCTTTCTACCCATAGCTGAACATCTAGTTATTTGAATCGACCTACTCCTTTATTGCTTGTACTTGTCGAAGAGCTTGTATAGGACAGGTTATTGTCCCGGTATTACTGCGGGATGAAAGTACTGAATTTCTAACAACATTGTGAGGGTAGAAATTAGGTAGCAGCAGCCACACACTTGGGTGTTGATGAAATACTGCCCTCGTATATTGCTAAGGCAGTGAATCAATATCCGGGTCACCGGTTCACTGCCCCGAAATTCTAGAACAGTGACTCATTTCGGCACACAGCGTGGAGACGACCGATCCCTCTCTCTCTCCCCGTTTACTGCCTCCACCGACTGCGGCCGGGCGAATTCAATACCGGCTGACCCCATTGCGAACGCACTCGTCCACTGCGTGTCCCAGCCCATTGGGAAACGCAACGCACCGGGCGCTGACATTTCATGCACCGTATTGGCCCTGCTTCTCTCCCCCCTCCTCCCCCCCCATCCCCCCAGTTCTGAAATTCCGCTCCCCTTGTTAATAACCGAAAAGCCGACGTGTGTGGAATACGGCAAGCAGGGCTAATGGCGCCAGAATGGTATTATTATTCCGGCGCTAAATGCCACGAGAACGATCTCGAAACGATTTGAATGTCGAGCCGCGCGTCCTTGAACGCTACCAGCCAGTCAGCTCGTGCTGGAAACTTTGCCCGCGTTTTGTTATCGCCGCCATTAATTACGCTTTTGCAACCCCAGCTGCCACAGCGAAGAGAAATGCTGTTGTGCTCGATTTTAATAACGTTTACGCTCGACTGTGTCCTCAAATTGGTACTCGCGCTGACAGACAGCTCCCTCTCTTCAGTTACTTTAGTCGGATACCAATATATTTTGATCGCTTAAAATGAAACGTTTCGCAGGACATTACGACCTTTCAACTATGAAAACCCTGTCACTCTAAATCCGACTGTCTTCTCGGCTGAATTTTCAAAATGTCCGATTTACACTCGATGGACCGGTGTTCGCTCCCCGGTGGTGGTAAATGCTTTTCTCTGATGTATATGCCACCTGACAGTCCGCTTTACGGCTTTGATCAGGTGTTTTGGCTCCATAGAAACGTACGGGATCTTTACTACTGTTAAAAGCTTTCAGCACCAACCCTTCCGTAACGTTTTATTGCTAGGTGCATTCTAAATTAAAGTAAAACGAAGAGAAAGCCAATGTTAATTATTTTAATTATAAATACGAGAGATGTTGGCAGTTTCGAGGTGATCCGTCAGATACAGATTTTTATGACATTTACACGAAATTGGTCGCAGGATGTCGGTGGTTTCCAGTAGTGCCGGAAAACTTTTTGGACAAAATTCGCGTAATAAATCCTGTGTCGTTGAGATGATTCATATGTGCGGAATACTCAGCTAGGATGGCCAATTACCCACCTCTTTGGAACACACACACAATGCTATGATGATGTTATAAAACTTAAGTTATAAGCAAGAATCGCTCTGATACCTCACACAGCAAACTTCGTCTACCGCAAGCTCTTTGCCTTCCATATTTTTTCCATGAGGCAGTATCGACCAAAACAGGAATAAAATATCTAGAAAACATGGGCTCTGAAGTGCATACCTTAAGAGATACGACCAGTTGTTCGTCTGTGATATCTCTTCTGGTGAACGGCTGCTTATGACTCTGAAACTATGAATTTTAGAGCAGCGTTTACTAGGTAATGTTTTCTAAGTCAGTCCAGCCTCTTCCAAAAATATGGGAAGTGAAGAGCTTGCAGTAACCTAGGTCCACTCTCAGAGGTATTAGTACGATTTTCGCTTATAACTTTCGACTCGGATCCTTCTGTACCAGGGTCTCTTCATTCAAATTGATGCATTTACTTTTCTCCATCATCCCAGAAAGTTTTTAACTTCATCATGGAATCACTCTGGATAAAGAGCCACAGTTGGACTACATAATAGCATTACAGGACCTAACAATTGTGTACCTTCTTATCTATTCCTCAACGAACTGTACAATGCATGGCTGTGGGTATCCCAGCATTTGGGATTCTCTGATTTATTCCATTTGCATATGGAGCACCAGTCTACGTAGCCGAGGTTCATAACGCACGTCTTTACGGTAACGTTCTATTGGGAGTTGGTCCTGGTTGTGGAATAGATTTTCACCATCAATTTTTGGGCAGAAAACGGACGACATGTGGTGGCGTAATGTCTCTGATCGCCAGAGATGTCACCAATGTGCTGGTTTAAGTTGCAAATCTCTTTTCGCTTTCTAACAATATGAGGATATGTAAATCTGTTGATGCCGATTCGACCGTCTTATGAGGCATTGTAGTTGGAGTTACAAACGGTGGCGGTGGAGTTTAGGCTTATTCTCCGCACCTACGTCACTCATTCTCCGGGAGCCAATGAGCCTTCACTATTGCTCTGTGGGCTGTGCAATGAATGTCGTACAGAACGCGAGCATTAAACGTGATCGTAGCGAGTTATTTAGGGAAATTTTATGTCACGGCTGATGGTGATGGTAAGCCACAAAGCTCATCAGGCGAAAATTTAAAGCTAATAAATAAACGTTCAGAATCAGTTGCAACAAAACCTGTGACTACGCGGCGCATCAGGAGTAAACGCTACAGTTATGTGCAGGTTTTATTGAAACTGACATTCGAGTTTGATTCTCGAGCTATACGTTTTAATCTGCTGATGGGAGTACCCGAAACATCATTATAAATAATAAAATACGTTAAGAGATCTAGGCTACTTCATTCATAGAAAATGTTATAACCACAAAATACAACGATCACAGTTTCATCTTTTTAATAATTCTAGTGTTGGTCCCTGGCGTCATGTATGTGATTTATTTTACAAAGGGTGCTCACTTTTCCAAAACTCGACAATCCATACAGTTACCTTCACTATCAATGGTATTCCGTTGTTATTCATTCGTAGGCTACCCTTTTTTTATGCAGATATTTGCATCTTCGTTCTACTACTGCAATATATGACGCTCAATCAAGCGTACACTTGCAATAATTTCGCTATTTCTAGCATTAGTTGTACACACTTTTTAAGTGCTAAACATAAGCTATTTTGAAATTCGTAATTCCTTCATCTAAGACATTCCTGGAGATCTGTTTCGCTCAATCAGTTTAGATATGCATCAGGATGTACAAACTTCTAATACTTCTAATACGAAACATATAAATTTTACGATTAATGATGAAGTATTTATGCTAGGAAATTGTTCTTCACCCACTTTCTTACAAATCCATTCGCAAATGAAGGCGAGAGAGCGTGCCTTTTCTTTTGATGCACATTTCACCGGTAGTAACAATTTATGAACTTCGTTAAGACAGTCCTCAAAGAAGGGTAGCAATTCTGGAAGTCTTTGTAACGCCGAGGAGGAGTCGGCGGAGGCTGTCTGGGCCGGTTGGCGGCCGTCCTTTGAAGCGCGATTTGCTTTACGCCTTTGTCCTGACCGATCCCGCATTATATGGGCTGCCGCCGGGCGACAAAGGGCCGGCATCAGCGCTTTATTACGATCAGAAATTTTCCAGAACTGAGGTAAATTGGTTCTGGTGTGGTCTCGGGAAGGCGTGATGTGGTGCGAGAGTCTTTTGATTTCAACTCTTTCCATTATTGCGTTTGTCAGGGGGTTCTTCAAGTAAGAAATAGAGTACTTTAAAAAATGACATTATCACCTTCATGCAATCCTGGAAAAGCACTATAACTAAGAAATTACAACTTAATTCAGGCGACGAAGAGAATTCCGTATTATTTATATAACCAACAATACCGTTTAAACCTTTAAGAAGGATAGTTACATAAAGTTTAAAAAACAAGAAGTTACGATACAATAATTATTTCCCGCTCAAAGTTTATTGGAAACTTAAGTAGCACTCCAAAAACAGCAGAAGATTAGATGTTTCCTTTTAAAATAAACAACAGTTCTTGGTCATGCTGTCTTGTTTCATGTTGGCATTAATTTTTGTCTATTCATTGTTATCCTCTAGATCTTGATGCATACATGTAAATCGGCAAAGAAATAAAAGGAAGTTAAAAAACAGCATATGTATACGACTGATTGAAATGAACACACTGTGAAGTGTAGTTTTTTAAAAAATCATCCCTCGTAATATCAAGGGAGGGGAGTAGGGCTGGGAACACTTTATGCCCACCTTTAAAAAATATTGTAATCTGGTGAACTACTTTATATCTTAAAATTATGAAAATGATATTTATTGTTTTTAATAAATTCTTCTACCTGACTACATAAATGTTTTAAATTATTGAGTTAAACTTAAATGGTTCAAATGGCTCTGAGCACTATGTGTCTCAACTGCTGTGGTCATAAGTCCCCTAGAACTTAGAACTACTTAAACCTAACTAACCTAAGGACAGCACACAACACCCAGCCATCACGAGGCAGAGAAAAACCCTGACCCCGCCGGGAATCGAACCCGGGAACCCGGGCGTGGGAAGCGAGAACGCTACCGCACGACCACGAGATGCGGGCAGTTAAACTTAAACTAAAAATTTAAGTGTTAATACAGTAGCAGGTGTCACTTCCCCCCATCAGTGTGATATTTAATAATTTTAGGTTGAGAAGTTTACTCACACATTAATATCTCTCTAAAATTTATGCTGTGAGTAAAAGCCAACAACAATTAATGAAATGCAAATTTTTAAATTTTTTTAGAGTGTGCACGAAGTAACCCCTCGGCAGTACATGTTAATGAAAGTGCGTTGATGTTGGTAAGAATGTGCTGAAAGGTATTTTCATTTTCTGGACTCTAATAACACAACAGTACTTCTTCAAAATGTATGTTGTTACCCTAAGTCAAACTTTTTAATTATTTTTGTATGTTGAGCAGCATAGAGTACCCTCCCCCTGCCCCCCCCCCCCCTTTTAGTGCGCGGTATTGAAAATGCCTTGATATTGTTACGTTTAAGACTGGGAGAGTAATAAGCATCAAAGGTACTGCAATGAATACTAGCTTTTTTTATATATTCTACATCTACATCTACATTTATACTCCGCAAGCCACCCAAAGGTGTGTGGCGGAGGGCACTTTACGTGCCACTGTCATTACCTCCCTTTCCTGTTCCAGTCGCGTATGGTTCGCGGGAAGAACGACTGTCTGAAAGCCTCCGTGCGCGCTCTAATCTCTCTAATTTTACATTCGTGATCTCCTCGGGAGGTATAAGTAGGGGGAAGCAATATATTCGATACCTCATCCAGAAACGCCCCCTCTCGAAACCTGGCGAGCAAGCTACACCGCGATGCAGAGCGCCTCTCTTGCAGAGTCTGCCACTTGAGTTTATTAAACATCTCCGTAACGCTATCACGGTTACCAAATAACCCTGTGACGAAACGCGCCGCTCTTCTTTGGATCTTCTCTATTTCCTCTGTCAACCCGCTCTGGTACGGATCCCACACTGATGAGCAATACTCAAGTATAGGTCGAACGAGTGTTTTGTAAGCCACCTCCTTTGTTGATGGACTACATTTTCTAAGCACTCTCCCAATGAATCTCAACCTGGTACCCGCCTTACCAACAATTACTTTTATATGATCATTCCACTTCAAATCGTTCCGCACGCATACTCCCAGATATTTTACAGAAGTAACTGCTACCTGTGTTTGCTCCGCTATCATATAATCATACAATAAAGGATCCTTCTTTCTATGTATTCGCAATACATTACATTTGTCTATGTTAAGGGACAGTTGCCACTCCCTGCACCAAGTGCCTATCCGCTGCAGATCTTCCTGCATTTCGCTACAATTTTCTAATGCTGCAACTTCTCTGTATACTACAGCATCAGCCGCGAAAAGCCGCATGGAACTTCCGACACTATCTACTAGGTCATTTATATATATTGTGAAAAGAAATGGTCCCATAACACTCCCCTGTGGCACGCCAGAGGTTACTATAACGTGTGTAGACGTCTCTCCATTGATAACAACATGCTGTGTTCTGTTTGCTAAAAACTCTTCAATCCTGCCACACAGCTGGTCTGATATTCCGTAGGCTTTTACTTTATCAGGCGACAGTGCGGAACTGTATCGAACGCCTTCCGGAAGTCAAGAAAAATAGCATCAACCTGGGAGCCAGTATCTATTATTTTCTGGGTCTCATGAACAAATAAAGCGAGTTGGGTCTCACACGATCGCTGTTTCCGGAATCCATGTTGATTCCTACATAGTAGATTCTGGGTTTCCAAAAACGAAATGATACGCGAGCAAAAAACATGTTCTAAAATTCTACAACAGATCGACGTCAGAGATATAGGTCTATAGTTTTGCGCATCTGCTCGTCGACCCTTCTTGAAGACTGGGACTACCTGTGCTCTTTTACAATCATTTGGAACCCTCCGTTCCTCTAGAGACTTGCGGTACACGGCTGTTAGAAGGGGGGCAACTTCTTTCGCGTACTCTGTGTAGAATCGAATTGGTATCCCGTCAGGTCCAGTTGAATTTCCTCTGTTGAGTGATTCCAGTTGATTTTCTATTCCTTGGACACTTATTTCGATGTCAGCCATTTTTTAGTTTGTGCGAGGATTTAGAGAAGGAACTGCAGTGCGGTCTTCCTCTGTTAAACAGCTTTGGAAAAAGGTGTTTAGTATTTCAGCTTTACGCGTGTCATCCTCTGTTTCAATGCCATCATCATCCCGGAGTGTCTGGATATGCTGTTTCGAGCCGCTTACTGACCAGAACTTCCTAGGATTTTCTGTCAAGTCGGTACATAGAATTTTACTTTCGAATTCACTGAACGCTTCACGCATAGCCCTCCTTACGCTACCTTTGACATCGTTTAGCTTCTGTTTGTCTGAGAGGTTTTGGCTGCGTTTAAACTTGGAGTGAAGCTCTCTTTGCTTTCGCAGTAGTTTCCTAACTTTGTTGTTGTACCACGGTGGGTTTTTCCCGTCCCTCACAGTTTTACTCGGCACGTACCTGTCTAAAACGCATTTTACGATTGCCTTGAACTTTTTCCATAAACACTCAACATTGTCAGTGTCGGAACAGAAATTTTCGTTTTGATCTGTTAGGTTGTCTCAAATCTTCCTTCTATTACTCTTGCTAAACAGATAAACCTTCCTCCCTTGTTTTATATTCCTATTAACTTCCATATTCAGGGATGCTGCAACGGCCTTATGATCACTGATTCCCTGTTCTGCACATACAGAGTCGAAAAGTTCGGGTCTGTTTGTTATCAGTAGGTCCAAGATGTTATCTCCACGAGTCGGTTCTCTGTTTAATTGCTCGAGGTAATTTTCGGATAGTGCACTCAGTATAATGTCACTCGATGCTCTGTCCCTACCACCCGTCCTAAACATCTGAGTGTCCCAGTCTATATCTGGTAAATTGAAATCTCCACCTACGACTATAACATGCTGAGAAAATTTATGTGAAATGTATTCCAAATTTTCTCTCAGTTGTTCTGCCACTAATGCTGCTGAGTCGGGAGGTCGGTAAAAGGAGCCAATTATTAACCTAGCTCGCTTGTTGAGTGTAACCTCCACCCATAATAATTCACAGGAACTATCCACTTCTACTTCACTACAGGATAAACTACTACTAACAGCGACGAACACTCCACCACCGGTTGCATGCAATCTATCCTTTCTAAACACCGTCTGTACCTTTGTAAAAATTTCGGCAGAATTTATCTCTGGCTTCAGCCAGCTTTCTCTACCCATAACGATTTCAGCTTCGGTTCTTTCTATCAGCGCTTGAAGTTCCGGTACTTTACCAACGCAGCTTCGACAGTTGACAATTACAATACTTTTGCTGCTTGGTCCCCGCATGTCCTGACTTTGTCCCGCACCCGTTGAGGCTGTTGCCCTTTCTGTACTTGCCCAAGGCCATCTAACCTAAAAAACCGCCCAGCCCACGTCACACAACCCCTGCTACCCGTGTAGCCGCTTGTTGCGTGTAGTGGACTCCTGACCTATCCAGGGGAACCCGAAACCCCACCACCCTATAGCGCAAGTCGAGGAATCTGCAGCCCACATGGTCGCAGAACCGTCTCAGCCTCTGATTCAGACCCTCCACTCGGCTCTGTACCGAAGGTCCGCAGTCAGTCCTGTCGACGATGCTGCAGATGGTGAGCTCTGCTTTCATCCCGCTAGCGAGACTGGCAGTCTTCACCAAATCAGATAGCCGCCGGAAGCGAGAGAGGATTTCCTCCGATCCATAGCGACACACATCATTGGTGCCGACATGAGCGCCACCTGCAGATGGGTGCACCCTGTACCCTTCATGGCATCCGGAAGGACCCTTTCCACATCTGGAATGACTCCCCCCGGTATGCACACGGAGTGCACATTGGTTTTCTTCCCCTCTCCTGCTGCCATTTCCGTAAGGGGCCCCATTACGCGCCTGACGTTGGAGCTCCCAACTACCAGTAAGCCCACCCTCTGCGACCGCCCGGATCTTGCAGACTGAGGGGCAACCTCTGGAACAGGACAAGCAGCCATGTCAGGCCGAATATCAGTATCAGCCTGAGACAGAGCCTGAAACCGGTTCGTCAGACAAACTGGAGAGGCCTTCCGTCTTTCGCCCCCTGCCACACCTTGAGACGACCTCCCACTCCACCACAGGTGAGGGATCAGCCTCAATGCGGGTAGTATCCCGAGCAACGACAGTCTTAGTCCGATCGGGGGATGCGTGGGACGAGCTGGCCGTCCCCGATCAACCCCCATCCGGACCCCCACAGTGATGCCCATTGGCAACAGCCTCAAGCTGTGTGACCGAAGCCAACACTGCCTGAAGCTGGGAGCGAAGGGATGCCAACTCAGCCTGCATCCGAACACAGCAGCTGCAGTCCCTATCCATGCTAAAAACTGTTGTGCAAAGAACGTCTGAACTAATCTACAGAGAGCGCAAACAAATCGACAAAATTTAAACGGTTATGAAAATACAAGATTGCCTAGTAAATGCAGGAATGCTGCTACTTGCGCACTGCTGACACACTGCTCGGCGGCGGAAGGAGACTACGCGATTTTACACTATTCAGGTACTAAAACGCGATGCTACAACTTTCAAATACTATAATACGCCCGAAATTTATGAATTAAACAATGCAAGTACCAAAAACACGCAAAGAAATTAAGAATTAAACTATGTAACAAATGAGTGAGCTAGGAGTATACGACTTGCTGCTGCAGCTGCTTATCCAACGGCGGCAGGGAGCACACTGACTGTGACCAACCGACACTGGCCGTTCAAAACAAAAACAGAAGACAAACGACTACGCGAATTTACGCTATTCAGGTACTAAAACGCGATGCTGCAACTCTCAAATACTATAATACGCCCGAAATTTATGAATTAAACAATGCAAGTACCAAAAACACGCAAAGAAATTAAGAATTAAACTATGTAACAAATGAGTGAGCTAGGAGTAAACGACTTGCTGCTGCAGCTGCTTATCCAACGGCGGCAGGGAAAGAGATGAAAGTTAGATACTTATTCCGCATAAAACGTTCTTAATATCACAGATAAATTTAATTACCGTTAGGTGAAAAACTGCAGTACTACTCACCGTTATCTTCGTCGTTTCGTGAGGTATCATAGTCTATATTAAAACCTACCATTTTTATCTTATTTTATACTATTCATTTATTATTTTAAGTATTACTATCCCTTACCCTTACACCAGGAGGAAATGAGCCCACCTGAAAATAGAAAAAAATGTCAGTTGGGTACACTGTAACATTGCAGACGTTGTTACAAATTAGATTCTTGTATGGCAGTATCAATCAAATAGGATTACAATTGCGTGAAGAGTTGTATCGTACGACAGACAATATGTGAGAATGACAGATTGGAAGAAGGTGGGGGAGAGACGGTAAGGTGTATGAGGAAAGCTACCTGAGAAAAAACATTCATAGAAAGTCATAAGTTAGCGAAGTATTAGCATGATTGCTACATGTGTAATGATCGTTCACTAATAACAGAATGCCACCCGGACTGGAAACTTAGTAATGAGAGAACACATTTGTCTGTGAACAAAACAAAACAGACCAAAGGACAGAAAATTACGTGAGTACAGTAAATAATCATACGAGCAAGTGAAATGCATTCTCTGGAAGATAAACGTTCAGTATATAGGAAAGCGACTTTCGAAACAGTCTCGTTATACTCGTAAACAAGCTGACAGAGCAGACTAATTCCAACGTTGCGACTTTCGGAAATTAGTTTCAACTGTGGACAACGCCCATCCCCTTGCAACTGTACACGTGTTGGCCTGGCCCGCTCTTTCCTTTCTTATTACAGGATAATTCACGAGCGCGGCCTGCTCGCCACGTATTCGTCTGCTAATCGAATACACTATTTGAAGGAAGCGAATTCCTTTTTTCCGTTTCTCTGAAACGCTAGACTGGCCACAGCTTGTGCCCTCTACTAACTCACTGATAATTCCCTCTCTCCTCCAATACTATTTCTCTTTCTTCGTCCCTAAGCTCTATTTTCTCTAAATTTTACTGCCTGAAAAACAGTAGCCGATTTGGTGCAAATGCACACCAAACTCCCATTACCCCTTTATAAAAGTTGCAGATTTCAAAGAAAATCAAAGACTTTAACTCATGTGAAAAGTAACTTATTGCTTCCGTTTTGCATTTAGGAAATAAGAAACGATTAGTATGGTCGTACGTAGCTGAATACTATGAACCTCGGATGTATGACTTATAAAAAAAAGACAGTGAAAGTTAATGGAATGGATTACGTTAACATTCTGGGACAGTTTTGGTTGATGGGACCCTAAATAGCAATAAACCACCACAGTCCGTAATAAATATGGTAATACCTCAAGAGACATAAGGCAATGATGCATGTACTATCAAAACAGTGTATGTCTCAGCCATTCCACAGAGTTAGTTACAGAAAGTTGAAGCCAGATTCCTAAAAAAATACCTATTTCAGTCTCAAAATTTTTATGAAGTAGCTACACCAACATAATAGCGAAGTACTCCTAATTCGTAAAAGATATTAGACAAATCTTCCATCTTCTAGAGTTGCAAATATACAAAAACATAATCGAGAAGGGACAGAACAAAACCAGGCAGGTATCAAAGGAAAACCATGGAAACAGGAACAATGAATTTAGGTACCTGGAAAGGGAAGAACGTCTAACTACGCCACCTCTACACACGTTTTGCCATCCTTGATTTCCACGCGAAGATATGCCAGAAGGTCTCTTATCACGGTCCCAAGGAAGACTGCATCTCCAAACTGTGCAACAAACTAGGCTCCATATACCATTTAGTTAAGAGTGAAACCAGAACTCAACGGCTAAGCACGTTAACAAAAATCGGGTAGAAACATAATTCAAATGTAACCATTTGTATCCACTGTGCTTGCAGAAATGTATTACTTATAATTATAAGCGCCGCGCGGAGTAGCCATGCGGTTTGAGGCGCCTTGTCACGGACTGCACGGCCCCTCCCGCCAGGGGTTCGAGTCCTCCCTCGGGCATGGTTGTGTGTGTTGTTCTTACCATAAGTTAGTTTGAGTAGTGTGTAAGTCTAGGTACCGATGACCTCAGCAGTTTGGTCCCTTAGGAACTCACACACATTTGAACATTTATAAGTCTTCTTCACAGAAAATTTGGAGGTCGTTGTATCACTCATTCGTAAACCTAAAATAGCCTGCATGCCCATCCGATATAAACCTCTGGGCGTGTATCAGTCCAGAAAATCAAAACAAGAGATCTACAAGAAAATTCCGGTAGCTCCCGAAGACAAGGAGACAGATCCACACGAGATTCAGCGTATCATGTTGTCTCTTCGGAATCGCTTTATTAGATGTTTCAGTTCTCGAGATCAACATTTTCAGCAATTATTATAGTAACATACGCAAAGAACGGCACCTGTGTCATGTGTCTGCTTGCTTTCGTTATTGTAGGGCAGGCGTATGTGGAATTTCTTGTCCTGACAGCAGGTCAGTGGTTTTTACGGCAATGTTATCTCGTTAGTATCTGATCACGTTCCACACACGCTATATCACTAATCATTTTAACTGATTCTTCCGTCGTTTCTTGGTAGATAAAAACAGAAAGAACAATATTGTGTACTTCATTCGTAATAAATTTATTTAATTAATTGGTAATCGGCTTATAATGTCATCATCAGACTTCAAAGCGTTTGTTATATCGCAAAGGTTCCATTGAAAATTAAGTCGATGTCATATTTCTGCTGCTATAAATGTGAAGAATGAAATATTGAAAACAGCAAATTCCCCACACCCCATTATATTCACTCTTACTAGATGTGTTAGGTCACTTGTCTTCTGTTTCCCTCTCTAGAATATCTATGTAGGGCGTTTTGTATGGAAACGAAGTACAGCCATGATGACGTAAAACTGTCCTCATTTTATGGCTTCACATTGTAAGTTATGTGACTGCCATCGTCGTGGTAAAACAGGCGTGTGATGGAATAAAATTCAAAAATTAAGAGCGACTAAAATAACATACAAGCATTACAAAATACTTGGTCTACGTCTGAGTGGTCGCTCACCTCTTTTGGCTTCCACTACGAGGAAGTAAAGTGCCTTACTGACTCTAAAACATGTTGTTGCTAACTGTGGTTTCGGAGGTCAGTAATTAGTGTTCCTCACTGACGATGTTCCTTAGAACTTTGACATCAGATCCTTCCTGTTGGTTGATGTCTTACAGTTATCCGGAGTCCCTAAACGAAGACGGTACTATGCATATACGGGGTGTGTATCGGTTTGATTGTGACGAAATTTTTTCTACAAGTAATGGAGTTGATAAAGAACATCTTGTTGTAATACTTCATGTCATCATCCGTGGTATCAGATACTGAGGATAAAGAAACAGATGATACGTGTGTCGATAAGACAAGGACCCTTTGCATTCACTAAAGCAGAAAAAGGCTTACTTACTTAATGTGAACATCTACATCAAAAGACGCGCATTTGAGGTATAAAATCGTTGTGACAATTATAAATTATTTCAATCCTGAATCATAGAACCACGCTAAATATTTGAAAATATAATTATAGTCCTGCACGTTATCATGCACACGTGACCACGTTACGATCTATTGCCGCGTGGCACACAGATTGTAAAGTGTACACGTAGTAAAAGTGTAAACCACTTAACGGAATAAACAATTTTTTGTGTCAGTTATGAGCGATGTGCGACGCCATTTGTCCCAGTCACACTTCTTCCTCGTATCTGTCACTATTATCGCAGTAAAAAAGCATGGAAATGGTGCTCATTATTCAGTGTACATTGAGCACGCCACAAATCTCTCTAGCTGTGGTCTCAGAAGAAGCAACAGACGTGTACTGTGAAGCTCTTTGCCCTGACCAACGGTTCCATGATTTCTTACTGTGACATTAGCGTCCGATACGGTCCACGATTGTGACTGAGATACGAGACATGGCACTTGACGATATGGTGATCGTGTTTACATGTATTTGAAAGAGATGGTCACTCTCATTCAAGTTAGCGATTTGCCGTTTTTTAAGTTATTCATGCAATGTTCTGTGTGCGGCAGATTGAGGACACTTTATTTTTTACTACCTGGTAATCCTACCTTGGTCATGTACGTATGATTACGTACATTGTTATAACAATGTTTTTCCCTTTTTTTAAAAAAAATAGACACTCGTTTTCTGAGTTTCTTGATCAGTGGTTCTCAACCTTTCTTAGAACATTACCCCTGAGTGCAGTTAGACATTAGTTAGTACCCCTGCCGTCTCCCTTTCCCCCCTGCCGTCTCATGCCCCCTCCCCCCCCCCCCCCCGACATTACCACCAACTTTAGCATTTAAATTAACTGTAGAATGAAAGACTTACCTAGGAACATATTTATTTTTAAAGTGATGAATGATAATGTGTGTGTGTGTGTGTATTAGAATGAATGACGAAGCAATTCGTGGTGCATCAGAAGTGCTACCCACAACTCCTCCTCAGATAAGAAAGCTAACTATCCACAGTGAGGGTAGACACTTGTTATAAAACATGTTTCCCCTGCGTTACCTCTCTACATTGCGTCACTTGCTTGACCTGTACACTGCAACCCCATTTTAAATCAAACAATTTTTCGCAAATCACTTCATTGCACCATTCTCTATGTCTGAACTGGCGGAAATCGGAAGACTTCCGCCTGTTTATGCTTTGTGTCTGACCACAGCCACTAACAGTAGTAGCAGTAATAATAATAATAGTAATAATACTGTGTGCAACACTATAGTAGCCATTATGCTGTTCCGTACTGACAATTAATTCATTTATCCATTTGGAAACGACTGATGAAGCAATTTGTGGGGTCTATCTACCACTTGGAGAAGATATTTTCTTAAGATATTTAGTATTTGTTACGCACATGTCGCATTTTTATCAGCAACGACGTACGTGTGTAGTGTGTGGACTTCGTGAGGAACCTGTAACGTCCACCGCATTAATGCTGCTAACTGAGAAAAAGTAATTATTGACAAGTTATATAATCAACATTAGAGTGTTACGAAATTATGGTAATTGTAATGATCTTTTGAGAACAATTTAGTTTCGTGACTGAAACAGGATTGAATCGTTTAGTTTCTACCCCTCAGAAAATTTCATTTTATCCCTCAGAGGGTAATTACCCCCGTTTGGGAACCACCATTCTAGATCGACATCGTTTACAATCGCCATAAGGGTGTAATACCTGGAAGGCAAGTCTTTTGAAGTAGACGATCACATTATGCAAGTAAATATTTTTGTGCTTTGGTGTATTGGACGTGTTCTTGTGCTGTCGACGTACGCATGCATATATTTGTTATTTATTCTCTATATCAGATGCTAATGGCGAAGGGCTGTACGCCAGAATACCGGTCCGTCAAATATTTTTTGAGTGCAGCTCACGATGTACAATGAGATGTCGTTTATCAAGCAGACACATGCTACTGTTGCACTTTTGATGAACAAAGAGCATACAAACTTACGCATCAGCCAATACATCAATGATCGTGGTAGACGTGGAGCACGTTCCGCTACTTATCAAAATAAACGAGCAGCGTTTGCGCTGCAGAAGAAGGCAGGTCTCTGGACATCGGAAGCGGCGTCAGCATGGAGACGAACGGCGCTGATCGCTGATAGAGGCTACAAGTCTGACAAACCGCGCTGTCAAACAGCAGCAGGTGGAGGGACGGCTGTGCGACACGCGAGCAGGCCCAGCCACGCCACGGCCGACGCGGCAGCCCGCGCCCACAGCTCACGGCGAGTCGCGCCTCTCCCAGGCTAGAGCTAACAAAGTGCCGGCGAGATAAAAGAAATCCGCTGCAGCTCATTAGTCGCCTGCCGGCATTCACTCCCCCGGGCGGAGATTAAGGAAGCCTGTTCTTAAACGGCCCTTGCAGGTACTCGGCCTGCTACGGTGTCGCTCCCGTTGCCACCCCCACTCTCCCTCCATCTTTCAACAACTAAGTTTTTACGGCGCCTCGAGAGAAGTGTTACCGTCAGCACTTCGCTGTCGTAGTTAATTTCCATAATTATGAATCCGCTTTGCGCTCAAGTCTGACGCTACGGGGAAGCGGTACGGCAACGAGATAACTTAAATCACCGAGAGTCCTAGACAAGTCCGTAGCCACTGGGAGACATCGATCGTTAATGGCAACATTCTACTCTGAAAACAAGGCGCTGGCTTGAACACCGTCCTCAACGGCGCTTTATCGCCACCTCCAGTACCAGCAACAGGAACATCACCATCATATTGTAAAAGTTTCGTTTTACACAGAAAATTTTAATTTTGGTAATATTTTTGATGTAGAACGGAAAGATGAAGCTGCAATAGCACTTGAGAAATAGCGGACAACATCTCTGCCAAAGAGGCTGCCCTGCGAGACATTGTTAGTACAACATTTGCTTGTGAGTGAAATGCAGGCTTGCAGAGAGAGAGAGAGAGAGAGAGAGCGCAGGAGTCGAGTTGTATATTGTGATGGAGTAAGATGTGTTTGGGCCTGAAGTATGCCGGAAATAACTTTCTTATACAATTTTTCATTCATGGGGAGATATTTTGTAAATCGATTTAGAATATTTAAAAAGGTACTGTAATAGAGGATTTGCCGAGACATCCGAGCATAGTAATTAATTTGGTCAGGGACTTAGATTGGAGATTTTAATGACAACATAACAATGTATGATTTACTGATTCTTCTTCAAAGATGGATAGCATACGTGTTTGTAAGAAAATAAAGAGAATTTATTTAGATTTCTTCACTACTAATGTAAAGCGAATTTTTAATATTTCAATTATTACAATGTTTTCTCTTAGTGATGTAAGGGTTTGTTAATACACTTACTTTATTGTTTTTCCATCTGTCTCTTTATTTCATGTTTCAAGTATATAATTTTGCTCATGCGAGTTTGTCAGTAACAGAACTTTAATCGACAATGATCATTACAGTACTGAGATTTACTAACACAGAAATTTTGTGGATGTCTCTATAGTCTAAAGCACAGATTGCATATCGCGTTGCTAGTAGTTTGAATTTTCATTTTTTAACAAGCATAGCTGCAGTCGTTCGGAATTCACTCATCGACTAGTAGACTTTGTCCTGCCTGTGTATATCATTGGCCTCTGCATACAGAAAATTGGATGATCTATGTGTAGTCTAGAACCTATAATTCATTGCAGAAAAATGTAGAAAAATTAAAGATAGTTCATAGTGATAAAATTACATTACTTTTATTGGTGTAAATTGACTAACGGAATACATTTTTAATAAAAATTCACGTAAATGAACAATAGGTCTGACTCTTCCATTCGCAATGTAACTCAACCAATTTAAAATAAATTTAAAGTCATGCAAACATTTAGCGTAACGTTAGTGGATAAACAATCACTTTTTGTAATTATGGACGGCTGAGGCGCCGATATCATTTTTGCGATCAATTGAATGGTACAGAAGTTGGTATCCTGCAGCTCCATCTAGTGGCGAACTACAACAAAGTGGATAGTACGAAAATATTTTTTGTGTTCCAATACCTATGTATCTTGGTTTTCGTTGCGATCGGTTGGATGGCGTAGAAGTTGATGTGCTGCATCGCCATCTAGTGGTGAATTATAACAAGGCGAACAGAATAAAAACTTTCTCCATGAAAAAATAGGTACATACCTCAACTTCCAGAGTGCTCAGTCAAACGGTGTTTAAGACTATTAATCTCAGACAGATATGCCAACACCATTTTTATATATAGGTCTACAGACTATCTGTAGGGATGAGGTGATCTGCTGAGTTTCTACCAACTGTAGGATTTATAAACACAAGGATGAGGTATTTGCTGTTCCTAAATATTTTCAGAGTTTCTAAATATTTTAATTTTTAGATGACTGGCGGTAAACACGGCAAATCATTGGAACATTAGAATTCAGACGTGTCTCGAACAACGAGAACTGCGCTGCGAATTATAGAAACTCTTAGAATGTGTCTTCCACTTGCGCCCACAGTGAATCAATTGTATCGCTGTGAGAAAGTAAAAGGAAATCGGTGAATGGCAGAATGCAGCCAAGCTGTTTCTCAAGGAAGGAAACATCAACGATATTTTATATGTGCACTGTGAGAATAGTTGGTTCTTTCGTTGCTCGCAATGCTGCGCGTACTTGTGAGGAAAAAAATGACGGACGGTTTCACCGTTCTTGCGCGCCTTATTTTCTACGGCGTGCAACTAGTCTGACATGTTCGCGAAGTCATGCGTTCTAATGAGAGAGCGCTAGCAAAAAGTTGAAAGATTCTTATACGTCGATCTGTATCCGGTATCTCGTGCTACGTCCTGTATGCACCTGTCGGTAAAAGATGCTCGCTTCAGGGCGAGAATTCACACTTTCCCGTTATATAAACCGTACTTCCTAATGTCAAGAAATCTTATCTGTCATACGAATGTAATCCCAAATAATGGATCAAAACATATTATTGAATAAAGTCTGTGACACAGCTCCGTCTCAAAAAGGTTGCCGCTATACAAATTTTAAACGCAAAAATGAGGGTACGCAGTTTGGTTTAATGATCTGAATTTTAACGCTACGTTATCGTCGCCATCCCATCTGGATAAATGTGTTTTGCAGACCTGAAGACCAGTTACCTGAGGTATGAGACTGATCTGATACCTCCACGCTACTTAGAATCTTCCTATCGAGGACAGGAAAAAAGTGACTTACATTCATTTGAATAACACTACAAGTTCGTTAAAAAGGAATGTGAATCGAACGATACAACAAAGGAAACCGGGGAAATGATTTCAGTTTGACTTCAATGTACTCTTCACTGAGTATCAAACGTTCTGTGAAATGTAAAACTCTGAGTCTGTTACCGAAGGTTTCTTTTCGAACTGTTCTCAAGAAACGAAGCTACTTCCGTTATTTACATAGAAATATGATGCACACAGCAGTGAATTCCAATCGCGATGACTGCTTCTTCCACTCCTCATAACGATGGTTTGCAGAAAACGTTCCTTTTACATAAATGTTTGTCAATCACTACGGCAGCTTTCTTAAATGTAATCATCAATTCCTCTGATATCAGTCTTAGAGACGGTCGCAGTTTCTATGCGGCCGCTTTCGCAATTCTCTGTTGTTGTCTCACCTTACTTTTGTTGACGATCGACCGAACGTAGCACATCAGTCCTGTTTTACCTTGAAAAATTGTAACTGACTCACAGTATCTGTTCTATACACTAGGACCAACATAGACAAGTGTACTATAGATTAATATGTGTGGTGCACGAACGTTCAAAACTGTTCGTGGATAGATGTATTCGCCAAACATTTTAGATTAATTTTATGCTAAAAAATGTTAAGACACCAAGAAAACAGATGCTCTAAGAATTTTGGAGGTAACGAAGTATTTATGAACAGAAAATGACAAGGTCTATATGATGTACAACTCTGGAACGACCTTATCTTTACAGCACTGTCACGTCAGGAGAAACGGTGATGGTATGTTACGATTTTCTAAACAAAGCACGGTACAGAGCTATAGATCATGTATTTCACTGATATTATTTACTTAAGCCTTCTTCAAGTCAAACATATGCGGCATAATATCGACAAAATATGTTACCTAGATTTAGTCTTGTTACCAAAAGTTATTTCCTTTCTTGACATAATACATAATAATTTACTGTACTATCAGTTCACTACATGGACGTGTCAGTGTCCACATATTTTATTTTTTTATTACCCATCTACGAAGACAGGGCAGGCTGTGTGTGTGTGTGTGTGTGTGTGTGTGTGTGTGTGTGTGTGTGTGTGTGTCTCTGTGTCTCTGTGTCTCTGTGTGTGTGTGTGTGTGTGTGTGTGTGTGCGTTTTCTTTTCCTTCTTTGTGTTGCTATTTTACACCCGAATGACCTTTTATTTCCGGACGTAAGTACTCGTAAATATGTTTCGTGTTACCACACAGATGGGATCTGTTAAAATATTGACAGTACTACTGGAGAGCAACTGTAGGAAAACAAATTTATCTGATTAATATCAGCTTGTGGCAACGCTTTGCATGTATACTTATCACCAGGCCGAGCTGTGACTATGACACATCAATAGTTCACTAACTGCTTTGTCCTACAGAGACTATCCAAAATGATAGTATTTTTTTAAATTTACTAAGTAGCCCTCTCAAACTATTACGTCGACGAATTGTACGTGTGTATACAGATGGGTATCGTATACCACCGAACTAGGGGAATTACCTTTTTGTTTAAAAATACTTGCATTGGTCAGCACTAGTCTACTCACTAAATACGCATATCTTCGGCCTTCTTGTGTGGTACTAATACTGAAGTGGTAGACTTCTGTCTCTAGTTCTGTCGGACATTCAACAATTTCATATTTAGAAGGTTTGTTTCTACCGCTCTCAATCACTTTCGTTTTCACCATAATGTAAATTGCAAGGTAGATGGATGACTCAATTCCATAAGCTCAAATACGAGTGGTTCCATTTTAGAGCTTTCTTTTCTATTTATTTTTTTAGAAAGTATAGAAATGTTAAGAATTACAGTTAATTATAGAAGACAAATCGAATAAAAACAACACTTGCAGTGCTCGAGAGAGACAGCTACAATGACGAGCCAAAACATTATGACCGCCTGCTTAATAGCTTGTTGGTTCATCTCTGGAACACAATACAGTACCGATTCTGCGAACCATCGATTCTACTGTCTGTCGATAGGTTGACGGAGGTATGTGGCATCAGATGTCTGCACACAAGTCACGTCATTCCAGTAAATCACGGAGCCGCTGATTTGTGTACTTGGTGATAGCGTCCGACAGCGACCAGGAAATGGTCCATCGGATTCACATCAAGCGAATTCGGTGACCAAAATGTCAACATGATTTCACTGTCATGCTCTTCAAACCACTGTAGCACGATTCTGGCTTCGAAACATGCACAGCTGAAAGATGACATCGCCGTTAGGGAAGACATCAAGCATGAAGGGATCCAGATGGTCCGTAGCTGAAATGATGTCATCGATTACCACAGGTCCGTCCGCCCCCGGTAGCTGAGTGGTCAGCGCGACAGAATGTCAATCCTAAGGGCACGGGTTCGATTCCCGACTGGGTCGGAGATTTTCTCCGCTCAGGGACTGGGTGTTGTCCCAATCACCATCCCCATCGACGCGCACGTCGCCGAAGTGGCGTCAAATCGAAAGACTTCCACCCGGCGAACTGTCTACCCGACGTGAGGCCCTAGTCACACGACATTTACATTTTTTCCACAGGTCTTATGCAAAAGCGCAGGAGAATGTTTTCCATAGTATAATACTGCCCCCACCAGCTTGCACCCGTGGCGAGGAGCGTGTTTCGAGCCGCCGTTCGTCTCGATGACGGCGTTCATGAAGACGACCATCGACATGGTGTACCAAAAAACATCATTCATCCAAAGAGCCGACAGGTTTCCAATGATCCATGGTCGAATCAAGATGGTCCCGTGACAACTGCAGTCGTAACTGTCGATGTCGTTGAGTGATGTCGGGAACACGTAGAGGTTGTCGGCTGTGGAGTTCCGTGTTCAACAATGTACCACGAACAGCGTGCTCCGAAACACTTGTGGGTGCCCCAGCACTGTGCTCTTTCCGCAGAGATACTGCAGATCACCATCTATGCTACTTTACAGAGTAGACAAGCTTCCGAATCCCACGTTCTCTGATGAACCCTCTACGTCTACCACTAAGCGCCTAGTGGTAGTTTCACTGTTCTTCTACCACTTTCCGTAGATGCTTGCGAAAGTAGCAAATGAACATTCGACCACCTTCGACGTTTTAGAGATATTCGTTCACACGCTCTAGGTGATATTAAGCTACCCTTTGAAAGAGTCGCAAATCTCAACGGATCTCCCCATCTGCTAACCATATCTTCGCCAAGGTGAACCCCCATCCATCCAAGCTCCGCTTGCATGTTTTCCTTACCGCGTCACAGGCGCCATCCAACGTAGCGGTGAACAGTGGTCATAATGTTTTGGCTGTTCAGTGTACGTGAACTACCAAAAGCGCTGTCGAGATAAAAGTTTTGTAGAAAAAGCTTTCTGAACCTGATTACTTAATCCTAACCTGCATGTAATTTTATTCATCCCACTGACGATGGTATAGCATCATCGAAACATGTACAAAAAATAATATTGGTGAATTGTTTTTAGCTCAAGATGGAATCTTTCGTATTTATTATTTAAGCAAATTCGTGTAGAAAGAAGTATGTGAAGAAAATGGCACGATGGATATCAGTGTCATGCATCGCAGGTTTCAGTTCTGCTACAAAATACCTCTATACGAGAAGCCGCGTCAAGACGCGGGACTGAATGAGTCTTTTGAGCCAACCCACGCGGCGCCTCGTAACCAAACGCGAGGATCCGAGGGCCCGAGGCGATCACTTGAGGCGTAAGCGGAAAAGTTTGTCGGTGCGAGGAGGGCGGCGGTGCGGGCAGAGGGGTAGACGTGTCTAGAAGGGGAGGGGGTGGGGGCATTAGCATGGGAATGGGCTGGGGGAGGGGTGGCGCCAGGCTGCGGCCCTAATGAAGCTCCCACCCCTAATGAGCCAGGCCGGCGCCGCCTCACCTGAGCGACGCCCACAGTGTCTAGCGTCGCGACCCCCACCACACGTCGCCTTGTTCCCGCTGTCACCGCCACGCCAACCGCTCCGGTTAGCCGTAAAACCTATCCAGTACTCAGCCGGTTAATGTGTGACCCAGTTACGCACTGATTCTTAGCTTTCAGCTTAGACACTGTATTACGAAATTTCTTCAGCGCTTGGGAGTTGTCTCCGCCAGCGTGGACTACTAATAGACAGAGGCACTTCGTGTAGACGGACCTTACTGTCAAAGAACGTTATTCTGGAGCAGTTCTTTCCGGAACTAGCGGCTTCGAAACCTGGTGGTAAAATACTTTTATCCTTCATTATTTCGCTGCCGAGAGGAGGAAAGACATCGTCGGGCAGTTCGTTTCCACCACATTAAGTGCGCTGCAACTTTCCGCTAGAGTCTGAGACGTTCCTCAGTTTCTTAACGTGCACATGGTGCGTTTCTACTGTAATGCTGTCCTCACTTCAAGCTTTTTGTAACATGGTACTTTGACGAACTGCAGTTTCTATTGTAACGCTTTTCTCACTTGAAGTTTTTTGTAACATGGTACCTAGACGAACTGCAGTTCCTCAGTATTATAGGAATGAGTCGACACTTATTGTTTGCTTTACATACGTCTAAGACTTTGATATCCGCACATATCTAAAGGTATGTGTACGTACACGACTCCATCCTGTAGCAGGTGATTCGTTAGTCACATAGCAGGCCGTGGTGACCGAGCGGTTCTAGGCGCTTCAGTCCGGAACTGCGCGACCGCTACTGTCGCAGGTTCGAATCCTGCCTCGGGCATGGATGTGTTTGATAGGTTAGTTAGGTTTAAGTAGTTCTAAGTTCTAGGGGACTGATGACCTCAGCAGTTAAGTCCCATAGTGCTCAGAGCCATTTGAACCATTTATTTCGTTAGTCACATAGTCCAACTCCAGTAGCTACGTTCATCTTTTGACTAAGATCTAATCGGCATTCTTCCCGACACCCACAAGCTTTTAATATGGAGAAGCATTTCCCTGAGAACGTCCTTAATTAGCTGCATGACTGTGGACAGCTCTCCATCCAGAATAACGCACTGCGTCTCTAAGAAATTCCTCTGTCTAATTGGATGATCTATTACCGACAGAAAATCAGCCGTTCCGCTAAATACAAAGAAGGCCTTACCGATTTGATGAAGGTTGTGACTCGTTCCTTTATTTTGATAGCAATACTATAGAGAAAACATGTTGAAAATTTCAATAAGTGCTAAGGTGAAGGACTTAATTATAAAGCCAGTTTCCATCATACAAGATCATCATAAGAAACCGGCACCTCAATATTCCTGTGCTAAATAATAATGAAGTCGGAAATTACCATTCTATGTCGAATCCGCACAGAAACCAGTCCGAACACACAACAGTCATTTCCCTAATTATGATCGTCATCACACAGAAATGTTATGTTTTCTATGCCTGACAACGATCACTTACGACCAAAACTGCCACAACAAATTCATCTTTTTACCTGTTTGGGTTCCACCTTGAGAACCCTCATTGAAAATATCTCATAATGTTTACAAAATCTCTCAGTCAGTTATGCGTGGTCCACATTAATGTGACCACCATCTGTGGGCAGTAACCACTCACAGTCGGCAGGTGGCACCAAGCAGTGGAGGGTACATTAAGTGAGTGGGGGAGACGCCGAAAACAATGCAATTGTTGTCGTGAAGCGGAAACATCGCGATTTATCTGACGCCCGAAAGAACATGATCACTGGCCATGCATGGATGCATTTCCGACCAGCTAAGTTTGTAAATAGTTCGTGTGCCGCTGTGGTTAACCCTGTATTGCTACTGTGTTCGTTTGTATCACCGTGTCAGACCCGATCTGCGTATCAGTCTGATTTCTTAAGTGTAGGGAGCACAAAAAGGCTTCACATTCACGTATGTTGTCTACATGAAGTAAACAAACACGTTTTGCTTTGGGCTTGAGTAAATTGTTGTCCTTTATTACAACGTAAGGAAATGAGACAGTGATTCCAGTATTTGCATACCGTACAGTACAGATATGGTCACATAGCACACAAAGTAGAACAAGCTATGGAAACCACACTCAGGTATGAACAGATGAGTAGAAAACATGCACGAAAACGTTGTAAGTAAACGGAGAGTATCCACAATGTCTTTTTTAACGTACTGTTTCTACATGTCGTTTTACAAAACCATGCCACACATGCAGTATTAGAAATTAAATCTGCGTGTTTTTTGAAATACAAAAACTTGGAGCATTTGTAAGAAACATATTCCCTTTTGCTATATTCGCACCCATAGCACTGTCCTCTGTTAGGCACCGTACTCTATTTAGCGACGAATCGTCATTCACCAACAGCGGTAACATAAACCGGCATAATATGCACTATTAGGCAACGGAAAATCCACGATGGCTGCGACAAGTGGAACACCAGCGAACTTGGCGGGTTAATGTATGGTGCGGCATTATGGGAGGATGGATAATTGACCCCAATTTTATCGATGGCAATCTGAATGGTGCAATGTATGCTGATTTCCTACGTAGTGTTCTACCGCTGTTACTACAAGATGTTTCACTGCGTGACAGAATGGCGATGTACTTCCAACATGCTGGATGTCCGGCACATAGCTCGCGTGCGGTTGAAGCGGTATTGAATAACATACACTCCTGGAAATGGAAAAAAGAACACATTGACACCGGTGTGTCAGACCCATCATACTTGCTCCGGACACTGCGAGAGGGCTGTACAAGCAATGATCACACGCACGGCACAGCGGACACACCAGGAACCGCGGTGTTGGCCGTCGAATGGCGCTAGCTGCGCAGCATTTGTGCACCGCCGCCGTCAGTGTCAGCCAGTTTGCCGTGGCATACGGAGCTCCATCGCAGTCTTTAACACTGGTAGCATGCGCGACAGCGTGGACGTGAACCGTATGTGCAGTTGACGGACTTTGAGCGAGGGCGTATAGTGGGCATGCGGGAGGCCGGGTGGACGTACCGCCGAATTGCTCAACACGTGGGGCGTGAGGTCTCCACAGTACATCGATGTTGTCGCCAGTGGTCGGCGGAAGGTGCACGTGCCCGTCGACCTGGGACCGGACCGCAGCGACGCACGGATGCACGCCAAGACCGTAGGATCCTACGCAGTGCCGTAGGGGACCGCACCGCCACTTCCCAGCAAATTAGGGACACTGTTGCTCCTGGGGTATCGGCGAGGACCATTCGCAACCGTCTCCATGAAGCTGGGCTACGGTCCCACACACCGTTAGGCCGTCTTCCGCTCACGCCCCAACATCGTGCAGCCCGCCTCCAGTGGTGTCGCGACAGACGTGAATGGAGGGACGAATGGAGACGTATCGTCTTCAGCGATGAGAGTCGCTTCTGCCTTGGTGCCAATGATGGTCGTATGCGTGTTTGGCGCCGTGCAGGTGAGCGCCACAATCAGGACTGCATACGACCGAGGCACACAGGGCCAACACCCGGCATCATGGTGTGCGGAGCGATCTCCTACACTGGCCGTACACCACTGGTGATCGTCGAGGGGACACTGAATAGTGCACGGTACATCCAAACCGTCATCGAACCCATCGTTCTACCATTCCTAGACCGGCAAGGGAACTTGCTGTTCCAACAGGACAATGCACGTCCGCATGTATCCCGTGCCACCCAACGTGCTCTAGAAGGTGTAAGTCAACTACCCTGGCCAGCAAGATCTCCGGATCTGTCCCCCATTGAGCATGTTTGGCACTGGATGAAGCGTCGTCTCACGCGGTCTGCACGTCCAGCACGAACGCTGGTCCAACTGAGGCGCCAGGTGGAAATGGCATGGCAAGCCGTTCCACAGGACTACATCCAGCATCTCTACGATCGTCTCCATGGGAGAATAGCAGCCTGCATTGCTGCGAAAGGTGGATATACACTGTACTAGTGCCGACATTGTGCATGCTCTGTTGCCTGTGTCTATGTGCCTGTGGTTCTGTCAGTGTGATCATGTGATGTATCTGACCCCAGGAATGTGTCAATAAAGTTTCCCCTTCCTGGGACAATGAATTCACGGTGTTCTTATTTCAATTTCCAGGAGTGTATTTCATGACAGGTGGGTTGGTCGTCGAAGCACCGCACGTTCACAGGATCTGCCGTCCTAGGATTTCGTTCTGTGGGGAAAGTTGAAGGGTATTTGCTATCGTGATCCACCGACAACGCCTGACAACAAGCGTCAGCGCATTGTCAATGCATGTGCGAACATTACGGAAGGCGAACTACTCGCTGTTGAGAGGAATGCCGTTACACCTATTGCCAAAAGCATTGAGGTTGACGGATATCATTTTGATCATTTATTGCATTAGTGTGGTATTTACAGGTAATCATGCTGTAACAGCATGCGTTCTCAGAAATGATAAGTTCACAAAGGTACATGAATCACATTGGAAAAACCGAAATAAAATGTTCAAACGTACCTACGTTCTGTATTTTAATTTAAAAAACCTACCTGTTACCAGCTGTTCGTCTAAAATTGTGAGCCATATGTTTGTGACTATTACGGCGCCATCTAACAGAAAGCGAAAAAAGTGGTCCAACTAAAACATTCATATTTCTTTACGAACTACACGAATATGTAATAAAAAATGGGGGTTCCTATTTTAAAAAATGCAGTTGATAACCGTCTGACGTATGGCACCGCCATCTAGCGGGCCAGCCATAGCGCCATCTGGTTTCTCCCTTCAAGCTAGACAAGTTTCTTTCTTTGTAGTTTTTTCGTTTGACGCTTATTTCATGAGATATTTTGCCCGATCACGATCAATGGACCACCCTGTATAGTATTGTGCTTTCCAACTTTGACAACTGACAAAATACTTTTCATAATATTCGGAAATTTTGCTTTCTAGAAGTTGGAAACCAAGCATCTCGACACGTAGAATCTGTGTTCAGCGAAGCTCTTTTTTTTCCTAAACGTAAGCTAGTATTCTTCAATACTAGAGGCGCACATCCAGTGACAGCCCTTAGCGTGGCCGAATTGCCCGCCGCGGGCGGTAATAAAGATGCAGAACAGGTGATGGGCCCTCGCGGCCTGATGGATGGCCCTTATCGCGATCTGTTAATAACCGGTGCGCTCGATACTCGCTCCCCAGGGAGGTGTGGGAGGGAGGGGGAGGGGGACGGAGGGGAAGCTCTACAACACGCTGTGCGGCGAGCGAACGAGCTAGACCACACGCGACAGTCTAGCAAGTAACCGCGATATCATTATTTGATTTGCATACCGTCGCGTCACGTCAGCTGATACTCTGAGTAATTGTCGGCGTGCAGCTACGACCGGCCAGTCACAATCTGTCGATGGATACTTGTGATAAACTCTTGCGCATACTCAGCTGGAAAACACAGCCCCCACAGGAGAAAATTGTTTGCGTAATACAGTAATGTTATAATAAATACCTGTTTTGCGCGCAAAAGATATCCCGATACCGCTGAGTCGTAAGCACAGTTCTACGTAGAAATGAATGCTTTTCTTTTTTTTTTTTTTTTCTTTTTTTTTTTTTTTTTTTTCGGTCATCAGTCTACTGACTGGTTTGATGCGGCCCGCCACGAATTCCTTTCCTGTGCTAACCTCTTCATCTCAGAGTAGCACTTGCAACATACGTCCTCAATTATTTGCTTGACGTATTCCAATCTCTGTCTTCCCCTACAGTTTTTGCCCTCTACAGCTCCCTCTAGTACCATGGAAGTCGTTCCCTCATGTCTTAAGAGATGTCCTATCATCCTGTACCTTCTCCTTATCAGTGTTTTCCACATATTCCTTTCCTCTCCAGTTCTGCGTAGAACCTCCTCATTCCTTACCTTATCAGCCCACCTAATGTTCAACATTCGTCTATAGCATCACATCTCAAATGCTTCGATTCTCTTCTGTTCCGGTTTTCCCACAATCCATGTTTCACTACCATACAATGCTGCACTCCAGACGTACATCCTCAGAAATTTCTTCCGCAAATTAAGGCCGGTATTTGATATTAGTAGACTTCTCTTGGCCAGAAATGCCTTTTTTGCCATAGCGAGTCTGCTTTTGATGTCCTCCTTGCTCCGTCCGTCATTGGTTATTTTACTGCCTAGGTAGCAGAATTCCTTAACTTCATTGACTTCGTGACCATCAATCCTGATGTTAAGTTTCTCGTTGTTCTCATTTCTACTACTTCTCATTACCTTCGTCTTTCTCCGATTTACTCTCAAACCATACTGTGTACTCATTAGACTGTTCATTCCGTTCAGCAGATCATTTTAATTCATCTTCACTTTCACTCAGGATAGCAATGTCATCAGCGAATTGTATCATTGATATCCTTTCACCTTGTATTTTAATTCCACTCCTGAACCTTTCTTTTATTTCCATCATTGCTTCCTCGATGTACAGATTGAAGAGTAGGGGCGAAAGGCTACAGCCTTGTCTTACACCCTTCTTAATACGAGCACTTCGTTCTTGATCGTCCACTCTTATTATTCCCTCTTGGTTGTTGTACATATTGTATATGACACGTCTCTCCCTATAGCTTACCCCTACTTTTTCCAGAATCTCGAACAGCTTGCACCATTTTATATTGTCGAACGCTTTTTCCAGGTCGACAAGTCCTATGAAAGTGTCTTGATTTTTCTTTAGCCTTGCTTCCATTATTAGCCGTAACGTCAGAATTGCCTCTCTCGTCCCTTTACTTTTCCTAAAGCCAAACTGATCGTCACCCAGCACATTCTCAATTTTCTTTTCCATTCTTCTGTATATTATTCTTGTAAGCAACTTCGATGCATGAGCTGTTAAGCTGATTGTGCGATAATTCTCGCACTTGTCAGCTCTTGCCGTCTTCGGAATTGTGTGGATGATGCTTTTCCGAAAGTCAGATGGTATATCGCCAGACTCATATATTCTACACACCAACGTGAATAGTCGTTTTGTTGCCACTTCCTCCAATTATTTTAGAAATTCTGATGGAATGTTATCTATCCCTTCTGCCTTATTTGACCGTAAGTCCTCCAAAGCTCTTTTAAATTCCGATTCTAATACTGGATCCCCTATCTCTTCTAAATCGACTCCTGTTTCTTCTTCTATCACATCAGACAAATCTTCACCCTCATAGAGGCTTTCAATGTATTCTTTCCGCCGGCCGAAGTGGCCGCGCGGTTCTGGCGCTGCAGTCTGGAGCCGCGAGACCGCTACGGTCGCAGGTTCGAATCCTGCCTCGGGCATGGATGTGTGTGATGTCCTTAGGTTAGTTAGGTTTAACTAGTTCTAAGTTCTAGGGGACTAACGACCTCGGCAGTTGAGTCCCATAGTACTCAGAGCCATTTTGTATTCTTTCCACCTATCTGCTCTCTCCTCTGCATTTAACAGTGGAATTCCCGTTGCACTCTTAATGTTACCACCGTTGCTTTTAATGTCACCAAAGGATGTTTTGACTTTCCTGTATGCTGAGTCTGTCCTTCCGACAATCATATCTTTTTCGATGTCTTCACATTTTTCCTGCAGCCATTTCGTCTTAGCTTCCCTGCACTTCCTATTTATTTCATTCCTCAGCGACATGTATTTCTGTATTCCTGATTTTCCCGGAACATGTTTGTACTTCCTCCTTTCATCAATCAACTGAAGTATTTCTTATGTTCAAAATGGTTCAAATGGCTCTGAGCACTATGGGACTCAACTGCTGTGGTCATAAGTCCCCTAGAACTTAGAACTACTTAAACCCAACTAACCTAAGGACATCACACACATCCATGCCCGAGGCAGGATTCGAACCTGCGACCGTAGCAGTCGCACGGTTCCGGACTGCGCGCCTAGAACCGCGAGACCACCGCGGCCGGCATTTCTTATGTTACCCATGGTTTCTTCGCAGCCACCTTCTTTGTACCTATGTTTTCCTTCCCAACTTCTGTGATGGCCCTTTTTAGAGATGTCCATTCCTCTTCAACTGTACTGCCTACTGCGCTATTCCTTATTGCTGTATCTATAGCGTTAGAGAACTTCAAACGTATCTCGTCATTCCTTAGTACTTCCGTATCCCACTTCTTTGCGTATTGATTCTTCCTGACTAATGTCTTGAACTTCGGCCTACTCTTCATCCCTACTATATTGTGATCTGTGTCTATATCTGTTCCTGGGTACGCCTTACAATCCAGTATCTGATTTCGGAATCTCTGTCTGACCACGGTGTAATCTAATTGAAATCTTCCCGTATCTCCCGGCCTTTTCCAAGTATACCTCCTCCTCTTGTGATTCTTGAACAGGGTATTCGCTATTACTAGCTGAAACTTGTTACAGAAGTCAATTAGTCTTTCTCCTGTTTCATTCCTTGTCCCAAGCCCATATTCTCCTGTAACCTTTTCTTCTACTCCTTCCCCTACAACTGAATTCCAGTCGCCAATGACTATTAGATTTTCGTCCCCCTTTACATACTGCATTACCCTTTCAATATCCTCACACACTTTCTCTATCTGTTCATCTTCAGCTTGCGACGTCGGCATGTATACCTGAACTAACGTTGTCGGTGTTGGTCTGCTGTCGATTCTGATTAGAACAACCTGGTCACTGAACTGTTCACAGTAACACACCCTCTGCCCTACCTTCCTATTCATAACGAATCCTACACCTGTTATACTGCTGTTGATATTACCCGATACTCATCTGACCAAAAATCCTTGTCTTCCTTCCACTTCACTTCACTGACCCCTACTATATCTAGATTGAGCCTTTGCATTTCCCTTTTCAGATTTTCTAGTTTCCCTACCACGTTCAAGCTTCTGACATTCCACGCCCCGACTCGTAGAACGTTATCCTTTCGTTGATTATTCAATCTTTTTCTCATGGTAACCTCCCCCTTGGCAGTCCCCTCCCGGAGATCCGAATGGGGGACTATTCCGGAATCTTTTGCCAATGGAGAGATCATCATGACAAATCTTCAATTACAGGCCACATGTCCTGTGGATACACGTTGCGTGTCTTTAATGCAGTGGTTTCCATTGCCTTCTGCATCCTCATGTCGTTGATCATTGCTGATTCTTCCGCCTTTAGGGGCAATTTCCCACCCCTAGGACAAGAGAGTGCCCTGAACCTCTATCCGCTCCTCCGCCCTCTTTGACAAGGCCGTTGGCAGAATGAGGCTGACTTCTTATGCCGGAAGTCTTCGGCCGCCAATGCTGATTATTTATCATAATTTAGGCAGTGGCGGGGATCGAACCCGGGACCGAAGACGTTTTGATTATGAATCAAAGACGCTACCCTCTTTTTTTTTTTAATCTCGTTTTTGTTCGCTTTTGTTCGTTGTAACTGCTCGGGGCGGAAGTCGACGTCGTAAGACATCCGATTAAGTTCGTTGAAGATCGATTAACTCAGTTTTTTTATTACAGAGGGTACGTAACCCTCTGACCGAACACGCTGAGCTACCGTGCCGGCTGCCCCTAGACCACGGGTAATGCTTAGAATACTGTATTACGAGCGTAGCGTTTTTGGTGTTTTATACACTCTTCTATGCCTGATGGTAGAGTCATTCCTTTAATTCCATCAGAATTCTTGGTGTAATTTAGTTTCTTGTCTAGTCATTGCCAAGTTTTGGAAAATAGGCAGGGCGTGCTGAAAAGTAATGCCTTTGATCTTTTTAATGTGAAAACTCTTAAAGCTTCTTAAATAAAATGAAAGTTATTAATGATGCCAGCCTGCGAGACAGCGATGTGAGTCGGACTCGGCGCGAATCAGCGCGGTGGTTTGTGGACCAGCTTGAGTGTGGTTCTCAGTTTCTCACACTTGTTTAGGAAAAGCTGGATTGGTCCCCAGCATCCACCTCATAAAATACCATACACAAATAGTTAAAATGTGAGAACAAAAGCGTCAGTGTTTACACGTGCCGTAGACTTGCTAGTGCACAAAATGGCCACGTGTACCGGACTTCGTCTGTGAGGCGAACAAATTATAACAGCCCTTGTGGCCGGCCGGTGTGGCCGAGCGGTTCCAGGCGCTTCAGTCTGGAACCGCGCGACCGCTATGGTCGCAGGTTCGAATCCTGCCTCGGGCATGGATGTGTGTGATGTCCTTAGGTTAGGTAGGTTTAAGTAGTTCTAAGTTCTAGGGGACTGATGACCTTAGATGTTAAGTCCCACAGTGCTCAGAGCCATTTGAACCAAGCCAGCCCTTGTGAGGCAAACTGAGCAGCTACGTGACTGAGAAGCAGCGGCTCCGGTCTCGTAAACTGACTTACAGCTGGGAGAGCGTTCTGCTGACCACATGCACCTCCATATCCGTATTCAATGACGCCTGTAGGCTGATTCAAATGGTTCAAATGGCTCTGAGCACTATGGTACTTAACTTCTAAGGACATCAGTCCCCTAGAACTTAAAACTACTTAAACCTAACTAACCTAAGGACATCACACACGTCCATTACCGAGGCAGGATTCGAACCTGCGACCGTAGCGGTCGTGCGGCTCCAGACTGTAGCGCTAGAACCGCTCGTCCACCCGTGCCGGCGCATGTAGGCTGAGGATGACACGGTGGCCGGTCGGTACCGTCGCGCCTTCATGGCCCGTTCGGGTGGCGTTAAGTTCAGTCTTTGATAGAGAGTTGGCATACATGACTTCTCCCGCTCCCTTATATTAGACTAACTGACGACTGTGCCGACGGGAAGAACATTCAACCAGAGTCCTAATAAAAGTAAATTTGAGAAATCATGGAAACAACGGATCCAGTCTGACGCGATAATCGTTAGGAAAAAGAGAGATGCACCATGCTATCTTGGAGATGTCGGTAGTTCTTTGTTGCTTTTTAAGCATTATTAAATACATTAACTGTTTTTGGAACAATTTTAATTTAAATAAGTTCTCGTGTTACGCAAATATAAATTTATTTTCGTAACAGAATAAATGTCGTGTAATGGCAGTTGCATTGTGCCGCTATCTTCGTCACGGTTCTGCTCTGCTGCATCCTTTCTCTCTTTCTCTCTCTCTCTCTCTTTCTCTCTCTCCCTCCCCTTTCTCCCTCAGATATGTGTGGAGAACCACTCTCCATAATTGAGCGGAAGTTTAGCAGACGAGCTGAGCCGCTCTCTGTGAATGACACGTCATTGCCGTCGGCCGGGCTATGAGCCGGCCGGCCGGCCGAAGAGGGGCAGCGCCCTTGTCAGCGTGACGGGCCGTTCTGCGGTCAAGAGTGGTCAATTTTTCAGGCCGCAGGGAGCCGCCGCCCATAGCTCTGATTAAAAAGCCGCACGGGGAGGCCAACAGCCCCGCCACAGTGAAGGCCGCGCTGGCGCCGGGGGTACTGAACGGGGCGAGCTTTCGCGACAGTGGCGCCGCCAGTTGCGGTGAGCCTTATGACCGCTACTCACTCGACTACCCCATCGCTTCAACAAATCATCGACACTTTTTTTTTAATCTTTTGGTAGTCAGTTTTATGTCTGAAACTACGTGGGTCGACTCCATTTCATCTCGTGGGACAATCTCTTCATCTCAGAGTAGAAGGGGGGCCGGTTCACAGCTACACCAATTTCTTTCGCAATTTTTTAATTTTTGTTTCGAAGTCTTCCATTCACATTCCATAGCAACTGTTAACAGAAAAGCGTCACTAGAGTGACTGGAGGCTGTTGGTACGATTATTGTGAAAAAGGCGCGTACACACTGGGCAATGAACGACAGAGATTGGATTCGGCCGAACGTTGCCCGCCAATGCATCTACATTTATACTCCGCAAGCCAAACAACGGTGTGTGGCGGAGGGCACTTTACGTACCACTGTCATTACCTCCCTTTCAGGCCGGCCGATGTGGCCGAGCGGTTCTAGGCGCTTCAGTACGGAACCGCGCTGCTGCTACGGTCGCAGCCTCGAATCCTGCCTCGGGCATGGACGTATGTGATGTCCTTAGGTTAGTTAGGTTTAAGTAGTTCTAAGTTCTAGGGGACTGATGACTGCCGATGTTAAGTCCCACAGTGCTTAGAGCCATTTGAACCATTTGAACCTCCCTTTCCAGCTCCAGTCGCGTATGGTTCGCGGGAAGAACGACTGCCGGAAAACCTCCGTGCACCCTCGAATCTCTCTAATTTTACATTCGTGATCTCCAAGGGAGGTATAAGTAGGGGGAAGCAATCGGTACCTCATCCAGAAACCACCTTCTCGAAACCTGGACAGCAAGCTACACCGCGATGCAGAGACCCTATCTTGCAGAGTTTGCCACTTGAGTTTGCTAAACATCTCCGTAACGCTGTGACGTACCGCACCGCTCTTTTCTGGATCTTCTCTGTCTCCTCTGTCAACCCGACCTGGTACGGATCCCCCACTGATGAGCAATACTCAAGTATAGGTCGAACGATTGTTTTTAAGCCACCTCCTTTGTTGATGGACTACATTTTCTAAGGTCTCTCCCAATGAATCTCAAACTGGCACCCGCCTTACCAACAATTAATTTTATATGATAATTCCTCTTCAAATCGTTCCGTACGCATATTCCCAGATATTTTACAGAAGTAACTGCAACCAGTGTTTGTTCCGCTATCATATAAACATACAATAAAGGATCCTTCTTTCTACGTATTCGCAATACATTACATTTGTCTATGTTAAGGGTCAGTTGCCATTCCCTGCACCAAGTGCCTATCCGCTGCAGATCTTCCTGCATTTCGCTGCAATTTTCTAATGCTGCAGCTTCTCTGTATACTACAGCATCATCCGCGAAAAGCCGCATGGAGCTTCCGACACTATCTACTAGGTCAGTGCACTGGTTTTCGGCTTCTCTTCCACACCAAATGAAGGGCTTTGGGCCAAGGGATTAGGCCATTTGGAATCGCAGTTATCTCTGGTATCTCGCCATTATAGGCTATTTCATAATTTTTTTCCCTAGTAAAAGGTACAGATTTTGAATTGTTATTCAACTGAGTAGCCCTTACATTTTCGAATGTCACACCTGTTTTAGGAGAGCTGTACCAGCGGCAGAAACTTAATACTCATCCCCAGTTTCGTTCGTTTCTCCCTGCCGTTAACAGCGAAAAGACATCAATAAAGATGTCATTTTCTTTCTAATAGCCGAGTTATTTCCCTCAAAGCGTCCAGTCTTTTCAGGATGTTTTTAAAATCGCAGTTCAGAGGGGCTTATTCTCATTCACGATAAAACTTTCAGCAATAATGTTCTCTCCATATTCAACTCTACATTATTTTTAAACACAGTAAATACATACACACTTAGCGAGAGCAGGCAGTGCCTGCAGGGGAAAGAGCAGCAGTTGAAATTAAGTTTCCCAGAACAGCCACAAGTTGCACTCGAATGTGTTATTCAGAATGGTTCAAATGGCTCTTAGCACTGTGGGACTTAACATCTGAGGTCATCAGTCCCCTAGACTTAGAACTACGTAAACGTAACTAATCTAAGGACATCACACACATCCATGCTCGAGGCAGGATTCGAACCTGCGACCGTAGCAGCCGCGGGGTTCCGGACTGAAGCGCCTAGAACCGCTTGGACACCGCGGCTGGCAGTATGTTTTATTGGTAAGTTTCACTCTTTAATTTAACAGCCAACTACTGTAAATTAATCTCCAAATTCTATAGTTTGCGATGAAGCTCTTGTTAAATGAAAGAGCGAAACCGAACAGCAAAACACGCTAAGTGCGATTTGTGGCTGTCCTGCAAAGCATAAATACGCACCCCTTCTATAGACACAACAAATCGCTGCTAAACCAACGAACATTCCATCCGGCGTCCACACTAGGAGAGGGTCCCAACGCTAATCAACAGTCAACGCTTTGATGTTACCGCCAGCAGACCAAACCGTGAGCAAGGCCAGCCGCTTCGTGGCCTCTAATTTGCGTCCCGTACATGCTAAGAAAATCCTGGACTGTGAAGCATTTGGGTATCGTTGGCATATTGCATCGCCTTAACGCGACGAAACTTAACGATTGGAACGTGATTCTAGGAACAGGAGCCGAGTCGCTTTACATTGCGGACATTCCGATTGCACCTGGTAAGTACGGACTGTAGCCACGGCTCTGTGAAAATCGTAGCGAGGAGGGATAGTCTTGTACGGCCCCACCTGTAGCGGTTGAGTGCTCCGGATCGGCTGAGACCATCACCGCTCGCGGCGAAGCGGGTGAAGGGAGTAACAGCGCGGAAGAAACGGCGGGTAGCTCGCGGACTTCCTAGCTGCGGCTACCACGTGCACCTGACGCCCTGCCGGCTCTTCCCGGTAATCTCGTTACCCAGCGGGGCGGCGCGGACGAGCAGTGAAACCAGCCGCGCCGAGAAAGCGAACCGGCGCACAACTCATCACCCGATGACCTGGCTACGTCATAAACGCTACATCTTTACTGCCGTTTTACGGCTTGATTGTTCGTTCACGTTCATTGGAAGAATCCGACCGCAACGAAGTGGGCTGGCCAATTCACCAGCATCAGAACCGCCCCTTCAAATTAGGCTATCAGTACTGACTTTAGAGAGAGAGCGAGGGCTAGCCATTGTGTCCATGTAAGGACTTCAGGGTGGCGGATGTGTAAGGGCTTCCCAGCGACATTTCTGCACCGTACTCGAAGCAAACTTGGCAATATATGGGCGGGCCTGGGTACAATCATGGTTTCGTATGAAACTTCTCCATGAAGGCAATTACTATATTGTGTCAGAGTACGGAAAAAGTAATAACAACTATGGTGATTATCTTTGAAGTAATAGACAGTTTCCAGAATGAGATTTTCACTCTGCAGCGGAGTGTGCACTGATATGAAACTTCCTGGCAGATTGAAACTGTGTGCCGGACCGAAACTCGAACTCGAGACCTTTGCCTGTCGCGGGTAAGTACTCTACCATCTGAGCTACTCCGCTGCAGAGTGAAAATCTCATTCTGGAAACATCCCCCAGGCTGCGGCTAAGCCATGTCTCCGCAATATCCTTTCTTTCAGAAGTGCTAGTTCTGCAAGGTTTACAGGAGAGCTTCTGTAAAGTTTGGAAGATAGGAGACGAGATACTGGCAGAAGTAAGGCTGTGAGGAGGGGGCGTGAGTCGTGCTTGGGTAGCTCAGATGGTAGAGCACTTGCCCGAGAAAACCAAAGGTCCCGAGTTCGAGTCTCGGTCCGGCACACAGTTTTAATCTGCCTGGAAGGTTCAACAGACAGTTTACTTACTATGTCCGTCTCTACAGTTTTTATTTGATTATCGCTTATAATTTCGCACCGTGGGCTTCTAAAGCGTGGAAAATTAGGTTTTAATACCTCGTCAAGGATACGGTCACAGGTTCTAGGCTCAGATTGAACTAGAAAAGGGAAGCTAATTGTCACATTCTTCTCAAAGAAAGAAACTCAGTATTTGATGTAATTCTTTTAAGGATGCTACAGGGAAGACAAATGTGGGTACGCAAACGAAGATTTGGTCCCTGCTCAATAGCGTGGATTTACAGCCGCCTTTAAGTATCAGCTTGAACCACAGTTATGACCGGAAACAGTTTTCGATGTACAGGAAATATTGTCTGGCGTTCGGCGTTTGCAGGGTAAAAGAGCGATACTATCTCAATGAGGCTCCGGCGGTTATTATATTTGTAAATGAAAGAATACTGAGACAACAATGGACAATGTTAGTCACTATTCCAAAATAAAACTATAGATCGAACGATCCCACGGCTAAAACTCCACAAATGTTGATATTTTGATTCCGTTTGTATGAGACTGAGACCATAATCGAATTTCATATCGATAAACTATGCGAAGGTTTTTGTTTCTCTCATCGGAAATAATACATTCCACAGTTCCTGGGAAGATCTGAATACGCGCGTCATAAACAAATCCGTCTCTAAGCAATAATCACACGATTACCCAACAAATACTGTTCTGTGGAAGTAAACTGGGCAATGAACTATCTAAAACAAAGTAAATGCTGGTGATGGTAGTGGTGACAATCAGAAAGTAAGTCCATGCACAGTGGTCTTCTGCGAGGACAGGGAAATATATGATAGATTGTAAAACTGGCGACAAAAAATAGTATGCTGCTAGAATATCAATCATAAAGCAAGCGGAAATGTATTTCTTGTATCGTACAGTGCGAGTCCGCTGTGTCACTGGTGATTCATGCTGCGTATGCAGCCCCACGGTTTTATTGTCTGCTGCAAAATGAAAACTGTACTTGGCAGTCTGCTGATAGAACTGTTGGGAAGCGGAAAGAAAGCGAACGCACTGCCAAGGGGAATCGCAATGCTATAAGTTATATTACCGGTACACCAAGACAAACTTTCCAGAGTAAAAATAGCACGTTGGCTGGCACTGGGAATAAAATTATGTGGTCTTGCGCCTCCTGTGTGGTTTCCGCAGTCTTTAAGGGGAACGATCTCCTGGACTAAGAGTGATTTCTATTTGCTTCCTGTAATGTGACGCAGCTCACACGTTTACGCCCTTCCTGCAGTTAGGCTGGAACACACACTGCTGTGCTCTCTCTCTCTCTCTCTCTCTCTCTCTCTCTCTCTCTCTCACACACACACACACACACACACACACACACACAGGCAATTCTCGGAAATCCGTCTGAGCACGACGCAACCCGGCAGCGATGACCGACTGCCGGCTCTGCGATGGTGTAGATACGGGTCGTAATCACCGTCCGCAAGTTAAAAGTCGATCTGCGATGACAGGCTGTAATTAAAACGGAAGAGAAATCACTGGCGCGTGATTTATGGGCAGCAAGGCCCGTCAACATCCGGTAGCGCAGCCTAACCAGAAACACGACCATACCCAACTCAAGGAGTCCCGAATCCGATCAATAGCCAAGACTGGGAAGTGTGTCTCGCCGTTTCCAAATCGTTTCTTTTTCTTTTTCTTTCTTTTTTTTTAAGTATGTCATATCTACATCTATGTAAATCTTCAGCAGGCTAATGCTGTAGATTGCATAGTACCAGAGGCGCATGGTACTGATACTTAACCTCCCTTCCCTGTCGCGAAGAAACAAAGTGTGTATGCCTCCATGCACATCGTAACTTCTCATATCTCCTTCTCATACTGAATACACAACAGAAGCCAGTGACGTCTGTCAATAAACAGTAGCTCTCCTTCAGAAATATTTTCGTATCTTTTGCATATATTTGTGAACTTTCCTACTTTGTTTCGTTTCGCAGCGACACACTTAGATATACAATAGTGTGACAGAGCTGAAACATTAGCATCTTTGTTATTATCGGGCACCAGACATCCGCTACTGGACAAATGCTACCATCAAACTTCTCCACGATCCTTAGCAAATCGTATACATATTTTTTACAGTTATCTATCTGCTAGTCAACAAGCTATCCTCTCTATTGTTGTCACATATTGGAATCGAGCTAAGGACTCCTTTGCGTCAGGTACAGTTCATTTATATAGGTACATGTTATATTAAATTCATTTTTGATCACAATCATAATCACACTTTCCACTCCAGACGGTTCCTGTGTCTGTACACTGATGGGGCCTAACGTCATGAATGCGGCCGGAGTGGCCGAGCAGTTCCAGGCGCTTCAGTCTGGAACCGCGCGACCGCTACGGTCGCAGGTTCGAATCCTGCCTCGGGCCTGGATGTGTGCGATGTCCTTAGGTTAGTTAGGTTTAAGTAGTTCTAAGTTCTAGGGGACTGATGACCTCAGATGTTAAGTCCCATAGTGCTCAGAGCAATTTGAACCATTTGAAACGTCATGACCACCTGCTTAATAGCTTGTTTGCTCGTCTTTGGAACGAAATACATAACTGTTTCTGCGTATCAGGGATCCGACAGTTTCTTGGTAGGTTTGTGGATGTATATGGCATTAGATGCCTTCGCACGGGTCATACTATACGCGTAAATAACAACGGCCGGCTGATTTGTGTACGCGGCTATGGCGCCCGAAAGCGATCCTGATGGGTTCCATTGGATTTACATCAGGCGAATCTGGTCGCCGAGACATTAATGTGAGTTCACTATAATGCCCCTCAAACTACTGTAGCACGTCTCTGGCTCGGGAGACACGGACCATTACACTGCCGAAAGATGTCATCGCCGTCAGGGAAGACATCAAGCACGAAGAGATTCAGTTGGTTAGCAGCTGTCAGCGTGTCTTCTATTACTACCGCAGGTCCCATGCAAGCGCAGGAGAAAGTCTCCCATAGCATAATACTGCTCCCAACACAGTCTGTGTCCACTGTTCTCTGCACGTTTCGAGCCGCCGTTCACCTGGGTGACGGCGTTTGTGGAGAGGACCACCGACGTAGTGTAGCAAAAATGTGATTCACCCGGAGAACGACACGTTTCCATTGATCGATAGTCGGATCCCTACGATCCCGTGCCCACTACAATCGTAACAGACGATTTCGTTGGGCCAACAAGTGAACACGCAGGAGTGATCTGCTGCGAAGCTCCATGTTCAACAATGTACAATGAACTGTGCACTCCGAAAAACTTCTGAGTGCACCTACGTTGTGCTCTTTAGCAGAGATGCCACAGATCACCATCTATCCTACTTTGCAGAGCAGAGCAGCCACCGAATCTCACGCTCTGTGAACAGTCGTGGATGTCCAACCAGTTTCACTGGCCTTCTACCTCTTTCCGTAGATGCTCACAACAGTAGCACGTGAACATTCCACAAATTTCGCCGTATTCGAGATGCTCGTTCACAGACGCTGCAAAGTAATAATCGGCCCTTTGTCGAAGTCGCTTATCTCAGTGGATTTGTAGCCCATAGGGTGATTCCCCACCCGTGTCTGCTGCGCTTACGTGCTCCAGGTGGCATCCAACGTCACGGTGGGCAGTAGTCATAATGATATGGCTTATCGGTGTAGATTTGTAGTGCATTTCGTAATTCGCATATGTCGGTTAACTGTTGAAAAATTCTTAGTTTTGAAAATATATTCAAATGAAAATTTCACTTTAAGAACAAATAATACATACTGTTAATTATTTAGATTCTGACACGGTATGGAAATCAGTTTGGGCTTATTTCTTTCGTCAGTCTTTTGAAAAATTTGATGCAGGCCACCACAGTTTCCTCTCCCATTCACCTCCAAGTAGCACATGCACTCAACATTCTCTATGTCGTCTACTAAAAAGCATTTAGGACTCCTGTTTATGTTCTTTCCAGTACGTCTAGTCGTTGTTCTGAGTTGTCATAAACACGTAAATTCATTCATTTGTTCTATGACTCCGGTTTCGCGGGAGAGTCGTAAATATTTTCCGGCTTAATCTTATTTTTCTCAACCTATAGAATAAGTAGAAAGGAAAATTTAAGATGGTTATAGTTGCAATATGAAGGGCATTTTTAAAAAAGAAACAGCTGATAACAATCAAAAATATAAACCGAGTGTGAGCAATGAGCGTCGAGGAAGACAGAAATGAAAAGATGAAAAGCAGTTTGAAATGTGATGTTTCCAGAGAAAGCTGAAGAGTAGGGGTATTGGTCAGAGAAGGAATGACATCCCATATTGAGTCGAGGAGTAGGAACAAGAAAGGAGAATTTAATCAAACCAAAGGTTGTTGACCGAAACAGCGACAGCAGATACGTTGCGGAACGATAAATGAAAGTTCAAAAACAGTGAGAGCGTGAAGAGCTGTTTCCAAATAACTGCTCAGAAAATCTTCCATGTCGGGCAGTCTACTGATAAAAAGCGACAAAAAGTAGACCTGGGCGTTCTATGTGTTCCATATTGAAAGTACTGCTCGACAGAACGAGACTAATTTCGCGATCCATTCAACGGCTCAAGTCTTCCGTGGTGAAAGGATGTGAAGTATAATCACGTGCTTCGCTGCAGCTAAAATGAGAAGACTGTAGAGAATGCATATTACTGTAATGGTTAAGTGTAAGCTTCTTTTTATGCTTCCTTATAACAGGGTGGCCACGCCTTTTCTCGTCAAAGGTAGTTGCAGGTATAGTTGTGATAATTGTGGCACGTAAATAGTGATAAGTTTCCTGACTGAGCAGGGCTAACTGCACCCTGCAAATGAGAGGTTGGTAACGCTACGGCAAAGGTGAAATCAAAACATTGTCCCAGGTTTCTGCGTATCCTTCCAATGAGGACGTCTGCTGAATGTTGGTTCATAGCCCAAATGAGACTGTGCTTCCGTTCTTATTTGTATGTTTTTATACGAATCGGACAGAGTAACAGCGAATTTTCATAGGCAGTAAACACGAAGTTGTAAAACGTAATTGTGGTCATTTTATGGCGAAGCGCGTTATGCTCGCCGTTTCGGTTCTCCTGATAATTCGAAAGGGGGGGGGGGGGGGGGGAAGGGGAGGGGAGCGGGGAAAAAGAGTATTACGCCAGACATTTTTAGAGAATTGCAATGAAATGAAAGAGCAACTTGAAGTTAAGCCCTCTGCACACACTTTCGCTTCTACTTACCGTCTACTTAATTAGGGCACGTGACAGTGCCGAAAATTACAGTTTCAGAGAATCTAAACATCAGGAAGAAAAAATAATAAACAAATGTATGCTTTTCCCGACGGGTAGAATAATGCAGAAGTACTTGCTTGTTATTATTCCACGTCGCTTAGAGATATGCAAAAAAATAATTTGTTTGCTAAAAGACTTAAAAGGAGGAGTTAAGCGCTATTTGAAGGTAATTTATTTCATAAATCCGGCAAAAAGTCACAAAATTTTATTCAACAACGCAATACAGAAATTCTTTATGGGTGATTATATGCATCGTTAGAGAGAACGCATGAATACACATACCTGATTCAGACTAACTGAGAAATAAACTGTAACAAAAAAAAAAAAAAAAAGAAATGAAACACCCGTCTCTAATTTCGGAAACTACGAATGAAAACTGTTGACAGCAAAGTATTACGTTACGCACAAAATGTTATGTGGTAATTGGCAGCCTACTAATTTTGAAACATATTTTCAACTAAATATATCTGCAGGTATTTAAATCCGAACTTTAATCACGTGGAAACGCAAAACAGTCATTTGTGACGAGGTAATGAAAGCATGGATCTCGTCAAGCTTTCTTGATATCCCGAAGGGGAATTATGCCAATTTAATGGTGACAAAACAAAATCACATGAACTCTATGTGGATGAATGTTTCAGGACTTAAACATGTTCATTTCGCACTGAGACTAAAAGTTTTTCTTTAAGCTGCAAACGCACTATAGATGCAGTCCATAAAGCTTTCTGTTCAACAACTTTCCGAAGTACGCTTTCGCACCATATAATTTTCACTGTGTCCAGGATTCCACTTATTTATGTATTTCGCTGCTAATCGATTTGACAGCGTGTTTAACTAAAAGGGCTCGTATTCGGAATGGGCTATGTTGTATGTGCAAAACTTAAGAACGAAGGTAACTTTCACATGATGTGTCACTGGCAAGTAATGTAGCTCGTCGGAACTTGTTCTGCACACAAAAAGAAGTGCTAAAGTGTAGTATAGTATGGTACAGAAAGTAGCTGGACAAATATGCAATGAGACGATCAGAAATGGTACATTTCGTCAAAGACAATTATTACACTGCAGTCACCGCGGTTTATGATGGTTCCCTTGACATTAGAAAAGACGGGACATGGTCCTTAATTGGCTGTGTTATCACCTCCCATGCTGACCACAAGGTTAGTAAGGTGTGCTTGTGATAGGACTTTTCATTCCTCCATCAGCGCGGTTGGTCACTGAGGGATAGCTGTTGGCGCATGCGGACGTGCTACAACACGTCCTCCCACCAATGCTTGAACGGATTTAAGTCGGGTAAATGGGCAGGGCGGTCATTTTGCCGAATATCCCCCCAAGCCCTAGAGCTCTTCAATCTGTGCAGTTCGATACTATCTCACATTGTCAAAAACTGAAGTCATGGTCGAATGAACTGCGGAAAAGACCGATGAGTGCAGCCTCTTCAAAGATTTGGAGGTCATTAACCCATGCAAGATTGTCTTCCCACACTATAACACCTCGATCACCAAAACGATCACGTTCGACAATGGTCCTGGGTGCATTACCTATTTCCACCTCTCCCCATATGAAGCTAATCGTCTAACATGATCGTATTGGTGGTCCACGTGTGATCTGTATGGGATGGCGTTATATTTCATAAGCGTATTGATCTACATAACTAGTAAACTTCTACATACATTTATGAAGACCATGTCCCACCTCTTACAACGTCCAGGGGACCATCATAAGTCGCCGTCACTTCAGTGTAATAATTGTCTTTCACTAAAAGTGTCGTTTCTGTTCGTCTGCCTACGTATTTGTTTCAATTACCTTCTACATTACACTACACTAGACTGTACTATAATGTGGCAGATCTTTCTACATACGGTCCAAGTTCCATCGAGTTATATTACTTGGTGGTGACAAATCATGCAAAAGTTGCTCTCCATTTCATATATATGTCAGCACTCTAGGAATAACCATAGAATGTGTGGACCTACAATGTTTCCTGCTACACCATTTGTAAATAATCCTTTTTCTGATCCAACAATCAACTAGCTCGTTTTGCTGTTGTAGTCTTCGGGATCAGTTGCAGGTATTCGTTCGGCTTCGAGGATATGGTCGGGTCTTTTCTAACGCTTCATAATGGGTGGTCGGCGGAGCCGACTATGCTTACCTAATGGGCGAGTAATTTTCCCACGACGGCCGATGTTTTCCAACACCCAGTACATAAAATATTTTGAAAGCCTTGACTGTATGCTGGGCCTTACGAAAGCGATATAAACCAGAGCAAGAAGTGAGCTATGATAAAACCTGTATTCTGCTCCCGATGCTGACTGGCTGGCAGACATAAGTGTTAAATAATTTCGTGGAGCCGTTTGGAGCTCACGAAACCGGAGAGTCGGACTACAGCCACCGTATAGTTGACGTGGCAAATCGAGGGCCCTAAGGCGCGGAATTCGTGTTTTACAGCGGTAATCAATAGTGGTGATCATTCGTCTTCAAACATGTTAAGACATTACTTTTCGGTACGAAAGGCTACAGAGTCTTCAAAAGTGCGTTCACATGCGAAGGGGTAGAATTCAGCTTAGGCACATCCCCACTTTATTGTGAATTTTGCGGATAAGTAAGCATGGACTTGTTCGGTAGAAAGAGGCTGCAGAGGAAAGCATAGAGCCATTAAGCAGCAGGAGTTGATGTGGGATGAAAGTGACGGACGTGGCTTGAATTCCAGAATGAGACTTTCACTCTGCAGCGGAGTGTGCGCTGATATGAAACTTCCTGGCAGATTAAAACTGTGTGCCCGACCGAGACTCGAACTCGGGACCTTTGCCTTTCGCGGGAGCACTTGCCCGCGAAAGGCAAAGGTCCCGAGTTCGAGTCTCGGTCGGGCACACAGTTTTAATCTGCCAGGAAGTTTCGTGGCTTGAATTGTTTGGTATAAATATATTTCACTTGGCTCTGGCATTTCTGTACTAGGTAGTACGGTTAGCAAAGGGAAGGTCGTCGACATATATAAATTTTTAGGTGTTGTATTTGATATATCCGAAATTTACAGCTTAAACTGGGCCGGAGCGAGTACTGAACCTCGGAGCAGCCCGTTATTTAGACGGTCTCATTTTACTCTTGCTGTTTCCTGTTGTTATACAAAGATCGTTCCATGAGCGAAGACGGTTTAATGCCCAAGAAACATGCACTGGGCGTGGCACGTCCGCAGACGACCGAAGTCGCGACCTGCACCGCTAGTAGAAAGTGGACCAAGTGTTGCAGGGGAAGGCGCGCCCAGTCCATCACTGCGAGCACACCATGACGTGATCGGTCAACCTGACGAAAGCCGGCTTTCGCTGAGGGGTGAAACAGTCTCTCAGGGCTCTTGCGTATGTTCCGTGTAACTCCCTCAGGATAAAAGTCAGTATGAAGTGTACGGCTATCAGTATGAATACGACATAGGCTACCTCCCAATGAAGGTAATCGAAGTAGGAAATGAAGCAAGATTGTGCTAACAACGATGAAAGCTGGAACTGAACATTACCATCAATGTTGTTCAACTTGTATGTCGAAGGTGGAGTGAAAGAAGTAAAAGAACATTTCGGAGGAAGAGAAAAAGTGCAAGAGGAACAATTTTGAGGTTCGGATGGAAGGACAGCAATTGAAAGCAGTGTACAATGTCGCGCTGTGATTATTCTGAAGAGATGTTATCACAATGCCTAATCATCCGTTCTGAGTGGCACCATTTCCTTGTTAGCAGATAAACGAATTCAAATGGTTCAAATGGCTCTGAGCACTATGGGACTTAACATCTGAGGTCATCAGTCCCCTAGAAATTAGAACTACTTAAACCTAACTAACCTAAGGACATCACACACATCCATCCTCGAGGCAGGATTCGAACCTGCGACCGTAGCAGACGCGCGGTTCCAGACTGAAGCGCCTAGAACCGCTCGGCCACAACGGCCGGCGATAAACGAATTCCTATCTGCCGATCTTTTGACCACTGACTGTAGAGACATCTGACCCTTTTCGTACTACAGGTAGCCGGAATAAATGTTAAAAAGGGAGACAGTGTAAGCTACAAACAATAAACATACAAGGATTTAACTGAATCGAGTATATTGATAGTCAAAAGCATATTTAATTATAGGCATCATTTTTACTTTATGCAACGAAATCAGCCGAAAATTCTGTATGTCTTGTTTCTAAGACTTTCTTCTGTAGGAAATGTTAATAACTTAGAAACATTATAAGATAATGATATATCGTCCGGTCCCTACAGAGTGGTATTTCGTGAAACGAGAAGAACTAATGGAAGTAAATAACAAGAGATAATTTGCTGTACCAGGAGAAATAGATATCTTTGAGCATCTACGCAGGACGTCCAGCCACTTATAGGGGAAGTAGATGACTTACATATTCATTTTATCTGCGCAGTTCGATACTGTCACTCATTGTCAAGAAATGAAGTCAGGGCCGAATGAACCGCTGAAAAGACGCACATAGGGGTGGAACACAGTGTCACGATAAGACTGACCGATGAGTGTACCCTCTGCAAATAGGTCAGTACACGCATGCAACATTATGCCTTCCCACGCTATAGCATCTCGATTACCAAAACGATCATGTTCAATACATATTCCAGGATATGTGATTCACATCTGAAAGTAGTTGCTTAAGAAATACTGGTTCGACCAAACTTTTTGTGTTGGTCGCCAGACGGAACCATACAGGTGGAAGTAACAGAGAAAACGAAGAAGACCTGAAGAAGAGAGTGTTGTCTCAGCAAGCGCCAGAGCGTTAAGCATTTCCTCATTAGTCTCCTATGACGGACCTTACAAGGCTGGTGTAGTTCTTAAGGGAGGGATTTATTGTTAAAATTTCCAAAATCGGACGACTTCCTCCTACACGCATGTCCCGGAATGACCACGATGGGAAAATCAGATGAGTTTATGTTCATTCGGTGGCCTAGCGAGATGGCCTAGTGAGAGTGACTCTGTTGTATCGTCCGAACAAGACACAACCAGGGCAAAAGCACCTCAGGCGCAAAGATGGAATCTGGTGCCAGTGCCATAGAGGTGCGGACCGAATACAATCCACCAACGACCGGACGACAACGAACAGAAGCGTACTCGGAAGATAGAAGAGCAGCTCTCGTCCATTCGTTTAGAGATCTTCGTCCGGGGCTGACTTAGACAGGGAACGTCGTTTAGTGAATACTTGGAAGTGAACGGACAGTTGTAAATTGCATTTGCTATGTACTGTGAAGTTTACCTACGATTATTTCCACTTAGCCACTGAGGACCTTTTTGTGTAATATTACAGGCAGATTTACAGACTTTATTATTCAATTAGTCACTAACATAAGTAAACCTTTTTAACTCATTTGTGTGACTTTGTTACTAATTTGTTGGAGTGTTGTAGAACCTCCGTTCTCCTATCCTGTTACCTGACGCTAGGGTATAGCTGTGTAATAGTGGCAGGGAGAAAATGCCTTAGCGGTGTTTTGCACCAGAAACCCTTTCACGAACTCACAAACTCGTTCTACTGTAACAGGGAAAATCGGCCTCCACAGCAGTAGCGACGAGACCTTTACCAAACTAGCGACGAGAGTTTACAAAAGGTTCACTCTACGCACCACTTACGAATGGAAGCTGAATTTGGGGGAGGGCAACTACCCACTACCACACACAGTAAGGTGGGTTCCACAGCACAGCTGTACATTTAAGATTCCACAGTCAAGATATACGATATAAGAGTAACCTAGCAGTCGGAGTTGGACGGTCCTAGCGAACTTCGTTTACTACAGTTCTAGGGTGGGCTTCGCGTCCGAATGACTACCTCCTCATTCTGAGATGAAACTGCACTCCCTCGCAGTGAAGAGAGCCGTAATCGGCAGCGCCTCGGCTGACGCGCCGTGGCGAGCTCTTAGGCCACGGCTGCAAGAAAGCACTCAGCAGATGGCCTGCAATTTGACGCACGTTAGCGTCGGCGGATCCCAATTTTACGAGTCAGTGGTGCAGACAGACGAGGGAGGAGTCGTGCGAGTGCCAGGGAGCGAACATTGGTGGGGAACCTCCCGCAGGTTCTTACACTCCGATGACGAGGCACGGAAGAACAGCGATTTAAATCTGTGGGGACATCGACGAGCATTGAGAATACATCTTTTGCCAAGAACGTCTGTACGTAAGAAACAGTGTCACTCTCTAGGTACACTGAAGCGCCAAAGAAATTGGTATAGGCATACGTATTCAGAGATACGTAAACAGGCAAAACACGGCGCTGCGGTCGGTAACGCCTATAGAAGACAAGTGTCTGGCGCAGACAGAACGGTTACTGCTGCTACAATGGCAGATTGTCAAGATCTGAGTAAGTCTGAGCGTGGTGTTATAGTCGGCGCATGAGCGGTGGGACTCAGCATCTCCGAGGCAGCGATGAATGGGGAATTTTCCCGTACGATCATTTCACTAGTGTACCGTGATTATCGGTAATCCGGTAAAACATCAAATCTCCGACATCGCCGCGGCCGAGAAAAGATCCTGCAAGAACAGGAACAACGACGATTGAAGAGAATCGTTCAACATGACATCTATTTCGCAAATTGCTGCAGATTTCAATGCTGGGCCGCCAACAAGTGTCAGCGTGCGAACCATACAACGAAACTTCCCGAGCCGAAAGCCCACTCGTGTACTCTTGATGACTGCACGACACAAAGCTTTACGCCTCGCCTGGGCCCGTCAACATCGACATTGGACTGTTGATTATTGGAAACATGTTACCTTCTCAGACGAGTCTCGTTTCAAATTGTATCGAGCAGATGGACGTCTAATGGTATGGAGACGACTTCATGAATCCATGAACTCTGCATGTCAGCAGGGGCTGTTCAAGCTGTTAGAGGCACTATAATGATGTGGGGCGTGTGATATGGGACCCCTGATTCGTCTAGATATTTCTCTAACAGGCAACACGTACATAAGCATCATGTCTGATCACCTGCATCCATTCACGTCCATTGTGCATTGCAACGGACTTGGTAAATTCCAGCAGGACAATGCGAGATTCCACACGTCCAAAATTGTTATAGAGTGGCTCCAGGAATATTCCTCTGAATTTAAACACTACGGCTGGCCACCAAACTCCGCAGACGTGAACATTATTGAGCATATTTTGGATGCCTTGCAACATGCTCTTCATAAGAGATCTCCACCCTCTCGTACTCTTGCGGATTTATGGACAGCTCTGCAGAATTCATGGTATCAGTTCCCTCCAGCACTTCTTCAGACATTAGTTGAGTCCATGCAACGTCGTGTTGCAGCACTTATGCGTGCTCATGGGGGCGCTACACTATATTAGGCAGGTGTGCAAGTATCTTTGGCTCTTCAGCTCATTTACGTGAATCAGATTAGGCGCAGAGTGCTGAAACAGTTGTGTTGATGTAATGTTATTCTTCAGTTCTATATTTTCTTGACGCCTAGAGAGTTTCTAAGGCCACCTAACAATATATACAGCACAACTGCTGTGCTCAACATAACGCGGCGTCATTATCCCCACTGGCAGGCCTCGACAGCCAGTGATGCTCTGACATGTTGCTCAGATTGTAACAGGTGGTGTACTAGCTTTAACTGGAAGTAACTGTTTAAATAAAAATACCTTTTGAATAGAACACGTTTTCAAATCGGACTAAAGAGTATCGAATAATTCCTCGTAGAGGGGTTAGGAATCTGTCCGAGATTAGGAGAAATTATTTTGCACTCTTTAGTTCGATTTAAAAACGTGTTATATTGAAAACGTCTGTTTGCAAATTTTTAATAGCTATGACAGTATTCATAAGATTTACAACGAAAAACGTCGGGCACACGCAAAACATAATAATAGGGTGCCCGGAAAAGAGCCGTTTCTTTGCATTAAATTCAAACACACAATTTGTTATTAAGTTTCTAATTTTAATCACTGATGTAATCACCCTCTTTATCAACTAACCTTTTGCCATCTAGTGTGCAAAATTTCAATGCCGTATTAATAAGAATCAATTGGTTTTTGAAAAAATACCTGGAGATGGTATTTTGTTTAAGGTTTTTGCCATTTACAAAATGATGTAGCGGTCGGAACAAATTGAATTGAAGACTTATTTACTCGATCCAAGTGTTCACAGTTAAGTTCTTTATTCACAGCTTATCCAGGTTTCAGAACTTCAAAGCGGACGATCCCAAACATATAAAAGCGCTTTTTTTGGGTGCAAATTTGGCTTAGCTGTTAGTCCTGGCGTTCATTCGGAGAGAGCCACTGCCTTTTGCGTTTTGGGTTATCATAGATGAACCATGTGTCATCTCCAGCGATCAAGCGATCAGAAAAAGCTTCTGCACTGTGCCGCTGAAGCAGTAAGTGGCGTGTGGTGTATCTGTTAGCTTTGTTTGTCTTTGCCAGTATCTTTCGGATGGTCAGTCAAGGTTGGTTAAGGGTATTTAACGGTTCTTCGATTGTCTTACAAGGGTTTGCGCCCACTTTAAAGTTGCCGGTTTTGAACTTAGCAAACCACCTTTGGCATTTACGAACGTCTAATGCACTTGGACAAACACATGAAATGTTTTTGATAGGAACTGTTGTGTTAACTGTTGTTATCTCAAAAACCATACGATGCTGGTTCCTCTTCTAGTATTTGGCTATACCTCTTCTAGTACTTGGGTGTCCATTTCACCATAAATCGAAAGAAAAAAAATACAGATTTAATTATTTACGAGTAAACATGCCAGTCTAACCTTAAAATTTCTTTTGTACAGCTTCGAAGTACACGATGAGCTTATAAAATCACAAATAAATAACGACATGAGCGAGAATAACATTACGCTTATGACTCCCTAATAGATACATGAATACTTCACCTCATCTTCTACTGCACGCGCTCCACTTTTCCGTTTTAAATCTTACAACTATTGCCGTCACTTTTAAAAATTCATAAGCACAAATTTTCAGAACTATCTCTATGGCATTAGGACTCTGTAAGGCGCTAGGTGATATTATTTTATACTTTTTATCCAGTTTAAAAAGTTGTTGACTAAAATTTTATTTTCCATTATCACCGATCAGACCGATAAGAAAGCGAGTTAATATCGTATTGCCATCCAGTTTCCAGGTATGTTTTAAGTTTCAAGTGTATAGTTCATCGGGATGTTAGTTTAAAATTATTTGTCAAATCTCTATCGAACAGACAGACAGACAAGAAATCGACATAATAAAAACGTCTTAACAGATCGACTTCAGAGGGACCTTAGGAAGAAGAACCATCCTATTACCGAAAATACCTATCCATCCTGTCACAGAAGCATTGGTGGTGTCCTATTGCATTGTGCTGCACGAAGTCACTATAAATCTTTTCGTTAGTTGTTAATTCTCTGAAAAAAATCTCATTATTTTGCTCTCATATTCCTATCAGAAGCTATGATATGAAAAGAGGAGGATGGTGTTCTATTAGTGGAACTCGTCCGCTCTTTTTCCACCATCCTCCTCTTTTCATATCATGAATAGGTTATTGGCGTAACGGATGACGATTTTCAAAACTATAACACTGATTAATGTGCTAGTTAATATACCCTGATAAAGGCAGCCATGTGTCATTAGCAAAAAGAGCGTATGAGGATAGACCACTCCATAACAGACAGACTTCAATAGCCAGTTGCTGTACTGACGTCCAGCAGGATCGCCAGAATTGGTAAGAATTGGTAAGTTTTTTCACCGCCGCTTATTTTTACGTTTCTGTTCGCGTTGATGCTATGGATTCACAAGTGTTAATTGCTAATGAAGTAACGAATTTGCTGGACTTCTTTCCGAGGCTGCTTTTAGTTCTTCTATTTTGGCTAACGCAAATGCACAACTTGCGAAAGTTCGAGGGACGGGCTGAAGCGTATGCGGGTAACTTAGAATTATAGTTCTCGTGCAGTACTGTAGTTAAGGCTCGCACTGTAGGTGAGCAGTTCTCGTGCAATACTGTAGGTAAGGCTTGCACTATAGGTGAAACGCTCTAAAATTCAAAGTTTAAGAGCACCAATTTACTCATATTATTATTATTTTGTTATTATTTTTGACATCATGAGTTCCAAGATAATGTGTCAGGAGTTGGACTTGTCACTTCAGTGGCTAACGTGGCAGGCCTCTCCAACCGTAACTGTTTGAATGATGCTGACTGGAATGAGTGCGGGTGCTGCACAGCGTCGTATTTGTTTTGCGGATAACGCTACGAGAATGGAAAGAGGGTGAAGCTTAGAGCCTAAACAGAGCCTCCTCATCGTGAATAAAACAAACGTGATTGGCAAAATTAACGTCCTCGTACGACTTCGAGGTTAGCATCAACAGTGTTGCGTGACTCATTAGGTTAGGAATTTATCCCACAGGCTTAGAGCAGGTGATCACGAATAGTACGTAATCACGGCACATCTATTAGCCTGTCAAAGAGTAATGATTAGTTTTTCCTTCGCCTGTACATTTCGATCTAGCTACCTCCATCGCTGGAACCACGTCTACTGTTTACCAGTTTTTTTTTTTTTTTAACGGTGGTGTACTGGTATACTTAAAATTGCACAAGAGAGACGTTGTACATGTACTTAATGGATGAAGCAGGCTTGTTTGTTACCACTTCAAATCAATGCAAAACACATATATATTTCATCTACTTGTACTTGATCTTCTTTGAAACATGGACTTTTTACAGCTTAACGTTTTTAGACTTCCAGTGTTTCCGCTGTCAGTATATCGCTCTCATAAGACCGCCTTTACTGCTCGCTAAAATTAAATATTTCTTTGCAACGATAAACTGAGGAACGCCGATTTCTGAGGAGGAATAGTAACTCCTGAACGCTAGAGGACGAAATAGTTAAGCATTATGTTTCTTGTACATACTTCTTTACAATCTGACGAAACATATCTGGGTAAAGGGGTCGCAGTGCTGCTAAGTAAGATCTGTTTCTCGAAACGCATATATTCTGATCAAAAAAAAGTAAAATATTTTCACTTCTGCGACCTATTAGCTGGCGTAAGAAAAATGATAGAAGCAATGCTGGTATCCATCTTTTTTTCCGCACCTACATTAATTAACTTCAACTGACTGACGTAGAGTTCTTGCAGCTACTGCAAGTCTGATATTTTTCTCAATTACTGTCCATTTAGCCCTCTCTGATATACTAATGCAGGTACGGAAAACCAAAGGGAAACGTACTTTCTGATTAGCTGTTACTCTAGAAGTGCTTTCTTACTGTAGACCACTGACGTAGACCGTGAGGTTAATGCTCGAAGTGAACAGCCATCAAGGTGGAAAATGGTTTTTTATACTCTTCTGCGCATCTTATGGGGTATGAAAATCCTGAGGAATGTACAAAACTTTGGGAAAATGAGTCGACGAGAGAATGTTTAGAGCAATATTTGAGATTGCGGATGAAATACAAAATTGACTGACCAACTTGGTAGCTGAGACAGAAGAGCTTATCATAATCCGTAAATAGGAAACCTTAGCGGTTGAATGTTCTTGCAACATTCATACCTGACAATTATTAATTATATTCCGGACACTCTTTTGTGTGCTGAATTCCACATGCTAATTTTATTCCAGTATACGTAGAGAGAAATTAATTTTGGAACAGCAAAAGAAGCTTTCCACGTGAAATTATACTGCAGCCACGTCTTCCGAGAAAACACGCTAAGGGCGAAAATTTCCGATGTGGCAGAGTAAACGGACGTACGATACAAGATGACTGGAGCGTTTTCGGACGTCAGGAGGAAGCTGTCTGTAATTACCAGAGCAAGACCATGCAGCCGTCACGCGATGCGCCAGTTTTGCCTGCCGGAAAAGCCGCACCCAGACAAGTAACTGAAGCCTTTGGACAGAGACTGCAGCAAGCTGGAAAACTCGAGGAAGTGCTCTTGCACAACAGCAAGAAACTACTCGAAATTCTCTGCTAGAGCGGTGGTCTAGCGGTTCTAGGCGCTCAGTCCGGAACCGCGCGACTGCTACGGTCGCAGGTTCGAATCCTGCCTCGGGCATGGATGTTTGTGATGTCCTTAGGTTAGTTCGGTTTAAGTAGTTCTAAGTTCTAGGGGACTGATGACCACAGATGTTAAGTCCCATAGTGCTCAGAGCCATTTGAACCATTTTTTTCTCTGCTAGACACGCTACGTCTTCAAAGACCGCAACTGGTGAGTTAGGTCAAGTAGTACTACTTCATGTTACAGAAACCTCTCTAATTGAGCAGAGTATACGTGTTAGTGGAATTCCTCCCAGTGGTACTTTCTCGTAAGTCACTAGAGTGATGAATGACACCCAGCGATAGGAAAAAAGCAAAATGCAGCTGCTGATGGCTGCTGTAGACAATGGTTTCAAAAATAATAAATGTTAATTTGCAGAGATGTCGCACAATAAGTACTTGTACAGACGGTTTATCTCTTTCCCTGCAAGTGGTGAGGTTTGTCCTCCACATGCCTGTCGTCTGCTGTCCCGACCGTGGCTGGCACTGAACTAATGCCCTTCTAGCAGGTGTTCAGTTGATGGTTAATTGATATAATGAATAGGACAACAGGCAGAAGCTACAGAAAAGAGAAAATGTGTCTGATATCGTAAAATCTACTATGTTTTTACTCCAATAATACATAACAAATTGTGGAGGTAGCTTGGTACACGAGTATGACGGTAAATTTATGAACGCCAGGTCCTACTGATTCTAGCTGCAGGACAAGTACACAAAATATAACATAAAACAGTCAGCCGTATGGAAGGCATTAGATTAAAAGGTTCAGCTCTTGAATTACGAGAGAGTGCGAGGAGAGAAAACATGGCGAACTATGGGCTTTTTTTTTCTTTCTTTTTTTAATGGCTCTGAGCACTATGGGACTTAACTTCTGAGGTCATAAGTCCCCTAGAACTTAGAACTACTTAAACCTAACTAACCTAAGGACGTCACACACATCCATGCCCGAGGCAGGATTCGAACCTGCGACCGTAGCGGTCGCGCGGTTCCAGACTGAAGCGCCTGGAACCGCTCGGCCACACCGGCCGGCCACAAGGGCTGTTTTGATTTGTTCGCCTCACAGACCTCTGAGCACTATGGGACTTAACATCTGTGGTCATCAGTCCCCTAGAACTTAGAACTACTTAAACCTAACTAACCTAAGGACATCACACACATCCATGCCCGAGGCAGGATTCGAACCTGCGACCGTAGCGGTCCCGCGGTTCCAGACTGAAGCGCCTAGAACCGCACGGCCACACCGGCCGGCTTGGAGAGTTCCCGAGACGCTGTCAGCGTTAGTGGTTTTCGTAGAATCACATCTCACAGGGCACTAACTGGCTGCCAAAGCTGTTGTCGTGTGCCATGTGTGGTTGGCTACCTGACTACGTGAAGAAGCATCTGCTGAATTTTACTTGATTTGCTGCCGTAGTGAGTCAACGTAATCACGAACGTAGAAGAGCACTTGTGTAGGAAACCATTAACACGAAAATACCCGTGGAGAAATTTCTTCTAACTGAAGAACGTCACGGTTCAGTGGCAGTAACGTCATAGTCCGAGATACCAGGAAAACCATGACTCCAGTCACACCTGTTTAAGTTCACGGCAATTCGCAGACTTGACAACATCTGAAGTAAAGGTACTAGATTAATCAACTGACTGCAGAAGTCCACTGAGTTCAATGATATGACTACTTGACTGTAGGATGCGTAAGTCCGCAAACAGGCAGCAACTAGTCGCTCACACTCCACACGATGTTATACGTAGTAGTATAAAACTTCCTCCTATTTGGGAATAAGAGAACTGTGTAGGGATGAATTATATTCCATCGTCTTTCTGGTTTATGAACGAGTGCTGATCTAGCGGATGTCTTGCGAACAACATGTATCAGTAAGACGTGCCAGTGGTTTGGGGAATTCTTGTGCGCTGCGACTATAGCTGACGTTCGATGAACTCTATCTAGCGGTCTCCATTTGGTAATCCGCACGATGTTATTTGTATGTTTAATGGAAGAATAATCCATATTACATCAGCAGTGTAAAGGAATGCAGCTGAGCTTTACGTTTGTTGATAACTGTTGTAGTAGGACTGATATGAGATCCAAAGTTCAGCTGCCCGCATCTCGTGGTCGTGCGGTAGCGTTCTCGCTTCCCACGCCCGGGTTCCCGGGTTCGATTCCCTGCGGGGTCAGGGATTTTCTCTGCCTCGTGATGACTGGGTGTTGTGTGCTGTCCTTAGGTTAGTTAGGTTTAAGTAGTTCTAAGTTCTAGGGGACTTATGACCACAGCAGTTGAGTCCCATAGTGCTCAGGGCAATTTGAACCAATGAACCGAAGTTCAGCTGCGGTCCGGTAGCTAAGTAGACAAGTGTCACACTACATAAACGTCTGGGCTTCAGTACTCGGTTGATTCTAGCGTTTTGCCTTTTATATGTCACCTATTTCAAGTTTGATAATTATTTGTATGTGTAAACAACGTCAAGCTACACCGTGATTGATTGGGTGAGTCAGTCCGAAGGTTGTGCAGTACCATAGCCTGTATTTGTGGGGTTCGTATAAATCACTGGGTAGATGAATAATTTTAAATCCCCTATTAGTTATTCACTGACGTCGTTACGATGACTAATTTGTGAGCTCGGAGGTTTTATTCCAACACGAATCATTTACATCATGAATCATTCTGTTTATATGAACTTTAATCTTTATTCCCGTTCAGGGAAGCACAGCATAGTTTCTCATATCAGTATCTTACAATGGTGAAGTATTACTGGAAATGAAGAAGCTTAGTATATCATATACCACCGAAACTGGTTAAGAAAGCTGTTATTCAAAATATATATACTCCTTAATACTTACGAATAGTTGAATTATAACGTGCTACGATGGCACAAAGTCACATACCTGTAAAGAGAAACAAATGCAGTGAATTAACTGTTTCGCAAATTATATCTTACAATAAATAACTGAAATTGGAAGATAAGTGTTTTACAAAAATATATATTGAGAAGAAATCTTCCTCGATAGATTCAAAGCAAGGTTTCTTGGCGTCAAGACATAATAATTACTAGTTGCATAATCTAAATAGTTAAAATTACAATATGCCCGCAGAAATTAAAAAAGCATACTAGGCCATGCTTAAATATACAAATTATATACATACAAAATCTAACATTAGTATCTGTCACTTACATGAGCACCTATTAACATATAAAGTTTTGTATTAATCAATATGTTCACATAATGCCAGTCCATTGAACTTTTTAACATACTGTCTCTCCAAAGTTGTTTCTTCAAACTGACGACTGACTACACTATTCTAATTTATGCCTTAGCATATATATATATATATATATATATATATATATATATTAAGGCAAGTCTGTCGCTGAGACTCCTATGCTAAACTAGTTTTATTCATCGTCCACAACCTAGGTCACAGATATTGTAATACGCAGTTCTGATGAAATTACGATGGATTGTCCTAACTTGCGAGCAATATCGTAGTACTCGCATAACAACTAACAGCAGCTAAATTCATTCTTTAGTTTATGATACGGTGTAGGTAAGATAGTGTGTTAAACAGTGCAATGGACTGTCAATTTGTGCACTTGTCGACTAACAGAAAAGTTTATTACTTAATGGCTAGATGTGTAAGTGACAGCTGCTCGTAATTACAACTGTTTCATTTAATTGTTGCAACTGAGAACCGTTATACACTTGACGCCAAGATGTCTTGCTTTAACCAGATATAAAGATATTCGTGAGTATCTGTTATACACAATACTTCGCCTTAATTATTTAAACATTTATTATTTACTGCAGATTTTCTTGATATGTAGGTTATTTCAGCACTGTTGTCTGTAAGTAAATACACGTTACAGCGACCGTCGGTGGTTTCGTGATGTTGTTCTTTAAGTATCTTGTAGACGAAATAAAAAGTGTTACGTCTTAACTGCCTCAGGGTAAATAAGGAATCCTCAGCTGAACGTCAAAGAAGGTGCGAGGTCGTACTGGAAAGAAACACCTCCGAATTTTTGATTCTGGTGCGAATAACGGTAGAGGTATACATGTCACGCATGCACCACTTTGCTGACGTAAGTTGCAACCCTATGCCGGGAGAGGGCTCCGAACTGTAGTGTGTAGCGCGACTGTGTGTAACGTAGCTATGTCGATGCTTAAGACACACCATAATACGGCGAGTTCGTCCATACATGGAGCATCCTCTGCTTCAGCATCACAGTGTCAGACCACACCTGAGCACTGCGACATCTGCAACCATCCCATGCATTGGGTTCACTGTTTTCGATCATCCTCCACGCGACCTCGACTGGGTCCAATCCGAAGAAATGAAATGAAATGATTGTATGGCATTGACGGCCGGGAGACCCCACATGGGAAACTACGGCCGCCCAGTTGCAAGTCTTTTCAGGTGACCCCACATTGGGCCACTTGTTGTCGATGGTGATGATGAAATGATGATGAGGACAACACGACACCCAGTACACGAGCAGAGATACTCTACGACCCGGATCCGCTACATGGCACTCCGACGCACTGATCACTCAGTTAAGGGGCGGATGCCCCATTCGATTTTCATCTGTTTCCAAAACTTGGAGAACATCTTCGATGTATTTGCTTTTATCCTGATGAAGCAGTGCAATCAGTGAGTTTCTGGCTGCATTAACAAAGTTAAACGTATTACAATGACAGCACAACTGGTCTCTGGGAGAATTGTGTTAGTCACGAGGGTGACTATTTGAGAAAATAAATACATAAAGAAGAAAAATAAAGATTTAGAGTTTTAATAACGTTTGTTTTATGTAAAAGCTTTAAAAATTTTCACTTAAAAATTCGGAGGCACTACTTTTCAGCACGTCCCCCCACCGTTTTTTAGCCTTGTGGTGGTAATTGTAACGACACTGACGTATCTGCACTTTCGAAGCGCCCTAGCGACCTCTTCCTGGCGCAAAGTCATAAACCGCAGGGCCCAAGACTACCGCGTCCTAATTATCCACGTTGGGCGCCAGTAGACCGGCCGACGTTGTTACTGGTGCCAGGGTGCGACCGCGGTCGTTAGGCGCTGTACGTGCCTGAGGCCCCTGCCCGGCCGACACGTCCAAGAGACTGCGGCAGCGGTCCCAAACGGTTCGGGACGGGTCGAGGACGGCTGACAAGACAGCAGAGCGGACTGCGACCGCTGTCCACCCTAATTGCGTGGCGCCACAACACTTTCCGGCCCGTAGGCGCCGCCCGGCAAACCCGCCGCGGCCCTTCTTCATAATCCTATGCATTATTCATGCGCCGGTACGCGCACTCGGACAAATTGGCGCCAGCTCAGGAGCATCCGGCCGCCCGCTTAGCCGTGTCGCAAATTGGATGACACCGCGTCCCGCCACTGCCACCGCCACTGCCACTGCCACGTAACCCGAGCGCGCGCGGCCGGGCGGAGCGTCTGCCCGCTAACAAAGCACTTGGGCCCTAGCGACGATCCTAACGGGCGGCCATTATTTTCCGCCTCCGCAAAAGAGAGCCTCTCTACGGCGCAGCTGAAAACGCTCGCTGCAGCGTTGCGACCCCAGATCTCCGCATCCTAGGCGCCTCGTATAAGACAGTTCACTGCTTATCCGCGAACAGCCATATTTTCTTCCAGTGTTGTCACATGTTCGTTACAACTGTTACTTACAACGTCAATTAATGGCACAATTCACGAGCAACTGACCGTCCATAGGATGATATTTTTTCTACAGTACTTTCAGCTGCATATACTCTGTGAGCCACACTCAAGGGTTTGGCAGGCGTTTTTTAAACCATTTACTGACTATTTTCTACTCATTAGCTGAAGTGACGACATGACCCCATGCAGGAGGCATGTGACCTTGTATGAATACTGAGCACATTTTTACCACTACTTATTCGCCAGTAGTAACTACAGTCCACTTATTGTTTCAACTCTATTTATTGATACGTTTAGGGCATGTCTGTGTTCGATACATGTACTGAACACACCACATCCTTCCCCTCTCTGTGTCCACCTCCTTCTACTTCTGTCTGTCCACTTCATCCTACCACCTCTATCTGTCGACCTCCTCCTTACTCTTTCTGTCTCTTTATCTGCTCCTCCACATCTCTCTGTCCCTTTCCCCTATTCCTCCCACCCAGCATATCTTCCTCCACCTCTCTGACTGTATCCCCTTGCCATCTCTCTTTCCATTCCACCTTTACCTCTTCTTTTCCCTACTGTCCACAACTGCTCTAGACCTCAACATTTCCCATTGCATGCTCATTGGCATATGTAAGCCTTGCAATAAGTTGAACACAGCACACTGATACTACTTCAACAACACACCTGTCATGCATGGTGGGCTACACAGCAGAGGCTAGAAAATAATTTATTTGACCCTGATGTACAGGCCACCATGCAAAGCAGGTAAATAAAGTAGACAAAGCCATCCAGCACCATGCAAAGCAGGTCAATAGAGTAGACAGAGCTATCCAGCACACCACACTTGTCATGCAGGACAGCCTACAAATCTGGGCCTGGAAAATAGGTTCTTACCGCTGACATGTAGGCTGCTCTACAGAGCCAGTTGGTTTGGCGGGCCAATATTGTTCCCACACAACATGTGTTAGCAGGAGAGCTTCTGTAAAGTTTGGAAGGTAGGAGACAAGGTACTGGCAGAAGTAAATCTGTGAGGACAGGGCGTGAGTCATGCTTGGGTAGCTCAGTTGGTAGAGCACTTGCCCGCAAAAGGCAAAGGTCCCGAGTTCGAGTCGCGGTCCGGCACACTGTTTTAATCTGCCAGGAAGTTTCATATCAGCGCACACTCTGCTGCAGAGTGAAAATGTCATTCTGGGAACATGTGGTGTTGTACAGGGCACCCTATACATCAGGGGCTGTAAAAACTTGTTTTTGTCCTATCTTGGGTCCCATTGGAGCAATAAGATTATAAGCCCCATGAATATGACATATTCGTGAGTTCTGCTGTTTCTGTGACAAAATTTGCTTGAAATCACTCCAGGGATTTGGGAGGAGATTGCAGACATACATATATACACTCTGCTTTATATATATTGGTTTCCAAAATTAAAGCAACATACAGAAATTTTGCAAAGTAGCGTTTATTTTGCCACGAAAACAGTATGAACAGGTGATAGTAAAGTAGAAACAATGTAAATAATAAAGAATACAAACAACTGAAACATATATAATGGTACGCAAAAATGTTCTTCGTCTTTTTTCCAACTTACACGGAATTACACTCCTGGAAATGGAAAAAAGAACACATTGACACCGGTGTGTCAAACCCACCATACTTGCTCCGGACACTGCGAGAGGGCTGTACAAGCAATGATCACACGCACGGCACAGCGGACACACCAGGAACCGCGGTGTTGGCCGTCGAAAGGCGCTAGCTGCGCAGCATTTGTGCACCGCCGCCGTCAGTGTCAGCCAGTTTGCCGTGGCATACGGAGCTCCATCGCAGTCTTTAACACTGGTAGCATGCCGCGACAGCGTGGACGTGAACCGTATGTGCAGTTGACGGACTTTGAGCGAGGGCGTATAGTGGGCATGCGGGAGGCCGGGTGGACGTACCGCCGAATTGCTCAACACGTGGGGCGTGAGGTCTCCACAGTACATCGATGTTGTCGCCAGTGGTCGGCGGAAGGTGCACGTGCCCATCGACCTGGGACCGGACCGCAGCGACGCACGGATGCACGCCAAGACCGTAGGATCCTACGCAGTGCCGTAGGGGACCGCACCGCCACTTCCCAGCAAATTAGGGACACTGTTGCTCCTGGGGTATCGGCGAGGACCATTCGCAACCGTCTCCATGAAGCTGGGCTACGGTCCCGCACACCGTTAGGCCGTCTTCCGCTCACGCCCCAACATCGTGCAGCCCGCCTTCAGTGGTGTCGCGACAGGCGTGAATGGAGGGACGAATGGAGACGTGTCGTCTTCAGCGATGAGAGTCGCTTCTGCCTTGGTGCCAATGATGATCGTATGCGTGTTTGGCGCCGTGCAGGTGAGCGCCACAATCAGGACTGCATACGACCGAGGCACACAGGGCCAACACCCGGCATCATGGTGTGGGGAGCGATCTCCTACGCTGGCCGTACACCACTGGTGATCGTCGAGGGGACACTGAATAGTGCACGGTACATCCAAACCGTCATCGAACCCATCGTTCTACCATTCCTAGACCGGCAAGGGAACTTGCTGTTCCAACAGGACAAAGCACGTCCGCATGTATCCCGTGCCACCCAACGTGCTCTAGAAGGTGTAAGTCAACTACCCTGGCCAGCAAGATCTCCGGATCTGTCCCCCATTGAGCATGTTTGGGACTGGATGAAGCGTCGTCTCACGCGGTCTGCACGTCCAGCACGAACGCTGGTCCAACTGAGGCGCCAGGTGGAAATGGCATGGAAAGCCGTTCCACAGGACTACATCCAGCATCTCTACGATCGTCTCCATGGGAGAATAGCAGCCTGCATTGCTGCGAAAGGTGGATATACACTGTACTAGTGCCGACAGTGTGCATGCTCTGTTGCCTGTGTCTATGTGCCTGTGGTTCTGTCAGTGTGATCATGTGATGTATCTGACCCCAGGAATGTGTCAATAAAGTTTCCCCTTCCTGGGACAATGAATTCACGGTGTTCTTATTTCAATTTCCAGGAGTGTACATACACATTCTGAGAACTGGTTAATGTGCTCAGTATGGTGTGTGACCACCTCTGGCAACAATACAGGCCTGACAATGAAGGGACACGCTGTGAATGATGTCCTCAATCACATGTTGAGGCAATAATGCCCATTCTTCCTGCAGAGCTGCTCACAAGTCATGGAGAGTGGTTGCTGGATGCTGATGTGATGCAACTCATCTCCCTAGTGCATCCCAAATATGCTCTATGAGATTCAAATTGGGAGAGCAGGCAGACCCCACCATGCATGCAATATCTTCCATTTCCAAACAAACGTCAACCACGTCAACCACCCATGATCTGTGAGGTTGGGTATGATCAGCCATCAATACAAAGCTTGGACCCACGGCACAATGCAACAACTGTGCATCAGACGCCAAGACCTCTCACAGTACCTGACACCTGACAGCAGTTAAATTTTGCTGACTCATCCATACAGTTTCAGAATAATCCCTGCCCACACTATTGTGGATCCTCTTACCACAACACTCGGGTCCTGAAATCGTGTTCCACATACCCTCTAGACTACAGACCAAATCTAGGCTCATCTGTGAAAAGAACATTGGCCCACAATTCAGCTGTCCAGGTGCCATGTTGGTGGGTCTACTCTAGACCTCCCCTCTGTGAAGACACTAGAGGTAAACACGCAGCATGTCTCCAACAATAAAAGCCATGCTGATGAAGCTTTGTGTACACCATTTGCCTCGATACAACACGCTCAGGGATTGCTTCAAGGTCAGATGCTAGTTGCAGTGCAGTAGTAAGTCAGTATGGTCATGCCCTTACAGCAAAATAACATTCTAATCTTTCTGATGTCACACGTGGTCAGCCCTGTCCTGATCTGCTGGATATAGTTTCAGTCTCTATAAACTGTCGCCTCATCCGAGACACAACAGAACGATTCACATTAAGCTATAGGGCCACAACTGTATGCGACTCTCCCGCTTCCATTCTTTCTAAGACCCTCCTAAGCAGAGAGTTTGTAGGCGTTTTCTCTGTGTCATACTGCACCATCTGTGACTGTGTACACAGCGATTGTGGATGTGGAACTACCCTCCAAACACCACCACACTTGATAGGCGCCCTCACGTCATTGCTATCGTGGCTGTGCTTTGATCAGAATGCAATTTTCCATGCAGAACATGATTGTAATGACATCTATTGACAGTTTGTATGATTGTATAGTGAATTAAGCACAGGGCGACAAAACAGCATTTTTTTTTGCTTTAATTTTGGACACCAGTGTATATATAATAAATTAAAGGGCCCCATCACTAATTTCTGTCTGTACATTCAGACTAATTTAAGGAACTACTCCATGGATTTTTATACAGGTTTCACTAATATATACATTATTTCACAAGAAAGATTTATGTACACAATTTATTACCCTGAAGTAGTAATAAGTGTACAATGTATATGTCATTATCACTTCCATAATTAATTGGCATACGGAGTGACATCTCACGGCAATGATGGCCACTAGGACCTAGTCGGCTAGAGAAGATACAGTATGTGGTGGGAAACTTGGTTTCTAAACGGCTACTGCAGTTACAGAGAGCAACCACATTTAACCATAATCTTCATGAGGCCTGACAGCCTGGAAACCAAGAGGTCGCGGGATAAAATCCTGGTCAGACCATGAATCATTGAGTCTGCATGTTGATCTATAATTCACCTCTGAATGATTTGGAGATTCTTCAGAAATGAACATGGTTCAGGTTCCATGTTAAACTGTAGGGACCCATTAATCCACATGAATAACTGGTGTAGGTTAGGGACAAGCAAGTCGTTGTGATGGCATCGAGTTGGAAGACATGAATCAGGTCATTTTACCATATGAAATCATTATCACCAATATCAGTATGTCTATACATGTCTTTCTTCATCACATCACCTGGCCATAAAATATAAAAGAACTTAATACAGTGTATCACATTAGATGATTTCAATCTTAACGCTGATGCTTAACACTGAGCATAAAGGTAGCAACATCAGTATTTGCACAATACACATTCGAAGTGCGCATTACTTCACTTCGCACACTGGTTTTGACCTCCAGTCTGAAAACTATGTCTACAGGAGAGTGTAAATGAAAGGAATCTTTTTCCTCCAGGCCTCTCCATCTAAGGTGCGAGAGTTGGCCTTTCCATTACTCTTTCTGTAGTGAAGTGTCTTTCCCTTTCTGTCTTGCTTTACCTAACTTCTTGTGGCCTATCGATCCTACCTGCACACACTCGAACCATTTTCGATCTGTTGTTGGCAGCGGCACAGTCACCCTATACAGAGAGATTCAGCTGCCCCTACAGATGAGATTTAAGCAACCTGTGAGTCTTCAAATACCAAGCGAAAGATTTTGATAATCGCTTGCTCGCCACATGTAAACTATTAGTCCCACGGAAAAACTGAACAGCTGAATTTTGTGGAGGGATACGTTTTCGCTGGAGTCCACGGTTTTCCAGGTATTCGAGAAAATCTCATTTGAAAGTCACTTCTATATGTTTTCCTTGAATAATTCGAGAACTAAGGGCTCTTGTGAAAATGTATCCTAGTACAAAATTTAACTACATCAAATTTACTACAAAAAGCCTCTGTTTTTTTTTTTTTTTTTTTTTTTTTTTTTTTTTTTTTTTTTGTGTGTAGCGATAGAGAGGAAATAAAAATCTTTTGCGTGGTATTTGAACGCGTTGCGGGTTGCATAAGACCCATAGGTAGGGGCAGCTGAATCACCCTACATATCGGCGTCTTTACCTGTATGGATTACCCAGCATAGGCGGCTAAGACCGATGCTCTTCCAAGTGAGTATGTAACTGAAAAGTCTCCTGTGCCAAGCATGCCTCGGAAATATCTAGATATCCTTGCATTTTATTTTCCGGAATACATCTGAGTGATTTCTGTAAGTTAAAAATAGAGCCCCTCTACTGCAATGTTGTATTTTTTTTTGGGGGGGGGGGCGGAGAGGATTACGAGCCCCATGACCCCTCCCCTTTTGCCACCGCCTTGTTTCCACGTCTGGTGACAGGTGAGCTTCCCGCAGCTGTAGTGGCGTGTGCGCTAACGACCGCACCGTTTGCCGGTGGGAAGCCGCGCCATCTGCATAATGAGTGGTTCGCAAAAAGGCCAGAGAGTGTTGACAGTGCGGACGCACTGTGTTTGGCGGCGGCCGCTCATCTGCATGCCAGAGCCACCTCCTCTCTGCTCTCATAGTCGGTCTTACGTGGCGACAGTTTGCCCTCCGGCCGACTGCGTTTGTAGACGCCGACCAGGTTTCAAACGACTGGCAAACTACCGCCTGTTGGCGCTAATGCTACATCCGACACTATTACTTTTCTCTCGGAAATTTAGAGTTCCGTGGAAAGCAAAGAAGAGGGACGGGGATAGGAAAGACAGAGTTGAAATTATCGTCCAGATCCACGTTGTTATGAAGAAATGAGGTGGAGGAAAGAGTGATTCCCTCCCCCTCCCCCCCCCCCCGCCCGCCACCAATATCCCAGTCATCCCTCTGAATAATAACCACTGCGATCCTTTCTCTGGAACTCTCCAAGATATATAAAATAATCAGCTTAGTGAAGCCATACAGGAAATTCGGAAATTCCCATAACAAACTTCTAGGATTTATAGACGGGAAAGAGTACATGATATGTTGAATAGGATCCCGTTTACTGAAACGTACTGTGTCTGTGCTACAACCATTAGAGACCATGTTGTAAAAATGCATCATATTCCGCTGCAGAGTGAGAATTTCATTCCGAAAACATCCCCCAGGCTGTGCCTGAGCCATGTCTTCGCAGTATCCTTTCTACTTCGAGTGCTAGTCTCGCAAGTTTCGCAGGAGAGATTTTGCGAAGTTTGGAAGATAGGAGAAGAGGTACCCGCGGAAGTGAAGCTGTGAGGACGGGTGGTGTGTCGTCCTTGGCTGGTTCATTTGGTAGAGCACATCAGCCAATCCGACGTAAGCACACCAACACCTGTTGCGTACCTCGCTAACAAACATGAATTCAAACGGCTGTAACACGGAAACGGTTCGTTTTTGGGTATGGGTTCCGATTCAAGACATTGCCTACTCAGTCCCCTCTACAAGAACTAGTAATTTGTGACGGGAATTTCCGAACACCCTATAATCATCAGAATATTGGTCATTGGATGGGCATTTCAACCCTGGTCCTCCAGAATGCCAGATCGGTGTTGTACAATTTTGTTGCCTGAGCAACTGAATCAACAGGATCCTTGAAGAAAACACTAACCGGGGGCTGATATAAGGAGGGGTGGAGGAAAGGATAGGAGAGATCAGTTAGTGGTACCAGGACTACCTTTCGCCACCCATCGTTAGGTGGTTTGTGGAGTATGATACAGGTATAGATGTTGAAAGCCATACAGGTCTTGCAATTATCCATTCTTAGACGATTGCCAACAGTTTTCCTACATCGTATGGTACCGCGTTGTGTTTTTTGGTGTAGCTGCGCATTTCGTTACAGGTTCATTTAATAAGCACGAAACCATTACGCAGATGTTCAGGCAAGTCTAGTGGAAGTTTCCGAACAATCGTTCTGCCCGCAATTAGTACGCGACCGGAACAGGAAAAGAGGGTAATGACAGTGACTGAGGGGGCTTACAAATAAGAAATCTCGGGTCAACGGAAACATCCCCTGTTAGCTGAACTGATACGAGCAGGAACATGATTGTAAAATTTTAGCAAGTCAAAATTGTGTGAAAGAATTGTCCCGATCATTACTAATGAGGAGACTTACAGTTTTGCCTATAATCTAGAAACAAAAGTAAGAGATTCTAGTGGAGCCATGAAACAACTACACGCCGGCCGGTGTGGCCGTGCGGTTATAGGCGCTTCAGTCTGGAACCGCGTGATCGCTACGGTCGCAGGTTCGAATCCTGCCTCGGGCGTGGATGTATGTGATGTCCTTAGGTTAGTTAGGTTTAAGTAGTTCTAAGTTCTAGGTGACTGATGACCTCCGATGTTAAGTCCCATAGTGCTCAGAGCCATTTGAACCATTTTTTTAAAACAACTACAGCACTGATATTATTATTGGTTTCATAGAAGATAATGGGCAGGTTTTCCGCGACACCTTTGGCGTCCTACAATCAAAATTAGTATGTCCTGGCAAAAATTAAATAACGAACTCTGTGTGGACGAACAGAAAAGCTTCTTCCTTACGTGAATAAAACGAGTCAGATGGCTACGATGGGTAGCCTTCACTACATGAATTCTCAGCGTGTAACACAGGTGCATTTTAATGTAATTAATTTCTGAAAAATGTTAACTAAGTAATTACCTGACTCTCCATAATTGAAACGCAATTACGACTGTAATGAAAATGAAATAATGGTTGATGGAACTTGGTGGCCACCCAAATGGATAGTAAATGGATCAACGAAGTTTTTTTTTTTTTTTTGTTTAAGGTGTGTACCAGGAAATAAGAAAATTAGTTTGCAACAACTCCATTAAGCTCCGTGATTGTACAGAAAAATTACACATCATAAGCCATAATCTTTCAGTATCTGCTACCATGCGGTTGGCCATAAGAATGCCTGATGCAGGTATTGGTGTGCTTATATAGCAAAATCCTTGTTAGTGTTCTCAGATTTCCCATGATTATAGATACCAGCTTCACAACGACAAAATAAACTAAATCCCATTTTAACAACGAGGACTAGCGGCAAACCCCAGAAAATACTTCCTAAAAGTTGTACTACTGTTTTGGCAAATGGCAGGAGTTTGTGTTTCGAAAAATGAACAACAGTTGATACCCTGCTGTTGTATCACAGAAAAGAAAGCTACGTCAGTGCAGAGATGGCTGTTCAATGGTCGACTTCCGCCAAGATGGTTTTGTGATTCGTTTTCTTGAGTAGTGAAGCTGTTGAACCTTTTGAAATGCATCCCATTGTGGAAGCATCTACGGTAATTCGAATGTTCCAGTGCATCGTCGTTACTAACGGAAACATTGTCGCAGTGGAAGAGCTTGTGAAGGAAAACAGATGTATTACTGTACACAAAATAACCATTATTTTCGATATTATTGTTTGTTCAGCATACAAGATTATCCAAGACGTGCTGCGATCCACTATAGCGTCCACAAGATGGATGCCATGTCAGCTCAGTGCTGAACAGAAATACCGACGTGTCGATGCCTACGACGAACTTTTGCATCATTTTCAGATCGAATGCAATGTATTTCTGGGCAGAACTGTTACAGGAGATAGAAGCTGGGTGCACTATTACCAACCCGAAACATAAACGTCGAGCAAGGAGTCGCGCTATACCGTTTCGCCAAATCAAAACACAAAAAAAAAATCCGCACTCACCCATCCACATGACATACATGCTTGTTCTCTTTTGAGATGAAATACTTCTGGAGCAATACATGGAAAGTAGATTAGCAATTACCAGAAATTAATACTCAAATCTGCTGCAAAATCACTTTCTCCCTACAATCAGGTATAAACGACAAAAACTACTTCTGAATTCAGATGTTTTGTTGCAGCACAACGCTGCTTGTCCCTGTGTTGTCCGTCTAACTGTGGCAACAATACAGGACACAAAATGTGAATGTCTCGAACCCTCATCCGACTCGACGGTCCTTGCTCCAAGTCACTTTCGTGTATTAGGGTGATTCAGAGATGCACCGGGAGCCAAGGTATTCCAAAAGGAACGAAGATGTCAGAACTGCGGTGCTCGGTGGCTGCATTCACAACCGAGAGAATTCTTCTCGCGAGGTATCCACGTACTTCTGAAGCTTTGAAACGCCTATATGACACGTCGTGCGGTCTACGTCGAAAAATGAGAGATATGTAATTTTTATGTATCACCTCATTTTTCTAATAACAAATAATTTGGGAGTCCATCTGATTTACCTCTTTTTCTGTATTTGCTGACGAATAAATTACGAAATTTCATAGCTCTTACTTCTCATTATAAAAAGAGTAATAACGCTGCTTGATTGAGATATTTGGAGCGAGTGGAAAGCAAAAAGCACAACAGACGCCAGTTTATGAAATTCTCAGAGTACAGTATGTGCTAACCAGGTTCATGTAAAAAGAGGACAGGAATTCAGAAAGCCTTCCGCTGACGCTGAATTTAATTTTATCTCACTGGCGCAAGCAGTGTGCTGGGCTAACGCTCTGTTTTCTGTGGGGTTTTTGGGAAGCTTCTCTCTTTCACATTCTTTTTTTTTTTTTTTTTTTTTTTTTTTTTTTTTTTTTTTTTTTTTAATGCGAGCATCGTTCAGTTTCTGACTGGCACAAGCACCCTTGCAAATGAATCACAAAAGGATAACAAGACAGTCTCGGTGTGTGGAGAGGAACGTGCGTTTAGGAGGTTACGTGTTCCTGACCACACTGCTCGGGGGTTTCAAAACTCCATGGAGCGGCGTTGGAACGACGGGACCGAACTGCGATACGCACGCCACCCTGCGTAGGGTTCCAGCGCAGTTTGCTGAAAAGCGTTAAAGGGGCCGTACACATTGTAAGAAGATCCACTCAATTTTTATGTCAGGTACTCCCAAATAAACCGTAAAGAGGCGAAACGTTCTGTCCAAGATACGCTACGATAAAGCTGAAATTCAACCGGCATGCAGAGATGGAGAAGCGGTGTTCAAGTTTCTGACAGCTGTAAAGTACGACATGTGTTGACGACGGTGACTGCTGGTGTTTTAAACCGCTAAAGCAATGCCACCGAGAAAATGAATGTCTGTGGCTGCTGGCGCCTAATGTGCGACACTAGTCGAATAAATCATATTACTCTCCGTTAATCGCTGCACTAACTACAGCGATCGATATGTCCCCTACAAGCGACGCCTGCGTTTGCTAAAGTTTAAAAAAAAAACACGGTACATCGTGGTACTAAAAGAGATTTAACGCCAAAAGGTACAATAATGCCCATATTAACGAGTTGCTCTCTTTCATACTGCGTGCAAGCACATTCCACGCGAGCCGCTTGTTTGAAATATCGTGTAGGTGGAGATGTATTAAGATGTGATGGCGCAATAGACTTATGGCTGTACGTTGTTTTGAACCCGTAGCCACCATACTGGATCTCTAAAACATTAAGAGACTGCTGTTGTTCACTGTTGATTCTTGTTCTTAATTTCAGTCGTTTCAATTAGTAAATATTACAGCGCCTTCGTGTATACGACAACGTCAGGAACGCATTCTCACCCGTTTTTTGATCTTCAGTGGATATTTGATCCAGTAAGTCGGCACATTTGCAGTCGTTAATGTAATTTCCTTTTTGTTACAAGTTTCGAACAAACAAGAAGAGAAGTATGTGACGTGGAAAGGCTGCTTTCGTATCGTTGTTAATACGTTTTGACGAAAGAGATGTTCGGTTTGTGTTCTCTTTCCGTAAATGCTGAGAACATGTTTTGCTGTGTTTGGTCGGTTTCCAATCTTTCCTTCTCACACTTTTTTTTTCACTGCTGCTACTCTTTGTAATAACCCGCCATCTTTATACATAAGACGGGTCCTTTCTAGCCTATGGGCTGGTCACTTAGCCGACACACAGAGCGCTACGACCATACTCTGTGTGTCGTTGCCCGTGCCCCACCAACGTCGAGATGGACCACTATGCCCTCTTTCTAAGTATTGATTTGCAGCCATAAATACTTATTAGAAAATGAATATACAAAGATTTGACAAAATTATAATTCTAGAGTTTAAAGTCAGTTTTAAGTTGAGCGTGCCGGCCGCTGGTGGCCGAGCGGTTCTGGCGCTACAGTCTGGAACCGCGAGACCGCTACGGTCGCAGGTTCGAATCCTGCCTCGGGCATGGATGTGTGTGATGTCCTTAGGTTAGTTAGGTTTAAGTAGTTCTAAGTTCTACGGGACTAATGACCTCAGCAGTTGAGTCCCATAGTGCTCAGAGCCATTTGAATCATTTTGAAGTTGAGCGTTCCAGAAAGTTTTTGGATTGATAGGAAATCTAATGTCAGATGACAGAAATGGAAAACGAAATGAGTGTGGCGTCATTGTCCGAGAGGCACCTTGCGGGGCAGGTCCGGCCGCCTTGGTGCAGGTCTTATTACATTCGACGCCACATTGGGCGACCTGCGCGCCGGATGGGGATGAAATTATGATGAAGACAGTACAACACCCAGTCCCTGAGTGGAGAAAATCCCCGACCCAGCCGGGAATCGAACCCGGGTCCGTAGGACGGCAATCCATCACGCTGACCACTCAGAAATCGGGTTGGACAGATGACAGAAATAAAGCAACTGCAGTAAAAACAAACAGCGGAACCAAAATTCTTGTACACGGAGTGTGATTCCTATACCCCTTGGGCTATACACTGTCCAGTCACAACGTGACTACCCGTCAAAACCCTGAATAACCACCTCTTGCAGCGCGGACCATTGTGACATGTGAAGGAATAGTGTCAGTGAGGTTCTGGTAAGTGGCGACAGAAACGTGGAGGCATGCCGGAGCCGTGGCCAGCTGTGTTAGATTTCGCATTTGAGGATCCTTGGCGAGAACAGCCCAATCTACGTGGTCCACAGATTGTAGATTGGGTTTCAATCCGGGGAGTCTGGTGCTCTTCGAATCAAGCACGTACACGGCGAGCTGTGTAACACGTTGCATTGTCCTGTTGGTAGAAACCATACCGCCGAGGAAGAATGAACTGCGTGCAGGAGTGGACACGATCCTCAAGGATAGGCGCATTGTTATGTTGATCCATTAAGCCTTCTAGAACGACGAGATCACCCAGTGCCTGCCACGAAACCTTTCCCCAGGCCATAACGCTCCCTCCTCCGGCCTGAACTCTTCCGACAATTGTTGCAAGGTATTTTCTTTAAGACGTTTCAAGCCGTGCCCGCCAACAGCCATGTGTCCGATGGAACATGAAACGTTAGTCGTGTGAAAATACCGCCTGTCGCCACTCATTGGACGACTGGTTGAGGTACTGGCGTGGAGATTCCAGCCTTCGACGCTGATGAACAGCGGACAACATGGGTGAAGGAACCGGGCACCTGCGGTGGAGGCCCCTAAGCAGCAATGTTCGCTGAACAGTTGATGAGGAGACAGTGTCGGCAGTCCCCTGGTTAATCTGGTTTGTCAGTTGCTCAACAGTTGCACTTCTATTCACCCGTACAAATCTCCGGAGCCGTTGTTCACCCATGTCATCAGTGGCTTGCAGGCGCTACAGTTGCCTCGGCACCGATTTTGGATAGCACCACTTTGCCATGCACGGGATGCCTCAGCAACGGTGCCACACGAACAGTGTACAAACTCTGCGGTTTGGGAAATGCTTCCACCCTTGGTTCGAAAGCCAATGATCATTCTCTTTAAGACGTCTCATAAATTGTTCCGTTTCCGCGTTACAACTACTGCTCTGCTTTCCGCATTCCCAGAGATGCTTGATACACTCCTGGAAATTGAAATAAGAACACCGTGAATTCATTGTCCCAGGAAGGGGAAACTTTATTGACACATTCCTGGGGTCAGATACATCACATGATCACACTGACAGAACCACAGGCACATAGACACAGGCAACAGAGCATGCACAATGTCGGCACTAGTACAGTGTATATCCACCTTTCGCAGCAATGCAGGCTGCTATTCTCCCATGGAGACGATCGTAGAGATGCTGGATGTAGTCCTGTGGAACGGCTTGCCATGCCATTTCCACCTGGCGCCTCAGTTGGACCAGCGTTCGTGCTGGACGTGCAGACCGCGTGAGACGACGCTTCATCCAGTCCCAAACATGCTCAATGGGGGACAGATCCGGAGATCATGCTGGCCAGGGTAGTTGACTTACACCTTCTAGAGCACGTTGGGTGGCACGGGATACATGCGGACGTGCATTGTCCTGTTGGAACAGCAAGTTCCCTTGCCGGTCTAGGAATGGTAGAACGATGGGTTCGATGACGGTTTGGATGTACCGTGCACTATTCAGTGTCCCCTCGACGATCACCAGTGGTGTACGGCCAGTGTAGGAGATCGCTCCCCACACCATGATGCCGGGTGTTAGCCCTGTGTGCCTCGGTCGTATGCAGTCCTGATTGTGGCGCTCACCTGCACGGCGCCAAACACGCATACGACCATCATTGGCACCAAGGCAGAAGCGACTCTCATCGCTGAAGACGACACGTCTCCATTCGTCCCTCCATTCACGCCTGTCGCGACACCACTGGAGGCGGGCTGAACGATGTTGGGGCGTGAGCGGAAGACGGCCTAACGGTGTGCGGGACCGTAGCCCAGCTTCATGGAGACGGTTGCGAATGGTCCTCGCCGATACCCCAGGAGCAACAGTGTCCCTAATTTGCTGGGAAGTGGCGGTGCGGTCCCCTACGGCACTGCGTAGGATCCTACGGTCTTGGCGTGCATCCGTGCGTCGCTGCGGTCCGGTCCCAGGACGACGGGCACGTGCACCTTCCGCCGACCACTGGCGACAACATCGATGTACTGTGGAGACCTCACGCCCCACGTGTTGAGCAATTCGGCGGTACGTCCACCCGGCCTCCCGCATGCCCACTATACGCCCTCGCTCAAAGTCCGTCAACTGCACATACGGTTCACGTCCACGCTGTCGCGGCATGCTACCAGTGTTAAAGACTGCGATGGAGCTCCGTATGCCACGGCAAACTGGCTGACACTGACGGCGGCGGTGCACAAATGCTGCGCAGCTAGCGCCATTCGACGGCCAACACCGCGGTTCCTGGTGTGTCCGCTGTGCCGTGCGTGTGATCATTGCTTGTACAGCCCTCTCGCAGTGTCCGGAGCAAGTATGGTGGGTCTGACACACCGGTGTCAATGTGTTCTTTTTTCCATTTCCAGGAGTGTATATCTTCCACAGCTAGCGCTGCAATCTGCCGTTTGTGAGAGGTAACTGCACGTTGACATCGAGCATAGACGGTCACATTAATAAGACTGGACCGTGTACCTGAAATCTTTCGAAAGAGCCAAGTTCATAGATCTACAAATGTACGTGTACGGTGATAAGTCTCGCTGTAAAAACTACGTTTTGGCAAGGTAATAAAAGTATTCACAGATAGTTTGTATCTATTTCCACACTCTTCAAAAACCACTATAAAAAAGTTGTGAAAGTAACATGCCGACGCGCTCGAACACGTAACACTAAATATAGAGACGTCTATTTATTTCGCTTTGCGTGTTCTGCATTTATACAATCGGACCAGCGGCAGTATTTGCTCTAACGTTATCGACATAGTGTAAATCGGATGCAATCTGTCCCCACGGAGACAAATCGAACTTAACGTGCTAAAGGAGCTCACGTGACACAGGAAAAAAAGTACTACGAGATGTGACGAAAACTATAAGCCAGGAAACAAGCAACAAGCAGATGTGTCAGGGGCAATTTGCAGACGGCGAAAGAGAGAGGAGTTTTGTTGGCTATGCATCAAAACCGATTCGCCTCTTCCCTGAGTGTTCTGTTGTAAGCTAGTGTACTTCATTCAAATGACAGAGTACAGCATATCAGTCTTCCTTTTCTTGCAGGTTTCATTCGGCAAATCCGGATTTCAGCTAGCATTTAGCTATTTTTAATGCACTATTTCATAGTATCAATGCATTTTCTAGTATTTCAGGTCCCTTTTATTCGTGCTTGTGTGTGTGAAATCTTATGGGACTTAACTACTAAGTTCATCAGTCCATAAGTATAACATTACTTAACCTAAATTATCCTAAAGACAAACACACACACACATGCCTGAGGGAGAACTCGAACCTCCGCCGGGACCAGCCGCATTATTCGTGCTTCTATCATAGCTCGTTCTACACTACTGCGACAGAAGCCCGAAAAACAGGGGGCTGACGTCCTAGAACATGCACTGATGCTGTGAAATGGTGCATTGATAACGGCTAGGCCCTAGCCTAAATCTAGATTTTTCCGAATAAAACCTGCACGGAAAGCACTGCCAATTGCTGTGCTCTATCATTTGAAAGGCATTTCGCAGTATTTGAGTGCACCCACGTTCCTAATGGACTGTAACCCGACTTCATGCTGTTCGGTATGTATACCGACTCTGAAACGAACATGTAGCCTATTATACTTCTATCGCACTACTATACGAATACCAGACTTCTTTCAAAGTTGTTTCAATTTATACACAGTCCTTTCTGACGGTCGAAAACTCTACTATTCTTAAACATGTATGTGTAGCTTTATTTAAAATCCGACTGCGAGACAGAATACTCTCCGCTATGCCTTGCTGTGAAACTGAGCGGTTTCATTTTCTACTTTGCAGTCAGTTTTAACTACGATGGCGGAACGGTGACATCGTTAGACAAGTTGTTTGTCCCGTATTCACGGTGACAAGATACAATCTCAAAAGCTTGTTAAGTGTGTTGCAGGGCAAACTGTGCTGAGAAATAATACTTTACGAAAAAAAATCGACTTGTTGCACCGTTTGCTAATTGATTAGCATTGAAGGTAGCCAATCAGGCTGTTCCGCTTGCAAATTCCAGTGGCCCGTCAGATTCAGTTAGAGTCGGTTGTTTCGCTAGCATAGAAGATAGCGCACGAGACTGCTCAGACTTTGGCGTGGGTTCGGCCATTACTGCCGTCCCACGTCTGATTTTTGTATCGCTCTCTTGTTCAGTTTGAGGTAACCACACGAAGAATCCCGTCTCTGGCGGGCAGCTTGAATTTGCGCACGCAACGGCCTAGATGGCTAATTTCAATGCTAAGTTATGCAGAAACGGTACAACGTATCGAATTCTATTGCACTACCTCAGGGGTTGAGTTTCCAAAAAGACTGAAACACGTTTTTTTTCAATTTCTGACCGAGAGGTCGAATACCACTTGTCATAAATGTAGGCTTCAAAATTCAGTAGTTCCTTAGCAACTGTTTACTTATAAAAACATCATTCCTCCATTATGATACCCCCTTAATGGTTGAATTTCCAAAAATCCTGGAACCTTCATTGATGTATTTGTAACCGGGAAGTCAAATACCAATGTTCATAGACATAGCTTTAAAGATACTTTAGTAGTTCTTTAACAATGACATATTTCCAAAAAAGGCTTCCACTACCATAGGGTCAAATACCAAAAATGCTGAATCACGTATTTATTTATTTCTGACCGAAAACCAGACACCAATTTTCGTAGATCTATCTTCAAAATGACCTTAATAGCGACAATTTTTTAAAAAAATTCTTAACCCCCATTTCACCAGCTTAAGGCTTGGAATTTCGTAAAATCTCTTCTTAAACTACGCCTGCGGTATAAGAACCACATCTTCTCCAAATTTCAAGCTTCTATCCTCATCAGTTTGGGCTGGGCGACGATGAATATTAACACATTTTAAACAAGAAATGTATATGCAACTATGTGCTGTTCTGTATTCTTCTTCGCACCCAGTTTGAACGGAAAACAGAAGTTGTATCTATGCATTGTGGGCCTATGGTTACAATACTACTACGGAATGTGAATAGTCCGAAACTTTGTAATCCTACACATTTTCAAATTAAATCTATGTGAAATACTGTCATTCTTTCTCACAGATTCAGCAGCAGCAGAGGTCTCTCACACCGGTATACCAATGACCCCAATCGTTTTACCCACTTACTTTAAGCAACTTAAGTTCTCAACCAAGATTTCGTCGGCAGTAGCAATAAACAAGGTTCGAGGTCAGCGAAAGGCGGAAGAGGAATTGGACAGAGGGTGGGAGGGGTGGGGGTGGGGGGTCAGTGAATGGACATAGAGAGGGGGAAGGAGGAGGTGGAAGACAGAAGGGATGGAGGATGGTGTGGACAGAGAGAAGGTGCAGGAAGAAATGCTCGGGGAGAGGAAGGGAGGAGATCTGGACGTATACCCAATTCCCATTCATATTTAGCGATTGCGAAGGGTTGCCGGGTTCGCTGGTGCTAATTTAATGTAGAGGAGAGATGAAGTATGAACCCGACAAACTACAGGAGTACAGTTGAAATAGAAATACGAACGTCACTGGTGACGCACCATTTTCATTACAACACTTCTGATGTGATGCATATGCTAGATAAATCTGAGCCGCAGAAATAATAGCCTATTACTGCCGAAAGTCTTCCAGAGGCTGTACAGTCCTATGCAAAACCGGAGGTGAGAATTAGTCATAATACTGCTTGAAGGCGACAAGATTGTAGTGGCGTTCAAGAAACAGGGAAGAGATTGTCACGAGTATATGTGAGTCATGCTGGCAATAATTACAACAAAGTCATTTTTGATGTAGCGAGATGTTTTCGCAAAATTTCAATCACCACCTTTCTCCTTCGAATGTTAATATATTTTGCCGGCCGGTGTGGCCGTGCGGTCTAGGCGCTTCAGTCTGGAACGGCGTGACCGCTCCGGTCGCAGGTTCGAATCCTGCCTCGGGCAGGGATGTGTGTGATGTCCTTAGGTTAGTTAGGTTTAAGTAGTTCTAAGTTCTAGGGGACTGATGACCACAGATGTTAAGTCCCATAGTGCTCAGAGCCATTTGAACCATTTGTTAATATATTTTGACTCCAACATGGACGGGCAAGAAAGGACCACAGTAATAAAATAAGAGAAATCAGAGCTTTAACGGAAAAATTTAACTGTTGATTTTTTTTCCATGTGCCATTCCAGAGTGAAACGATTGATAATTAGTCTGAAAGTGGTTCTATAGCTCTGAGAAACAATTTTGGATTACAAAGTAATCATGTCAATGTAGATGTCGATAATACTCTTGCGCGTACGTACGCTGTGAATTTCAGATAGCAACCGTGGTGCTAATGAAGATTAAGCGAAATTTGAGCTTCGAAATTGTAGCAAAGAGTGTGTATTTCTCTGGTGTATAAGGAAGGAGTAATGACAAAACTGCTGTACGTAAGTCTTTTGTGTACATATGTGAGTGAATGAATAGGAGAGTGTGTACGTTCGTGCGAGGGCGCTCGCGCTCGTGTGTGTGTGTGTGTGTGTGTGTGTGTGTGTGTGTGTGTGTGTGTGTGTGTGTGTGTATGTGTGCGTACGCGCGCGCGAGCGCACGTGTGTGTGGTCTGAACGTTTCCCATAGACGTGCATTGCGTAGCTCCACGGGCGTAACTAACGCAGAATAACGTTTGTGTAAATCGCATGAATAAATTCCCGTACCAGCCGTTGTCGTGCAATAAGCAGTAAAAATGCAGATTTTGTGGGCAAGCGAAACAAATCTCGTGTGCTGCCAAAAACAAATGTGAATTTCTGAAAGTGATAGCCTGGAGGCCTTAAGAGTATGTGTGAACGTATAATGTCAAGAGAATTTTATAATGTCAAGAGAATTTCATTTCCAAAGCAAGCCTCTCACGGACGCATTATAATGCAAATCCCGTGTCCGGATGAGATTTCTAACAACAGTCCTTCAAGCACGGTTTCGTTGAACAGACTTAGCTGCGTTCAGTAAAAAAAAAAATCATCCTCTCAGTAGCTTCAACATAGTACAGCGCCGTACTTAAGCCCGTCTCTTTCAAGCGTTACCAAGAAAAGCGACACTATTGTCTTGTGGTGAAACCTCCCACTTTTTTGTAGTATGCTTTTTTCTGCACATTTAATCTCTTATAAGACCGTGGCCGTCTTTCGTACTTAATTCTTTCAAGAAAGGTATTCGTTCTCCTCCCTAACTCGCTTCAGGTCTTGGATTGGTTCGCAGGAATAATTTCTGCGCTCATAATATACCTGGTAGTGGGAAATGAATTGTGTAGAGATTAAATAAGAGACTAATTACGTAATAAAGGAGGACTTTGTGAATAGAAACCGCCCCTGTGCACTGTTCCGATGCTGAAGAAAAGCAGAGAAAATTGGAGTGGAACCATGTAATCAGCTTCGTGTATTCACGTCCCGCTGCTCACAAGAAATTTTAATTGCATATAGGAAGCGCCAGCGGTAATTAATGGAAGCAAATGTGGAGAAGGAAGTTTGCGAGAGCGCGTTTATATTGTTCGCGGTAATGTTCTTATATGACGATCTGTGACTTTATTTGAAATCACCTTTCCTGTACTGACTACTGTAATGAGGAAGGAAAAAATGGCGCTAAATGTAGTTTCGTCAGGAAACGCCTCGGTGTTTGCAAAGACAGTTCTCTAGCATTATTAGGATTTCTTGGTGACGATTTTAAACATCGTTATAAATATATTCTATTTATTTTCCTTCTTGGTGAATAAATGTTTATCATTTAATGTAGCTCGTGACCCTAAATTGACATGTTACATGTTACAAAAAATTACGTAACAAAACTTGAAAGATAAATTCCGCTCAAAACAGCATTCGGTCGCCTATTTACAATAAGTGACAATGGACTCGTAATGTTTCCTTTTATGATGACTCAGTCGATTTCTTCCCTTACCATTCCCCAGAAAGAGCTTTACCTCCGTCTTCAGTAACCTCGTAGTCGACGGGACTTTTGAACTCTTTAATCTTCCACCTTCCTTTTCGCTTACTTGTCTTTACTCGATATTCGCAATTCGGAAACTGGAGATAAGAGCGCGATCAACTATTAATCCTTGTCCTAAGAAACTGCTACAAGCAACTTTAACTGAGGAACAGTTGGCAAATGGTAAAAAAAATACAAGTAAATTATATACACATAAGCTGCAACTACACCAGAGAACCAGTATTGATTATCAGTAAATAGGTGTAAATAGCAAAATCGATTACAGCTCTTCACGGACAACAATGGCTCTCGGACCTCTGCTCAGAAACGACGAATGTTTAAACAGAGTCAACGGTCTGCAGTCTGAAGGAATAAGGAACTTCACTGATCCGGACACGCATGCGATGACTCTTACAAACAACTGGGCAAAACGTGTCAGTTGGTGGTTGCAAGCACTTTCTTTGACACGAAGGAATGTTGAATGAAGTTCATCGAAATGACTTGTCATGACGATTGCAGACAGTTTACTAACTGACATGAAGATAATGGAGAAGTGTGTTGTCATTGGAAAACTACCTCAATTGTAAGTCAGATAATCCGTACAATATCCAAACAGAGAGAGCCCATAAATTATTAGACTCTCTTAGAACGCTACTCACGTTTGAGAAAAATTAAAATAAAGGCATTTTTTGAGTCATAATGCGTCACTATGAAAGCTATTGTCTACACGGTACAATAAAAATGTTATTAAAAGCGTAGCAAGTATAATTACATCGTATTATTTCCTTTTCCAACAGTACAGTTTATTTCAATTAGGATCTCTTTGTTTATTTTAGAAAACATAATTTGAAGACGCAAATGTATACTAAATCAGGAACGTTAAAGTGTGCATCTTGAAAGAGATGTGTACTGACTTTACATTCTTAATGCACGATCAACAGGAGAAGAAAATTCTGGGAAAGGCTATTTGCAAAAGTTTTGGCTCTTTGATATTGGTCGAACTTTCTGAAGGTCGTTTCTTGGAATGGATATTGACTGCTACAGCGCATATAACAGCTACAAGGAAATGACTTGAGCGATATTGGCTTTTTCTGATACCGTCTACAGCCCGACGGTCTTCGTGGAAACGAGAATGATCCCTGCCTTTCTGGAATCACTTCGAACGTTTCCTTGCTCCCTCGACTAACGATAAACAGGTATTGGAAGGGGAGAAAGTTCTTTCACAAGGTCTATAAACAGGGTGACCGGGAAATCGCGCACATATAAAAGTAGTAAAATAAATACAGCCAGAGGAAAAATGCTCCTTTCGGCTCACATAAAAGACGACTATGTCTTTAAAAGACTCTGAGAAAAAAGTTGGAGATCAATAATTTTGGCATGCGAACATTTTCGCGCTCTTTTAACGCAGGACTTTCTAAATCATTTTACACACCCTCTCTTTCTATTTCAGACTTCACACTCAGTATCTTCCTCTCTCAGCCACTGCCTATATAATAATGTCTCTCTCCCACTGTCCCCTTTTTCTCAGATTGATTTGTACTCTAGTATATCCCGCTGCAGTTGTCAACTCTCTCACATACACTGTCTCCTTTTAAGACTATGTCCACCGTACCTCGACAGCTAAAAAATTCTGATGGGTCCAACTTACTTTTACCTCTATACCCGCTTGTTTAAAATTTCAAAGCAAAATTCGCCCTACCCTATGCGTACCTGTTAAGGTTCCCGACTTTGGCGCGTCCAGACCACCAAGTGTATATGTGTGTGTGTGTGTGTGTGTGTGTGTGTGTGTGTGTGTGTGTGTGTTGGGGCTTACTGGCTGTCAACGCCGAGGTTATCAGTGCCCTCTATGTATCGTCTTTACTCATCTGTACTTCGATTTTTCCACTGTCTCCTCCATCTTTTGCTCAAGGCAGTGACACCACTCGTTCTGGCAGCAACATTCGAGAATCTGCAGCGTCGAGTTCAACTGTTTTTCAAGTCGAGGGTGGTTACTTCTAGCACCTTTTGTGATTAACCTTCATTTCCCCATGAACAAGATACGACATGTTCATTTCATTTCTTCATTTTTATGCAAAACCTTTAAGTGTAATTGAAGTGATTGTTTGTTTGTCGGGCCTCTTTCGAGTGGGACACTCTGTAGAACCTTCCTTTAAGCCGGCCCGATAGGAAAGAGTCTGGAGACATGAAATAGGGATACCCTTCGAGTCCACATTCCCTTAGAGATGATTAAATCACCAAAAATATTGCTTTATAAATGAGCTGTTACCTTATAAACGTGACAAGTGTCACCCTCCTATTGCAGCCCAAAATAATGTTCACTTGCCTCACTAGCGAATGAAACTGTACTATGATGTCTTGGTATAAAACACTGTTCTATGTAGTTTCAAAAAAAAAAGCCCACTATTCGACGAGCCAATACGGCACACCACACTCCACGTTTTAGACAGTGCAACGTGTTTTTATGAGAGACACGAGGATTTTCGGCCGACGAAATCTTTGTCTTTTGAATATTGGTTTATCCACTAAAGTGAAACTGCACCTCATCATTCAAGAGAATGTAATCCATTTATGCGATTCCGCAACTGTCAATAAACGACAGAAACGGTTTATTTTACGCGAGACACTTTTCTCTTTCTCTATTCGGTGTCTTCTATTACTTACGGGACGAGCATGATATGCATGAAATTTTAACTTGTGGATATCTTTCTGATCGCCACCATACGAAATATGAGAGTGAACAGATCGTCTTCTCAAACATTTTGTTAGTGAACGCAGCATTACATACCTCACGTCAACGAGTCTCCGTGAAAACGACCCTTTTCCCGTTTTTTTTTTTTTTTTTTTTCTTCTTGTCTCCAACTAATCCGCATTCCCGGGAACGCGAGATTAAGTTTGTTATTGAATTTTTCGGCACTGAGGCAACAGGGTATTTTCCACGAAACACGTCTACAGTACTCACGAACATGCGAACGAGTGGTAAAAACTGTTCAGCAATGAAAACTCGATGCTCTTCTAAAATCGATGTATTTATCAGGCAATGAAACGCTTGGAACTTCAGACGTTATCCGTCCTCCTTGTCCGTAACTGGCTAAGAGATTGTAGCAAGAACCATAACCCGATTTTTAACAAACTTCGCTAAGTGTAAGAGCGGTCAAAATAAGCGAACGAGTGTCTCGGCTTGACCTTTGATATCCGGCCGTTTCTGATAAAACAACGGTCAAAGTTTTCCTGGTAATTTATAGACATTTTAGCGGGTACACAGTCAAAACCGAGGCAGTAACATAGTTGCTATCGACGTGGCTTCACAATTTTGCGCCGAGTGTTGGAAACCCTATTACAATTTTCATTTCCTTTCATTTTTGTTTTTCATTTATCTAACCATGTCTGTGGAAGATTACTATACGAATGTTTCCCAGTGTATACTGCAATAACGTTGTCGTTACTCGAATACTAATTGTATGTCTGGTGAATGAATTAGACAGAAATAAATGAGTGGAAAAATTATTTGAGATTGTTTTCGGTGAAATTCCTGTTGTGCATCTTGATTTATAATCAGTTTCAATCACCGGATTTCGGAAAAGTCATCGGTTATGCGTGGTTTGTCACGAAATTATTGTCACAGCGTGAAATCTTTAGCAATGTTAATGACGTTTCTTTCCCGAGTGAGATTTATACGAAGAAATGTCGCTGTGATGGACTTGTCTTCGCATGATGCTCGTCCTGTTCAGAATATCTGTGTATCGAATGGTACGGTCGGTATCATCGAAGCGAATGCACCAAATCTTCCTTAATAATAAACATAAGCATAAAATATAAGAATTAAGAACTGATATAAGAATGAAATACAAGATTAAGAGAATTTAAAAAGATTATAACCCCCGAAAATACCATATACGTGTATAATATAAAATAAATGTATGGCATTTGTTATGAAACCTGATGTAAAATTACGATTAATATAACGCCCTTGCGTTCCCTAACTTGATAAGAAACCCTCTGCGAACGTGGATAGATAAACGAAAAAATGGAACAAAGCAAAATAAGCAAATACAATAATCTGGCCTCGAACACGGCACAAGAAAGTGAGATGCCGCTACGCTACCCACTAAGCCCCTACTTGGGCTGGAGACATCACCCTTTAAAAGGCATCTAAATTACGTAGAAAACCGTGATCGTCATTTCCTCTGAAACGGTCGAGTATCTACGGATAAGTCCATTCTACGCATTAGCCTACTTTGGCTCCTCTTCCACCGAGCAGTTTCTGGAAATCGAATTACGGAACCTGCCACGTTCTCGTCGTGAGTGGTCAACGCGGTTGACTCCCACGCGATGGAATCTGCTTCGATTTCCGGAACTGCCAGGGATTTGCCCTTGTTGGGAGGAGTGGACGGACTTCACTCAGCCTCGTGACGCTCGCTGAGGGGCTACTTGATCGAACAGCAGTGCCTTTAGGTCAAGAAAACTGCCAACGGCCCTTGAAACTGGTGTGCTCATTCAATCAATGCCTCTCCATACCACATCCGATGACGCCATTGGCAGAGGATGACACTGTGGTCAGTCGGTGCCCCGCCATCACGCGGACGTAGTTTACACTACTTTACCCACTATACCATTACACTGGCGTCTGAGTTTGTTGTGTGTAATACCTGTGGTATTTACATACATACATAAATCCTTGTTCTATAGATCATGAATACGACATTTCGTAATGATGTGGAACGTGTGACTTTAACATAAGTTTTCTTTACACAAAATAATTAATAAATTTTTTTCACGGTTACTACTTCATATCTAAGAATTCACCTATTGAGTAGAAGGAGTTGCCATTCAGAAATTCTTTTAATTTGCTTTTAAATGATGGTTGGCTATGTGCCAGACTCTTAATACTATTTGGCAAATAACCAAAGATTTTTGCGGCAGCATAATTCACCCCTTTCTGTGCCAAAGTGATATTTAATCCAGAATAGTGAATATCATCCTTTCTTCTAGTGTTGTAGCTATGCACTTCGCTGTTGTTTTTGAATTGGTGTGGGTTATCAATGACAAATTTTATAAGTGAATATATGTATTGCGAAGGTACTGTGAATATCCCGAGTTCCCTAAATAAATGTCTGCAAGGTGATCTTGGGTGGGCTCCAGCTATTATTCTGATTACACGCTTCTGTGTTGTGCAATGAATACTTTCTCTCTTAATGACGAAATTCACCAAAATACGATGCCATATGAAACCAGTGAAAAAAAAACAGGCATAGTAGGCTAATTTACTAATATGTTTATCGCCAAAATTTGCAATAACCCTAATAGCGTAAGTAGATGAACCTAACCGTTTCAGCAGATCATCGATGTGTTTCTTCCAATTCAATTTGTCATCAATGCACATACCCAGAAATTTTGAGTATTCTACCTTAGCAACAGACTTCCTTTCATAGTCTATATTTATCAATGGCGTTCTGCCATTTACTGTACAGACTTGTATAAACTGTGTTTTCTCAAAATTTAGTGAGAGTCCATTTGGAGAGAACCACTCAATAATTTTCTGAAAGATATTATTTGCAATTTCCTCAGCTGATTCTTGTTTCTTGGGTGTGATAACTATACTTGTATCATCAGCAAAAAGAACGAACTTTGCATCTTCATGAATATAAAGTGGCAAGTCGTTAATACATATTTAGAACAATAAGGGGCCCAAGACTGAACCCTGTGGGACACCATTCTTGATACCTCCCCAGTTCGAGGACTCTGCTGGTTTTTGTATACTATCTGTACTGTTAATTCCCACCTTCTGCATTCATCCAGTTAAGTATGAATTAAACAATTTGTGCACTGTCCCAATCATACCACAATACTGAAGCTTATCTAGAAGAATTTCATGATTCACACAATCAAAAGTCTTTGAGAGATCACAAAATATCCCAATGAGTGGTGTTCAGTTATTCACTGCATTTAATACTTGATCAGTGAAAGCATATATAGCATTTTCTGTTGAAAAGACTTTCTGAAAACCAAATTGGCATTTTGTTAGTACTTCATTTTTACAAATATGTTATGCTACTCTTGAATACATTACTTTTCCAAGAACTTTGGATAAAGCTGTCAGAAGTGAGATTGGGCGGTAGTTTTTAGCATCAGATCTATCCCATTTTTTATGCAATGGTTTAACAATAGCATGCCGGCCGGGGTGACCTAGCGGTTGTAGGCGCTGCAGTCTGGAACCGCGTGACCGCTACGGTCGCAGATTCGAATCCTGCCTTGGGCATGGATGTGTGTGATGTCCTTAGGTTAGTTAGGTTTAAGTAGTTCTATGTTCTAGGGGACTGTTGACCTTAGAAGTTAAGTCCCATAGTGCTCAGACATATTTCAGGTTATCTGGAAAAATTCCCTGTTTCAGTGAGCTACTACATATGTGGCTGAGAATCCTACTAATTTCTTGGGAACAAGCTTTTAGTATCCTTTTATTTTCGTGTTCAAGACTTTTCGATCGCACTGTAGACTCGTACAGGTATTTCCACAAGCCGTCACAAGCTGCTTTTTTGTCTTTTGTCCCTGCTGAAGTAATTCATTATATTTTCTAGTCCACCTACTTCGATGTATTCCACTGCTTGATGTGTAGAAGTCTGGTGCCTCTAGTGAGTGAGCAAGCCCACTCGTCCCTGCCCACATTCACCCGCCAAACTCATTCGCTACGGCTGACGTTTGCCTTATAACGGCACAACCGTATTTCCATACGTGCGAGCTGCTGACCACGCTGTGAATGAAATCGTACGACGAAGATGCGTCTCAGGTGGAGGTCGCATTGGAACAACTATGACGTTCCGGAGGCGGCAGCTGGCGACCACCCTCAGGAGACAGAAATGTATGGCAGTCTGCGGTGGCCGTCTGTCTAATTGCAGGCCATCGTCCCGCGAACCAGTGTACCAGCCTCCGCCTGCGCAGGCTGATGTGCGGCCACAGACGCAGTGATGGTAGCGCGTAAATGGAATGGCCTTTCACTGGCAGTCGGGCCGCAGAGAGAATTAGGAACCAGCAGTCCCTGTTCGCAATGGCACAGCATAGAGAAGCGTAACACTATTACATTGGAGCCCATTTGCCTGTCGACCTTTGCTGTTATTGTATTCAGGCTGGACTGACAACGTCTCTTCCAGTAACTGAACACGACTCCGATTCATTCTCATTCCACCTAGTGCTGTTGCCTCCCACTGTACACATCAAATACAGCACGCGGTCTACACTTATATTAGGTCCGTCAAGCAGATGCAGTTCTTGCTCGCCGGCCGGAGTGGCCGTGCGGTTCTAGGCGCTACAGTCTGGAGCCGAGCGACCGCTACGGTCGCAGGTTCGAATCCTGCCTCGGGCATGGATGTGTGTGATGTCCTTAGGTTAGTTAGGTTTAATTAGTTCTAAGTTCTAGGCGACTTATGACCTCAGAAGTTGAGTCGCATAGTGCTCAGAGCCAATTGAACCATTTGAGTTCTTGCTCCTGATGAACTCAGTTTCAGTGTTATTTCTACTGACAACCTTTCTGACGTGTCTTACGAATTGTGATTTGATGTAATGAATCCCTGTTCTCCAGTAACTAGAGCCTACCTGTAAGTGATTTTATTACGGGACACTGAGAAAATATCTGTCTAATAAACAACTGGAAAGCACGAATAAATACCCCTTATTATTATTAAATTCTCTTCTTATACTTAAAATTGGAAGTTCGTTAAACTTAGATTAAGTAGTGTGTAACTCCCATAAGATCCTACCACCGTGCTGTGTTAAATGAAAACTCCACTTCGTAAATAACTGTAAAATGCAGGTTGTATCTGAATGTACAGCGTGAGAAATGAAAGAAAACTAATTTTAAACTGTTTTTGGATCTAAATTACAATACCTCATGAGCTTCCGTCCCTATAAAGCATTAGCCACATTTACGTAGATGGTGAGGGGAGGAAAAGATTTCCTTTTCGAAGAACACATTTTTAAAATTCAAAGTTGATAATTATTATTTAATGGTATTTCAACTTAGACGAACAGGAAGGAGGCCTCTGTATATCGATTGGCATAGGGGAACAGGAAGGAAGCCTGTATGTATCGATTGGCCTAGAGCCACGAGCGCAAGGCAAGCAAGAGTTAAGCAACAAAATCTAAAGAACAAGAGATACGATAGAGACAACATGGCCTCTTTCCTTTATGTAGTAGTTCATGGAATCTTTATACGTCACCTAGAAATGTAAAGTTTCAATACACTATTTGTGATAAATATTCTTTCTTAAGATCATCTCGCTGTAATTACATTTACCGCTAATCAGAGGCGTCACACCAGTAACCCGTTAAAGTTTATCGTTCATTACGTTACATAGATTAGATCATTTTTATCGACAGCCCACTGAGATGGCGGAAAAGCACCAGCCACTGTTTTGACACCAGGGTGCAGCGAAGAATGCTGATGAGCCAAACAGAGGACATCTGCAGTCATTGTCAGCAAGACATAAACTCATGTGGACTGTAGTAATTATTCATGCTTTGGTGTACACACTTTATTCAGCCACCCCGTGAGTCAGCTAAATGCAGATCCTACCAAGTGCTTCACATTATTCGCCAGATGACTGCTATCTTCGAAATTGCTGCCTGTGTGGTCTAAACCTCGTCGCTGTGAACTGCCAACATCTGATCCACTGATGTGAGGTCTTTGAGACTTCTACTTGTGGCTTGCTGAGGGTGTAACTGATGATCTTTGATGGGCTGTCAACGTGTCACCGAATCCAAGAGGTGCACTAACGGCTGGCGCCCCAGATTCGCATCAGGGGGCAGACACTGGTATCCACAGCCTACGTCTAGTTGAGAGGTATGCCATAAATCTGCACTAACATCTACATCCCTTGCAAAGCTGATAGAGTTTACTCGGACATACCCCTTAGATGTCCACAAGAATGCCATAGTAAAATGCTTTGCACCGCGGTATTACGTGAATGACCGCAGTGGAGACAATGGTCTCCAGAGATTGCTGAGCACGCATGTCAGCATGTTCCATTCTGCACACTGTCTGCAGCCCTCCTCGATGCTGCCATAGAGAAGATGACTCATTTGTAACACGTAAAGCAATGATTGTATGTTTTGCTAATGCTATTTCATTATCACACAGAGTGCCAATTGGACGTGACCACTATATCCATGCCTCATCATCTTCCAACTGTAAGGGTCACAGCCAGAGCCCTTGCACAACTTTGACAATTCATACAATGTAAAATCAAAGTTTGTAATTACTGTTATCAGTATTTCGTTTGGAGCTAAAAAGTGAATATAGGTCTGCCGAACACTGTTATGTGAACGTGTAAATGAGGAACTTTTTTGTTTTGGGAAGGTTTTCCCCCTTACATCCTCCCTTCTGTGATTTGTCCTAGTACTTGTGGACCGACGAACCATTTCGAATTTGTTGTTAACAGCAATTACAAATAACCTATTAACGTGGATCTTTACCTGTATGGAAAGTTACCAGTTGGACCACAAACACGTCCACATGGGCAGCCCACATGTAAGCAACTGTAAGGTATCCTGTGTTTATTAATTTACGAAATTTCTTTCCATTTGCGAGACTGTTTTCATGCTTCTTTATTTACAGAAAAATGCTAAATTTGGAAACTGATTTCCTTGAAAGTAATAACACTTCTCCTATTATTTTGAGGGGATATTTGCTTAACTTAAGGGTGGAAACTATGAAAAACTTTCATACTACTTACTACGTTGTATGATTTTAAGCGAAACCTTAAGTAAGTATGTGCACTGAAGAGAATGACGTTTGCAACAATAGATGGTGGCCGCTTTCTTGGCAGTTTCAGTGGCACGGAACAGGTAAATTTCGGCACGGTAACTTCGTCTTCCCCTGCCGAGTGGCACAGTAACTTCGTCTTCCCCTGCCGAGATGAACAGGTTCCAGGCAGGAGAGCGCTAGCCAGGCAACCATTTAGCACTTGGAATCTGGGCGCCGACAGCGCCCGCGGCGGAATAATCTTGAAAGAGCGGCAGTATTCCCGCGCGGGACACCCCCGCAGACTGGCGGCAGATTGCTGGGATTGGACGGCCGGCGAGGCGCGCCGCCTCTCGCGCTTCATTTGTCTTCGTACTGCGAGACGCTGCCGGCGGCCTGGCGCGGTGAGAAATTGCTCCCGGCTCCCTGTGCAGCGCGGGTGCGCGTCGCCCAGACTCCAGCTGTTCGCACCGCTAAACTGTGCCTTCAGAGGTAGGGAATAGGGCTCTGTCACGTTACGTGCTGTCACGCCGTAAGAGGGCAAGATTTGATAGTGTGCCATTTTGGCTGTCAAGATTCGATAGGTCGATATTTGTGACAAGTTTAGATAGACAGGCAGAAGTTGGTAAAATGGCTTTCTACACGATAAAACAACGAGTCGATGTTGTTAAATATGACCACCAAAACGTTGAAATTTTGGTTGTTACGATTCGTAAAGTGTGTCCACTTTTCCTAGGCCATCCACTACGAAAGGAATAATAAAAATTTCGAGCATAGTGATTCACTTGTTGATGTTACACACGCCACAACAGCTCGTACTGGTAGTTCAGAAACAATAGTTGCGGCAGTTCGCCAGAGTGTTGTTGAGAGTCCAGGGACCTTTATGCATCACCGTGCACTGGAACTGGACATTTCAGAGCCACTATCTACTGTATTCTCAGTGTATATTTGCATCTCCATATTTGCAAAATCCAGTTGGTTCAAAAACTTCTGCCAGCAGACCACGCACAGTCAAGGGATTTAAACAATTGGATCAATGAACAATAATAAGTGAATTCCTGTTGTGTGGATAAAAGTCCGCAACTCGTGGTCGTGCGGTAGCGTTCTCGCTTCCCACGCCCGGGTTCCCGGGTTCGATTCCCGGCGGAGTCAGGGATTTTCTCTGCCTCGTGATGACTGGGTGTTGTGTGCTGTCCTTAGGTTAGTTAGGTTTAAGTAGTTCTAAGTTCTAGGGGACTGATGACCATAGATGTTAAGTCCCATAGTGCTCAGAGCCATATGAACCATATGTGGATAAAATCATCTTCAGCTACGATTCACATTTTCACCTCTATGGCTTGACAGTCACAAATGGCGCATTTGGGGTTCAGAAATTTTTTTAAAGATTAATGAGAAAAAAGTAGCAGCACCATCGTGCTACTGTTTCGTGCGCACTATGTTCTGAAGGAATCAGTGGACAAATTTTCTTCGATAACGGGATATGTAAGGAAGTAACGATAAAGGGTGAACGTTATCATAACAGAATGACGCAGCTCCTTGCGCCTTAATTGGAAAACGTTATTCTTGAAGGCACGTTTCTGTAGGACGGTGAAATAAGCCATTCCGCTCGTGAACTACTGACTGTACTGCACGAGTCTTGTCCTGGTCGTGCTGCCCAGTGTTTTGGTGACCCGAATAGGCTGGCACGATCTTTTAGTACCCTCTGAATTTTTTCTGTGGGGTACCTGAAGTCTCAAGTGTACGCCAATCAACCCACGATCCCCCAAGAACTAAAGACCGAAATTAAATGATGTATCAACGAAATATCAAGACATTTATTCGCAACAGTTATGGAAAATTTCACCAGAAGTGTACGCTTGTGCCACTGAAGACGTAGCGGCTATTTATGGGACATGTTGTTCCATTCATAATTTCCAAATGTCTGCACTATAAATCAGTATACACACATCAAAAAAATTTTTGCATCACCCCGGTTCCCAGAATTCCTGAAGACAGCCGCTGACTGTGGATATTGTATCACGGACACAACCCCTTTGACTGTTCAGAGACGTCACTAAAACCGCCCAGAGATGTAAACAACTATGCATGAGCAGCGTCTATTAGACGGAGGGGGTCCGACAGCCGATCAGTTCCTGTCATTCCACCAAGAAGGAGGTGCACGGCTCCTGCTGTCTGAAGTTCAACCATACCTAGACGGTCAGTTCCGCGGTTCCATCGCGTCCGCATTGTTACTTTGTGCCAGGAAGGTCTCTCAACAAGGGAAATGTCCAGGCGTCTCGGAGTGAACCAAAGCGATGTTCGGACACCCAAGGGCCACTCAACGGCTACTACTGCATTGGATGAGCGCTACCTACGGATTATGGCTCGGAGGAACCCTGACAGCAACGCCACCATGTTGAATAATGCTTTGGGTGCAGCCACAGGACGTCGCGTTACGACTCAAACTGTGTGCAATAGGCTGCATGATGCGCAACTTCACTCCCGACGTCCATGGCGAGGTCAACCACGACACCATGAAGCGCGGTACAGATGGGTCCAACACCATGCCGAATTGTCCTCTCAGGATTGGCATCACGTTCTCTTCACCGATGAGTGTCGCATATGCCTTCAACCAGACAATCGTGGGAGAGGTGTTGTTTTGAGGGGGTATTATGTGGGGCCGACGTACGCCGCTGGGTGTACGATACGTGAATGCTATCCTCCTACCGATAGTGCAACCATATCTACAGCGTATTGGCGAGGCATTCGTTTTCATGGACGACAATTCGCGCCCCCGACGTGCACATCTTGTGAATGACTTCCTTCAGGATAACGACGTCGCTCGACTAGAGTGCCCAGCATATTCTCCAGACATGAACCCTATGCGAACATGCCTGGGATGGATTGAAAAGGGCTTTTTCTGGACGACGTGACCCAAAACCACTCTGAGGGATCTACGCCGATTCGCCGTTGAGGAGCGCGACGATCTGGACCAACAGTGCCTTGATGAGCTTGTGGATAGTATGGCACGATGAATAAAGACATGCATTAATGCAAGAGGACGTGCTACTGGGTACTAGAGGTATCGGTGTGTACAGCAGTCTGGACCACCACCTCTGAAAGTCTCGCTGTATGGTGGTACAACGTGCAATGTGTGGTTTTCATGAGCAATAAAAAGGGCCGAAATGATATTTATATTGATTTCTATTCCAATTTTCTGTACAGGTTCCGGAACTCTCGGAATCGAGGTGATGGAAAACTTTTTTTGATGTGTGTATATTTCAATGTTTTGCTTCAGGAACGCATGTGTTCGCATCCTTCTTCATAGATGAGGTTGCCAACGTTTCTTAAGGGTAGACCGTTCGACTCCAGACGAAGGAAGAAATTTTCGTCAGTAGTGTTGGATATCCAAGAGCAGGTATAGTAGTAGTAGTAGTAGTAGTAGTAGTGTACAGTTCGTGACTGTGAATCTCCGTCCTAAGAGGAAGGAAGGGTCAGCGCTTACTTCCTGACGAAAATGAAATCAGTAGAGCACATGCTCAGAGAAGTTATCTATGGAAATCTCGGCGGCGTTGTATTAAAAAAAAAAAATCATGCTGCCATTCGTTTCAAACGATGTAGGGAAATAACGGAATAGCTGAACACCGATTTCTGGTTTGGCTTTTAAACTCCGTTCTTCCTGACGGACTATACAGAATAATCGTGTGTATCAGAAATACTGTACAGGTAAAATGCTGAACAGTTCTTTTACTAGCTATTTAATAAAGAGCAGTACTATCACGAGAGTTATAAACGTTAGTCGTATCTGTAACGTAAATGTACAGTGAATAGTGCTTGTAAGCCACAGCAGTGAAATGCCAACACGAATTTGACAATCTGTACGAGCGAGAAAACGTTGCTTGAAATACAAAATTAGAAACCTCTTATTCGACAACCAAACACTACTCATGTACGTCTCAGAAAAAATCTGCGGCAATGTGACAGGACACACAGCTGTTTTTGCCATTGGTCATCTAAGTCATTTGATGCGTCCCGCCAAGAGTTCGTCTCTTGTATCAACCTCTTTATCTCACTCAATTGTCTGTTGGACGTATTCCTATTTCTGTCTTCCCTTATCGTTTTTACCCCTACAGCTCCTAGTACCATGGAAATTATTCCTTAACATCTTCGTAGATTTCCTACCATCTTGTCACTTCTTATGATCAGTGCATTCCATATTTTGATGTCTTCGCCGATTCGGCGGCGAACCATGTCGTTCCTTATCAGTCTACCTAGTCTTCTACATGTTTCTATAGCACCACGTCTCAAACGCATCGAATCTCTTCTTTTTCGGTTTTCCCGTATAATGCCGTACTCCGAAATGCTTCTTAGAAATTTCTATCTCAACTTAAGGCCTATGTTTGATGCTAGAAAACTTCTCTTGGCCAGTAATGCCATCTTTGTCTGTGCTGGTCTGCCTTTTACGTTCTTCTTTCTCCGTCAATAATTTTTTTATTTGGCCTCCTTCCAAGGTAGCAGTGTCCGTTAATTTCGCCTGCTTCGTGATCCCGAATTCTGATGTTAAGTTTTTTTTCTACACTTCATTACTTTCGTCATTCTTCCGTTTACTCTGAGTCCATATTCTGTACTCATTAGACCCGTAGTTCTGCTCAACACGTCCTGAAGTTCTTCTTCCCTTTCAATGAAGACAGCACGAACATGACCGAATTTCATCACTCATGTCTTTTCACTCTGAATTGTTACGCCACTTCTGAACCATTATTTTATTTCCATCATTCCTTCTTCAGTGTGCAGATTAAACAGTATTGACGGAAGACTGCGTCCCTGTTTTACATCCTGTTTAACACGAGTACTTCGTTCTTAGTCTCTCGTTCTTATTGTTCCCTCTTGGTTCTTTTGAATATTGACTATTATCAGTATTTCGCTTTTCTCTTAATTTCAAACATCTTAAGCCATTTTCGACGCTTCCCCCAGATCGAGCCGTCCGGAGTGGCCGTGCGGTTCTAGGCGCTACAGTCTGGAGCCGAGTGACCGCTACGGTCGCAGGTTCGAATCCTGCCTCGGGCATGGATGTGTGTGATGTGCTTAGGTTAGTTAGGTTTAATTAGTTCTAAGTTCTAGGCGACTGATGACCTCAGAAGTTAAGTCGCATAGTGCTCAGAGCCATTTGAACCCCAGGTCGACATATTGTATGAATGTCTCTTGATTTTTCTGAAGTCTTGCTTGCATTATCTTACAAAATGATAAATGAAAGTGAGAACACGTAAACTCCGTCCACAGACCCTGGACGGCGCATCGACACCGACCGACCGCCATGTCATCCTCTGTATATGGTGTCATTGGATGCGGAATGGAGAGGCGCGAGGGCAGCACATCGCTGTAACTCCTCAGCTGGCATCACGTGGCTGAGTGCACACTATTCCAGTCCTCTCACCAGGGAAAAGTCCCTGGTAGTACCAGTAATCGAACCCGGGTCCTCGGCATGGCAGTCAGCCGCACTAACCACTCAGCTATGGAGGTGTACAAGAGCAAGAATAAATGAAAGGAAAATCTCCTGCATATGCTCATAGGCGCAGATTTTGAATAGTAGAAAAGAATTCCTGTAGTGTGTTGCATCACTGCGCCTCTGCCGTTGCGTTATTAGCCATTAACGGTGCTAGGTCACGGGGAGAGCCACACAGGCCCCACTATTACAGTGTGGATATCTGCTCCCGGAGCAGCCGCACAACGCAGCTGTCGCCCGCCGCTGTGACAAATGACGGGTGTGTCTACCGCACTGTGTGCGCTGCCAGCAAGTGGATGCGAGCATCGAGCTACGTCATCAGTGCGGGACGGCGAGTCCTCGGTGCGGCTCGGATTGAGCACCGCAGTGCCGCTGTATCACAGCACAGGCTGCTACTGCTACCAGACCGCCCGCATCTCGTGGTCGTGCGGTAGCGTTCTCGCTTCCCACGCCCGGGTTCCCGGGTTCGATTCCCGGCGGGGTCAGGGATTTTCTCTGCCTCGTGATGGCTGGGTGTTGTGTGCTGTCCTTAGGTTAGTTAGGTTTAAGTAGTTCTAAGTTCTAGGGGACTTATGACCACAGCAGTTGAGTCCCATAGTGCTCAGAGCCATTGCTACCAGACCCTCCGTGCGGCGTCCACTGCAAGATATACGAGAGCCGGCAACAGCTGGGACATCGTGTACGACACGCTTCGTGTCCCGACTGCAGCAATCGCTGTTGGTCCTCGAGCAAACACGCTGGCTTCCGCGCGGGTGTGTAGTGTGCAATGCGCACGCTCCTGAGGTCGTGCGATAAATACCACTATTTAATCGGGAGGGGGGAGGGGTTGGCCCGGGGAGGGGGCTTTGGGCCCCTTGCTCTTCCTAATATGGATCGGTAAATACCATTTCCTTGTCGTGATTTTATGTAACATTGTTGGAGAACAGCGATCTTTACTGTCATAAAATTATTTATAAACAGCCCCGATCGCAGCCGATGTTAGCTTCCGACCGGTTTCGGACTTTTAATTACGGGCCATCATCAGAGTTTGCACTGTAGTAACAAAAGTTAAAGTGCTGTATTAAGTAGAGAAGTCAATGATGTAAATCTATACTCTAAAACGATGCATCATTACCGATCTGGATGCCGGCGATGGCGCCTGACCAGCTGTAGAGGCATCAGTCACTGTAACTGACGCTGATAGCTAAGCAGCCACGAGTTATACTGGGACAGGGAGAGGGCGCTCCAGAGCCTAAGGCATCGCCGTCAGCCAATGGGGAACGACTTAGATATCGTTTAGAGCCTTCATTTTTTAATATTTATCTTTTAAATTTAACTAATCAAGGAATGAGTTTATATTCACTTATGGTTCATAATCTCTATTGTCATTACATTTGCATGCATGAAATCACCCAGGCATGGCTCACACTTTGTGACGTCCCAACTGTCAGCCTGGATAGCAGGTAGCCGTTCAGAATAATTCCTTAATGGCATCTGAGACCGCAGTTTAATAAAGCCACCTCTGTGTTACCTATAACGCAACGGTGATCCGATCTTATTTAATCCACATTGCTGATTTTACCCCATAATTTGGGTTGTCTTGTCCTCTTCACTCCGAAGACAAAAAAAAAAGGCAGGAAATTTTTCTTTTCATATTTCCAAGCAAACTAATAAACAAGCGTGAAACAAATGCAAATCAAATATTTTTTGGTGACTTGCTAAGGCATAAATGGAGGTCCTCATATGTGCACCTCACGTCGCAGTTATCGTGAAAACTTACTAGTCTTTGCCTTTTCTTCAATAAGAACATTTTATCCAGCTACGTATACATTTCATTCGAAACAGAGAAGTGTATTAACTAACGCATACAGAAAATATGATTCTTAATGTTAATATTTTTGAATCATCTGATTTCTAATATAGGTTTTTGTTGATCCTCTTGCACAACTTCAAAAATGCAAGAAAGTAGTCATCATATATTAATTTCTGGCAAGTAATAATTTGCTACTGCCAGTAAATAAACTTTATTAGCACGTTTTATTATAAGGTTGAAAACAATTATTTTTCACGATACTTTATCTTCATCTTCTCTCTATTTGGAATCTACTGTAGGAGGATTTCTTCTTCTCCTTGCTACTGGTATGAAATCTTGAGATTGTTTACCAGTCAGTTTCATCAATCTTAGCAGGACAACCTTTACTGACAAAAGAAAAATCATCATTTTGCCAACCATATATTTTCAATTTATTGTTTTTAGGAAGAGCTTCTGATTGTTCATCAATTATATTTCATGCATTTCTTTAGAGTGTAGAAATAAAGGTTACTTCACTTTTACATTATCGATGACCAAACTGAAATTATCAAACATACATTATTACTTGAGGTTGAAGCACGAGGACGTTCGGAAAATGGTTTATTTCATAGTAACGAACAAAATTTGTACAAATCTGAACGAATTCTCAACATCTAGAATAGTTAGGGAACACTGATTCTCATTCTAATATTTAGGCCTATAATTATTCATACACTTCTCGATTTGTAGAAGTGACCGTCTAACTCCCTCAGCATTATTTGATTCAATTCAACCTCACTTGATTACCCTTGTCACATTTCCTCCATTTCCATGTTATAATCTCTTTCACAGGCGCTATCTATTCTGTTCAAGTGACCTTCCGAGTCCTTTGCCGTCCCTGAAAGTATTACAGTGAGGATGGAAGCAAAGTTTTTATATTTCTTCTCCATCAGCGCTAACCTTTGTTCTAATTTTCTTATTGTTCTTCAGATTGCTTTTCTCCAAAGTCAGTGTATCATTATATTTCATAACGCGAATTTTATTTCTGTTACCATTAGAATTGCAAAGAGTATATTCCAATCGACATTTCTCATCATTGTTCCTCTCCATATTATGCAATCTATTTGAGTTCGTTGTTGATCATAACGACAGTTTGCAGTAAACGTTGCACCGTCAAGGCAGCTAATATTTCTCGTTGCGTGATGTCTTCATTCCGTACTTGTCCCATCTAATCTTGAACTGTCTTCTGCAACCATGCATTTCCAAGGGAAAGGGTGTTACGCGCTCAAATATAATAAAACTCAGACGCATCGCCGTCACCACTGATGCCGCATAATCGGGGAAATGGGGGGGGGGGGGGGGGCTACCGTGGTTTTCCTGCTAGAGTGATGGGGGGGGGGGGCGTTAATGGATAATGGATAATGACATATATAATCTAAAGAATGCAAAAATTGTACTTAATAATCCAGGAACAAGGGGGACTTTCTGCCTGGGGAGAGATCATTATCAGGTTCCACAAAACTCAGTCGCAGGTGTACAGTTGTTTCTCATACACGTAAAAGACCGTCTGCCTAATATACAAGCAGAAGTAGTGCTAGTTCTTCTTCCAGATGACATTGGTACTGTAGTCAACACAGACAGACAAATCAATAGAAGGATGGGAAATAACGTTCTTAAAAATTATATTCAGTGGTATTCCGCAAATGGTTCCTGTCTCGATTTAAAAAGGACACAACATATTCAGCTATTCTTCCTTAAGAACTCACACCAGTGTTTACTAGATGTCAGTAGGAATTCGCGCTGTGTACAAAACACCTGTTGTAAATGGTCACCATGTATCCATATCTGCATATGAATGTAAAATGACCCGCTCTATTATTACTATGATTAACAGTAAAAATGATCGGTGGAACATACAGGGGGTAGGCAAAATAATGTGAACAGTGGTAGTAATGGGATGGTTGTGCTTGACGATCAACAACGTAGGTAAGGCACGTGTCACGCTGGACTGTGCGTGTTCATTAGGGATTAGGCATCAGTGCAGGCTGTTGCGAGAAGTGCACACTTCGTATTTGCATTCAGAGGCCGAGGTCGATGTGCAATGAAAGACCTAACAGAGTTCTAAAGAGGGCAGTTTGTGAGGTCCTGATTAGCTGAAGTGTCAGTAACCAAGACAGTCAACTTATCAAATGTTACAAGAACAACTGTTTCAAAAGTCATGACGGCCTACACAAAACATGGAAGGACATCATGGTGTAATCGTAACCGTGGGCGCAAATCTAAGCTAAATGAGACAGATCGTCGAACGCTAACACGAATTTTGTCAAAACAGCACAAAACTACGGCGACTAAAGTGACTGCTGAGCTCAATAGCCACCTTCGACACCCCGTATCTATCGACACTGTCCGCCAAGACCTCTATAAATCGATTATTCATGGACGATCTGCTGTACCGCAACCATTAGTGAAGATAACCAGCGATAAGAAGCGTAAAACATGGCGTCAGGAGCGTAAATCCTGGACATCTGATCAGTGGAAACACGTCATATGATCCGAGCAGTCAACGTTTTGGATATTTCCAACATCGGGCCCGGTTTACGTCTGGAGAGTGCCAAAAGAAGGCTACAATCCTCGTTGCTTGATTCCAACGGTTAAGCACAGAGGTGGAAGTATGATGGTTTGGGCAGACCACAGTATTCTGCTGGTCCCATCATTACTCTCAAAAGCGTGTTACAGCCAACGATAGTGAGAACATTTTAGGTGATCAGGTGCACCCCATGATTCAAATGTTGTTCCCCAACTATGATGTATTTCAAGACGATAATGCACCCATTTACACAGCCAGGACAAATGGTCCAAATGGCTCTGAGCACTATGGGACTTAACATCTGTGCGCATCAGTCCCCTAGAACTTAGAACTACTTAAACCTAACTAATCTAAGGACATCACACACATCCGTGCCCGAAGCAGGATTCGAACCTGCGACCGTAGCGGTCACGTGGTTCCAGTCTGAAGCGCTTAGAACTGCACGGCCACACCGGCCGGCCAGCCAGGACAGTACAACAGTACGAGGAACATGCAACGGAACTGCAGGGTCTCCTTGGCCAGCACAGTCCCTGGACTTGAACATTATCGAACACTTGTGAGCGGTATTGGAGCGCAGACTACGAAACAGATTTCCACCTCCCTCGTCACTACAGGAGTTAGAAGAGTTCGAAGAGTGGCATAACATTTCGCTGGAGACTATACGATCATTAAATGCCAATATTCTAAGAAGAATCACAGCTGTTTTAAGTGCAAATGGGGGTCCAACCCCTTATTAATATACCAGTCCCAAGTAAGTACAGGCGTTCACATTATTTTGCCTATCCCTCGTAAAACTAATACTCTCAGTGTGTGCCTCATGTGTTAAGTCCTTAGGAAAGGTTGCATCGAATTTCAGAATGACATAAGTGTCAAGAATAACCGTACGTAATGCAAGAGTGTCATCGCGACTCGGCACTTTCTCCCGTTTTCCCGGCTCCCGGTAACCGCTTCCGCTACGCAGCTGTCCGATAAGGCTGACCGCAGCGCCCCACCGCGGCGCCGCTTTCAGCGAGGGTGAAAGATGAAAGCGCTGCTGATGGGACAGCGGTCGGCGGCCGTCCGGCCTCTGGCCCCTAGCGGTCACTGACCTCTGGCCCGGTCCGCCTGCCAACGACGAAAGCTCCGCCGATGGGCCTACCGCCTGCTCGCCACCCTCTCTTTGAGGCGCCGCAAAGCTGCCAGCCAGATCCCATCACCGGACTTTAAGCTGGCGTGCTGCACCACGAGCGACCGTTGCAGGTCGCTCCAACGCCTTGTCCAACCACACCGTATGCGCACCCTTCTTGGGTGAACTTGCTCAGAAGCACGAATACATCTTCATTACCCGATTTCCTTCTCGCTTGAACTTCGGTTATCCATTTGCGAAGGAAGCTTTGGATCGGAAGTCGGGATCGACTTACCACTCACGTACTAAATATGGTTTAAGCTGCTTGTATCACTATACGAGAAGCGTTTGAAAAGTCGGTGCAAAAACAAAAACTACTTACGTGTTTGGGGTAAACCTATTTTAGTTTTCAACATAGTCTCCTTTTAGACTTATACACTTCGTCCAACGCTGTTCTAATTGGCTGATCCCTTCCGAATGATAGGAATTGTTCAAGTCTGCAAAATAGCTATTACTTGCTGCAATCACCTCCTCGTTTGAATAAAATCTTTGTCCTGCCAGCCATTTCTTCAAATTGGGGAACAAATAGTAGTCCGAAGGAGCCAAGTCTGGAGAATAGGGGTGATATGAAACGAGTTGGAATCCTATTTCCATTAATTTTGCAACCACAGCTGCTGAGGTTTGTGCTGGTGCATTGTGATGGAAAAGGACTTTTTTGCGGTCCGATTGGCGGGGTTTTCTTGGAGCTCGCTTTTCAAACCGTCCAATAACGATGACTAATATGCACCTGTAATAGTTTTACCATTTCCCAGATAGTCGATGAGGATTAACCCTTGCGAATCCCTGAAGACATTCGCCATAACCTTTCCGGCCGAAGGAATGGTCTTCGCCTTTTTTGGTGCCGATTCTCCAGTAACCCATTGTTTAAGTGGTTGTTTGGTCTCAAGAGTATAGTAATGTATCCATGTTTCATCCACAGTGACGAAACGACGCTTTAAGTCCTGCAGATTCTGCCTAAACAGCTGCAAACTATCCTTGCAACACTTCACACGATTCCGTTTTTGGTCAAGCGTGAGCAATCGAGGAACTCATCTTGCGGATAGCCTTCTCATGTCCGGCTGTTTATGCAAAATATTATGTACCCGTTCATCCGAGATGCCCATAGCATAACTCTTCTGTCATCCATCACCATATCATGGATTTTATCAATGATTTCTGGAGTTGTTACCTCCACAGGGCTTCGAGAACGTTCAGCATCACTTGTGCCCATATGACCACTCCGAAAATTTTGAAACCACTTATAAACTGTTCTAATCGAAGGTGCAGAGTCACCGTAATGTTTATCAAGCGTCTCTTTAGTCTCCTGAGGCGTTTTGCCCTTCATAAAGTAATGTTTAATCACCATACGAAATTCTTTTTCGTCCAGTTTTTTACAATCATCCGACTTCCTTCATTCACACGAATGCCAAACACAAAGAAATAGACCAATATGTCTGAAACTTGGTGTGCATTCTTTACAAAGATGCTACTAACTAAATATGACCTCGATACGCGCCGGTGGTGCCATCTCTATGACTCTGCATGGACTTTTCAAACGCCCCTCGTACAGTGTAAGTATAAGGGGCGATCAAAAAGTTTTCGTTTAAGGGCGTTGCTGCAGCGTATATGCAGCTTATAACAAACCCAGTGCGGGTACATAAACACCGACACGTCGGCAAGGCTTCAGTGCGGCATTCGTGTCTTTCCGACGTGCCTGCAGTAAATGCGGACACGTGAACTATAGCGAAGTTATTACCCGATGCGTCCAAACAAGAACAACGTGCTGCCATTCCTTTCTTGATTTCCTATGGAGAAACACCAGTGGACATAGAACGGAGGATGAGGAATGTATGTTGAGCAGCATGTCTGTTAGAAACCATCGTTTTGGAATGTTGCGTCAAATTCCGTGCTGGTCGCGATTCGACTTAAAGACGCCAGTCGATCTGGAAGGCCATCCGCATCCAACTCAAGTGGGAGGGACTCGAGAATCCGCCTTGTAGTCCTGATCTCTCCCCATGCGATTATCACGCCGCTGGTCACATAAAAAAGGGCCTTGAAGAATCGAAGATTCCTGTTAGACGGGGATGTGTAGCTGGCAGTTGCAAACATCTTCACGCATCACGACACGGTGTTTCACTAAACGAGTGTCTTCGGCCTCCTATGTCGGTAGCACTACTTTCTCAGCGCCGATAGCGATTTTGCCTGACTGGCATACCAATTGTGGAGTGGACGGAAACTTCTGTTCGCCCCTTATACGTGGATGGAACGAGCTATCCGCTATGGGGAAGATCTTTACATAATTTAATATCGGATTCTTGCGACAGGAACATCTGTGCTTCATATCTAACACAATAGTAACCAACTATTGCATTAGTAGTCACATTTGCATAATGAAACGTCGTACTTGCATCCTTAATACATTAAAAGAAAACAACGGAGTTGTTGAATTCATTCATTTCCTGCAGGCCCAAAATTGAAAATTCAGCATTAAATTTACAATCGAGGGCTAGGAGAAGAACCAAAATTCATGGTCGCAGCTTGACATTCTAGAGGTGATGGTTAAAATATTACTACTATTCCTGTACAGCTGTTGAAATTCATGACAAACTTTGTTACGTCTTGCTCGCATCTAAGGCAAGCAAGGTCTTTGCTTATTCGCGATGTTTCGCCCTCGAATCTGCCTGCTACTTTTAAAGTATTCCCTATAACAAGTTATTGCTTCTTTTCATTCAAATAACTGTCTAATTTTTATCAACAAAAGCGAAGACAGTTCATCTGTTTGGGCCCATATAACTTGAAATACAAGGGGCGACCAAAATTTTTCGTGTAAAGGCGTTGCTGCAGCATATCTGCAACCCAGTGCGACTTCGATGCGGGTAAACATTCACCGATGTGTAGACTAAGGATTAGTGTGGCCTTCGAAAGGAAAATTTTCGATCACCCCTTCTAGATTCCCTCGATTATTTCGCTCAGCAAAATTTTAATGTGACAACAGAAATCTATATGTTCGCTTGACCCGGTGAGAATTCTAGGGAAGGAACTCCAGTATTTGATCAGGCAGAGTACGAAAGGTGGTTGCAGGAAGCTTGCGATCACAGTACTGCTCACCATGACCTGCGTTAAAACCTGCCTGCAGTGAAGCAGCAAACACACAGTACACTGCTGGTAACACGGATGGAGCCACGGTCAGTTTGAGGACATAGGAGGAAGTGCCAACATACGGATTAAGACACATACGTCTCTGCCGTTTGTCATGAAGTGAGGACTGTTGACGATAAACCATCCGGTGAACTACGTAATACGTTCTTGTCTTGCAGTGTAACGTAGGAAACTCGTAATTCCGTTAATTCTTGTCTGGACGCTTAAAAGAAAGGCCGATAGTATTAAGTAGTTTAAACTTTTGAGTTCAATACCGTGCCAAGTGCTGGTTGTTACGTGACACAATTAGCGTGACGTCAGTCACATAAAAAACACGATCACCCAGTTATTTAAGAAAAAAACTTACTAACAAATTGTGCCATGGCCTGCCATGAGACAGTACATTGTACTATATCCTATGTGAAATATACTAGGGCGAGTCAAATGAAAACCTTACATTTATAATAACAAATCGAATTTCGTGCCGTTATCCTGTAAGTTGGTAAGCGTGCTACAAACAGCGTGCAGAATGGCCTTGAGGTGGCAGCATAGAGCAGATGCACACATACCGCCCCACTTGCGACTTGCACCAGGGAAGAACAGCGTTCTGTTATTCAGTTTTTGCGTAGTGAAAGTGTGAAACCTTCTGAAATTCATCGACGAATGAAGGTTCAGTAAGGTGATGCATATTTGTCAAAGCAGCAAGTCTACGAATGGAGTATGAAGTCCGCAAATGGTTTGACTTCAGTGGAAGATGCCCCTCGTCCAGGTCAGGCACAATGAGTTGTGACTCCACAGAACATTGCAGCAGTTGAAGCCCTAGCGAAGGAAAACCGCAGAGTGACACTAAATGACATTGTAGCATGTTTACAGATTAGTCATGGGTCAGCACACCACATTGTGCATGATGCAATCCAGTTTCACAAAGTGTATGCAAGATGGGTGCCACGGCAGCAGACTCTTGAAATGAGAGAACGGCGTGTTGATGCTTGTGAAGAACTTCTCCGGCGCTTTGAACGAGAAGATGATGGCTACCTTGCAATAATTGTTACTGGGGACGAAACGTGGGTTCATTTCCACCAACCGGAAACGAAGAGAGCGAGCAAGGAATGGCGCCATTCCTTATCACCAAAACCAAAGAAGTTTCGTACAGGACCATCAGCAGGGAATGTTATGCTGTCTCTCTTTTGGGACTAAGAAGGCGTCATTTTGGAGCATTGCATGCCTAGAGGGACCACTGTCACCAGTGCATCATACACAGATCTCCTAAAAAATCATCAGCGGCCTGAAATCAAATCAAAGCGACGTGGATTGCTGTCAGCAGGTGTCCTTTTGCAACATGACAATGCAAGGATCCACACTGCCCGTACAACAGCTTCAACAATAACAGACCTGCCATTTGAGTGTCTTCCTCATCCACCATACTCACCGGACCATGGCCCAAGTGATTTCCATATGTTTGGACCACTCAAAGACGTAATGGGAGGAAAGAAGTTAGGTTCTGACGAAGAGGTACGCCACGCGGTGAATGAGTGGTTGCGCGAACTACCAAAAGAATTTTTTTCTAAAGGAATTTATGCATTTTGTATGCGCTGGAGGACTTGCATTGAGCGTGAGGGAGATTATGTTGAAAAGTGGTACACCTTTGTACCACTTCTGCACAGAAATAATATTTAAATACATGTTAAGGTTTTCATTCGACTCATCCTCGTATATGAAACAGGAACCACAAGCTCGTTCACTTACCAAACTGATTATCGTTTGTCAGTGCTCTTTCATATTTCCTTTAATGAATATTTGCCTTAGGTTACGCAAAATTTAAGATCATTGTAGAAATAAATCGCCACATATTGAATTTTATTTTCTTTATAGTTCTAACAGAAGAGAACATCTTCAGATGTCCATTGCAAGATATAACTTACGAGATTGATTATAAATAGCTGTAGACGGCGGCTAATTGATTTTATTGAGTTAATCGTGCGTTATTTCAAAATTTTTAATTCCAACTCCCTAGGGAGCGGATTTGCGTTGAAAGTCACTACAAAATTTGTTCTTTAGAATATGAATTGGGGGGAGGGGGGGCGACCTTCTTCTGCGATGGAAAATTTAAGTAAAAATACGCTTCCGACTAATTTTAATAAGGGAAGAAGAACTGGTGTGAACTCGTTGTCCGCCCTTCCTCTCGATTAACTCTCACAGTCTCTCCACTACGCGAAGATGGCTGGATTTCACGAGAAGGGAATAGCTTAAACTGATCACAGGGGCTGGCTCGTCACCTGAAACTTGACGTCACCTGAAATGATGAAGGATATCGTCACAGTAAGTGAATAACGGTAGAAGCTTTAGACATTCCCGTTTCGTAAATGGACTAAAGGGCCGTCGAGGAAAAATATGCAGATTGATCATTTCACACAAAGCATTTTCTCTCTGAGGCATACTTGAAACGAAGACGCCTCTTCATTGCATTACTGCTGTTCAAAACCTTTTAATCATAGCGGTAATGAAATGAAGGACGTCTGAATAAGCTTATTAGTGATATAATTATGAATGTCCTACAATTGAAATTTGCGAGGCATCATACGTTAAAGTAAAGCTGTTAGTGCCTCGTAACGTACTTCTAAAGGATGTAGTATTTTATCGACACTATTCGAAGCATCATACCATTAGTTTCGCCAAAATGGCCAATATGACGAAGGACTTCATTAATTCCTTACGTAGTAATCTGATAGTACGTTTCAATCGAAGGAACACAACTCCCTGTCGAAAGAGTGGCTACAATTTTCTAAAGAAGTCGCGTTACTAGTATAGAGAGTGATTCTTAATTGTCAGAAAAACGATCGATGCAACTTTATTCACATTCAGCGCGAGACAAATCGTATTATGGAGGAGCTGGTTACAAAGCTACTTTTAACCATCTTGATTTAGGTTTCCCAAAATACGCCTTAGGTGAAAGCAGGCGTGGTTCTTCATGAGGATGCGATCGAATCCTCTCCTGGCGTCGGTATTTTGCAGTTAGTGTCCTGTCACCACTGGCCTTGACGCTGAAAGAAAGTCACAGACTAAACATATTTCGTTCCTCCTGTATTATAAGAAGAGAACCAAGCAATAGCATAATGTCAGTATCCCACACAAGACTGTTTTTGTAAATCCACAGAAATCATCATCTTCTTTTTTTTTTAGAAGGATCTACGGGCATTCTTAACTTTTACACCCTCCGTCCAAAAAGTACCGAGTCTCATTCCATTCCTGGCGTACAAGCACGGTCAGCGCAATAACTGGGGCGGCAGCTTGAACTACTCGTAACTAATGGTTCAAATGGCTCTGAGCACTATGGGACTTAACATCTGAGTTCATCAGTCCCCTAGACTTAGAACTACGTAAACCTAACTAACCTAAGAACATCACTCACATCCATGCCCGAGGCAGGATTCGAACCTGCGACCGTAGCGGTCGCGCGGTTCCAGACTGAAGCGCCTAGAACTGCTCGGCCACACCGGCCGGCGATCTCCTCGTAACAACTGTCAACAACAGATGTGCGTTCGACAAGTCAGCTGTGAGAAGGCGGTGTTAAGTAATGTACGTGTCGCCGTAGTTTTGTAGCGTTCTCGTGTCACACACTGCACTGGAGTAACAGCTCTTAATCAATGTTCATAGAGACTCTGCAAAATGATTTGAGGAAGAGGAAAGTTCGTTCGAAGTTTGTCCAGCACACCTTGACTCTCGAACAAAAGCGACGCATGGACCCCTGCCGCAACTTGACTGAAGTCCAAAACGTGGACAATTTCTTTTTCCGAAAAAGAAATCGTCATGAGAGACGAGACTGTGTTATCAATGCGAACCTACCACAAGATGACGAAATGCAGAAATTCACATGAAGGGTCAACGCTTTGACGACATAGCTGACATTCGAGGTAAAGTGGAGCGCAAGTTTAACAACATTCGAAAGAGAGATTTTTCTGACAGTTTAAAATGGTAGTGTGAAAGTTCTGTAGGCTGTAATCAAGTAAGGGGGGAGGGGGGGGGGGTATAAAAGGCGACTGAGCTGCCTCTACCGATCGGCTGCATAAAAACTCACAATTCATATTATCTCACTCGCTATGCGCAGAATATTAGTCCTACAGAAAAAGAGAATGGGGCGTTTTTGTAGGAAATTTAATTTAGTTACATTTTGTACTGGGATACGTTTACGCTGAAGGCCACGGTTTTTCGAGTTATTCAAGAAAAACGCATTTGAAGGTCACTATTGTACCTTTTTCCTTACATAAATTGAAAACTACAGCCTTAGCGAAAACGTATCCCAGAACAAAATTTAACTATATTACATTTTCTACAAGAAGAAATGTTCATTTTTTCTATAGGACGAATACTTGCGTCTGTCGAGCGAAAGAATATCAAAACCTTGCACATAATATTTGAAGACTACATTGGTTTCGTGAAACCCATCGCTAGCAGGAACTGAACACCAGGTATAGGCCACACGAAGTATTAGAACGACCATCTTAACATTTCTCTATTTTTTTATTTCGAGTCTGAACTGGCACGATATGAATAAACTCGTAAGATATACACGTTCCACTGATGATTATAGCTCACTGTAATTTAATTTTTAAGGGTAGCTGTGCATTTAAATGAAATCACATTTAGATACGTCTACAAACGACACTGTAAACCGAAGAAGACATTGAACAGTTTTGCACTGTAAGTGAACAGCCTGTTAAACTGTGCGCCAAGTGATGCTTTCAAAGTCAATGACAGTTTTAAATCATCAAGCAATCCTGTGACGAAGATCTGTGTCAAAGTTAAGTAAATATTTTATTCATTTATGTAATTAGGTGAACAAATATTTTATGTGTTCTACTTTGATGAGCAGTCAAAGAAACAGCAGATATGGCCAGACGAAAGTCAAAAGAATCGCCTTACGTTTCTTACGTTTCTTTATCTCAGTGATATTCTGACACGACGCACATACAATGATACATTGTAGTGTACTTCCACCTACCTAGCATGAAATGATGCAGCGTTGTTCCCTCTTGGCGCGGGATTAGCCGAGCGGTCTCAGGCGCTGCAGTAATGGACTGTGCGGCTGGTCGCGGCGGAGGTTCGAGTCCTCCCTCGGGCATGGGTGTGTGTGTTTGCCCGTAGGATGATTTAGGTTCTGTACTGTGTAAGCTTAGGGACTGATGACCTTAGCAGTTAAGTCCCATAAGATTTCACACAGATTTGAACTTTTTTGTTCCCTCTTAAAAGTGAAAAATAAATTGGAGCACGATTCTACACTTTACATCAGAGGGCAGTAACATTTTCGTTAGGCTAGTCCAGCGGCTTGGTACGGTATTTCATGACCACCCCACGACTCTTTGACAACGTAACTCGTTCACCCGATCCACAAATATGTAAGTCATGCGTGGTGTGTAGTCGACTCTGCCGGAGTCTGTAGTGTTATGGGATTCCGCCCTGCGACAACCGCCTCAGGGTATATCGACCGGCGGCCCTCCGCGGCCAACATCAAAGTTAATCACAGCGGTAATGAGCTGTATAACAAACGCCGCGCAGATTGGCTGTCGGCCCGGCCCGGCTGACGCAACGCCGCCTTACCGCGTCCCACAACACACACACACACACACACACACTCTCTCACTGTGTCTCTGGTGCCTAGTCGCGACAGGTCGCGCTAACTTAACGCTTAGGCCCGCGTTCGCACCGACTCTCATTTGAATAGATATTGCGACGCGGCCCTGTGGGTAGCGGCACCTGTTGCCGGCCTTCCAATACCAGAGTTTCCCCGCCAGAGCAACCAGGTCACAAGCCGAATCCTTTGTCTCCTCTGAAGACGCCTCGACGCCCACAGCCCTCCGGTAAAGGCAATCTCGCCAGGACGACCGAGATGTATATGCAGCTACCGGAACAAAAACTGCCACATGAATTGTGTGCAACGTGTGGTCCTGACCTCTGCCCTTCCATCAACAACTACAGTGATAATTAAAATTCAGGTAATCTGAGATACGAGTTGCAGCACGACCAGAAATGTAGACAAAGTCTTAATTATCATCTCCAAAAATATAGTTGTTTCATTAGTTTATTGGACAAGCCATATTTATATGTCTGATGTTTCGTCCCATAATGCTGCAGATATCATCAGAGGCTATAAAAACTCAGACAGCAACTTCAAAATTAAACAAGTTGGTCAAGCCGAACTGCTTGTAAACAGCTTGAGTTGTTGTCTTGCTTAAGTTGGAAACTGCGTCTGAGACTTGACAACATCTGTCAATGACCAATACCTCATCCTCTTAAAACAAAATTCACCAGAGACTCAAATAATTTACACGAATACCTCCATTCTACAGGGCGGACAAAATAAACCCGAATTTAAGTTGAAGGGGATTACTGCTGTCAGCTGCAGCGGGACATTACGCGGAATCAGAGGCGAAGAGTGAAAATGTGTACTGGGCCGCGATTCGAACCCGGGACCTCCAGCTTACCGCGCAGGTGCGTCAACCACTGAACTGCAAAGACTATCTCGGCACTTCTCACGGCCAATCCACAATCCCACCGAACACCACTTATCCGCAGCCCATGTCTATTACACTCCCGTCCGCCACTCTGAGATCCGCACAGAAGGTCGAACGTATTTGTGCCTCCGCAATGAATAAGGTGGATCCATTGCCCAGATAGAACAGACGTCACACATTCGTGTAATTGATGCGCCTAGCTCAGCGATGGATCCACCTTTGTCAGTGGGGATGCACAAATACGCCCGACATCCTGTGAGGATCTCAGAGTAGTGAACGGGAGTGCAACGGGCAGGGACGGCGGATAACTGGCGCCCGGTGGGATTGTGGGTCGGCATGAGACGTGCCGAGATAGTCCGCGCAGTTGTGATAACACTGTGTCGCCAAGTATGCAGGAGATCCGGTGTTCGAATCCAGGACTATTACACATTTTCACTCGTCGCCGCTGATTCCGCGCAAGGTTCCGTTGCAGCTGACAGTAGTGATCCCCTTCAATTTACGTTTAATGTTACACAGCTGCGGATTCTGCGTGGTGTCTGTTCTTTCGCACCTGTTCAAAAGAACAGACACCACACATCCATACAAAATAAAACTAACCAGGAAAATATTTCGTGCACTGTAAGATGGGCAACCAAACTTGCACCCTCTGCACTCCGAGTGGAAGATGTTGGGTTACCCCTTTTAAGTTACATGAAACACACTCTAGGAGGGGGAAAAACATAAAAGGTTGCACCACGAAGGAATTATCCGAATGGGAAGGAAAAGCGAGATGTGATTTACATGTACAGACAAACAGATGATTACGACTTTAGAACAACTGGATGATTTATTCAAGAGAAAAAGCTTCAAAAACTTAACATGGCAATAACGCTTTCGTCCACTTCTGGACTGCCACTTACGCAGGCAGTTACTCGGCATTGCATTGGATGTCGTCCTGAGGGATATCGTGCCAGATTCTGCTCAGTTGGCGCGTTAAATCGTTAAAATGTCAAGCTAATCGGAGGGCCCTGCGCATGATTCTCCAAACGTTCTCAATTGGGGAGAGATCCGGCGACCTTGCTGGCCCAGGTAGGGTTTGCAAGCACGAAGACTAGAACTAGAAACTCCCACCGTGCGTGGATGGGTATTATCTTGCTGGAATGTATGCCCAGGATAGCCTGGCATGAAGGACAACAAAACGGGGCGTAGAATATCGTCTGCGTACTCTGTGCTGTAATGGTGCCGCGGATGACAACCAAATGGGTCCTACTACGTAGACAAATAGTACCCCAGCCCATCATCACTCCTGGTTGTCCGTCCTTATGGTGGGCGACGTCAGCTTGGTATCGCACCGCCGTCCAGGGCGTCCTCAGTCAAGTCTTCACTGGTTCAAAATGGTTCAAATGGCTCTGAGCACTATGGGACTTAACTTCTGAGGTCATCAGTCCCCTAGAGCGTAGAACCGAACTAATCTAAGGACATCACAGACGTTCATGCCCAAGGCAGGATTCGAACCTGCGACCGTAGCGGTCGCGCGGTTCCAGACTGTAGCGCCTACAACCGCTCGGCCACCGCGGCCGGCTCTTCACTGGTCATCGGTTCCCAGTTCGAAGAGGGACTCATCACAAAGGAGAATTCTATTCCAGTCAATGAGATTCCATGCCGATGACGCGTCTGGAAACGCCCTGGACAGCGGTCGGATACCATCCTAAATGTCGCCATCCATAGGGTCCGACAACCAGGTGTGACTGTCTGGGGAACTATTTTTTTTCGTAGCAGGAACCCTTTGGTTGTCATCCTAACCACACGTATAGCACAGTGATACCTCGACGATATTCTACGCCCCTTACAGAGCATAGATTGCCGTATATTGTGCGCACGTACCTTATTAAGCATCATATTTGGCCTTTTGTAATGTCCAGGATATTACCTTGAAACGCGGTGACTTCAGTGTAATTGTTGTCTTGGAATGTAAATGTCATTTCTTTTCTTCTCACTGTGTATTTTTGTCAGTTACCTATTTTAGTAATCTGTAACAGCTCTTTGTATGTATGATCCAAGTTTCAACAAATTATGTTATTTGACACTGACATATCACGCAATAGTTACTTTCATCCCTAAGTTTTGCACACCAGTGTATTTATTTGCTATAGGTCAAACGTAACTACAGGGTGGCGCACGAAATGTGTTACCATTTTGTTTTTGAATATAAACTTTATTGTCAATACAATCTGAAAGGGACACATACTATAATGAACAGCCGTCCATGGAGATTTGTTCTAACTTAGCACATGCTCAATATGTCCACCATTTCGTTTCCTAACTTCCTTCAAACGAATAATGAAGTTAGTGATTACCCTACGGCACATGTCTTCCGCAATTTCACTGCAAGCTTGAAGAATAAGTCTACTGAACTCCATTAAATCACGCGGACCTTTCGGGAAAATTTTTTCCTTTAGGTACCCCCAAAGAAAAAAGTTACATGGATTGAGGTCTGGACTATTGGGGGGCCAATTTTGTCCGTCATTGAAGCGACCTGGAAACCTGAGTCAAATGATCCGCATGTCGAAATGCTCGTGTAAAAACTCCAACACAGTGTTTGCAGTATGTGGCCTTGCTCCATCTTGCATGAACCACTGCGTGTTGAAGGGCAAGGCAGTAGCAAGAAGCTGTGGAATGAAGCTATTGCGAAGCATGCTCAAATAACGCTCGCTGTTTACAGTTTCTCAAAGAAAAAGGGTCCAACAAGTCCGTGACTGGAAATTGCTGCCCACGCTGTAATCCTCGGAGCATAATGTTGTCGTTCATGAAGCACTTGTGGGTTTTCAATGGCCCAAAAGCGTGCATTTTGTTTGTTAACCACACCGTCTAAATGAAAATGCGCCTCGTCTGAAAACCAAACGTTGTTGAGAGTTTCTTCCCTATCCTATGCCCATTGAGCAAACAGTAGTCTCTTTGGTTTGTGTTCTTCAGTGAGCTTCTGTGCACAGGTCATCTTGTATGGGTACATATGCACGTCACTTTTAAGAATAAGTTGAACGGAGCGTCTGGATATTCCCAGTTGCACTGCTGCCTTTATACACGATTTCCCGCTTCAGTACTCTCAGGCGAACAAACAGGCTTAGGTCGTGGTCGCTTCGCTTCCAATGCTGTTCCTTTCTGTACAAATTTAACGTACAACCTGTGGATAGTCTTCTTGCAAGGGACCCATCGTGTGTTAAACTGTTCAAAAATGGTTCAAATGGTTCTGAGCACTATGGGACTTAACATCTGTGGTCATCAGTCCCATAGAACTTAGAACTACTTAAACCTAACTAACCTAAGGACATCCATGCCGGAGGCAGGATTCGAACCTGCGACCGTAGCGGTCACGCGGTTCCAGACTGAAGCGCCTAGAACCGCACGACCACACCAGCCGGCTGTTAAACTGTTGTCGAAAACGCCTCAGAGTCACAACAAGGCTTTTCGTTTCATGAAAAAGTAACACAATTGCCGATCGTTGCTGTGTCGTCAGTCTTCCATTGTCAGCCATTGCTGCTTACTAGTCTCCTAGCGGCAGTATCGTGAATTACACATCATTTCGTTATCTCAGATGCTTTTCCAAGCTCTGCTGGTCCTGCTGTAGAGATCCCAGTGGGATATCTAATGTGCGTCGTAAATTGTGAAAGAAGCAATTGGTAACACTTTACGTGTGCCACCCTGTAGATGAAAATGAGCCACAAAAGTAGATACAGGCTATAGAAGTGAATACTGACTACAAAAACACACGACTGTTACGGAGTTTTAGCCCACTTATGGAAAACACATGTAAACGCAAAAAAAACCACTCCTGGTTGTTAGAAGGATGGATTATGAAATGCTGATTTGTAACTAGGCTCTGTTACGCGACTTTGTAAAGTTTCAGTAGCGATTTTCCGAAGATGGAGGCTGTTCCACTTCAACTCTAACACATTGCTGGCATACAGTAGCGGGTGGATGTGATACACAGCTTCTCGTCTTGCGGCTTGCTTTATAGGCGAATATGCTGCTAGCCTTTGAGTTTGCCAGCAGCATCTCGTCAGCGCTTACGCCTGCGTGTGGCAAACAATGCGTCCGCAAAACATAAGCGTTAACTGGAGAGATTCCCACACCCTCGTCGACGTTCCCAATTAAAGTCTGCTCAGACCGCTTACGCGCGCTAATTAACGGGCCGCGCGTTTCGCAACCTCCGGAAGCTTAGAGAGCTAAACCGGCCTCGCAGAAGACCTGTGACGGTATCAGCGGCTGCGTAGGTCGATGTCAGGTGACTGGACGACTCTTTCCACCTGTCGGCCACCGGCTCGAAACTGGACGAACATCAAATGGTAAAGCATCTTTGCCAACCTATAGGAACGGACTGTCGGAGCAAAAATTATTCGATCCTAATTTTTTGTCAGGAGGTTAATGTCACGAGAATTACGTCACCGAGACCTGGGAAAGCATCCCACAAGTTTGTCTAAAGACGTTTGGAACCAGGCGGGAACACGGATGGTGTCTTTATCGGCCACCCCGTGGGGTAGAGGTTTCTCTCCGACTCCGAACATGGCACGACAGCAGAACGCTGGTAAGGTTTTCTTTGAGATCATGAAAACTTTGCTACCCAAATTCGAGAGTCGTTATTCGCTGTGGTGATAATGTTGGTGACGTGTTCTGCCCATTTCGAAGATCCATCAAGGTCAGCATTCTCCAGTACTTCTCGATTTTTCGCCATCCTTTTCATATCGGCAGATGACGCATTTGTCTTGACGCTGTCAATTAATTGCACCTTCTTCTACCTGTGGTCATCTTCCCTGTCCCCATTCCTTTCTGTGCATCCTTTGTTATCCAGTCTCTTCTCATCCAGTGTTATAGCTAATTTCTTTTCCTACTCTTCACTCTTTCTAGTATTTGTTTCTTCTCGTTCACCCTTTACAACGCACCTCATTCCTTATTTTATCTGTTGTTTCACACTTACCATTCTTCTCTGTATCCATACCTCACTGGACTCTAAACATTTCTCCTCTCTCGATCACAATGTCAATATTTTGTCACCATAATGGATAACACTCCACGAAAAACACTTCACTAAGTATTTTCCTTAATTTGAAGGACTGTAGGAAACACTCCTCCTCCTGTAAAACACATGTTTTGCAATAGCTATCGTTGTTTTTATTGCTTGACTACACGTCATTTTACTTGTAATTCCGCAGCCTACGTGTCTGAAGTTACAAAGCTGTTCCACTAACTCATTACAAATTTCCACTTTTATCTTCCTTGATTGCCTTGTAAAACTCATTACCTATGTCTTCTTCACATTTCTCTTTGTTCCACGTTCTTCACTGCTGATGTTCACTTCTTGCACCAGGTTTTTAACTGTAGTTTCATTCATTACTATCAGCAAATCTTATAAACAAGTGGTTAATGGAACCCGTGGAACCCATTAATCAGGGTGGAACGGTAGTCATCCTGAATGTTGGTCCAATATCTCAATCGTGCAAATTTCGGCACATTTGCTACAGGCAATGATATTAACATGTCAGATTAGATATTAGATTATATGCAGTTTATTATTTAACGTTTCCGTCAGAGCTCCATACTATATTTTTATTAGTAACCTGTTTCGAATATTTTCGTTCATTCTCAAATCATTACCTGCCTTTGTACAGACTGACTGAACGCAATACATTTGCTTTTACATCAGATCAATGTAACAGAAGTCATTTGACTGTGTTGCGAGTGTTACGGTACATTCTAAATTCGATAGACGTCTTTTAGTTGTATTTATATAGAAATCGAAGGCGTCTGTGAAATGTTTATATGTAATTAACTAAAGACGCATATCGAATTTTGAATCTTACAAGATAACCGTAGTACAGTCAAACAACTTTTGTTTTCAGATAATGGTTTGAGAGTGAACTAAAATGTTTGAAACTAGTCGCTAATAAAAATATTGTCTGCAGCTTTGACGGAAACCTTGTAAGTGGACTGTTTAGGTGTTTATGTTGGTAACACCACGTATCGCCCTGTATGAAAATCACTGACTGTGCTGTGTGCAGTCTGTGGCTGGTTGGCATTGTTGGAATATTCGTTATTGTAGTGCTGGGCAGTTGGATGTGAACAGCGTGTAGCGTTGCGCAGTTGGAGGTGAGCCGCCAGCAGTGGTGGATGTGGGGAGAGAGATGGCAGAGTTTTGAGAGCGGATGATCTGGACGTGTGTCCATCAGAGACAGTATATATATATATATATATATATATATATATATATATATATATATATATATATATGACTTTTGAACACTATTAAGGTAAATACATTGTTTGTTCTCTATCAAAATCTCTCATTTGCTAACTATGCCTATCAGTAGTTAGTGACTTCAGTAGTTAGAATCTTTTTTTTAGCTGGCAGTATCGGCGCTCGCTGTATTGCAGTAGTTCGAGTAACGAAGATTTTTGTCAGGTAAGTGATTCATGAAAGTTACAGTGTATTGTTAGCCAAGGCCATTCTTTTGTAGGGATTATTGAAAGTCAGATTGCGTTGCGCTAAAAATATTGTGTGTCAGTTTAGTGAATGTCTGAGTACGTTCAGTTTTGCTCAGCTGTGTGAAAATCAAATAACGTAAGGGATTTATCAGCAGATTCATTCATAAATTTTTCTAAGGGGAGGTTTCAACGTTAAATAATAAATTACAAACGCATTGAGTTGCTAATCCTGATACCAACACAGAGTTGGAATTACGTACATCTACGTCATACTCTGCAAGCCACCTGACGGTGTGTGGCGGAGAGAAGTTCTGGTACAATTAATTGATGCTCCATGCCCCGTTCCACTTGGGAATGGAGTGTGGGAACAATGATAGTCGGTAAGTCTCTGTATTAGCTTTAATTTCTCGAATTTTATCGTGTGTTATTTCGCGAAATGAATGTGGGAGGAAGTAATATGATGTCCGACTCTTTCCCCAAAGTTCTCATCCGAAATATAAATAGTAAACCTTACAGTGATGCACAACGCCTGTCTTGTAGCGTCTGCACTTACAATCCTCTCCCGTCGACTAACCGATTTCGTGACGATACGCGGCACTCTTCGTCGGATCTTCTATCACTTCTATCAATCCTATCTAGCAACGGTCCCACATTGACTGACAATATTCAAGAATAGGTCGAACGAACGGCTTAGAAGTCACTCCCTTCGTGAATAAGCTACATTTTCTCAAAATACTTCTTATGAATCTCGGTCTGGAATCTGCTTTCGATACTGCCTGCTTTATATCGTCTCCTATTGAAGATCGGTCAGCATACTTACTCCTACATGTACTGTAGTATAGCAGACACTGTTTCCAGCACCTTCTCATTAGTAGTGTAGCTATACAATAGTGGTTTTCTTTGCCCATGTATGCACATTATGTTACAGTTATTTACGTTCAGGGTCAACTGCTAGAGTCTGCATCATTTATCAGTCCTCTGCAGGTCATTCTGCAAATCGATACTGCCTTCTGGCGTTGCTAGTCTCTTATAGACAACCGCATCATAAAAGAAAAGCCTTAAAGAGCTACCGACGCTTTCATTTAGTAGGGAGCACATTGCGCTCATGTGGGAGCGTTTTAGATGCTTGTAAAACAATAAACTGGTAGCCGAGATCGCAGGAATTCTTTTTATTCCAGGATTACCGGTTTCGGCGAAACTAAAGCCACCATCATCGGATCCAGGGAGGACAGAAAACAATATAAAAGTGGGTTTGGATTCCACTTATGTAACATGTATACAAGTAAATTTTGTTACATACCTTAGGACACATACAGGTTAAAACATCAAGGCAAACAATGGTGAGCCGGCCAAAGTGGCCGAGCGGTTCTAGGCGCTACAGGTTGGAACCGCGTGACCGCTACGGTCGCAGGTTCGAATCCTGCCTCGGGCATGGATGTGTGTGATGTCCTTAGGTTAGTTAGGTTTAAAAATGGTTCAAATGGCTCTGAGCACTATGGGACTTAACATCTGTGGTCATCAGTCCCCTAGAACTTAGAACTACTTAAACCTAACTAACCTAAGGACATCACACACATCCATGCCCGAGGCAGGATTCGAACCTGCGACCGTAGCAGTCGCGCGGTTCCGGACTGAGCGCCTAGAACCGCGAGACCACCGCGGCCGGCAGTTAGGTTTAAGTAGTTCTAAGTTCTAGGGGACTGATGACCTCAGCAGTTAAGTCCCGTAGGTTGGTTGGCTCTGAGCACTATGGGACTCAACTGCTGTGGTCATCAGTCCCCTAGAACTTAGAACTACTTAAACCTAACTAACCTAAGGACATCACACACATCCATGCCCGAGGCAGGATTCGAACCTGCGACCGTAGCAGTCGCACGGTTCCGGACTGCGCGCCTAGAACCGCGAGACCACCGCGGCCGGCTAAGTCCCGTAGTGCTGAGAGCCATTTGAGCCAAACAATGGTGATATTACTAGTTGCCTATAACACGCAGGCCTTACAAAATCGTCGTAAGTAGCACATAGGCGTCCAATAGAGATGACATTATAAATGTTAGTGCTTACATTTAGATCATTTATACCATAGTGAACGGTAACGGTCCTATCACACTTATCCTTTAATTAGTGTGTCAGTCGTTCCCCGTTTACTTTCTGTTCAATTGCACCATCCCTTATAATACAACCACAGAAGCACGAGCATATATAAAAAATTGTCATATCTTCAAATAAAACAATTCCACAGACTAATTGTGCAACCTTATCTACGAACTTTTTGTTCTGTGCGTAACTTTACACTGAACGCATTCTCCGTTTTGTTGTAATCTCAGTTAACTAAAAGTAGATCTAGCATTTAACGGCATATTCTAAAATTTTCCGGTGTCGCATCCGGAGATAAATGGCCGAATTAAAATAATTCGTCATACGTTTAATATGTAAGTAAGTGTCTAACATTGCGCCGAGAGCAGTAAATGAAGTAAAAGTTTATTCGTGGAAAGGTATCCTAAATAATGACATGTCGTAGCAGATATGATGGCTTCCGTACGACGACGATATAAAATTGCTTTTACTTGTGCAACGAACTAGTTCCTTCTATGAAATAATTCGCTTTATTTGTGAAATATATTAGAAACCTATTCTGAGACTACCGTGCTATACTGTCCAGAGAATACGTTGCTATGGAATTAAACTAAAATTAACAGGTCCTTTTTCACTGTAATCACATCACAAAAGACAATATCTCCCCCATTTATCCTAATAGTCAGCATTAATATTCAGAGGGAAAACTGCTCGGCCATTCTGTATACCAGGTCAAATGCACGTTCTCATAATGTGGCTGAGAATGCAAGCAGATTCAGTACGACAGATGTTTGCGCGCACTTTGTTTGCCTTTGCAATCGCATCTACTTTCAGAATTAAGAGCCGGTACGACATGCAAAGCAACAGGGTCGCTCTTGCCGCTGGCGGTGGCGGTGGTGATGGTGGGGGAGGGCGGCGGAGGGGGTTGGTGAAAGACAGTAGCAGCACGGTGACCCAGAGAGATGGACACAGAGGCAGACCCGCAGTGCAAACAGCGGCAGAGGCGTCCAAACATCCGCGGCAAACAACGGCCGTCCGCTGCAGCTCGCAGCAGTTCCACTGGACCAAGAGCTGCGAGCGTGATTCACTGTTGCGGAAACAGCGGTGTATCAGTGATGCAGCAGGTTTCCAGTGCTCCGTGAGCGCTGATGCTGTACGTCTGGCTGCAGGGCCGAGCCTATTAGCTGGGTTTTGCCTAGCGAGAGCAGTTATCGCTGAAACAACTGGTTTTCGGTTACATCGACTTCTATCCACGCCAGCTGAACCTGACTGTTAAAACCGCTCAAAATAACCGGTTTCTAAACCCCCACCCTTCAGTATTTCTAGTATGTTTTCGTGACACTCCCTCCTACCACTGTACAAAAATTTACAACTGCACGTATTATTTCCCAAATTCGGCTTTTTTTTTTAGTCTTAATTGACTGGTGTTATTTCGCCACTAGTGTAATTTTTCCTCCTATCTATGTAATTATGTAGTTATGTAATTCTCAATTCGTTCGAGCAATCAATCATTCATAATAGGAAACACAGTCATAACTCAGTCACTCAAAATGATTCAGAAATTTTACTTGTTAGAATGAAATCAGGCGATGATTCTTCTTCTCTGCAGGCTCGTGCTTTGCGGCAGTCTGCTAATCTGTACAAATAAAATGCCTCGTATTTTGGGGAGCGTTATATAAGCAGTCGGGAAACCTCAGATCAAGCGCATATTTGGCTTTGATGAAGTTTAACCTTCCGAAGAAGTAATGGAGCTCTTGGATTATTAAATGCAGGTTCGTATCCAGTCTTTCGGAAGTTCCCTTCTGATTAACACTTACGCAATATATAGGTGAATATCCTTAATTCTCAAATGTCAAATAATGTAAATTGTTACACACCTTTTGTATGAAGGAGCAATATATATATATTTACCTTTTAATCGTACAATTTCGTATCAGTTTTCTTTTGTCATAAATCTCAATATTCAGATTACAGTTCTTCAAACAATGATCAGGCTAATCGGCACGAAGACAATCTCGGAAGCTTTTTTCTAACAACCACCAGAGAGAGTACTACAAAGAATAATTATGCGCTCATGGCATAGCTATTGTATGAAACTACTTTGCGCATGGATTCTGCGAGTATGAAGATATAAAATTAGTAAACATCATTCAAGGGTAGATTTGTATCAGAATAATTCATCGAATATAAAGAGATATTAGAATAGCTTGGTCGAGCACTTATATGTGGGGCAGTCAAATGAAACCCAAACACCCGCCACACATGGGACTGTATTGTATGGACCTGGGGACCTCGTCGCCGTAGCTCTCTGTGGTTCACAGCCCCACCATAGGCTACAACAGTCCACTCACCCCACCGCCGCCTCACACCGAACCCAGGGTTATTGTGCGGTTTGGCTCCCAGTGAACCCCCCACCGGCAACGTCACACATCAGACGAAAGTAACCCCAATGTTTGTTACGCGTACGTGGAAGAAAAAAATGTCTGTGAAATCTTATGGGACTTAACTGCTAAGGTCATCAGTCCCTAAGCTTACACACTACTTAACCTAAATTATCTTAAGGACAAACACACACACACACACCCATTCCCGAGGGAGGACTCGAACCTCCACCGGGACCAGCCGTACAGTCCATGACTGCAGCCCCCATGACCGCTCGGCTAATCCCGCGCGGTACGCGTACGTGAATACAGTGGTTTCGCCGACATAGTGTAACTGAGGCGGAATAAGGGCAACCAGCCCGCATTCGTCGAGGCAGCCGGAAAACCGCCTTAAAAACCGTCCACAGACTGGCCGACACACCGCAACTCGATACTAATCCCCCGGGCCGATTCGTGCCGCGGACCGGCACGCCTTCCCGCCCGGAAACCAAGGAATGGCTCCATTCAAAAGTAATTACCGCATGTGTTAAGACGACCAATTTCCATTTCGTAGGAAGTAGCTGCCGGCTGACGGATCCACAACCTCACCCACTCTTGCACTTTCCTCGTCTGAATCCGACTTTCACGCTTGTCTTTCTTCTGGTCACCAAATATTTGTAAATCACACGGTTAAATATCCAGGGTGTATGGAGGAGGTTGCAGTGTTTCCTATCCAGTTCGCTGAAGCGTACCCTTCATCCGATTGGCAGTGTGAGATCGAGCATAATCATGAAATAAAATGATACTGTCAGAACAGCATTTTCGGGCGTATTGGCTTAATGATGCGTCGCAGTTTCTGTAAAATGTCTTCATAGGTCTGTGCATTGATTGTCGTTCCACGCTCGAGGAAAGGGCTCCTGGCAATCGAAGGAGGCGGTCAGTATGGACTTATAGGATCTTGTGTAAACGACTTGGGATTTCTTTGTCTGGAGAGATGCGGAATATTTCCACAGTTGGCATTGCCGTTTGCCGTCGGAAACCTGTAGGACGGAGTCATTCTGTTGCACGATAATGCCCGCACCCACCCACACTGCCAATTGGACGAAGATTACAATAAAGCAGTTTGCTTGAGAAACACTGCAACAGCCTGCCGGTGTGGCCGTGCTGTCCTAGACGCTTCAGTCCGAACCACGCTGGTGCTACGGTCGCAGGTTCGAATCCTACCTCGGGCATGAATGTGTGTAATGTCCTTAGGTTAGTTAGGTTTAAGTAGTTCTAAGTTCTAGGGGACTGGTGACCTCAGATATTAAGTCCCACAGTGCTCAGAGCCATTTGAACCATTTTTTGAACACTGCAACAACCTCCGTACATCCTCCCCCACCTTTCAGCAGGTGATTTTCACATCTTCGAAGAAAGACACGTATGGTCGTCGGTTTCAGCCGGAAGAGAAAGTGCAGGTGTAGGAGCGACTGAGGAGCCGTCAGCGGGAGACCGCGTTCTGCGAAACGGGAACCATAGGTCTTAACTCATGTGGTGACTCCTCTTGAATGGAACTATTCCGTGGTCCTATTGTGGCTGCTGTTCGGTTTTAATTTGACTGCCTCTCATGTAAGGTAGGCGACCAAAAAGTTTCCGTTCGGAGACAGTATAATCTTTGAGACTTCCTGGCAGATTAAAACTGTGTGCCTGACCGAGACTCGAACTCGGCCCGCGAAAGGCAAAGTTCTCAAGTTCGAGTCTCGGTCCGGCACACAGTTGTAATCTGCCAGGAAGTTTCATAACAGCGCACACTCCGCTGCAGAGTGAAAATCTCATTCTAGTATAATCTTTGATCGACACGCCAATATTTGATGTTTGTGTGCGACTGCGTGTGAAGAAAGGAATTTTGTCCAAACGCATTAGTTCTTTTTATTCAGTGACTGCAATAGGCCTATTATTTTCTACGCGATAAAATTCTTTCACACCTTTAAAGGTCTCTACATACTTGTAAAATGCGAGCACCCACACTCCCACACACACACACACACACACACACACACACACACACACACACACACACACACACACACTCACACACAACAGATATAGACGGTATAGAGTGTCGTCATTATTCATGCAATACGATATTTAGCGGCTAGTGGGTAACGAAGGCGAAGACTCTATGGATGCGATAACCTGCCACGTGGGGGTAATTGCCGTCACAAACACTTTCCATTGTAGCATTGTTCGTGAGCAGCACGTTAAGCCATACCTTCCACGATCTTCGGCTAAACAGGGTACTTGAGTGGAGCGAACCCATCACCCTCTTTAGGGAGAGAATACCCAATTTGCATGTCTGAGTGTCGTAAGAATTTATTCGAGCTGCGCCGCCTTTTATGTAGTGTGCAACGAGGGGCGCGATGAAATAAAGATAGCCTTAAGGAGCCCTCCCACTCGTAACTTGGAAGGCGGGGCGCCGGTTTATAGCGCAGATGGCGCTCGACAACGCGACACTGCCTGCGGCCGAGGCGAACCACAGCGGCCTCGGGCACGCGAACAACCCGCGACCTAGGTAGGGTCCGCGTGGCGGCAGCCCGGGAACTGTAGGAGCAAACACTGGGCCACGGTGGCGCGTTCTGCGCTCTGCTACTCCAACAGCAAAAGTGTGGGCCCAGGAGTGGTTGCTACGCTACCAAACTCGTCAAGCCACGAGGTACTGCCACGTCATAGTTCATAGCAGTGCTGGCTTCAAAAAATGGTTCAAATGGCTCTGAGCACTATGGGACTCAACATCTTAGGTCATAAGTCCCCTAGAACTTAGAACTACTTAAACCTAACCAGCCTAAGGACATCACACACACCCATGCCCGAGGCAGGATTCGAACCTGCGACCGAAGCAGTCCCGCGGTTCCGGACTGCAGCGCCAGAACCGCTAGACCACCGCGGCCGGCCGTGCTGGCTTCAATGGAAAAAGGAACGCAATGATATACATACTTTAAACACGTTCGAAAAATCATGGTTTAACTCGGTAACTATACGTCATTTTGCTAAAAATACCTGTTTCTTTCAAAAACTGGCCATCTTCAGGCATGAAAGACATGATCTACGGGACATGGGCCCAGTCGTGATAATTTATTTCTACTGCTATGTTAAGCTCTAAACTCATGAGAATTATTGAGTGCAGAAAGTCACTAATTTAGGCATCAGGCAATACCAGTAATCCCTCATACGCAAGAAGCTACCTTCTATCTTCGCCACTTTAAATTGACCTTTTTTAATGTACTAATAGTAGGGCACTGAAATTCCGCACATTTTAGAATCATATGTAGGAAAGAAGGACTACATATCGAGACGAGCGGTTTCCGTGTTTTCTACTGTCATTGATGTTGTGAGGCATGAGGTAGTGTTTCGTGTAGCATTTGTAAATGAGTCGGATGGTTGATTTGGGGGAAGGGACCAAACAGCAATCCCATCGGATTAGGCAAGGATGGGGAAGGAAGTCGGCTGTGCCGTTTCAAAGGAACCAACCCGACAATTGCCTGAAGTGATTTAGGGAAATCACGGAAAACCTAAATGCGAATGGCCGGATACGGATTTGAACCGTCGTCCTCTTGAATGGGAGTCCTGTGTGTTAACCACTGCGCCACCTCGCTCGGTATACTTTGAATTCAACTAATTTAAGTGCTATATAATTTATTAAAGCTACTTGGAAGATATTGTTAATTCTTCACTTGCAGAATTTTGGGGTGCGTCAAGTTCTACTCTTTTTTAAAACTAGTTATACAATGATTGGAGGATGAGACGTGCACCGACCTGCACCTTGAAACGGAAGGGACACGTGATATTTGCGAACTAACTGAGCTTATTTAATCTTTAAGAAACTTCACTGGTTTGGAAAATGAAAATCTGTGTTGATTTTCAATAGCTTCTATTTCAAAATGCATTTACGAGGGACATCGAATACGCAAGGCAATTTCGGTTTAGGAAAAAAAAAAATTACGTAACTGGTGATGGAGCATCGTGGAATATTCCTACTACAGTACCGGTAGTTTCAAGAAGTTCCGATAGGTGGTGGGGCAGTACATAACCTTCAAAATGGCGTCAGTAACGGAGGTGCTTTCCAAGCAGAGAGATATCGGTCAGTTTCTTTTGGCGGAGAACCAGAATATTGCAGATATTCATTGGCGCTTGCAGAAGATCGGCGGATACCTTGCAGTGAACAAAAGCACAGCGAGTCGTCGGTCGAGGCATGTGTCACTATCACAACAAGGTCGCACAAAGCCGTCAGATTTCCCGCGTGCCGGCCATCCACACACAGCTGTGACTCCCGCAATGTTGAAACGTAGTGATACTCTCATTCGATGTGATCGACGGATCACAATCAATTGTGCCGCTGTATAACTGGAGGTCTCTGTTGGTAGTGCTCACACAGTCGTCCACTAGTTGAGGCACTCAACAGTGAGTACCAAATGGGTTCCTCATCCATTCTACTGCCTGGGTCGCGCACCTTCCGACTTTCATCTGTTTGTTACAAAAAGGATACACTCTGTGGGAAGCAGTATGTGGCTGACGATGAGGTTATTGATGCCGCATGACATTGGCTCTGACGTCGATCAGTAGAGTGGTAACGTGTGGGCATACACACCTTGCCAGTAAGGTGGCGTAAGGTCGTCGCGTTTAACGCAAATTTTGTTTAAAAATGCGGTTTGATAGCCAAATGAGAGGGGATTATATGGTGTACTGCAATTCTGTATAAAACCAATTTGCTTTCAGAGGAAAATAATGTGTTGCATAACATATTGACCGCCCCTCCTAACTTGCAACTGGTGTCTGATAATAGTTCTACTTAATTTGATCTTAGTTACTGGCTATTGGTATGTAGTAGAATAATAACGTAACAGATCCATTCTTAAATACAGTACATACAAGATTTTTCTCGATTGCTACTTATTTAAATTTCAGAAGAATACTTGTTCCCGGGTACATGACCATTGTGTACCAAGGAACATGTTTTTGAAATTTGGAAAAACCTCACTTTTATGGAGTAATTTTTATAGTTTCAATAAAAGCCTTTTACCGAAAGCCTGAGAAGTGTTCCTAGATACAAGATTTTATCCTAGTATTTTAAACAAAGAAAAGGTGATCCATGTTATAAAAGATGGTGTTTTTTACACATAATTCAATCAGCTGTCTGCTCAGCAAAACAGACTGCTGATAAGACTAACACATTGGGTAATAATTGAAATAAGGGTGGTGTGGACTGCATCGTACTGCCAACATTCTCGATTTGATATTATTTCGTCGCTTTCGGTGTTAAAATTGCTGTTCACTTCCTCAGGAGCTCACTATTTGTTATCAGGATACTAGTTGGACCCTGTTACAGGTGAGTCTGAGGTGCTCACTGGAAATCAAACTCTGATTCCCTGCCTCAGCATCCTCTGGAACTCACTGCTAGACTGCTGAAGCGGTCTGCATAAAATAACTGTGCTGAAACACTAAGTTATATAATTGAAGACGGCATCCCACATTCATTAACTGACCCCTATCGAGTCACGCGTAATGACCACGAAAAACGTTAGTTACCCGTAAGGCCCTGAATCGATACTGAACAGGTCTCTGTCCCACACACGCCTTCGAGTCTTGCACCTCTTTTCAGAGCAATATAGAGCGCCTCGCCATGTTGGCATCGCGGAGTCAGACGCACAATGGCGGCGCTATCTCGCACGTGGCAGTGAACTGTGAATGGCAGGAGCGATAGCCATGCAGCGGACCGTGCGGCGTCGACGGCGTGATCGACGGCGCAGGGAGCGAGGCGGGCGCGTGCTGTCAGTCGTCAGCGGGGGCGGCGTCGGTGGCGGCGGGGGCGGGGGCGGGGGGCGGGGTTGTATCTGCGTGCCACGCGCCCGCCGACGGTTTTGTTATGCTAATGGGGGCGCATGTGTTCGACTCCCGGCCGGCTGCCGACAGGGCCTTCCGCGCCCGATCAATCACGACTGCACGTCACGCACCGACGGCTCCGGACGCTAGGGGCAGTGGAAAGGGGTCGGAGGGAATGTGTAGGAGATGGGGGCGGGAGGCGGGCGGTGAATGTTAGCATCTGCTCACGTACTCCCCAGTGCAACGGGCGAGAGAGGTTGTTAGTGTTCCGTGCATGGAACTGTGGGAAATAGTCGACCAGTAGTAACAAGCACCTGTTATAGCAAAATCACTCTGCCAAACGTTTACATTTCAATCGTTGCTCACAAGTGAGCAACTGTCTACCTTAAGAGAGGTACAACTATGTCTCGCAGTAGCATAAACGAATGGAGATTACGGTGTAACATTCCGAAGACATCGGTGAAGAAGAAAAGGGAAGATCAGTCCGCTTAGAGACGAAGGTTTAAATGTGGAGCACTAGCTGGGATCAGGTATAGATGGAAAAGGTATTAATCTACGTACTCTGTCAAGGAACCACCTCGAAATTTTACGAAATTTATGCTCTGATGGCGAATTCTTTGAAATCAGTTGTGTCAGGTAGTGAGATACTACCTGTTAGTGACATATGGAAGTTTCTGCTGGACCGGGACACGAACCGTAATTTTCCGCTTATCGAGAGTGGTCGTCTTACTAACTTCGACTATCCGTGCACACTTCCCGGACAGATCCAAACCTTTACACGCTACATTATCTACATCCGCCGGCCGGAGTTCAAAATGGCTCTGAGCACTATGGGACTCAACTTCGAAGGTCATCGGTCCCCTAGAGCTTAGAAGTACTTAAACCTAACCAACCTAAGGACCTCACACACATCCATGCCCGAAGCAGGATTCGAACCTGAGATCTTAGCGGTCGCGCGGTTCCAGACTGAAGCGCCTAGAACCACTCGGCCACACCGGCCGGCAATGTCTTTGGTTATTCGCGTTTTATCGCCCTCGAATCTGCCTGCTGCCTTTAAAGTATTCCGTCTAACAAGTCATTGCTTCTTTCAATTTAAATAACTCTCTAATTTTTATCAACAAAAGCGGAGACAGTTTATCTGTTTGTTTCCAAATAACTTGAAATATAAGGGACGACCAAAATTTTCCGCTTGAAAGCGTTGCTGCAGCATATCTGCAACCCAGTGCGACTTCGATGCGGGTAAACAGTCACAGATGCGTAGGCAAACAATTAGTGTGGCCTTCGAAAGGAAAATTTTCTATGACCCCTTCTAGATTCTCTCGATCATTTCGCTCAGCAAAATTTTAATGTGACTGTTTATTCAGACGTGCGTGCATGTATGAAAAAACAGACGTTTTACAGTGATATATGCACTTCGAAATTTGCTTGAAATTATTTAGGGGAAGTGTTGGGTACTAAAATTGCATGTACTGAATATGTAGAGGGTGATTCGAAATATTATGCACGAACTTGGAGATATGATAGAGCACTCGAAATCCAGCATTTTTGGAATAGGAACTAATCCTGAGCCTTGGTAGCTTTTTAATGGTAGAAACGACAAGAACAATCAATGAAGGCGAGCCTGAAGTTCAACAACGATAATGCATTATTTATTCAGCAGTACGGTACGTTACAGGAGATGTGAAAATGGTGAACACCACATTCAGCACAGTGCGAAGACATCGCACGAACCTCATCAGACGTTGGAAGTATCCTGGCGAGAAGTGTCGCTTCGTCCGTGCCTGGTGTCACGCACACGAAACATTTGATACAACCCCACAAAAATATTAAAAAATGAAAATGAGATAAAAAAAATCAGCAGGTGTCAGATCAGGGAGTGAGGCGATCATCCAACTGGAGCTCCCCGTCCAATCCACCGTCTCGTATACGAATCAGTGAGTACATTTCGTACTTGCACAGCAGAATGTACAGCTGATCAGTGTAGCTGAATACGTATTTGACGAAAGATGTTAAGTGGTACAACCTAGAGTATCAGGAGTGCTCAAAGACTTTCCGTTCAAGGCCACACAGTCCAGAATCAGCATGCCAGTCAGGCAAAATCGGCATGAGCATCATTCAACCGACGCGCCAAGTTCAAGATTCCCGTTTGGTAAAACACACTTCCTGCTGCGTGAGGAAGTAAGTAATTGCCTGCTGCACATCTTCTTCTGACAGGAGTTGTCGATCCTCAGCGTCGTTTTCAGAGACCACAACGCGTGATAATCGCTTGGGGAGTGATCAGTGCTGTAGGACAGGTGCTAGAGTGTCTCCCACTTGAGATTCCCAGTTGACGCTGACCTGACCCGCGTCTTGTGCCGAAATGCGACCAGAATGGAACTTGGTGCCCCATTCCACAACTAGGTTTTTGGACAGACAACTTGCCCCAAACGCATTCTTCATTCTCCAATGGATCCCTACCGGCGTCGTCTATTTCATGTTTCCGCATTTACCACACACGCGTCTGAAAGACACGAATGCCAAACTAATTCCTTGCTTACATGTCGGTGCGTATATACCTGCATCGCAGTCGCGCTACGTCGCGTATACGCTGTAGCGACGCCCTCAAACGGAACATTTTGATCGCCCTTTGTCGTTCTTATAGAACTTGTTCGATGGAGTCATTTCACTCCACTCAAACGTGTTGACAAGAGGTATGATCCGATCAGTGGCTCAGGATTACTTCCAAGACAAAGAAGTTCCAAAGTCGTCGTAATTTGACTCCTTGGACAGCATCTTCGATACGTGCGCAACTTCTTGAACAACCCAGTGTTTCAGTTACAACTGATATTTTATATAAGCGACTACTGGTTTCGGCCGATGACGCTGCCGTATACATACCGGTAAGATCTGAAGGTGGTCGATAACGTCCGAGTGGCGCGGGATTAGCCGAGCGGTCTTGGGCGCTGCAGTCCTGGACTGTGCAGCTGGTCCCGGCAGAAGTTCGAGTCCTCCCTCGGGCATGGGTGTGTGTGTTTGTCCTTAGGATAATTTAGGTTAAGTAGTGTGTAAGCTTAGGGACTGATGACCATGGCAGATAAGTCCCATAAGATTTCACACACATTTGAGCATTTGATAACGTCCGAAATTACGAGTGTGACTGACATAAATTTTTCTATGCTTTCAACAGTCTTTGTATCCCAATACAGACATTATTGTGTATAATGGTAGCCAGATTACCATGGACATCATTGCTGGAAGCTCTGACTTTCTGGTTGTTAAGTAGGTGGACGCATCTCTACGTTCCAGCGCTAGGTGACATATTTGTATTACAGAAAAAAGTGTTATCTTGCTCGAAATAAAGAGGGTGATTGTGTAACAACAGTCTATTCATCGATGACAAATCCGACGGAAAATAGCCTAACTGAAAAATTACAGTATTTCTGATGCTAAGACGGCTTCAAACATCATTGTTCTATCTTAAAAGCAGTTAAAGCTTATTTTAACTGTTCTAGAAGGCAGAATCTAAGAACTGAGGAGCATTTCTAAAAAATAATTACTAATATAATTTTTCATTTTATGGGTCCACTTTGAGAAGAGCTTAACTTCCTGAAGCTATCTTTAATCTTTTCTCTCCTCTAAATTTACTTATAATGATAGCATAAGTGATAAACGAAATCGGTGAGAATTTCTCTTTATAATAAGTGAATAAAACTTCCGTGAACATGACTCGACAGAAATGGAAGTATGGTTTACTGACCTGGATTCTGACCAGTTCGTTCGGCCTAGTTTCCATTTAAGGAGAGCGATGCATCAAGCTGAATTCAACAGGAGAACTTGCTTGGCAACTAATAAATATTCGGCTTTTACGTTGTAATGGCGCCGAAAAGGAAAGCTGGTTTCAGAGTTGTTTATTAACATTCCTCGTCTGGATATTTATATTCATTCAGCAGCTATCGTGGAATGCATGTACCTTTTAGTGAGTTACAGCTCAATTACTACGGACTTGACCTTCTGGACTGTTTATCTCTAGTTCCTTTTGGTTTTTCACCATGTGCTGGGAAGCTTGTCTTCCTCTTTCTTTGTTAGATGATTATTGTCAAAAATTAAGTAATCAGTTACTCATCCTTATTTATATTTAGCACCTTCTGTGCCACTGTCAGGTATTGCTCTTCCTGTAGACTGCTTCTTCTAATATATATTACTATCTGAGATTATGACTGTTTGATGTTAATCATATCACTACTAATTATGAACGAAAAACACACGACACTGGTATAATATTGTACAATGTCTGTTACTTTTACAAACCCGTTTTCGGCTGTTACGCCATCGTCAGTTACAAAGATAAATACCTGTGGCTGTCAAATTTTTGTTGTATCAACTATTTTAAAATAATGCAACTAAAATCTCGGATCCCACAAACATTTGAGAGCCACTGATATATAACTTAGTATCTCACGATGGCGTAACAGCCTAAGGCGGATTTGCTAAAATAATAAATATTCTAGGACACTGCACAGTTATCCTATGTTTTCTCGCTCATAATGTACAACGTATACTAACAAGATCTGACGGAGCAGTCAATCAAGGAGACTTTTTCTGACAGGATGTACTCGTTTTACAGGGTGACATTAAAGTATTCCAATGATAAAAAAAAATTATTTCTAAGGGACTTCCACATCCGCTACGGCCACATCTGATTTCTTTTTCCTTTTGTGCTTCTCAAGAAGATCGCCTCTCAGATGAGTATTAATTCTTGGATGAAACCTTTCCAGGCAGACAGCACTGTAGAGACAGTTCGGAATCAGGGTCATCACGTTCGCAAGACACAACCCCACTTTACACTTTTGGTGGTCTTCAGTACACCTCAAGACATGAATACGAGAAGCTGTAGAGGTGGTGACGGAAGTAATGTTGGCAAAGAAGTGGACAGAAATTTCGTAGTAATTTTATGGGAGTACAACTGGAAGACTACCCATAAAATACCTTACGAGTTAAGCTACCATTTGCAATAAATTGTATAGCTGTATCTAGCATAGTTCTTTTGAAATATTTTTTTTGTATGTATTAAATGGCTTATCAACCTAATATAAAATGAAATAGCTGGTTAAAAGCAACAGATGAAACGAAATTGAACGCTAGGATAAATGTGACTGACGTGCAAACTTTAATACACATGTATGATATATTTATTAGATATATCAAATGCGTCTTTGCAGCTATAAAAAATGCGTATTTACATTCCCATACTAGTTGCGTTTTATACATTTGAAACATTGTCAGGGGTCTGATACGAAACATATTTTAAATTTTGGTTTACTTCTAGATGTAAAATCAGTTAGTTGCAAAAGATATAGGAACGTGATCATTACGTGGAGCATCTGGTTGCGGTTTCCACTTACATCTGAAAGCACAGTCTGTTTTGCAAATTCTTGCAGCACTGATGTTTTCACCCTACTTTCACGTTAGCTTGAAGCACTACACACTGTCTCAGCGTAAAATATGTCAAAATGTGCATGAAGTGCATTTCTGCAAATACGTCGGTGGGAAGGCAGTTACGCACTAGATAGTTAAACCGAAATTGTTCAGATACGTCTAGATGGGTTGAGTTTGTAAGAAATCCACACAGTTTGAATTGTGCACTCGCACAGTTCAACAGAGCGTATAAAGTTAAGTATCAGCTTCGATGGGCCGAGAGCGCTGCATCAGTCATGTTGTTCAGTTGGCATTCGTGAAGCCATGGCAGTGGTCGAAGTAGCTGTCGAGTAAGTCGCTTCGCCGCGGGGAGACCGCAAGCAAAGAGCCGTAATTACATTAATTGGTGAAACAGTGTATTTTCTATTAAAAGTTAACACAAAGGAGATTTGTAAGAACAGAACGTAAATAGAAGAGCAGTGTCCGTGTCAATCGCGCCGGCCACTACAGGATTGCAGTGCTGGCTGCATCACAGTGTTGGGACACGAGCCCGTCATCAGAACGGTGCGTCATGATCACTATATGAATTTGTTTGATCTGTGTCGAGAGTAACCGTGGACTGTTTTAAAATTTTATGCCTCTATATTACAAACTCAACAATGACTTTCAGTACAGCGAAACTTTTAATTCAGTCAGACATTAGCAAGCAGCTAAGCCGATTCGTTAGGCATGGTCACAAACTAAATGGTTCAAATGGCTCTGAGCACTATGGGACTCAACTGCTGTGGTCATCAGTCCCCTAGAACTTAGAACTACTTAAACCTAACTAACCTAAGGACATCACACACATCCATGCCCGAGGCAGGATTCGAACCTGCGACCGTAGCAGTCGCACGGTTCCGGACTGCGCGCCTAGAACCGCGAGACCACCGCGGCCGGCGGTCACAAACTAATTTTCGGCTGATTTCTTATTTGAAAGAAATCTTTTGGTAATAAGGAATCAGGAGTGTTACATGGTGTACCGCAATAAGCGGTTTTCGTAATTTGAGGAGCTTCTATAGAGTGGAATACATTATAAAATAAGTTCATAACACGACGAGAGGGGTTCCCGAATCAACTACAGTCGTGAACTGATTCTAGTGGTTCGCTGTATCGTCACTTCCTTTGACTCCGTTGGTTAACATGCTGAAAAAGAGAGAAAAGGGGGGGGGGGCTGACGGGGGCAATGGGGGAACATTGTATAGCGCGTGGCGGAGAGTATGTTGTACCACTACTTCTCATTTCTCTTCCTGTTCCACACGCAGATAGAGCAATGGAAAAGCGACTGTCTATATTCCTCCGTCAGTGCCCTAATTTCTCTTATCTTGTTTTCGTGGTCCTTACGAGAAATCTACGTTGGCGGACGTAGGATGGTTCTGATGTGACTTTCAAATTCCGGTTCTCTAAATATTGTCAACAGCGTTTCTCGAAAAAGAAAGCTGTCTCCCTTCCAGGTTTTCCCATTTGAGTTCACGAAGCATCTCCTTAACACTTTCATGTTACCCATCGGGAACAAATCTAGTAGCCCACCCCTGAATTGCTCCAATGTATTCCTTTAAGGGGGGTAGGACGTCAAACGGGCCGACTTGGAGCAGGAGAGGCACGACAGGACATTTTAATTTCCACTGTCTATACTTATACAAGTAAATTCATAAAACTTTGTCAGCATGACCAGGAAGGATTCAGAATTCACACTCGTAGCAGCGGAAGTTCAAAAACGTAACAAAATAATTTTTTTTACATGTGAAATTTCATCAGTTTTTCACTATTGGCTGCATTTGTTGCTATAGGTACCCTTTTCTTCACGAATAAGAGAGACTGTTCGATGAATTTTGCACAGCATACAAACCATACTTACAGGTGTCTGAAACTCTAGAACCTATTTAATTTATGAAAAAATGAATGAGCTGTTACGTTTTAAACTTTATGTTTAGAAAAAAATCTAATTTTGTAGTTAATTATCTCAATTTTTACCGCAGTTTTTAATATATTTGGAAAATTCTAGAGTTTCATACATCTGTAAGTATGGTTTATATGCTGTGCAAAATTCATCAAAGAATCTCTCTTACTTGTGTAGAAAAATGTACCTATAGCAACAAATGCAGCCAACAGTAAGTGAAAAAATGATGAAATTTCATATCTAAAAAAATTATTTTGTTACGTTTTAGCACGTCCAGTGCTATGAGTGTGAATCATGAATCCTTCCTGGTCATGCTGACCAAGTTTTATAAATTTATTTGTAAAAGTATAGACAGTAGAAAATAAAATGTCCTGTGGTGCCTCTCCTGCTCCAAGTCGGCCCGTTTGACGTCCTACCCCCCTTAATCCGACCTGATGGGGATCCCAAATTCTCGAACCGTACTCAAGAAATGGTTGTGCTAGCGTCCTCCTTTACAGACGACCCATACATTCCTAAAACTCCTCCAATAAACCGAAGTCCACCATTCGCCCTCCCCAGCAGAATCGTTACAAACTCGAATCAATTCATATCACTTTGCAGTGTTACTCCTACATATTTAATCGACCTGACTGTGTCCATCAACACACTACTAATGCTGTGTTTGAACTTAGCGGTACTCTTTTTCCTACTTATGTGCATTAACTTTCATTTTTGCTACAGCCATTCGATGATGACGCCTTCCCGTACGTCGCAGCATTATGAGCGAACAGCCGGAAGATGTCACGTGTTGCCCCCCGCCTCCCTCTTCCCTCTACCCGTCCCGTCCCTTCCACTCCCACCACCAAGCTCCCTCCCCCTCCCACCCACACCTCACGCCTTGGTGTCTGTGGGCGCCCATGGAAGGCATTCACCACTGTCAATGGCTCCCCTACTTCCTACGAGTTTCCTGCTCTCGTATCTGCGAGCAAGATCCGCTGTGGCTCGCCACCGGGGACGGCGGTGCGTCCCGAGCGGTTACCTAGCGGGAGGCATCGACCCGGCGTAGAAAGTCCGGCATCAGTCAGGCGGTTTCTTCAGCGCCGAGTCGGTTCGCCTCGGGCTGGCCAGCTGTCGCCGAGCTCAAAAACGCGACCGCAGGCCGGCAGGGCCGGAGAAATCGTCTGCCAGACGGGGTGGCGCCACCAGCCCGCCAATATGACCGGAAGGCGCGAAAAACGCAGCGCTCTGCCTGCTTTCTACGCGGATCGATTCGCCGCACGGCCGGAGAAGAAACGCCGTTCCTCACGGTCCCTATCGTATGGTAAACCACTTGCCTCCAGCAAGAGCTATGCAGGGACGATACCTGACAAACCTCAGTGGAACATCTGCGCTGTGAGTCATCGCCGGCACGACGCTTTCCCATTGCATAAAGGATGCCTCAAAATGAGTCATGTCGATCCCAACTGGGAAGTGGTCAGTTTCCACACAAATTGCAGCACTGGTGGAAAACAAATGACGTCCCATAAATAGGACATCCACTGGCTTGGAACGGTCACCACCAAAGACAGTAAGTAGCCTGAAGTGAAAGCTCAGTCGGGACGATACCTGACATTTCTAATGCAACGTGTACGCTGAGCGTCATCGTGCGTACGACACTTTCTTCCATGTGTTGCAGCAGGAACAGTTTTATTTCAGGAGGAGGTCGAGCGGGTACAACAACTTACGTAAAGTCATAGTTCATTTCACTATGACTCCTTAATGTGGAATAAAAAGCACTCTGTCTTCAGGCTACGAGTGGCCTACAGGGACCACCCGACCGCCGCGTCATCCTCAGAGGAGGATGCGAATAGGAGCTGCGTGGGGTCAGCACACCGCTCTCCCGGTCGTTATGTTGGTATTCTTGACCGGAGCCGCTACTATTCGGTCGAGTAGCTCCTCAATTGGCATTTTGAGGATGAGTGCATCCCGACAAATGGCAACAGCGCATGGCGGCTGGATAGTCACCCATCCAAGTGCCGGCCACACCCAACAGCGCTTAACTTAGGTGATCTCACGAGAACCAGTGTATCCACTGCGGCAAGGCCGGTGCCCCTTTATGTGAATACTTAATTTAAATGCACTCCATGTTGACTCGGGTAACCAATTTGTGTTTACTATCGTCGTCGAGAGCAACAATACTTTTTTACTTGAACAGTACTGAAGGACACTATTATTTCAATGGACATTTAACGTTAAACTTTCGTGCACAGTTCTGACCTATAACACTAGTGTTTCCGGATCTGAACGGTATTACTGCTGCTGTCTTAATCACCAATCACACACTGGGCAACTGCGGTTGCGATCTGACTGAAGATGATATTCAGTAGCGCTGGCGTGTGCAACCTCTTGGGACATGTCTGGTAGCGAGTCTCCGAGCGTTATCTGTTTTGTAAGGATAGCAATCATAAGATTCACCGATGACATTGTTTTCTTCAGTAAAAATGAGGAAGAACAGTAAGACTTTTTGAATGGAGTCAATAGTATAATAAGCTCGCTCTATAGATTGAAAATAAACCTAAGAAAGAACAAAGTAATGAGGGACAGCAGAAATGAGGAGACGTTGATCTCACCATCACAACTGGGTCCGACTCACAGAGTAAAGGAGACCAAAACAAGGAAGGGATTTAAAAAAAATACCACAGAAAAAGTGGGCATTCCTGGCCAAAAGAAATCTGCTAGTATCAAACATCGTACTTCATTTGTAAGAGAAATTTCCGAGAATATACATTTGCTGCGAGGTACTGTTCATAATGGCTCTCTGAGCACTAAGGGACTTAACATCTATGGTCATCAGTCCCCTAGAACTCAGAACTACTTAAACCTAACTAACCGAAGGACGTCACACAACACCCAGTCATCACGAGGTAGAGAAAATCCCTGATCCCGCCGGGAACCAGGGCGCGTGAAGCGAGAACGCTACCGCACGACCACGAGCTGCGGACGCGAAGTACTGTATGGAAGTGTATCAGCGACTGCAAGAAAACCGCAAAATAAGATAAAGTGGTGCTACAGAAGTATGTTGACACGTAGTCTGAATGATAAGTAATCAGGAGATTCTCAGCAGAATCGGCGAGGAAAGGAACATCTGCAAAACATTCACAAGAACAACGGGCAGGATGGTAGTAAGTGTGTTAAGAACCAAGAAAAAACTTCCACGGTAATAAAAGGAGTAGTATGCAGTCCTGAGAAAGCCGAACGATGTACACAAATCAGTTTCACAACAATCGTGATCCTAAATGGAAGAAATCTGTAGCAGTAAATGGATAATTAGCAGTAACTGTGTCATTCATGCCACATAAATCTGATTAAGGTTCGTAACTGAGAATTCGCACCGCAACTTTTGAAAAAGTGGTGCTGAACTGTATGGGTGAACACTTATGATTATCATTAATGACCAATCCACTTTCCGTGGAATGTATGCTCGGAAGAGTTCAGTGTGCGCATTACTAGTGGAATAGACGTTTCATTTCCGTGATAAAGTGCTAACGCAATGCTGTCAATGGTTCTCAGACCATGCTTCAATTTTACAAATGGATTATTCAGCGCCGAATGGCAGTTAAAACGTTGTTGCAGCTAAAATAGTTCACGGGATTTTACATGTTTCTCCGTATCTGAGCGGTCAACTAAGATGGCTGCCATGCCAAGGAGTCAAATTCGATTTACGGTAATGCCAAGGGCCCCTACCTGGTGGAAGGGCTGGTACGGGGTGTATAAAGCCTCGTGATTTCGACTGAGGAGCTGTTCAACCGAATAGTAACGGCTCCACCGTCTGGAAAATCTGCAAAATGGTGGGGAGAGCGGAACGCTGATCACCGCATTCGCATGATTTCACAAGGCACAGAATGACGTGTCGGCCGGTAGACGTCCACTGGGACTTCACGGCCTGATGAGGAGCCCGTTCATGTTGCCTCTCTCAACCGAGCTGGGATTTTATACTACCGCTATATCCATGTCTTGAATGACTTAAGTCAGTCCGCAACGCTCGTCATACATCACCACCAACGATTCCCTATCAACGTGTTGCATCGAAATGTTTACGATAGACTGATAGGTCTTTAGTTGGTGCAAAATATTTTGAATGATGCAGCTTATCTGGTGATAATTCCAGATCTGCTCCTACAATTGATGGAGTCTTGAGTTCTTGTTTTCGGACTCATGATCGTCTGTGAACAGCGCAGCGCTTCACTTAGATTTTAGTGTCCAAGCACTGGCAGCCTCATTGTTAGGTTGGAATTTCAGCGTGTTAGTCGGATATCACTCGTGTCGATTTTTTCCTACGGGAATAAATGAAGTCGTTGTATGAGGGTGTGCTGAAAAGTAATGCCTCCAAATTTTTAATGCGAAAAATCTGAAAGCTAACATCCTACATCTTTATCCTTCGAGTCTATGAACTGGTGACGAACACTTTTCACCCAACGAGAGACTAGTTTGTTGATACCGTCACTCTAGAGTGTCTGACTTTTTCGACGAAGCCACAACCTCACCTCTGTTGGGACTGCTTCGTCGTTACTGAAGTCAAGTCCGCGAAGGCGTTCTTTAAGTTTCGGTTCAGATGGCTTTAAGCTCTATGGGACTTAACATCTAAGGTCATCAGTCCCCTAGACGTAGAACTACTTAAATCTAACTAACCTAAGGACATCACACACATCCATGCCAGAGGCAGGATTCGAACCTGCGACCGTAGCAGCAACGCGGTTCCTGACTGAAGCGCCTAGAACCGTTCGGCCACAGCGACCGGCCAAGTTTCGGAAACAGGTGAAAATCGGATGAGAGCGAGTCGGGACTGTATTAAGGATGATCGATGACCGTGAACCTCAGGCGTCGCATTGTTGCAGGTGTCGTAGCGTTCGTGCGTGGACGAACTCTTCGAATTCGAAACTTGATTACAGTAAGCTGTTTCTCAGGCACCGACCTAGTTACGTTACACACCGCCATGTTACGGCAACATTTCGGAGCCCTCTAGCGGCATAGGGCTACAAATGTGTAGACATGAAGAATACAGCTGTAGAATATTAATAACATTTGTTTCAAGAGTTTTCAAATACACATTTCGGAGACATTACTTGTGTGCCTCGTACTATAAGACGAAAATAGGAACTGAGGAGGAACGTTGCCAGGTGCTTCGTTGTACATTAGACAACAGAGCATGCGAGAATTTTCTGCAAAAACCTAAATGTTGATACTCAACCACAATGTCCTTATTTCAAAGTGTTCAGTGAAGGAACTTCTGCCACCTACGTACCTTTTCTCATAAAGATCTGGCGAAAGCACATGTATATTTCAGATCCGCTAGTCTCTTACTTAATCAAGTGTAGACCAGGGAAAATGCGAAGGTCAGGGACTGCCGGTATAGAAACACAGGTGATGAACACTCGAAAGCAGTGATGGTACTTTGCCTGCAGTCACAACGCCCGTTCCGGTTACATTGGCTACGAGCCGACTTCCAGAGGCACAGGCGCAAAAACGATGACGCATGGCGTCGTGCCAGAACCAACTACGTGTTAGCACCCTAGGAGGGGGTCTGATGTAATAGCGGCTGGCAGTAGCAGCGGCCACGGTAGCTCCGAGGAATACTGGTTTCCGGAACGCTGTCGCGTAGATCACTAGACATTAATCATAAATTAAAATGCAGTTGGAGAATCACTTTGCAAATCTACGAATTTGAATATGAAGAATGTAAAGAAAGTGGAGGTCATGTGTCGGATTCCAATGCGTGCAGTTCGTACGTCAGTTCAGTGACAAACGTATGGGCCGCAAATACTTTAGGTTGATGGGATGGAAATTAATCAAACTTGATAGTTACGAGAAAATGGCATGACAGCGTCGTTTTTACTTTCAGAAACCAGTTGCATGAAGGGGTAATGAGTCGAATACAACAAACATTAATGATGTACATCAACCTGTTACCCTGAAAGGATCAGCGATAGATTGTAAGTGAGAAGGAAATCTTTTCGAAAACGTCACAGAGAAGAGAAGGATGATTATTATAAGATCGAAGAATAGCTGGAAACCTTTGCCGACAGAAGTGTGGGGTAGCAAAAACGCGTCCTGAAATAGTGGAGATGTAGAGCTTTACGTTTAAATGATTCTCTAGTTTTCAGCCAGCATTTCTTCTATATCAGATACGTGTGAAGAGCATTTGAAATGTATTTCCTTACATCCTTCCACTTTCAAAGTAACCCACTGGGTGACTCCGAATTCAGGCGGTAAACTTGAAGAGATTTGTTTGTTAAGCATTCTGATAGTAATAGTAACTGGTTTATACTGGCTTGGTGCAGAGTAATCATTTCGATTCCTTATTTGAATTATCTTTCACCAGGCAGTGTTAAAAATACTACACATCAGTGTAAATACGTGTAGTACGATATGTGTGTCATGTTAGTGAAGGTAATATCTCCTTTGATTCGTAGTACTCTATTTAAGAAAAATACTTTAATGCCTCAACTACCTGAAGTTTGAAATGTGTACTCAAATGAACAGGACTAAATAACATAAACTTACAGAATAAAGTATAACGTCATACCTCTGTTAACGTTCACTACAGCTTATTATAACACAAACTTGTTTATGTGCGGGAGCTGGTGAAAATATGCACCTCCATCATTGCTTTGGAATAGCAAACAGATCTGATTATCATGTAAAGAGTTAATGCAAGCATTTTTATAAGAAAATACTGAAGCAGAGGTGCGGATCAGTCTTTGTTTGAATAAAATATCAAATGAAAAATGCCTTCAGCGGTCTATACTTCCAATTGTACTTTATTTTTGCTACCAATTTCGGCGTTACACCATCTTCAGGTCCCTTGACCGACGTGTAGGAAGAATCCAGATTCTTGTAAAATCGAAATAGGAGCCACCAGCTGATACTGATATCCGTAGACTTCTTTTTAACAACGCCATCTCTTCGTTCGTCAAGTGAAGTGTTGTGTTATCGCGTTGATAAGAAGTCTACAGATACCAGTGACTGTATACTAACCCCTATTTCCATTGTACAAGAGGTGGGATTCCTCCTACAAATCGTTCAGTGGGCCTGAAGATGGAGTAATGTGATGCCGAAACTGAAACCAAAAATAAAATAAAATTGGAAATACAGACGGCTGAAAGTGTTTTTGATTTTATATTGAACAGCCGAGGTCACGCAAGCATCCTGTACAACACACCGATAATCAGAAGGTTCGGCTTTTCTTCTCCTTATATCTTCATTTCCAGTTCGCTAATTTGACACCACAGGACGTACCTTGACACCCTTTACCCCATTCTCGTAAATGTTTTCCGCATACCTCGCCTGTTTCAACACATTCTCATCACATTGTTTACACGTTTACTTTGTTTCGGGCCGGTCAGTAGTGAAAACTGCCAACTGCCCATCTCAGATCGATAACATACGTATTCATTGTGGAACCTGGAGATATCAGAGGAATATGGAATCACATGCTTCCTCTTCACTAATTCTCCCGGATGAATTCTAACCCCATCCTCAGAGTTCTACGCTTTTAGGCCATGTGCCTCTACAGTCGGCTTCCATGATGTCTGTCAGTGGTAGTAAATTAAGCGGCTGAACTCTGTTTCACGTTCACCTTCTCGCATATCATTAACAGAAACACAAACACTACACTCGACACTCCACACACGCTTGTCACACTCACGAACACTGGGCACTTACACGGAAAAGAATTTCGTCCAGATAGTGTCTGACTGAAAAGCGATTATCGGTACGGAATGTAAAGCAAGTATTTAAAAGCTACGCTTTGCTCCTATCGCTCTTTTGCTCTCTTGGAATCCTCTCTGTCCGGAAGCACTGTGGGTAGGCCGGTGCTGCGAACCCCGCTTCGCAATTGTGGCAGACTGACGTCTGACCACCCACAGGCAGGTAAAAGCGGTGCGGGAGCAGGCGCTCTTCTTTTGTTTCTTGTGGGCGCCACTGCACAGCTTCGCCCGTGCATAATTAGCTGAGCTTCAGGCAAATTTCTCTTCTACTGACGCAATGCGCGGAACATTCCAGGAGAGAAAACTCGCTTGTCGCGAAAAGCGGGCGGTAAAACTCTGTTTGATTCCTTCTGCGGGTGGTTCGTCGTTATCGCGTACAACTTGTTTCACGCTGTCTTTTGCATTTAAATCAAAGCTTACAACGTTTGACAAGACGTTATCTCGCCACAAAAACAATCATTATTTTTGTTTCTCGTACTTTAAAGTATACCCTTGGGAAAGGGCTGAAAAAATTACCGCAATATGCTGCATCGCTATTGTAAAGCTTGGTGTCTTTCTTGCTATATGAAAGAACTGTCATCTACACTAGCTTTGGTTGAACACCACAGCGTCTGTTCTGATATGGCCCCTCTGGAGGTAGTATGTCGATGTCTGTCAACCAGTCACTTACAAGGAGTCTACTAGTTTAATATGCTATACGTAGAAGGGTACTTTAAAATTCTATACGTACCATGGCGTAGATTGGTATTTTCGCATGTACAAAGAACTATTCGGTGCGAATCCCATGTTCCAGAAGGGCAATCCTGGAAATAACTGAGGAATGATCCCTGGACTTTTGGATTGTAAGACTGATACGCAAATGGAAGCTTCAACCGAGTGTGGCCACATCGGAAAAGTAGGCAGAACGGAAGCCAGTGGTAAGAGAGATTAACTTTCAACTTAAATTAGTTAAAAGCTGGCCTGATGTTAAAAAGTCTACACCATCGTCATCGAAGAGAAGGGACCGATAAAAGAAAATCACATAAAGAATTCAGTGTTCTTGCAACGACACCGAATTGGAAATAATGTTTTAGTGCCTCTTCTTTTTAAGGTCAGCAACGACGTACTTATACCAATTTCACATTTTGTAAAGGATATCCTAACTCATGCAAAGCAGTCAGCCCGAAGTCCTACAGTATTATTGACTTAGAGAACATTTTCAAAACTGAAATCTTCGTCCCACACATGGCATGCCCGACAAAGGTGTCATATGTGAAAGAAATAACAATAAAACTAAGTTACTTTACATATAGCGTCTCAGTGGGAACACGTATAAGAGGAGAAATGTTTACAAATGTATCGAACGTCTACTTTTAACTACTTAATTTTATTCAGACCGAATAAATCATTTTCTCGCCGTTTTTTGTGTTGCCTGTTTCCTCTATTTTCTCTTAAGGAAACTGAAACCTCAATACGTTATTCATAATTGTGATCAAAGCCGTTCATTTCCTAATTTACGCAAGTTCATGGCATTTTCCTGTCCTTATAATAGTACATCTTTGTATTAACGATGGCACAGTAGTAAGAACACTACGCACGGATTCGAGTAGAGGAATATGGTTAAGATACCCTTGTGGCCACCCACATTTAACGTGTTCTATATCGTTTAAGGTTCAAATGGCTCTGAGCACTATGGGACTTAACATCTGAGGTCATCAGTCCCCTAGAACTTAGAAATACTTAAACCTAACTAACCTAAGGACATCACACACATCCGTGCCCGAGGCAGGATTCGAACCTGCGACCGTAGCGGTCTCGCGGTTCCAGACTGAAACGCCTAGAACCGCTCGACCACTCCGGCAGGCTATCGTTTAACACGAATACCGGGATGGCTCTGATAATATACATGATCGCTTTTTCCCCAACCAAGTCTATTAGATTTTACCAGGACTATTCGGAAAGTAAGGTCCCATCGGTCGTGAAATAGAAAGCACAGCGAAAATCGAAAATGTTTTATTTGCAACAGTATGCAACACCTTCCAGTTGCGTCTCTGCATAGCAGCCGCTCCGACCTAGACATTCGTCGCAGCGTTGAATTTACTTTTCAGTATCTTCATCATAGAAGGCCACCACCTGTGCTTTTAGCCATTTCTCTATGTTGTTCTGCACCTCGTTGTCTGTGACAAAATGGTGTCTTCATAGACAGCGGTTCATATGAACAGAGAAGAACATCAGAGGGCGCCAAGTCGGGACTGCATAGCGGGTGATCAAACACCGCCCATCGAGAACTCTTCAGGGACGGCCTCGTTGCCCCTGTAGTGTGCAGCCGAGAATAGTCATGAAGAAGGAAATGCATGTTATGTGGGGTTGCATGAAATCAGGCGAAACCTCTCAGCGGGACCCATTCTTTGAGAGAGATACAATTATTCTAGACACCTGTACGTGCTCACTGCGAGGTAAAAACTTGACAAGAGTGACATGACACGAACGACGGGCGTACTAGAGACACTGTCCAACACATCTGCGCAAAGCTTCATCGGATTTCCACTGTCGTTTGCATTTCGAATAGCCCTCATACGAGGGCTGTCCAGAAAGTAAGTTACGATCGGTCGCGAAATGGAAACGACTATGAAAATCCGATAAAGCTTTGCAAAGATGTGTTGGGCAGTGTCTCTAGTATGACTCTAGGTAGAATTATGTCGCTCTTTTCATTCCTGAGCTCTTAGTGAGCGCGTAAAGATGTTATAAAAAATAGTGTCTCCCGCCAAGTACGAGGGCCTGATGAGAATTTTCCCCTGAAGCTATGCAACCAACATTACATAACTGTCGTGCGGTTTCTTCTTCAAGACAATTCTCAGCCTCATTCTGCAGGGGCAATGAAGATGTTCCTGCATCGTTTCAATTGGAAATGTTTGGTTACCCACAATACAGCCCGTAATTGTCTCCCACTGAGTTTCATCTCTGCTCAAACGAACCGCTGGCTATGAAGACAACATTTTGGCACAGACAACGAGTTTTAGGTCAGCGTAGAGAATTGGCGGAAAGCACTGGCGGCTGCCTTCTATGATGAGGGTATTGGAAAGTTGGTAGAACGCTACGACGAATGTCTGAGTCAGAACGGCGACTACGTAGAGAAGTAGCTGAAAGGTGTAGCTAACTGTTACAAATGAAACATTTCTGATTTTCACTGTGATTTTCATTTCGCGATCAATCGTAACTTACTTCCTGGACAGCCCTCGTATATTCAGTCCATGATCTGTTATGGATAGAACCTTAAAGCATTATTATTGTTCCCTTTACTATCTTTGCTTTACTCTGACAAGCCTTAATTTCTTTCTGTAGTGCTGTGAAGTGCTACATGTTTGACTGCCTACGCGATTTTCCTTCAGTGAACGCCCTTTACCACAAGATAAATAAGACAAAGAGTCGCTACTGAGGCACCAAGTACTACTGCTTCTTACTTCACGCCTTGCTCCGAATTGTTCCGCTACTCGTGAATAGCGTACCGATGAGGTTGTAAGAAATTATACACCTGGATCTTATGAGCACAAAACGTCTGTCTTTACAGCATTTCAGTCTACTGGACGCTACTGTACAGAGAGTCCCGTCCCACATTGAGTGTGCAGAACTGCTGCCCTCCAGCACAGGTGCGGGCCGGAGGATTCGCCAGCGTGAGTTACAATCGCTTATTAGAGATCCTGAATGCCAGCAATTGCAGGGCATAATGCGCCAATGCAGACCTGACGCTGCCGCGTGCTCAGAGCCAGCAATGCGCCCTTATGAATAATTCAGGCGAGCCATCAGGTTCGTCAGTACGTCAGCCGCGAGCATCAATCCCCCCGAACGCTGTCCCTGTGCGGCGCACTTTTGGCCGCTGACAGAACTCTACTAGTCAGGTAGAGAAAGCGGCACAGGATATTCGTGCCATTGCCCGCAGAAGTGCAACGAAAAAAACTATATTTAGTAGAAATTATCATACGTTACAGGGTGTTGGGGCTCTTCAAGGCTTACGTACACAGCCTGACAAAAAAATTGAAACTCTTAGAAGGGGAGGACGAAATAAAATATAACGTGGCGATTTGAGAGGGTATGTGATGTTATTTCAATATTTACGAAATTGAATCAAATTTAAAAAGAACTTGAAAGTATGAGACTAGTTATCAATACCATGTCACATCCCCCATGGCCTGGAGCGATGCGCTGAATGTACTGATTCGATTGGGAAGTAGGTATCGGAAAAACCGATTGGTTAAAACTGGTACCAGTATTTTAGTTCTGAATAAACGGTATTTTTCAGTGTGTTTGGTCTTTGTTGTAACAGGTCCTCTTTTATAAATGATGACTAACTGACAACCTCAGCTGCCGACAGATGTTGTTGATATACCTCGATGTGGGCAGCTGAAAATGTGTGCCCCGACCGGGACTCGAACCCGGGATCTCCTGCTTACATGGCAGACGCTCTATTCATCTGAGCCACCGAGGACACAGATGAATAGCGCGACTCCAGGGACTTATCCCTTACACGCTTCCCGTGAGACTCACATTCCCAACTGTCCACAATTCTACACATGTATTCTACCTTATGGACATCTGCTCAACCACTCATTATTCGCGCACGCTTTGGCGATTCCCGTAACAGTTTGGGCAAATGTCCATAAGGTACAATGTGAGAGCCAAACTGTCAGGTGCTGATAATGATGTCTCGAACGAGTACTTGGTACCTACGTCTCCGTAACAGTGATCACTCAACATCTTGCGCTGTTCATGCCCTTTATATAGCCTTCCAGGCCTGGTAACACTAAATGCGAACAGCACTAATGCACTCTGCTGACCGTAATCATTTATCTTGAGAGCAAGCGAAACTAATTTCCTCCGCTACAACTGTGGGTCCTTTGATTATTGCTCTGGGAAAAGGCTCATCAAACTAGAACATATGATATATTAGTTCAATGTATTACATAAATGAATAAAATACTTACGTAACTTCGACACACTTCTTTGCCACAGAGTACTGGACATTTTACAACTGTCGTGGACTAGCAAAGCATCATCACTTGCTGCACTAAGTAACAAACTGTTCTCCTGAGGTACAGTGATTCGACGTTAACAACACACTAAGTTCATCTGGAACTTTAACTACTCGTCATTCCTAGACGATAATGTTGACTGTTGTAGTTGAAGTCTCGAACTAGCTGAACTCTTGCACGCCAAGAAAATACTGACGTCGTTGTAAGGGCGCTGGTGTTGCTGAGGGGGAGGCATGACCCTCTGGAGAGCCTTCCCCCCTCCCCCCCAACATGTCGTGGTCTGTCAACAGTTTTCGAGAAGTATGCGCGCCCATAAGAGAGCTGAGAACATCTTGTACATGTGCTATGAGCACATGACTTTACTTGAAAACCTTGTAGACTGTTATATCATTAATAAATTAAAAACGATAGTCAGATACGTTTCCGTCAGTTTTTTTCTGCTTATTCTCATACAAGGAATCCGCTCAGAAGTTCGTAGAGGTGTTTTTTTTACACACGATGTATAATAACTCTTGAATAGAATGTTTTGTCTTCTGGGAGCTACTCATTATCCCCCTCAGATGTGCCTGTCCGACATTTAACTACATTTACGTCCGAGGTATATGAAAGGAAAACATTCTTCAACGTGACGGAAGGATATTTCTAAAAAATTTATGCATATAACACCTTAGAACTTTTTTTTATATTTACCACATGCAGTTTGTAATCTACGGAACAACAAAGAGTGTTTAAGCGGGGATAACACTAGTTAAACAACATTAAATGAAGCGTTAATAGCTGAAAACGTGATAATGCTTTATTACGGATGTGGTGTATCAAAATAGCAATTAACGGCTATATGGAATGATAGATTACAGGATATTAATAATTCGTTCATTTCATATGAAGCAGCAAACAGATTGTGGATTTACGCTAATCTAGTGTACAGCAGTGTTGACTGTTGGATTAAAAGACAGAGGCGACTTGTCCCCCACCCCAATGTGACTCGGCACTTCTAAGGGGAAACTACCTGTAAAATCAGGTGACCGTATTCGTACGTACTTTTTAAATCCGCTAAGGAAGGCTGCAAAAAATTATGACGCCTAGTTTTAGAACGCAGAATACGTTTTACTTCCGAAAAGAGAAATGTGATCAATAAACGAAAATCGTTTGTTTGTTGATGTTTCAAGAGTAAAAAAAACGAAATGAGAGTGTTTTTTGTCATAAAAACTGCACATTTCAAGACAGTCTGAACAGTTGATTGCGTTTGCAGTTAGAGATCTAGGGAATAATTTACAGGCGCGATATGAACTGTTTCTGGTCCTCTCTGTCTAATGAAGTCAGCGTCTTCTTCGGGAAGCCGTGCTTCTAAATCGCTTTCGAGTAGTTTCACTTTCCACGGAAAGAAGACTAATCGCAAAATAGTTCCAGAAGCAGCTGGCGGGCGCGTTTCTTATTTGTCGGAACGTAATTGTGCTCCGTCTGGCCGATTTTGCGCGCTTTCTACAAAAAGCACAATTACGCCCATCGCGAGGAAAGTGCTCGCAAACTCATAAGCGTAAAATAACAGAGATGTTTCGGAGTAGTTAGGAATTCCAATATCCGAGCCGTGATTGAAACTGACAAAGTTCTGCGCCGGCGCTCAGGGAATACTTTGAGGCGCTGCCATGCTCCTCGTGCCCGGCGGTCCTAAGCTAGCCACCCTGTCCCAATATGGTGGATCCGTTATTAGCCGACAGAATCCAACGGGTGGCCGCAGAAACACAAGATCCGCAGGGGACAAGGAGCGTAGGAAGGTTATTGTCTCAGTAATCAGTGCTATCTACAAAAACTAAAATTGATTCCATTTTGCTATATTCCCAGAAGGCTTTAACACCGTTCCTCACAAGTGGCTTCTAATCAAACTTCTTGCCTATGGAATATCGTTTCAGATGTGCGACTGGATTCGTGATTTCCTGTCAGAAAGGTAAAAGCTCGTTGTAAATGACGGAAAGTCATCGAGTAAAACAAAAGTGATATCTTTTTATAATGTTTGACATACTCAAGAACGTGGAAAAGCGATCTTAATTTTCAGTACAACATTTATTTGTCTTGATCGGGAGTTTATAAAATGATAATGACGACTTCGATTGTGCTAGCAATCACCTTTATGCACTGAGTCATTAAAGCTACTATTTAAATGGCTCACTACTTCAGCGTAAAACATGTGTCTAACGATATTTTATGATCTGGGGATGACAGCTTGCACAGTCGAAACCAGCTATAACATTTTAAAAACTCGCCATCTAGACAAATAAAGTTATATCTGACGTCCCTAAGGAAGTGTTTTAAGCCCCCTGCTGATATATAAACGATTTAGCAGACAATCTGAGGAGCGTTCTTAGATTGTTTGCACATGGAAATTTGGAAATTTGTGGTAAGGTCTTATGGGATCAAACTGCTGAGGTCATCGGTCCGTAAGCTTACGCACCACTTAATCTAACTTAAACTAACTTACGCTAATGACACCACACACCCATGTCCGAGGGAGGACTCGAACCTCCGACGGGGGGAGCTGCCCGGACCTTGACAAGACGCCTGAGACCGCGCTGCTACCCCGCGCGTCGTTTGCGCATGATGCTGTCATTTACAGTCTAGTAAAGTTATCAGAAGATCAAAACCATTTGCAAATAGATTTAGACAAATATCTGTAAAGTTCGAAAGGTGGCAGTTGACTCTAAATAATAAATAGTATGGGGGGCTCAACATGAGTCCTAAAAAGAATCCGTTAAATTTCGGTTACAGGATAAATCAGACAAATCCAAAGCCTTTCAAATCAACTGAACATCTAGGAATTGCAACTACGAAAAGCTTAAATTGAAACCACCACATAAATAATGTGGGGCGGAAGGTGAACCAAAGACTGTGTTTTTTTGGCAGAACGCTTAAGAGAAGCAACAGATCTGTTAAAGAGACTGCCTACACTAAACTCGTCCGTTCTTTTCGAGAGTAATGCTACATTGCTTGGGTCCCGTACGACATGGGATTTACGGAGTACCCTGAAAAAATTAAATGAAGGACAGCTTCTTTTTTATTACCGTGAAATGTCATGGATATGGTACGCGAGTTGGGGTGGAAATCATTAAATTAAAGGCATTTTTCGTGATCTTTTCACGAAATTTCCATCACCAGGTTTTTGCTCGGAATAAGGAAATGTTTGTTGACGCCAACCTAAACTGAGAGAAATTATCATCGTAATGAACTGAGATAAATCAGAGCTCGCACGTAAAAATTTTAATGTTCGTTTTTCCCGTGCGTCGCTCGGAAGCAGGGCGGTACAAAAATTGTGTGACGTTGATTCGACTGAACTCTGCCAGGCCCTTAAGCGTGAATCGCAGAGAAGTCTTGTACATGTAGATGTAGGAGAACGCCTCAACGACGATCATTAAAAATGGTGCGCCAGCTCAGATATGACAAGGATACGGAAGGAACTGGCCACGACCTATAAGCATGAACCATCCCGGAATTTGTCACAAGTGATTTGGAAAAACTTAATAAAACATAAATCTGGATCACCCGACTTTGATCTGAAAAGCCAGCCTTCCAAATTCCAGTGTAAAGTGCTAAACATTGTGCTACGGAGCTCGGACCCATCCATCGAATCTATATCCATGTCTACGTACCTACAACGCTACATTAGCTCATACTCCTTCACCTTCCCATTTAACGATCTGCGTAAAATAATGTCGATGTAATGTAATCACTTTCCTGGTCTCTTTCAGTTATTACTATTCTAATAAAGTTTAACTGAAGCTATACAATAAGAGTAACCTATCGATTTGACAGTATACTAACAATGACTGAATTAATGTCAGGCTTTGAAATGGGTATTAGTACATATTTTGTTGAAACTGCATCAAAAGCGGCCGGCCGGAGTGGCCGAGCGGTTCTAGGCGCTACAGCCTGGAACCGCGCGAACACTACGGTCACATGTTCGAATCCTACCTCGCGCATGGATGTGTGTGATGTCCTTAGATTAGTTAGTTTTAAGTAGTTCTAAGTTCTAGGGGACTGATGACCTCAGATGTTAAGTCCCATAGTGCTCAGGGTCATTTGAACCATCTATGTTCTGTGCAGAGTCGTGGACTTCAGACCCTTTAGCGTATAGTAATAGTTTCACTGTCCTTCCACCTCTTTCCGTAGATGCTAACAGAGTAGCACGTGAACATTCGACCAGCTTCGCCGTTTTCGAGACCTGTGGTAGTAACCAAAGACACGCTGACAGCTGCGAACCACCTGCGTCCCTTCATGCTTGATGTCTTCCCCGACGACAATGTCATCTTTCAGCAGTATTATTGTCCGTGTCTCGCAGCCCTAACAGTGCTATAGCGGCCTAGGAAGCATTATACTGAACCCACGTTGATGTCTCGGCGGCCATATTCAAGTGATGTAAATCCGACGAAACCCATCTGGGGCGCTACCGGGCGCCATCACCGCGAACGCAAATCAGGGAATTACATGACCTGTGCATAGACATCCGATGCCATATAACTCCACAAATGTACCAACAAACTGTCGGATCCCTGATATGCGGAATCGGCGATGTACGAGTATTTCTTTCCAAAAAATGGTTCAAATGGCTCTGAGCACTAAGGGACTTAACTTCTAAGGTCATCAGTCCCCGAGAACTTAGAACTACTTAAACCCAACTAACCTAAGGACATCACACACATCCATGCCCGAGGCAGGATTCGAACCTGCGAACGTAGCGGTCGCGCGGTTCCAGACTGTAGCGCCTTTAACCGCTTTGCCACCCCGGCCGGCGTATTTCTTTCCAAAGACGAACAAACAAGCTATTAAGCAGGTGGTATAATTCTTTTGGCTCATCAGTGTAATTTCCCCTTTTTTTTTATCTGAACATATTCATTCTTAAGAGTTGGAATTTTGTGACAAAATCACTTAATATGTACTATTTTCCTTTAAGTTTTATAGCTTTGTATGCCCTTAAACCTTGTGTATGAGCATATACCTGGTGTCTCAGGAAAAGTGATCACTACGTAGAGATCAAACAGGAATGATCATTCGACGCATGGTAAACACACGCTCTAATATGCGTACCTTCATAGCTGTGAGCATTTGCTCAGTTTTTCAACTGTGAAACACATCTGTTCTACTGAACAGGTGCTTCTAGCTCTTAAGATACGTATTTTAGAGCACATGTTTATTAGACTTGTTTGCTTCGAATGATTGTTCCTGATATATCCCTGAATAATAAGCGTTCCTCCAGGGATACCCCATATTCCCTGTTGACAAAAGCTCTTGTACTGTGCTCGGAGCCATGTTTTCTCTTCATGCATTACACCCTCATCTTCTTCCTTGGCGTTCAACAATTCAGATGAAACAGCTTTTCGTCGATCTTGTGGTGTGCTGTGCGCATTCGTGAAACCCATCTTGAGCTCACATTTGAATATTAAAGACTCTCAGTCATTGTACACGTACTTACAATGCTCACGCATAGGTATAGAGCCAGTTGTCGAGTCTTAATGTTCCAGGCTGCGCGAATAATGGTATCTGCGCGATTCACCAAGTCGGCAGCAGTGGCTGTGATTGGAAGTCCCGAACGTCGTCGATGATGGAGCTCAGTTTCTGCATTTCCTGACGCTTTAAATCTCTTTACCCACCCCGTTACAATGTTCCTATCAACTGCATCATTACTATACACGGCACAGAAACATTTATAAATGCTTACCACGTACATTATTACGCAACAAGAAATCAATTACGGCATGTTGCTTGAAATGAGTGTCTTGTGTAGACGTCATTTTGAAGGTTCACTAAGGTCTGCCATCTGCAGGAACTTCTCGAATTTTCTCTTACGTGCAGAAGATAAAACCGAATCTGAAACACCTAAAAGGACGTTTTGGGGTTCCTGTCGAGCCATCCCTTTGGCAGGGGACTCATTAGGTGTGAAATTATGTTCCCAAACGGAATGAATTTTTTGCCGTCTTTGAAGCCAGAGCACCCTGTAAGAAAGCATAGTAGCTGGCAGCAAAATATTTCGCCACACATTGATTCCCTCATTCATCCTGTAATAAAACGCTGCGGACGCCGCACTGAGGCCGGTGCAGCAGTCGGCAGCGCTTTGTTGTTCTTCGTGCTGTTGCTTGCAAACAAAATGCTCCAGGGAACGCCCGGTCACGCCTTGTGGAGGTTACGAAAGACGCTGCACCGACGCCGCTAGGGCCATTGACCCGCTAGACCGTTAGGATGACCAAGGCGCAGCACTGCCAGATCCGCAGAAAGCGTACACGAATAGCCTCGCGAGTGAACATTTCGTGCCGAGACTGAAGTCACAGCTGTGTCACCTCGGTTAGTTCGTAATGGTGCCAATCATGTAGGTTAAACAGCATTCTACTTGAACATGAAGTAGTTGTGGATTACACAGAAAAGAAGGAAGGTTCAGTTTTAATGAGAATTCACCCTCTTTATTCAAGCTAACACCTTTCTGGTACATGGAAAAAAAACTCTCAAAATGACACTGACTTTTTTTTTGAATGAACGAAATGCGTGTATTATGCATTTTCCTAAATACATAGGTTTAAGTACTTACCATACGCTACAAAATTAAGACAGTTCACAACAAACAGTAATAAGCGAATATCCCGGGATTGAAATACAACAGAAGGCTGCCTATCTAATGGCTTTCAGGGAGAACAAAAATTTGGTTTTATGTATTTTATATAAATATTGACAAAATCTACTTGTTAAGAGATGTAATCTTACATGAAAAATTCAACTCAATATGGCAAATATTACAGTTCGAAACGGTGTACATATGTTGAGGCAGCGTGACCCACTGCACGCAAATACCCAAACTATACCCAAGTACTTGAGAGTGAGAGCACTTAGTGACTTCCAATAAATCTGAAACATAATTAGGAGCCTTTGCGAAACTCCTCGCTGACATTCCCGACAGTATGTTGAAAGGAAATATGTTCATGCAGTAAAAATGACGCATCAGGAATGTGGGTTTAATTTATTACTTCCTTATTACTTACTGTATTAGTAAAGTATTTTACAGACAGTATCTACATATACCAGAGAAGGTATCTGCCCAATTATACCAATCTGCGACACAAATTTTAGGAGATATGATGTCCTAAACACTGAGATGCACAAAAACTAGCTTTTCCAGTAAAAAACTGTGTATATGTCATGAGGAAAATACCCACCACTATATAATTTTAGAACGAGAGCGCTTATTGACTTGCAAAAACCTTTACACCTAATTTCAAACCTTTACAAAATTTTACTTGTTGACACTACTCACAAAAATGGAAGAAGGAAGAAAAGTTTACAACTTACTACATTTTCGCAGTTTACGCAGTAGAACTGCTGCAACAGGCATGACCTTATTTCGTCTTTACTACTAACAGTATTAGCAACACATTTTGCAGACAGTATCCACAATATAGCACCGACCGTACGTACAAAAAGATATCATTGTACGACACGTGGATCAGGTAATATGATGCGATAAACACTGAGATGCATGAAAAACTAGCTTTTGCTTCAAACGGAGCTCACCTTCCCCAGAATAAACCCACCCAGTGTCTGATAATGAGACCACATAGCGACTTCCAAAAACCATCAATCATAATTTCAATTTTTTTCTCAACTTTTTCTTTCTTATATTCTCAACGTCAGTTAGTTAACACATTAACTTATTTGTCAAGTGATCGGAAGCTTGAATATGTTTTATTCATGGGAGCTGGATTCTTTAAGGAATCTGGAGTTTACTGATATTTTCATAAATTTCTTCACTCTCGTCAACGCTTGTGTGTACTTACACTAGAGCGTAGCATCTACCTCGCGTGAGTGCAACTTCAGGTTTCCAAATGAAGACGGAATCGGCTTCTGTTGTCTCCTGTTGTAAATCTTTTCCTTTCTGTTCCCATACGGCTCCACCAATAAAGACGTAAGAAATATTCATGAAAAGTTGTAATTTTATGTGTGGTGGGAAATCGAATGTCCATATTTGTCTTCAGCGGGAAATATCCTCTCAATTTAACGTGTCAACCACGCTTCACGAACGGACTTGGAAGTTCAGCGTAACAACACGGCATGTTTGTTAAGACAATTAAGACTTATCTAAGTGAAGCGGGATTGAATTTCCCGACCTGTCATCCTGGTTTAAGTTTTCCACAGTTCCCAAAAAGCAATTAAAGCCTATACTTCGATGGCTGCTTCAGAAAGTTGGCTGCCATTACCCCCTCCCATCCGTGTATGCCTCCTGTAACGATCCCATTATCGACAAGAGACGCAACGCAAACTTTCCTTCCCATCTTAAAAATTTCGGTTTACTCCAGGCTCCCCCTTTTTTTTCTCTCACGGAAAGACGTCATCGCCTGACCTCATTCTAGTTTCTTCTATGAGACACATAACAGACGCATAAGTGCCTCATGGCTACAAATCTCTGTCTAAATGCGCGGCTACCGCAATCTTACAATGACCACTACCTCCCCTCACTTATCTAAGTTCCACAAATGTAATACTCCAACAGGAAATAGTTACGAGACACCGCACCGTTACATTATAAATTACTTTCAGTTCCCATTCAGACATCAGGGGTTTACGGCAAATCCTGTGTAGCGTAGATTCTGTCTTTGGAATTAAAATAGAGAGAAACGGTAAGAGAAGTTACATATTTCCCCGTCTTGGAAGTCAACACATTGGCTTGCCCCTTTCCAGCAAATCACTATACACCATAGTTTGCAGCCTTTACACATTTTCACCTAAAGTCTTATATTTGTTTGGACTTCCTACTCCCATGTCCTTCCTGCCTTTCAGCTTGTCTTTTTTCCCTTCTTGACGTGAAACATTATTTTGTAATGTATTTATTGCGTTATAAATCTAACGATATCCTACCATGTATTGCCATTACAATAAAATGTAAAAATATTGAACTCTCTGAATATTATTGTTACGTAATAATTACGACAGAACCCGGAAGTAAGTCATAGACCTAAATGACAGTTTACAGTTTTTATTCATTGTTTCTCAGATTTGTTTTAATCTTATGGTTATATTTTCTTCCTTTTACTTTCTATTTTATAATGAAATATTATTTTACAATACATTTAATGTACAACGAATGTATGATGTGTTCCCTTGTATTGCCATTAAATGATGCTCGAAAGTATTAAACTGCGTAAATGAAATTAGGGACGAAAGTTCGACGTTTGTTTAGGGTAAAAACAGAATAAATAGCCTAATAAATTAAAACAAAATAGTATGGACGCCGGTTTATGGTCAGCCTCTCCCGATAGTTGCAGTCTTTTACAGAACTGGTAATGATAACCTCTGAATCGAACTGGGCGCGTGTGGTATCAAGAGAAATAACAGAAGCGTGTAACTGAGATAGCCATGATCTGGATTATTTTCTGGAATAGAACGAGAGGGGCTTAAAGTTGGGGTTATCTGCAGTTCACGCTCGCTATACGAGAAAGCATTCATATCGCATTTCCAGATCGCTATCCTCGAGTTCGACTGCCTCAAGAGCGCCTGCTACGGCGAAGTTTGCGCGCAGTATTTTGTTGACGGTAACTTTAAAATATTTATTATCCGAGCCTTATCGCGAGCTCCCTTGCTCGCCCCATCGTCCGCCGCTCTGGATTTATTTACCCGGAACGGGCAGAGAAGGGCTATCGATTGGAGAAGACGCTGGATATTAAAACGTATTCATCACTCTGACAACAGGGAGCATCGGCCCAAGTATGAAGAGCAGGGAAGAGATGAAGGATACGGGGCGAATATCAGCGGGGAAGGAAGATGGAACGCGCCGGGGAAGTGCTTGCCGGCTCTTCTACGCGAACGCCACCAGCTTCCAAGCAGATAGTACTGGCTGATGACGGAATTTATGACCTTCATATTCTCTGGTGCTGGTATGCTCTTTCAGCTGCACGAAGGTGCACTCTTGTCAGGTAGAGGCTTCCAGTATATATCGTCGTGTCAGCAGAGGATGTGGTGGTGTCAGAATTGACGGAGGTTGGGGTGAATATAGAGGCTATTCCGGGAAGGGGGCCGGCCGTGGTGGCCGAGCGGCTCTAGGCGCTACAGTCTGGAACAGCGCGACCGCTGTCGTCGCAGGTTCGAATCCTGCCTCGGGCATGGATGTGTGTGATGTCCTTAGGTTAGCTAGGTTTAAGTAGTTCTAAGTTCTAGGGGACTGATGACCTAAGAAGTTAAGTCCATAGTACTCAGAGCCATTTGAACCAACCGGAAGGGGGGGGGGGGGCGGGGGACAGCTAGAGGTTAGAGGTGCTTGAGGGGGAAGGGGTGAGAAAGTAAATACTTATGTGGAAATTAGACATGCAGTTTCAAATGTGGTACTACAGAAGAATTTTGAAGATCAGTTGAGCAAATTGACTAAATGAAGGGCTCGGCTAACGGGAGACATCTACCAAAGGCACCGAAAGATCGTCAGTTTGGTCATGAATGGCTTTGTTTGTGTTTGTGTGTGTGTGTGTGTGTGTGTGTGTGTGTGTGTGTGTGTGTGCGTGCGTGTAGGGGTTGGGGGTAAAATTTCAGGGGAAGACGAGAGCGTGACTACAGGAGGCAGGACGCAGGTCGCAGGAGTTAAGAGAAGATGAAGAAGCTTGCATAGGATGAACTGTCAGAGAGAATAGCGTCCAAGCAGTATTCGGTCGGAAGACCACAAACAGAATCAATAACGAACAACGTCTGCACAGGTATAATACGACATAGCGCGCTTTACTTTAAAATACTTGGGTCTTTGTACAAAGCGGAAGAGAAGTGTGTTCTCGTAATACGGAATAGATAATGTAAGGTAAGGGTACGAAAATCCACAGAAAATTTTCTTCTTGGCCACATGCAACCCTCCTCGCCCCCTCCATATCCTGGAGTCAGGAGAGCACATTTGGTATTCGTTGCACAATTCTCATGTAGTTCTAGAAGTGAGTGGAGAACCATTAATTTCCGTATACCTATACAATTTAGTTATGGCGTTAGACATCTCGTGACCAACTCATTTATGTAACGAATAGCAATTTTAGAGTCTTGTTTTGTCTGGATGAATTTCTTCTGACACCCATGGCGTGCATCAGAGATGAGACAGTTGACACAAGAACGTCACTCACATGTAAAACTTACTACGTCTACGAATGAAACATAGCAACTGCCGAGTTAAAAAATCCACAGTGCTTACGCGTAACGTGGTTAATGTTGAAACGAATGCCATGTATTGGAATGCAAGGCATTGTTAATGTGAACAATCAATATTCTTGCTAATTAATTTATTTGCTGTTTATTCTACAGCCCCGACATTTTTTATGTCCTGATGTAAGTCTAGACCTTCGATACAAAACTGCAGAAAACTGCTTGTGCTTCAAAAAATGGTTCAAATGGCTCTGAGCACTTTGGGACAAAACATCTAGAACTTAGAACTACTTAAACCTAACTAACCTAAGGACAGCACATAACACCCAGTCATCACGAGGCAGAGAAAATCCCTGACCCCGCCGGGAATCGAACCCGGGAACCCGGGCGTGGGAAGCGAGAACGCTACCGCACGACCACGAGCTGCGGACGCTTGTGCTTCAGACGCCATCTGTGGCTGAATTGAACATACAGCCAAAGGTAATTGAATAGGTAATGTACGGTGAGATCCAAATGACAGAAATATAATGTAACCATCAACGATAAATTTGGTGGCAACATATTACAGATTCAGACGTCTTTATGGGTTTGTGTTTTGTAGAAATTTAGAAATGGGTAACAAACTGGAGTATCCTCGGCGCGAGACGCTTGAGTAAAATCAAACACTGTGTTCCTGAAAGATGGCTGTCCCGTCCGAATGGCCGAGACTATTAAAGCGTTTGCTTCCGAGACAATGGGAGGCGCGCCAGCCCTGCAGCGAATTCGCTCGTTGGATTAACAACGAGGGCATTCACAATGATGATTCGTTTTCCGGCGAACAGATCTTGTACTGCGCTGTATATCGCATCTTCAGTTGCAATAGAATTGGCGGAAATCGTGCTCGGAGGTGCTATTGTAAGAATGACGTTGCTGAGTTCGCCCTCCGATTGCTCACCATACTCCTCTACTTCTAAAGGACCTTCTCTTGACTGTTCTTCTGTAGATATGCTTTCTTACTCCGCTTCACTGCACTCTTTTGGCACAGACTTCACTGACGACACGTTGCGAACAGCCGATGCTTCCGGTTCAAAGGGCCTGGGAATTCCGTACAGCCCGTGAAGGAGAGGGGACAACAGGCAAGGTCACACCTAGGAAATGCAGGGAGCTAATATTGTCCTAATATTGGGAATTTTAACTACTAACTACACACGGAGTATACAATTGAAGAAATTTTCCTTTAATGACTGATGATTAATAAAATTACTATATAGAAAATATTTTTGAATAATTTTGTGTGACATATACTGTTTAATGATATTCTGTACGATTAAACTGAAAAAAAGTTCAAAGCCGGGACCGACAGAGCTGCGGCCGTGAACTTCAGTTGCTGCACTTTGCTCGCTGGCCGAAACTTGCGTAACGTTAGAGGTGTAGAAGGTACGCGTAACACTACAACATCGCTTTTCTCGGGAACTAGGGGCCGTCGCATGGAAAGCTGTTAGCCAGACTCTTAGAACAGGTCCCTGTGCAACATACCTAAGCACGATTGTCGTACAGAAGTTCCGTCTAGGCGTGGAGGTGTATTAGTCATGAAGCACATGCGGCGACCCAATGTTACTACAATGGGATGCACGTAAGAAAGCGGCAGCGCGGTGTGTTCTGTACAGAGAAAAACGGAAAATACTTAGCGGCATCGCCAGTGTGCTATCTGTCTCTGCCCCACGCCTCATTGTCCAGCCGTAACGTCCCCCGATAACTGGCAACGCAGGTGCGAGCGCCACTGTTTCTACAGAAGTCATGGGATACCCCCTAATATCGTGTCGGGTCTCCTTATGCCCAGCAACTCGATTTCGAATAGTGCAGCAACTCGATTTGGAATCGACTCAACAAGTATCTGGAAGTCCCCTGCAGAAATAATGAGCCATGCTGCCTCTACAGCCCTTCATTAACCAAAAGTGTTGCCGGTGCAGGATTATGTGCACGAACTGATCTCTCGAATGTGTCCCATAAATGCTCGACGGGATTCATTCGGGCAATCTGGGTGGCCAGATCATTCGCTCGAAATGTCCCGGATGCTGTTCAAACCAATAGCGAACAATTGCAGCCCGTCTTTGGGAACATGAGGTCCACGAATGGTAGCAAACGGTCTCCAAGTAGCCGAACATAGCCATTTGCAGTCAACGATCACTTCAGATGGACTAGAGGACCCAGCCCATTCCATGTAAACACAACCCACACCATTACGGAGCCACCACCAGCTCGTACAATGCCTTGTCGAAAACTTGGTTCCATGACTTCGTGGAGTCTGCGCCACACTCGAAACCTGTTGTCAGCTCTTAGCAACAGAAATCTGGACTAATTCGACCAGGCTACGGTTTTCGAGTCGTCTAGGGTCGAACCGATGAGGTCCAGGAGAAGCGGTGAAGGCGATGTCGCGCTGTTAGCAAAACCACTCGAGTTGGTCGTTGGCTGCCATAGCCCATTAAAGCTAAATTTCTCCTCACTGCCCTAATACATACTTTAGTGGTACGTTCCACATTCATTTCTCTGGCCAGAGTTGCCACTTTGTTAACACTGACAACTCTACGTAAACGCCGCTGCTCTCGGTCGTTAAGTGGAGGACCTCGGCCACTGCGTTGTCCGTGATGAGAGGTAGTGCTTCAAATGTGGTATTCTCGGCACACTCTTGATGCTCTGGATGTCTTCTAGCTCCACCTACCATCCCGCGTTCAAAGTCTGTGAATTCTCGCCTTGTGGCCATAACCAGGTCGGAAATCATTTCACATGAATGCCCTGAGTATAAATGAGAGCTTCGCCAAGGCACTGCACTTTTATACCGCGTTTACGCCATATTGAAGCCATATTTATATGTGCATATCGCTATCATATGTCATGTCACCTCAGTGTAATGTCAAATCCAAAATGACATTCCGATAGCGTTGGGATACAGGACAAGGCCAGGAAGAACAACAGGAAGAGCTGGTGAATCACGCTGCAGTGGGTTCGAGATCTCGGACTCACACTTTGGTACGGCCTAGCAAAGATGCAGCGTGTCCGTGTCCCCGTATGTGTGTGTGTGTGTGTGTGTGTGTGTGTGTGTGTGTGTGTGTGTGTGTGCGCTTGGGTGTGCGTGTGAGCGAGTGCGAGCAGAGGAAGGAATCTCGGGCCGTGCCCTAACTCTTCGGTGAGAGCAGCACTTCGCCTGCGAGGCCATGGCCGGCCTGGAATGGTTTAGCCCCTGCCCGGCGCGGTCTCTGATGAGTGCCGACGTTTATTGGCGTCGCCCGCCAGCGGCCGAGAAAAACCCGGTGACGCGGCGCTGCGCACCCTCCGCCGGCCGCTGGCTGCTGGCGGCTGATGGACGGCGGCCTTTCAGCGCGCGTTACCCCGGCAACCTCTCCTCCGCCCTCCTCACTGTGCCGCTAAATGGACGCCGGGCCAAGCCAGCTCTGACAGCAGCGCCCGAAATAGCCCCGCCCATCTGTTCCACGCCAATCACCCTGACCCCTCGCTGGCAGTCCTCATTTATTTATCTCGAGGTTGCACGCCAATTCGTCCGTATATTATGTCAGCGCCATCTCTCTCTCCCATTCCCGTTAACACTTGTATATAGTAATGCGGAAAAATACACTTGAAAAGGAGAAAAAGTGCTATCCCGTGAGCCTCCTACCTCTCCCCCTTTCACCCGAGTTCTGCAGTTGATCTGCGACCATGTTTGGCTCAATAATATCTATTTTGGTCGCTAAATTCTTTGTATTGAATTCTTTATAACGCGTTTCGCTTCATAGCATCATACGAACTTATGTATACACTACATACACTACCCAGAAAAAACAATTCAGCACCCTCAAAAGCAAGGTTGGTTGGGTTGTTTTGGGGGAGGAGACCAAACAGCGAGGTCATCGGTCTCATCGGATTAGGAAAGGATGTCCGCCGTGCCCTTTCGAAGGAACCATTCCGGCATTTGCCTGGAGCGATTTAGGGATATCACAGAAAACCTAAATCAGGATGGCCAGACACGGGATTGAACCGTAGTCCCCCCGAATGCGAGTCCAGTGTGCTAGCCACTGCGCCACCTCGCTCGGTCATTCAAAGGCAAGGCTATTTTATTGACAAGTGAGGGTCCAGGTGGCTCATCATTGTGGGAGTATGTGGTAAGAACTTCAGACCAAATGGCTCACACATGTCACAGTAAAGGGTGCCCAGACAGTCTCATCAATACACAGTGTACTCCCTCCCCGCCCGCCCCCCCCCCCCCCCCGCCCCCTCACTGGTGGCAATGCAGGCGGTAATTCTCACATGCAAACGATCGTAAAGGTGTCCAATAGCATTCTGCGATACACTATTCCAAGTATCTTGCGCCTTTTGTTGCCTTTCGGCAATGGTTCTCGTAGGCCCTGGAGAACGAGTGAGTTAAGAGGGGTAGGACGTCAAACGGGCCGACTTGGAGCAGGAGAGGCACCACGGGACATTTTAATTTCCACTGTCTATACTTTTACAAATAAATTCATAAAACTTCGTCAGCATTACCAGGAAGGATTGAGAATTCACACTCATAGGAGTGGAAGTTCGAAAACATAACGAAATGATTTTTTTTACATGTGAAATATCATCATTTTTTTCACTTACTATCGGCTATATTTGTTGCTATCGGTACACTTTTCTTCATAAGTAAGAGAGATTCTTCGATGAATTTTGCACAGCATACAAACCATACTTAAAGGTGTATGAAACTCTAGAATTTTCCAAATCTATTAAAAACTGTGGTAAAAATTGAGGTAATTAACTATAAGATTTGTGTTTTTTCTAAATATGAAGTTTAAAACATAACAGTTCATTCGTTTTTTCATAAATTAAATAAATTCTAGAGTTTCATACACCTGTGAGTATGGTATGTATGCTGTGCAAAATTCATCGAAGAATCTCTCTAACTTATGAAGAAAAGTGTACCTACAGCAACAAATGCAGCCTTTAGTAAGTGAAAAAATGATGAAATTTCGCACGTAAAAACAATTATTTTGTTATGTTTTCGAACTTCCACTGCAATGATTGTGAATCCTGAATCCTTCCTGGTGTTGCTGACAAAGTTTTGTGAATTTATTTGTAAAATTATAGATACTGGAAATTAAAATGTCTTGTGATGCCTCTCCTGCTCCAAGTCGGCCCGTTTGACGTCCTACCCCCCTTAATGCATCATCACGTCCCATAAGTGTTCACTGGCGAGAGACGCAGTGATCTTACTGGGCAGGGCAGTAGTTGTATACCACGGAGGTCACTTTGCGGCGCAGCAACCGTATGGGTTTGTGTACTGCCCCGCTGAAAAAGGGGGTCATCTCCCTGTTGAAGAAATGAGGAAAACAGCCAGTGAAATTTAGCGGGAACTCATTACATTACCTTGCAGAAACACCTAATTCAACAGCGTGTCCCACACACAATGAAGCCCGGGATGGCACCTGTTGCCGTAGGAGAAAGCAGCTCACCAATCTACGCCATACACGTCTACGTCCATCACTCGCATGCAGACAGAACCAAAAGAGCGCCATTGCACTTTCCAGTCAACCCATTCAGGACAAAAGAGTAGCTATGCTTGGGACATGTCGTAGCTTCGGTGGTTACATGGCCAGAGTCACATATAGTTCTAGTCGTGCGGCAAGCAGACGGTTCCCAGTGGTCCATGGTGAAACAGAGGGTGCGACATTTACCCGGATTTCGTTCCTGGATGTTGTTCGATCGGTCATCGCTGCTAGCACAATGTATCGATCTTGGCGTGCGTCTCCAGAACATGTGCTACAAGTGCGGGAATGTGTGACAGACTGCTGTCGAAAGCAGCGACACACCACCTCTGCACTTTGCCCCACAGCTGCAGCAGGTCGTATATATGTCTATCAAGTTTTCCACAGGCCCGCAAAGCGACCCCGTTCAAGCGACTGAAGCCTTTCACGATGAGTAAGTACTCGTCGGTGGGACATGGTTGTACCCTACATGGAAATGAAATAATCGGATGGCATTGTAGGCCGGGAGGCCCCTTTCGGGGGAGTTCGGCGGCCGTATTGCAAGTCCTTTTTAGTTGACGCCACTTCGGCGACTTGCGAATCAATGATGATGATGGACACACAACACCCAGTCCCCTGCCGGGAATCGAACCCGGGCGCCCTGCGTGGGAAGCGGTAACGCTACCGCTTCGCTAAAGAGGCGGACACCCTATATTGAATGTTGCAAACAATATTCACCTCTAAAATTAGCACAGCTGCTGACTCCAGACACAAAACAGAGAGGTTACAAAATGGTTCAAATGGCTCTGAGCACTTTGGGACTTAACATCTGTGGTCATCAGTCCCCTAGAACTTAGAACTACTTAAAGCTAACTAACCTAAGGACAACACACACATCCATGCCCGAGGCAGGATTCGAACCTGCGACCGTAGCAGTAGCGCGGTTCCGGACTGAGCGCCTAGAACCGCTAGACCACCGCTGCCGGCAGAGAGGTTACAGATAGGCCTCATTATGCACATCATACTCACGTGCCACTGAGCAAAGCCCCTGAGGGTGTTGAATTTTTTTGCCGGCATTGTAGTATCTGTTTGAATTTAAGCAGCTTACTCAACTTCAGACACCTCATAAGCTCTGACGACGCTGTAAGGCGAAACGTGTTATAGGTAGTATTAAATAAAGAATTTAGCAGCCCAGACAAGAATATATTATTGAAAGTCTAGTCTGTAAACTGAGGTCTCATGTTGACTGTGATATGTGAAACCTACGCCGAGAAGGGGTAGAGTAAACGTCCACTGGTCCTTCTGTCTGGGCTCCCCAACTTGCATGGCAAGCAGAAGAGTAGAGGGCTCTTATGCGCTACTTTATTTTCTAAAAAACTCCTGATGACAGGTCTGGAGAAGCAATAACAACAACTGTAATGCCGGCCGAAGTGGCCGTGCGGTTAAAGGCGCTGCAGTCTGGAACCGCAAGACCGCTATGGTCGCAGGTTCGAATCCTGCCTCGGGCATGGATGTTTGTGTTGTCCTTAGGTTAGTTAGGTTTAACTAGTTCTAAGTTCTAGGGGACTAATGACCACGGCAGTTGAGTCCCATAGTGCTCAGAGCCATTTGAACCAACTGTAATGCCAATATTTTTCAACTGGAAGTAGCTATAATTTATAAATTTTAGAAATCGAAATCTCTTCCAATCGTGCGTTCTATTACAACTGATTTATTTTTTATGCATTACTCTAAGCGAGCGGCATATCGGGCTCAACATTTTCTACGACGAGTAACCAGCCTGCGCATAGGTTAGGATTCTTATCCGAAATTTCTTTCCGATGTTTATACGTCGCTTGTTTCGAGCTTGTTTCGTGCTTGACAGAGCCGTGGGAGCAGCGGACGCCACCGTTTCCAGTGTTCTGCTGAGTAAACGCTCCACCCAGGCAGCCAGTTGGAAACGTGGGAAATGAGTCATTTGAGTGGTTGCTGGCCGCATCTTGGAGGACGGAGCACTGCCTACACACTCTCTTGTGTTCGAGCCTTGCTACAGAGCAGACAAATTTAAGCCGCCTACCTCCGCCTCTTCTGATTCATAGTTTTACACAGATCATATTGCTTAGATCACCATCTTTGACTCTGTTCTTCAGGACTCGCCACCATGTAACTCAAATCCGGGCAACTTCCTCTTACAGTTCCCAGTTCCTTGATTTTATTCGACCACCTATATTGGCAGTCGTCCTCTGTTAATATGCTAGGTGAGCTAATCTGTAATCTGTAATTTTATAATATATCCTGAAACTTCCTTCTTTCAAAACTCCCTTCTGATGCCCGTCCTGTCCATTTCCTGCCTGACCTTTCTCTACTTTTTACGTTTGTTCAAACTGGCATCAGAAGTGGTACGCTCGCATCAACTATGCATTTTTTAAATGTTTGATATTAAGCATACATCGTCAAGACAATGATTTCTATTGTGAACAGCACCAGATAATAGTCCTGTCTACTTCGGCCCTTATAACATGTGACGAAACCTTCAACTCAACGAAAATTGGAGGTGTATTGTGGGTGATTAAACGAGCGTCCATCCATTGGGGGTGGCCAAGGACTCTCGGCGTGCAGGTAGTCCGTGACTTAGTGAGAAGGTAGTTTCCGGGACTACCGGAAGCAAATTTCACATTTTTTTATTTGGGCGCAAATTTCACTGGGAACAGTTTTGACATACCTGTCACCTGAAGAGCGAGCAGACGAGTCCTCTTGTCTCTACCAAACTATGTCACCGGGAGCAGCTACTGGATGTTTGCCATTGATATACCAGCCCTTCCACAACGCACCTTTTATATGAATGGCATCACAACGATCAGACATGCCTGGGAGCTTTTATTTCAACTAAGTATGTTACCAATATGCGAAATACTGAAGTTAGTAACTAAATATAAGTGACGCGGAAATCACACAACAGAACGTGCACTACTATGGAGGGAAGCTGATTCTTAATCATTCCGTACTTCATGCATCAACTCCTCAGCAACTTGCATACCAAATACTGTAGGAAGTGTTTCGTAAAGATTCCGTCGTAGAGACCAGAATGATTTTTCACGTTGCAGCGGAGTGTGCAGTGATTTGAAACTTCGTGGAAGATTAAAATTGTTTGGTAGACTGGGACTCTAACCTGGGAATTCTGCCTTTTGCCGGCCGGAGTGGCCGTGCGGTTCTAGGCGCTACAGTCTGGAGCCGAGCGCCCGCTTCGGTCGCAGGTTCGAATCCTGCCTCGGGCATGGATGTGTGTGATGTCCTTAGGTTAGTTAGGTTTAATTAGTTCTAAGTTCTAGGCGACTGATGACATCGGTAGTTAAGTCGCATAGAGCTCAGAGCCATTTGAACCAACTCTGCCTTTTACGTGCGAGTTCCCTACCGACTGACCTATCCAAGCATGAGTTACCCCTGAAAGAATGGATATTGCGGATACATAGCTTAGCCAGAGTCTGAGAGATTTTTTTCCACAATGAATTTCCTTTGTAGATTGACTGGAATGTCCCAGTAACCTACCACTGAATCGATATCCTCAGTTAATTGCATTACTTCCGTGTGTTAGATCTCAGATGGAAATGCAGACTCAGCCTGTAATTTGCCTAAGGTAGTGTGGAGAGACGCCTATAACCCAAGACTGTATTCAAGATGGACGGTGTATCACATCATGAGACGTTAACGTACGAGGTTACTCATCTTTCGGTGCTGGCAACTACCGTGCTGCGTGTAAGATAAGTCAGCTGCTCGATTTAGGTCCACCCCCCCCCTCCCCGCCCCCCCCCCCAACGTTAATCGGAGGTCTGCTAACTGTAGCAGCGCTGTTGTTTACAACGCTGTAGCCGGAGGAGGTCCCACGGGCGCGTAGCGTTCCGGCCAGCCGAGGCTGTGGGGGCGTGGCAGCTTTATCAGAGTTGCGAGCCGCTTCCCGCGGGGGCAGGAGCAACGGCTGCATCAGTATTCAGGGCGGGGAGAGTGCGGTCGGGGATTCCCCTGGCAGGTGGCACGTCTCTGAGGTACCAGTGCAGCCAACCCCCCCACACTACGGACAGGGGCACGCGGCGGAGATTTACAAGCCGCACGGGTGGGGCTTAAAGTTTTACGCCCCTGGCTTGCATACGCGCTTTGTCGCCGTTGGGGACAGCTTCCGTCGCTTTTGTCGGGACAGTAGCCCGTGTCTGTTTGCAGCCCTGTGTGAAGCAGAGTTACAAACGAGACCGCCGGGAGACACTCCAGTTCTCTACACATTTTGTCGTTCATAATTAGCGCAATCAATACAACGAGGTCGGTGTGACAGCAGTACATACGCTATCTGATCAAAATTCGGTTAGCTGTTAGTGGACATTAATATGGATTGTGCCCACCCTTCACCTTTAGGAAGGTTAGAACTCTGCTGGCGACAATATCAGCACAGTGTCTTAATGTCTGTAGAGGAATGACAGCCTATTATTGCTCAACAGCCGAAGGTAGTGATCCTGGACTCCGGAGTCTGTAGCGAGGTCTAAGCTCTAATTAATGACAAAGAAGTTACATGAGGTTGAGGACGATACCCTGGGTAGGCCAGTCCGTTTCAGAAACTTTATTGTCCTCATATCATTGCCTTACATATGTTGCCTTACGATAAGCTGTACTGTCATGATGATACTATCACCATCTCCGAACTGTCCCTCTGCTGTACGCAGTACACAGGGCTGTAAAATCTGTTCACAAACCCGCACTAAGCATTTCTTAATCAGCAGTAAGCGGACAACATCCTAACCACGAAAAACAGCAGCTCCTCCATGCTTCACTTTTAGCACTACACAAACTCTTCCATTGAACTACCACTGGATGTAGCGTGATTCATCAAAGTAACTCATATCTAGTCGTTCGTTATTCTGTGGCCTCGATTTTTAGACCACCTCAAGCATCACTTGGCACTGAAAAGAGGAGATACGTGTGGCTTATGAGGACTTGCTCGACCACTGAACCCCATTCCTTTAAATTCCCTACGCACAGCAATCGTGCCACTTAGACAACTGGTAGCGCTTGGGAACTTTCGAGTGATTCCTTCCGTTGGTTTCGTCCGATTTTTTTTTTTTTTTTTTTTTTTTTACAACCATCCTCTGCAATTCTTAAATGGTCCCTGCCAGGTCTTTGGTTTACCTGCGACTGTTCCTTTGCATTTCCACTTTTCGTCACAGCAACAACAACCGACTTGGGAAACCTGAGAAGGGTTTAAATGTCTATGATGGATTTGTTACTGACATCGAATGACTATTCCACGTTTCAAAGTCACTGAACTGTCCTGACGACCCAATGTCCTTTTATTGCTTTTCTCCTTACAACACTCCTTGCCTGCTTTTATACTGTCATGTCAACCTTTCGTGGCGTCTGGTGGTAAATTTCACATTAGATACGGGTACCAGGGTACCTTTGGTCAGATACTGCTTGCTTAGCTCGTTTCCGGTCGATGACAAAGGATAATGTTTGAAAGTGAATCGTGTCGATAAGTCCAAAACTTTGACACTATCCGAATACGGTCATGGCAATTCTCTTGTTTAAAATTCCCCTCCTTCCATGTTTCTAAGAACTGTTAAAAATGTAGCATTCCTTCAGTAATTACTCATTCTCCCATAAGGTCTTGGTACAATAATTTCATATTTACGGTTGAGAAACTAACTATTTTTAGTCCCACTAAGCCTTGTTTATTTTGAAAGAGTTTACGATCTATTGAACCATAGTAAGGAAACACCAGACCAGCGTCCACCAGAGACACTAGTGTGTATAAAACCAGACGTAAGAAATAGAGACCCTTTCAACTCACACACAGAATCTACGGTTGTGACATTGGGTAATTTGACATTACTCACCTAACGACAAAACGAAACATTCTCTCTCTCTCTCTCTCTCTCTCTCTTTAGTATACGACGGTGATTCGGATTCACCATCCAGCCCGAGTATCGATACGGAGGAATGGTCACAGATACCCGGGTTTCATATCACAGCAACTGCTTGCTTCCGAGGAGTGCCCTGTCGCTGTTTCGGGCATGTCACTTGGGCCCTTCCGCTGACACGACAGTGTCCGCAAATACCGCTTATTGGGTATTTCTCGCCATTCCGTGAAGCCTTCGGTAAACACCATTGAGAGCAGAGTAATCGATCTTGTCTGTGTTAGAGTCTTACGACTGGGATCACTCTCTGGACTGTCTGTCAACACTTACGGAGACTTTCGCTACCTTTTGGACTTCGCTTTTGCCTAGTCGAACACTTGGTGAACTCTGCCGTCATTGGCCATGGGAACTCCCCGTATGTCCCCAGTCTCTAAGTCACCGACAGTGCAAGAGATCGAAAACTGCGTTCCATTTACGCCGAACGTGACAGCAAATTTTCGTTCGCTCGCTCGCTTTCATTCGCTCTTACTGTCCCTCATCATTTCTCTCTGACATACTCACACAGATACAATGCTCACTCTCATATGAACCTTGTTACTGTAGAAAGCAGCAGTAGCCTCGAAAAACTGGAGAAATAAGTCTGGGTGGAGGCGTGAGGTACAGAAGAAACCACACACACCTTGACAGATTTAACCATGGGCAGTGGCGTGATGCTGAAAGCTGGTTTAATCCGCCAGGTCGTATCGATATCGTAGGCTACTCAAATGTGGGAAATCTTATGGGACTTAACTGCTAGGGTCATCAGTCCCTAAGCTTACACACTACTAAACCTAAATTATCCAAAGGACAAACACACACGCCCATGTCCGAGGGAGGACTCGAACCTCCGCCGGGATCAGCCGCACAGTTCATGACTGCAGCGCCTTACCCCGCTCGGCTAATCCCGCGCGGCTCGTAGGCTACTGTGAGAACATTTCAATTCCAAGTGCACGGTAGTCATACTTGCGACAAATAATAGCCTATAAATTGTAGTATACAGTACAGAGTAGCACTTCACCTATAAAAAGGGCAAAGCAACAGAAAATCGCAGACACACCGACGAACTTCGATCTCATCGAGAAAGGTTCTGTTTGACAACCGTTAACTCTACACAGAAAGCAAAAGTAAAAGAAGTAAACAGAAAAATCAAGGACTAAAAGTGATGAGTTACTCCTTCTTGACAATAAAACAGTCTACGCAAGGCCGTTTTGTATTTTTTTCCTTACATTTGCGCATTTATAGTAAACATACCGCTAGAGAACCGTTACGTAATACGGACACCAGCTACGGGTGTATTTAACGGTATGAGCACCGCTAACATTCGAAGACACCACGGCGAAGTACTATAAACAGTAGTACTTTTTATTGCCTGTAGAATTTCTTTCGCGTTTCTTCGCAAATTTATCTTCCCTTTCAAGAGACCACTGAAAGCAAAGGTTTGTTTCGAGGTACTTTGCAGATTTTAGGTTGAAACTTTCAACTAGATTCAGAGCAGTAAATGATTTGGATTTGGCAGCTACAAAAGAACAGAGAGTTACATACCTGTAAGTTGCCTTCAAGGTAAACCGGTATCTTTCTTGCAGTCAACAGATGTCACGGGTTGCGCAGTCTACCTGAAAATGAAAAAAATATCTCTCAAACATGAGGTTTGTATCAAGAGATGACATAGAACAGAAAGCATTTTTAAAATCTTAAAAATTTCGCTCACTCGTTAATACGAATAGTTTTTAAATGGTTCAAATGGCTCTGAGCACTACGGGACTTAACATTTGTCGTCATCAATTCCCTAGAACTGAGAACTACTTAAACCTAACTAACCTAAGGACATCACACACATCCATGCTCGAGGCAGAATTCGAACCTGCGACCGCAGCAGCAGCGCGGTTCCGGACTGAAGCACCTAGAACCGCTCAGCCACCGCGGCCGGCTTATTTCAATGTTATTGTTTATGCTACAAAATAAAGCAATGTGTCGTATTTTGGTGATTTCATGTTTCAGTGCACCACATGTGTGTGACCGTTTACGGCTAAATCATCATGATCATCATCACCATCGTCATCATCACCCTATCACTAGCCAATTCGATCACTTTGTGATGTGGCCCCTTCAATTCAGCGTGCACCGTAGGTTCCCTGCAGATTCTTCATTTCTGCCGATCTTGACCTTCCCGTTGCTATAAATCTATACGAAAAACAAGAGCGTACTGCAATAAAGAAGCTATGAAAAAATAAACTTTATATTACGTTACTAGCTATTGTTAGCGACTTCGTCCTCGTGGATCTCGAACCCGCATGAAACATGTAAAATTCTGAAGCTCGTTAACGGGGAGAAAACCGGCTGCCAAAAAGGCACAACTGTAAACAATTGATGTGTATGTATTGTGATACAGATATTTGAAGCCTGAGATACCAATAGACCTGGATAGGGGAACAGCTTATTGCTGTATTCAAAGAAATTATGAAATTTAAAGAATTTCTTCATACACAACATTTGATTTTTAGCCATTGGAGCCATTATAAACAAGTTATTTGAGCTATTGAACCGCAAACGAGCTATGTAGACTTGTCTATGCGAGAAACAGTTGTTCCTGAGGTCGACGCCGGTGTCTCCAAGCGCCTCTGCTTGCGACCCGTTGATGGAAATGGCGAAGCATATGCTCACGGGAAACTGCACGTGTTTGAATTGGAAAGGGAAATTCTTGGGAACGAGGAGTATGCGTGATATGAAAACTATTTCACCCGCTCCACAGCCCGTGAGAATTTCAGCGTCTATAATATTATTACGAAGCGACTCCAATTCAAGGCGAGTTCTATTGCACAGCTTCAGAGGGGTTAAGTTCCAAAGCAGCAAAATCGGAATACCCACTTTCAGAGCGATGTTGTTCACGGGGAGTCCGGATGCAGAAAGGGAATTAAGAAACTCTACTGGGTAGTTGGTAGCATCGACCAGGTCCATAACTGTTTTTATGGACCGATATACCGCCTTGTAGCCGCGCGGGATAGCTGCGCGGTCAAGGGGCGCCTTGCCGCAGTTCGCGCGGCTGCTCCCGTCGGCAGTTCGAGTCCTCCCTCCGACATGGGTGTGTCTGTTGTTCTTAGCGTAAGTTAGATTAAGTAGTGTGTAAGCCTATGGACCGATGATCTCAGCAGTTTGGTCCCACACGAACTTACCACCACCACCACCACCATCATCTTGTTCCCATCATTATTTTTCCCAGAAAGCTCTGGTTTATAGAAGACGCGTTTTCATTTCTGGGTGTCAGTATTTCACGTTCAAAAGCCAAGTATTCCCGTGACATGTTATTTGGAAAACATCTCCGTAAACGATAATAGTTGCACCAATAGTAGAAAGAAGATTTTTAGTCTCAACTCGACAAGACTCATCAACGATAATAGTAGCGTCGACTCGAAAAATGGTTCAAATGGCACTAAGCACTATGGGACTTAACAACCGACGTCATCAGTCCCCTAGACTTGGAACTATTTAAACCTAACTAACCTAAGGACATCACACACATCCATGCCCGAGGCAGGATTCGAACCTGCGACCGTAGCAGCAGCACGGTTCCGGACTGAAGCGCCTAGAACCGCTCGGTCACAGCGGCCGGCCAACTCGACAAACTTATCAACGATAATTGTTACACGGATTCAGTAATGAATTCAAAAATGTCTATGGATAACGGGATTAAAATGTTATTATTATTATGATGTAAAATGTTCCAAAAGGCTGCTTTTTACGGATTCTATTATTCTTATCCTGGTTTATTTAGTTTAGTTTCGTTAAAGGTCTGCTATCCCAATTTTCTTCTTCCAGTATAATGAAATGATCCTTGCAGGAAACCGAGTCAATCCACATCAAAAAATATTGCTAATTTTACTCATTTTCCTAGACAATTCACGCTTGTCGAAAACTTTCTTTACGACAAAACTGTTTTAACAAGAAATCACCTAAAGGTTCCAAAGACAGTTTCTCTGTATCCCCAATAGATTCCGATTTACCTGTACTGATCCATTTAGAGAAAATGCTGAGATACTCGGCTTCCATGTGAAATATCAAGATAAAACTTGCACCAGATTTTAAGTTAGACCTCCAAAAATTCAAATGTGGAACCCGCATCCAATTGCGTGCATTACTTTTTGCGTGATGCGCGTAAGACATACGGACGGACAGACAGACAAACAAGAATCCCAGAAATAATTATTTTGGTATTTATAGCTGCAGACACCAGCGACGTACCGTTTTTGTGTGTGAAGGCATATACTCAGAGATTAAAATTGTAAGAATATACGAGGCGAAACAGTAAACAAGTGGGTACTGGCATAGGGTACAATTATTCGATAGAATTGCATTCATTAATGTTTTATCAGAAACGGTGTAGAGTTCCCGACCAGTTTAAGTCGCAGAGGAACTTCTAGGGAGCGCGGAACAAATTCGCACCACCCCTCGTTGCAGGTCGGTTTTCCGGCAGATCCTCATCGGCCTTCGTGCTTGTAGCCGGAGGCAGACCACGCCGCACCCGGCTAGCGAGCGCCTTCTGTTGCTTTGCTATTCTTATGGGGCGAGACGGCGGGCGGCTGCTCTGCTCGTGGTCTGAATGCGCCAGCGGCCGACCGTCGCTTAGAAATTCGGCGGCGCGCCACCCTACCGCCGCTTTCATTTCACACGTGAGCAAACACGTCTTAAACAAGAATTACCGCACGCTTGCACGCACAGCACTGTATTCAGATACCGTCCCAGTGAACTGCTTAGACTGGAAAGAAAAAGGCTAACTCCAGTGTTCGTAAACATTTTTCTTCCGTCTGAAAGATCCTCGATTAGAAAGGCAAGAACGGAATTTCGCACCTCTAGCCGACTACGAGTTGATGGTGATACAGTTAAGTCATACCAATAACCTCCCACCTCCGATCCTATGAAGAATTGGACTCCCATGTCCACAACATCCGTTCCAGGCTCCTCAATGTTGATATCATATCTCGATAACTATATGTCGTACAGATATAATTTTGTAGGTAAAGTCAGTAGTATATGTGGATTTTGCCAACATAGTTAGGAGTAAACTCCTGATGCTGAGACGGCCGGGGTGGCCGAGCGGTTCTAGGCACTACAGTCTGGAACCGCGCGACCGCAACGGTCGCAGGTTCGAATCCTGCCTCGGGCATGGATGTGTGTGATGTCTTTAGGTTAGTTAGGTTGAAGTAGTTCTAAGTTCTAGGGGACTGATGACCTCAGAAGTTCAGTGCCATAGAGCTCAGAGCCATTTTTGAACCTGATGATGACGTTTGATTGCAAGAACAGCAAGTAAGTAGTCAGTCATAAACTTGCCTCCTTTCACTACCTTCTATGAGGCTCAGGGAGAAAAGTTTTGAAATCGTTTGCAATTATGGGTAAAATCGATTGAAAGTCGCTAAGTGCTCTCATTGTCAAATACTAGGCGAATATAATGTGGATAATTTGCGCGCCGTGAGCTATGCTGTCTTAAGACATTCGCACGGTTTCTAACTTCAGTACATGACTTGAGTGTTAAACCTTTAATGCAAGATTACACGTCTTAATAAGAAGCTTATGAAAGCATTTTAAAGTCTTGAATTCGGTCATTATTTATATGAAATAATGAAAACGAAATTTTAATTCCCCCTAGAAGCCGTAAGATAGGCAATGTTGAACTGTGGCTTTATACTGTGAGAGCATTTTGCAGCGTTTTAACCTTATTGTAACATAGATCAGAGAAGGATTAAAATTACTACCCAATAACTATGCAACACATTCTCCATTGTTGCCCTAAATTACCTAAGATGAATGGCGGATTGGTTCTTTCTTCTTTATTTTTTTTATATTTCCAACACAGTCACATTTGTGTTTCACAATTATGTAACCGGATACGAGTAGCCAGCAGTCATCTTTATACTTTCATTAGGTAAGAAAGGAAACAGAGGATCCTTATACAATCACGACAGATTTCATTTACACTCTGAAGAAAAAGAAAAAAGGAAAGGGAGCACCACGAATGAATTATCCGAATGGGGTGGAAATTATTAGATGTGATGTAAATGTACAGACTAAGAAATGATTACAAATTCAGAAGAAGAAAGAGCTTCACATACTGAGCAAGTCAACAACGCATTGGTCCGCATCTGGCGCTTATGAAACCAGCTATTCGGCTTCGCATTGGTCGATAGGGTTGTTGGATGTCCTCCTGAGGGATACCGTGGCAAATTCTGTCCTACTGGCTCACTAGAGCGTCAAAATCCCAAGCTGGTTGGAGAACACTGTCCACAACCCTCTAAATGTTCTCAGTTTAGAAGAGATCCAGCGACCTTGCTGGCCAAGGTATGGTTTGGAAAGCATAAAGACAAACGGTAGAAACTGTCCCCGTGTTCGGCGGCTGTTATCTTGCTGAAATGTACACCGAGGACGGCTGGCCATGAAGCGAACAAAACGGGGCGTAGAATATCGTCGACACAAGGGTTCCGCGGATGACCTGCAAAGGTGTCCTGCTATGAAACGAAATGGCACCCCAAGATGACTGTCGCCCGACACACGGCATGACAACCAGGAGTGATACTCCAGGGTACCACTTCTTTTCATAGCAGAATCCCAATGGATGTCATACGCGGCACCCTTAAGTAACAACGATACGTTGCGACAGTTTCTACTCCCTGTTCTCATGCTTTCCAAACTAAACCTTAGCCATCACGGTCTCTGGATCTCTTTCCAAATGATATAGTTTGGACTACTGGGAGCAAAGCCCTCCAATTAGTTCCATATTTTCACGATCTAACGCGTCAGTAGGACACAATCTGTCGTGATGTCGCCCAGGAGAACTTTCAACAACTCTGTCTATTAACGCGTAGCCGAAAGACTGCTAGCATAGGTGCTGAGGGTGGACCAACGCATTATAGGCTTTCTCAATCTGCGAAGCTCTTTCCCTTCAAGAAATTATCCAATTTTCTGAGAAATGGTAATAATTCGTTCGTCTGTAGATGTACATCACATTTACCAATTTCGTCCAGTTTGCATAATTCCTTCGTGGTGCGCTTTTTGTTTTGTTTTAGAGTGTATATTATGCACTCTATTTTCTTTTATATCTACTGAGAGTCTGAAGAACCACCAAGTGATCGAAAACGGTTACGACATTGTGAGATGCGCATTTGATTGTATCGTAAAAAATATTAAAGAAAGAAAATAGAGGACATAAGTCAGTCACCTAATCTCCAAGACAGTAATACGCTTTTTCTAAAACGGTCCCTTCTACAACGTCTGTGCCAGCTGATTAAACAATACTTATTCACACCCAGCGAACATACAGTGATTTCATTACGATGCGAGGTTAACGTTAAAGATTTCTTCTTTCCTTTCAACTCATCGGATACGTCCAAAACTATAGTACATTTAGGTCTAAAATGTTGAGACGTCGTCATACCATTACGGATCAATAACGCTTACCTAAAGTATAGAACATAATATACAACAATTCTACAAATGGAAACATTTTACCGTATTTAATTGTGCAACAGTAAGCTTTGAGTAAACTATACAATCATGCTTTTGATTCGGGAAGTGGGTTTAGAACTACAAGAACCTGCGGGAGATTATCGGTATACAGAAACTAGTAGTCTTATGTACTGTATCTGTGACGAGCGCGGTGCGCCGATAGAATTTCGTTAGACTCGTCCATAGGGTACCCTACAGCGATACTCCCTTTTTTATCAATACTTATCTGGTGTGCAGGATTTCTTTAAACTGAACATAGTTGGCTATCGGTAGGTTCTCGTAACTCTAAGTACCTTTGATGGGTCTACTTAGAAGGCGAAAGTGGTTAGCCGGCCGCAGTGGCCATGCGGTTCTAGGCGCTACAGTCTGGAACCGCGCGACCGCTACGGTCGCAGGTTCGAATCCTGCCTCGGGCATGGATGTGTGTGATGTCCTTAGGTTAGTTAGGTTTAAGTAGTTCTAAGTTCTAGGGGACTGATGACCGAAGACGTTAAATCCTATAGTGCTCAGAGCAATTTGAACCATTTCGAAAGTGGTTAGATGTTTTCCTGGTGACTTCGATTAATTTCTGTGTACATTACGTGGCATAACATAGTGCAGATACTGCGACAGAAGGCTGCAATTCGTGGGAAAGGGGGCATAACCGAGAGAAATGTTTCTGAGTGGCCTAAAAGTCAGTCAGTGTATAGCTATTCTGCTGACGGCGCGAAATACCGAAATGTTTAATAGCTTCTTAGGGTTGCTGCGAACTGGAGCAATGGAAGACCCTGTGCCGGGCTTTCTTGGGGGGGGGGGGGGGGGGGTCTTGGTGTCCTCCGGCATAAGGAATGTGGAGATCATGCTACTATATTTTCTTAAATTGAAACTGTGATCTACACTGATCAGCAAATTTACTTTCAGGTACAGAGAGTTTTAATTTCAGTGACACAACATTGACGAACGATCATAAACGAAAGAAACTAAATTCTGCATCATCATCCAAAAGCTTCTACAGAGTGCAACACTCTTTACGATGAACTCATTCCAAGTAAGTAACAACCGTGAAACCTTTTTTCATCTAGCCATATCAGCAAAACCTTTCAGCAAGCGCCAACTGTCCTTCACTGTTCCTGGTCATTTATCTGAAGGAGTCTCCGGAACCTTTAGGGTCAAAATTAGACTGTAGAAGTACTTAAACTATCTTGAGATTGGGAACTAATGTTCCGAAACGAATATCTTTGCTAATACGAAGCTTCGAGTGAGAGCGACAAATGTTTGTTCATGAACAATAAACTAGGTCGTTCAAGCAACACACAGCAGCGAAAGTGCTAGAGAAAGATGGTTGCAACAGTAATATTTAAGAAAATGGTGTTGGATCTTGTGGGATGACGATTCACCGGTAATGTAGCAGACGAGCAGAAGAAAGAACACTAAGAATAAGGTAGTGTGGTGAGTTGTGGCGGTGCCAAAATTACAGCTCCGTCGTAAAGGAGGAGTACAAGCAGTGCAGCCAAAAGATTTTGAATCTACATTTCGGTTCTGTTAATGAATTAGCCAGCGCTGTACTGCAGCGATGAAATTTCTACAGCTTGTATTGTTCAAGCATGCTTCTCATTTAAACTGTCGCAAAAACCAAGTGTATAGTGACTAAAATCTATACACGACTCTTGTTTTAGACCACCGATAGGATTCTCTGTAAACGTGTGCACTGGTATTGTGCAATATCGACAAACAGTGATATTATTTCCTGTCGGCTCGTTGTTAATTTTGGATGTGTTGCGATAGTTGTTTGTACCTCTTCTTGTCCGCAGGTGGATGTGGTTTCAAAACGATGTAACAGCGTCTTACCTTCACATAAATGGCCGTGAGCACTTGAACAACAGATGGATGTCATGGTTGGAGATGTAGGAAACGTCCTGCCCCTTGGGCAATACGTTCTCTAAATCACATTCGTATGGAGGCTTTCGCTGTGGTTGCTGGAAAACACGGTAGAAAGTGAAATGGATGTGGCTGGTATGCTACTAGGTCCCTGTCTCATTGTACAACTGTGTGATCAAACTTTACGATTTATTCGGAAGTATGCAGTGAGAATAGCGGTGGCTACTATGGATAGTTGCTGTCAGCATATATTGTTAGTGTGAGATGTAAGTGCTGTACATCAATAAGAAACTAAATACTAATTTACGACCATTCGTTTCTTATCTCAAAACTTCTCTGTTTCCGATCCCTAACTTAATATTTTTATCTGGACGTTGAGATACCCAAGAGGAACTTTCTCATCAGAAAAAAAGCGCGTTCCTGTTGCGGTTAGTTTGGTATTCGTCACGAATTAGCTCCCGCGACATATCGATATTACCTTGTCATGCGTGCCATTAATACCCGTATATTCATTTTGTCGATTTCTTTAATGGTTTCCTTGAATATGCCAGCAGTACAGCTGCACACAGACACAATGCGTAATTTTACTGCGAAGCCGTCAGATTATTCAATTGCCAGGCATTTTATGACCAAATTTCATTATCACAGGTTGAGATATGAAGGAATCTTGCTGTCTAGAGCATTTTCTTCACCGTCTCCCAAGCAAGAAAAATGATGCTGCAACTCAAATTATACAGTCAAGTAGAATCAACCTACACCCCGAACGCAAACGTTGTGTTCCCATCCATCAGGAAATCATAGCTGGAAAAAGCACGGTGCACTGGGTCGCGTGTGGTGTGCAGTGAACGCCACACGCTGTACATACAGTGGCAGCAGCAGACACGCGCAGAGTACCAGGCCAACAGAGCCACGGAATAGTCCCTCCCGTTGTCGGGGCTGCGTTGGGCCGTGGCGCCAACTAATTGCACAAAGCCAACGCCTGTCCCCATCCGTCCCTGTGACATACGCGACGCTGACAGAGCAAAAGTTTCGGCCAGCTCGACCCCTACTTTTTACTCACTCTCCGCTGCGACAGGAAAGTCAAAAAGCCTGCTGCCAGGTAACGTTACTGGTCACACCGGTTTCTTCTTCTTCTCAGGCCATTTTTGTTATTTTTGTTGTCTTCAGTTACCCAAACTACAAAAAGTCATTAACTGGTTCAATGACTGAATTGTTATTTTCGTTTTTAACTATTTGTTGTAATATACTCAGCTGCGAACAGGCACACTTAATATACAGTTCCCATTACATTTATTGATCATATTCAAATCGACTTCATCACGAGTTGTCAAAAGTGGAAATTATTTAAAACTGTGCTTTCGCAATTCGTGATTAATCTACATCTACACCTCTGCTCCGCAAGCAATCTTATGGTGTGCGGCGGAGGGTACTTTGTGTATCAGTCTTACTTGCCCCTTTTCCTGTTCCAGTCATGTATGGCTCACGGGAAAAATCTTTCTTCGTTTCTGCATTTCATCATAATTCTTTCGAAGCCGTCTTTGAGTTTATTTTTCGTAGTTCTCCGCCGATTTTCGATAAAGGAGATTTAGATTTAAGTCTGTTTATAGGCCTCACATTTTTCTGAATGCTCTTGTGGGTAACTGTGATCGCCTGATTTCAGGGTGTTCTATGTCTGGTACGCAGAGTGGCCAGGCATATAAATGGATATGAGTGTTCCAAAGGTTATCCGCGTTGTCTCCTTCAGATGGATATCCACTTTCGCTACGTGTGAACTTCTCATTCAGACTGGACATACTAACGCCTCTCGGCCGATACGATGGCAAATGGAGAAAATTTGCAAGTTCTGAAGCTCCCCTCCACTTGCTCAGTTCGTTGATGACTACTCCTGTCCTCGACAATTACAGGTAGTTTCATCATTGTGTTATTTGATAAGGATGACTTCATACAGCACAATGGATTGAGATACTAGTATATGTTAATTAAATCCTTCGTCTAAAGGTATTACTGAATTATAGTAAAAATGTCATGGCACGAGATTCGAACAGAACTTCTCTTTTCATGAATGCTTCAATCTTGGACAACGTTCCCTCCTTGCGAATACCTCTAACTGAGCGGTCGTGACGACCACATCTGAAGACGCCAGTCTAATGACTGCCGCTCTGGTACGTGCTTGAAATCAAGCGACTGTAAAACTCATTTTTTAATCCTGAGACGCTGAGCTAAGCGTTGTCACACCTCGCAGAGGTTCTATTTGTTCTTATAAAGATCCGGATGGAGCAATGGTGACCCAACAAAGTGGCTCACTGTGATATATATCCTGAATGGGACTTTTTCTTTTTCTTGTTTAAAATACAATTTCAATCTACGACTGAAATTAATTTTAGTAAATACCTTATATCTTATGAAGAGAAAGGTGAGAGATCTATTAGCTTCTTCCGCTTTTTTTTTCAAAATACACTCCTGGAAATGGAAAAAAGAACACATTGACACCGGTGTGTCAGACCCACCATACTTGCTCCGGACACTGCGAGAGGGCTGTACAAGCAATGATCACACGCACGGCACAGCGGACACACCAGGAACCGCGGTGTTGGCCGTCGAATGGCGCTAGCTGCGCAGCATTTGTGCACCGCCGCCGTCAGTGTCAGCCAGTTTGCCGTGGCATACGGAGCTCCATCGCAGTCTTTAACACTGGTAGCATGCCGCGACAGAGTGGACGTGAACCGTATGTGCAGTTGACGGACTTTGAGCGAGGGCGTATAGTGGGCATGCGGGAGGCCGGGTGGACGTACCGCCGAATTGCTCAACACGTGGGGCGTGAGGTCTCCACAGTACATCGATGTTGTCGCCAGTGGTCGGCGGAAGGTGCACGTGCCCGTCGACCTGGGACCGGACCGCAGCGACGCACGGATGCATGCCAAGACCGTAGGATCCTACGCAGTGCCGTAGGGGACCGCACCGCCACTTCCCAGCAAATTAGGGACACTGTTGCTCCTGGGGTATCGGCGAGGACCATTCGCAACCGTCTCCATGAAGCTGGGCTACGGTCCCGCACACCGTTAGGCCGTCTTCCGCTCACGCCCCAACATCGTTCAGCCCGCCTCCAGTGGTGTCGCGACAGGCGTGAATGGAGGGACGAATGGAGACGTGTCGTCTTCAGCGATGAGAGTCGCTTCTGCCTTCGTGCCAATGATGGTCGTATGCGTGTTTGGTGCCGTGCAGGTGAGCGCCACAATCAGGACTGCATGCGACCGAGGCACACAGGGCCAACACCCGGCATCATGGTGTGGGGAGCGATCTCCTACACTGGCCGTACACCACTGGTGATCGTCGAGGGGACCCTGAATAGTGCACGGTACATCCAAACCGTCATCGAACCCATCGTTCTACCATTCCTAGACCGGCAAGGGAACTTGCTGTTCCAACAGGACAATGCACGTCCGCATGTATCCCGTGCCACCCAACGTGCTCTAGAAGGTGTAAGTCAACTACCCTGGCCAGCAAGATCTCCGGATCTGTCCCCCATTGAGCATGTTTGGGACTGGATGAAGCGTCGTCTCACGCGGTCTGCCCGTCCAGCACGAACGCTGGTCGAACTGAGGCGCCAGGTGGAAATGGCATGGCAAGCCTTTCCACAGGACTACATCCAGCATCTCTACGATCGTCTCCATGGGAGAATAGCAGCCTGCATTGCTGCGAAAGGTGGATATACACTGTACTAGTGCCGACATTGTGCATGCTCTGTTGCCTGTGTCTATGTGCCTGTGGTTCTGTCAGTGTGATCATGTGATGTATCTGACCCCAGGAATGTGTCAATAAAGTTTCCCCTTCCTGGGACAATGAATTCACGGTGTTCTTATTTCAATTTCCAGGAGTGTAGTTTGCCTGTCTCCTCTTATTAAGTAGAAATTGCATTGTTCCCGTTACAGGGATTTATCTTACTCTGCGGACTTTCTATTAAAAATTTCGAAGAGCCCTAGTGTATTGCTTTACTTCCAATTTTAGTCATTTTTTATCTGATTCATGATGTATATTCAATTACATGCTTTTCTTTAGCTCATTAATTTTATAAAGCAGCACCACTTCCTTAAGCTTTGATTTATTCATTACTTAAATCGGTTTACACACCTAATATCATTTACTGTATTCCATTGCTTTCGTTATGGAATTTCTTTCTTTCTCATTCAACTGCTTAAGGATACAAAGGTTTTATAAATCTCTTTTTACTTGTGTGGATCTCTCTGTTTTAGGAAATAATGACATTTTAGTCGAGCTGGAGACTACTGTGACTGATTGCTTTGCAAATAATGTATTGTCCGACACAGTCTTCAGATAATAACATACATACTGTAATTTTATTTCACCGCTACTGAAATCAGTTTCCCCATCAAGATTGCGAACGTAGTTTCCATATTGATGACATCAAACAGCAGCGTGTCTTTTATGATTCGAGGGTGGCTGATGCCGGCCGAAATCAGTCATTTCTTTCGAAATTAATATGATCGTGTCATACAATAGATTATGTCTTCCCTTTGGTGTTAGTTACTGTGCTATTTATTTGTTACTGCCCTGCTTGGTGCCGATCTAACGTCCAATTTTTTTGTAAATCAGAGCATTGTATCATGATCCTATTGCTATTTGCAACATACTAGTATTTTCTCTTTAGGAGCTGCCTTGGTCCATTTGTGATTTTCTTCACTTCTAATTTCTTCCTGCTTGCTCCCCTTTTTGTTACAGACATCAAATGAGAGATGTTTGCCAACCAGTTAAATGAATTAGAACGGCTGGTAGTGAAAATTCTTGTTGTTTAAAAGTGCCCATACAGGCTGTGCATATTTTGAAGCGGAGAGCGTTTGCTGTGGCCGTAGACGAGGCTGATAGAGCGCGCAGGCACTGGCGAGTGGCGAGCGCCGAAACTTGCGTGTGAGCTGGCGCCAGCACCGGACAGGAGCGCCCACCCCGTAATTAACTAACTCTGGCCGCATAGCTGGCGCCAGCAAGCATAGCCCCAGGCACGCGGCCGGCGCGCGGTCAATCTGCTCCACCTGACCGTGAGGTTGAAGAAGGGGGGGGGGGGGGGGAGCAGGATGTTCTTCCCTGCAACCTCGACGGCGTAGCACAAACTGTTCGAGCTACACGACCCTTCCGTCGTCTAGTCAGTGAAATACGAGCCTGAGGATTATCCCAGTTCCTCAATTATAGATCTCCTAGCAGATAGGATTTGTATCACATTCTCTCCATACTATCGATGTATAAAATGAATTGTGGAACATGTTTTATACTCGAGAATTATGGCTTTTTTTGGTAAATGAACTTCTGGTCTATAAAAATCAACACGGGGTCCGCAAACAGAGATCCTGCCAAACTCAGCTCGCTCTGTTCCTCCATGAGATCCACAGCGCAGTAGACAAGGGCGCTCAGGCTGATGCCGTGTTCCTTGGTTTCAGTAAGGCATTTGACACCGTCCCGCACTGACGTTTAATGGAAAAATACGAGCTTATGGAGTATCAGAGCAGACTTTCGACACGTTTCAAGACTGTCTTGCAGACTGAACTGAACAAGTCGCTCTTAACGGAACACAATCGATAGATGTAAAGGTACTATGCGGAGTACCACAGAGAAGTGTGGTAGGACGGTTGCTTTTTATAATACACATAAAATATCCAGTAGGAAGCATCGGATGCTCTTTAAGTCTATTCGCAGATGATGCAGTTGTCTATACCAACGTAGCAACGCCAGAAGATAGTAAGAATTTGCAGAACGACCTGCAGAGAACTGATGATTGGTACAGGCTCTGGCAGTTGACCATGAACGTAAATAAATGTAACAGAAATCCACTAATGTACAGCTACACTATTGATGACAAATAGCTGGAGACAGCATCTGCCGTAAAATATCTAGGTGTTACTATCCAGAGCAACCTTAAGTGTACTGACCACATAAAACAGATAGTGGGAAAAGCAGACACCAGGCTCAGATTCATTGGAAGAATCTTTAGGAAATGTAACTCATCCACGAAAGAAGTGGCTCATAAGGCGCTTATTCGCCCGATTCTTGAGTATTGTTCATCTATCTGGGATCGCTATCAGATAGGACTGATAGAAGAGAGAGAGAATATTCAACGAAGAGCACCGCGTTTCGTCACGGGATCGTTTAGCTGGCGAGAGAGCGTTAAGGAGATGCTAAACAAACGACGTTACAAGAGAGACGTTGTGCATCACGGAGAGATTCACTACTGAAAGTCCGGGAGACCACTTTTCAGGAGGAGTCGGACAACATATTACTTCAACCCACATACAGCTCGCGTATTGACTACGAGGAGAAAATTCAAAAAATTAGAGCCAATACAGAGGCTTACTGACAATCCTTCTTCCCACGCACTATTCGCGAGTGGAACCGAAAGTACTCTCCGCCACACGCCATTAGGCGGCTTGCGGAGTATGGTGTAGATGTAGATGTTTACTAACTCGTCGGAAATTTATGAGAACCGTTGCTATATTTAATTAGAAAGTCTACAATTTGAAACAACTATCAGCCATAGTTCGTTTACATCACAACATCACCGATTTCGAATTTTACACAAATCCATCTTCAGATGGCTCCTTACAGACTTCCTTACTTTCCTGTCGGGCCCTCGTTTTCCAGTCGTTATTGGTTTTCTGCAAAAATTAAACAAAAGTTTTTCGTTAAAAATTCATAAACTAATAAGAAGAACTTCCTAGTGCTTCACTGTAGCACACGTCATACGGTCTTACGGCTAATAAAACATGAAATGTGGTGACAACTAATGTGGCGTAAATTTCGGAGTGGGGTATTTGTCGTGTATTTCTGTTCTACATTAAAAAATTTCCGTTGTTTGACACGTGCACTATGCGAGTGCTAGTAAATTCTCGGAAACCTGGTTGAGTACACACTATATTACGTTTTATAGCAACACACCCGTCATTCAGATTCACATAAGTAATAAAAACATTTGTCTGAAAGATGCTGAAGTTGCATTGATTTTAAGTCATACGGGCAAAGAGTGGAGCAAGTCAAATTTACAGAGAACTTGACATTATGATCTGACTTATCACAATGACGCTGCACACGTTCTAATCTGGAAGTACACACTGATTCTGTTGGGAAGGATGTCAGAAAGCCCTCGTATCCTCTCCTGAGGCAAGCTGGAGCACAACTCTTATAAGTCGTTCTTGATATCCTGGACACTGACACTGGGGTGAAACTGACGTCCGAGTTGATCCCGCACATGCTCTGTCAAGGATAGATCTGGGGCTCTTGCTGGTCGCAGGAGTACCTCTATGTCTCGCAAACGGTTCATAGAGACTAATTCCGTTGGTGAACGGGCATTGTCCTGTTGAAATATGGGACCACGATACTGTCGCATGATGTCTATGGATGCCCGCAGAACGTCCGTGTCGCGTCGTTATTCCGTTAAAATTAGCTTAGTCGCTACGAGTCGTGACCTAAACTCCCCAAACCACGACGCCAGAGTTAACTCGGCTGTGCCTCTCTAAATCATTTGAAGAATGAGACTTTTCCCCAGGACGCTACCATATTCGTCGACGGTCATCCGGGGCAGTGCAGAACCGCGATTCTTCGATGAACACCATCAATAGTCCATATTTCCCCGTCACGAAACCATTGCAAACACAACAGTCCATGCCTATGCAAGGGACGGTAAACATTTTCTAGTCCAGCTGCTACAAGTCGCCGACCAGTGGCTCAGGATGACGCAGAATATTGCAGAGTGAGAATTACTCGATGTCATACAGCAGGCGATTTGCCTGGCGATAGTGCCTTGTGGCGGTCAGAGGATTATACCTGCTCCCAAGTCTCCAAGCAGTCCAGAATCGAGCCACTGTCACACATGAATGCCAAGACGTCTAGAAATTGCATGATTGGACCAGTCGGCCAAACAGACAAACAATGAGGCCCATTTCGAACTCTGTTGGGTGCTGGTAACGCTGTCTCACACCAGTGCGCGGCATCTACGTGTCCTTCGCTCAAGATCAGACTCTGTTTTGCTCCTTATATGCCTTATCAAACTTGGCAACAACACTTAACACGAAGAACACTAACGTACCCTGATGGTCGTCCTACCTGTTACAGTGAATGCCAGCTCTAACCTTCCACGTACCCGCCAATGACGTCTACGTATACGAAGTTCCACTGATGTCTGATCATGTCTCCTGGATACTTCCGTCTTTTTTTAAGGCTGTCTGTATGTATTCGTGCAATCTAAATTCACCGATTTGTGAACTAGAAACATTTTTTCTCTCTTAGTGGACAAAACAAATGACAACTACAAAAGACGGTATCAACAGAGACTCAAGAAAATCTGTAAGAGCCATCTCAGGCTGCAAACAAACTTTCATCCATACTTGTGGCTGTTAGCAGTTTCAAATTATAATCTTCACAAATACTGATGTTTTCTACTCAATATTTTTATTTCGTTGGATGAAAAATTTTGTCGTTAAATTTGAAAAACTGAGCTAAACATTTTAGTACACACTTATTTAATGGGTACATCTCCGTCGGATTATTTACAAATTTTGATCAGATATGTTATACGGGGGTTCAAACAGTTTCCGTTTGAATGCTTTGCTGCAGCGTGTATGCAACCCGGTGCGATTCCGATGCGGATATGTACAAGTACCGTCTTGTAGGGAAGGTGTTGATGTAGCAACTTATGGTGTGCGTGTGTGTGTGTGTGTGTGTGTGTGTGTGTGTGTGTGTGAGAGAGAGAGAGAGAGAGAGAGAGAGAGAAGACGACTATCCTGAACCTAACCTATGTGGACACGATACGAGAAGTACTGAAGTTCCTATGATCCTATTCCAACTTGACGCGGGCTAGTAGAATCTGACCAGAGGGCAGTCTCAGAAGCTAAGAAACAGAGACGGAGTATTTCATATAGTAATTACCATTGTTATTATATGAACATATACGAACTGCGTGTGACGCGAGATATGTAGATATTTCACGATTTAAAAAAGAACTTACAACCGTCAAATATTTATACATCATAATCAGCTAAATAAACTTTTGCGAGGACTTCTTCCTTTTAATTAAATATAGATATTTAACTCTCCGTCTACCGTAATAGTCTTTTAAAATTCTTTCAGTATCTTCCAGAAGGGTTAAAGTTATTTCAAATAAGGTGCATACTAGTATTTCGGCCAGCACACTTTTGAAATATATGTAAATAATGGAGGGAATTCTAATGTATCCATGCCTAACTAGTGATAACCCACCACGTCTTCGTGAAGTACCAGTCGTATTTCTCTGAGCGTGTCAGAATTCCGTCGAACTACTCAAACAGACGCAGAGCGGAATTACCTGCCGTCATTAATTAGTACCACATTCCGTATTCCGTTGCGGAACTCCTGAATTCGACGTTTACCCCCGTTTTGGAGAGCTCCTAATCGGATTCTGTGTGTGCTGTGGAATTAACACAACTGCAGCGATAGCCCCTCCTACCGCTACTCCTGTTACCGCGCACGCACCGTACATACCACATATTTTGCCGATGACTGTAACACTAATCTTGCCTTGCTCATTAGAAATTCAAAGCATAAAACAGATCACTCGAATAACAGCCATCTAATTTGTTCCACTTACCACAGTCGCTTCTCACCAGATCTCTGCAGCTAGGATTACATCATAATATGTTACTGGAGGGGTTGCAACACTAGTATGAGCTCTAATAGATCTCCACTGACACGTTATAACTTCGAATATGGATAGTGTACCAACAGAATGTGCCCTCTAACATTATTACGTTTCACACAAACGGCTTATTGTGATCTGGTTCAGAAGACGTCAAGTACTGCGTACTGTTGTACCTTAACAACTCTATAGGCTTCTGGACCTCTTTCATTTCGATATCCACTGTGTAACTAGTCTTAGAGTGTATAATCTTCTGCATTCAGTAACTGCCCTGACAACAGTAAACGGTTCTTTGACATTTCTCGCTGGCGTAGCACAGTGCGGAAGAGTTGTCTAATATCGACATTTAAAATGAGATCCAGTTAATCAAAGACTTGTGTATTGTACGGTATTTAATAGACGCAATACCGCCTTGGTACGGTAGTGTATAATGGGACCGAGATAAATGGCTCAATGATTAGCTCAATGGGCCTCAAACTAAGAACGAGTGGCGATTTAAGTATGATTTTGTGGCCCTAAATCTCTTTAGACGAAAGCCGGGATTTTTCTTTAAAAAAAAAAAAAAACATCGGGGCCAATTTCCTTCCCCCTTCAGTGTTAAGTATACCCATCTTACGAGGGCGTTCTGAAAAGTAACGCCTCCGAGGTTCTTTTATGTTGAAATCTTAACGCTTTTTAAATGCAACAAACTTTATTAACATTCTATGTCTTTATTCTTCACGTCTACATATCGATCTCTCAAAATAGTCACCGTGGCGACCAGCACATTTCCCCAATTGTGAGACCAGTTTGTTGATATCGTCACCGTAGAATGTTTGACTTCGTTGACGGAACCACAACCTCTCTTCTGCTTGCATCGCTTCATCACTATCAAAGTGAAGTCTTCGAAAGTGTTCTTTAATATTTCGGAATAGATGAAAACCGGATGGGGCCAAGCCGGGACTGTATGGAGGATGACCGATGACTGTGACCTCAAGACGTCGGACTGTTGCAGATGTCGCAGCACTCGTGTGTGGTCTGGAATTGTCATGCTGAAGCAGAGGGTGCTCCTTGTGTGGACGAACTCTTCTAATGCTAAACTAATCTACAGCACGCTGTTTTCGACGCACACCGCCATGATACAGGCGAGAGAGCCTGTATGGGGAGAGAGTGGCCTAACGGACGATACGGCGGAAACGAAAAAAATAACAAAAATCAGGTTATGTTAAATGTAGGCTACTGTAATAACGACCAAATATAACAAGAAAACTACCGTATCCCTTCTACCCCACAGTAAGTAGGCCTATTAAAAACTGTCTTCAAGAGTACCTACAATTATTTACTACGAATAATGTTTCAGCAACCACGAGAACTGCGGAAAACGTGCTTACAACTTGCTTGCTTCAACAGTCAGGTAATAATACTGAAACCAAAATAATGCCTAGTGTCCTGATTCGGAACGAAATGAAGTTTGACTCTATAAAGTCGAATGAGCGCGCCACAACAATTACTGGAACTTTCCGTTTCCAGCAAGGACTGTCAGATATTGGCTTCAGAAAAGCTTGAGATGCTACCAGTATGCACGCAAACGCTAATTACGTACTAAAAATGATATACAGCTAAATCGGACATGCATGCACAACGCATAAGAAGTCTCTCAATAATTCAAATACCTTTCAATTGTTTCCAAAAGACCTCTGAACTTCAATTCAACACAAAAGCACGGCGAACATAGGAAGTGCGAGAGACGTTTGGCAGAAAAATGGCGCCAAAGCTAATCAACCAATGACGGGCCACTTCACCTATGGCTACTCTCTCTGTATACAGGCTCTCTAATGCAGGCTACTATTAGGAGACCTCTGGCGACAGAGAATGGCATCTAGCGTCAGCGCAGCGGGAAAATCGACCGAGTAATATGCATGTTGTGTAATACCTCAAACGATATTGAAAACTGAATAAAAAATTGGGAGGCATTACCTTTCAGCACGTTCTCGTAATACCTCAACCGACAAAGATAAAAAAATTCAGCACGGTCTCTTACAATAATCAACGATACGTTTAACCAGAATCCTCCTTCCTTAACTAATATTATTCCACCTGGCTCGGAATATCTACGTCTGAGGTTCCTGTATGTGGAAAACCCACGAAATTTCATCCTCAGATTCGCTGCCATCATTTTCCATCATCAACTGACCGGCCTTGAACTGTGGACTTATTATACGTAGAACACACCCTATTTAGGCCTGAACAGTCCAATATTCTAAGAGAACGATCGCGAGGGACAAAACCGACTGGAAATGAGCTCAACACGAAATAAAAACATAGAAGTGAACCGACGGCACAAATCCTTACTGACAGAAAAGTCACTTACCATAGGCATATAGACTGTTGAGGATACCAGCTCCGTGAAGTAACCAGTTTCGATCCTGGCCACTGATCAGAACCATAATACTATGACACGTTGCGTTGAATGACTGTGGTGCTATCAAATGCGTGACATGCGCCTTCTTAAATTCTCAGCGTACTGTGACACGTGCCTGCTGTGTTGCCTGTTTCTCCCTGACTACTAAGATTGTTACTGTTGAGTGTCTGTTATGGAAACAACCGAGAACGTACTACTCAAGAACAGTATAGGAGGCCTCGCAGAGGTTCATATCTTGATCCAACGGACGGGTCACCACCCGTGGAAATTAATGAGCAGTTCTTTGAAGTTACAGTGCACAGTCTGGTAATTACGAACTGAGAACCACAGCATTTCATTTGTTTTCCCACCAATAACTAAACAATTTCGTCTTCGATCAGTATTCCGAAAAGCTACTCCCAGACAGGTGGCTGTAATAAATTAAATTATCTCGATATGTCAGACATCAAATTGTACTCATTATTTCTCATATGTGCATTTGTGTTTCCGAAGTGTCGAGCCTTGCAATCTAATTTTCTCATAACGAAGCCCAATTATTGTTTTCATGCATATCATTTGGGTGCAATGTATTCCATATTGTCACAGTCCGCCGTCAACAAACGTTTCTGCCCCCCAAGGACTTCTCTGTGCCTGACACTGAAAGAACTCTCCCCCACCTCCCAAAAAGAAAACTTGCATGTAAAAGAGCCGACATTGGGCAGGTAGGAGCTGTAATGCTATTTAATAGCAAAATCCTAATTATTCACATTCTTTAATGCACTCCTGCTGTGGTCACTTTGATGCATCCCGCTTCTGAAAGATTAGGCTTTCGGAAGGTTTATTAAATATTCATTCCACTTTTTTCCATGAGATACACTACACTGGCGACCGTGACAGGACTCCAGCCAGCACTCTTTATCCTGTATGCGTCAGCAGCCTGTGGATTTTCCTGTGAGCGAGCAGACCTACTGGAGAGACAGAGGCCTGTGCTCCGGTTCTGAAGTGCGCCACAGACGGCAGGCGTGCTGAATAGTAAGCAGAATTCCCCAGAAACTGTTTAAGCAAACGAGGGTTTGCGTGTGGTTAACCGCAAGGCAGTGCAGCAGCGCCGCTTTCAGCAGACAGCATAGAGCGTTGATAATCGAAGCTGGCTTCTGGCACACAACGGGCTGCAAGGGGAATAGTCGTCGGCTTGGAAGTGACGGACTTCATTTATTAGGTTAAGTATGCGCTTATTTTTGACAAAGTTATCTTAACAGATGTGCTCTTATTTTCGACAGTGTTACCTTTACAGGTGAATACACCTTGTCAAAAAATAATTCGACCTTTAAATGCGGTTTTGAAAGGTCTCCCAACTGCCCATCTAAAGTAAGATGTCACATTACAGATCAAAAGACATCTTGATCTGTGAAGATACCTCTACGACTATATGTAGATTATGCGAAAGAAGCAGTTTGCCGTAGATCCGATAACTTGCCCCTTCTTCTGGTAATGGTCTCGTATAAATTCCTTTCCTCACTTATTCTGCTTATTCTTTCTTCCTTTCGTACTTTAACTGTAAACTTAATATTTTTCAAAATTCTTTCATACCACAGCATTGTGCCATGTTTCCTAGATAGGGAATTTTTTTTGTCTTCTTCCTTTTCCCTTCAGTTCCCATTTCCCAGTTCCCTTGTTAAACTAACCATTGTGTTCCTTTCTACAAATATTCACCATATTCTTCTTTGCTTTTTCTTAACGTGAGGCCACAAAATGTACCAAGCACGCTGCCTGCTCGTACCAATATGTGTTTCAGATGGACACTATCTTCTGAAAACATTAGCATTTCTTACACACTAAATAGAGGTTATAATGATGGCAAACTCATAGCTTCACGAAAGTAGTTGCGTAAATCGATTGTAAGATCACAATTTTTAAAATTACCACTCTACAAGAACTTTACGAGAATAAAGAATGAAAACAAAATATGTAAATGTACTTGAACAAAAATTCTTGCTTGTAATTTACTTCCATATGTTGAAAAAAAAGCCTCCTAGCAAAGCTCAAACTGGTCTTTCTTGAGTGTTCGAATGACTGACAGCTGACATAATGAAGGACTCAAATTGTGCGTCGGTCTAATAGTGCCAATTAAGTTGTTAGCTTGGGTTTTCTGAATGAACTAAGCTAGTTTATCTTAACGAATACCATGAATTAAACCCATTCCGATAAATTTAAAAATTATTGTGTATCTTTTGTCTCGAAGGACATTCGCGTGTCTACAGGATATTTCACCTAATCAAACCAAGACAAATCCACAATATTGATACTATTCAGGGGATTTACTTTGTTTTATAAATCTGAAGCTTTTATTAGAACCAGACGACGGTGACTACTAGACTATGCTTACACACTTAACGTACTACAGAGCATTCTTTTACCTACTGTGTGTGTATCTCTTTATCTTTTACTGTTTTGTGCGCACTTCCTACTCAAACATACTCACACGTATTAAAATTCCTGTTGAAATAAGAAGGCCATATGTTACATCATTCTGACTCAGAGATAGCAATAATGTGCCTGGAAAAACTTACTAATCGCCAAGTGGATAATTTAGTTAAACAGCTGATAAAAGAAAAAAGGACGAAAACTCTGCCAAGAATATTATTGAGGCGGATTTTTTACTTCGGAACATGGACTATTATTAGATTCGAAAATGTGAGAATTGCTCTAATAATAAAGAAACTTAAATAGTACTAACAGACCAGGCTGATATCCGCGACATGTTGATAATAAACGTTTTCCATCATTTCACTAAAGTGCTGCAGATGGATACCGGTCAGTTCCTATGTCAACTTCTCCTTCTGTGCTACACGTGAAGTAACGGCTCTCGCTGATAATTTCGACGTACACTCGAGTTTGAACTTTGTCGTTCTTATCGCCTGTTGTTCAGTTTGTGAGATGATACTGCAAGGTGGTGTGGTTGGTTCTGCACTTGCAAGTGTTTCACCACAACAGACATATACTTAGTGAGTCATTTCTTGCATTTTGATGTAAACTTCTGTATACATTACAGGACTGACATCTTAAACTAACATTCGGTCAATTGATATCGCGTTTCCTTTATAGACATAATGAGAAATTGTTGTTCAGTTGTTACAGCATCGCCCAACTTCAGTATTACGTTGGCGTGTACAATGTATCATATTAGCTCGTTATCTTGTGCAGCTGATGTAAATCGCTCGCGTAATGTTGCTTCGAATACATAAGGTATGCTAATTAACGACAGTCGTAGAATAAATATGAAGCTGAGGGCGTGTGACTTTCTCTGTGCGAATGGTGTAACGTCAACAGGCGGCCAGAAAAGTCTCACACATAATCTGTCTTTTCGTGCCAATCTAACTGACGTCTTAATGTGCAATCCGTCAAGAAACGGTTGCACAAGTAACGCACCATGGACTCCAAACACGAAAGTCTTGGACATGAGTTTAATGGTAGTTCTGGTACTATGATATGAAAGAGTGCATCGAACGCAATTGTCAGTAGTGCTTTGTAATCAGAATAAGAATTACAGCTATCACGTTTGAAAGAAGCACGAGCATTCACATGTCTAGAACACAGACAGTTTGGTTGTAGGCCCTAAACTGGCCTCCTAAGAATCACATGGCCATAACTGGCACCGACGCAGTACCAGCTTTCATCAGAAAACACAAGAGACCTCCATCCTGCCCTCCAATCAGCTCTGACTTGACACGGGTGATTTCGCAAGTGACGCTGGTTTGGAGTCAGTGGAATGACTTGGAGCTGTCCTTGAAGTAACGGATTTGTAACATTTCGTTGCGTCACTGTGGTGGCAATTCTGCTCACATCGCTGCTGCAGATGCAGTACGATGCGTCAGAGCCATACGTTGAAAATGACGGTCTCCACTCTCCGTCCACGTGGCCATATGGAGCGCTGTCTTCTTGCGACTGTACATTCTCGTAATCACCGGGACTACAGTCACGTGCAGTTGCTACATTCTTGCTAAGTCCTTCTGCAAAATCGCGTTAGGAAGATCTAGAGAGCCTGTATAGGGCGAGAGTGGCCAACCGGACGATACGGCGGCGATTTTCCTGCCAAACTGCGGGAGGGACTTTTGAATGGACAGTAGTGGAGTACACACTCACTGAATCAAAAGCACAAGACAATATGGCGAAATCATTCGTTAAATGCCTTTATTTACAGCTATAATATACTCATAGTAGCCTACTACGTATATCACAGGAAAATTTGATACAGTGGCTGAAAAAATTATTCGTTACTTGCGTTTATCTCCTTTAAAGTTCGTTTACTAGACATATTGCAATGAAAGTAACGTAAATAAAAAAATATAGTGTATAGCATTTGTTTTATATCGGAAGTGCATAACGCTAAAAATTTAACGTACCTGTATTAAGTCAGATGAATGAAAGTCGTAAGCAGTTGTTTACTTGTGACATGCAAAAAAGTGTGAGACGTATTAGTACTTCTAGTCACGTCTTCAAACTTTTTGCATGTCACAAGTAAACAACTGCTTACGACATTCATATATATATAGAATAACTCTCGTAAATAACAAACGAAAAAGATTACAAAAATCAGGTTATGTTAAATGTAGGCTACTGTAATAAAGACCAAATATAACAAGAAAACTACCGTATCCCTTCTACCCCACAGTAAGTAGGCCTATTAAAACTGTCTTCAAGAGTACCTACAATTATTTACTACGAATAATGTTTCTGCAACCACGACAACTGCGGAAAACGTGCTTACAACTTGCCTGCGTCAACAGTCAGGCAATAGTACTGAAACCAAAATAATGCCTAATGTTCTGATTCGGAACGAAATAAAGTTTGACGTTATAAAGTCGAATGAGCACGCCACAACAATTACAGGAACTTCCCGTTGCCAGTAAGGACTGTCAGATACCGGCTTCAGAAAAGCTTGAGATGCTACCAGTATGCACGCAAACGCTAATTACGTACTAAAAACGATATACAACTAAATCGAACATGCATGCACAACGCATAATCAGTCTCTCAATAATTGAAATACCTTTTAATCGTTTCCAAAAGTCTTCTGAACTTCAACTCAGGCCGGCCGAAGTGGCCGTGCGGTTAAAGGCGCTGCAGCCTGGAACCGCAGGACCGCTACGGTCGCAGGTTCGAATCCTGCCTCGGGCATGGATGTTTGTGATGTCCTTAGGTTAGTTAGGTTTAAGTAGTTCTAAGTTCTAGGGGACTAATGACCTCAGCAGTTGAGTCCCATAGTGCTCAGCGCCAACTTCAACTCAAAAGCACGGCGACATAGGAAGCGCGAGAGACGTTTGGAAGAAAAATGGCGCCAAAGCTAATCAACCAATGACGGGCAACTTCACCTATGGCCACTCTCTCTGTATACAGGCTCTCTAGGAAGATCCAGCTTCTCATAGCCCTATTAGACGACCGCGTTCAAACCCTGTGATGTTTTGATAAAGGCGTCTTTGTCAGCTTAAAGGCATTCTTCACTAACACCAACTCACCACGTCCAATCAAAGGTAACTAACGCTCACGACTGTTACATTGTGTATATAAAACAAACCTGATTAGCATCCTTATTGTGGTGCTACTAGCGCCACTCTCATGCGACTAGTGCGAAATCTGAATGAACGTCATCTTTCAGACGTAGGGAGAAACTCCTACCAACTTACGTTTAAGTCACACAACTCCTTCTTGGTGCTGCGATGTTTTTATCTTTAGTGTATGTCGTTCATTTTCTGGTGATAGCCAAATGCAACAAATTTAAGAAGTAAAAAAGTTAAACACGTCCTTGAGATTGGTGTTACTTGATGCACTTAAGCGACAAAATATTTTTTTGCATTGAAAGCACAATAACTGAAGACTTGAGATGTCACCAGGAGGTGAAAACTCGAATTGCCTTAGCGAAGGAGGCATTCCACAGAAAGAGGAGACTCTTATGTGGCAAATTAGATAAAGGACTAAGGAAAAGGCTTGGCAAATGTTTTGTCTCGAGTGTGGCACTATATGGGGCAGAAACATGGACACTGAGACGAGACGATGAAAAAAGGTTTGAAGCATTTGAGATGTGGATGTGGAGGAGAATGGAGAGAATAAGCTGGATGGAAAGAGTGAGTAATGGAAGAGTATTGGAAAGGGTTGGTGAGAGAAGATGTCTGCTGAAGGTTGTAAGAGAAAGGAAAAAGAACTGGTTGGGACATTCATTGAGAAGCGAGTGCTTGCCAGTAGATGCTTTGGAAGGATTGGTTTGTGGGAGAGGACTGAGAGGAAGAAGGAGATACAGGTGATAGACGACATAAAGGGAAGAGGAAATTATGCAGACTGGAAGAGGATGGCAGAAGACCGGATAGCCTGGAGAACTACCATGTGAAAACCTGCCTTTAGGCAGAACACTGATGATGATGTATTAAAAACGTCGTGTTAATAAAGAAAGATCCCGAAGGCGAAACCCGGCTGAAAGGAGCCCCCCCCCCACCCGCCCCCCCTTCCGTGCACTAATTCGTTGTGAAGGCTTTTGTTTTGCGTTCGTTGCAGGTAACGCTATTGTCTTAGCCCCAACAGTGAGGTATGAGGGGGAAGAATCCTGCATTCCGCTCAGATGGGAGACAAAGTAAGGGAAAGCAACGCAGCAACTCGGCTACCGCGTGCAAGGGAGCGAAAAAATCGTGACTCGCAGATTGCGGGCCCTGCCTGGGAAGTGCTGACGCCGCGCCGTAAATGCTGGCGCTGTTTTAAGCGTCGCGGAGCTGGAAGACGAGCCAGGGCCGCCCGCCCCTGTCGCGGGCCTCGGCGGTTTCCGCCTCTGCCCCCGCCTGACTTTCTTTTTGCTTCATTTTCCGAGTCCCCGCATTCTCCCCGGGGCGCCGTGGAGAGCGCGACCCCGCGAGGAGCTCTTCCGCTGCTCTGCCGGCGGCCCGACTCCCCAAGTTGCTTAACTTTACTCCTCTGGCCCTGCTAATTTAATGCGCGTCTCTTTCACTGTAAACATGTTATACTCGTTGCGAAGAAGTTTGGTCCCACACAGCCCCTGGAGAGATGTCTGTAGATTTCTGTTAAGAGAGCGGTAGGTACTCGAAGTAAAGTGTTAACTGTGCTGTAACAGTATAATGCCTTCACAAGTGTTCCTAGACTTACATTTCCTAACGTCTCTGCTTGCTGCGAAGTTTTTATTGCCTGTTGGGAGCTGTCACGTCCGTACATAAAAAGTGGTGGGCGTTTATGCTTTCTGGTTTATAGGGTATTTGTTTAGGTAAACACCTCTATATTGTGGGTACGAAGTAGTCTCTTTGTTGCAGACACCGAGAGATTAGGAAAACACTGGACTTACATTGGGGAGGATGGCGGTTCGAAACCCATCGAGCCATTCAGATTCAGGGTTTCCTCGATTTTCCTAAATCGCTTATGACAAATGTCGGGATAGTTCCTTGGGAAGGACAATCAATATCACCCCATTCTTCCCTCAATCCGCGACTGCACTCCATGTCTAATGAAATAGTGATCCACCGGACGTTGCCATAAACTTCCTCTTTTAGCTGATGACGTGTGTTTACGGAATGAATAACTCTGCATCGGAGTGTCTGGAACGTCTAAGGAGGTCAAACTTTGTGTCGGACCGAGATGCAGACCCAGAACCTATAATTTTACGGAAAATGTTCTTATGAAATCAGCTACCTGAATAGTGCTCAGAGCCGGCCGGAGTGGCCGAGCGGTTCTAGGCGCTTCAGTTTGGAACCGTGCGACCGCTACGGTCGCGTGTTCGAATCCTGCCTGGGGTATGGATGTGTGTGATGTCCTTAGGTTAGTTAGGTTTAAGTAGTTCTACGTTCTAGGGCACTGATGACCTCCGCTGTTTAAGTCCCATAGTGCTCAGAACCATTTGAACCATTTGAAAAGTGCTCAGGATCCGCCCTCACACCTTCAGTTGTCGTACAGGATGTTTTTGTGACATAACTCTTCCAGCCAAGCTTAACTTTTCCGAGTGAAAAACTACGTGATGCGAGTTATACGTAGTGTGAACTAGAGAACATCTTTCGGGATCCCCTCTGTTTCTCAGTATATAGGGTGCTTCATCATACCTACTAAAGCCCGTAATAGGAGTTGTCATACACTCTGTATATATTTGTTAAGGAAATTTGTCATGAATAATATAAAACCCATAACTTTTATCATACCAACAGCTCAGTTCATGGAATCACATATATGAAAATACGATGTCAGTAACTCTGATCCAAAAAAGTGTCCATTATACAGGATCTCACATTTTCAGTCACATGTCAGAGGCGTAAAAAGTTTAACTACTAATTAAGTTCTGCTTAAGCAGAGCCTAAAGGCTTTCTTGGTGACCACCACGAGCGACAGATTTCTTAGTAGAACTGACAGATGTTACGCATTATAAACACCAATAAAATATGAATTCTGTACATATTCAGTGCTGCAATGTGATCAATGTAAGTAAGTATTTGATGCTGGTTTTTGTTTGACGATGCGTGGCTACAATAGCCTGAGAACTATCATACGCACTTCAGTGTACTGCACATTACATGCTTTGTGACCAGTTTGTTATCAACTTTTGAATGGAAACATATTTAAGATATTTTGACTTATCAAAGATCCTTGAGAATCATTTCACTTAGGATCTGTGGGAAAGATATTAGTCATCTCTCATTTTGTTTTAGTTATGTATTATGTACCCCTGTTTCATGATGTGCTCTACATCCTTCACGATCTCTTCACAATGGATTTACGGTACGAGAAGTATATTTAGTGTGATCTAATCCAATTTCTAGCTGTCTGTTTAGAGATGGTATAGCTCATGGTTTCCATACTGGGAAGCAGTACAACATTTACAGATCTTAACCACGGACCCAAGGCTCTCTAAAAAGTGTAGACGATGTCTCTCGTTTCCTTTTTTCATAATTAGCTATTAAGTGACACCAAAATCAAATTCCAGTTAATATCAATGTTAGAAATGCACGCTACATATTTAGTCAAGAACATCTCATTTTCTGACACTTTATCACAACAGACCGTACAAATAATGACGCGTTTAGGAGAGATACTAGTTGCCGCGTAAATTAGCTTCCCAGACGGTTCAATGTTTATCGCGCTTTCATTTCCGAACTCGAGATGTTTAATGGTTTTGGTGTGTGTTGAATCCGCAGCGGTTATGAATAAGCGTGACGAACCCATAATGCTCCGTTCCACGGGTCTGTGCTGTGACTGGCTGACAGACGAAACCCCAGCAACTCCCGTGTTGATTTAAGTATATGCAACAATGTCATGACGTATTTGTTGGTTTTCATACGTATACCTGGGAATATGCAGTTTAAGTGGTGCACCACATTAAAAATCGCTCCAAAACGCGTCGTTTTTAGTATGTTTTATTGTGCTAAAGTGTCGGGAAATGTGTTGTAGGTGGCTAAACGTGCTAATGTACATCGTTCCATTGAAATTATCGGTATTTGTACTCCGTAGAAGTCCAGACCTCTGTTACGGGAAGTTAACCTGCATTTCAAGACACAGCCTTAAGACTAGCTACTAGCTATTCGGAAAACATATCTCTGTGTCAACAGTTCCAAAAACGTTGACAATCCTCCCCAGAGCCTTTAACTACGAGCAGTGTCTGGGTTGGGTTAATACTTGCTGGTATGAAACATGCTGAGGAATAGTTTGCAGTATTTTGGTACAAGTTAGGAAGAGGCATTCATCGGTTGAGCAAATTTCGTGAAATGAAGGATCAGTTCCATCGAGTAAAACTCGGCAGTGGGTCTCATTCTTTACAGACGTAACGGAGACTCTCCTGTCGCCAATGATACACTCGTGAACTACTGAAGTGCACTTCTGGAGAGAGAACGCTCGTCTCACGAGGGCAATTGGCTTATACCAAACTGGGATATCAGCAGACGTGGTACCGGCGTCAGCGCGACGATCAGTCGGAGTATGAGCAAGACGCACAATATCCCCAAGTTTTGATCATCGTGGGTGCCAGACGCCGCTAAAATTTTTCGATTTTTAGTAAAACTTTTTTAAAAAAGGAGCATCTTTTTCGTAAAATCGGTTTGAAATACTACGTTATTATAGACGGTGGATAAAGCGACCAGAGCCACTTTAATAACAATGCCGACAGAAACGACCAACAAACAAATGGCACAAAAATTGGCACAACATTGCTGACACAATGACGTACCTGTTGCCGTTGACGCATGTACGTGCAGTGCGCAACACCTGCCCCCACCTGCTCCATACGGCAGTTTCCCGTTTTTGTCGTCGGACATCCGTTGCATTGCTAAATGGCACCAACCCTAGTTGGAAATATTTTGACGAAGTGACGTAACAATGAAGTACAATGTTTCATTATCTGTATAGGATTAACGATCTCTCTGCCATTTCTATGAAATAATAAAAGACGAAGGCAGTTACAGTAAGTGTAATACATTAAAAACTTCACGGTTCATTCATGAAAACGTCAGGGGGGAAGCCTCGTCAGAGAGGCCACCGCATGAGCGTCTAGGGAATTGATTCCAGTGGTGATTTCCCGTTGCCTTCCACTGATGATGATGAAATGATAATGAGGACAACACAACACCCAGTCCCTGAGCAGAGAAAATCTCCGAACCAGCCGGGAATCGAACCCGGGCCTCTTGGCGTGACAGAACGCCGCGCTGACCACTCAGCTATCGGGGCGGACAATTCATTCATAGTACACAATAAAAATAGACAGGAGCTAAGCTGCTCCCTGTGTCTACATAATGTTCCTTTATCTGTTTGTAGTCCTTGAAAATGGACAAACTAACATGAAAAACAGAGTGCTTCATCCTCAGTTTTCATTATTTAACAGTAACTATTCGTATTGCTTAAATAGTTGTACGATCTCCGATTACAGTATGATTTGTGAGTAGAATCTCAAAAAAAAAAAAAAAAAATTAGAGGCAACAGGAGAATAGTGGTGATTTTTTGTAGTATTCAATTCATCACTTTTCGAGGGAAGCTGCGAACGGTGGACGAACTACGTTTTCTATTATTTCGCTATTTAATTTAATACTTTGATTTTACGTATCTTGAAACTGGAAGAATAAAAAATTTTCAATCTTTGTTCAATTTCTGTGTTTATTACAAAATATAGTATCAATAAAAAACCGAAAATCGGTTATTGTGAGCCGTTTTAACAGTCAGGTTAAACTGGCGTGGTAAAAAGGGATATAACAAAAACTGGTTGTTTCAGTGATAATCGCCGTCGCTACCTAGATAACAAGTAGACGCTAACCAATCCACGTGTTAGCCTGTCAAGGATATGCCAATATTACACGATTCCGGGCAAACCGCTGCTGTCGGAGTCAAATTCCATCTGCGACAACGTGATGCTAAGGATCTGGTATTTAGATTTTCTTCTGGCTTCTGCCATTCGTAGAATATTTTTATCTGAACATTGTTCGTCTGTATTTTACGTTTGTAACTGTTTCCAGTGACTAATCACAACAGATTTAATAAAGCAATAATGAACTTTTCCACCTTTGGTTTACATTTATTTATTTCCATTTCTTATCCAATCAGAATTTTGATCTACGACTTCGACATCACAATAAATTTGCAATTTTGGCGTGCTGCAGCAGTTTTTAGCTTTGTAAGCGCCAGGTAACGTCACTGCGTTTGCTAGCAGGCATGTAGCGCTGAAGGGAAGCTGACACCTTCTCCATGACGGCCTTGACTTAACACTGACCCCCGTTGCAGAGCCTTTGGTTTTCTTGTTTTGTGACCTTGTAAGCAACACGCAAGTCACAGAGATTTCTTTATTCACGAATTACGTCAGCGTGCTAAGAAGCACCGGCAAGTCCCACGGCAGAGGAGCGTTAAATGCTGTTAGGGATACCTTGTAATATAAATCTCCCGTCCACTTTCGGCAGGGTCCCACCGCTTCGTCCAAGTGCTTCATGCGGATCCTCAATTACACTTAACGTCAGCCAATTACTCCGACAATGAGCGTCAAAAACAATGCGGGAATCTTGCATTACTGTAATTGGATATTAGTAGTGGGTTCGCTGGTGCCTTCCTTGACCTCTCACGAAATGTTATGTATATGTCTACATCGCTTGCATGTACTTATTTAATCATAGTTTTATATGAAACTTGTGTAACAGATTGCCTGTCTGTGATGTTTGATTAGGAAGATGCTTGAATTAAGCCATCCGAAAGACCATGGCTTGTGTTGTGAGCTCAAGAGGGGCATAATGAAAGGAAGAGAGCAAGACTGGTGTTCAACCTGCCCCTCGAAAGCGCGATCACTAGAATTGGAGCTCTGCTTACGAAAGGATGAGGAAGAAAATTAAATGTGTCTCTTTTTTCAAAGGACTCATCTCGACATTTGCGTAGAGCGATTTGGGGAGATCACGGAAAACATAAATCTGGATATCAGAACGGAGATTTGAACCGTTGTCCTCCCGAATGCGAATCCAGAGTGTTAACCATTGCGTCACTCCGATCGGTGAGGTGTAATGACATCACCTGTGTTAGTATAGTGCACTAACAAATCTGTCGGTGCTTCGAAATTGCCAAATATGTATGAGGTTATGAGGACTGGATATACGTCCTAATCTCTTGCTCACCCCTCCTACCTCTGTTCATCTCCTCCTCCCCCCTCTATGTCCATTACCATTACCCCCCCCCCCCCCCCGTTTGACCACCTTCTCTTCCATTTCTCTGTGACCTTTATTTTTATTGCAAATTCGGATTTCAGAGTAGCATTGTAATTACAAGCCATAAATACAACTTCGTTGTTTCTGTGAACATTCGACTGTGAGGTAGTAAGTGAATGTGGATTTTGTTACGTGTACCATTTTTCTTATGACTTACATGTAACGGGGAAAGTAACAGAAGGAGATAGTAAAACTGCCATTTTTACAATTATTCTTATGTTTAAAGATAAAACAGCTTGTGTAATGGTTAAACAGCTGTCTTAATAAAAGCAGACTGCGATAAAGAAAACAAATCAGCACTATTTCGCAGCAGGGCACACCACAGAATTTCCTTTCTCGCAGTCGGTTTTAAGAATAAACCAGTACATTATTGTTCATATCTCTGTGCAGTTGAAACAAAAGCGCGAAAATTAAAACCCATAAACATCATATTCTTGTGTTATGTAAATTACAAGCTTGGAATACAGTTATATGTATTTCACAGGTGTTGTACAATTATGTATACTCGGTGATCATTGTAACACTCACTACACTAGCATGAAGAAATTAAAATGCTTCAAAAACACGTAGCTTGTGTTCGTGTGGAAGTTAAAACAACAACTTGTCTTTACAATGAAATGAATACCTTTAGCTGCATACAGGCGTTGATATAAGTCAACGGGGACAGTTGAAAATGTGTGCCCAGACCGGGACTCGAATCCGGGATCTCCTGCTTACATGGCAGACGCTTTATCCATCTTTTATTTTTCATTTTGTTCGGTATTGTTCGTTGCGTTTGGTCTGGGTGGACGTCACAAGACATGCGTTCAAGCTGATCGTTGATTCCTTTACTCAGTTTTTTTTTATTACAGAGGGCGAGCAGCCCCCTGACCGAACACCCTTAGCTACCGTGTCAGCAGTCCATCTGACCCACAGACGATAGTGCGACTGCTGGGACTTATGTCTGGCATGCCTCCCGTGAGACCCACATTCGCAACTTATTGTCAGGCGCTATATTCGTAGTGCCCCTGCCCATCATACTCATCGCTCGCGGCTTTACCGCCGATTCCCATAAGCACTGTTTCTGCATCCGCACAGAAGAAGATGGTCAAATGGGTGGTGAGCCTTAACTATACATATATGAAATTGCAGCTTCATATATATATCGACTTGTCTTATGCACCAGTGCAGATACAGATATCCGTAGAGGTGTGTAACGTAGCTTCGCGAGATTTTTCTTTCCTACTTGTGTGCGGCTGACATACACGGGGAGAGAGAGAGGAGAGGGGAGTGATTTGTGTATATTTCAGGTTTTATGCACTATCTCTTGTGTATGATGGAGTGGAATTTCATTTTTACTTCTTGTGTGTAGCACTTGAAGACTTTTATTGTGTGTTTCCATTGCCTGTCAGCTTTTTCATTAAGAATGACGTGGTTAACATCAAACCTCACCAATTTTAGAGTGTAAATTCTAAGGGTGAGGCTGCAGAATTAGCTACTCTAAGCTAACGAGGCAACAAAGTAATAGACACGAGACCCATAACTGCAGCCTCTCATACCCTGTTTTAACGATTTGATTTCTTTCGTGAAACCTCTTTGGAAGGCAGGGGTGCTTCCCCAGCAAGGACACGATTCCTGCCCGCTCTCGGCATCGCTCAGATGAGGCAGTTGACCTTCCCTAGTCACTTTGCCGTGAACCAGGCACACGAACCGTCTCAACGAACTGTAGATATCTTTATGAAGGTGACAGAGAAAACACGTTTAGACGCTCGGAAAGTGGCTTTAGATGTAAATGAATGTGTGCAGTGCATTCGTTTTGTCCTGACAGCATTAGTAGCGTGGGCGTCGTATAAACAGCAACTACAGAGAACAGCTGCTCACGACCTGTGGTAGCGCCACAAGTGGCGGACATCAGATACGTGAAGCTCGTGATTCACTCGTACGGCGTGCGTTCTCAGGGATCCGTGATACACGCAGACGTGGCGTTGCTGTGTGGTGTAATAGTCGTAACAGTAAAAAGCAGGACCTTGGAGCAGCCGTCCAATGCCAACGATGTGAGCAAACTCTGCGTCACCACCAAAGCTGTTCTCACAGCTCCCGTCAGGTGCAACGTTAGGTGACGTCTGCATGATGCGGGAAAAATTCTTCTTTTGTTTCAGCACTCCCTCATTATGGTTTCGTGCTGTCGTCTCATAGAAAAAGTCTGAGTATGGGGTATCCGAATAGACTTCTTAGTAAACATGATTCAGAATTTTTTTGTTAATGGTTAGAAATGCAAAAGTTGCGTCCTGCGTAGTGGGACCACGGTAATGGGACCACTATTGTTCACGGTGTGTGTATCTGTGTGTGTGTGTGTGTGTGTGTGTGTGTGCGCGCGCGCGCAAGTATCAAATTGTGGGCAGCTAATATATTTACGTATGTGAGGCTGTTGGCAGTCTACGTTGTCGAGTGCAGGGCTGTAGGCGTTACTTACATAATTTCGAGCTGTCACGTTCCAAAATTAATCGTGGTACATATTACTTCCTGCAAAACTACAGACTATGTTGCGGTATACCGTTGACTAATGCGAGGTGTAATGTCCCGCCAGTCAAGCGATACGGATACGGACTCCGAGAACAGCAGCGGTATTACACTATGTCATCAAAAGTATCCGGACACCCGCAAAAACATACGTTTTTCATATTAGGTGCATTGTGCTGCCACCTACTGCCACGTACTCCGTATCAGCGACCTCAGTAGTCATCAGACATCGTGAGAGAGCTGAATGGGGCGTACTGCGGAACTCATGGATTCGAACGTGATCAGGTGATAGGGTGTCACTTATGTCATACTTCTGTACGCGAGATTTCCACAATCCTAAACACCCCTAGGTCCACTGTTTCCGAAGTGATAATGAAGTGGAAACGTGACGGTATACGTACAGCACCAAAGCGTACAGGCCGACCTCGTCTATTGACTGGCAGAGACCGCCAACGTCGAAGGGAATCGTAATGTGTAATAGGCAGACAACATCCAGACAATCACACAGGAATTCCCAACGGCATCAGCATCCACTGCATGTACTGTGACAGGCGGGAGGTGAGGAAACTTGGATTTTACGGTAGGGCGGCTCCTCATAAACCACACACCATGCCAATAAATGCTAAACGACGCCTCGCTTGGTGTAAGGAGCGTAAACATTGGACTACTGAACAGTGGGAAAACGTTGTGTGGAGTGACGAATCACGTTACACAATGTGCGATCCGATGGTAGGGTGTGGGTATGGCGAATGCCCGATCAACGTCATCTGCCAGCGTGTGTAGTGCCAACAGCAAAATTCGGAGGCGGTGGTGTTATGGTGTGGTCGTGTTTTTCATGAAGGGGGCTTGCACCCCTTCTAGTTTTGGGTGGCACTATCACAACACAGACCTACATTCATGTTTTAAGCACCTTCTTGCCTCCCACTGTTGTAGAGCAGTTCCGGGATGGCTATTGCATCTTTCAACACGATCGAGCACGTGTTCATAATGCACGGCCTGTGATGGAGTGGTTACACGACAATAACATCCCTGTAATAGACTGGCCTGCACAGAGTCCTGACCTGAATCCTATAGAACACCTTTGTGATATTTTGGAACGCCGACGTCGTGCAAGGACTCACCGACCAACATCGATACCTCTCCTCAGTGCAGCACTCCGTGAAGAATGGGCTGCCATTCCCCCAGAAACCTTCCACCACTTGATTGAAAGTGTGCCTGCGAGAGTGGAAGCTGTCATCAAGGCTAAGGGTGGGCCAACACCATATTGAATTCCAGCATTACCGACGGAGGGCGCCACGAACTTATAAGTCATTTTCAGCCAGGTGTCCGGATAGTTTTGACCACATGGTGTATTTGTTGGTCTTCTCGTTCCGGCTCTTTTTTTTTTTAATGGAAGAAGAAAGAAAAAGCTGTATTGGTGCAAAGTTTTGACACCGCACATATCTGGAAATGGACAGTAACTTTGGAATTGAATTACAATGTGTGTCTGAAGCGTAAGACAATTCTGGATTTCGTTCAAAGGTACTGGTTCCGTCTGACGTTACTTACAGCCTGATGTTCGCTCTCTACCGCCTCTCTGTCACATTTTCGGCTACCAGTTTAGCGTTGAACTTGCTACGTGGTTTGCGTCAGTGACCGGCCGAGATTAGTGTCACGCTGCGACCTCTTGGTACTCTGTATTCCCTATCAAGAAGTCCACAGAAGCATTTATACTGCAGCGCTCGTATTACTGCCGTTGCTGCTACGGACAATGCCAGTAATTATTTGTATCTGTATATCGATCACTGTTTGCGACAGCAGAGATAGTGACAGTGGCCATGGCGACATGTACCTACATTCTGCATATCACTGGAGGACCAGTCTTCCGAGATTGTTAGCTAGCGTCGTGAAATGAAGCCTTCTTTTGGGGTCATCAGTTTTGATGCGATCCGCAGCGACTCCCACTTCTGTGCCAAACTGTTCATCTCATGGTACCACTTACACCCAATAACCCAATTATTTCTTGAATATATTTTATTTCTGTCTTCCCCTGCAGTTTTTAACCTCTACAGCTCCCTCTGGTACCATGGAAGTTATTCCTTGATGTCTTAACATGTCCTATCATCCTGTCCCGTCTTTTCGTCAATGTTCTCCACATATTTATATCACAAACGGTTCTGCGAAGATTGTCCTCACCTTTTTTATAATCGGTCCAACTAATTGACCAAAACGGCTAGGCTTCCCAAGACGACGAACATACCAGACTTCCTTAGAATGCTTTGCTCCAAACGCATAATCTCAGAAATTTCTTCCTCAAATTAAGGTCGATGTTTGATATTAGCAGTCCTGTTTTGGCCAGGAATGCCCTCTTTTTACCCTGTGCTGGTCTGCTTTTGATGTCCTCCTTGCTACGTCCATCATTTGCATTTTGCTACTACGGTAGCAGAATTCCTACACTCCGTCTACTTCGTGACCCCCAATTGTAAGGTTACCTTTATCGCTAATTCGGTTTCTGCTATTCCTCGCTATCTTCGCCTTTCTATTAAATTTCAGCCTCCAGTTGCATAAGCAAAGAAACCTTACCTAGGCTTCGGCTGTAGGTAGGTAAAGTTTCTTTGCTTATGCAACTGGAGGCTGAAATTTAATATGATTACATTTTACAGTTGCTGACTGTGGTGCACCATGCTAAAAATATTCACCTTCGTCTTTCTTCGGTTCATTCTCAGTCCATATTCTTACTCATTACATCATTACACTGTTCATTCAAGTGCTGCAGTTCTTCGTTACCTGCACTGAGGATAGGATTGTCACCAACGAATTTTATATTCTTCCACTTTAAGTCCACTCCTGATCATTCCTTTTATATCTATCGTATGTCCTTCAGTGTATAGGTTAAACAGTAGGCAATCAAGGCTACATCAATGTCTGACACACTTTTTAGTGCGGGCACTTCATTCTAGGTTTTCCAAAACAAACTTTCAAGAAAGATATTCTCTTGAGAAGAGAGAGTCTGCGTGAGCGGATAAACTGAACAACCTTCTTAGCTCTCCACGCCGCATCGTGACTACACAGACCTATGAAGATGGCCTTCAATTAGCGCAATACCTGGTTATTCGTCCAACAATGGAGAGCCTCATTCGCCTACAAGCGGCTTATCTCTCTGGCGAACATATTTAACACAAAAAGATTCGGTACGTTATGTGAGCAACTTAATCTCTCAACTTGGACCTGAAGATGACGTCCAGGAATTTCGCTGGCCCTCTCCTCACACCCTTGCTACGCTGAGGGCAACTATGCAAGGAGAATGGACTTTATTCTTTTCACAGCTCGCATTCTACGGCGCGGCGTGTTCTGCATTCTTGCTCGTGCGAACTGTGCCCCTTACTGGTGTTACCAGGAGGATTATATTTTTGAACATTATAAAAATGTGATATTCAGTATAAAATCATAGCCCGGAAGTGTGTTTTCATGTTTTATTTACGCTGTGTCATAATTTCAACCATTTTCTTAATATTCAATACATTTCATACATAACATTGGCAGCTATGTGTGCTTTTTCTTTGCTTTACAGAAACTAGCGTAGAAACCAACAAATTCGTTTACAGCGTTTAAAAAAATGTTTTTGACACGACGGTGTCGTTCGGCAAGTGTTTTAAGGATGGCACAGCATCCTTACCACAAAAGCGTTGCAATACAGAGAAATGTTGTAATGGATTTTAGGATGATCTACATTTACACACATACCCCGCAAACCACCGTACGGTGGATGGTGAAGGGTAACTTGTATTACTACTAGTCATGTCCTTTCCTGTTCCATTTTCAAACAGAGTGAGGGAGAAACGGTCGTCTAAAAGTTTCCTTTCGAACCCTAATTTCTCTCTCATCTTATCTTCTTGATCCTTACGCGAAATATACGTTGGCAGCAGTAGAACTGATCTACATTTGGCCTCAAACGCAACAGTGCCTTGCAAAATAGAGTCGTGTCCCCTCTAGGGAAAAACAAATTAAATGATCGTGTGGCTTTGTTGGCTGGGAGGACCCATCCGGGGAAGTTCGACCGCCGGGTGCAAGTCTTATTCCAGGTGACGCCACATTGGGCGACTTGCGCGTCGGTGATGACGTAGTGATGATGATGAGGAGGGCACAACACCCTGTCCACAACCAGAGAAGAACTCCTAAGCTGGCGGGAATCAAATCCGGGAGCGCTGCATGGTAGGCAAACACGTCACCACTCAGCTAAGCAGGCGGATTCTCTCTACAGATTCCCGTTTGAGTTCCCGAAACATCTCCGTAACACTTGCATGCTGATCGAACCTGCCGGTAACAAATGTAGCTCCACACCCATGAACTGCGTCGATGTCTTCCTTTAAACGACCTGGCGGGGATCCCACACTCTTAAACAATACACAAGACTGGGTCGCATTACCGTTCTATAGGTCGTCTCCCTTATGGACGAGCTACTCTTTCCCAAAAATCTGCCAACAAAACGAAGACTAACATTCGCCTTCCCTTCTACCAACTTGAGGTACACTCATTTCTGTGCCTGCTCCGGAGGATGGCCACGCAAACAAATTCGTCATTCCACTTCATATCGCTTTGCAGCGTTAAGCCTAGATATTTAATCGATGTGACTTGTGTCAAGCTGCACTCTACTAATTCTGTATTCGAAGGTTGCAGGATTCTTCTTTCAACTCCTCCGCATTAACTTAACATTTGTCTACATTTAGAGCAAGCTGCCATTAATCACATAAGCTAGAAAATTTCATCTCAGTCATCTTGTATGCTCTTACAGTCACTCCTTCCCGTACACCACAGCGTCATCAATAAACAGCCGTAAATTGCTGCTCATCCCGTCCGTCACGTCTTTCATGTATGTATAAAACAAAAGCGGTCCTATCAGCCTTTTCTCGAGCACTCCTTGCTGTACCCTTGTCTCTAACGAACACTAGCCGTCGAGGCCAACGTACTCGTTTCTGTTACTCAAAAAGTCTTCGAGCCACTCACATATCTGGGAACGAAAACTGTATGTTCATGCCTCCGTCAACAGTCTGCAGTGGGCCACCGTGTCAAACGCTTTCTGGAAATCTAGGAACATGGAATAGGTTGTTGCCCTCCATCCGTAGTTTGTACGATATCATGTGAGAAAAGAACAAGCTGAGTTTCGCACGAGAGATGCTTTCCGAAATCACAAGTACATTGAAGACTTTTTTCTCCTGACCAATGATTTAGCTTTCTGTTTCTTCCCGACGTGTTTCTCTCGTTGATGTATAACGTCCTGTTACTGAAACTTCTATTTCACGTTGACGGTTTCTCAAGCCTTCAGCATGAAAGAGACAAGTAGCTGTGGCATTTATCTATTAACTCTAGTGATGCTAAGCAAAGTAGATTTTCCTGGATTCCACTGTAAACAGCAGTCTGAAGGTTACCGGTAACGGCTCCAAGGACAGCTGGTAATACCCTTTCGTTTTCCATGTAACAACTGCCCATCGTTGGGAGCAGTTCGAGAAATGGCGAGAAGAATGGTTAGTGTTTACAGTCAAGTCTGCGGCAAGATCATGAAAGAAGGAAGATGCACGCATTCCGATCCAGACGGCAAAAAGAATTGCGAAATTATTCTAATTGTCCTCAGAAAAAAAGAAAACTGTTTTTATTACTCCCCTACGAGAGCATCTGTCCTTTGAAACACGTATGTTGTGCGGCAGCGATGCTGAGACATTGTAGAATCTCTGACCAGAGCAGTTGCGCTCGACTCGCAGTAGCGAGCAGTCAGTCAGTGTGCAGTAGTCAGTCCTCAGTAGTGTTAGGAGTCTGTGAGTAGTGGTAGTCCAGAGCAGACGGCGGGCGTCGGCACAGCAATGGTCGAGATTCAGGATGAGGTATAATTTTATTAAATAAGTATTCATGCAGCTTTGCGCTCATCACATAATCTAATCTATATTCGTTGTAATTAATTTTCAAATCGCCCCAATAATAATCTGATTTCAAAGCAATTTTTAACTAAACAATGATTCGAATTCCTTCCATTTCCTTTAAAGAAAATTTTCAGTTAACTTCAAAAAAAATTTAATTATTGCGATGCATCTCCTCGTGGCGCAGAATAAGAGCAGATATTTCACATGCAGTTATACTAAGGTAAGAAATTAATCCTGATTTCGAACAGGGCCACAAAGACCGACATTTCGGTTTAAATTGAGTTTTGATTAACACTGTACCTTCATTGTCATGGGATCATGTTTCATTATTTTATGGGAAGTTATACTTGGATCAGATTGCTAATTTTTGTTTAATTGTCTTTGTCATTAATATTTTTGCGGGAAGGTTACGCTTGGTTCCATTTCTATTAAGTATTGTCCTTTTAAAATTTCTGTGGGAAGGTCACACTTAGCTGTGGCTTCATTTCTAATAAATATTATTCTTTTTTAAAATTTTTGTGGGGAGGTTACACTTGGCGACCCTGCCAGGATCGTATTTCGTTGTGAATCTTTTGGAAAACAGTCAGATATCTGCTCTTATTTGCTTAAATATAATTATAATTTGGCGCAACGCTTTTACTAATCTTGTGACTTTCTTTCCTCAGATCATCGGCAATTCGTTGCTCTGTTGTATTTGTGTGTTGCTTTTGTATTGTGCTTATTTCTTTTGTGAATATTTGTGTCTATTGTGAAAATGCCGCGAAAGACAGTGAATAGTGTATCGCGAGGCATTATGAACGAAATTACCGACTTAAACAACGTGACCAATAGTACTAGTGACACGCAGTGTAATGATGACAATGCTGTGTTCACTAACAGTCAGTGCGTTCCAATCGCGAATGACGACTTTTACCTTAATGATGAACAAGAGAACTCAATTGTCTCCTCTATTAATTTGACGACAATTGATGACGCGGGGCGTTCTGTTGGAATGAGCGCTGCCCAGCTTAACACACCCGATTTGGAAAATTCAAGTAACGTAAAGACAAATTTGTCTAATGAAAATGAACAGGATACACAACGTTCGACGGATTTATTTAATTCCGAAATAATGTCTGACAGTGTACATCCGACTGACAAACCTTTTTGTGAATCTCAGAATAACCAAATGGTTACGGAAAATGAGACAATTCCAGATCCAGCATTAATTAACACAGAGAACAGAAATGCTAATTTTCTATCGGATCCAATTATGGCATTTTTGCAACAAAATTTCAAACAGCTTAGTGAACAGGCCAGACAACAGAGAGAAGATTTCAGACAACTTAGAGATCAGAACAAATAAGATAACGAAAAACTCAAACAGCAGAACAGACAGTTGAATGAAAAATTAGACAACAATTCCAGACAGTTAAATGAAAAATTAGACAACAATTCGAGACAGCTTAGTGAACAAATTAAAGCCGTTGCCGCGCAGTGTCATGACACTAAGGAACAGTTACGCGAAGAAATTGAGGCTGTTGCTCAGGAATTAAGGGAATTGCAAACAGCTGCAACAGAAACACTCAGAGACGAAATTAGCGGAGTCGCTAAACAATGCTCTGAAAAGGCTACATAATTACGCGACGAGTTTAAAGTTATGACAGCAGAACTTTCGCGCACAATGGATGAAAAGATTGATGCGAAATTCGAACAACAGAACACACAGATTAACGAACGTCTTAGTCTTCACATACAGAACAGTGATACGCGTTTCCGCAAATTTATTGATGATCAAAATAAAGTAAAACGTCAAGTAATGGAAACAATCACTGCTCAGAGACAGGAAGACAAGCGTAAAATGTTTGCGAAGGCAAAAACGTATGTAGACAACAATATTGCTACAGTGTCCGACAAAATTAATACCATCGAACAGTCAAACACAGAATTACGTGACGAAATTTCTGATCTGAAATCGAAAACAGACACATACATAACAGATTTTCAAACAGTGACTGACAGACTTGAACAATTAGAACTAACACAGGATTCCGATGTTACAAAACTGAACGAAACTACACGTAAATTGCAAAACCAGATTAATGCCAATGACACTAAAACCGATGATCAGGTAAAAATACTGACTGAAAAATGTGATGAATTGGCCAGTCGTATTGACGTCATCGAAACTACTAATGACAATAAATCAGACGATACTTCACCGGTTGCATTTAATCAAACACCGGAATTTCAAAATTTACAGCAGACAATTAATGAGATTGATTCGTCTAATAACACACTGCGTCGAAAACTGTCAAGTTTACAGCAAGAAGTAACAGAGATGAAAAACACTTCAGTCAATAACACAGCACAGCAGACACCACTTTTCGAACATTTGCCAGACTCGCGCAACGCGTATAATTTGGGTAATCTACAGAGAGTACGGGACTTAGATTCCGAACAATCACAGTTCAACAGATTCTCTTACAACCATGAACCGGTTTCATTACACAGAGACGACAATTTCGATTACAAACATTTTCTGTCAGTGAGAAAGTTTAAAGTGTTTAAAAACGACAGAACACAGATTCACCCGCTAGATTGGATACAACAATTTAGCTTTGCTTTTCCACCGACTTGGCCTGTTACACACAAACTGGAATTTATTTGCAGCTTTTTGGAAGGCGAACCGGCAACTCGTATGAGGCCGATCGCGAGACAATGTTATTCAGTAGAGGAATTTCAGAATGCTTTTCTGTCAGCGTACTGGTCGAAAACGACACAGCGCGGAATTAAAGATCAGTTAATTAGCTTACCAAACTATGAAAACACAAATTTTCCCAGTGTGACGCAATTTTTTGAGCATATGGTCCAACAAAATCAGTATTTAAGTGAACCGTATAGTGAATCTGCACTCATTCAATTATGTATCTCTAAATTACCACGATCATTAAGAGTGTCACTTTTAACAGGTCAACAAAAAGAAAATATTTCGGCATTCAGGGATCTGCTGCAGCTTTTAGAAGTGCAGCAATCAGATTATTCTTTCGTAAACAAAAATTTTTCATATAACAACCAAGGCCAACAGACGTACAGCAATTATGATCAGACACGTAATTTTAATAGGAAAAATAACAGAGGCTTTAGGAACGACAACTACCAGAACTTTAACAGCAGGCAAAATTCTGATTATCAATATCGCCAAAATTATGGGCAACAGGAATCACATTTTGGTAACAATAGACGTTTTCCGCCACAACAACATAAAAGTCAGCCGGTTAGCGTACCTAACCAACAATGGAATGCACAAGGTCAACCAGGCTTTAATGTTTCGCCGCGTGCACGTGTAGTCCCTGATACAACAAATAGTAACGCACGGCAGCAAGGAAATAACTACGTACAGAGAAGACAGTATTTCAATTCCTATCGCAATGCACCGTATAGGAATGAGTATCACGACAGACGTAAAAACGATGAGCACAATTATCAGCGTACATATAATAACAGCCGGTCCTACCAGCAACAAAATGATCAGCAACAACATATTCTAGTAAATGAACCCGATAGTAGGTATCATCCAGAGCGTAATGCGTCTGGAAGAAGTAATAGAACTGTTCAAATTGTAGAAATGCCACAACATCATCCAGAAAATAATAACACGCCAGATAGAATCTGACTAGATACCGTACAGGACGCATCTTCCAATAACACAAGCACTAGTTTTGACACACAAAGTGTTGTTCACGAGAATGTAATTACGTTTGACGACATCAGAGACACTCTTTTGCAGGAAAAACCAGTTGTTCAAAAAATCATTTCACATCCTGTCATCGAAATTAAAATAGGTTCATCAAAATTTTCAGCAGTAATTGATTCCGGATCACCTATGTCAGTAATAAATGAGGAAACTTTTAACGAATGTAACAAAGAGAACACTTATCCCACATTACCTTTAGGCAAAACCAAAGTGAAAGGAGCAGTATCGAGTAAAGGAGTAGACGTTAAATTACAGACGCATTTATCATTTTGTATTGGAGGTCATACATTTCACTCAAATTTTTGGATTGTTCCCTTATTGACAACAGACGTAATTTTAGGTACTAATTTTCTCGTACAACACGACGCAGTGGTTGATTTTCAAAATTCTTATTTAATGTTGAAGGACGAAAATGTACAATTAGCTTTAGAGTTTCAGCATTCTTTATCTGCGGAAGAACAAACAATTAATCGCACAGAGGTCATCTCCGCAACACGTAACATAGACTGTAATTCCGCATTGTTCACAGACACGTACGTACAGAACTACAATACTCCAGACGAAACTGACTACGACGTAATGCAGATGATTTCTGACAAAGTTAAACAAAGCAGTGCAAATACAGATGACGAACGAACGCAATTACACAAAATTCTTTTGCAGCAAGCTCCAGTTTTTGACAACATTCCTGGTACTATGTCCGGATTTATGTATGAATTTCAAGTGAAACAGCACGATACATTTAAAGCAAAACATTATCCGATTCCATATATTCATAGAGAACAAGTTAAAAAAGAGTTGCAGGATATGCTCGATCAAGGAATTATAGAACCAGCAGTTAGTCCGTACATAAACCCGCTGCATATTGTTAAGAAAAAAGATGGCTCACTTCGCCTCGTACTTGATTCACGTCACATTAATGACATTATTATTAATGAAACCGATCGACCACAGACACTGGAAGAACTTCTACAAAAATTTCATGGTACTGCTATTTATTCTACATTAGATTTGAAATCGGGATTTTGGCAAATTCAACTTCATCCAAATTGCAGAAAATATACAGCTTTTCTCTGTTTTGGTGACTGTTATCAGTTTTGTAAATTACCATTCGGCTTAACTATTTCTTCTGCAGCTTTTATTCGCGGTTTGAACACAATACTTCCGACAGAACTTAAAGACAGAATTACGACGTACGTAGATGACATTCTTATTGCAGAAGCTAACTGGACTGAACACAATCTGATTTTAGAACAACTGTTGCAAACCTTTCATGCACAAGGACTTACAATTAATCTCAGTAAATCGCATTTTGGCAAAACTTCTATAAAATTTCTTGGACACGTAATTTCAGCAGAAGGCATCGCGCCTGATCCAGAAAAACTTCAAGCTCTACGTGACATTACTGTTCCCACAACGAAGAAACAATTACGCAGTTTTTTGGGCTTGATTAACTTTTTTCGCAAATTTATTCATCATTCTGCGTTAGATACACCTAGATTATGCCAATTAACAGGTAAAAACACTATTTGGTCATGGGATAAGCAAGCACACTCTGAATTTATGAACCTGAAACATGCTTTGTTGAATGCTCCACTTTTATCGCACCCAGATCTTACCAGAAATTTTTCCATTGCCACCGACAGTTCCAACACAGCTTTAGGCGTACACATTTTTCAGGAAATTGAAGAAGATGGCTCTACAGTAATTAAAAACATCGCATTTGCAAGCCGCATTTTGTCACCTGCTGAGCGAAATTATTCCGTCACAGAATTGGAAACGTTATGTGTTGTATGGGCTTTTACGAGATTTCGGCACTTTCTTTATGGCAGACATACCACCATTTATACAGATCACAGAGCTATACAATTCTTACTTTCGGCTAAATTTACTCATGATAGATTAAGCAGATGGAAACTGTATTTACAGGAATTTAATTTTACGATTGTTTACATTCCCGGCACACAAAATGTAATAGCAGACGCACTTTCTCGTTCTCTCAGCAACAATCAGCAAGACGTAGCAACCAACTTCTGCAAAGCAAATTTCAGTGTCATGTACATTCAGCAAGTAGCATTTGAAAATTTTATTTCCTCGTCATTACAGGACATAGCACGAGAGCAAAGCAAAGACAATGTGTGGAAAGAAATTAAACACCTTTGGCAAGATAAGAATAATGTTACGATTAGGAACCACTACACTGTACGCAATGACATTCTGTTTCGCCGTTCTCATCCAGACAGCAACAATTGGTTATTATGCATTCCTGACGAACTGGTTAACAAATTAATTTGGTATACTCATTTAAGCTACGCACATTATGGAGCTAGAAAATGTTTTCTTATACTGAGACAGAACTGTTATTTTGCCAGCATGGAAAAACGTATACGACGAGTTTTAGCGTCATGTAAAATTTGCCAGAAAGCTAAGTCTGACACAACTTCACATATTCCTCCATTATATCCCATTTTACCTGTTAAATTAAGACATATGGCCGCAGTAGATATTTTTGGTCCAATTCCGAGAACTAACAGAGGTTTTTGCTACATCTTTGTCGCTGTTGAACTCACTTCAAAATTTGTTACTTTCACTCCGTTACGTAAAGCTACTGCCAAAACTGTTTCGAAAGCATTTGTAAAGCATTTCTTATTTCATGTAGGGCATGTGATGAAAGTAATTTCAGATAATGGATCACAATTTCGTTCTGCTATATGGACACGCATGTTACGAGCTAGAAACATTTCTCCGATTTATATATCCAAGTACCACGCTTCTTCGAACCCTTGTGAACGATTAATGAAAGAAATTGGTAAACTGTGTAGAATATACTGCCACAAAAGACATGTTAATTGGGACACACACATACACTCATTCCAAGATGTAATTAATTCCATTCCAAATGAATCCACTATGCTATCTCCGTCTGTTATACTGAAAAACGTTGAACCACCAAACAAAATTAAAGAATTAGTAACATTTCCTACATCTCGTCGATTACGACACCATGAAATAATTGACATTGCGCTGAACAACATCAAACGTGCCGCAGAGCGCCGGAGAAGACAGCAAAAACAGGTTTGTAGACGCCGAGACTTTCACGTTGGACAGAAGATATTAGTACGTACACATTATTTATCCAGCAAATTAAAAGGTAAGTGCAGTAAATTTGAACTTCTATATGCAGGTCCATATCGGATTCGCAGCATTCCTCATCCCAATGTTGTACACGTCGAAACTTTGAGAACCAGGAAAAGTAAGGGGAACCATCATGTGTCAAACATTAAACCCTTTATAGAATGAAACCACTTTACGATGTAACATGTTATGAGGCCATTTACACATATTATGACCACTTATGCAATTATATTCACATGACTAATTACTGATGATTATCGTATTTTTTTGGCAAGTGCCCGGCAAGGTAAGGTTAGCAGGTCGCTCTTCTTGTCGTTATACACTAGACCGTGCATATTTTCCAGATGAACTTACGCATTTTATGAATAATTATGCAATTCTCTGTAATGACGCATTAATTTTATCAAATTCTCTCTCCATTGAAGTCTTTAATTATCGCCTCTATTAACTACACAACATACAAGCTGAACACAACGAATGTCACATTTTGTCTTTCTTATGTATGTACGATGTTTTCATGTTTTGTTTATATGCATTGTGAACTAGTTAAGGTATAACACACACCATTTGACTTTGACATTTTGCCTTGTGATATCTCAACATCGTGACTGTTTTACATTTTCCTTTTTTGCTGCTGCATTATGATATTCTCTGTACACTTTTTGCCTTTAAACACTGTCTATGCTTTGAGATATTACGTTTCCTGTCATCTTATGCTGTATGCTTAATTGAGTCACCATTAACCAGTCACTATTTAATGGGTATATGATTTAAATGCAAGACATTAATCTTTGTTCATCAATTTCAGAAAGAAATGATGCGTTAAGGAAATAAATTAAACAGAAATGGGAATTTCACCTACGGAATAAACGAAAGAAGATGCAATAAACTAATGAGGACGAGTAAATGGATCAGAATTAACAAGCATTAACAAGAATATACTATACACATCGCAGAATAGCAGTCTTAACTAATTTTTTCTTTCAGAATACAAAGCGATTGATGCAAGCTGTCAGACAGAACTACACATCTTAGTTTTAAGTGATGAAATATGCTAGGGATAAGGAATAGTTGTGTGATGAATAATGAAGTGATTTTTTGCAGATGATAATTAATGCTGACGAAGAATAATGATGAAGAAGATGGTACTATGAATAATGAAGTTTTTGTTTACAGGTGATGATAATGATGGAGTTATGATGATATGAATAATGAAGTTTTTCTTTACAGATGAGGATAATGTTGAAGTTATGTATTTATGCTATGTAGTTATTTAAGTATTTGTTGCAGTTTACTTTGACAGCAGGTGTTATATTGCGTAGTAGGATGACTGAAGGTTTTGGAAAGGACAGCTATGGAACACATATTTTTTATACACATTTCACTACCTGTTAATTCGAAGTTCACTACTTTTCAGCATAGTCTGCGTTTCTTCTTTCAGCTCAATAATCCATTTTGTATTTTTTCTAGGAGAAGCTTTTCATGATACTTACTAAACTTGTTACTTATTATACCTGTTCTAGTACTTGCAATTTATTTTTTTTTTTACCCATTTGTGTCTATCATTTATAAATGTGATAACCTTGCTACAGCTGACTCATGACGAATGACGTTACACATTTTTCATTTATAGGAACAACCTAGAATCAATTTTTTCTCCTCTTTTTCTTCTTGCTTTCCCTTATAATTACCCAAGCAATGCATTGCTAGCACAAAAAAAAAAAAATGTATTACCAGTCCCAAATAATGTCACTAGTTTATGATAATTCTGCATAATACTAATTAGCTCTGAATAGTATGTCACTTGAATAATGACTTCTTATTGTAATGAGACTACTTATTATGCCCATGATTCTTAATGCTATGATTGTAATTAACTGATTTTTAATAATGACTTGTTAATTCGATAATTGATGGCCGCTGAGTGCCGATAATTAGTGTCACTTAATGAATTATGTATTAATTACGTCATTAATTAGCTACTGTATTCAATAATGACTTCATGTTTTTAATAATAGGCCACTGAGTGCCAATAATTAATGTAACTAAATGTTTTGTTAGTAATTATGCCATTAATTAGCTTCTGTTTTCAATGAAGACTTCTCATGATAATACTGAATGATGATAAATATTTTGTACTAATCAATAATCGCTAGCCACTGAGTGCCAATAATTATTTGTAAATATGTCATTTGAATGAGGAAAAATGTTTTGTAATACTCAATACTTGATGGCCATTGATTGCCACTCTTGCCTGTAAATTAATTAATGAACATTTTTCTGTAATACTACATTCATGGTACAGAAATGTTCAATAACTGAGCTATGTATGCCGCATACTACTTATGTAATCACTAATCAAGGCTTGTCTGTTAGTTAATGTCCTTCACCTTCTGAGCTAACTACCCTGACTTACTGTAATATCTTTTTGTCCTGTACATCCTCCCGATCATGGAGCACTATATTTGGTTTTTGCACTAATTCTACGTTGGTGTGCCTCTTAAGAGCGTGGTGTTGACACGACATGCTGTCCACCACCGTAAGCGATGAAGACGTTATTATGGTCCCACTGTTTGGTGTACCTGATGTACTGCCAAATGATAGCATGGAATAATACTACGACGTTTCACTGTCTTGATACACTGATAAATACTTCTGGGAACGGAACTGCAGATTGTATCACTTAGTTGTGATTCTGTGGAAAGATATGGACTTTCAGTGCAGCTATGTGCAAACTAAAGTGCTATAACCATGATGCAATCCTTTCCTTTCCCATCCCAAGAGTGAAAATCATTTTTTGCTAAAATCATTTATGTTCATGGCCTATACAAGTTTCTCGATTTGTTGAACTCTAGTGCGAGTACACTTATGTCACCTGTCGACACGATTTTTTGCTATTATGTTTATTTATTGTGAAAATACTAAAGACATTTTTTGATTTGTTCTGAAGTGCAGTATGTGTGCACTCTTGTCATTTATATTGTATATACTTTTGTGATTTGATGATTTTTTCTACTCTTGCGTTTATTTGTTATAAAAATGTTCAAAAGTTTTCAGTGCATGTGCACTTATGTGAATATGTTTTCAACTGAACTACAGTGCCTGTGCACTCTTCTCAATTTTCGATATGATTTGTGTTCATTCTGTATACCTTTTATGATTTATGTCATTTGTTACTCTTGTATATACATTTCGTCTTTTACTGATATGTTCTCCACTGCAGTGCATGTGCACTCATGACACTTGTCAACATGATTTTTTTTTTTTTGCCTGTTATGAAACTGCTAAAGAATTTTTCAGTGTGTGTACACTTTGTTATCTGTCAAATAATTTGTATATACATTTTTCCTGATTTGTTTTGTACTTATATTTTGTCTTGTCTGTAATGTTTTGTAATCGGTGCATGCGCACAACATTTAATTCATGTGATACATCTAAATATTTTGTAAATGTTAATTAATTAAAAGAAAAATTTGTTACGATGGCAAGTCCAAATGACTCACCATCGCTGCCAAATTTTTGCCCCCCCAGTGGAGGGTTATGAAACACGTATGTTGTGCGGCAGCGATGCTGAGACATTGTAGAATCTCTGACCAGAGCAGTTGCGCTCGACTCGCAGTAGCGAGCAGTCAGTCAGTGTGCAGTAGTCAGTCCTCAGTAGTGCTAGGAGTCTGTGAGTAGTGGTAGTCCAGAGCAGACGGCGGGCGTCGGCACAGCAATGGTCGAGATTCAGGATGAGGTATAATTTTATTAAATAAGTATTCATGCAGCTTTGCGCTCATCACATAATCTAATCTATATTCGTTGTAATTAATTTTCAAATCGCCCCAATAATAATCTGATTTCAAAGCAATTTTTAACTAAACAATGATTCGAATTCCTTCCATTTCCTTTAAAGAAAATTTTCAGTTAACTTCAAAAAAAATTTAATTATTGCGATGCATCTCCTCGTGGCGCAGAATAAGAGCAGATATTTCACATGCAGTTATACTAAGGTAAGAAATTAATCCTGATTTCGAACAGGGCCACAAAGACCGACATTTCGGTTTAAATTGAGTTTTGATTAACACTGTACCTTCATTGTCATGGGATCATGTTTCATTATTTTATGGGAAGTTATACTTGGATCAGATTGCTAATTTTTGTTTAATTGTCTTTGTCATTAATATTTTTGCGGGAAGGTTACGCTTGGTTCCATTTCTATTAAGTATTGTCCTTTTAAAATTTCTGTGGGAAGGTCACACTTAGCTGTGGCTTCATTTCTAATAAATATTAATCTTTTTTAAAATTTTTGTGGGGAGGTTACACCTTTGCTCATTACACTACGAAACTAGACTGATCTTCCATTTAATTCCAGTCAAATACTTGCCACCGTCATTCTGCAGTTCTGCATTACGATAAATGATTCTGAATTGTTTTCAGTACTCAACTCAGTGTATCAGACATGCTTTTATTAGATGACAGATTACAACTTCGGTACTCTTTAGGTTCACCTGCATTTTTTCCCTTGTAATTTACAATATACGCATTAGCAGTCGTTGCAACGTTCAAATTCGAATTCCGTCGAAGACTATTTTCGCGTACTTTTTCAGGTGGTGTGTCAGCTTCCGTCCCGCACGCACGACCTTGAATTTTTATCCGAATGATGATTCACCTGGGATGCAAATTATTGTGCCCCACACCTGTAATTGAGTCTTCCACGCTTAGCTTGGGCGCCCATTTATTCAGGTAACGAGCGGATCCTTATCGAATCATGTTTATTAGCCAAACCTGTTTGCTCAGCAGTCCAGTCTTAGTTTTCAGTGTTTAACGAGGTAGTAACATGTGAATTCACTTTTGTGATATTGCAAGGTCTGTTCTCTCGGAATCAATATCATTTCATTACTCGGTGGGACTCATATATGTTTATTGGGACATATACATGTTGAGTGGCCGGATAAGAAAAATTTGCTGTTCGTGTTATCACTCACGTAACAACAGTTCATTGAATCTTTATGTAAAGTTACGTGAATGAATATAACTGGAAAGAAGGGAAGTGAGCCCTTTAGACAAACCTCAAAGAATATTGTGGAATACGAGGCACTCTTCCTTTTGTGTTTTGTGGACTTTTCATAACTAGAGCAACTTCTTTGATATTTCGTCAAAATGTACCTTTCCCAGCCATTGTTTCTGAAGCGGGAAAGTATTTCGCAATTAGTGAAACAAGCTTTACCGAGAGAAAGAGCTAAAATTTTGCTATCAAACCTTGGTGAATCAGAATCAAATGGTTCAAATGGCTCTGAGCACTATGGGACTTAACTTCTGAGGTCATCAGTCCCCTACAACTTAGAACTACTTAAACCTAACTAACCTAAGGACATCACACACATCCATGCCCGAGGCAGGATTCGAACCTGCGACCGTAGCGGTCGCGCGGTTCTAGACTGTAGCGCCTAGAACCGCTCGGCCACTCTGGCCGGCGAATCAGAATCGATTTTTCTAAAAATTAATTACGGAGCGACTCTTTCTGTGTGAGTTCTAGAGCCCATTACACCATTTTACAAATCTACAAGATTTTCCAACACACAAAAGACAACAGAACTGGCTTGCAACGACAAAGAAATTTAACATGTTTTGATTGTCAGTACCATTCCTAAGTATTCTAAGAAGTCCAGTCAAGATTTTCCTTTTCTGATGTATCCTTTTGATAGTTCTACTGAGATCTTTCCAACAGAAACATTTCCCGATTATCTGCTTAAGCAAGTTCAGCTTTCGTTTGAGCCAACGGAAAACATCCAAAATGGCAATATTGGAGCTTTAGGCTATAAAACTCGCATAAATCCTATAACGTATGACATCCCAGGGCTATGATCTCTTATGCAACTTTTCGAAATGTCCGTAAGAAGGGCGAAAAATTTCTAGCTCAGTACGCTGCATCGTTTGCGAGAAACCCTTGTGATAACACAACATGACGGAGATTGTGGTTTCACATTATTTTATACAAATGGAATGCATAGCTGCTGTCGTACCTCAGCGGTATCGTTGTAGTTCCAACTACCATATATTTTGTGTTCGAACTCGAACAGTTCCGGAATTTGAAAAAAGAAACTTTATTTGAAATCACAATTGCAATTTCTTCAAAATTTTTTCCTTGGCCGGCAATGTATTCTTCTGAACGCTGCATCACATGATTGCGAATATATCCCGCGTGTTATGTTTAGTTGTAACTTTGGCTCTTTGGAATACCGTTGTCAATTGAAATACGAATTCTGTTCGATTCATGCCGTAGCCTCGACAGCTATTTCAATGGTGATGCTTTCGCTACAAAATAAGGCACACTCTCTACTACGTCTGATATTATTATGTAATTTATTTTCGATGTACTTTACCACCTGTCCTGCAATTATGTCGCGTCACAGAGTTAACTAGCGTCTTCGTTTCTGCTTAAGATGGATAAGTTAACATTCTGACACAATGCTATTTAGAGTCAAAATCGAATGACGCATGGAATATTAGGCAAAAATGATGCACTTACATCCTATACTGATTGCGTGTGTACGTGTGTTTTGTGTTTGTGTGATTGGGTAAACGCACAGCATCGTACTGAATGTCGCGTCCTCGTTTCTCGTCACGCCACGATCCTCATGTGTGTCGCCTCACGAGGCGCGCCCCTGCTTGCGCAATACGCGAATCTCTTAGAGGCAGCCGCAGCCGTCCCACTCCGTCCTTGTGTCTGCAGCTACCGACGCAAACTGCAAGGACAAAAGTTCTCTCGCGCCTCCAGCTATACGGACGCATTCGCAAGCCTCACTCACTTAAACACTTGGACTTCATGCGCCGTTGCAATAGCTACATTACACTCTTAATGCAGGTACTCAGGTTTATCTTCGCAATTCATAATGTCTCCAACCGTTATTTCTGTCTCTGAAAGTTTACTTCCACCCATGATTATACATATTGCTTTCCTTGTCCTCCCTCGCACTTCTCCATGACCGACTCTTCATCCTTTTGTCCTTCTCTCTGTCTCACTCGCTCTCTCTCTCTCTCTCTCTCTCTCTCTCTCTGTCTCTCTGTCTCTCTCTCTCTCTCTCTCTCTCTCTCTCACACACACACACACACACACACACACACACATACATACATGTCGTGAGCAAACATCTACTAAATGAGGAAGAAACTGAGTAGAATGGGGAAAAACAAAACAACATCTGTGGTCGGAGTCATCCGCGGCGCCACACATGAACAAAATCGTTTCCAGTTGTCGAAAGCTCGACAGTTTTATTCGAAATGACGAAGCATCCAAACTGAGAAGAGTTTATTCAATAATACTTTTTATACCATATCTAACGCAGAGCGGGAGAGGTTCATGAGTTTCTAATGAACGTCAAAATAGTGGTATCTCTAAATTAGTAGGTTTTGGAGTTTCTCATATATTTAATACCTCAGTATAACAGTAGAATATAGGAATACAATCTTTGTTGTATCATTCCTGCCACAGTTTGCCAAAATGTTGAAATGTGTGTGAATTCCGAAGGAACCAAACTGCTGAAAAAATGGCTCTGTGCACTATGGGACTTAACTTCTGAGGTCATCAGTCCCCTAGAACTGAGAACTACTTAAACCTCACTAACCTAAGGACATCACACACATCCATGCCCGAGGCAGGATTCGAACTTGCGACCGCAGCGGTCGCGCGGTTCCAGACTGTAGCGCCTAGAACCGCTCGGCCATCCCGGCCGGCGTACCAAACTGCGGAAGTTATAGGTCCCTAGACTTACACGCTACTTGAATAACTTAATCTAAGTTATTCTAAGAACAACACACACAATCATGCCCGAAGGAGGACTCGAACCTCAGGCGGGAGAGGCCGCGCAATCCGTGCATGGCGCCTTAAACCGCGCAGCCACTCCGCGCGGTACACAGTTTGTCCCCATGCTACAGATTCGGCGATAAGATCTCCCCTGAAGCTAAATCCAGTACTATTTCAGATAGTGTTAACTGAAATTAGTCATAAGGTGGATGATAGCAGATTATTTATTCAATCAACTCGGCCTTGACTTAAGCATAATGCTTTTCCAGAGACAAAATTTTCCACTATTCCTGAATAGAATGATTAAAACCCGCGTATTTCCCAAATAAAGCAAGTAAATACATAATGCGGCGTTAATACTATTATTTGTATAGTACAGGTTATCTAATTCTGTATGTTTCCTGTTTACACTGCAGTAAAGTGCAAGATTACGGATAGAAGGGTCTCTGATCGATTCCTCGTAAGTGCTAGGATTTCCATCTATCTCTTACTTCGCCACTAGTAATTTTCGTGAATGTGAGAAATGCCGATCATCGCCGTGATTTGGAATCAAATCTTAACCTGTATGTCCTCGTATAGGTGGATGGATGAGTCAGTTCGAAGGTCGGAGGAAAGCATCAGCATACAACCTCAAATACGAATAGTACCATGCCTAGCAAAACACCGTAGTATTCTAACCAGCCTTTGTGTTGATGATACCCATGCTTCTCAGTGGAATGGGAAGAAGACCTAATAACTGTTATTGCCTGAAGCACCCTCTGTCATGCACTTCATAGTGGTTTGCAAAGTATAGACGTTGATGTAAGACGACAAAAATTATAGATATTGTTCGCAAAATTGTCGGCAGAAGAAAATAATCTCAGATCAGCAGGACAAGAACGATCCGCTTCACTCTTGATTACTAGCGACACAAAAAAAGAAAAAAAAAACATACTTGCAACTCCCACACACATTCGCACTGATCGCTTATGACATGCAAATCTAAATTTGCGGTGAACCGTAAAGAACGGTCAGACACCACAACGACCACGTCGAATCGTGCTAAACGCTTTTCCTACTCGCCGTATTCAATAGAAGAACGGAACGAATGACTTCATCAGCGATGACCATCCTCCACGCAGACATGCTGCCTTACGTAAGGTAATTTCCGCGAAGATGAGCTCATGGTGACTGAAACGTCCCCCAGTGAATCCTGTAGTTTTATACTTGCGTCTCCATTGTTAGAACCAGTAGTTTCTTGGGACATTTATCGAGCTCCGTCTATATTTAGATCAAGTTTCGTTAAATCGATGGGGGGTAGACGCGACAGAATTATGTCGCAGCTACTGATAACACACGAGGTGAGCATAGGAACTCTTTCTTCTACTTACGTTAATAACCTTACCATAGCAAGAAGTCGATATTTTACCTAAAGTACGTATTTTAGTTTCTAGTGTCTTGATACAGAAGACAATGCTGAACTGCAAATGCAAAGCAGAAATGTATTGAATCATTCCTTATTTCTTTGTGAAGTACAGGCGAACGTAACCAAGCGTGTGAACTAATGATCTGTAAAATGCGATGGCGTCATTAAAGTCAAAAACCCATAGCCCAGTATCATAGTATTCGTTGTTTAGCTTAACGTTAGGATCGTTGGAGCCCATTTTTCTGACACTAACGGAAACCTCAAGAAATTATCCTAATACTCGCTTTCCCAATGTAGAAATGAATGTTGAAATACGCTATAAAATACGTCAATAAAAAGTTAATTAAACGCTAGCATTCAGCGCAAAGTAAGCGGTATACGACACGTGCAGCACTCTGCGAGTAATCTTTATGGAGGCGTGCTACAATTAAAAGTAATAATATCTTATACGCTGATAGGCACGAACTGCCGCAATCCATCCATAATGCGAAAAGAACGCGTGACACAACCCTGTGAATGAAACTTAAGCTTAACGTCGATATCGAAGCCATTACAGACTGAGAACTCACTTGCAGAAGGCTGAAATGAAGGGTGTGTAGTAGAAGCACTATTGTGGTAGATCCTGGAAGTGATTTAAGAAATCCATTTGTTCATTTGCACGAATGGCCGAGTGTTTACACTTTTTGTCAATCTGATGTTAGGATGATAATGAAACGTGCAGGTAAACGAAAGTGGAACGACACAGAAGTGACAACACAGATGGTTCAGTATACATTTGCCTTGTTGGCTGGCGTAACTGACGTTCAAATGGTTCAAATGGGCCTGAGTACTATGGGACCTGAGTCCATCAGTCCCCTAGAACTTAGAACTACTTAAACCTAACCAACCTAAGGACATCACACACATCCATGCCAGAGGCAGGATTCGAACCTGCGACCGCAGCAGCGCGGTTCCGGACTGAAGCGCCTAGAACCGCTCGTCCACAGCGGTCGACTTAACTGACGTTAACGCGATACCATTGATGTAGGTATACCTTCTCTTGTAACGCTTTTCAGGCCATATGCTGTAACACGACGCACTGTAAACTGGGCTGAAGTAAGTGATTGTTTTGGTTTAGTGTCGCGGCTGAATTGTATGCGCTGTCAGGTGGCTGGAGGGATTGGTGGTCGTGGATCTGAATGGCTGTGGAACTGCCAAATCTGCGTACTGCCAACGACGCCCACTATAAATACAGGCCGCGGCGCCTACGTAGTGATTCTTAACTGAGTGTTTAAAAGCACGCAAGCCCTCGATAGCACACGACGAAGTTAAGACAGCGAGTAGCTTTTCACTGACATATTGATTTCTCGTGGATTCTGCACACAGCTAAACGTTCACGAAAAATGGCGGACAAGGTGACTAGTGTGACGTCACAATTAGGTTGCGGGGCCTGTATTTCTTGTGCACCCCAGCTTCCAGAATGTGAATCCATGTCCGCCCGGCCACAGGCACCAAAAGGTGAATGGTGCATCCAAATTTAAAACTGCATTATGATATAAATAATTGTAAAATAAGGCTGGTGGCCGGTCTAAGTCGTTAACTGACATAGATGCTACGGATTTTCGGGTAAAGAGGCGTCAAACTTCAGTTAGCCGGCTGCCACATTGCCTCTCTCTCAATATTATGGATGAAGATGCAGAGGTAAGACTACGTCGGTTTGAGTAATGGTAGACCAGTTCGCTTTTGGAACTTCGAAGTTCTTCCGAGAGGAAGAGTTGGGGACTGTGCAAAATTTTACGTGTGCATTACAATGCAGCGTAGACTTATAAGGGTTGCAAGTAAATTGAATGTCTTAATTTTGTTTGAATAAATTGAAGTGCTGAAGTATATTTAAATTTTATAATCGATTATTTAATATCACAAGGACTAAAATTAAATGAAAAAGCTTGTGGACTCAGTGGAAATCAAACCCGAGCTGGTGAGTTTAGGCTTAACCACACTCACCGACTTAGGATTACGGCAGCTGTTCCTTAATACCCTTGCACAGTACGTTACACAGAGTTTCAAAGGAAAAGGCCGAGGTAGTATTCTGAGCAACGTAGCACCCGTAGTGCCGAAAGAGATGACATCGGATTGGAGCACGCGAAGTTGAAACAGACATCTGCGTCCCTTCTCCGAGTTGATCGTAGTGGGGCTAACCATGATTTCAGCACCTGACACTGCTTTCGAGTTATCTCGGAGAGAGCGCTTAAAAAAAAAAAAAATGTTTTCGGCCATTTTATTTGCATACTAGCAGGCATTCGAAGAGAAATGGTGACGTTTTAGGGCGTTTTCTGGATCGCTTTCTAAGGGAAATGCCATAATATTACTGTGATTTGTGGCTGGCATTCGTAGAGAAATAGCACAATTTTAGAGCTATTTTTATCGTGTGCACATTGGCACATGATAACTGGCCGCCACTGGAGACAACGGTCTGAATATTTGTACATATTCTGCGATAGTTCAGTGGGAGTTAGAAAAATCTATAACAGTCAGTACTCTGATTTTATTCCCCCAGCAGTTCAGTGGAACTTGTATTTATCGTAGGTTAAGCTGGAGTGCACTTGGCGTTATCTGCAATGTGTCTAACTTTAACTCAGTTAGCTAGTGGGACTCTATTGATTTGAACGCCGATCAGCAATTAAGTTCATAACATCGCATGTTTATTACTCTTTAATTTTCTTGTGATAGTATTGAAGTGACTTGGAACAATTTAAGCAGTGAAAATTTGCTGTTTTTCTTCCTTTTTTTGTTATATAACTGCCGGCTGGGTGGCCGAGCGGTTCTAGACGTTACAGTCTAGAACCGCGCGTCCGCTACGGTCGCAGGTTCGAATCCTGCCTCGGGCATGGATGTGTGTGATGTCCTTAGGTTAGTTAGGTTCAAGTAGTTGTAAATTCTAGGGGACTGATCACCTTAGGAGTTACTCATAGTGCTCAGAGCCATTTTTGTTATATAACTCGTCTTCCAACCAGTATTTTGGCGGCTCGTGTTAAGTTCATTTCGCGTAACGATGTCATCTGGTTGAATCACCAGTTTTTACTCAGTATGTGTGATGAAGAATAATAAACGTTACATCGATCTTTGGCAGTTTTTAGCTGGGGAACGTTATTTAAATCGCGGCACCTACATCCAGTCTAGCAACATTTCAATCTCAGTTACATCAGGAACAGTTTTATTGTTTTTATTGACTAAAGCGACATAAATCTAAGGGTAGTTATCATCACCTGGGCAAACAGACCAACATCGCTGCCAAAGTTTAAACGTTTTAAGACGCAATCTTTTGGGCTCCTTATCTTCTCAAAGAATTTTCCACATTCAGCAAATTCATCCTGCAGATTAGGAACGACAGTGGGACTATGATAGTTTGTTAGGAACTCCCAGTTGGATGTTGCCTGTGGAGTTGGCCTCACTGTGCATGTCTACATAATACAAGTTACATCACGTATGTGGTGGACGTATGTCTGGTAACACTACACTCGGCTTCTTTCCTATTCCTTTCTCGTGTACTAAAATTACTTGTCACACCTGTTGGCGAACTCTGCTGCGTCAGACAGAACCGCTGCGCATCGCTATCAGCAGTCTGGTAGCGGAGACGGGGTCTGTCGCCGGCCAAACACAGGGCGCGCTGCTGGTTCGCGTTGCAGCGCACTGCGGCGGGCGGCAAGCCGTTTGATGTCCCGCACTGTGTGTGTGCATGTATGTGTGAGGGGCGGGGAGCGCCCTCCTCAGCGAAATACTCGTAATTAGCGGCCGTGTCCACGGGCCGTGGTGCACCCACAGCACGGCCGCTTTGTACAGCGCGTCCACCTGCCACGTGGGCGGCCACGCGCGCAAATCGTGCTCGTGCTCGACTCTGAGGCGGCGCTGCTAAACGCCCGCGCCAAAGAGAATCACCGCGAGGGCACACACGCAAAACAGAGAGCATCCCCTGGCCTCTAGACCGGTGACTCCCAACCTTTCTGAGACGGCTACCCCTGAGTACCGATATTATCTTGTATCCTGCCCTCACCCCCTTTCTCCGTTTCCAGCACCAACATTTGGCCTAAGTAACTACAGAACTAAAAACTATTTTTTTGGCACACATTTATTTTTAAAAGGATGGAACAAGAATGGTATTTACTAAATCTATAACTTTGCCTCCGCTGTTTTGCAACAGATGGCAGTAGCGGCAAGTCGGGGTCCAGGTGTAGGTCTTGTCACGAAAAAACTTAGATATTTGTAAACACACCGCCATCAAAATATTAATCTATCTGTGATGGTATCATAAAGGTTCAAATGGTTCAAATGGCTCTGAGCACTATGGGACTTAACTTCTGAGGTCATCACTCCCCTAGAACTTAGAACTACTTAAACCTAACTAACCTAAGGACATCACATATATCCATGCCCGAGGCAGGATTCGAACCTGCGAACGTAGCGGTCGCGCGGTTCCGAACTGTAGCGCCTAGAACCGCTCGGCCACTCCGGCCGGCGGTGTCATAAAGCTGCTCTCGACTGAACATATACAGGGTGAAAAGTATTTAAACCAACAAACTCTGGGAGGTTGTATGGGACATCAAAACAAATATTTTTCCCTAATGTCATTTTTTCCTATGAGGATTATTTAAACCGGTGAAGGCCGTATTACGCTCTTCAGTTGTAGGCAACTTCTGTTCACCAGTGTACTAGTGCATTGTCTCTGTTTGCTAATGGAGCCATACACCTGAAGTGAGTACAGTCATATGGTTGGTGCGTACTACGCAGCGCACCACAACGGACGAGCTGCACAGCGGGTTTATCAACAACAATATCCTAATCGTCGTATCCCGCATCATACGACCTTTGCTGCTGTCTACCAACGTCTGCCTGAGACCGGGCCATTTAGCAGATTACCTGGACAGGCATTCCGTCGCACGGTGAGAACGCTGCAATTTGAGGAAGCTGTCGTGCAGCATGTGGAGCGGGATCCTTCAATCAGCACTCGTGCAATTGCACGTAACATGGGGACGAAACAGACAAATATAAGAATAGTCCTTCGAGAGCAGTTGTTACGTCGATTTCACATACAGCGTGTCCACAACCTGGAACCAGTTGATTATCCACCCAGAGCAAAGTTTTCGCAGTGGTACCTGGAACAGTGTGAAAAGCATCGTACATATCCATCATCTGTATTGTTTACCGATGAAGCAACGTTCGGGCGTGATGGAGCCTTCAAAATGCGCAATTCGCATGTTTGGAGTGAGGATAACCCACATGCCACATTTACTAGCTCTCATCTAGTGCGGTTCTTCGTTAATGTGTGGCTCGGTGTTGTTGGGGACTGTTTAATTGGGCCTTATCTGCTACCTAGGTCATTAAATGGCAGGCACTATTACAATTTTCTCGCCAGAATTGCTAGAAGACGTTCCGCTCCCTACAAGACAACACATGTGGTTCCAACATGACAGGGCACCGGCACATTTCAATCGTCGTGTGCGTCGATTCCTGGACCGACGGTTCCCAGAACATTGGATTGCCAGAGGTGGTCTTGTACCATGGCCTGCTCGATCCCCAGATATGTCCGCTCTGGACTTTTTTGTGTGGGGAGATATGCGCAACCTTGTTTACGCAACTCCTGTCACATCAGAAGAGGATCTGGTTGTCCGGATAGTAGCAGCAGCAGGAACAATTCAGGATACTCCTGGGGTTTTTGCCTGTGTCAGACAGAACATGATCCGACAGTGTAACCTTTGTTTACGTGTCAGTGTAGGCAGTTTTGAAAATTTACTGTAATTGAAATTAGGTAGTCTTAATGTGTTGTCTCTTGGTCATAAGAAAATGGAAAAGTGTTTGTTGGTTTGATTATGTTGCCGCCAGAGAAATCTTCCTCTCTCGTTTAAATACTCCTCGAAAAAATGACATTGGGGAAATATATTTGTATTGATGTCACCTACAACCTCCCAGAGTTTGTCGGTTTAAATACCCTGTAGACTTACGAGTCCACATATCGCTACAGGTAAAAAGTATGTTTCTATTACATATGCAACAGACAGTAACACTTACCAGTAACCAGGTTTCTCCACCTCTGCAGCTCGTTGAATGAGTGAATCCCCTATACCCGGATGCCTCTTCTTGAGTGATTACCTATAACAAGAATGAAAGCAGATGAAAACGCTATTATCTGAGGTGAAGGAAAAGAACTTCCGCGAATATTAAATTTCTTTCATAGGCAACGTCTCCAATTCAGTATTCTGTGTCGTACGAAATGACTATGCTGTGACGGTGTGAAGTCTCTTCCCCGATGTGACTGTTTATACAGGGTGTTCGGAAACACATGTTGGAAATGACGTTCACGAACGGCTATACATGCCTGACCCCGCTTAATTTTGTTGGAAAACAAGTACTGCAGAACAGATTATGATAATCTTCCCAGGTACGCGGCTATTTCAGGTTTTAAGTCACACAGCGCACGTGGGAGACTGAGATGTACTACAGATTTTGCTGCACTCCAAAGAAGAAAGTCTGGTTGAGTCACGTCCGGAGTGCGAGGGGGACCACAGATTTATTGAGATTATACGTTCTCCCAAAAAGCTGTGCTGTTTGCTGTGTCCGCAGTAGCGACATTTTGTTGAAACTATCAGTCTTCCTCTACCTGGACAATGAAATCGTGGATGATTAAATAATAACGTTTACTGTTTACGGTTTCACCAAAGGTAATGGCTCAGTAATGTGCTATATACTGCTACCCGCACTCCAATTTTCTGGTCATTCGATCGCGTTTCAAGCGCAGTAGAAGGATTCTCTGTTGGCTATAATCGTGTGTGTGTGTGTGTGTGTGTGTGCGCGCGCGCGCTGACATGATCAGAGCTATGGAACTAGTCCTCGTCTGTACACAAGGTGACGTCAAGTAGAACAGCGGCATTACTCTTAAAAAGAGATGTAAACCATTTGCAGCAATGGTTTCACTTACGACGATCTGCGTCTTTCAATTCGTGCGCTGTTGTCACGCTATATGGGAGCAGTTTCAGTGTTTGTCTAAGCGCCTTATGTGCGGTGAGAAGACCGATATCCTTTTCTTGTGCCAATTAGGGCAATGATTTTACCAGGATCTGCAGCATAGAGTCAGAAATTTCCTACAACTTCTGTTGGTTTAGTTTAATTGGTCTTCCAGTTAGTTCGGAATCTAATACTGAGCCTGTCTCTAGAAATTTCTCCGTAAGTCGACACACCTTATAACGATGAGCTACGTCTGTTTCCGGGAATTTTTTCAGCACATGCCTCCTCCACTAACCTGTGTATTTGTTGCCTTGTCGAAACACATGTTCAGCAATAAAAATACATTCATCGGTTGAAAAAAAAAATGGTTCAAATGTCTCTGAGCACTATGAGACTTAACATCTGTCGTCATCAGTCCCCTAGAACTTAGAACTACTTAAACCTAACTAACCTAAGGACATCACACACATCCATGCCCGAGCAGGATTCGAACCTGCGACCGTCGTGGTCACGCGGTTCCAGACTGAAGCGCCTAGACATCGGTTGAAAGCTCCTTAATTTGCAAAGAAATTGAATAACTGAACACTACACGTCGCATTCGATAGCTTTCAGAGAACTGCGAATCTGCCAAAAAACGGTTGTACCAGCTTGTGTTCTACCACTTTTGTTTCTAACTTCCAACGTAATCTATATCCGCACTCCGCAGTCCTGAGCACAGCTGAAGTTTTCATTGCAGCAGAAATGTCAAGAGCTTTGTCTTGAGTTTAACCTAAACAAAGAGTGAAGCAGTCAACGCTCCTCGTAATGGCCGTAACACACAGGGAAGTGAACCAGTCTGTTTCGGAATCTGTGCAGAGTAAGGTGGATAGCTCGTATATTAATTTTTAGACTGTTTTTTGCACTCGAACTTGCTCTACATCTACATCCACATCTACACAGATACTTCGCAAGCTACGATAGTACCACTACTTGTCATTTCCCCTACTGTTCAACTTGCAAATAGAGCGATGGAAAAATGACTATCTGTGCGCCTCCATATGAGCCCTAACCTGTCGCCTCTTATCTTCGTGGTGATTTACTTGTTTTGAAATCTTTCAGTTGTTTCTCTACGCCGGGTATGCTTATTTCTGTGTCGTCCGTACGGCGTATGACCGGTGGTCAAATGACGGTATGGTTCTGGTATGTGAACAGTTTCTTGAACATGAAATTTAAAACTTTGGCTTTCGTTTTGCTTCCTTCAACTGCCATTGCTGAACTAATTCCCTACCTCCGCCTCAGGAACACAATTCACACACAATTAAAATATGAATAAACTTACTTTCAGTCTGACTGTTAGTGTTTTGTTATATCTTGAGCATCGGTTTCAAGCACTGTGACAGATCTTCAGATCTGTTAAAATTACAAACGCAAGCGGCAGCTGGTTATTAATCCTGATTTCACAGGACTACGATCCATCCGTGGTTTACTTTTGTATTTTTAACTTGTATGTTGATGGAAGGCAGTGCCTGACACCCTTAATCAGAAGATAATAAAACAGCGATCGACACGTCGAAAATAAGTGTCGCGAATAACTCCTTACTGAAAACTACGTCCAGAGTTGAAAACCAAAAAAAGGCGACCAGCGGAATTATGATTCATGATTTAAAATCAGCTGATGGACAAGACGTTCCTTATGGTATATGACGATTGCGACGACAGAAAGTATCTCTGGTAGCAGAATTAAAATGAAACAATTATGGTGTCCTATACGGAGGACTGGCCGTCATTAAGTGCCATTGCTTGGTAAACATCCAATCAAAAGACCACGGTTATGTAAAGACAATACCCTATTTACAGATTGTGTTCAGTGTTAAGTGCGTCGTAACATGCGACAACATTCAGCTGCAAAAACATTGTCTCATCGTTTGCAGAACATTGTGCGTTTCGCAGCTTGCTTGCGAGCTACGGGTCGGTTCGTCGACTGGAGCGGAGAAAGCGGCCAGCTGCTGGAGAAAGCGGTGGAACTGCTGGAGGCTGCGGCCAGGCCTCACGGTCAAGGTTGCTGGACCAGTTCTCGACGGCTGCTCGGAGGCTGCTGGCTGGTCCGCGCGGCCACTGACATCTCGCCGGGGCTGAGGCGGAGGTGTTTGCGGAAACGTATGAGTCGCTACTCCTATCGAGCCGTCGGTTCAGCGTCGGCTGAAGTCACCAGCAGGGAATTCTAATTCGTGTGTCCGTGTAAGACCGGGATGTGAAACTTTGAAAGTAGAAAACGAGGCGATTATGGCCTACTTTCTCCTGTAGCGGTCCACATCGGTATATGTATCCGAAATAATGAGCAATACATTTCTGGGGCTACTCTTTTAGCCAGTGCGTCTCTGATCCAGGTTTCCCATACCTTAGTCGCTCTTAAAATTGCAGCAATTCGTTCAGATCGTTGTACAGTAAGCTCTCCACTTCGCTTTCCCTACAGTCTCCCATCTTTAATGTCTACCAGTTCATTAAGACATTCCCCGTCCCCTAATAGCGGCACACCTCGCCCTGCTCTGCATCTCTATTGCAGAAGAAGTCCCATTGGCCCATTACATTCCGCATTCTTGACTATCATGTACTACTGCTGCCCGAGTAACAACTAGTCTTCCTTTCTTACTTCTCCATAGCCTCCGCACACTTTTCTGCTCTAATTTTAATAGTCTCCAGCTCCAAGACCTTACTGTCATCCCTCCTACATTACATTTTCCATATCTGATGGTTCCTGCTAACTCTTTCCCAACCACGAGTTCTTCCCCATCCACACGCTTCACGTCCTGTTTGACACAGAATCCTCTCCAAGCCTTCATTCGCACCAAAATGCCTTCGCTCTTAATTATTAGTAGGAGCTCACATCACCGTCATATCCATTGCTGCAGGGAATAGGTCTCATGAACAAAATCAAGTCATCCATCAGAATTTTCTTGTCTTCTCTCGATTTATTTCATGTCTTTGATTTTTTTTATTAATCAGAGGCTGAAAAACAGCATCCTGGGGGCTGACTGCCCCTGAAAAGGTGGAATTTTAATGCCAACTCAAAAAGTAAAGAATCTGTGAGGATACCTTCAGGTGACGTCAGACACAGTTCTCGTGAAGTTTATTTTATCGGGTATGCCATTGAAGTAGCCCTGCCGCAGTAAAGCAGTGATTTATCGCACAATGCTCCTCACAGACGTCTGTATTATTCCAACTTGATGCTTCTTGCTAGTAAAAAAAAAATAATACAATACTAAAGGATCGCTTGATGGAAGGTATTGTTAGTTCAGTTAACCTTCAGACCAGATGTGAGGAAACGCAGATCAGCAAATTGTAAGTAATTACTTTGTTTTTTTCTTTTTTTTTTAAATCGCGAAGTGAACTGTTTGATAATCTATAACTAACAGAACTGTATCGTTATAGAACCCACTGATGATGCCTTAGAACAGGAGAAGGCGAAACGCGTATGGGATAAATAAAGTAACTAGCAGCAGGAAAAGACAGTTTTATTTACGAAACAAATATTCAGTTAAATTTCTTTATGATTCTTACAATCACTCTCAGTCTGGAATTTGGCTCCATTAGTACTGCGTTATAAGTCGATCTCTAGGTAGATACCCATAGTATTTAAGCTTTTGGCTGATTCCAGTGATCTGTAGACAAGGTGTAGTCAGACAACAGGTGTTTTTTGGGTCGTAAAGGGGAACAGTTCGTGCTTCGATCTCGCTACACAATTTTTAGGTTCTTACGCAAACAGTACCATAAAATAGCAGCAGCTCCTGAGAATTGTGGCATTTGGCACTAACTTCTTCCTTTTTCCCTTTACTTCTGTTCACAAAATATTTCTAATCCTCACTGTGTCAGTCGCAAGGTCGGTAAGCAAGAGTGCAGCAGTAAATGTTGGTTATCATGTTGTCTGTAGCAACCTCTTACCTAGTTGGTATTAAACGTCGTGTCAGATCCTTTCTAAGGTATTAAAAATTGTACCGCCTTTCTTGTCAACATCGTAAATCTACCGCTAGTACAATGGAGACATGCTTGAAAAACAGAATTCTTTCCGATGATACCTGGATAGCTGGTTTGAACTCAGGCGTGAGAGGACAATTTCATCATCAACATATGATATCCTAGGTACGATTATGTGCAGTTTATGATTAGCATATTTTGCGCTGACGTCACTGGTTGAATACTAAACATCTCCGCAATGTTTCGTGATGTGACGGCAGGTGATAATCCGTTTATCACACGGTACCATTAAATTCGACAATCGCTCTGGTATCATCCGAATGGCTACAATATATCACGCAAACGGATATCATCCTGTCGATAATATTCCTGTGTGTGTCCTCTTTCTCTTCTAAGTATCGTTTTACTCTGTTTCTTCCTGCAGTCATCCAAGAAATCACAGACTCGACTGTGAACTACACGTCATAAAAATCCACACGACGTGGATACGAACACTGAGTAAGGGAAAGGGATGGTAGATCCGTATTTCACCATTATCTGTGAGGACCAGCAAAAATGAGTCATACGAGCCAGATCCAAAATAGTGCCATGAAGATGACTGAGATTTTGTACTCATGTTGACATTGAATAAAGGTTATCATACAAACCTGAGACGATAGAAGCGTTATTCTGAAGACTAACACTTGACTGGATCAGTAGGTCATTCAGCACGCATACGATTTCGACTTTGTGAAAAAGCTAAATCATTTTATGATCTCGCAGAATTCATTCTATTAATAGCCCGACTAGCGCATGTTAAAGTGCCGCTTCCGGGACCTGAAGGTGCGCCGGCCCCGGATCGAATTCGCCTGGCACATTAACGACGAGAGGTCGATTTTCCGGCCAGCCTGAATGTGGGTTATCAGGGGGTTTCCCACATCCCACTAGTTGATTACCGGGCTGGTACCGAAGTCCGGCCTCAGTTTCGTAACACACATACATATTGAAAACCTTTGCCCATCTTCACATAAATAGGACTACATAGACATGGCTGCGCAAATACATTCAATCCCATTGGGTGACAGAAAAAAAGGACTTCCGGTCAGCACTTAAATTAACCATGCCCTATTAGGTAATAACCATGCCCACAATGCGCTGACTGAGGACAGAGGCACAAGTAAAAGAGGAATTCCTTTGGCTGCTTGTAACTCCTACTGCTGGAAATCCCGCAGAGTTCGCTACACAGGGTGTAATCCGTATAAGTGCAGATATTTATTATGCGATATTTTAATACGAATACATGTTAACGTGTTTGCTGTTTTTCATATGCGTCAAAGAGTCTTTCCACAACCACGAAACAAACTTTACGACTTGATGTTTTCTGCGTGACTGTACAAGGGCCACGAAGTGAACGAGGCCTGGCATTATAGACTAACCGTTTTGCGTCTTTGTGTCCAAATGTCGACACCTGACCTGATGCCAAGGGGTAACACGTATTACTACCTTGCCCTTGCCTGATGTACTTGGGCTCCTAATTGCATCAATTACTAGTGTTCACGGTTCTAGGCGCTACAGTCTGGAACCGCGCGACCGCTACGGTCGCAGGTTCGAATCCTGCCTCGGGCATGGATGTGTGTGACGTCCTTAGGTTAGTTTAAGTAGTTCTAAGTTCTAGGGGACTGATGACCTCAGAAGTTAAGTCCCATAGGGCTCAGAGCCATTTGAACCATTTTACTAGTGTGCAGATGCAGTAAATACTGACGTAATGGTGTTCAGTGTACCGTTCTCAGACAAAAATAGAAATACCTGTACTTCTATCCGTTACACCCCATTTATACTGAAAGGAAAAGCGGTTAATGCTCATTTCTAACACCAACATTCCTCACCCACAAAGAAGCGCCAGCATAAAATGCTGATCGCCTCGCTGCGCCGACATTGCACGTACAGGGAAGGGTGTATTCACAGGCGCGTGTTTCGCGAGCAAAACAGTCGCACTGGCGGATCTCGGCGAGATGAAACAGCTAGCCGGGATTCAGATGCCGGAATAAGCGGCGGGGGAAATCTCTGTCGGAGAAAGTGCGCCCCGCCACGGCTAATTCCATCTGACGCGCGGCGCACGGCCGCCGCCCGCGCCTGCACCGCTGCGGTCGATGGCGGCCGCGTCTGCGGCAGTCTGCGGTTCGCAGACCCGCTGGCGAAAGCTGCACTGCTCCTGATGACGTCGCCTCGCAGCAGTAACCGGTGCCGCGTGCAACCACATTCCGTGGCCCGGTCGTACTATGTTCGCTGGAGGCAGAACTACAAGCACTACGCGTAGTGATTAAGTGTCAATTATTACCTCGTAAATAGAAGGTTACGTAATTAATTGCTTTTTTTTGTTTATTCGCAGGCACAGGGAGATAAATTGAAATCCCCGAGCTATGGCACCGTAGCACTCTGCTTGATAGAAAGAAAGAGAGAGTAGGATAGGTTAGGATAGGTTAGGTTAGGTTAGGTTAGGTTAGGTTAGGTGGTGGGCGGGAGGGGGGGGGGAGGGTGCAGCCTATCCGCACTTTGTCAGCGGGCTGCTACACTTTGTTTTGGCTCTCCTAGCGACGCGGTACGATACTGTGGCGCGCGAATTTCTGAGATGAAGACACGCACCTACAGAGTAACAAAAAAATAATTACGTAAGTTAGCTACTTTTCTGAGGGAACTTTGAGACAAAATCATATTCCCCCCCCCCCCCCCTCTGTTCCACTCGCGGATCGCGCGAGGGAAAAACGACTGTCTGAACGCCTTAGTACGAGCTCTTATTTCCCTTATCTTTGAATGATGACCATTACGCGATTTGAAAGTTGGTGGTTATAATATATGATCTAGATCCTCGGCGAAGATTGGATTTAGCCGGCCGAAGTGGCCGTGTGGTTCTAGGCGCTGCAGTCTGGAACCGCGAGACCGCTACGGTCGCAGGTTCGAATCCTGCCTCTGGCATGGATGTGTCTGATGTCCTTAGGTTAGTTAGGTTTAACTAGTTCTAAGTTCTAGGGGACTAATGACCTCAGAAGTTGAGTCCCATAGTGCTCAGAGCCATTTGAACCATTTGAAGATTGGATTTCGGAATTTAGTGAGCAGACCCATCCGTTTGGCGCGTCATCTATCTGCAAGTGTGCCCCACTTCAAACTTTCTATGAGATTTGTAATGCTCTCGCGATGCCTAAATGTACCAGTCACGAATCTTGCCGCTCTTCTTTGGACCTCCTCAATCTCTTGAATCAGATCCAAATGGTAAGGGTCCCATACAGACGAACAATAAGACTGGACGAACTAACGTATTGTAAGCTATTTCTTTTGTTGAAGGACTGCATCGCTTCAGGATTCTACCAATAAACCGCAATCTATAGTTCGCCTTACCCGTTACTTGTGTAATCTGATCATTCCGTTTGAGATCATTTCGAATAGTCACACCCAGATTCTTGAATGATATTACCGCTTCCAAAGACTGATCATTTATTTTGTACTCTTACATGAATGGGGATTTTGGCCTTGTTATAAGCAGTAGATTACACTTACTTATATTGATAGACAACTGCCAGTCACTACACCACGCATTTATTTTCTGCAAATCCTCATTGATTTGTTCACAACTTTCGTGTAATACTACTTTCCTGTAGACTACAGCATCATCGGCAAACAGTCTAAGCTCTAAGGCCTCTGTCAATACTATCAACCAGATCGTTCATGTAAATCGTGAAAAACAGAGGACCCATCACGCCGCCCTGGGGCAAAACTGAAGTTATTCTTGTTTCTGTTGAAGTTACCCCGTTCAGGACGACATGCTGATCCCTGTCTGTTAGAAAACTTTCTATCCAACCGCATACGTCATTGGATAGACCGTAAGCGAGCACTTTTTGTAGCAAGCGACAGCGCGGAACTGAGTCGAACAGCTTTCGAAGGTCGAGAAATATGGCATCACCTGGGAGCCGGTATCTAGAGCCTGTTGTATATCATGCACAAAGAGGGCCAGCTGTATCTCGCATGACCGCTGTTTCCTAAAACCGTGCTGGTTTCTGCAGATGAGCTTCTCAGAGTCTAGAAAGGTCATTATGTCTGAACGCAAAATATGTTCCATGATTCTACAACAAATCGATGTCAGTGAAATTGGCCGGTAATTATGTGCATCCGATTTTCTACCCTTTTTATAGATTGCTATGACCTGGGCCTTCTTACAGTCTCGTGGAGCTTTCCGCGTTTCCAATAATCTGATAGATGACGGATAAGAATAGTGTTATATTTGTAGCATAGTAAACATAAAATCTTACGGGGATACCGTCTGGGCCATCTCTGGATGTGATTATATTTTCTTTCTTTTATTTGTCTTTCGTCCACTATCTCCCTCCCTCATCCCCTACCGCCATATTGCTGCTCCTCAGCCAGATGATCCCACACATAGTTTTCTTTACTGTTAATACCATTAAAATAATAGTATTATGTCTCAATAAGACTTCTTTCAGTAGTCTTTATATAAGGAGCAATCAAAAAGTTATCGTTCGGAGGCCGTACAGTGCAGATTAAGTATGCCAATAAGGCAAAATCGCTGTGATCGTTGAGCAATCATCTCTCCGACGTACCAGTCTCAAAGTACCCGTTTACTAAAACCCCGTGTCCTGCTGCGAGAAGAAGTCCATGACTCGTCCGACTAGAATCGCTGATCCTTCAAGGGCTGTTTTAAGGGACCGAAGGCGTGATAATCGCATGGGATGGGATAAAGACTATAGGATGGATACACGAGTGCCTCCTGCTTGACTCGGCGTAATTTCTGAGTTACGACATTTGCGGTATGGGAGCGAAGCAGCAGTATCCCTGCAGCAGCTTTTTCGGTTGTTTCGCCTTAATTGCGCCTCGTAAATGTCTCCAGTGCAGCGCAGTACCATTCCATACTAACGGCAATACCAGATTCCTTGAAATCAATAAGCATTGGGCCCCAGTAATCATAGAACAGGATGAGCATCACCTTTCCAGCAGATTACTGGCTCTTCAAGTTCTTGCGACGAGGGAACGACGGACGACGTCATTCCACCGACGAAGCTTTCGACTCCAGTTCCCGGTGGTGGCATCGGCTCACGTCGCATCTAATAATACTATGCCTTCAACATGCAGCAGGTGCTTCAGGCAAACACTCATCCGGTTTGCTGTCCGTCCTAATTGCATCATCAACCGCCCAATTGTAGTGGTTCGTAATGGATGAGGCTGGCCTCACAGACTGAGCGCCATCTTGTGTAGAATCGTGACGAGCACGGAACGGTGGTTTTTCGACATTCATGCTGCTCCATACACATTCCTCATTCTCCGGTGGAGGTCTATCTGTGTTTCTCCTTCGGCAGCCAACAAAAGAATTAAGCGCGTTGGTCCTAAAACTTCCTGGCAGATTAAAACTGTGTGCCGGTCCGAGACTCGAACTCGGGACCTTTGCTTTTCGCAAGCAAGTGCTCTACCATCTGAGCTACCCAATCACGACACACGACCCGTCCTCACTGCTTCAATTCTGCCAATAACTCGTCTCCTACTTTCCAAACTTCAACGTACACTCCGCTGCAGAGTGAAAATGTCATTCTGGCACGTTGGTCCTTTTTGCACGCAATTGGCATTAATATCACCATAGTTCACGTTTCCACTATTATAGCACGCACGTCGGAAAGACACGAATGCCACTGCAATCCCTTGCCTACATGTGGAATATGCTGCAGAAGTTCCGCTGGGAAGCTATTACGGGAAACTGTTAGTTATGTTTCCAATCTCTACTGCACAAACTGCTTCTTCGATGTACAGATAGAATAGTATGCGCCTTTTTAATCCGAACTCTTCGTTCTAAGTCTTCGATTTTTGTTGTTCCTTATTGCTACCTATACATCCATATGTATTATTAAATTGAATGTATGTATGTATGTATGTATGTATGTATGTGTCTTCCACACTAAACCATTGGAGCGATTTCAGCCAACCTTGGTAGACTTACTGAGTGGAAAGAATAGCTGTAGTGATAAGAACCACCTAGCTGTTAAAGGATTCATGATGTGGGTGAAAAAGCAGTGTAACCCAACACGCCTGAACAACCCTACTTTATTCACACAATATTTGGGAATGAGAGGACGTAGAGACTTGCACAAATTTTACACATAATTTCAAAGTTTTACGAAACTTTTTCTCGCTGACGGCCGCAGCAAAATGATGAAAGGAAAAAGAGTTATTGCTTACTACATTTTCGGTGTTCGCGCAGTGAAGATGCCCAATGGAGCAGGACGTTTTAATTTATTACATTTTTACTACTAACTGTGTTCACGATACATTTTGCTGCTAATACCACTTACACCAGATAATGTATTAGCAAAATTATATCATTGTACAATACACATTTCAGGAAATACGACCTCATAAACACTGATATGCGTGGAAAACTGCCGAGTCATGCATGACGTTTCAGTTTATTGCTTCCTTCCCAATAAGTCTATTCACAATACATTTCGCAGACATTAGGCACATATAACAACATTGGATGTACCTGCAAAATTATATTTTTGCGCGAGACAGAGTTCGGGAGATACGATCTCATTAACACTGAAGTGCCTGAAAATTAAATCGCAAGGCAAAATGTGCTAATGTGCTAGAGATACAGGTCAAATATATTTACGAATAAGTGTGAAATACATTAAATGTAAGTTAAATGTGTGTGACAACGTGCGCATGAGGGTAAAGCCACGGGTGAGAGCTCATCGTAAACCCCTAGGAAGATTTCAGCCCAATCTGACACACGTGATAGTTGCCTAGGAGATGCACAGAGACAGGGGAAAGGAAGAGACGGACTAATACACGGTTGGAACAAATACATACCCGGGCAGCGCCAGGTACTCAGCTAATAGTGTATATAAAAATACGTATAATATTATTCATACAATATACAGTGTATACACTACTGGCCATTAAAATTGCTACAACACGAAGATGACGTGCTACAGACGCGAAATTTAACCGACAGGAAGAAGATGCTGTGATATGCAAGTGATTAGCTTTTCAGAGCATTCACACAAGGTTGGCGCCGGTGGCGACACCTACAACGTGCTGACATGAGGAAAGTTTCCAACCGATTTCTCATACATAAACAGCAGTTGACCGGCGTTGCCTGGTGAAACATTGTTGTGATGCCACGTGCAAGGAGGAGAAACGCGTACCATCACGTTTCCGACTTTGATGAAGGTCGGATTGTAGCCTCTAGCGATTGCGATTTATCGTACCGGGACACTGCTGCTCGCGTTAGTCGAGATCCAATGACTGTTAGCAAAATATGGAATCGGGGGAATCAGGAGGGTAATACGGAACTTCGTGCTGGATCCCAACGGCCTCGTATCCCTAGCAGTCGAGATGACAGACATCTTATCCGCATGGCTGTAACGGATCGTGCAGCCACGTCTCGATCCCTGAGTCAACAGATGGGGACGTTTGCAAGACAACAACCAACTGCACTAACAGTTCGACGACGTTTGCAGCAGCATGGACTATCAGCTCGGAGACCTTGGCTGCGGGTACCCTTGACGCTGCATCACAGACAGGAGCGCCTGCGATGGTGTACTCAACGACGAACCTGGGTGCACGAATGGCAAAACGTCATATTTTCGGATGAATCTAGGTTCTGTTTACAGCATCATGATGGTCGCATCCGTGTTTCGCGACATCGCGGTGAACGCACATTGGAAGCGTGTATTCGTCATCGTCATACTGGAGTATCAACGGCGTGGTGGTACGGGGTGCCATTGGTTACACGTCTCGGTCACCTCTTGTTCGCACTCACGGAACTTTGAACAGTGAACGTTACATTTCAGATGTGTTGCGACCCATGGCTCTACCCTTCATTCGATCCCTGCGCAACCCTACATTTCAGCAGGATAATGCACGACGCATGTTGTATGTTCTGTACCGGCCTTTCTGGATGCAGAAAATGTTCGACTGCAGCCCTGGCCAGCTCATTCTCCAGATCTCTCGCCAATTGAAAACTTCTGGTCAATGGTGGCCGAGCAACTGGCTCGTCACAATACGCCGGTCACTACTCTTGATGATCTGTGGTATCGTGTTGAAGCTGCAAGGGCAGCTGTACCTGTACTCGCCATCCAAGCTCTGTTTGACTCAATGCCCAGATATATCAAGACCGTTACTAAGGCCAGAGGTGGTTGTTCTGGGTACTGATTTCTCAGGATCTATGTACCCAAATTGTGTGAAAATGTAATCACATGTCAGTTCTAGTATAATAAACTTGTCCAATGAATACTCGTTTATCATCTGCATTTCTTCTTGGTGTAGCAATTTTAATGGCTAGTAGTGTATAATGTATTGTACGTAACAATATGTATTGTGTATAATAGCGATTTCTGGGGTGTAAATTTCGATATGCAGTTAAGGAGCCGGGTAACAAACACAGATGTGCTACGCAGCAATACCGCCACAGTCGAATGCTGAGCGATCGGTAGCGTTTGTTTACAGGTGCCGGGTTATCGGATACGCCCGTCTCGTTTCGCGGCGCGCGTGAGCTGGTCTGAGCGCCAGGTGGAGTCACGAGGAGTTGGCCAGGGCGAGATAAGGTGGCAGCCATGTAGCTCCTGCTGGCGCTCACGCTTCTTGGCAGGTAATTTCACGCCGCGCGGTGCTCCGCCCCTCCCACGTATATGCCTGATACACTATTCCAAAGAAACCCGGTAATTTCTATGCAAGGAAATTGCAAGGCGCATCCCAACACCGTGAAAATAAGGAATGATGGATTACGGAAGCCACTGGCTTGTGCCCTTTGAGACTTTGAAGGAATGAGTCAATTTTTTTCTAGCACGAGCACCTCATCTTCCTCAGTTAACAGGCTACTCAAAATTCTTCTGGATAGGATTAGTAGTTCTCAGCCGTTGAGAGGCAAGTTGAGGAGCTACTTCATTGAGAAGTAGCGGCTTCGGTTTCGTAAACTGACACACGGCGGGGAGAGCGGTGCGCTGACCACATTCCCTTACATATCTGCATACTGTGACGCCTGTGGGCTGAGGATGACATGGTGGCGGGTCGGTACCATTGCGCCTTCAAGGCTTGTTCCGGTAGAGTTTTAAGTTTTAATAAGTCGTTCTTGTCTAATTCTTTTTTTCCCTCTGTTTTCGTTTTATTTCAACCATCTACTTTTTCACTGATTAGACTCTGTCCCCCATGTTTTCCTTTTATGTACATAAAAAGGAAAACATGGAGGACAGAGTCTAATCAGTGAAAAAGTAGATGGTTGAAATAAAACGAGCTTTTGATTTTTAACGGACATATCACCCTTTAAAAACTGTTTCTTATATTCTAGTACTTGTCTGCCCCAAATAATTGCACACTGTCCTCTCGTCCTATTGCTTCTCTCGTATCGAAGAAAACTGATCACCTAAGTACCCACTGTGTTAGACATCACTCGTTACCTCGAATATGTGTAACTGTGACTATTTCGAAACAGACGATTTTGAGGTCCGCAGCCTTGCGAAAGCCTTCTGTTTGGACACGTTTTGGTTCATGTCGCTTTCTGTGGCTGCTGAGAAGGTTTCGGTAATGTTGTGCCATCACAAGTGGGTTTCACTTTATTTTACCTAACAGAATATATTTTTCTCCATGTCACTGTCTGTGATCAGCTGTACATCTGGTATTTCAAAAAGTGAAAGACAGATAACGGCATGAACGACATATGCTCTTAAGTAAATTGAATACCAGTGACCACGGTATGGCATGGCCGAAACATTTATGGATAACGAGCGAAAAAGGTAGAAACTGTATTTTGCTTAAGGCAACAATTTCAGAGAATGTTTGTGTTAGAAGAAAATATGGACACTAATTGTGAGCTTTCATAAAGAAAATCACCCCGTGATTCATCGCCTGATCATTTTACTATTTATTTCAGTTTCAGTACCTAATTACTCAAAAACTAGTCGTTTGGTGTCACAAGAAATTCTAAAACCAGATAACGACCTTTAAATTCTGGGACTGAGGAGAAGAGGAGTTTGTGGCACAACTTGACTAGAAGAAGGGATCGGTTGGTAGGACATATTCTGAAGCATCAAGGGATCACCAATTTAGTATTGGAGGGCAGCGTGGAGGGTAAAAGTCGCAGAGGGAGACCAAGAGATGAATACACTAAGCAGATTCAGAGGGATGTAGGCTGCAGTACGTACTGGGAGATGAAGAAGCTTGCACAGGATAGAGTAGCGTGGAGAGCTGCATCAAACCAGTCTCAGGACTGAAGACCACAACAACAACAAATTCTCGAAACAGTTATTATCAATTACATGGTTTCAAATTCTTATCCCGAATACCTTATTTGAATTTTCTGTGGTTTTCTTAATTTAATTCAGATTGTTTTTAGACAGCTTACTTGAAAAATCTCGAGGCCGTTTCTAGCCCTGTCTCTCTCCAACGCGGAGCGTGTCTTTTGTCTCTAGCAAAACAAGTCGGTTGAGAGACGCAATACGGAAAAATTCCTTATTACATTCTCCCCTTACTGCATTCAGTATTTCACAGAAATACCGGACCTGGTCACCGACAATCTGACTCGCCACTATCTTTACTGCTGAGCAGTTGGCCGATGCTTACCTCTTCTATCGGTTCACTGTATGCAATGGAAGTGCGGAACGGTACGACGAGGCTGTGTTGGCAGTAACCACATCACAGTAATTTTTCAACTGCAAGTTTTTCACGTCTTCCTCAGTAGATCTAGCCTTACTTCTGTGCGTCACTTTTAACGCACGACTACACTGCCAGAAGAAAACCGAGGCAGTGACGACCAGCACTGAATGCAAGATGGAGGGCGAGAAGTACTGTGAACGTTATTGTTGGATCCATAATGTTGTGTGCTTAGCCCCGAATGACGAAATGCTGCATCTATGCATGTCAACAAACCTAAGGTTGTCCAAATTAAAGATTTATGAGTAATATGAAATAATTCATGGGTTGTCGCAGAAACTTTATAGTCTACAATGATTTAAAAATTGAAACTGTTTCAGAAGAAATTTACTCCTTATTTGAAGGCTTTTACAGGAAACTTTCTTACTCGGCTAACACAAAAATTCGTCAATTATCCACATGTGACACTCATGTTCAGCACAATTGCGAACGATGAAAGTTGGCACTGTCCCCGCATCAGTAATGCATAACTATGCTGCGATGCAGTACCCTACATATTAGAACAACGTAGTTGTTTGCGTATGCAGACGGATCTAATATCTTTGTAAACAATTATCTGTTCTTTTCTCTAATAATGAAGCTTGTTATCGAAAACTCAAGCGTAAACCTACCATGTTTAAAATTTAATTACGGACCAGCCAAATTTTAACACGAAACTTGATCGTATGTTCATTTATTCTTCTGCACTATGTCATATTGTGGCATACTGTGTCTACATGGTAAGTTATTTGTCCTGGTATTATGACATTATGTTAATTACAAAAGTGTTTATGTAGTTGGGTGTAAGGGTACATGGGTCTGAGCACTACAATAAAAATAAATATTAAAAAAAGACATTGCTGTTGGTGACGGGAAGTATTTTGAATGAATGGATTACGTTTGTTTCCAAACAAAACACACAGCGCACTCCGTCGTTATTTGCACTGTCAAGCAGATATTTGCAGTGCAACAAAGAGGCAAAGATAAATTAGGACCAGAAATCAAATGAAACGCAGTTATTTTGCAACGAGCCACTGAGACCAAGCGCCAATCACACCAAACTACCCAGGAAATATTCTTGAAAGAACTCTGAAAATTAACGTTAGAGTTCGAGTTCTTCCCGTGGAGCCCTGTTACGTCTGATGAATCAGGTCCGCCAGTTTCAGATTCATCCATACAAATTATATCACATCTCCTCCTAAAACACCGGATCGATTTCAACCAAATTTGGTGCACATATAACGTGCTGTCTGGAAAGAAGCTCTGTGAGGGTAACAATTACCTAACGCTCAAAGGGACGATGACGGGGTGCAAAATGAGCGAATCGCACATCATGCAAATAGCCAGACTATATACATCCAGTATATGGAAAGGGCAACAAATTCTTACTAAACTTGCTCTCTGACACACAAGCGCTGAAGGGGAAAAACTTAACCGCTTACAATAATTTTGCTGTACATGTAGTAAAGTTGCCACATCAGACATTAAATTTTACTTCATTACTTCTTTAATACTAACTCTATTCTCAGCACATTTTGCAGAGAATATTCACATTTATGAACGAATATACTTGCAAAATTATATCATTATATGGCATTCAGTACATGAGATACGACGTCATAGCACTGAGGGGCTGAAAACGAAACTGCATTGCGAAATTCACAAAAGACAGATCGAAATCTGTGTGGAATGTGTTAAATACATTATATGGCATTCAGTACATGAGATACGACGTCATAACACTGAGGGGCGTGAAAACGAAACTGCATTGCAAAATTCACAAAAGACAGAGATCGAAATCTGTGTGGAATGTGTTAAATACATGTTAAACATATGTGACATGTATGTAGGCAGGCAAAGTCACGGGTCCTACAACCCTGTATCGATTTCAGACAAACTTGGCGCAAATGTTACTTACTATCTGGAAAGAAATACTTAAGGGGCGGGGGGGGGGGGGGAAGAATGGACTGGGAATAATAAAGCGGAGAGAAAGCGGGGGAGGAGAAGGACAGAGAGAGAGATGAGGAGGAGATAGGCAGAGGGAAGAGGAGAAGAATGACTGAGAGTGGAAAGAGGACAAAATGGACGAAGAGGGGTGAGAAAGACATAGACAGAGAGACGATGGAAGAGGTGGTGGGAGGGGGAGGAGGAAATGGAGAGAAAAAGGAAATAGAAGGAGGAGATGGGCAGAGAGTGGTGGTGGACGAGGTGGGTATAAAGAGAGGGAAGGAGGAAATGAACTAATAGATTGGAATAAATAGATACCCAGGCAACGCCAGGTACCCAGTTAGCAGCAAATAAAGAGCTTCGGTTTAATATGTAAATACGAATCCGTCGTTTGGACTGACGGGAACGGCAGAGGTTTGTCAGCCAGCAGCACCGCCACCGGGCTGTGGCTTTTCGGACGGCGTGTTGGCAGCGACACGGCTCGCTAACCGGATCACGGGCTCACTCCGTGCCGGCTGTTTAGAGCTGCAGCTGCTGCCGCGGACGCCATGAATATTCAGATGACGCCTACGCGATCCCCATTCAACAAACATTCTTCCGGGCTTTGACCGCTGCGAGTGTACTCAGCTCGACACCACTCCACGTCCTATTCAGGCGATCCTCTTTGGCACTCATACCGTGTACATACTCAGCTGCAAATCTCTTCTGTTCATAATGGACCGCGCGTTTGTCTCCTGTACTGCAGCCTCCGAACTTCCTCTTGAGAATTTTCGGAATTTAGCTGTAGTTGAAGCATTTACCTAAAGCTAGGGAATCTTCGATTCGCAAAGTCGACACTCTCATTTGTGGGTCCTCTCCTCAGAGAGAGGTGCACAGGTTAACGAAATGGGTTCGAGTGATAGCGATCCAATCACCTGATAGCTACCTGAATTACGTTTTTAACAATTTCGGTTACACGGTTAGGCTTAAGACGCTAAGTGTAGAAGCCAAGTTCATGAAAGTGGCGAAGATTAACCACTAGGTGTTTTCTAGAGAAAATGATATTTTTATACTCAAGAGACGTCCGCTATAAATCACGGACGTGTGATAGAGTTTACTGACAATTTTGATATTACTGCCTGAGGAAAGATGAAACTCGCTACATATGTAATTTCCTGGATCCATTTTATCTGAAACTAAATACTAATACTCGCTTTGACTCTTTCCAGGTTCCAGTATCTTATCAAATACTGCAAGCTAATAAGAAGTACTGCGCATATGACAGCCAAATGCACGGCAGATGTTGTACATAATGTGTGTCAATAGTTATTGGGAAAACAGCTCGAGAATACTCGGTTAAGTAATGTGGCAAGTGGTAACACTTGCGATCTGGGCTGTGTTTCAAACGAAATATTTCGGTACGCCTTTATGCTTCGGTGAAACGGCTCTAACCTAAAGTACATGTATGAAAGTAAGACAGACCCGGTTAAATCATAAGTAAATGTCATTCAAACTGATAGCAGCAAACATAACACAGAAAATTAGCATGTTTATACCCAGCAAACACCTTAAAATCACTAAATACATAAAACTCGAATTTGTTACATTTAAGTGTTTAAATTGTTGGCAAGATAGAAAATTCTTATATCGTCCGTAACCTGAAATTAATTTATAGTTAATTGATTTTTGTTATAGAAGGACAGCATACTCTGAAGTTCTAAGAATGAAACACACTGATCAATATCCCGCAGAAAGTTTTCTCTACAGCCTCCTGGACAATCTGGTGCGAAAAACACGATTTGCTGTTCTATGGTAACCTGTTCGTCTCAGAACAGCAACTACAACCGAATTTTTTAATTATTTTCTGTAGGTTTATATGTTATAATCTTTGTCTACTACTAGTTTTGCTCTTAACGGTTACCGCTACTGCCACGGAATTCATTCCATGATGTCTTAAAGCAGGACCTACCATCCCATACTTTCTTATATTTAGCGTTTCCCTCATGTGTCCTCATTTTCTAAGCACTTAATAAATAATTCGTGTCAATATTCTACAATCATGACTTATTAAACAGATAGTTCAGTAATATACCTCTCACCATCTGCTTCGTTTGGAACTGGGATTACATTCCTACTGAAATCTATTGGTATTTCCCATATCTCACACATTTAGCACACCAAGTGGAATAGTCTTGGCATGGCTATCCCTCCCAAGGATATCAGTAGTCCTGACGGAATGTCGTCTGATACAGGGGCCTTGTTTCGACCTAGGTCTTTCAATGCTCTCTCAAATTCTCCTCGAGATTTCATATTTCCCACCTCATCTTCATCTGCTTCCTCTTACCTTTTACAATGTCTCTTTAATTTCACTTTTTTAGCCCGTCTATATATTACTTCCATTCTCGCCTTCCCTTCTTTGCTAAAATAAAAGTAATCCCGAGTACGGCAGAAGTCAGACTGAGATTCATCTGAGGAATACTCGTCTCTCGTCCTATCAATATTTAAATATTGACCGTCAGTATCGGACCGTACGAGATTAGGTTGGCAAAGGAAATAGAGAATATTCAAAGAAGAGCAGCACATTCCTTTACAGGTTAATTTAGAAAGCGGAGAATTGTCAGCCAACTCAAATGGCAGACGCTGCAAGAGAGGCGTTCTGCACAAAGGTGTGGTTTATTGTTAATAGAGCAGTCAACCAATACGTTGCTTTTTTCTTCGCATATCTCGCGAAAAGACCCTGAAGGTAAGATCATAGAGATTTGAGCCCACAAGGAGGATTACCAGCAATCGTTCTCCCTGCGAACCACGCGCGACTGCAACTGCGAATGGGAGAATTGAGACTGGTACTCGAAGTACACTCCTTTCTCACACCGCAAGGTGGTCTGCAGTGTATAGTTGCAGATATAGATGTACTGGTTTGCTATCTGAGCTCTTCTTATTCGTACATCTTCTTCTCTTCTCTTCTCTCCAAAGTCCTCGGCAAGGTGCGTTGCTGATGGGGAGGCATTTGAGTTGATGCTCGTTTCTTTAGGTAAAGTTCAAGGTTGGCTGGCAGTGGTACTAACAGTAAAATAGTTTCTTTATCCGACACCGAACGACGTATGCTTCCCTTTACTCTCAAGCTCTTACTTGCTACAGGTACAGCGTACAATGTTCACCTCTTTACGGCGCGAAGAAGTTCATAAGAAATAACCTCTGTAAATAAAACTGCATGACCGAATACCTTTTAGAACTCAGCACCTATGGAAGGCTCTTGTTGCAGCGTGCGTCTCTAGACTGCTACAGGATACAATGCATTTCACGGGACCAGAAGGTGGTCTCCCTGGTGCAGGGTTGCCGGACTGTCGGGAACTTGTATCGGTAGCGCGGAGAGGACAGGACTGGGGAGATTGGCCAGTTAACGGAGTTAGCTTCTCCGGCTAGCGCCCCGACCGCAGTATCAGCTGTGACAGCCAACTGAGAAGCCAATAAACACTCCCAGGGGCAAGGCGAGCCAGGCCCGTAACGGCATAACAGGTAATGGACCCCGATACAGCCACCAGGCTGCCAACTTCGGAGACACCTCAGCGGGCTTCTGTGATGGGTGATTATACAGACCGAACGTAGCTCCAGCACACTGCGTTGCGTGAAGTCTAAAGTTTGTGTTTTGTAATTCAGTGAAGTCTGAGACCTTTATCAGTACAACACCCACGTATTACGCTTTAACACTGTAATCTCTGGAGGAGTAGATCATTTGAATACATTATCTCGTAATAAATAACTGAAGGCGCATGTCAAATTTTGATGTATAAACAACTAATGACTCCTATCGGATTTCTATTATACCAGGAGAACTATATTCCAGTCTAATCAGATTTGCCATATTTAAACGATGTCAGAACAAATCTGTTACATTCTGGTTGACACGGAATGTCTGTTTTAACATGACACAACTAAATATCTCGAAAACAACGCGTCGCACGAAAAAAAATGTTCTAGCTGAAAAATTAATATTAGTAAATGGGGGGGGGGGGGGTGGCACCTGTCTGCGCTACAACTGGGCACCTCCTAACCACCCCTCCTGCCTCCTGCGTGGGCAGGGTCCGCTACGCATTTTCAAATGGCAACCACCCATTTTTACATTATGTTGTAATTCTACGCCAAAAGTACATGCGATTTACTCAAACCATTGTTTCTCATGGCGCTGTAATAGACATATATCAAGTGTGCCTGTTTTTGCATTTAAGGTCCGACAAAATTGATTCTACATTTCATTCATAATGTAAATGTAAACATTTGTGCTCTAACGATTACTTTTCTCTTTTAGTGTTGCAAATTTGTTTGTCCGGCATAACATGGTTAGCCGTTTTAATTTCTGGTTAGAAACTATCTCCAGCGTGATCCAGTAGCAACGACGTGGATGTAATAGTTATCTGTTCCCATCGGCATGCCTCTCACCGCTGTAGTTCTTGGTTTCGATGCGTCCCATGGCTTCTCATCATAATTGTAATTCACAATGCTTTTAAATCGTGTACATACATGCCACTCACGAATTAATAAATGTATCGAAACAGAAGGTCGTCAGTTTCAGCATTTATTGTAGAAAAGCGGAAAAAGCCGGTGTTACCCAGGAATTTGTTAATAGCCATGTGCCTACGCCAGTAACACGCAGTGCCTGGCGTTATGTAATTCTGAAGTTACATTAAGCGACATATGTGGACACTGCAGAATGTATTGCGAATGGAGTTAATAGCAACGAAGTAATAAATTTAAAAGACATGCACGATGCGGCAGCTTTATACACATCTTACTGTTTACGACGTCATACATACTGAACTATGTGGCGTACAATAATATAATATTGTAGGTACATTACACGGCTTATATGGATACTGCCTGAGAAATTTATTGCGATTAGAATTATTAGCAAAGAAGAAATAAATTTGAACGTCATGCATGATGCGGAAATTTTTCACGCATCTAAATGTGTATGACGTCATAGCTCCTGAACTGTGTGTCGTGGAATGATTTTGCACTACACTCAGTGGTCTACGTGCATACTGTCTGATATTTTTCCCTTCATCGTTTTAGAGGAATTGTCGGGGAGAAAAAAATGTTGTAATGGTTTGAAATTATGTGTAAGGTGTTTTGAAAGTCGTTAAGTGCTCTCATTCGTAAATACTGAATGGAGAGATTGTAGGAATTCATACGCTGAGGGTTAGGTTCCTTTTTCAGCCGCATCCCCATCCCTCCGACGGGTAGGTGGTTCTTACCCCCATAGCAATTATCGCTTGACAGTAAGCGATATGTGTACCAAGTTTGGTTGAAATCGGCCCTGTGGTTTATGAGGAGATGTGGAACATACACACACACAATCGCGCGCACCCACACCCGTTTCTGTAATATATTTGGATTACAATTCCTCACCCTGTTTCACTGTCAAATGGGTGAGAGAAAAGCCACTGTCTACTCACGCCCGCACGCCTCTTATCTTGTTCATGCGGTCGGTCCTTACGCGAAATGTACGTAGGTGGCAGTAGAAACTTTCTAGTCAGCTGTAAAAGCAAGTTCTCTAAATTTTCTCAATAGTTTTTAGCGAAAAGACCGTCTTCTTCCCTCCAGCCACTCCCATTTCGGTACACGAAATATGTCTGTGACACTCACGTGTTGATCGAACCCACTGCCAAAAAATAAATCTAGCAACACGCTTTTAAATTTCTTCGATACCTTCCTTTAATCCGACATGGTGGTGTCCCAAACACTCGCCAAATGCTCAAGAATGGGTCGCACTACTTTTCTATACGCGGTCTCTTTTACAGACGAGCTACGTTTTACTAGAGTTGTTCCAAATATACCAAAGTCGATCACCTACTTTCCCTACTACAAACCTTACGTGTTCGTTTAATCTCAAGTGGCTTAGCAGTTATCCACCTTGATATTTAATCCACGTGACTGTATCCACCAGCACACCACTAATAGTGTATTAGAATATTACAGGACTGTTTTTCCTATTCACCTACGTTTACTTACATTTTTCTACATTTAGAGGAAGCTGCCTTTCATCATAATCGACAGAAATTCAATCTAAGTTACCCCGTTTCGTCTTGCCGTCTCTCAAGTGTGGTATCATAGATCGATACCACCCCAAGGGCGTCCCGCAGTTGGTAAAAGCTACGAGAGTTTCCGCCAGACGCCGACAGCTGTCGTGCAGGTTTCGGCGGACCCAATGGAGCACGCCCACTGATCCATGCCGCCAGCACTCTGTACCACGAGCGCCCCCTGCCGCCGCAATACAGGAGAGTCGGCGGCTGCCACTCGGCTCATTCGCAACGAGGTTCACCCCAGTCGTAATGGAGTCGTTTCCGAGACGCAGCCCAGTCTTGGCCCTCTCCATCGCTCATGCATTAGTTAAGAAAACTTCACTCTACAGTGCTCTTGTTGCTGTTGTGTTAGCTGAAATTCATTCCTGCATGTTCATTTCTAACGTGGGTACATATGCCTGGAGAAAGCGACAAGTTAGGTAAAGCGTCTGTGTACTGTATTTATTTGTTCGCTAATCATTTCTGCTCCTGTCCAGCTTTCCTAAGACGACAGCTGCTGCACCACTCTGTTGCCTAACTCTCCTTATCGTTATGTACAAAGTAGTACACAACATCAACGACACCGAGCGAGGTGGCGCAGTGGTAAGACACTGGACTCGCATTCGGGAGGACCACGGTTCAATCCCGCGTCCGGCCATCCCGATTTAGGTTTTCCGTGATTTCCCTAAATCATTCCAGGCAAATGCCGGGATGGTTCCTCTGAAAGGGCACGGCCGACTTCCTTCCCCATCCTTCCCTACTCCGATGAGATCGATGACCACGCTGTCTGGTCTCCGTCCCCAAACCAACCAACCAACATCAACGACGACATTTTCCCATACACTAGAGCGTCATCAGAAAACATATAGTTGACCACCCTTTCCATCAGATCATTTATGAACATAGAGAATATCGTACATGGCGCATCTACGAACAGCTGTATCCTTACTTGTTAACAATTGCCAGGCACTTTGTTTTTACGGAGTTTAATATGGAAGATCTTTCACTCTTACACTGCGCTCGACTGTCACGCCCACTGCCAGCATTAAGTCTGACGAGATTCCGGTAGGGTGACTTGCCGAACTATTCGGTTCGCCGTGGTAACAAAGCAGTCTCCCTGCGACACAGTAGAAGTCTCTGCTTGAAGTGTGCTCACGGGTGTGCAACTGAAGAGCATGCGACGATTGTCGGCACGTGTAGCATGCTGTCAGCTGGAGACCTTGGACGCGATGCGCTCGCCGTCGCGCCCCTTCGCCCCGTGAGATCAGCCGAAGTTCAGGGACGCCTGCATCGCACGCGGATGACTCGTTGTCCGCTGCCTGCGTCGCCGTGCACACAGCGCCGGCGTGCCGACGTCGCCGGCGATTTACTGCCCGACTGCAGTCGTAAAGGCCCATCTTCTGGCCATTGTCACCTCTCCGGCACAAATTTACGGTGCCTTTATTAATGCTGCGTTCTCTGCCACTTGTATCGCAGCAATCGCTGGTTCTCATTTCAGGCGATGAACTTCGCCGTTTATCGTCCCCATGTATCTTTACTGTCATTTTTTTTTTGTAAGTAATGCACAAAGAAACATGTATGTTGTGTGAAGGAAACAATAAAATAAAAAAAATTTGTAATACGTCGCCAACATCGAAAATTACACACACTTGGCTGACAGAAGTCATGGGCTAGCGAAATGCTTATATACAGATACAGGGTGTTTCAAAAATGACCGGTATATTTGAAACGGCAATAAAAACTAAACGAGCAGCGATAGAAATACACCGTTTGTTGCAATATGCTTGGGACAACAGTACATTTTCAGGCAGACAAACTTTCGAAATTACAGTAGTTACAATTTTCAACAACAGATGGCGCTGCGGTCTGGGAAACTCTATAGTACGATATTTTCCACATATCCACCATGCGTAGCAATAATATGGCGTAGTCTCTGAATGAAATTACCCGAAACCTTTGACAACGTGTCTGGCGGAATGGCTTCACATGCAGATGAGATGTACTGCTTCAGCCGTTCAATTGTTTCTGGATTCTGGCGGTACACCTGGTCTTTCAAGTGTCCCCACAGAAAGAAGTCACAGGGGTTCATGTCTGGCGAATAGGGAGGCCAATCCACGCCGCCTCCTGTATATTTCGGATAGCCCAAAGCAATCACACGATCATCGAAATATTCATTCAGGAAATTAAAGACGTCGGCCGTGCGATGTGGCCGGGCACCATCTTGCATAAACCACGAGGTGTTCGCAGTGTCGTCTAAGGCAGTTTGTACCGCCACAAATTCACGAAGAATGTCCAGATAGTGTGATGCAGTAATCGTTTCGGATCTGAAAAATGGGCCAATGATTCCTTTGGAAGACATGGCGGCCCAGACCAGTACTTTTTGAGGATGCAGGGACGATGGGACTGCAACATGGGGCTTTTCGGTTCCCCATATGCGCCAGTTCTGTTTATTGACGAAGCCGTCCAGGTAAAAATAAGCTTCGTCAGTAAACCAAATGCTGCCCACATGCATATCGCCGTCATCAATCCTGTGCACTATATCGTCAGCGAATGTCTCTCGTGCAGCAATGGTAGCGGCGCTGAGGGGTTGCCGCGTTTGAACTTTGTATGGATAGAGGTGTAAACTCTGGCGCATGAGACGATACGTGGACGTTGGCGTCATTTGGACCGCAGCTGCAACACGGCGAACGGAAACCCGAGGCCGCTGTTGGATCACCTGCTGCACTAGTTGCGCGTTGCCCTCTGTGGTTGCCGTACGCGGTCGCCCTACCTTTCCAGCACGTTCAAATGGTTCAAATGGCTCTGAGCACTATGGGACTCAACTGCTGTGGTCATAAGTCCCCTAGAACTTAGAACTACTTAAACCTAACTAACCTAAGGACAGCACACAACACCCAGCCATCACGAGGCAGAGAAAATCCCTGACCCCGCCGGGAATCGAACCCGGGAACCCGGGCGTGAGAAGCGAGAACGCTACCGCACGACCACGAGATGCGGGCTCCAGCACGTTCATCCGTCACGTTCCCAGTCCGTTGAAATTTTTCAAACAGATCCTTTATTGTATCGCTTTTCGGTCCTTTGGTTACATTAAACCTCCGTTGAAAACTTCGTCTTGTTGCAACAACACTGTGTTCTAGGTGGTGGAATTCCAACACCAGAAAAATCCTCTGTTCTAAGGAATAAACCATGTTGTCTGCAGCACACGTGCACGTTGTGAACAGCACACGCTTACAGCAGAAAGACGACGTACAGAATGGCGCACCCACAGACTCCGTTGTCTTCTATATCTTTCACATCACTTGCAGCGCCATCTGTTGTTGAAAATTGTAACTACTGTAATTTCGAAAGTTTGTCCGCCTGAAAATGTACTGTTGTCCCAAGCATATTGCAACAAACGGTGTATTTCTATCGCTGCTCGTTTAGGTTTTATTGCCGTTTCAAATATACCGGTCATTTTTGAAACACCCTGTAGCAATAGTATCGCTTACACAAGATATATACGGATAGTGTATTGTCGGAGCTGTCATTTGTACTCAGCCGGTTAACGTGAAGAGGTTTTCGACACGATTGTGGCCGCACGACAGTAATTAATAGACTTTGAAAGCGGATTGGTAATAAGATCTAGACGCATGGGACATTCCATTTCAGAAACTGTTAGGGAATTCAATATTCCGCGATCCACAGCGTAAAATGTGTGGCGGTAATACCGAATTTCGGCATTAATTCTCACCGTTGACACCAAAGTTGCCGACGGCCTCCACACTTAACGATAGAGCGCAGCAGCGTTTGCGTACAGTTGGAAGTGCTAACAGCCAAACAATACTGCGTGAAATAACCGCAGAAATCAATTTGGGACGTTCGACGAATGTCTCCGTTAGGGCAGTGCGGCGAAATTTGGCGTTGATGGGCTACAGAGGCAGACGACCGACGCGAGTGCCTTTGCTAACAGCACGACATCGGCTGCAGGGCCTTTCATGGACTCTTGACCATATCTGTTGGACCCTAGACAACTGGAGAACCGTGACCTGGTCGTCATTTCAGAGCGTAAGCGCTGACAGTAGGGTTACGGTGTGGTACAGGCCCCATGAACCCGAGGGGCCAAGTTGTGAACAAGGCACTGCGAAAGTTGGTGGTGGCTCCATATGGTGTGGGTTATGTTTACACGGAATGGACTGGATCCTCTGGATGATCGGTTACCAGGTGAGCCCTTGCAGCCGTCATGGACTTCATGTTCCCAAACAACGATGCAGTTTTTATGAATGACAATGTGGCTTGTCGGCGGGTCTTTTCGAGCGAATGATTTGACTACCCAGATGGCTCAATATGAACCCCATCGAACATCTATGGGACATAACTGAGAGATCAGTTCGTACCTTAAATCTTGCACCGGCAATACTCTTGAGGCACCATGGCTCAGTATTTCTGCACGGGATTTCCAACGACTTGTTGAGTCCATGCCACGTCGAAATGCTGTGCCACACGGGTAACAGGAAGTCCGATACGATATTAGGAGGTATCTCATAACTTTCGTCGCCCTGGTGTTTTTGTTAATTTTCCGAATCAACCCCGCGTCGGAGGTTCGAGTCCTCCATCGGGCGTGGGGGTGTGTGTTGCCCTTAGCGTAAGTTAGTTTAAGTTAGCGTAAGTGGTGCGTAAGCTTAGGGACCGAAGACTTCAGCAGTTAGGTCGCATAAGACCTTACCACAAACTTTTCCGAATGAAATGATTCGTAACAGGAAATAAGGGGACCAAATAGTACTTACTGGATTAAATGCAAATGTTCATCAATCAATTTTTCATGACTTGATATCGCGGCCATTGATGCAACAGCATTTCATCATTCATACGTGCCCTGCTACATGCGTGATTGGGGAGAGAGGAACTCCTAATGTGTGATATTGTACTAAGTACTCTTTTCCACGAGTCTTTGACGACTGTGGATGTGGATGCAGATAAGAAAGAAAGTATCAGATGTACGAAATGAGGTCCGAGACTTCGCACACCAATTTTCTTAGTTTGCGTTTACCAATTTTCTTTATTTTTATAGAACGTTTCAACTGCTGTGGCTTTCGAAACGTTTGATGCAGTACGAAACCATCCCATAAAGGTAGACACTATCTCCTCTGAAAGGTATTTCGTACATTACTTTAAAGCAAAAGTAAAGCTTCCTTGAGCTCGAAGGCTGGGATGAATATCACAGTGGCACGTGGACGTGGCACAACGTTGCCTCATTGCTATCTTCATACTGACTTACTCATTCAGTTATGAGGGGACTTACCCTTTAACGTGGACTACGATTCGCAAATCAGTTAGGTAAATTTTTCTCTAATAAACGTTTCCAGGGGTGAAAGAGGTGATAAGTGAGGGACAATAATACTAAGATCGACTGGGAATCAAATCGCGGATCTTCGAATGATTTGCCTGTCAATTAACTGCAGAGTCACGTTTGTGATGAAAGAGTTTCTAGAATGCAGAGTGTTCCTAGACCCCAATGTTTGACTGACATTATTAGCGCTCACTATGGGCACCATTTGTGAGGTTGCAAACACCACGACAGCAGCCTGCTTCGGTAACATATTCTTTGGGTTGTCTGTCTGCAGGGGCGAACTAATTCGATGCGACGACACGGAGCAGACGGTTTGCTTCCATGTTCTGCAACGCCTGCCCTTCGTAGAACTACGCCATGGAACGTATTACGAATCTAAATTAGGATAAATTCGCAATCACTGGTTAAGTGTCTTTATCTACATGTCTAGTAGTTTACGCACATTAGTCTTCCAAAACACTGTTGCGCTTAACAACAACTCCTCCGTATTTCTGCGATTGCACTGAAGTTTTATTTCGTTCACTATACTTTCCAACAGTTAATCATGATCATCAGCCTGAGGGCATACCTTACATGGTTATTACTGGTTAACAATTCATGCAAAATCATGTGAGGCGGCTGGGAAGCTAGATTGTAACTAGCACTGTTGATAATACCGTGAATTAAGGACTGAACTTATACACGGTCCAGTCACATCAACGTGACCACCTGTTAGATGCCCGTCTTTTGCAGCGCGGACGTGCAGGAAGACAGTCAGTGACTTTCTGGAAGGTAACGACAGCGACGTCGAGCCATGTCGACTCCAATGCCGTGGCCAGCTGCACTAAGTTGCCCGGCTGAGGATCCATGGCGCGAACAAGCCTATCGAGGTGGTCCCACAGATTCTTGATTAGGTTAAGCTCCGAGCACTCTGGTGGCCATGGGAGTACGGTTAGCGCATGTTGGTGCTATTTGAACCACCACGCACACTGTGAGCTGTGTGACACGTTGCTTTCTCCGGCTGATAGATGCCATCGTGCCGAGGAAAAAATAAACTGCATGTATGGGTGGACATGGTCTCCAAGGATAGATGCCTTCGTACGTTGATTCACTCTACCTTCCAGAATGACGAAATCGCCCAGGGAACATTTCCCATAGCAAAATACTCCCTCCTCTGGCCTGTACGCGTCCAACAATTGTTACAGTGCCGTGCTATCTGTCCGATGAGGCATAAAAATGATTCGTAGGGAAAAACCACCTGTTGCCTCTCAGTGGAAGTCCAGTTGTGGTAGTGGCGTGCAAATACCAGTCCTCGTCGCCGATGCGCAGCAGTCAGCATTGGTGCATCAACCAAACACCTGCTGCGGAGGCCCATATTTAGCGACATTCACTGAAGAGCCGTTGAGGACTGTTTTTAGCCCCTTGGTTCATCTAGATGGTCAGCCGATAAACAGCTGCACGTCTGTTCGCCCGTAAACATTTCTGCAGCCATCGTTCACCCCTGTTATCTATGGTCCGTGGTGCACCTCATTTGTCTCAGCGGCGGGTTTTGGATAGCGCCATTTTGCCAACCACGGTATACTTTAAAAAACGGCAGCATGCAAATAGTTCACGAACTTAGCCGTTTCCTGAATGCTTCTACACTTGGCTCGAAAGAAAATGGTCATGCCCTTTTGGACGTCAGATAAATCGCTCCGTTTAAGACTACTGCTGGCACCTACTGTCTCAAGAATGGCTACCGCACATTCATGCCGAACATAGGTGGTGGTCACCTTTATGTGATTCGAAGAATTCACATATATGATGTAGAGTTATTAATGGCGCTCCTGAAGCAGCGCGGCAGAAGTGGCGGTGCGGTTCTAGGCGCTGCAGTCTGGAACCGCGAGCCCGCTTCGGTCGCAGGTTCGAATCCTGCCTCGGGCATGGATGTGTGTGATGTCCTTAGGTTAGTTAGGTTTAACTAGTTCTCAGTTCTAGGGGACTAATGACCTCAGAAATTGAGTCCCATAGTGCTCAGAGCCATTTGAACCTAAAGCAGCGGCCCTGGAAACATGTGGATGAGGTTGAGAAAAATATGTACTCTTGCAGGGAAATTACGTTGAGAAACGCCGGAAGTTCCAAGTTTCTGGTGACTATTCCGTGAAAAAGATAATTGGAGACCTTAGAACTTGAACGCACCTCGTATTTCACAGACTCGTGACTCAGAAGGCGGTAATGTATCTCCCGGTCTTGAGAAAATGGGATAGCAATTGGAGAAGGGCAGAGTGAGTTCCGGCGGTGACGTCACCTGTGCGCCGACCAATCGGCGAGCGCCCTCGTGGCGGAAGGAAGCAGCAAGCCGCCGGCTTCCGGCCATTTCTGCTCGCCCCGGCCCGCCCGTAATTGCCTGAGCCTCCACCCCCGCCGCCACCACTGCCCCGGGCAACCCCCCTTCCGCAGAAGCACCCGGCGGCGACTTCCAACCTCGTTAACTGCGGCCCGGTCCGCTCCGCGCAAACGCAACACCGCTTCCGCACCTGCCGTGCCGGCGCCAATTTATTTTATAATTGCCCGGTAATCGGATTACCGAATCGCTATAACGAGGCAAACTGTTTTAAATTTATTTTGACGCAAAGGTAAGAGTCAGCCGGCGGACACAGCGGTTGACTCCACCGGATAAATCTGGGCGCCGTCATGCGAAATTTCTACTGTGGTCTCAATTCGATTAACAGCGTCGCTTTGGCGGCACGCTCGTACCAGGGTCGAAAGTGATAAACCACGTTTCCCGGAGACTACATTCTATTTCAGAGTATTACGGCGTATGGAAATGCTGAGAAATTTCAGAAAGCTTAAAACACATTTCAGGTACGAACATATCCGAACAGATTATTGAAAACAGAAGTGCGCACCAGTGAAAGATAAATTTTGCTTTGAAATTCCATCCTCCTCCATTTGTTTATCTAGATCCACACCTTTATATTTAGGCCAAATACCGACGATGAGCCGGCCGAAGTGGCCGCGCGGTTCTGGCGCTGCAGTCTGGAACCGCGAGACCGCTACGGTCGCAGGTTCGAATCCTGCCTCGGGCATGGATGTGTGTGATGTCCTTAGGTTAGTTAGGTTTAACTGGTTCTAAGTTCTAGGGGACTAATGACCTCAGCAGTTGAGTCCCATAGTGCTCAGAGCCATTTGAACCATTTGAACCGACGATGAAAGTAGACAGTTTACCGCTCTCGATATCATGACTGACTCGTCCGAAAGCACGGAAGCGATAATATGATCATTACAACTTTTCTTAACTGGGGAGAATAGGTTTACCTCCCGCGCCCACAGGAGGCAGCCGGCGCAGTGGTAACTTACGCGGACCGGTCGATCTCGCCGTGTCAGTCGTGTGCTGGAGTGAGTTGTGACATTATCAATCGTGAGGGTTAGGCATAGTACAGTGCCACATTATTCCATGTCCACAAGAGATACACCGAGCGAGGTGGCGCAGTGGTTGGCTCACCGGACTAGCATTCGGGAGGACGACGGTTCGAACCCTAGACCGGACATCCTGATTTAGGCTTTCCGTGATTTCCCTAAATGGCTTCAGGCAAATGGTCGACTTCGTTCCTCATCCTTCCCTAATCCGCTGGAACCGACGACATCGCTGTTTGGTCCTATCCCCCAAATCAACCAACCAACTAATCATGAAAGACATTTTTATTTGCGTATACAGGGTATACTGGGTATATTTCTGATGGTGACTGAGGGCTGTGTACTGAACAACATTACATCAGTAATTACGTCATTTACAGACTAATAACGTCATAAGATTTTAGGCTGGTTACTACCTCCAAACACATGTGGGAAGAGGAAGCCATTATATTCCCCTGGGCCTCAGGTCAACTGTTGACATGTGAAAGCGTGGACGCAAACCGGTTAGTCTGTACCGACAGACTTAGTCCACTTGATGGTACAGTTACAACCATGCAGAAACCATCAGGTCGTAAATTTTGTGATGTGTTTGTGGGCAGACTGTTCAGTACAGAGAAAAAGCAACCGAAGCACTGAGATATTAAAGTACCACATACTTTTATTTTATCGGACTGTCATTGGGCACATGCTATCACTACCAGCATCAAATACATGATGGCTGCAAGACCTCGAATACAAAGTGTTATTCTATGTGGTGGCTGACTGAGAAAGTTCTCTTGGGCGCCTTTCTTCTTCCAGTGCGTTTCTTGCAGCCCAAGCCTAGTTGTTAGTGTATGTGTGACCTCGTGCCCTCCTAAAAAATCACAAAGAGGTTTACTTCTGAATTTCCGAGGCTATATGTTCTGGGAGGAATGAAGCAACGTACTGGTTCCTCCCACATAAGTCTCATGAAGTCACCACAAAGAGAAAATCAGAGCAATTAGAGTTAATATGAAGTAGGGACATTCGCCGACAATCAGTGGTACTAGAAGTATCCACCACCACACACCTATGGTGACGTGCTGCGGAGTATAGATTTTGTTGTGGAGAGACGGGGAGGTGGAAACAACTGAACGGGACCAGCCGAGTACTACGAATAATCGTCAGGAGGCTCCAAACGAGCGGAATGGGGAACGACCTCTGCCCTGTGTGCTGCCTGCAGGGGAAAGCGAACAGCTGGTACAAGCGAGAGCTCGTATCTTTATCACCACAGTGCGACCTTCCGGCCCGCTCGGAGTGCGCGTCTCATAACCACTTTCTCTTAATGAAGATTTCCGGTAAAGTACAGCAGCTGAAGAGTGTGTGTGGCAGGGGAAAGGTCTCGAGGATATTCTCTATGTTCTACGATTTGCTAATCTGGCGGATCTGTGAAGTCCAGTGGTGGTCACTGACTGTATGTGCCACAACAACCAAGTAGAGGCCTGAGAGGCGCGACTGCAGAGCAGACCACATAAACCCATTACTGGTAGATTGCTACACCTCGGGTAATGTTGCTTGACTACCGTCTAATGGTCAATATCCACGAATCAGAGTAACTTGGACTTGCTGTACTTGTGGCTTATTCCTTCGGAATGATGTTACACGTTTCCGCGTCAGCAATCCTCATTATACACTCCTGGAAATGGAAAAAAGAACACATTGACACCGGTGTGTCAGACCCACCATACTTGCTCCGGACACTGCGAGAGGGCTGTACAAGCAATGATCACACGCACGGCACAGCGGACACACCAGGAACCGCGGTGTTGGCCGTCGAATGGCGCTAGCTGCGCAGCATTTGTGCACCGCCGCCGTCAGTGTCAGCCAGTTTGCCGTGGCATACGGAGCTCCATCGCAGTCTTTAACACTGGTAGCATGCCGCGACAGCGTGGACGTGAACCGTATGTGCAATTGACGGACTTTGAGCGAGGGCGTATAGTGGGCATGCGGGAGGCCGGGTGGACGTACCGCCGAATTGCTCAACACGGGGGCGTGAGGTCTCCACAGTACATCGATGTTGTCGCTAGTGGTCGGCGGAAGGTGCACGTGCCCGTCGACCTGGGACCGGACCGCAGCGACGCACGGATGCACGCCAAGACCGTAGGATCCTACGGAGTGCCGTAGGGGACCGCACCGCCACTTCCCAGCAAATTAGGGACACTGTTGCTCCTGGGGTATCGGCGAGGACCATTCGCAACCGTCTCCATGAAGCTGGGCTACGGTCCCGCACACCGTTAGGCCGTCTTCCGCTCACGCCCCAACATCGTGCAGCCCGCCTCCAGTGGTGTCGCGACAGGCGTGAATGGAGGGACGAATGGAGACGTGTCGTCTTCAGCGATGAGAGTCGCTTCTGCCTTGGTGCCAATGATGGTCGTATGCGTGTTTGGCGCCGTGCAGGTGAGCGCCACAATCAGGACTGCATACGACCGAGGCACACAGGGCCAACACCCGGCATCATGGTGTGGGGAGCGATCTCCTACACTGGCCGTACACCACTGGTGATCGTCGAGGGGACACTGAATAGTGCACGGTACATCCAAACCGTCATCGAACCCATCGTTCTACCATTCCTAGACCGGCAAGGGAACTTGCTGTTCCAACAGGACAATGCACGTCCGCATGTATCCCGTGCCACCCAACGTGCTCTACAAGGTGTAAGTCAACTACCCTGGCCAGCAAGATCTCCGGATCTGTCCCCCATTGAGCATGTTTGGGACTGGATGAAGCGTCGTCTCACGCGGTCTGCACGTCCAGCACGAACGCTGGTCCAACTGAGGCGCCAGGTGGAAATGGCATGGCAAGCCGTTCCACAGGACTACATCCAGCATCTCTACGATCGTCTCCATGGGAGAATAGCAGCCTGCATTGCTGCAAAAGGTGGATATACACTGTACTAGTGCCGACATTGTGCATGCTCTGTTGCCTGTGTCTATGTGCCTGTGGTTCTGTCAGTGTGATCATGTGACGTATCTGACCCCAGGAATGTGTCAATAAAGTTTCCCCTTCCTGAGACAATGAATTCACGGTGTTCTTATTTCAATTTCCAGGAGTGTATAAACTTAAGAACAAAGTCATTTAGACGAACTAAACCGAAAGTTGGAAGAAAAACGAGAGATATGCCGTGTAGAATTACGTGTAACACTGAATCACGGAAGCGAATTACAGCTCCATTTATCACATGATTGTAGCGCATCTATACATATTACTAAATTAAAGTCCCCCGCCAACTTCTTCTGATGTGTGCGAAGATTATTCTCAGGAACTTCTGCAGGGATTCTCGGGGAAGATCAGTGCACACAATTTACTGTATTAACCGCTACGTCATAGTCGTATTACCGGTGTGGAATCGGGGCAGGTCGCTGTTTGTATCTAAAACGATCTTAGACAAGTCAATGACCATCAATAGCAACTGTCAACGTAGGAAGAAACCTAGGAAAGTTTTAAGGTTTTTCTTATAATACTAGCCCCAAGGGTCTGAATGCCTTGTATATATAAATAAAAATCACGATTTGTGACTGAAGAACTTTGATTTTACGGCTGTCACGGCAGCAACACTGACAGCAATGGGCAAAATTGAGCAATAGTTGTCTTTATACACACATCAAAAGATGTTTTGCATCACCTCGGTTCCGAGAGTTCCGGAACCTGTACAGAAAACTGGAATAGAGATCAACATAAACATCATTTCGGCCCTTTTTATTGCTCTTGAATCTCACACATTGCATGTTGTACCACCATACAGCGAGACCTTCAGGGGTGGTCGTCCAGACTGCTGTACAAGCCAATACCTCTAATATCCAGTAGCACGTCCTCTTGCATTGATGTATGCCTGTATTTGTCGAGGTATACTATCTACAAGTTCATCAAGGCACTGTTGGTCCAAATTGTCCCACTCCTCAACGGCGATTCGGGATAGATCCCTCAGAGTGGTTGGTGGGTCACGTCGTCCATTAACAGCCCTTTACAATCTATCCCAGACATGTTCGATACGGTTCATGTCTGGAGAATATGCTAGCCCCTCCAGTTTAGCAATGTCGTTTTGCTGAAGGAAGTCATTCACAAAATGTTCACACTGGGGCGCGAATTGTCGTCTATTAAGACGAATGCCTCGCCAATATGCTGCCTATATGGTTGCACTATCGCTTGGAGGATGGCATTCATCTAACGTACAGCCGTTTCGGCGCCTTCCATGACCACCAGCTGCGTACGTCGGCCCCACACAATACCATCCCAAAACAGCAGGGAACCTCCAACTTGCTGCACTCGCTGGACTGTGTCTAAGGCATTCAACCTGACAGGTTTGCCTCCAAACACGTCTCCGACGATTGTCTGGTGAAGGCATTTTCGACACTCATCGATGAAGAGAACGTGATGCCATTCCTGAGCGGTCCATTCGGCATGTTTTTGGACCCATCTGTACCGCGCTACATGGTGACGTGGTTGCAAAGACGGATCTCGCCATGGACGTTGGGAGTAAAGTTGCACATCATGTAGCCTTTTTCGCACAGTTTCAGTCGTGACACGACGTCATGTGACTGCACGAAAAGCATTATTCAAAATGTTGGCGTTGCTGTCAGGGTTCCTCCGAGCCATAATCCGTAGGTAGCGGTCATCCACTGCAGTAGCAGTCCTTGGGCGGCCTCAGCGAGGCATGTCATCGACAGTTCCTGCCTCTCACTACCTCCTCCATGTGCGAAAAACATCGCTTTGGTTTACTCCGAGACGCCTGGACACTTCCCTTGTTGAGAGCCCTTCCTGGCACAAAGTAACAATTCGGATGCGTTCAAACCGCGCTAGTGACCGTCTAGGCATGGTTGAACTACACACAACACGAACCGTGTACCTTCTTCCTGGTGGAATGACTGGAACTGATCGGCTGTCGGACCCCCTCCGTCTAACAGGCGCTGTTCGTGCATGGTTGTTTACTTCTTTGGGCGGGTTTAGTGACGTCTCCTAAGTCAAAGGGGCTGCGTCTGTGAAACAATATCCACAGTCAACGTGTATTGTCAGGAGTTCTGGGAACCAGGGTGATGCAATTTTTTTTTTTTTGATGTGTGTACTTTCGGGGAAAAACGAGGTAATAATGAAACCTGTTATCCGAGTAAATGAAGGTTGGTAACGACTACTGTGCGCGTATGAACATCTACTGGTTCGGCGATAAGAATTTCCACTATTCCCCCACCCCCTGTTGCTCGGGTTTCGATGTGCTGTTTCTCGCAGCATCCGATGATACACACAGCGCGCCACCCTGCATCCCCCCCACCTTCTTCCCCCCTCCGTCTCCTCTCACCATGGCCCGCGGCGGCATGCAAGAAATATGAGCCCATGGCGCGTTCTGCGGTCCCGGCGAGGCGCTCTGTCCAATACGGGGCCGCCCGCTTTCATTTGTATATCGGAACTTTACTTTTATACAGGCGCTTTTTCCAGGTGGCGGCCATGCCATTACCATAAAGTATCGGCCCCACCGTCGCCCCCCTTCCTCCCGCCACCCAGCAGGCGGGCCTAATTTAGTCGCTGCGTTCCGTGGCTCTCAAATTTACTCGCCACTGCCGGGCTTTCTCCGGAGCTTTCCCCTGCACCGCACCGGCCCACGCGACATTCATTAACTGCACTGGAAGCTGTTCTCTTCACGCGGACAATCGCTCGTCGATACACCGACCGATCGTATCTGGCCAGACTGCCTCCAGAATGAACGACCCAGGGGAACCACTGCGCGCTTGAGTCTGCTATGATGCCGAACATTAATTCTTGGGTGACTGGTCTCTTGCGGTATGTACGACTGCTCTGTTTCGTCGGCCATGTAGTATAGCTGTGGAAGCCCTATTTAACAGCTAGTAAACTTCAGAGATGCCGGCCCCTTAGCCGAGGTGACAGCAACCCACTGGGTTCTCGACGCAAATGTAACCACATCATATCCTGGTGGTAGAACTGCTCCTAATTCGTTCCCCTGGGAATTTCCGGTTTCCACTATACGTAACAAAACTTTAACTACGCGTGCATGCGTGACCTCAGACCATTGTTTTCTTGAGAGTGTCTGTTGGTCTGTTGTGTGCAGCACGTTTGGCTTCCGTGTACGAGTGAATTCAGTTTTTGGTGCCGAGGTGAGTTAGCACAGAAGTCAAATTAACAGCGTGTAACTCGTAATGTGAGCACTGTTTTGTGTTCGAATATTCCGCTGTATTTCAGTCGTGTGTTGCAGTTTCTGGTGTGTAATCGCTATCGTCGAGGGCTTGGCCTATTCTGGTGTAGCAGCCATTATAATAAATCTGAGGATGTTTGTAATTTATTCCCATGTACCGCTCCTACTTCCATTCCGTCGACGAAATTTGAAATCGTTACTGAAAATTGATCTTATTTGCCGTTTGAGAAAACGCAAGCGGAGAAAAACGGATTAGTTCCACGAAATGCTTAGTTTGTCACGAAACATTCCTTTCGTGTAGACAGACATGCAAATTCATATGTGACACATATCCAAAAGGCTGAAAATAATTTGAAAATATTGTTCATTCATGGCTTTCTCGTGATTTATAACAGCGAAAACGTTTGGCAATGTTAGAATGGAAAAATACATTTAAATTGATTGGACTTTAGCAAATTTTTACGTTAGACGAAATTACGAACTCTTTTATTGTATTTATGTTTTTCCAGTGTTAACGTTTATGACAAACACTGCCTTTAGTATATTGCTACAGCTTCCCTACTGTTGAATGATAAATTCAGGTATATACCTCTATTCCTGAAATCATAATTCACTTATATATATATATATATATATATATATATATATATATATATATATATATATATATATATTCCTGGATTTATCAATCACTTGTAGGGAAGTTACAATTACATCGTAGCAACATACCAAGGCCAGTATTTGTCATAAACGTTAAAATGGAAAAGCATAAATACAATATAAGTGTTCGTAATTTCGTCTCACATAAAAATTCGCGAAAGTACAATATATATATATATATATATATATATATATATATATATATATATATATATATTTCTATTCTAACGTTGCCAAATATTTTCGCTACTATAAATCACTACAAAGCCATGAATGAACAACGTTTTCAAATTATTTTCAGCCTTCTGAATATGTGTCACATATGAATTTGCATGTCTGTCTATACGAAAAGGATGTTTCGTGACAAACTAAGCATTTCGTGAAACTAATCCGTTGTTGTGTTTGTTGTTTGTACTCCGGTGATCCATGTGAAGAGGTATCTGACTTGTTTACGGCCGTACGATGGCACTTAACAGACTTTGAATCCGGAATGGTAGTTGAAGCAAGAGGCATGCGACATCCTTTTTCTGAAATCGTTAGGGTATTCAATATTCTGACATCCACGGTTTGAAGAGTGTGCCGAGAATACCACATTTCAGGCTGCACCTCTCAGTACCAGCAACGCAGTGCCATGCGGCTTTCACTTAACGACCGAGTGCAGCGGCGTTGCGTAGAATTGTCAGTGCTAACAACCAAGCAACACTGCGTGAAATAACCGCAGAAATCAATGGGGAACGTACGACGAACATATCCGTTAAGACAGTGCTGCATAATTTGGCGTTAATGGACCATGGCAGAAAACGACCGACGCGAGAGTACCTTTGCTAACAGGACGACATCTCCTGCAGCGCCTCTCCTGGGTGCGGTAGGCGCGATTTTCTGGGCAACTTTACGTGTTCACTGTACGCTCAGAATTGAAAAGAGCTACGTGCTGCGATCGTCGGGCATACTAGGAACACTACCCAACATATCAGTGCAAAACTCCATCAGAGTTTCACATTGGTTTCCATTTCGCGACCGATCGCAACTTATTTTCCGAGTAGCTCCCGTATTTAATGAGATTTAACAACCATGTACAAAACACTCTTATATCACAGTGTCCTAGTTTCCTTCATTCGCGTCAGTATGGTTAATTTCAAACCTGTCTTTCTAACTCCACGTGAACCCGCAGACCACTTGTACCTTTCATAAATAATGCCGATTCCATCTATGTTACGAATATTTCGTCTCTCGCTATCTTTCCTCTCAGAAGATATCGCGGGCAACATTATTTGCAGACTCTGTTATTCTCATAACCCTTTAATTTGCAGTTTCAAGCGCTATATAATCTGTGAAATTTTTAGCCGTCTGGACATATTAAAGGGCCTCGGATGAACATTACACGTTTACGAACCAGAATTGAACACTTGGAGCGCGGAAACCCGCCTTGTCCACTTCGCCCACTCCTTTTATTCCGGAGTCTGCCTATACGAATGTTTAACTTCGCTTGACATCGTTTCCATTTCGCCGTGCATTTAAGCGAACAGATTTGTATTGCTCGGCTTTAATTACACTCATGCTGCACAAACTATGCGGGCGCAGTAGTCTGCAAATTTTTGCTTTCGCAACAGTCCTGTTTAGCATTGGAATTACTAGCACGCAATTTGCATCGAAAGATCCAGCTTAATAAGAATGAATTAAGCTCTACAATGAGCCACTTTTATCTGTTTGTTGTCGGTGTGCTGTCCGTTGAACGTTTCACTGTTTCTAAAAGTGCCGCAGTGTTATGCGAGGTTAATTTGCTCCATATTAACTCCTAGAAACTAATGCCATAAAAAATTTGTAGGAACTTTGATTATTATCAACGATGTACAACGAATGGCATTATCGCCGTTTTATTTCGGCTTTTATTTGTGTCCACATTGCATTCATTCTGTCAGAAGGGGCACTTTTCCGCTGTCCTGACCATGGAGTTTCGTCTTCTTCTGTTTTCTTCTGCCAGCCCAATTGTCCATTAGCGAATTTTGTGCCTGACTTTGTTTCTATCTGGAATATCTGAGTGTGTTTTTACTGGTTCCTTCATTTCTTCTGTTACTGCACCGAACCATTTCGGCCTTATGCTAATTTCATATAAGGGGCTATAAAATGAAAACAACACACATGGGGAAAAAAGTAAATTTTTTTTTATTTCAGAAGTAATCGCCATAATTGTTCATACGTTTAGCGCACTGTAAGACAAGACAGTTAGTGCCTTGACAGAAAAACGTTAGCGGTTGCCTACGGAACCATTATTGTACCCAGGCGTGCACCTTTTGACCCGAACCAAATCGACGGCCACGAATATTTTTCTTCAGGGCTAAAAAGTACGTAAATCGTATGGGCAGAGGTCGTGACAGCATGGAGGATGTGTAAGGGCTTCCCAGCGAAACTTCTGCAACGCACTCCAAACAACCCTGGTAACATGTGGGCGGACCTGCAGGGTAAGGCGTCATTGCCCATTCGCTGCTAAACGCAGCTGGAAATAGGAAGGGGATGGAGAGAGAAATAGCAGCCGTGGTGGCGGATGCGCACGCGCGGGAAACCGAGCCAAAGATTATCTTGTCGCATCAGAGAACTTAGAGGGGTTGGACAAAAATGTGGAAACACTGCGAGAAATGCACGCTTGAACATAAATGCAGATGGAAGCCAAGGCTGTAGGTTTCGCGGTTTATTTGGCCATGAACCGACCTGTGCAATGTCAGTTGTGGTCAGAACATTGTTCTGTTAGTTGTGAGAGCATTATGTTGCAGCTGAGTGATTCCCACGTGGGCAAATTGTTGGTGCTCATATGGTAGTTGCTTCCATAATCAAGATGAAGAATTTGGAGTTCAAGAGCCACCGTGATGAAGATTGACACCGCATACAGGGAAATCCGAAAAACATATCCGCTAAGTCGAAACGCAGACGAAAATGTGTGTTGAGCGATGTTAACAGAATGTCACTGAAGAGGATTGGGGAGAATAATAAGGAGACGGCAGCTGTAAATGTCACTGCAGATCTAAATGTCACATTCGCAAAGCCTGTCATCACCAAAACAACACTATTGAACTCCATAATCAGAGAGTTTTAGGATATGCTGGGATTCCAGAATCACTCGTCAGTGATGCAAATACCCATAAACGTGGCGCCAAAACCATGAAACCTGGACTATGGAGTCAGGAAAGAACGTCATTTGGTCGGATGACACTTCTTGCTCATTGTTTCCAACTTCTAGCCGAATTTTGCGTGCCAAGACTGAAACATGGTTGGAATTCGGTGGTCATTTGGGCAAGGATTGTGTGACCACTTAAGCTAATCAGGTCCATTCCGTGATAAAATGTTTCTTCCCCAATGGCGATGCTGTGCTCTGAGACGACACGGCTCCTTTCCACACACGGCTCGCATCGTCCTGGGCCAGTTTTGTGACCACGATTATGAATTATCGCATCTCCACTGGCCAACAGTCACTAGATTTCAATATTATTAACACTTTGTCGTCTGTTTTGGAGAGAAGGATGGGTGATCGCCATCCACCTGAACTTGCCAGTATTCGGGAGGAAGAGTAGTGTAAGGATCACTCCAAACCTACACACGACCTGTATTTAATCATCTCGAGACGACTGGAAACTGTTTTTAAAAGCCAACAGTTTTCCTACAACGTTTTCATTATGTCCCATACTCCGAGGAACGTAGGGGACGATGCGGGAGAACCGCACCACTGTACTAGGCAAGGTCCTAGCGGAGGTGGTTTGTCATTGTCTTCCTCCGACAGTAATGGGGATGAATGATGATGATGAAGACGACACAACAACACCCAGTCATCTCGAGGCAGAGAAATTCCTTGACCCCCCCCCCCGGGAATCGAACCCGGGACCCCGTGCGCGGGAAGCGAGAACGCTACCGAAAGACCACGAGCTACGGGTTTACAACGTTTTAGGCTTGGCAATTGTCGTGTTTTTTGTGTTCCATCTTTCATGTCCACCCACGTACCACACAGACGGGAAACTGGGTCAAGCATTATCTTGTAGAATCAAAGAAATCATCACTCGCGCGTGAACCTGGGGAAGGACTACTTTGGCAGAGCGTGGTATCTTGTCGCACCAAATAACTTACCACAACTACCGTCGACATTTGACATAGTCAAGAGAGCGGAAAACAGCCAAATCAAATGTTATCTGTGGATGATGAAGAGAAGTGAAACATGATGGAAGGAAATGAAACAGACTGCTTTCACACCTTCTTTGTGAACTCTCCGTCCGAACAGGTCTCAGAGTGTACCAGCGTACCAACCGACCGCCGTGTCATCCTCAGTGCACTGGTGTCTTCGGATGCTGATTTGGTGGGGTGTAGAGTCAGCGCACCGCTCTCCCGGTCGTTGTGAGTTTTCGCGACCTGGAGTCGCCACTACTCGGCCAAGTAACTCCTCAATTGGCATCACGAGGCCAGGTACGTCCCAGTAGGTCAACAGCGCATGGCGGCCAGGATGGTCACCTATCCTAGTGCTAACCACGCCCGACGGTGCCTAACTTACGGGAACGATCGTATCCACCGGGACACAGCTTTTGACTGTTTATGAACAATGTATACCTTTCTTCCTTGTCTGAATTTGTAAATCTAAATAATGATTCACTTTCAGGTGTTAGCCACTTTTGTAGGAATGCAACGGAAGGAAAAATGTTAATTACAATGCAATCATCACTGTACGTCAAGAAAATGAAGCAGTCAGTAAAATAAAAATTTAGAAGCAACAAAAAGACAAAATCTACCTCTGCAGCATAAATGATAGTTGCGAGAGTAGATGTACAACGTGGCCTCCCTGCACCGTCCCGCTTGCGCCTGTACGGCCGCCCTTCGCCCTTCCACTGCCACGAAGGGCACTGGGACGCCCGCGTCCACCTGCTTCGCTTTGGCCGGCCAACCGTGCGAGCGTTGCCCGAGGCGCGGGCGCTAACCGGCAGCGTCCACTTTGGTAGGCCAGCCGGAGCGTGGCGCGTGGCCGGAGCGGATTACTTGCGGCGGGCGGCTGCCGCGTAAGCCCAGCTGAGCCCGGCGCGCGCAGCTCAGACCTCACCTGCGATCCGTCCTTTGCTCGCTACCTGCAGGGGGGAACTCGCCTTATCTCTAACGGAGGTACAGGCAGCTACTACACCACCCTTCAAAATTACTTGCTACAACTGGATGAAATGTGTTAACTGCCAGCACTCTACCGTCGTCCTTTCACTGCTGCCGTCGTAAGCTCCCGTTACTGTCTCGTCGTTCCTTCCTCACTGTCGCGGATGTAAAAATGAATATATTACAGGGCTCTAAGAACCTTTCCATCAGGTTAGTGGGCAGGCATCAGCCACAGGACAGAGCGAGGTGGCACAGTGGCTAGCACACTGGACTCGCATTCGGGAGGACGACGGTTCAATCCCGCGTCCGGCCATCCTGATTTAGGTTTTCCGTGCTTTCCCTAAATCGCTCTAGGCAATTGCCGGGATGGTTCCTTTGAAAGGGCACGGTCGACTTCCTTCTCCGTCCTTCCCTAATCCGATGAGACCGATGACCTCGCTGTCTGGTCTTCCCCCAGCAACAACCCCAACCCAGCCACAGTCCGACGTAAGAAAGGAGGCCCAAATTTCATTACGTTAGTAGTTTAGGGCCACTGTAAGTCCTGAAAGGTTATGGAAAAGGCTAGAAATTGGTATATATATTCCGGGAATAAATTCTTATGAACATATATTCTGGAATAAATGGTTATACTGTATATAAGTGTCTGTTTGTCATTTATTCAAGTCCTCAGTTTCATTCAGCTCTTGTAGAAATTTTCCATATTTTACCTCCGAGACCAGAAGCAGATCACTGTCTACATAAGATTTTGTAGTATGACCTGAAACATATATGTATATAATATATAAGGGGTAAGCTTTTTGCGAAAAACCTCTCAAAGTACTTGGCCCATTTATTTCTGATTCCTACACGATCACCTAAAGAACATTTGGGCGGACATAGGTTATATATTTCCTTCTAATTTACATAATGTATGAGTACATATATAAAATACACTGAGGTGACTAAAGCCATGGGATAGCGATATGTACATATACAAATAGCGGTAGTATCGCGTACACGAAACATAAAAGGGCAGTGCATTGGCGGAACTGTCGTTTGTACTGGGCTCTGAGTACTATGGGACTTAACATCTGTGGTCATCTACTTAAACCTAACTAACCTAAGGACAGCACACAACACCCAGTCATCACGAGGCAGAGAAAATCCCTGGCCCCGCCGGGAATCGAAGCCGGGAACCCGGGCGTGGGAAGCGAGAACGCTACCGCACGACCACGATGTCGTTTGTACTAAGGTGATACATGTGAAAAGGTTCCCGGCGTCATTATGGCCGCACGACGGGAATAAACAGACAGTGAACGCGGAATGGTAGTTGGAGCTAAAAGCAGGGGGCATTCCCTGTCGAAAATCACTAGGGAATTCAGTATTCCGAGATCCACAGTGAGCCGGCCGCTGTGGCCGACCGGTTCTAGGCGCTTCAATCCGGAACCGCGCTGCTGCAACGGTCGCAGGTTCGAATCCTGTCTCGGGCATGGATGTGTGTGATGTCCTTAGGTTGGTTTGGTTATAATAGTTCTAAGTCTAGGGGACTGATGACCTCACAAGTTAAGTCCCATAATGCTCAGAACCATCTGAACCATTTTTGAGCACAGTCAAAGAGAGCATTCCTTGTCCAGGGAAAGCTGCTTGTTTCAAACATGGGCCTTAATATGTGAAAGAAATATGTACAGGAATGTACATCTGAAACAAGGTATTGTATGGAAGTGAAACATGTACTGTGGAAACACCTAAAAAAAAAGTGTCGAAGAGCTTGAGTAGTGGTGTTGCAGAAAGACGCTTTAAATTAAATAGACCGATAATAGAATAGAAGACGAGGTTCTCCGTGAAATCGGCGACAGAAATTTAAATGCCTGGGTGAATGGACAGAGCCTAACCTATCATAGAAAGAAGCCCTTGTGTCATGCATTAGCAAAGTGGAAATGGCCTGCAAACTGATATCTACAATAAGTGATCGATATCGTAAACGCTACCTCACTCCTACCCGATTTCAGGCTCTATAGCCGGCAGCGACTCCTACAATGAAAAAGAAAAGGCTAATGGGGAAACTTAAGGCTAAGGAATGAAAGAGTTTGAGAAAAATCCTGGGTTCCATCAAAGGAAGCAGCGAGCACGGAAGCACGTGGAGAAGTTAAGTGGTAAGATTTGGAAAATTATGACAGGCTTTTATGGTCACGTGATGCCAATAGGAATAGGATAAATACCTAAAAGGATACTAGCCACAGGGGCGGAAATCACAGAATTTGAGAAATATATATTAGAATCAGAAATTTATCGTCAAGACATTTATGAGAGTGACCCACTTAAGAAAAAAATACTGACATATGAAAGCAAAACGGAAGCTGAAGACCGGCAACATGTGGACCCGAGAGAGGAAAGGACAAAACCGGAAACAAATACAGGTGCATATAGCGGCACTCAAAGCTTGGAAAAAGAGTCAGTTGAACTGACGTGGGCCCTAGTTAAGTAAACGACGAAAGATAAGAGGGTTATGGTAGTAGGACGACAGGGAATAATTTCTGTAGTACTACAGGGATTTTCGGAGGGCAAAAGAGGTAGCTGATGGCTTAGATTGGATCAAATCCTACGAATAATAGAGAATGCTGGCCGTTCGGTGCAAGTACTACTCAATGACGAAGAATCTGGCACATGTTAGGGTATCTTGGCGAGCCACATGAATCGAAAAACAGAGGTGGCGCATAGACTGAAATATCTCGGTGTCAGTTTTGTAGGTTCAGACTACTTGTTCAAAACTGTATACCATCACCAATTCCCTTTACTGCTATCACTCACGGTCCGACACAAATGTGGTGATTCTACATCACGAATTCTTTACGGAAGAAAGGAAAACTTTTGATTCTGGAAAAATGCAGGAACACGCGAGGCAACACTGACCCTAAACTTCTCACTAGAAGCTTGATTGCTATGTCTATAGAATTTTCAGATTTAGAGAAAGCTTTTGACATTGTTGATTGGAATAGTGTCTTTGGTAATGTGAAGTTAGTAGGGGGTATAACGCAGGAAGAGATAGGCTTTTCACAACTTGGTCAGATACCAGACGGCAGTGATACGACTCTTAAGGACATGAAAGGGAAGCACTTGTTGAGAAAGGTGTGAGGCAGAATTGTAGCATATCCCTGATCTTATTCAGTCGGTACGTTGGGGCCCACATCTCGTGGTCGTGCGGTAGCGTTCTCGCTTCCCACGCCCGGGTTCCCGGGTTCGATTCCCGGCGGGGTCAGGGATTTTCTCTGCCTCGTGATGGCTGGGTGTTGTGTGCTGTCCTTAGGTTAGTTAGGTTTAAGTAGTTCTAAGTTCTAGGGGACTTATGACCACGGCAGTTGAGTCCCATAGTGCTCAGAGCCATTTGGTACGTTGGGCATATAGGGAAGGAAACCAAAGAAATATTTGCAGTAGATAACAAAGTTCAGGAGGAAGAAATAATAATTTTTAGGTTTGCCGATGATATTGCAATTCTGTCAGACAGAAAAGACTTAGAAGAGCAGTTGAACGGAAAGGGCAGCGTCTTTAAAGGAGGATATAAGATGAACAACAGAAGCAAAACAAGAATAATGGAATGTAGTCGAAATAAATCAGGTGATACTGAGGAAATCTGAAATTATTAAACGAGACAATTAAAGTAGTAGATGTATTTGGGCAGCAAAATGATGATGGCTGACGCAGAGAGGATACAAAATGTAGAGTGGCAATGGCAAGAAAAGCGTTTCTGAAGAAGAGAAATTTCTTAATATCGAATACAGACTTAATGTTAGCAAGTCTTCTCTGAATGTATTTGTCTGGAGTGCAGCCATGTACGAAAGTGAAGCATGGAGGATAAACAGTACGGACATGGTTCTACAGAAGAACGCTAGAGATTAGGTGGTTTAGGTAGTGTAACCAGTGAGGAGTACTAGGGAAGAGAGAAATTTGTGGCACAACCTGAATAGATGAATGGATCGGTTGATAAGACACATCCTGCATCATCAAGGGGTCACCATTTGAGTATTGGAGGTGGAAGGATCGCAGAGGGAGACCAAGAGATGAATGCAGTAAGCAGACTTAGTAGGATGTAGGTTGCAGTAGTTACTCGCAGATGAAGAGGCTTGCACTGCATAGAGTAGGAAGGAGAGTAGCATCAAATCAGGCTTCAGACTGAAGCCCACTACAACAACAACAACAACAACAACAACAACAGCAACAACATGTCACATCATTGGAAGTCCATTAGTAATTTCTCAGTACTGTACTTATTGCGAACCGCTGTTCGAGAAGCGTACTAATTAGAGCTGCGAACTGCGTACCATACCTAGAAGGCAGGCCGAAACAGCCATAAGCGTTTTAGTTGAGGCGTGTAGTTAATTCCAGGAAAGCGTAATTACTCTAATTGTCGCTGGAACATTTCAACTGGAGACACGCGAGGCCGATTCCATCGACGGCCGTGTGAAACAGGGGACAGGTCGCGGGGCTATTATCTCTCCCAAGTTGCCGGGCGACGTCTCGCGCGGAATTAGGGGGGGAAGATTTAATCCCCGGCCGTAATCGGCTTACCTAAAAGCGGGACTTGTCGATGTTCCGTCCCGTACCGCCGAGCCGTGCGTCGGCAGCTGGGGTCCGCCGCTGGGCGATGCTAGCCGAAGCGAGCAGAGGCGAAGCAGCCAAGTGGCCGCGGTGGAGCGGCGGAAGGAATCGCGTCACAAACTTTCTGCTGCACCTCTTCGCAAACATTTTCATAAAACCGTCTCCATATCCGGAGGAAATGAGTTACTGTGCTCACAGAGTTGCTGGCCGCTCCGTAGGCGCAATTTCCAAGTTTGCTCAGACGGCGCAAATCCTTCCATTACAGATAATGACAGTTGTTCGCTAACTTATTAAACTGGTGAAAAGAGCGTGATTAATTAGGCCACACGCAAACGGATCGGTCTAAAATTGCCCTTCAAGGTAGATGTCCTGCCTACTATTAATATAAAAAGAATGGAAATGGTGCAGTTAATCAATGACGCACAATCAGTACGCGAGACAGTCACGAAGTTTTAAGTATCACCTGGAGAAAGCAAAGTGACGTAATAAATTTTGTTTGTTTGTTTACATGTACAGCTTTCCCTACAGACAGCTGAACGTGACCCCTGGGGTAATCAAGCCATACGGCATTTTCATTCTTTATCTGCATACTAAGAGAGCTCCTATTGATTGTACGAAGAGGTAATCTTACCCTAGTCTCTCTGCAATTGCTGACGATCGTTTAAGGAAGATACAACAGCCTCATGAGAGAAAAACCTTAGTGCTTGCCGATGTCTTTTCTTTCATTTCGGTAGAACATTCGCCGTCCGCTATAACATACTGGGATCTACCGGTCAAATATCCATCGAATCAGTTTTATATTTGCGAAGATGTTTCGTACGATCGTATCGTTTACGAGGGGACAGTAATATCTTCCCCAACGATATGATTCATGTTCATCGAGTGTGTACGATACGACCATGACTTTAATATATCTAAACAGAGACGCGCAACTCTCAACCGTTCCCGAGAAAATCGTGTTTGAAAATTCTGGGCGCTTTTATATACTTCGTATGGTCGCTAATAATCAAGGATTCCGCAGCCGAGCAAGTAAGCGCTTACTTTCATAAGGGTGAGGGCTGCAGATGCAGATGTTGCTGGCTGTACTTTTTTCTCATTCCAACGTATGCCACGTAATTGTGCTAGGATCGAGAACGTTGTATGAACATATACCATCTTTGTTTTGCAATAGTCGCGTTGAAAAAACTATGAACATGTAAAAATTCGGCGTTCATATTAAATGCTGTGTGTCGCAATAATTATGGTTTTGCATTTTTCTATGATCAGAATAATCCTTCTCTGCGCTTTGCTTCACAGCTTGCACGTTCTACTTCTCACAAAAGTAGATACAATAAATAAATGAAATGACTCTACTTATTTGATTGGAAGTTTGTGTATATACTTTTCTTTATTAGGGATCCGTACCGGTACCTCATTCGTTTAAGACGGAACCATTAAATGATTACTTAGATCTCCGTCTGTCTGTCTATGTGTTTGTCCGACTCCTAGGAGCCGATTTTCTTCGTAACTGGTAGATGTTCCAATTTGAAACTGCTGCCACATGCTGAGGACTACAATCCACTGACAGTGTAAGAAACTGAAGCTTCGAAGTCAACGTAACCAAAAGATAAAGCCAGTTATGTCACCTATTTTAACGCAAACTCACTCATCAAAACCTGTAGGGTATTCCTCATTGGCGTAAAATCGTGAAATTTGGCATGAAACAAGATTTCACAGTACAAGCAAATGAAAATATCTGAAAGTCGTTAATTTGTAATTATAGCACATGAAAAAAATTGTCGTTTGTTATCCGACTTCAGAATTAAAACTAAAACATTCTCGAAAGTTTTGGAATTCCCTGGACCGATATCTTGCCACCATCAATGTCGATAACAGGCAAAAATCGTCGACATTCTCGAATCCTGGAATGGGTGGACTGTCCATATACGTAATTAAGTCTGTATGGAACCCTCAGACCGCAGGTCACACTCGTACCTCACCAGTTATGCCAACGGCCTTGCTGCAGTGGTAACACCGATTCCCGTCCGATCACCAAAGTTAAGCGCTGGGATAGCACTTGGATGGGTGACCATCAGGTCTGCCGAGCGTTGTTGGCAAGCAGGGTGCAATCAGCCCTTGCGAGGCAAACTGAGGAGCTACCTGAATGAGAAGTAGCGGCTCCGGTCTCGTAAACTGACATACGGCTGAATACATGCCCCTACATATGCGCACCCAGTGACACCTGTGGGCTGAGGATGACACGACGGCCGGTCGGTAACATTGGGCCTTCATGGCCTGTTCGGGCAGAGAGAGTTCTTTTTTACATATGTTGAAGTGCTAGTCGTGCCCTACACATTGTGTCCATGTGAATCAAATCGGTGAGCGGATGTTCGTACAGTCCTCTTCTTAATAGTGGACGTTGTGGTGCCATGTGGCACATCTTTTCGGAATCTGTTAGGTTGGTGCATAAGTTCCTGCCGGCCGGAGTGGCCGAGCGGTTAAAGGCGCTACAGTCTGGAACCGCACGACCGCTACGGTCGCAGGTTCGAATCCTGCCTCGGGCATGGATGTGTGTGATGTCCTTAGGTTAGTTAGGTTTAAGTAGTTCTAAGTTCTAGGGGACTTATGACCACAGCAGTTGAGTCCCATAGTGCTCAGAGCCATTTGAACCATAAGTTCGTACTGCTTCTATTTTGCATGTTCGTATTCATGTTGGTATGGATTTATTTATTGATTGCCCGTTTTGTCATCTGGAGGTGTGGACGACAGAAAATGGAGCGCCAAGTGGAGAAGGGACATACTCTTCTGTTTGAGTTCAACAGAGGGGTGACAGCAGTGTAGGCGGCCAGAAACATTTCTGTCTTGTATGCGACTAATGACATTGGACAGAGCACAGCAAGAAAATGTTTTTCTCGTTTTAAGGAGGATCGTTTTGACATTAGTTACTCTGCACGCTCAGGAACACCTTCCGGTTTTGATGAAGACTTTTTAAATGCATTATTCCAGAATGATCTACGTCAATTTACTCGAGAACTGGAAAATAGGAACTGCAATCATTCCATCATTGTGCGACATCTGTATGCAATGGGGAAGGTTCAAAATTGAGGTGTATGGTTTCCGCATGCTCTAAGCCATAATCAAAAATATCAGCAGGTGTTGATATGTGGTTGCTTGCTCGTCATCGATTGGCTCTTGAACAACACCAGAAATCAATCAATAGTTGGGCACAGACAAAGAAAGACCTGCACGTATCCACAAAAGATTATGTTATGCATCTGGTGGGACAGCGACGGTGTGTTGTACTAAGAATTGCCTGCCAAGGTGTAATCAACACTGCTGACGTTTATTGTCAACAACTGAGACGTGTTGCAGACGCATTCTAAGAACAGCGATCAGAAAGAATGCGTGTAATGATGCTACTCCGCGATAGCGCTCCCCAGCATTCTGCTTGATTGACAAAAACGCTATCGGTTGGGGAGTAATTCAGCACCCATCTTAATCACCTGATCTTGCACCCTCAGATTTTCACCTTTTCCGCTCTCTATCGAACAACCTTCAAGGAACTTCCTTTCCGAATGAAAATGCTTTCCGAACGTGGTTCGACGAGTTCTTCGCCACAAAACCACGCGATTTCTACAGCTGCGGAATCTAAATGTTACCTCAGCGTTACTGATGACTAAATTCCCTGTTAGGTGTATCAGTTGTGTTTATTAAATTAGTGGATAAACGCTAAGAATGTATGCACCGACTCCATACTTGACGAGCTGTATACGGCACCTCGTCTTCTCATGCTCCACTGCGCATAAACAGTGCCCGTGACGGCGAGGAAACGTAACGCCGGAGCGACCGGCAGTGCCAGGTGCGGTGCGCTCCTGAGGTCACGCGGGCGGCCGGCGTCGCGTGCCGCGGCTGTCCGCAGACTCGCGTGGCGCGCCACGCCCTGGCTGCCTCCCACACGTGCCGGCGTCGCGTGGGGTGGGGTGGGGGCGGCACTCACGTGTGTCGGCACGCAGCCGGCGCCGCCCGGCCTTGCACGCAGGCGCCGGGCCAGACACCGCCCACGCGCCGCTCCAGACGTCCGGTATTGTCGCGGTACAAGTTACTTCCCACCAAGGTTGCCCCACGGAACCTCGAAGTCTTCTTGTGTGTCTCAGTTCTGATCGTATTCCTTACACGCCAAGTGACTCGACAGCTGCACTACTGGCCATTAAAATAGCTACACCACAAAGATGACGTGCTACAGACGCGAAATTTAACCGACAGGAGGAAGATGCTGTGATATGCAAAATGATTAGCTTTTCAGAGCATTCACACAATGTTGGCGCCGGTGGCGAAACCTACAACGTGCTGACATAAAGAAAATTACCAACTAATTTCTCATCCACAAACAGCAGTTGACCGGTGTTGTCTAGTGAAACGTTGTTGTGATGCCTCTTGTAAGGAGGAGAAGTGCGTACCACCACGTTTCCGACTTTGATGAAGGTCGGATTGTAGCCTCTAGCGATTGCAGCTTATCGTATCGCGACATTGCTGCTCGCGTTGGTCGAGATCCAATGACTGTTAGCAGAATATGGAACCGGTGGCTTCAGGAGGGTAATACGGAACGCCGTGCTGGATCCCAACAGCCTCGTATCACTAGCAGTCGAGATGACAGGCATCTCATCCGCATGGCTGTAAAGGATCGTGCAGTCACGTCTCGATCCCTGAGTCAACAGATGGGGACGTTTGCAAAACAACAACCATCTGCACGAACAGTTCGACGACGTTTGCAGCAGCATGGACTATCAGCTCGGAGACCTTGTCTGCGGTTACCCCTTGACTCTGCATCACAGACAGGAGCGCCTGCGATGGTGTACTCAACGACGAACCTGGGTGCACGACTGGCAAAACGTCATTGTTTCGGATGAATCCAGGTTCTGTTTACAGCATCATGACGGTCGCATCCGTGTTTGGCGACATCGCGGTGAACGCACATTGGAAGCGTGTATTCGTCATCGTCATACTAGCGTATCACGCGGCGTGATGGTACAGGGTGCTATTGGTTACACGTCTCGGTGACCTCTTGTTCGCTTTGACGGCGCTTTGAACAGTGGACGTTACATTTCAGATGTCTTACGACCCGTGGCTCTACCCCTCATTCGATCCCTGCGAAACCCTACATTTCAGCAGGATAATGCACGACCGCATGTTGCAGGTCTTGTACATGCATTTCTGGATACAGAAAATGTTCGACTGCTGCCCTGGCCAGCACATTCTGCAGATCTCTCACCAATTGAAAACGTCTGGTGAATGATGGCCGAGGAACTGACTCGTCACAATACTCCAGTCACTACTCTTGATGCACTGTGGTATCGTGTTGAAGCTGCATGGGCAGCTGTGCCTGTTCACGCCATCCAAGCTCTGTTTGACTCAATGCCCAGGCGTATCAAGGCCGTTATTACGGCCAGATGTGGTTGTTGTGTATGTAGTAGTATGTCCTTACACTTAATCTGCTGCCCTGATAAAATTTACTTATATTTTAGCTCCTCAGCTTTTACTTGAAACATATCTATGCATAACAAGCACAAACATGCTAAAACCATTGTCGTTTAGCTACTAGTTTTGACTGTATGTCATCGTCTGGCAGAATATACAATTTTTACTTTCTATAACTTCGGAAGTACGAACACTTTGGCGGCAATGAACAAGTACTCGGGCGTCCCAATCCAGTTTATAACAACAATGTTTCTGTATTAAACATAACCTAGGTTTTCATGCATATAAGAAAAGAGAGAGAGAGAGAGAGAGAGAGAGAGAGAGAGAGAGAGAGAGAGAAAGTGATCGAGATTATTTATTCAAAAGATTCGTCTTCGCCGGCCGGAGTGGCCGAACGGTTTTAGGCGCTACAGTCTGGAACTGCGCGACCGCTACGGTCGCAGGTTCGAATCCTGCCTCGGGCATGGATGTGTGTGATGTCCCTAGATTGGTTAGGTTTAAATAGTTCTAAGTTCTAGGGGACTGATGACCTCAATAGTGAAATCCCATAGTGCTCATAGCCATTTGAACCATTTTTGATTCGTCTTCATTCCACTTAGATTAAATAAGTGAGGCGCATAGTAGAATCGAATTCCGGAAAAGCCTGCTGTAATTTCCCGCCTGATCACCCTAAATTTCGTTTCCTATAACTTACGTAATTTCCCTCACTCTTATAACAAAACACTGCATTGCAAAATACCCTGCACAATTAGTCCAAAGAGGAATACGTGTCCAAAATGCTCTCTGAGGATAGAAAGTTAAATGTAAACTTTCCTTACATTCAGTGCTGCTCTAGACGCACGTACTTTCTAAGAATTGCTGCTAGCTGTTATGTCTCGTCTATGACTAGGATTTTTTTCTTACTCCTTTCAACCTGAGTGTTTGGTAATTTTTGGGGAGTTTCCTTTCATAGCTGAAGATTTTTTTCATTTAAAATGCGACTATTTCCTTGTTTAGGTGCATTAAACGTTGTACTCGTCGCGTATTCGTCTCTTCATTAATCAATTACAGCAGAATCATTGTGGACAGAAGTGTCTTGTTGTACGTTTGATCCTCTTGTCTCTTGTGCCATCTCATTCTGCTCCAGAAACCAACAACGGTGAGCCACTATGGAACAACGCACCAGTGCCACGGTAGCTGCTCGTTCCTTTTCGAGAAGTCGACACTCCTTGACGCCGATGCGATCTGGAGCAGCATTCCGGCCGGCCACCCGGACCAAGATACGCCGTCGACCGTCGTGGCCCTGACTTAAAACGGAGGGGTCAGCTGCCGAGCATTTCAACGTGAAGACTGAAAACTTGGTGTATTGGGTACCATCAGGTACGAGAACATCGTTCCCCATTTAGATATCAAACTACTTTCTCTATGACTCTAGTGAGGCTCGCACGCGTATCCACTTCCTTCTTTCCGTGTCCTACCGAAAGTAAGATAAGATCCAACGGATCTAAGAATAGCTGCTGTACTTTCGGAAGCCAGTAGCTCGCAGGCTCTAAGGAGGCCAACACGCACCATGGTTTTTTGCGTATTTTCCAGTTTCTCATTAACCGCTAACTTCCCTGGTTGTGACAGACGTTGTAAGTATCTCTTCGCTCTCGCTAGTTAATACATGCCTCTAAGGTCCTAGCAGCAAATTCAGTGTCAGCTAAAATCGTAATTCTGATCATCAACACTTTCAGTTGAGCGACAGTGTTATGCCCACTGTCTATACATTAAGAAACGGTGATTCACTCCGTCTAACATAGAAAACAGGCTGAAACCTAGACAAAGATTATCTACTCTGCTGCTCTTTGGTCACTAATCAAAACAGATCAGAATCACCTGTCTGTTCAGCAGTCTAAAATCTAAATCATTGTGCTTAGGGAGTGGTGTTCTTACGAAAGCCATCTGAAAAATACATTTCTTCAGAAGTAAATTAAAATCAGTTCTGCATTCTTTAAGAAGAATACGTGAGGCTATTCTTAAAATTAGCTGTATGATCACTCGTAATCGAGAACCGTATTTCAGAAATCAGAATGATCAAGAGTGTGACGAACAGCTAAAGACAATGCTCGTGCAAAAATTATTTTCAGGTCTCCCAGAGCAAACGAACAAGAACATTAACACCGTGGTCTTATGAAAACCAGAGAAGGCTGAAGGTGCTATTCCAACCATTGACTTAGCATCTCAGCCATTACAGAAACTGGAAAATTTACATTACTGTGGCCTAATGGCATTCGATGGTGATCAGACTGTGGTCGACCGTGGAACATTCCGTTCTTGTACGTTTCGTTCTAACACATTATGCCTAGGTTGCAAGTGGCCAACAGTTACACCAACACTCTACTAGCATTTCAGTATCTGCGTGACACAGCCCAGATGATATTAGAAATGAGTAGGAAGAGAACAATTTCTTCAAAGTGATAGCTGTTACAGCATTGCCGTATGGGTATTAATGGTAGGCTATAACAAACAATTGGCAGAAGGCACGTTTTGGATTACGATATATCAGGAGACATCTAGTGTTCATGAGGAAACACTGAAACACAGAAAGAAATAGATGCAGCACTTGGTAATCAATAAAGGGTTGAGCTACAATACGAAAGACACTGACGAAATACCTGGCTAAACGGTGAAAAATATGTTTACGAGGGAAGAATGCAGAATTTACTTAAGATTCATGATGATGGTGGTGAAGACAGTATATTCATTTTCATTAGGTGATTCTCGATCTTTCGGAAAGTCGCTGGACTGACTAGCTGGCAGTACAGGACAGGGTTCGGCGACAGTTGGGACGCGTCACTGTCCACGCTTCCTCCGACCACACGAGCGTATCTGCGAAGTGCTAATCCTTGTTGCGGCCAGCACAGAACTGCACTCCTTCTCAAATTGCGTTAACTGCGTGTCTGGGTCTCGCTCCCTGTGGCATTAGCCCGCGGTGCGGTAACCCGGCGCTGAACTCGGCTACGGCTCCACGCAACTCCAGGCAACTGCTTATCGCGCACTCTCTCTTTCAGAATCACAATAAAAGAAGATAAACCTGGAAAAAGATCAGGATATATCAACTTGAATGCATCATATTTGCATGAAGATTTAGAAATCGTGTACTGGACTACGTAACATACACAAGTGATCACGTAGACTGCGGCAGTAATCTAGTAGCGACAAACAACATGCTGATACTCAAGACGATAAAAGAAAATGCGATTAAAATTTGTGACAGAATATTACCAAGTGTAAGTTACCTGAGGCAGTGACCACGGGTTTCAGTAAAGCGTTGTGAGTAGATGAATGGAAGAGGAGTAGAATACAATGAAGAATAAGATAATTAGGACCGGAGACTGGAGATCTAATGACACTAGAAGCTATGAAGCCACAGATGATTCATGAAATTCGCTAACTTACGGATGGAAAAAAGAAAATCTAAAAACATTTGGAGTGAAAGCAGGAATGCAGCAGTATAGGCTGTTTACGAACGAAATTAACACAGATAGCAGAGTAAATGAATGAGACAATCCTTTGAAGATACTGAGAAGGATGTAATTTTCGGACAGATTGCTACAACCAAAGGTAAAGTCAAAAATAGTTTCGGAGAAGTAATACGTAAACGTACAGATGTAAAACCGATAATAAACTTAGAAGATGGGCAGACAAATGTCAGTTGTACAATCGAACGTCTGTACGATGCAGCAGAACTGTCTCAATATTAGTAGATTAAATGTAGAAGGCCTAGATAAGACAGTATTGCTGTAATAATTTGAAAGAGCAGTGAATGATGTCAGTTAAGACAAGAAATCGTGAGCCGACGATGTAGCTTCTGACTTAACTGAAATCTGTGGAAGGTGTAGGAAGTTGGGGTTAAAAATGTAAGCAACAGATAAATGACCATCAGACTGGAGAAACATCATTACCATGATATTGCAGAAGAAGGCACGCTTGGGTAAATGTGAAAGTTATCGGCCTATTGGTGAGAGATCTGGAGAATATGCTGGCCGGGGCAGCAGTCGATCATTTTCTGTATCCAGAAAGGCCCGTACAAGACCTGAAACATGCGGTCGTCCATTATCCTGCTGAAATGTAGGGTTTCGCAGGGATCGAATGTAGGTCAGAGCCACGGGTCGTAACACATCTGAAACGTAACGTCCACTGTTCAAAGTGCCATCAGTGCGAACAAGAGGTGACCGAGACGTATAACCAATGGCACCCCGTACCATCACGCCGGGTGATACGCCAGTATGGCGATGACGAATACACGCTTCCAATGTGCGTTCACCGCGATGTCGCCAAACACGGATGCGACCATCATGATGCTGTAAACAGAACCTGGATTCATCCGGAAAAATGACGTTTTGCCATTCGTCCACCCAGGTTCGTCGTTGAGTACACCATCGCAGGCGCTCCTGTCTCTAATGCAGTGTCAAGGGTAACCGGAGCCACGGTCTCCCAGCTGATAGTCCATGCTGCTGCAAACGTCGTCGAACTGTTCGTGCAGATGGTTGTTGTTTTGCAAACGTCCCCATCTGTTGACTCAGGGATCGATACGTGGCTGAACGATCCTTTACAGCCATGCGGATAAGATGCCTGCCATCTCGACTGCTAGTGATACGAGGCCGTTGGGATCCAGCACGGCGTTCCGTATTACGCTTCTGAACCCACCGATTCCATATTCTGCTAACAGTCATTGGATCTCGACCAACGCGAGCAGCAATGTCGCGATACGATAAACCACATTCGCGATAGGCTACAGTCCGACCTTTATCAAAGTCGGAAACGTGATGGTACGCATTTCTTCTCCTCACACGAGGCATCACAACAATGTTTCACCGGGCAACGCTGGACAACTGCTGTTTGTGTACGAGAAATCTGTTGGAAACTTTCCTCATGTCAGCACGTTGTGTCCGCTGCTCGTGGTCGTGCTGTAGCGTTCTCGCTTCCCACGCCCGGGTTCCAGGGTTCGATTCCCGGTGGGGTCAGGGATTTTCTCTGCCTCGTGATGACTGGGTGTTGTGTGATGTCCTTAGGTTAGTTAGGTTTAAGTAGTTCTAAGTTCTAGGGGACTGATGACCATAGATGTTAAGTACCATAGTGCTCAGAGTCATTTTCAGCACGTTGTAGGTGTCGCCACCGGCGCCAACGTCGTGTCAATGCTCTAAAAAGCTAATCATTTGCATATCACAGCATCTTCTTCGTGTCGGTTAAATTTCGGGTCTGTAGCACGTGATCTTCGTGGTGCAGCAATTTTAATGGCCAGTAGTGTAAATTTGCTATGGCTTCACCCCACATTAAAACCCCCAATTGTAGGTATAGTCACAAATTTAATGACAGGGCCAAAACCAAGCACCTGATATGCGTATCATGCCAAACAGCATAACTATATGTTTCGCATGTGCTGGCGCTCCTATTTTTGACGCACATAACAGTGTAATCAAACGATATGTGAAATCCGCTCGAGGACTGAGGCGAGTCCAGTTACACACTGGTGTGTCGTCACTCGCGCAGCCCGCGACATGTGCCAACCGTTTCCCTTTCATCGGCATCACCGCTCGCGCCTCAGGGGAAACCTCGTACGTGGACAGCGTGCCCGATGGCTGCCCTGGGAAGGTGGGTGGACTCCAGCCGGCTGGTCACTGGCCAAGCGGCGCGTCCACCACACGCCGCGCCGGCCACTTTCCCTGCCTCACGGTGCACCTCGCCGGACCCGCCGCTGCTTTTACCGGCGCTTCTCCGAGACGCGGCGTATTTATTACCGGCTACGTGCCTCTCGGGACAGGCGACCCTGCCTTCCTCGTCACGGGGAAAACTCCAAGTATTCCCACGTGCGACAAACCGTAGGTCCGTTCCGTCTTGCTCTTCCCGACCTGTTACGTCGGAGTGAAACCGCGCTCGAAAGCGCGTCAGATGTGGCGTCATTAAAACGCTTCCCGTTGACGGTACACGGCGACTCTGATGTCGCAGAAGCCGCAGACACGTGGGGGACAATTACCGCAATTTTAGAGCCATGCTTATGAATAGTGTCCCACTAGATTTTCCGAGTATGTAATAAACTCCGGCAAATAAACTTTCGCTGATGACGGGTAATATTGCGGTGCCGAGAAACTCCTTGCTCAAGCCAAGGCTACTGCGCTTCCCACCAGCTACTCATACGACATAAAAGGGAAACTGACTCTGTTGTGCAGCAAGGCCGAACAACAAGTTAACAAACAAGAAAAATCATTTTTATTCGAACCGTGCCACCTGTGAAATTCTAAAGAGTTTTCGTTAATACTGATGCGTCGAATCGATATTCTGATCAAATCTGTCAACTTAACAATGCCTGCCAGGGCGTGAACTGACGCTTGGACGACTGATAAAAGTTTCAAAGTGAACAGTCTACACAAAATACTGTCTTGTATAAACAAAACTGAATGGCATGCGGGAAAAGTTCCAAAGGGCAAAGTAAATGCCATTCTCAAACTGTGCTCTTATGAGAAGAAACAGAAACGTCAACAGACGAGCTGTAATCTGAATTGTAGCGTTACTTCACAGATCGAGACGTGAACTTTCCTGAACGTGAAACAAATGTTTCATAGAACCAAACTTCGCTTAGTATTTCAGAACGCTTGCTGAACACCATTTTAAACTAACTGCGAAACATGTTTATATTAAATGCTAGTTGAGTACCCAGCGTTTCCACGTTATGTATTCGTATTTATTCTACTCTTCTATTGCCCATCTCCTCCTTCCCCTTCTATCTGTCCACTCTTCCACACCCCTAGTCTGTGTCCATATCGTCCTGCCCCATACACACTCCATCTCCCCCTCCCCCTCCCATAGCTCTGTCAATCCACTTCTCCCTCCCCCCTCCCCCACCTGTCCATCTGCTCCTTCCTCTCTATGTCAATCTCCTCTTCCTCCTCTCTCTCTCTGTCCATCTCTTGTTTCCCCTCCCCATGTTCATCTACTTCCCTTTCCTTTCTGTGTCCATCTTCTCCTCTCACCTTTCTCTGTCCATCTCCTTCTCTGTCCTTTCTCTGTCCAGTTCCTTCTCCATTTCTGCCTGTTCATCTACTACTTCCACATCTTTCTGCTTATATCTTCCTCCCCCTGTCTCTGTCCATTTCCCCCTCTTTCCATTCTATGTCCATCTCCTCCTCTCCCCCCACTCTATCCATTTCCTCCTCCCCTATCTCTGTCCATCTCCTCCTCCATTTCTGCCTGTTCATCTACTACTTCCACATCTTTCTGCTTATATCTTCCTCCCCCTGTCTCTGTCCATTTCCCCCTCTTTCCATTCTATGTCCATCTCCTCCTCTCCCCCCACTCTATCCATTTCCTCCTCCCCTAGACTTATGACCACAGCAGTTGAGTCCCATAGTGCTCAGAGCCATTTGAACCATTTGAACCTCCTCCCCTATCTCTGTCCATCTCCTCCTCCTCCTCCTCCTCCTCCTCCTCCTCCTCCTACTCCTAACCGTGCCTGTCTCCTCATTCCCTCTAATTGTCTGTCCATCTCGTCCTAGCTTCTCTCTCCACGTTACGACACTCACCCCACTAGGAGGCTGGTGGTTCTTACTCGTGCAGCATTTCTTTACAGATAGTAACTAACATGTGTAGCAAATTTGGCTGAAATCCTTCCACGGTTTATGATGACTTTGCCTGCGTACACACATTGTAAACAGTGTTTCACGGATATTTAACGTATTTCGCGCGTATTTGTAGGCATATTTCACCTGTATGTCTAGCCAATTTTGGCCAGAAGTTTCATTTTCACGCAGGCCAGTGCTTATGACGTCACATCTCCTGAACTATGTCTCGTACAATGATACATCATCACAGGCACGTTCAGCGGCATATGTGGATATTGCCTGCTCAAAGTTTTGCGAATACACTTGGTAACAACAAAGTAATAAATTTAAACGTCTATCCTGATGCGGTAGTTTTTCACGCACCTCAGAGTTGTCGTCATATCTACTGAACTGAGTTTCGTACAACGATGTAATTTTTCTGGAACATTCAGTGGAATATGTGAATACTGTCTACGAACTGTGTCACGAATACGGTCTGTAGAAAAGAAGTATTACATTAAAACGCCATGCTTCATGTAGCAGCTTTAGAACATGAACGACGAAAATGTAAAAAGTGATAAACTTGTTTCCTTTCATCTTTTTTCTGGGGTCGTCAGGGAGAAAACGTTTCGTAAAGATTCGAAATTATACGTAAAGTTGATTGATCTCTTTCTCAAATACTGGATGGCGAACTACAGCTTTTCTCGCGTCGTGGGCTCACTGCTTTTTCACCCCCACCTTTTGATAGGTGCCTGGCTCTTACTCCCCCAGACAGTAAGTGATATTGTACAAAGTCTGGTTGAAATCGGGCCATGGTTTAGCAAATGTGAGACATACATACATACGTACATACAGAGATACATACGTGTATATACATACACATATACGTATCATATATACATATATACGTGCATCCATTTTTATAAGCTGCATTCGTATATGCACACTGTATCATGGAATAGAGACATTTTTTGACTATAGACAGTCGCTCTATTCGCCCTAATTCCATGCTGCTATACGGCTATACAGATCGTACTCTGCATCTATAAGGATCTCTGGTGGATATCAGCACGTTCCCGTATTCGGTGTGGGGCGGCGGAGGGTGGGTGGATTGCTGTGGCCTGTTGTGGGGTTGTGAAACTCTGAGGGCTACGGCGGGACGAAGCCTCTCCGTCGTTTCTAGGTCTCCAGTTCAATACACACACACACACACACACACAAACACACACACACACACACGTAAGTGACATGTCGAGGCATATTCGAAAACTAGGGGTCTATCGGTCTTAAAGAAATATGTTCGTCAGAAAAATTTTTATCAGTCGTCAAACATTCGGACGAAAGCACTGCAGTTAATCTCTTTACAGTTCTAAGTACTTTTCGCAACGTTACTCTAGTTTCTTTTACCCCTCTAGTAATAGAATGGTTGGAATTAGCTGTAGTTACTGGACGTGCCTATGAAGACAAAGTGAATAAAGTTGCAAGATTTGCTGGCGTATCAACGCGGACTCTCCACCGTGTCGACGGGGAACGGTAAACCACTTCCAGCCATGTAAAATGGGAATAAGAACACAGCTCATAAAACGATATTAACTGATAGAGACCCGACACTAGCGACACGCTTTGTCAATAGCAGTCGGTCTCAAAACAAACAGGAATGCTGCTGCCAATGTGAACAGCAGACCCACAGAGGCTATAGAATGAGGTATTTTATCCATCCTCAGCGGCTGTAGCCGTATATAACGAAATAATAAACAACCAGTTGCATAAAAGAAATTCAATTTCCTTAGTAGTTTCGGCACTTAGTCCCCTTCTTCAGAAGGTTATAGCTATCGGATTATTTGCGAGTGTTAATAATGAGATGCATACACCAAATTCCCTGGTCATGTGGTTCATAATGTCTGTACCAAGTATACTAGTACACTACTTTGGTACAGGGACTATGAAATACACTCCTGGAAATTGAAATAAGAACACCGTGAATTCATTGTCCCAGGAAGGGGAAACTTTATTGACACATTCCTGGGGTCAGATACATCACATGATCACACTGACAGAACCACAGGCACATAGACACAGGAAACAGAGCATGCACAATGTCGGCACTAGTACAGTGTATATCCACCTTTCGCAGCAATGCAGGCTGCTATTCTCCCATGGAGACGATCGTAGAGATGCTGGATGTAGTCCTGTGGAACGGCTTGCCATGCCATTTCCACCTGGCGCCTCAGTTGGACCAGCGTTCGTGCCGGACGTGCAGACTGCGTGAGACGACGCTTCATCCAGTCCCAAACATGCTCAATGGGGGACAGATCCGGAGATCTTGCTGGCCAGGGTAGTTGACTTACACCTTCTAGAGCACGTTGGGTGGCACGGGATACATGCGGACGTGCATTGTCCTGTTGGAACAGCAAGTTCCCTTGCCGGTCTAGGAATGGTAGAACGATGGGTTCGATGACGGTTTGGATGTACCGTTCACTATTCAGTGTCCCCGCGACGATCACCAGTGGTGTACGGCCAGTGTAGGAGATCGCTCCCCACACCATGATGCCGGGTGTTGGCCCTGTGTGCCTCGGTCGTATGCAGTCCTGATTGTGGCGCTCACCTGCACGGCGCCAAACACGCATACGACCATCATTGGCACCAAGGCAGAAGGGACTCTCATCGCTGAAGACGACACGTCTCCATTCGTCCCTCCATTCACGCCTGTCGCGACACCACTGGAGGCGGGCTGCACGATGTTGGGGCGTGAGCGGAAGACGGCCTAACGGTGTGCGGGACCGTAGCCCAGCTTCATGGAGACGGTTGCGAATGGTCCTCGCCGATACCCCAGGAGCAACAGTGTCCCTAATTTGCTGGGAAGTGGCGGTGCGGTCCCCTACGGCACTGCGTAGGATCCTACGGTCTTGGCGTGCATCCGTGCGTCGCTGCGGTCCGGTCCTAGGTCGACGGGCACGTGCACCTTCCGCCGACCACTGGCGACAACATCGATGTACTGTGGAGACCTCACGCCCCACGTGTTGAGCAATTCGGCGGTACGTCCACCCGGCCTCCCGCATGCCCACTATACGCCCTCGCTCAAAGTCCGTCAACTGCACTTACGGTTCACGTCCACGCTGTCGCGGCATGCTACCAGTGTTAAAGACTGCGATGGAGCTCCGTATGCCACGGCAAACTGGCTGACACTGACGGCGGCGGTGCACAAATGCTGCGCAGCTAGCGCCATTCGACGGCCAACACCGCGGTTCCTGGTGTGTCCGCTGTGCCGTGCGTGTGATCATTCCTTTTACAGCCCTCTCGCAGTGTCCGGAGCAAGTATGGTGGGTCTGACACACCGGTGTCAATGTGTTCTTTTTTCCATTTCCAGGAGTGTATATGAGCACGCATTTTGCTGCAGGCATTCTATTGTTGACACTCGCAGATAATGCGATGGGTATAATCTTCTGAAGAAGGGCCCTAAGCACCCGAAGCCGGTAAGGAAATTAAATTTCTTTTATGCAACTGGTTGCTTATAATTTCATTATCTATAGAATGAGGCTTATGATACGGATCCAGAACTTTTTCATCATATATGCGTCTGCGAATGATCTTTACATTGAGTGATTAGCAGTAGCCCGACTGCTGCCAACGTGCCTGCAACGACAGAAACGTGAACAGTGGGTCAAAAATTGGAGTCAGCTTCCTCGCAGTTTGGTAGTTACAGGGGATCTAGTTACCAACGAGTGCCTTATCTGTGTATGGCTACGTGAGGGAACGCGTGGACTCTGTTCGTCACCGAGTCAGAGCGATTATCAAGGCAGGAGACGGTGTTGTGCGGTAATAGCCTGTTGTCTTCTGGCGTGACTAATTTTCTTTCCGGTGCCCTTACAAGCGATTGGCCCCTATTTTTAGAATAAGCCCCGTACAAAAACATAAGTTTCTAAAGCTGCAAGCCTTCTGTAAAGGAGATATTAGGTCCGAAAAACCTCTCTCGCAGTAATTGCTGCAAATGTTCCAGTAGTGCTGCAAAGACGGGTGAATAATTGCGGACAGTTACGACAGCAGAAAGGTTGCCGCTGTCAGCGGCAGAGCATCAGCTGGTGTCCTTTCAGCGCGACATATGTAGCGGAATTCCGCTTACAGTCGTGCTAATTGCTGGACTCCCTTGCCCTTTCCAGGAGGCCCGCAGCTGCCGCAGGCTGAGCCAGCTCTCTCGCACGCTCTGATGGTCTTCACAGCCGCAACCCACAGCTTCCCAGTCCTCTTCGTCACGCACCTGTTCTCGAAGCATTTGCCACACTGTCACGGTACGATCAACGTCTTCCTGTTCACTTTTGTTTTGCTTTGTCTTTCGGTAACTCACATTACTCGTACTGGGGACAGGCTGCAAACGATCTGGCTACCGCTGATCAGGCAAGTGTATGTGATGAAACAGTCCAAATGAAACGACTGTCATGATTCGAAATATAAGCATTAACGTAGGGGAAAGACTTTGGTTAATGCTGCTGACAATTGTTTTAGCATGGGAATAAGACTGCAAAGAGTACCGTAGAAAAAGGATGGCGAATTTGTATAGAGGAAAGGTCTAATATCTAGGACGTGGGTGTTGGATGCTGAGTGGGACTCCGAAAGGTTTTGTTTACCCTCTATTTCCGAGTTTAATAATATCTCACGGCTGTCTTCAGGATACGTTTGGGCTTCTGATTGTCTTAATGATTTACCTAGAGAGGTCCTGTCCACCGAAAGGAAGGTTGCAGTTAAGCCTCTCGTTGGCCATAAGGAGAGGTGGAGCATAATCTAAAGCTGCACAAGGGAGGGAATGTACGAGGGCTATTCAGAAAGTAAGGACACATTGGTAGCGAAATGAAAACCACAGTGACAAAAAAATATTTTTTGTTCGCAACAGTTATCCACACCTTCCAGCTATCTCTCTAAATACTCGCCGCTTCTACTTAGACATTTCTCGTGACATTGTACAAACTTTCTGGTGCCCTTGCCACAGAAAGCAGCCGCCTGTGCTTTCCGTCATTTCTCTATGCTGGTCTGCCATTCGTTGTTTGTGCCAGAATGTTGTCTTCATAGCCAGTGGTTCACGTGAGCAGAGATGAACAACGGAGGGAGCCAAATAAAAGCTGTATTGTGGGTGATCAAACACTTCCCATCGAAAACGCTGCAGGAGCATCCTTATTGCCCCTGCAGAATGCGGCTGAAAATTGTCTTGTGGAACGAAACGCATGACATTTATGTTATGTGGGCTGCATAGCTACAGGCAAAATCTGTCACCAGATCCACATACTTGGCGGGAGACACTGTTGTTTTAGGCATTTCTACGTGATCACTTTGCGCTCTGAAGCGATCAATAGGCACACTAAAGACACTCCCCAACTCATCTGTGCAAAGTTCCATCGGATTTTCACAGTCGTTTCCATTTCACGCCTAATCGGACCTTACCTTCCGATACGCCAAGTAAATACGCTTGTCCTCTTCAAGGGAATCACTCTGGTATTTGCTAAACTACATCTTGTTAACACCATGAACCACATGTAATATATTTTATAGCCAGTGTTCGGGCACTGAGCACATCGTCAGTAGCATTATTATGTATCTCTATGTCAGACATGCCCGAGTACTGGCCTGGCATTACTCTACATGCAGCTCATGGCGTACAACAGGATGTCTCTTAAAACATTCTTACAGGCTGTGCAATTCCAAACATTCAAGATTTTCACTCTGGCATTTGCTTCAGGTGTTTCTGGGAAAATGCGAAAATGTTAATCTTGATGCCTGGATAGGCACTAGAAACCCACACTCTATATACACTGCGCCACCTCGTTTGATACCCGTTTCGCTGTAAGTGGCAGTGAAAGCCATCAAGGAATATGATGTTATGGAAATTCCACAACTGTAGAAAGAAAACTAACAGAGGTTAACTAAGAACAACGCAAGAACCCGTCATTCAGCTGTTGTGAGATCAGTGTTAAAGAACCGGACAAGTGCGAGTACTACTCACGCTCTCAGGGTTCCACACAAAGTTAATTATGTATATGGATGAAAATAATTTCGTTTGGCTCAATGCCCTGGTGCAAGTCTTTTTACTGAACCCCAATTCGACGCCTTGCGTGTCCCTAATGTACCCCCCTGTCAGGGGAAGTGCACCAACAGTTTATCGTGGAATCCGAAACGTCGATCCCTCTGCCTCTCGGTTTCCAGGGACACGCTTTACTGTTATAACAGAAGACCCGACGTATGTATTCACAATTCATCCATAGGGTTTGATGAGCGACCTTTCCAGTATCAAACCACATGAAATAAATTGACGTATATTTTGATTCTATTCATTCAGGTAGTTAAAGGGACCGTAGACCTTAGTATTTGGCTTAAATTTCAACTTGCTGCCTGAGAGAAAGGTGTGTTAACAGACGAATAGACAGAAAGATGGTTTGTTGGTTGGTTGACTTGGGAATGGGACCAAACAATGTCATCGGTCCCATCGTATTAGGGAAGGAAGTCGAATTTGCCATTTCAAAGGAACCTGAAGCGATTTAGGGAAATCACGGAAAACCTATATCATGATAGCCGGACGCGGGTTTGAACCGTTGTCCTCCCGAATGAGAGTCCAGAGTGCTAACCACTGCGCCACCTCAGTCTGTGACAGACAGACGGAAAACATCTGGCAAAAAATGTGTGTTATATTTAAAAATAAATAGTTTTCGTTTTTTCCCTACACATTTGGCGTGAGATCTAGGTTCTCGTCAGTTTTCATGATTCTGCGTCAACAAGTACACTATAGATTTTGATGAATCTTCGATTGTCGAAATAAGTGACATAAATGGCCGTATCTTTCGACTGCATTCACTTAGAAGCTTAAATTTTTCACACCGCCAAAGAACCGTAGATCTTAGTGTGTAGCATAAACGTCAGCAGCTTGATGGTGTCCCTGTTCCTGAGAAAAAGGGATCTTAACAATAGGACGGACAGTGCGAGGAAGGGAGAGAGAGAGAGAGAGAGAGAGAGAGAGAGAGAGAGAAGGAAGGACGAACGATCAGACCAAAAAGGAATGCTGTAAGGGTTCCGTTTTTACCCACTGAGATACGGACCCCTAAAAGCGGACTCACACAGCAGGAGAGCGAGCCAGACATTGGTACCCTGAAGACTTCACCCAGCACGTATGTCGTGGTTAGATGAGTATTTTCCGCCAGAGTTCAGCGTCCATTTGCAGTCATGGTTCGTTACGCATATCCAGTCTGTCACATAATTTCTGAATTGACGAAGCTCTAACTTGTAAGGCAGATTTTTGGGCGGGATATTGTGATATTGCCAGAGATTCCTAACATGTGGAAGGACCGACCAATTAGATACAACATCAGTCAAACATCTAACTTAATAATAAATAAATAACATATGCAGTATAAAATATATAAAATGCCTGTTTAGATGTAAGAGAGTGCCTGCTGGGCTTAACCCTGCCAGGTTAAACAGATAAGCAGACAGATAACTTTAAAATGTAGATTCCATGATAGCTCTATTTAACTAAGACCGTCATGCTGATAAATTAGGAGCAGAGATTGTTTTACTTGGAAAAAAGTTTTCTAAAGCCAAGACCACATAAATATTTGTTTATTTACAAATTATCGGTTTCTACAGGCTATCGAGTGATCTTCAGGTCTTCAAAAATTTATGTTATAAATTGTGTTTATTTTGAGTTTCATCTCACGCCAAGTTGAAATGTAGATAAAATGTAGCACATAAGAAAGAGGTTTGTCATAAACAAAAAATTTTAAATCAAGAAGGACCTTGAGAAATTGGGCGTGTCCATAGATGTAGCGCTCACAGATGATTGTTGCGTTATAAGAAACACAGTATATAATAGAATGCACAGCAGGACATCTGTTAACGTTAGATGGACCTGTTCTACTCACTGAACATCCTCCTTACACGGCGTATAAGGGTAATATTAATTATTTAAGGCAACTAAAAAACTGTTTGACAACCTGAATCGTCCAAAGTCGAAAACAAACAAGTGACTTTTTTTAGTTTTTGTAAAGGGTGGGGGGCGAGGTGTCTGTGGCTTAGGGTGGCGCTGTCCGTAAATTTGGCCGTCACGGCGCTCGAGGAAAGCAGAAAAAGCTTCCTGACCGAACACGCCCAAAGAGCGGCATTTATGTCACGGGCAGGGAGCGGCTATCTGGAGCGGCCATCGGTAGTTCTGACCGCGTCCAGGCTTCGCGTGGGTTGCGGAACAGACGCGCGGCCGTGACGTAACGCGTCTTGTTGCACGCTGTTGACATCAGCATCCGTTCAGTGTAACGGCGTTAAGCGTGAGCCCGCGGTGAATCTGATCGACCCAGTTCCCCTGTCTGCACGGAGCCTCCTGCGGCGACTCGCGCTGCTACCTCACCACGGACAACGTGTGCCTACCAGTGGCTGTCAGCAGGCAGCTGCCGGACCACGGGCAACGTGTGCCTACAGGCCCAGTCCATAGACGGCCAGGTTGCGGCCAAGCATTCACGAGCTGCTGAGGACGACTATCGGCTTATTGCGCCCTAGTGATACCGTGACTGGACAGCTATTGCTCAAAAGACGACTGTCTGCCACGCGATCGCTACGGTCGCAGGTTCGAATCCTGCCTCGGGCATGGATGTGTGTGATGTTCTTAGGTTAGTTCGGTTTAAGTAGTTTTAAAATATAGAGGACTTATGATCTCAGGTGTTAAGTCCCATAGTGCTCAGAGCCATTTGAACGACCGTCTGAAAGTATACACTGTACACACTACTCTGTATCGCACGAAGGGAACTGTCTATAACACTGTAGGTGAGTAGCTGGCGATTTGGGTAACTGTCGAAATGTTACTCTCAAGGTACGGTGTTCTAGCCGGACTGTACCGTGGGTTTATTTCTGATAAGATTCTCAACAGGATTCTGAACAGGAAGACTTAGGTAAACCAACCCGAAAAGGACCACTCCCACCCTCCATCAAACTAATCAAAACAATGTTACGAAAACGTAAAAAAACTGGTCTGCCCGTACAGAGAAACAAAATGTTGAGAGTTAGACGGAGGAGTTCATGTGTTGGTTTGCTCACTACAGGAAAAGAATTTGAGGAGAAGCTTTGGAACATGAATTGACGATATAAGGAAACAAGAATAAAGTTGGTTGCGAAAAGATGAAGACGGTAACGCATGAACCAGCTACGAAGATACCTATATCCACCACTGAATGATATTGATGAATCTGACAAAATATTTGTGTAAATATCTGCTGCTAAATTTTTAGTTGTCTACACTATCTAATCAAAGCTATACGGACATCACTATGTAAAGTGGAATTGACAACAAGATAATGCGTGAGACGGACCTCACAGCATAAAAGGAGGCGGGGAGTACTGTCCGTAGAGAAGCAGTAACAGTAGAATGGGTCTGTCGGAAGAGCTTAGTGACTTTGAACATGAATTAGTCACAGGGTGCCACGTCAATAGCAAACCCATCAAAGTTATTTTAACCCTTCCCAATCGGCTGTTGGTGATGAGACTGTGAAGTGGAAGCGCGAAGTCACATCCGCAACTAAACCAAGACCAGGCAGATCTCATGTAGTGACTCGTAGGGAACGTCGAGCATTATGCAGGATGGATGTAAAAAACTGCATAGAATCAGCGGAAAGAATCACACGTTAGTTTCAAAGTGCTATCATCAGTCCAACTAGCAGAATTACAGTGCATAGGGAGTAAAATAGAATGGGGTATAATGGTCGAGAAGCCCCTCATAAGCTACATATATGTGTAGCGACGTATGACTTGGTGCAAATGGTGATGCGACTGAACAGTGGATAACAGGAAACGAGCGGTTTGGAGTGATGAATCACGCCGTACTCTGTGGCAATCGGACAGGAGGGTTATGGTTTGCCGAATGCTTGGAGAGCTTTACCTGCCATCGTGTGTATTGCTAACAGTAAAGCATGGACGATGAATTGTTACGGTGCGGGGGCGTTTTTCGTGCTTAGTGTGTGCCCTAGTCGCCCGCTGTGGCCGAGCGGTTCTAGGCACTTCAGTCCAGAACCACGCGGCTGCTACGGTCGCAGATTCGGATCCTGCCTCGGGCATGGATGTGTGTGCTGTCCTTAGGTTAGTTGGGTTTAAGTAGTCTAGGCGACTGATAGCCTCAGATGTTGAGTCCCATAGTGCTTAGAGCCATTTGAATTTGTGTGCCCTTCTCATTTCGCTTAAGAAAACACTAACTGCGGGAGAACACACTTTACAGCGTTGTGCATGTACTGTTTATAGCAGAGGAACGGTTCGGAGACGATGACTGTATCATCATGACAATTCACTCTGTCATCAAGCTGTGTCTGTGAGGCAATGGTTTGCCAACAATAAATTCCTGAAATTGAGTAATGTGTCCAGGTTCCCCACCTGAACGCAGTGGAACACCTTTGGGATGAGATAGAACGTCGACATCTGTCCAGGCCCCAGCGGGTCACATCGCTGACTTCAACACCCCACGCTCCCATATCACTATATACTCTGATTAATGTCAATTAATGACACGTATATGTGTTCGGTGCACGACTTTTGGGTAACCTGTGGCAGTGTCTTCTTCCAGATAGTGCCACATGCTCCGCAAAAGTCGAAAGCGCTACACATGCAAGTTTTATTAAATGACATGAATCGACCTGATGATGAATAATTAAGCCTCCAAAATGCGTAGCAGAGGTAACACTAAACTATAACCAGCCACGATAAACTAATCGTGTAAGTTTATCGTGTAACTGGTATTACGCTTTCCCTCAAGATGTTTCTAACAACGGAAGTTACATTCCTAGGAACTGTTCTCTTGATAAAATTTTTGCAGTCTCTATCTTGTACTTCTGCTACTTGCACAGTCCGATGAACAGAATGTTTTCTTCGTCCTCTTGCTTTCATTGTTAGCTGTTGATTCCATCGACATCAGAATATTCTTGCAGAATTGCACTTTAGTTTCTGTCCCCTTTGTCTTGTAACCAATCTGATCTAGCTACAGTTTACTTCAGGAGAACTGTGGATCATGTCGGAGTTATCGTTTCACAATCCGCTATGTATCAAATTGTAAGTAAGTACAAGACAAAAGGAAAGGATGCAATGTTGCCATGCAATTGCTTTCTGGTAATACAAGTACAACGATATCTACCCCTATCTATGTGTTGCTCGCTTTGTAAAAATGGTATAACATTGTTCTCTTTTATGTAATCTAGTACCGTCCCGATGGAAAACTTTTGCGCACAGAGTTCTTGAAGGGTGCATGGAAGTCTCCTTTCGGCCAGAATATTGACACTTTGCAAATCAAATTCGCAAGAAATTCGACGTTAAAAATCATATTTCAAGAGGCTGTTTCCGAGTATATGCATGGTAGTGTAACGGTACAAATCTGTACGTCATCCGTAGATAGATTTCTCGGATACTTCATTTCCTTTATCATTCCTAGAAATAATATTACAAAACATTCTAGATATTTTCCAAGCGACTGAAATGGTTCAAATGGCTCTGAGCACTATGGGACTCAACTGCTGAGGTCATTAGTCCCCTAGCACTTAGAACTAGTTAAACCTAACTAACCTAAGGACATCACAAACATCCATGCCCGAGGCAGGATTCGAACCTGTGACCGTAGTGGTCTTGCGGTTCCAGACTGCAGCGCCTTTAACCGCACGGCTATGAAGGTCGAGTGTAAGGTCGCTGACGAGCTTAGTTTATGAACTCGGTCTCCACTTTTTGTTTGTAAGTTGTATGACTAATGCCTAATATAGAAAACATGGAACACAATTTTGGTTGTAAAGCTATAGGGACATCACAACGTGTTAAAACTAAGCGAATGTAATCAAATAGTAGTAAAGTTACTCCCACACCTACACATTCCACACATCGGTATGGAGTGAGTCTTGGAGGTAACGTTTCTATACATATTAAATGAAGATTTCTTCCCGTCGCATTAGTGGGTTGAGCATAGGAATACTGCCATTTTATAAGCAGTTGTTGCTGTAATTTATCTTTAGCGTGTACCTGTTGTGAAGTAAACTTCTAAATTCACTGCTGTGTTCTTGGAAGTTTCTGAACAGTTCGTCGCAAGACAACTTTTATCATTCTCTGTTATTACAGATGTCTCAGCTTTTGTATTACCTACTCTTCCTTGGTCAAAACGCATCTGCCTATTCCGTTGCAAACATTCGATGTCCCATGTTGGTGCAGCCTTATATGTATCTCACTCAACTGAACATGTTACCAGCCCCATCTCCATGAGTGATTTGTAGAACAATCTTAACAATATTTACTGTGGCAGAACGGTTGGGAAGATACAAATTTTAGAGCAAAACTGGGTGGTTGCCTTTTTCCTCTTCATCTTAGTAACAAAATCGGGTAAATGTCAATGAGTGGGTGTTTACAGAAAAAAGCGTAATTAACCAACTCTTAGAAATACCGGAAACAGATTATGAAAGCGAGTACTCACCACTCAGTGGGCGACGGCTAGACAGGAACCGCTCTTTATCCACGCACACTGTGACACCTGAGTCGTAATCGTTCCTTTCAGAACCTGCAACAAAAGACAACAGCATTTTTAATGCAAATGACAAATTTTTAATTCTAACTAAGGGCTACTATAAAATGACACAATGTGATTAGGTACAAAGACTGCTGGTTTTGAGTCTGCAAGACATGTATGGTGTATCAACACTATGAAGGTCATTATCAGCAAAGAAATAGAAATAACCTAAGTATAAAACTTCGTTGGACACTTGATTACGTGCTTCTGAAAGCATCTTCACTTCTTCAATAGATTGGTTAAGAACACTGTATTCGCGTAAAAAACTACAGTGGACCTTGTTTGTATGCTCCCTCCCGAAATCTTTTAGATGAATACTTGGTTGGTTCTCTGTTTGAACTTCAAATTCGACATACAAACCGTTATGGCACGGAATCATAACAGGTTTCTCACAGTCCGAAGCTGGCACGAACATTGCATTCGTAGATGTGGACGAGGGTTTTGATGCTGTAGAATAAAAGGTTTTTCCCTTCTCAGCACAGCGTGGTTTCAAATGCGCCGTTAGCAAGATAACACTTTCTCTTTCTGCTGAGGAGACTACAGTAGTCAGCTATGACGGAATGGAGCCCGAGGACAGTATCAGAAATTGTTTAATCCTGCGCTGCTCAAAGTAGCCAGCGACGTTTAATTTGTACAGAGAAAGGACAAATAAGGAAGTAAATGGCTAGTGATTCGTCCTTTCACATAAGACTAAGTTGAAGCTCTTATTAACCGACCGAGTAAGGAATGAAGGCATCCAGTCACCCAGGAAAAATACACAATAAAGACTAGAATGATTTGTAAAATCAGCTTGGCTGGGCACTTATCACATCATCAGATCAGTCGTTAGTGAAAACTTGAGGGGTGGTATTGCGAAGATCACTGGTGATGTACAGTGCAGTAAAAACATGAGGATAGCACTGATGTGACTTCACACCGACATTATGATTGATGACCAAAACAATAGCAAATTTAGCGTCACAAAAATGTAACAAAAGAGAAATTTGGGATGTGTGGGTACATCACAAGACCTGCTCTGCATAGCTTTCCTCACATGTCTTTGTTTCTGAGGTTCCCGTTTTTGGAGCCAGGTACTTCAACAGTTATTATTTAACAGTTAGCACAATGACGTGGATTGTGTATAGTGAAGGGAAAAAGAAATGACGTCAGTTCGATACATCAACACACAGATTGTTTGCAAAGCAATGCAGTTTTATCACTTCACCGAAGTTTTGGTCAAAAAGAAAATGAAGGAGACGAAGGGCTTCTTGGAATTGCATTCAGCAATGAGAAGCAAGCCCACGAGGCAATGAATTTTGCTGCGAAATCTCTGTGAGAAGGCTGTTGAACGTTAGGGAACACCTCTTTGCTGTAACGAAGGGAGCGCGTCGTTTATTTCAGACAGTGGGTCCATTCATTGCGTTATAGCATTATGCTAATTTTTCGGCACACCCGAAATACTTGCGTTTGTGCCCACGCTGGGCGAACGCGGCAGTAGGCGTGGAGAGACGGGCCAGTAAATCGCATCGCGGGCAGCTGGCGGCAGTTTGCGGAGACGGGCTGGCTGGCTAGCTGGCTGGCTACCCCTTCCACGCAAGTGACTGCCCGGGCAGCGCTAATTGCAGCCGCTGGCCGAGCAACAAAACACACTGTGGCTCCATCAGGCGCGCAGTCGCGGGCCGCGCATCTGGCCTGCGAAATTTGCGGCGCGCGCAACTGGCCGCTCTGTTGTGGCAATTAGCGGGCCGGTTCTGCCGTGTCCCCTCTCTCGGCTTTAAGTTTTGCGGAGCTGCGCGTGACACCACCTGGGCAAGAACTCCACCGACCACTGGGCTGCTACAATTGTCGAGACCATTACGGTTCGGTCAACAGTGGGTCACCTTACAACCCTGCTCCTACTCTCCTGAAGAGTCAAATTCTTACCGCAACATCTCTAGAGCGATAATGGCGTAAGCTACATGATAAACACTGCCTACGAAAAATTTCACTTATCACCTCAAAAAATGGGACACGAAATAATATTTTGTTTCACTCTTCAGTTTCTCCAGGCGTAACTCACTTCGAAATACTTCATGGATAAACTGCCGGATATCAGTCCGCAATCAGCCCAAAGAAAACCTACTTATTTCTTCCGTAACGTAGATGACAGATTCGTCACATGACCACATGTAAAAGACAAGCTGAATGAGTTCCTTATACGCCTCACTTCCATACACCAGAACATCAGTTTCACCATGGAAGTCGATTTGGATGGAGTGCTCTCCTTTTTGGATGTCCTGGGTAAAACAAGAACAGACGACTTTTGGGCCACAGCGTGTACCATAAGAACACGCACACCTACCTATAGTTACATGCGGACAGCCACCGCCCAGCTCAAAGGAACGGCGCGCTCAAAACTTTGGTACATAGGGCTCTGACAAAGAAAGAGTCAACCAAGAACTTGAATCTCTTAGAGTGGTTTTCCGGAAGAACGGCTACAAGGGGAGGCAAATTTGGAGAATCCTGCGTCCTATACCCTTCGTACAACCGGCGGAACCAAAGCAGGATTTTCAGGAGGACGCGGCAGTTGTATTTATTCCTTTTTGTGGCGCTTTATCCGGAAAGACAGGACGAATTCTCCAGAAACACCAAGGGCAGACAGTTTTCCGCCCACAGTCAATCACGGTCACTGCTTGGTAGTATGAAGGACGACCTTGGGCTGCGGAAATCTGGGGTCTACCAGACACCCTGCCAGTGTGGTAAGACATACATGGGTCAGACGCTGGGTTCTGTCAAAGATGTTTGCCGAGAACACCAACGGCACACCAAATTGCAGCAGCCTAACAAGTCGGCAGTCGCAGAACATTGCCTGACTGAATTAAATGGAATGGAATACCAAGATTCTGACACAGACGTCCAACTTCTGGAACTGCTTCATTAAGGACTCTGTTGACTTTCGAGTATGGGAACCGCTGGTAAGTTTAAGAGAAAAGAGATCTGAGACACCGAACTGACTTCGGTGGCAGGTGGAGGAACAACGCAGGCGCCACCAGCACGCATACCTGGCCGCGAACCTATGGCGGAACACCGTGTCGGTCGAAGGAGTGGGTTAGGGATGCTGGCCGCGGATGGCCGATGGACCGGGCGATCAGAAGGATATAAAAACCCAGCATTCATCAGAAAACATGATGATGTCAACGTGGTCGTTTGGTGAAATATTGTCCCCGTTGGACATCTTAGATTGAGAAGTTCACCTGTGAACTATTTCGATATTTTTTTTGGTTGTTTGCAGGTGCATGTCCTCAGTCATTGTATACACTGAAGACACAGCGCCACAATACCGTAGCACACCACCAGATCAGCCAAAAGAAAATAGCACAACCCGCTGATTTAAGTGGGAATAGTGCCACAACAACCAATGTTAAGTCGGCGAAAATGTATAGTAACAACACACCAATATATGACACAGTGGTTAGGTGGCGCAGACTTTTCCTTCGTTGTCAAACAAGTCTAAATAACGCAAGATGTTTCAGACAAGATCTCTGTCAAGAACCGGGAGTCGCAGGAGAATTGGAGGCCGTGCTGCTCCAAGGCTGGTGTATCAAAATCGTGGACTACTAAAAAAAGTGAAAAATCAGCTGTGGATCATTTTTCAACAGCCTGCACGACATTTTGAACATGGCAGTGGTCGCTGGGTTTCGTCACCGATTACTCCCATCCGAAAAGACCACAACAGCAGCGTAAATGTTGCTCCCGTGGCTGGCCAGTCCAGGTGACCTCTTGAGCCAGCTGACGACCACGGACTAGTGCTGGCAGTGAAAGCAGTGAAAAAATTTGAATTCACATCTGACGAAACAGACGTGTCTCCTCCGACGTGTCCAATGGGAAACTTCGGAGAATAAACACTGTACAACCATATGTTCAGGAATGCGAGACGGGAAGGGCCAACTTATGGTTTGGGTGATTTTATTGCGACATTGCTAAGACCACTAGTACACGTGGAAGGCACTACTGAGATTTTAGGCTCCGCTCATATTGTTGAAGCGCCCGTTCAAAAGTTCACGATGATTGACTCTGCTGGAGACAGTGGTGTAGTTCAGAATGACAATGCGCATCGCCAGACAACTAGAAGCGTAGTTGTGGAGAAAAAGAAGACGTAAACCATATAATATTAAGACGTCATGAAACGATAGGCAGGCAGACGTGACACTACATCAGCCGAGTGCTGTACGTTGCCACTCTTCTAGCACCAACAGACGTTATGGTGTAAGTCTAAGTGTAGATTCTATGAGCACAGCAGGGAAGAGGAAGAGACCGGTAACACAAGACAAAAGGCGAGAATGGCCACTCCGATGGGGGAGAGCAGAAACGAAGAATCGCATGGCCAGGAGGTCGCACCCCAATTACCTAGTACATCGGAAGACAAATCGGACACACGAAAGGAAGTGCATTTGTACACAGTTATTGAGTAATAATATTACACCTTTTGTTGTAAATGACTTTAAATTAAATTTTGCACATAGATAAGCGTGGTACATACATACCAATTTTATAAAATTTATGCTTGTTTTGTTATAACTGCATTGAAATTTTTTCAGAGATAATAATCGATACTGATGTGTTTAAACTGTGATTGGTTGCATGTCATGAAACCAAATCCCAGAATAAATTAATAATAAAAAGAAGTGTCAGCAAATGGTGGCATGAGCACGATAGAGACTCCTCCCCTCCCCTCCCCTCCCCTCCCCCCTGTCCCTCCCCAAATGCCTAGGTCGAAAATCAACTCAAGGAAGGATCTTATACGCCGTTCGATTTCCCTGTCACGCTCCTTCAAGCGCGTGTGTAAATCACCAGGGAAGACAACTAACTCCAAACACCCGTCGAGGACTATGAGCACCTGTCCTATTTTTCTTCAGCTGGTATAGCTGTTGTGTACACTATTTACGAATATGCCTAAACTGTTTACGGATGTCACTCTGAGCACTATCAGGTAATTATGTTGACTTCCCTATACAGTCTGTATGTTGCAAGATTAAATAAAACTGTTATCAACACGACAAGTGGAGTGGACCCATCAGTGGTGGTGGTGGTGGTGGTTAGTGTTTAACGTCCCGTCGACAACGAGGTCATTAGAGACGGAGCGCAAGCTCGGGTTAGGGAAGGATTGGGAAGGAAATCGGCCGTGCCCTTTCAAAGGAACCATCCCGGCATTTGCCTGAAACGATTTAGGGAAATCACGGAAAACCTAAATCAGGATGGCCGGAGATGGGATTGAACCGTCGTCCTCCCGAATGCGAGTCCAGTGTGCTAACCACTGCGCCACCTCGCTCGGTCATCAGTGCTTAACCTGTTGCTACTGTCTTCCTCCGACCGATGAAACGATAAACACAGCGAGCTATGTGCTGATGTACTAGTAAACGTAGAATCATAACTACATTGCGCTTTGGCCTTTCTGAAATATTAAACGTTCCACCAGTGCTGAAAGTCGCATTAAATAAGAGAAAAAACTTTATACGAATGAGAACTGGAACCATAAGGCTTTTGCGTTTTAGACTAGAGCTTTTTACTTAGCCGTTAAACGACGCTTTACTGTAAGGTAACGAGGATCTACGTGGAAAGAGATCGCGCCAGAAGCTTTCTATTACGAGACGCAAGTTTCAGTCAACAGAGGCACAGCTGTTAACTTTCCTGAAACTTGTCCGTCACATGAATGCTTCACGTGTAATGAGTTTTCCAAGCAAGATTAATCGCTCATTAAAAAAGAGAGAGTAATTAACCAGGACCTTTTTAATAGCTTATAGGGGCACTCAAAAGCACCACCACTTATTTTTAACTACTTGTCGGCTACTGTTTTTCCACTTGCTTAATGAGATATCTTATTTCATTCTTATTTTCCAAGTTTATGTTAACTACACCAAATACATAAAATTTCTCCTCAATTCATTTAGGGTTATATCATCTGCTACAACTTGAAACTTCTTTCCCAGCTCTCATATCGAACTTATACAATTCTTCGCACCAATCAGCTTATGTTGTGTTCTGTATCACCATATTCCATTTAAGCTAAACATAATACCTTTATCGTTTTCAGGTTTCCCTTACGCGGAGATTCTACCTTAAAGTGACAACCTGAAGATTGGGCTGCACGATATTTACATTTCTAATTGGAGAACGGAAGTGATTCAGATATACGGAAGCAAGATTTAAAGGTAATATTTCTCAGTTCTAGAAACTTCCATGGCATTAAACCTTAGCGTGTGATAAATATAAATAAAAAAGAGAGAAAAATTAAAGGCTAAACAACATACAAATTGTTAAATAATGGTTATTAATATCATCTCTTAATTATATTTAGAGCTTTTCGCTTGGTCTTGCACGCAAACTACTCACTGAGAATTTCGCTGATACATTAACAAAAGAACTTAGCGACTATCTGATACGACTTGAGCTTCAGTTAAACTGAGTATGCAACACAAATATAGTAGTCATTGACAACTGCCTTCAAATAAAAGTACATCAACATCTGACAGTGGCCGTGTGTGTACGGTAGATATAATGTTACAGGCATTTTTTCCGGAGACAGTGCAGGAAATATCACTTCCTTTACTGCGTCACACGTGACTATCTGCCAAGGACAATCTCGATTTCCGTCAGCAGCTAGTCGCTTGTCAGAGGAAGTTATCTTATGGGGAGGAAACGTCGTGAGACTTACAAGGACGTTGCTGTTGCAGACAGAAACATGTATGTATGACTCAAAACATAATCATTCTTGGTGGCGGATGGAGATCAGTAACACGTGAAAGGAAAGGTCACGACATGCAAAGAACACTACTGTGACGTAATGTACTGATACACTGTGCCATAGTAGTCACGAGGTATGGAATAGTGTGTGAAAAGAAAGTGTAAATTTGCTATCAATATTTTATCGAAACTGATATATGACAGTAGAATACACGGGTTACAGCTAGCAGTGCTGATATTCTTTACAAAATTTCTGTTTCAGATATTAATCTCCAGCTTCGTACGACGTGTAGTGATCACCGAATAATGTAAGGATGGATGAAATAGAGCGTGAAAGGTGGACAGATAGTAGTCGTTCGTCTCACTAATCTCACTCAAGTGTCACCTGGAGATACAGAGATTTGTCGTTCCATTAGTACGTGGTTGTTATTTGGCTAACCGGCAACCGGAGTAGCACTAGGCATCTGAAAATACATGACGCTACTACTGGCACGAAACGTAGAGAGATGAGATGCTGAAATTATGCTTGTTGGTATGCCGTTTATGGTTACTGACCATGAAAATCCTAGCTGATACACAATGCAAAGCTGCCGATCCATTATTTTCATGGCTGGTTGGAGCTGCTCCGTTTACAGATCGTTCTCGTTCTACTGGCACCGATAAGCTACTCAAACAGCAGAACGAATGTATAAGTGAAAAATATTTATATTTCACGTTTGAATTGCATCTGATCAAGCGATACAGATTATTGTAGATGTTGCAGAAACAAATCATACCTCCTCATATGCCTCAAAGAGCAACTTGCTAGCTTCCGAGGGGGAGAGATAAAAAATACCCATTTCGAACGTGCGTATCACAGCGTCGAACGATTGTCTGCTACATTACGGGGTTTACAGAGTTTTTCGAAGGGACAAAACGATCGTCTCTACATATTAAACATCTACACTTCCACATTATTTCTCTGCCCTTCCACTGTCTAACAGCGCCATGGAAAAACAAACACAAAAATCTTCTTTTTGAGCGAGATACGGTGTGTCTTATTTTATTACAATGATCATTTCTCCATATGTCGGTGGGCATCAAGAAAATATTTTCGAATTCGGAAAAGATCTCTTAGCAACAAAAACCACCTTTGTTTTAATGATTGCCAGCCCAATTCGAGTATCGTACCCTTGAAACTCTCTCCCCTACCACGCGATAATACAAAATGAGCTGCCCTTCGTTGAATTTTTTTCAATCCTATGTGGCAAAGATCCCACACCGCACTGAAAACCACCAGCAGAGGACGGAGGAGCGTAGTGTATACAGTCTCTGTAGTGGATTTGTTAAATCCTCTACGTGTTCTGCCAATAAAACACGGGCTTTGGTTCGCCTTCCCCAACAACATTATCTATGTGACGGTACCAACCTAAGTTGTTCGTAATTCAGCAAGTGACATTTTTAGGAGTGTCCAGACTCACTGCTGTGTGATGCTAATTTTTATTGATCACTTCACTACACACCCATTTCGGCAAGGAGTGCCATTATCGAGTGATGCACACCAAAATAAAACTCTTTGTTCACACACAAACTCTGGAATAAATATTAGATCGTCAATGCAATACTGCAATACGTACGGCACAAGAATAAGAAGAAGACTCCACAAGCCAGCTAATAGTGTGCAGCGAAGCATTACGATTTGTATCATTGCCCCACCAAATTTCCCTGTTCCACTTTTGTTCCAAACCGTGATACATAACTCCTGTTTTGTAGTGCCTGCCACTGGAGTTCGACGAACATCTCTGTGAGGCTTTCGCACTTCCTAACCAATCGTGCAACGAAACGTGCTTGTCTTCCACGGATATTCTGTATGTCCTTCTATCAGGCCTTCTTGTGCTGGTACTGATGCGTCTATCGAACGAAGGGTTACTAAGCTACGTTATTCCTCTGCTTGAACTTCTCCAGCTAAGGAAATTTCCCATCTGTGTGATCTTGAGATAGACGAAACTTCCACTTTGTCGTTTTTGCTTCTCCCATCGCTCCGGTCTTGCACTGTCCAATTGGCCAAAATTACTCACTGAACAAGCTATACGAACTCATGACTGGACTGCAGTTCTGTTTTACACTCGGTGAGTAAAATGGAAAATTTTAAGGTCTGCTGCATAGTGTCCAATTTGCACGCCATGAACGAGTAATGCAACGCTTGTTTTCGGAAAGCAGGTTGGTTTTATTCAGGATTCCAATGCACAAAATTATTCCGCTCAAATTTTTTTCTTCAGCGTAATCTCATTTCATTACGACGGCTTTAGACCACTGTAGTAGGAGTGTCTGTATGCCCCCGCTCGATACCACTCTACTGGTCGACGCCGGAGCTGACGCACAACTGCACCAATAACCTCCTCATAATCCACGTACTGCCTCCCGTGCAATGTACTCTTCACTGAGACACACAGACTGAAGTCTGAAGGTGCGAGATCCGGGCTGTAGAGTGGATGAGGACGAACAGTGTAATTAAGTTTAATTAGCGTGCAGACCTGTGTGAGGCCTTGCGTTGTCATGGAGAAGGAGAAGTTCAAAAGGGGCTCTGAGCACTATGGGACTTAACTTCTGAGGTCATCAGTCCCCTACGACTTAGAACTACTTAAACCTAACTAACCTAAGGACATCACACACATCCATGCCCGAGGCAGGATTCGAACCTGCGACTGTAGCGGTCGCGCGGTTCCTGACTGAAGCGCCTAGAACCGCTCTGCCACTCCGGCCGGCGAGGTGAAGTTCGTTTGCATTTGTGTGGTGATGACCGTGCTGAAGTCGGTTCTTGAGTATGCTGAGGGGAGCACGACACACTTCAGGGTTCATCGCTGCACCACGATCTTTGTGCCACCTTATGCGATGATGACAGACGCCTCGCCCAACGTCTCACCGTGCTTTTGTTCACTGCCAGGTCTAAGCATACATTCTGCAAGCACTTATGAATATCTGCGATGCTCTGATTTTCCATCAAAAGATACTCAACAACTGCTCTCTGTTTGAATTGCACCTCCATTATAGACGCCATTTTGAAGGCTACGTATAGCGCCAATACCTATCGGAAGTTCATGAAACTATAGGGGCTGAAGCGGGAAAACTCCACGATCTCCCAAAATAGCCGCAGTATTTCAACGAAAAATGGCCGAGAAAAACAAATGTGTTGCTTTACTTACTGAACGCGCCTCGTACGCTGCGTAGCTGGAGACAATAATCGTGCATTCGTTATTGCGCAGTCAGACGTAACATTTGGTCCTGAGTGCTCTATGTTTGCCTGTCTCTAATGTGAGATGGTGACCCAGTACACTTCGACAAGACGATCCAAAACTGGGACTGCGCTGTCGAAAGATGGGGTGGGGGAGTCGTGTGTCGTCACCGGGTTTGCCTCCGCGGAATGCGCTGACGCAAGGGGCGTGCGCCCACAACAATGGGACGGCGTTAAGGTCAGGGCGGGCTGCGACCCGCCCGCGCCTTATCTGATGGGGACCGGCCCAGTGGGGCCAGACCAGACCGTACCAGACAGTCTGGGGCGCGCGGCGGAGACGTTCCCGCCTAAACAGCCCGGCCTCGCAGGGTTCGGCGGGTCGAGACCCCTCTGCCCACTGCGCGCGTCTGCCCAGTGGGCGGAGACCAGCTGTCGTCGCACCGGCCACCTGTTCGCAGGCTCAAGGCTGCCACGTTACACTGACATCATTGCGAGCAGCGCTGCAGGTGTACGAAGAGCACCTGAGAACGTTTTTAGGAGTAACTGCCTCTACGTGGGACGAAATCCGTTGTTTGTTGTAGAGCCATCATTTAGGTGATGCTGGACAGTGGCTAACTAGTAACTCGTAGAAAAAGCTTACCAACCGCTGTAATTCTTCCTAAAAATTTTGTTATTCAAGCAATCATTTTCGACGTTTCATTAGAGTCATGTTCAGGCTCGTATGTGAAAAGCGAATAGAAACATCCAATTTTCAGCGCACTTTCAAAATAGTCCCTCACAGATTTAATACACTTGTGCCGGTGTTTCATCCAATCTAGGAAGCACCCCTGGAACTCACACCGGCCGCTGTGGCCGAGCGGTTCTAGGTGCTTCAGTCTGGAACCGTGCGACCGCTACGGTCGCAGGTTCGAATCCTGCCTGGGGTATGGACGTGTGTGATGTCCTTAGGTTAGTAAGGTTCAAATAGTTCTAAGTTGTAGGGGACTGATGACCTCAGATGTTAAGTCCCATAGTGCTCAGAGCATGGAACTTACTTTTCCTTATGGCTTTCAGCTCCTTCAGCGATTCTCTTTTTGTCTTATCAGTGGCGGCAAAACGATGTCCTTTGAAGGTTCTCTTCAGCCTCGTGAAGACACAGAAGTCGCAGGGAACCATGTCCGGCGAATACGGTGGCTGAGGCAACATTACGGTTTCGTGTTTTGCCCAAAAATTACGATCAAGAATTGTGGTCTGAGCGTGAGGATTATTGTGACGCAATTAACATGAGTGATTTTGATCGTTTTCTTCAGATTACTTCACGAAAACGGCGCATAACGTCCACGTAGTAATCCTCACTGACTGTACGACCGTAAGGCACGAACTCATGATGCACTATTCCATTGTAATCGAGGAAAACATTGAGAAGGCCTTTCACATGTTATCGAACTTGTCGAATTTTTTTCTTTCTCGGCCCTTCAGGAAGTTTCGAGTCGGACGATTAGGCCTTGGTTTTGATGTCATACACGAATACTCATGCTTCGTCGCCTGTTACAGAAGTTCTAGATCGTTGTCGACTTCATTCATCAATGTCCGAGCGATGTCTAGGTAATAGTTTCTGACTGAAATTCAATAATCCAGAACACACGTTTCATTCTCAAAACGTCCGAAAAAATTGTTTGGCATGAGGCAAAGGCTATGCCGCAATCATCAGCAACCTCTCTGATGGTGATTCGGCGTTTTTTCAAAACCATTTCCTTTTGTTATTCTACAGTGTCGTCAGTAATCGATGTGCTAGGGCAACCAGATCGGACGGCCTCTTCAACGTCTTCTCGACCCTCTTTGGAATGTTTATACCAATTGTAAACTCTTGCCTCACTCGTAGTAGATTCGCGAAAAGCCACAGTCTACATTTCAAATGCGGTGCTTCACTTTATTCTAGTTTTCAAGTAAAATATAAATTAAATTCTTTAATCCACCTTTTTCACTGTGCACTCGAAAACACGTATAACCTTTTCGACGGTCAAGAAGAAGCTTATTATTCATGAAAATGATCTATAAAGCCCGCGAAATTAAAAATTTACCGTTATTTATGATCACATCTCGTTTGTTGAAATCCTAACCGTGAACTATTGATCCGACGTGTACGCCACAATTGTCACAAGATATGTTACGTCAAAACATGTGGACAAAACTACCTTGTTTCGTTAAATTAATTCGTAAACAGTCCCAAGAAATTCTCTCTCTCTCTGTCTCTGTCTGCGTATTCTTTTTTGGCTCCATCTCACTATCTTTGCCTCTGTGTGCGGAGAGTTTCTATGATTATGTTATAAACGTTGAGAGACGATGGGGAAGAGTAAATGTATCACTTTGAGGAAGGGATATCTGGTCTGGAAACAGCCGTCTCGAAAGTTATAAGTGAAAAGCGTTCTTTTACCTCGGACAGTGGACCTCCTCCACTGCAAGCTCTTTGCTTTCCATATTTACGAAGGAAGTGGTATGGAGCAAAACAAGAAAAAATTGTCTGGTAAACACAGGCTCTGAAAAGCATGCCTTAAAGCTGTGAGCACTTGTACAGTAGAGGAGATGTGTTTCGCAGTATCAACAAGTGGTCAGAATTCTTACGGTATGCATTTTAGAGCCCATGTTTACTAGACAACGTTTCTTCCTTATTTTCTTCCATAATATCTCGTCCCAAAATATGAGCTTGCAGTAGAAGGCGTCTACTGTTAGTGGTATCTGAACGATTTTTTCTTATAACTTTCGACTTAGTCGATTCTGGACCATGCTTCCTTAAATAAAATTGATACATTTACCGTTCTCCATCATCCATGGGAGTCTGCAACATCATCACGGAATCTATGTGAATGCTACGGGTTCTTGAGCACCTGACGTAATTTTACGCCCGCCGAGTCTTTTATTTAACTCTCATGGTATTTTAATCACTTTAAAATAGCTCAGATAGTTATGGAAATACAGCGCATTTCATGTACCTGGTGTTTTCAGAACACATGCAAAAGTTAGCTACAGCGTTTATACTCCTGTGATTCGTTATGGTTCAAGTGGCTCTGAGAACTATGGGACTTAACTTCTGAGGTCATCAGTCCCCTAGAACTCCTTAAACCTAACTAACCTAAGGACATCATACACATCTATGCCCGAGGCAGGATTCGAACCTGCGACCGTAGCAGCAGCGCTGTTCCAGACTGAAGCGCCTAGAACCACTCGGCCACAGTGGCTGGCTCCTTTATAAAATACGAATAATTACGAACAATGTTAAATGTTTATTCTTTGGAAACTCCAGGAGCTCTTAGAGAATATAAACTTTTGCATTCCGCGTGTAGGGAAGAAATTTAGCTAACGTCGACAGTCACCTGTAGATTAATTTTGATGGATGTCATTGTAATTAATCATTGCGCGTTCATTGGGGATGTGTTTTAGGCCCCTATTGCGGGTGATATAACCTGGAACGGACTTTAAATCGTTCGAGCGTCCAGGAGTCTGAAAGTAGACAAATAGTGCAAGAACGTCAATCTTCAGCTCCGGACGGGCAGACCGCCACATCACCACAAACTGCAGGAAGAAATTGGTCCTGGTTATCTACGGAAGGTGGAAGAACCGGAAATGTTGAGAGACTCACAGCATTTCTGTGTGAATTTAGAGTAAAATTTTAGTCAGAAATGACACATAATACAGTTCTATTATTTTCTGGACTTGCGTTACATTGCTTTGCCCACATAAGTTTTATTTGAATGTTTGTTAACGCTGCGTTATGACCTACCAGCTCCTTATAGCTACGACTGACTGCGTTCAGGTCTTTAGATCTGTATCTGACAGGGCACCAGACTTCGAAAATTTTAATTTGCTGTATATTATTCTGCATAAACAACACGCAAACCACACTCAGCAAGATACATGTTTCGCACGTCACGGCACGTGACACTACAGGCCTTACGAGTACCGTCTCCAGCGGGGACGAGATATTTTTTGAGACCTCTTTTATACTTCGAAGGTGCGCGACGAACTAGACCTTCAATCGCGATGTCGTAAGATAAAACTTACGGACTTTATTGGTTGCCTGTTCGTTGACATGTTAGTTTCCTGCCTGGCTCCGGAAGTAACCGAGTGTTCGCGATGTATGTCGGGCAAGGGAATCAGTGCGACGTCACAAGTTCGTTGCTGGGCCCGTATTTCCCGTGAACCTCGGCGATAAGACCTTTAGCATATCGTTCAGAGTTGAGTAAAAAAAAAAAAAAAGTAAAAAAAATGTAAAAAAAAAAAACAGGACAAGTTCGAGTTGAACTCGCGCTCTGGTGTTTTGGTACAAACTTATTTGATGACAATAATAACAAAAATATATTAATAATAATGACTTTTGGGTGGGTTAATTGCCTGGCGCAAGGCTTTGTAGTGGGTGTCACTTAGGCGACTTGCATGTCCCTAACCTACCCCAGTTATCCAACCTTGGTAAGTGAATCTACGGTTTAACGTGAAATTCGAGCCATGTTTTGTATCTGGTGTCTCCTCATGTCGTTGAAAGGTAGAGATTAGGTTAAAACGAAGACTGAAAAAGCTCTTTGCTCCAAGCCCGCACTTTACCGATATTTTTCCAAATTTTTTCGTCATTGTTTTCGTCATTAGGTCTGGGCAGACATCACATAACACCCCTTCAAGCTCAACACTTCACCCATCTTTTCTTTTTTTTTCGCTCCCGTGACCTCTTGGTTTCCACGCACGCGCTCTACCACTAGACAACCAGGATCGATATATTTACTAACAGTTCATCTACAAGTTTTGACAACTGAATTTGCGAGTATCAAAATGTGTGTCATATATGGCCCTATCTTTTGGTTGCATTGATTTAGAATCTTAAATTTTTTTACTCCGCCAAGCGACCGTGGATCTAAGTATTTGACATAAATTTTAGTCTGATACCTCCACCCGTTCCTGAGGGAAATGGGTCTTTACAGACCTGCGCAGAGACCGGTGGAGATAAGGATAAGAAGGTGGTTATACAAAGGCTCCTATTTTACCGACTGAGATACGGAACCCCCAAAAAAAAAGAAACTAACGCACTGTACACGGACACAAGCGTGCCATAACTCTCGACTCTCAACGAGTTTTTCGCATTATTAGTGAATTACTGTGTTCTGTAGTTTTTTATGAAGAGAGGTGGTATAGTGTGCAGTAAAAATAATCCGGGAATTCGTGCTTCGTCTCTATGAAGCCCACTCAATTATTCTCGACAGAGCTCGGGGGCTCTCCCCGAGACGAGGAAGAGCAGGACAAAAATTAATTCCACAAAGAGGGTCGCAGTCGCAGGGCTTACGACCCTCCGCGCTCGCGCAAAGCCCGGTAATCCTCAAACAGGAAGGGCAGCCGTCAAGCGTGGAGCGGAATCTCTGCTGTGATCTGACGCAATGAGTGCACTAGAGGCGGCTGAGAGCGGGCCACGCGAGCAGAATAGGATGAGGAAGAGGGGAGGATCCGGCACTACAAAGCGGGTGGCGCGCATGTTGAGTGAGCTACGAGCACCCGACGCTCATACTTTTTATCGCTCGGAATCTCTACCTCTCTTCCAGGCGACTCCTGGTGTGGAGAGATACGATGAGACAAAGCGGTCGGCTTGGACCGTGCTAGAAGGGCTGTCCATTTCATATGAGGATGCAAGTCAGTGGAACTGATACAGGGAGCCCAGTCCGCCATACTCTTCGTGTGGGATAAAGCCACCTTCTTTGAAGACAAAGAAGAAACAATATCGTACTAGGTCTCGACAAAACACTGAAGAAAACAAAGAAGGAACGTTAGTTTTTCACATTCTGCTATAAGCTTATCACCAGAGAAGCGTCAATTTCAGCAACGTATACACCTGCGACTATCACATCAGCAAGTCTGTCCAGTGATGGGACCTCCTGGGAGTATGGTGTCCCTGCAAGGATTCGGTTTCCAACTATGTATGCAAGTCATGCCACCTTGCAAAGGCCATTCACTAAGAATGTTTGATAAATAGCTGGGAGATTCCGTCAGGTGAAGTACGCAAATGTAAGCCGTGTTCCACGAAACATGAAGCAGCATCAGAAACTCATTGAAGGCGCAGTGGTTACTTACTATGCAGTATTTTACGGTGAAGCGCGAGAAAAGTTTGAACCAAACTGTGTTCTGGCGCCCTATGAGACCATGTCTTATGCATCCTCTACATATCGCGGAAATATCTTCGTGGTCAAATGGTGATTCATATACTTTTGACACAATGGTTGTGAAATAAAGTACAACAGCCATTTATCTCAAGTATTTTGTTAACTCTTCAAAGGTCAGGAATTGCACGATGAAACTTCATTTTTCGTCTCGTAGACGCTGTTAAGCATAGATACAAAATGAAATCGAAAAAGCATGGAAGCTCAACCACCATGCCGAAAACTGGATCAAGTGTCTTCAGGACATTAGAGTCCAACGATTCTCCACTACGTCATCTATTCTGCGGTCTGGTCTGATTTCCTGTTTTGGGTGTCTGTTTCGATACCAGACGAGGCCACATCTCTCAGTACTAAAGTCAGCATACAAATTACTCATATAAATATTCTGCAGACTAATGTAAAAGTTACCATATACTCACGCAGTCAGCTGAGCCTCGAAACTGACAAGAAATAACAACTTCTAATTAGAAAACAATCCCTTTTTCTCACCTCGACATACACTGTTGAGAAATATATAAGTTATAAACAAAAAGCATACTCTATTCTAATACTGCAAGCTCTTGTTACCTCAGCGCTTTTCCTATACCAGCAAAGTGTCACTTTCTTCTCCACAAAACTTGTATAACTCCCTCAAAATACCCGAGTGTAACGTGTTCTACTCACGTTTCTATATCAGTTTACCAACTCACACGAATCCTTAATCTGCTCCCCTAAGTGCCCGCCGGCCGCGGTAGTCTAGCGGTTCTAGGCGCTCAGTCAGGAACCGCGCGACTGCTACGATCGCAGGTTCGAATCCTGCCTCGGGCATGGATGTGTGTGATGTCCTTAGGTTGGTTAGGTTTAAGTAGTTCTAAGTTCTAGGGGACTTATGACCACAGATGTTGAGTCCCATAGTGCTCAGAGCCATTTGAACCCTAAGTGCCCCTCATAATGAACACCTTCGTGTATCTGAATAAATAGATACACCATTTGCATAGAATATAACAGACTTGTTATCTGGTACTCCATTTTCAGCCACTATGTCATTCTCAGGTGACCATCTATTATTTAGGTATAACTCAAGCAGTCCAGGAACTAGGAGCTAGCAGCACCACTGCTTCTCCCTGATATCTAGCCTCAATTTCCTGCCGTATATGTTCTATACGTCTCCCTAATCCTACAACTACACGCACCCAATATAATCTTCCAACGATAATTTAGTTTCCAGTCTCATGAAATCTGTCACATCCAGCCCTCTTATCAGCTCTAGCTTAATCTTCTCATCCCCATCCATTAACCACGTTAGAACTCCCACACCTCTTTACGTAACATATCCTCACAAACCCATTGGCTCAGTGTCCTTCCTCGTTACACACATACCATCTCTCCGGTCCTGCCACAAATCCTAGTTCATTATACCTACCCTCACATCCAATAAACCCTGATGTTCACACTTTCGCTCCCCTATCACCAATCAACTTACCCACTGCTAATTTATGATAGTTAAAGCAATTCAACAACGATTATTTACTCTTTTAACATCACCAACGTAAATCATTTTCAATCATTCGAAAACATATTTAAACGTTATTTTTAAACTATTTTATATATCTAAAGCTTTATGGCTGGAGAGCGGTATATAACACTGTTGCCAGCCCACACCAACCGAAAGGTGGCAAGGAAAGGACATATAATAATAATAATAATAATAATAATAATAATAATAATAATAATAGAATTTCTCTTGTTTCTAATTTTTAGAATTCACTCCTTCCGCTTTATTACGAGGCAGTTTTATTACGTACAAATCGATGGAGATTTTCAGGATTCTCTTCTCATTAGAAGGAAACTATCAAACTCAGCTGTACCACATCCATGCGAAAAAGAATGGTAAACAGCCAAATAGAGACAAGAATGTCAGCAGCACTTTCTCATGGTGTCACAAAATACGAGTAATAATGCACTAATGCAATTACAGATAACCCTGTGTTTACAAAGATAATGCAGTACCTTTCTATCGCTTAGCTCATTTGTGTTGTTGAGACATGTCTTGTGCACTTGTGATGCAGTGTTGTGAAAGCGAATGGTGCTCTGCAGAGGGGCATATCTTCCGTGTGACTTATGCGTTGAGCGTCTACGACGCATTGTTCTCTGCAACCGAGGGTCATGCGGCCCATTCATGTCATCGTACTCAGCTGCATTCCGAAGTAACTATTACAGGAGAGAGCTGACGCAGACCTAGAAAATAGTCAGCAGAGTAGTTCCAACCTTTCCGACGGTACGAATGAAAACTGGCTGTCCTAGCATTATGAGGAAGAGGCATCGAATCCTGCAACGGAAAATGTCCGTCATAGCTCACTTTCACTGGGGTTCTGCGAAAACGGAGAAAGCGTCAGGTCACCAAATACTAATCGTTTTCTGCAGTCAGGTGGAAGTGCATCTCTGCAAAAGCGAGACGTTTACGTGACGAATGGAGATCACCTAACTCTACCGACAGGCGCCATGCTGGCGGTACCCAGCTGATATAATTAGCACGACCAGGCGGGAACGTGACTGGTACTGCAATACGGCAACGGCTTTCATAGAAAACCGGAAGACATTAATCCCTACCTCATCCTCGCTTCGTCCCTCTTAGAGAGTTTTCTACTGAACACTTCTTTGTTTGATAATATGCCATTAGTCGGAGAACACTGTCCTTTAGTTTGCTCTTCAATATTTTGTGTTTGATCGCTCCGCCTACAACCAAGTCCTTATGACAACAATACATTGTTGTGTTTGACAGAAGGTGTGAAACGGTTCGACTGCGTCATCAAAAAATGGCTCTGAGCACTATGGGACTCAACTGCTGTGGTCATAAGTCCCCTAGAACTTAGAACTACTTACACCTAACTAACCTAAGGACAGCACACAACACCCAGCCATCACGAGGCAGAGAAAATCCCTGACCCCGCCGGGAATCGAACCCGGGAACCCGGGCGTGGGAAGCGAGAACGCTACCGCACGACCACGAGATGCGGGCGACTGCGTCATCCATTCATATTATACAAAAGTATATACGTTCCACATTTCCTCCTAAACCACTGGGTACATATCATTTGCTATCAGAAAAGAAGCGCTGTAGGGATAACAATTATCTACCTCTCAAAGGAGCAGTGGTGAGGATGAAAATGTCTGGATGTACAGGGAACACTGCAATGTCCCTTTCTACACCTCCTCGGGGGGACTGCTTTCAGTCCCGAACAAGTTTAGGACACTGATTTACACAATGTCTGTGTTTGTACAGTGTCTATATATTACATTAAAAGGTCCTTCAGACATGAATGCATGCATATCCGAAGGAACAGACACTGTTTGACGATTCACAGCTGTTGTAAGTATTACGAAATGAATTCACAACTCTGGGTTCGAGTCCCACCAAGGCATAAATTTTCATGTATCACTAGTAAGAATCACTAATAACATATACAGATGACATCAAGCGTATTCGCAATTTTCGAATCGACTTAAAAAAATTATGACACCCCAGTCCTGTTAAGTAGACTTTCTTATTGCGAGTCAGGTAAAGAAAGCTCCTGATACTGCAGAAAGTAACAGGGATCCCTCACGGTAATAAAAGGAAAGGAGAGGAAGTAACTAGCAGTGTAAACATTGGCCGTAGTGAATACTGTCTGCACTTCTCATGCAGCGTCAAAGTATCAACTATACTGACTATTGTGATGTGCGCATTACATTATAAAGTAGGTTGCGTGATGAGCATTTTCTGGGTAATTTTGTTCCATTTTAAGCAAAAGGTTCTTCTTCACGCATCTCGATGTTTAGGACTTCCTAAAGAAATAATAAATTAAATCGTCTGAAGTTTTACTGCATGAACTTGGACAATGTGCTATGCGATGAAGTGCTCTCCTTTTAACATTTTGTGGGAGGTGTCAGCGAGAAAAATTTTCGTAAAGGTTTGAAATCATGTGTGAATCTTGTATGAACTCACTAAATGGTCTCATTTTCAAATACTGGATGACTATACTATGAGTAATTTGCGCGCTGTTGATTATGCTTGCTCAAGACGCATAAGTAACTTCTAAATGTTACAATTTTCTTACTTTTAAACGTTTATCACAAGATTAGGTCTCTTAATGAGTAGATTATGACAGCATTATAAATTTTTAAATTTATTTGATAATCATGCCAGGTAGTTATAATTAAAGTGGATGCTGAAAAAGGCTCATATAGGATGTAATTACCGTATAGCAGCGAAACTTGGTATACAGGCTAATGCGTTAATGTGGAACCAATTTATATTGAAAAAAATAGTTCCAATTTTAGCCACCAGGTGCAGATGTGGTGCTGTATAGCATCCCGTCAACGTCTCCGGTACTCCCTGTGCAAGTGTCGGTTAATAATATCAACATTATGTTATGCCTTTCTCACTTGTTTGACATTTTCTGCCCACATTCCATTCCTGATCCTTTACATGTGGTGACATTTCTATACGTCTTTTTTGCATAAAAAAAAGTTCAAATGGCTCTGAGCACTATGGGACTTAACATCTGAGGTTATCAGTCCCCTAGAACTTAGAACTACTTAAACCTAACTAACCTAAGGACATCACACACATCCATGCCCGAGGCAGGATTCAAACCTGCGACCGTAGCGGTCGCGTAGTTCCACACTGAAGCGCTTAGAACCGCTCGGCCACAACGGCCGGCTCTTGTATTCACGTTGACCGGTTTGCACCTGGTGGCCAAAATTGGAATTAACTTTTTTGTGGCGCAAATCGGTTCTGCATTAACGCATTGCAGTATCTACCAAGTATCACTGCCATACAATAGTTACAGCCCCCACCGGACCCCTGTGAGTAGTCGCACTTTAATTATAGCCACTCGGTATGAAATACAGAGACGAAGTTTTGTTGCTAGTGGAAGCCGTCAGACCAGTGACATGCTACTGGGACTGTGCACTGTGCTTCTGGTTAACCGTTTAGTATACAGATGTGCTGCAGAAGTTTGTCTAATAATGAGGACCACATCAAAGTGTTACCCGGCCAGAGCACGAGTCTACCACGCCAGCTCGCTGTCTGGGTGCCGTCTGCCAGTACCCTCGGAATGCTCTCAGCACGAAGCTGGAATCTAGAAGCTGGAAGCCGGCCGCGTCTCCAGCGGACACAGCGTGGTGTGGCAGGGAGCGGCGAGGCGCCGTTATTGAAATCCCGCCCCCGACAACCGCCGCCTCCGTCGCCGCCGCTGCGGCCGCCTCACACCCTGGAGCCCTGCCACCCCCGCTCTCTTGTGGCTCCGCGTATTGAATAATTCACCCGCGGCCGTCTCCATGGTAACGGGGGCGCGCCGCGGCTGGCCACAACTGATAATAAATATTTATGGGATTTAAGGCGGCGGCCCGGCCGGTTTACATACTGCGGTGCAACCCCTGGTGCGGGGGTGGCCCGGTGCAAGAAACAGACAAATCACGGGCGTGGGGTGCGGCCGTGCCTCATCTCGCGTGGGATGCAGTGTGGTGGCAGCGCGAAGCGGCGCGGTCACCCGTGAAGCCGATAACCGCTGTCTGCGAGGTATGCTGCGTCGCTTTATGGGCGTAATAGCAGCAAAGCTGGCCAGCTGGGCAGCACTTTATGTTTTCGTCCTTATCGTGAGAATCAACACTAGTAAAAAATTAGAAAAATAAACAAGGTTGCACGAGGCAATGCTATATTTGTATAAGCTACCGACGTAGATAAAATCGGTGATTAATACAACGAGGTGACATAAGTCATGGGATACGACAAGCACATGTAGAGATGGCGGTAGTATTGCGTATACGAGGTATAAAAGGACAGCGCAGTAGCATTCTCAGGTAAAGCACTTCGTCTTCAGGCCACAAGTGCCCCATCGAGACCATCCGACCACCGTGTCATCCTCAGATAAGGATGCGGATAGGAGGGGTATGTGGTCAGCACACCGCTCTCCCAGTCGTTACGATAGTTTTCTTTGACCGGAGCCGCTACTATTCGGTCGATTAGCTCCTGAATTGGCATCACGAGGCTGAGTGCACCCCGAAAAATGGCAACAGCGCATGGCCCCGATGGTCACCCATCCAAGTGCCGGCCACGCCCTACAGCGCTCAACTTTGGTGATCTGACGGGAACCGGTGTATCCACTGCGGCAAAGCCGTTGAGTGCATTCTCAGGTGATTCATGTAAAAAGGATTCCGACGCGATTATGGTCGCATGATGGGAATTAACAGACTTGGGATATTCATTTTCGGAAATCATTATGGAATTCAATATTCCGAGATCCACAGTGTCAAGAGTGTGCCGAGAAATAAAATTTCAGTCATTACCTGTCACCACGGACAACGCAGTGGCTCATGGCCTTCATTTAACGACCGGGAGCAAAGACGTCTGTGTAGAGTTCTAACAGACAAGCAACACTGGGTGAAATAACCTCAGAAATCAATGTGGGACTTACGACAGACGTATCAGTTAGTACAGTGCGGCGAAATTTGAGGTTAGTGGGCTATGGCAGCAGACTCCGTAGCAAGTGCCCTGGCTAACAGCACGACATCGGCTGCTGCGCCTCTCCTGGGCTCGTGGCCGTATCGGTTGGACATTAGGCGACTGGATAACCGTGAGCTGGTCAGATGAGTCCCGACTTCAGTGGGATAGAACTGGTAGTAGGGTTCGAGAGTGGCGCAGACCCCACGAAACCACGGAACCATATTTTCGACAAGGCATTGTACGAGATGCTGGTGGCTCCGAAATGGTGTGGGCTGTGTTTACGCGGAATGGGCTGGCTCCTCTGGTCCATCTGAAGTGATAATTGAAATGATTATGTTCGACTACTTGGAGACCATTTGCAGGCATTCATGAACATCATGTTCCCGAACAACGATGGAATTTTTATGGATGATAATGCGCAATACCATCGGGCCACAATTTTTTGCGATGGTTTGAAGAACATTCTGGACAATTCGAGCGAATGAATCGGCCACACAGATCACGTGATATGAATCCCATCCAACATTTTTGGGACATAATCCAGACGTCAGTTGGTGCACGAAACCCTACACCGGTTCAAAATGGTTCAAATGGTTCTGAGCACTATGGGACTTAACATCTGAAGTCACCAGTCCCCTAGAAGTTAGAACTACTTAAAGCTAACTAACCTAAGGACATCACACATATCCATGCCCGAGGCAGGATTCCAACCTGCGACCGTAGCGGTCACGCAGTTCCAGACTGAATGGCCTAGAACCGCTCGGCCACAGCGGCCGGCCCCTGCACCGGTATCCCTCTCGCAAACATGGACAGTTATAGAGGCAGGGGACTTCCAGCGACCTGTTGATTCCATGTCTTGTCGAGCTACTGCACTACGTCGGCAAAGAGAAGGTCCGACACGATACTAATTGGTGTCCCATGACTTTTGTCACTTAATTTTATAATGCTACAGATAATAAAATCGGCTTCCTTTTTGATGGTTTTTGACTCACGTACATACTCTGCTGGACAAAATTTGAGGAGGAAAGTAACTTTTGCATGACGTGTCATTGGAACTAACATAGATCGATGAAACTTGGACCGTACATGGATAGAACTGCTACAGTACAGGACAGCGAGTAACTGAAAGATATACGCACCGAGACACGTTTAGTCTAAGACAAGAGTTACACTATAGCCACCGCGATTAATGGTGGTCCCCTGGGCATTATAGAAGGCGGGACACGGTTCTTATTCGGGTGTGTGATCACCAATTAATACCTTGCAACCTGCACCCAACAAGGTTGGTGAGGAGTTCTTTCGGTGGAACGTTCCAGACTCTACCAGCGCGGCTGATAGCTCTGGACAGTCGTCGTTGCATGAGGACGTGCTGCAGTCTGTCTCTCCAACGCATTCAGCAAGTGCTCGATGCGATTTTACGCTGGGGAACGGGCAGACCAGTCCACGAGCCGGATATCCTCTCTTTACAAGAGCTCCTCCGTCTGCGCAATTCTATGTAGTAGCGCACTGTCATCGACAAAAATTACGTCAGGCCGAATGCACTCCTGCGAAGAGGTACATTGGAAAGGAGTACAGTGTCAAAATAAAGTTGGCAACCACGCTGGTGGACCAGGGGAACACCCTGCACCAGGAACTCCTTACTAACGTTGAGGGCAGCGTGGTAGCACATTGCAACGTATACATTACAGTCCTTGGTGATCACACATCCTTTTAACAACGATGCCCCGCCTTTTGCAGTGTTCAGCGAACCACCATAAATCACGGTGACTTTAGTGGAATAATTGTCTTTGAATAAAAGTGTCATTTCTGTTCGCCTCATTTCGTATTTCTACCCGTTACCTTCTAATCTACACCGTAACAGTTCTTTCCATGTATGGTCTACGTTTCATCCAGCAAAAGTTACTTTCGTCCTCAAGGTTTGCACATCAGTGTATATTTTTGTTTTGTTGGCATAGGAAAGGCATTCGGTAATGTGGCTTTGGGATAAGCTTGCACTTATGATGAGGCGAGAAAAGGGTGGCATGGAAAATCAGATCAAGTATAAACTCATTATATTATAAATCAGAAAGCGCCAGTGAAAGACGAAAATTACCAACTGAATAGAAGCATAAAAGTAACAAGACTACTTTCAATCTGCAATTAGAGAAAACGACTGCCCACTTGATGATAATGGGTTAAAAACTGGAGGAAAAAAATGTGGTTGTTTCAGGTTTGTAGACAACATGGTCCTTCTAGCAACAAATGAAGAATTATAGGATACAATGGGCACTATTCAAGATAAATGAATGATTTATGAAATGAAATAAAAATCACTACAAAGAAAACAAAAGTAATACTACTAGGGTAATGATAATACTGAATTGAGAGGTAATCGAATATGTGCAAAACTTTAAATACCTAGGAAGCAGGATAGAAATCCACTGGAAGAGCTGCACAGAAATTAAAATTAAATCACAGTGACGAAAGAGACATTTGTAAGAGAGAGACAGTTTTTTTTTACAGAAATATGGACAAAGATTTGCGGAAAATATTAATGAAAGTGTTACATGGTGATGAATTGTGGACACTGAGGAAGAAAGATACTGCAAGGCTGGAGGATTTTGAGATATGGACATGGTGGAAGATGGAAAGAATATGCTGAAGGTATAGAGCGCAACGTGAGGAGGTACTGAAATGAGTGGGAGATTAGAGACAGTTACTGAAAGTAATAAAAAGAAGGAAAGATATTGCATTGGGCATATACTAAGAAATAAGGAGGGATTTTTAAAAACAGTCTTAGAGGGGTATGTGGACGTAAGAGGAGGCGAGAGAGAAACAGATTTCAGATCATGGGTGATGTGATAGGTGGCAGCACACACAGGAACATTGTGAAGGAAGCAATGGATTGCAGGAACCTGAGGCGTGCGGACCTGCTAAAATAGCAGAAACCTGATGGTCAGTTCACTCGTACAAGAACGATTTCTAAACTATAAAATGCGTTTGTCAGTCCTTATCAACAACAACACTGAAGTACCTACAGTGATACAAAAACGTAGGCACATCAAAGATCAGAAGTGATATTGTAAGCTTAAAATATGCCATCTCTCTAGTGTGAAGGATAAAGATACAGTAACCAAAATTTAAAGCCTGTAAAACGAGAACTATTTCTCTGACTTTGTTATTGTTGCGCAGGCATGCACACGAGCTGGCATAAATTATGCTTAAAGTAGCACGCCTGGTTTTCGACACGGTTACACTTTGAATTACCTTACACACTTAAATGTTACTGTTGTGTCGGACTGCCCCAAATACTTCAGAGGAAGTTATATAATTACTAAATACAACATGTGAATTAAATAACGTCAATAAAACACTGAACAGGTTATCCGGTAAAAGCAGATTAGTGAAACACAGCTGAAAGCCCCTAAGCTTCCATCAGTGAACATGAATCACACCAGAACGAAAAAACTGTATTTACCGAAGTGGAAGAATATCTGTTGTTACAAGCATCGAGATGGGTTATCAAATGTCGTTAATATGGCAGCAAGATCACAATTTGTGGGGAGGCGTGACTTCGCGACCTACGGGAAGCTGGTCTTTCCAAAGAATTGTGCTACACTCTTCTGGATGAAGAGCTCGATCAATTTACACACTAACTATCAGTTTTCCTCAATTGGCAGACTAGAAATCTAGACAATGGCCACTATACTCGTGACCGTAATGTCGGTTTCATCCATGTAGTAGCAGCTATTTTACCACTTTTATGTTAACTGAGTCCAGGTGTGGAAGCTTGTGCAACTTTAAATCCATACACACAAAAAGCGCGCATGTACCATCTGATGACACCTAACAACTATTGTATACGTGCGCATGTTTTACATTGTGAAATTTGTACAAGATGACAGAGAACTGTAATGTGTGTATTTTTTGTGGTGAATTATACGCTGCATGAAGGAATTTTTCTTGTTATCCATTCATGTTCTCTTAGAGCCAGGAGCGGCAATTCTTTATTCTTTGTTATCAGTGTGAAATCATTGTGACGCATGTTCGTGTATAACCATGTACTGGCTTTAATGGTGACCTGGATTGTGTGTGTGTGTGTGTGTGTGTGTGTGTGTGTGTGTGTGTTTGTGCCCGAGTACTTAGCGCGGTATCAGCGGAGGATTATCGCGGCTCCTGGAGAAACTATTTCGCTCCAGCGTCTGACTGGCCAATTGGGATCAGGGCGGTTCATTAGGCTCGCAGCCAACACGCATGAAAGTGGCGGAACAACCATATCCCACCGTACCCTCCACGCAAGCGCGCTACGTAGTTCACTGGCCCCTTTATTAAGCCGGATAATAATTCTCCTCGTTCGCCCTTAATGCTCAGTAGATAATTACAATAATGACCGTACATCCCTCTCCACCTGCTGGCTGGAGGCTGTACTGCTTGCATAAGAAGCACGTGGAAATCGAAAGGCACACCAAGTAATATTAAAACACGGGAAGAGGAAATGTATGAAGTATATAGTCTCGTCAATGTAACAAGCCGTAGCCGCGGATAATCTAAGAGGATATCCCTCCTGGCCTCAGGCACACCTGGCTTGGATCGTTATCTTATAAAGCGACCATTTTACGATTCGAGCCAAATGTCGGGCAAGAATGTGAGGCTTTTTAACTATACCGTATAGATCTCTTGATGTATTTTTCTTAGCACGTTTCAGCTCCTACCATCATCATATCCAAGACTTAGAATTGGGGAAACAATAGAGTCAGTTGCATTTCAGTTGCATTACATCTGTATCTGCATGTGTACACCGTTAGCTACTGTTTAGTATACGGAGAAGGGTACGAATTATCAGCATTAGAGATTTTACATCCTATTCCGTTCGCCGTCAATGTGCCTCAGTATACATTCATTATATTGTAGCTTTGTAGTAGAAAGCCCATTTATTGCTATATTGGTGCTGCAAATCCGAAGAAGCTAATTAGCTTGGCGACCAGTAATACCAAAAGCTTTTTCGCTTTTATAGATGTCTACTCGGAAGCGGAATACTAAAAGCTTTATCGCTTTCACAGATGTCTGCGCTATAGTAGGTATTTTCCAATTTACATGCAGGTAGTCACAATAATAGCTACACTGCCATTCAAATTTAAAAGTATTTTGCAAATACTCCTAACAAAGGAAGATGAAGAAGGGGAGAAGGAAAGAAAAACAAAACTTCAGGGGGTTGAGTGGGTGTGCGACGTTACTTCAGTTAAAATTTGCAGTAAGAACCCATTTATCAGTATGACGTTGCGCCGCCTCTAGCTTGGATTCGCGCACTGATTCGGTTTTTAATGTTGTCATAATGTCGTTCCAATACCTTAACCTTAAAATAATTAGGGAAATATTACTTTGGACGTCTGTCGTACCCCATTGAGCAATAATTGAGGACTGGGCACGTTAGTTGCCAAATTATATTTTATACTTGATAAATTAAATTGACAGCAGTAAATCCTCGATCTTTTACATAAAAAGGACTGAAATGTCCGACAGCTGTCGAAAACAAAGCGGAAACCATGGTTCACCGCGTCAACTTGGGTGTTTGTCATAGGACTTTGAGAACTTCAGTAACATGTATGCCATCAGTGACTGTTTATCACTGCCTGACAATTGCGTGGCATGGTCCATATAAGTCTACATCCGTTCCCATTCTTCAATGAGAACCCACAAGAGTTCTTGGAAACTCTGTGGTGGAAGAGGGCGACAACGAAGACTTCTATCAAGCGTATCCCACATATGCATGATAGGGTTTAGGCCAGGACTCATCGCTGACCATTACATAAGTCCTATGTCCATGCTTCGCAAGATACTCCTGCTGACACCCGCCACATAGTCCCTGGCGCCACCACCAATGTAGTAACCACCACATGCTCACTAGGATCTGTTCGATGTACTGCTTGGCGGTAAGGCGACCATGGACAAGATCATCCGCACGTTTATGAATACTGAAGCCTTCCCACAATATGACAGAACCTTGGAAATCTGTCGATTTCCTGGACAACCTTTGGCAAGTACCGCTCACCACAGGTCTCCGCACAGGAACACGGCCGTCATATTGTGCCAGAGGACATCAAGAATTCTCTGTGAATAACATATTTCGCCAGAGACGAAGTTGCCAGTTGGTATGGGAATAGCAGAACTGTAGGCGAGCTGCAAGAAGTAGTTGTGTCAAGCTGTCTACTCGAACATGACGTCTAGGAGTGTGAGATTCTTTCTCGTCACCTCCTCACACAGTCTGATTGGACACAGCGCCTCCAGTGGCCCTTCTAAGATCGTCTTACGGGCCTTTGCCGGTATCCGCAGGACGCCGCAACGCAGCGATTACCAGATATTTCTATCTATCAGGGGTTGCAAAGCGTCGACGACCTTCTCCATCATGCCTTGTGTACTCTGTTGTCTCCCTGTAGCGTGTCTTCTATCTATGGGTGAAACTTGGAAAGGCATTTGCAGCTGCAGTAACAAGATACAAAGTCCATCATTTTTTGAACAAACAGACCGCCCTTGCAACTTGCACTGCATTAAGATTCCGCATTGTATGTGCTTGGTTGAATACATAGTCCCCAACAGAAAAAAACTGCGACACTGGTACTCAATCCATTCTGAGGTGTCATCTGACACTGTAATACATCACACAGCCTACAGTTGCCGACAGATTTTAATTTTTGGGTACATTGCAAGCGAAGATCCCAGTCCTCGGAATAAGACCACAAGCGATATCAAAATAGATTTAACATGCCGGACGTTGATACACGCGTTCTCCTAATTCTTTTGAACAGTGTAGCAAGCGTGCCGACATTGCATTGTATACATTTTACGACATACTGAAGCAGCAGACTTCCCAGTCATTTCCCCTTAACATAAACCCAGTGACTATGACTACGATGAAGAATGTTTGTTCAGTAATAGCTAACTCAGGGAAACGCTGAAAATTACGCACTAGTAAAGCGTTTACTTCAAGGTAGCTCCATAAGACAGTAGCTCCTGGCGTCTTTAATGAGTCCTTATTCACGGGTTTGAAAGCGAGTTTGCTGCCCTTTGTGCCACTGAGCACACATTACACCTGCTCTTTAAGTAAATGTACGCCCCTGTTGTGCAAGGTGGCCACTAAGACTCAGCAAGAGAACGTGTTGCAAGTGATTGAGCGTGCGACATATGTCAGGCGACAGCGCGTCCAAATGAGGTCAGGCTACTGTGTGCATTGTGCTTAATCGCCGTGAAACGTGACGGCGACTGCCCACAACACAGCTGCTGCGGAAAGCCAGCTTATGTAACTAAAACAATAATAGAAGATTTATGCGTCACAAAACTGCCATCGAGCTCTGCGAGTTAGGGTCGGCAGCTATAGTATCCTGAAAGGCAAACGAGCGATAGTATGAAAGAATACGCTCCACAGTAAGGAAAAGTAACTACAGTATGGAAGCTGTAGAATTCTCTGAGCGTTTTATAATAGCAGTAGGTTAAGTATGATGATTTCGTGGATTATGTCTACATAAACCAGATGGTAAGAGCATTTAATGCGAAAGGCAGAATTTCTGGTTAGAATTTGGCTCTTACACACAACTTTAAGCTTCAAAACAGCCCAAAACTCTATGCAAAGTGAAACATTCATTATGATGACAATTTTAGTTGTGAGGTTTTCTCTTAAGGTGGTCACACGCTTTCCTCTATAAAACATGTTTCCACTGTACACGATTTAAGTGAATCCACAAAATACTATCAGAGTATCCAGGGATCTCGTGGTATACGCCGAAACAAAATCTGTTCTTTAGAGTAATCCAGCAGATGATGTTATTAGATCTGATAGTTACGACAGCTTACGGAGAAATACATCGTTCCTTGGATGGTACTGAGGAGGTGATGCTTCGAATAATATTGAGAGAACATCGTGATCTTTACTATCCAGGCATCGTTATTCGAAACATTAATACATCCGGCAAACGGATAAAAATACGATAAAAGTTTAGGACAATCTGTTTTATATTCTCATATCCGCCGCTATTGAAAGGCATGGTGTTAGGAAGAATTGCACTACCATGTGGTAAAAACCACCGATGATAAAACGTGAAAGACGATTGGAATTTTGAGGGCAGATGATGGACAGTTTGTGTAGAATATATTAAAAATGCTAAACTGTCATATTCGAGCACGCTATTTATTTATTGAATTCTTTTCTACTCACATTTGCCTTGCTGGTACTTAGAACAAAGGCGAATGCTCAGCTTTTGTTTATGGGGAGAATTTTGGGAAAGTGTAGCACTGACGCAAAGTAGGTTGCGTTCAGAACGCTAGTGCGACCCATTCCTGAGTACTGCTCGAGTGTTTGGGATCCCCTCCAGGTCGTATTAAGCGAAGACGGGGAAGCCATTCAGAGGGATGCTGCTAGATTTGTCACCGGTAGCTTCGATCAACGCCCGAGTATTATGGAGATGCTTCGCGAACACAAATGGGAATCCATGAAGGGAGACCGCGCTCATTTCGTGAGGCACCACTGCGAAAATTTAGAGAACCTGCATTTGAGGCCGTCTGCAAAACGATTCTACTCTTGCCAACGTATATTTCGCTTAAGAAACCTGAGGATAAGGCACTAGAAATTAGACTTGTACGGAAGCATTTAGGCAGTCGTTTCTACCTCTCTCGGTTTGAAAGTGAAATAGGAAAGGGAATGACTAGTAGCTATATGTGGTACCCTCCGCCGTGTACCGTAAGGTGGCTTGCGGAAATAGGAAAGGAAATGACTAGTAGCTATATGTGGTACCCTCCGCCATGCACCGTAAGGTGGCTTGCGGTGTACGTATGCAGATGTTGATGTAGATGTAGATTAAACTGGTTAACCGTTTCGATTCTAATGAGTCGTCATCAGGATCAGTATCTTGTTAAGAAACTAGCACATTAAGTTGCCATCGAATAGTCATCGAGGTCCCTTAAAAAAAACTTAAGCGACTACAATAACTGTAGATGGCGATCTAACGTTTTACTTTCGTAACAAGGCAGTACTTTTGATAATAAGTCGTCAGAATAGAAACACGCTGTCACAAATCTACCAAACGCGATCAAGATTTATGTGAGAAGAGAAAAGTAAGTGCAGAATTGGTGCAAAGTGTAGGGAGTGGTTGGTGGTATCAGATCTGTATAAAGACGGATAATTCGCACCAAAATGAAATTACTGGGTACCAACTGACCTCTGCTGGACTCTAAGGAATAAACGACGCTGTCTTCGTGCAACTAACACTACTTTTTGCCAGTGGAACTGAAGGTGCACCTTAGACCTCGGAATTGCGAGCTCTTCGGCACCAGCATTGTTCCTCGGTGGACTGGCTGAGGAAGACGTCTCGTCCGGAGGCCGTGACGGGAATCTGGATCACGGCGCGGCGCCGCCGGTACCGTGGAGGCACGACGTCACGGCTCTGCGCCCGCGGCCGCCGCCGTCACGACGCCAGCGTCACGACGCCGACAGGAAGGCCGGCGATTCTTTTTCCCTCCCCCTGTCTTCTTACAGTTTCCTCTAAAGTTCATCGCAGCTGTCCGCTTTGCGGTGAAACCTCTCACAACCGTTGTGGAACAGCCTGCCCCCATTAACAGACACTATCCTTGAACGATCAGTGAAGCGTAAGAGAATCTGCATACCAAGTTCGTGCACTTGCACTTCAGAATGCGAAAATCCCTTTGAGGTACAGGAAGTTGGAATTACACCTTTTGAATCTTTCTGCTGATAGTGTAATCGCACTTTCTGATAATGAAAAATGAGCACACCTAACGAAATGACATCGAAACATAAAATTTGAATGAGACACTAGAGAAGGAAGAAAAAAGACCATGACAGGGACGGGATAGGAACCACGAACAGAGCAAAACTTCCGTCAAAATGGAAGCAGACAGATCGACCCTAACGGAAAAAAGCCGCCCACACTGTCGCAGTAAGTAGAAATTAAATTTACATCCATTTCGACAGATAAACAATAGTCATGGCGATACACTGAAGTGTTTTCAGTCTTCTTGTCACAGAGCCAGCACCCAGCATTATGCTAGTATAATGATGTAACTTCCTGAAACCATCTCAAGATGAACCTGAAGAGTTTCGAAAACCGGTTCATGGAATAAAACATAATTATTCAAAAAAGTGACTGGTTGCAGTTTTATGTAACTTACTTGCATTCAAACTATCCTAAGTCCATCACGACGGAATTTTACTTGCAGAAAGAGTGGTCTGCTGTTAATAGTATGATACTTGAAACTTCCTGGCAGATTAAAATTGTGTGTCGGACCGAGACTCGAACTCGGGACCTTTGCCTTTCGCGGGCAAGTGCTCTACCAACTGAGCTACCCAAGCACGACTCACGACCCGTCCTCACAGCTTTAATTCCGTCAGTATCTCGTCTCCTACCTTCCTAACTTCACAGAAGCTCTCCTGCGAACCTTGCAGAACTAGCACGCCTGGAAGAAAGGATATTGCGGAGACATGGCTTAGCCACAGCCTGGGGGTTGTTTCGAGAGTGAAATTTTCACTCTAAAGCGGAGTGTGCGCTGATATGAGCACTTGCCCGCGAAAGGCAAAGGACTCGAGCTCGAGTCTCGGTCCGGCACACAGTTTTAATCTGCGAGGAAGTTTCATATCAGCGCACACTCCGCTGTAGAGTGGAAATTTCATTCTAGAAACAACCCCCAGGCTGTGGCTAAGCCATGTCTCCGCAATATCTTTTCTTCCAGGCGTGCTAGTTCTGCAAGCTTCTGTGAAGTTTGGGAGGTAGGAGACGAGGTACTGGCGGAATTAAAGCTGTGAGGACGGGGCGTGAATCGCGCTAGGGTAGCTCAGTTGGTAGAGCACTTGCCCGCGAAAGGCAAAGGTCCCGAGTTCGAGTCTTGGTCCGGCACACAGTTTTAATCTGCCAGGAAGTTTAATATCAGCGGACACTCCGCTGTAGAGTGAAAATTTCATTCTAGTATGATACTTGTTTAACTACAACTGCAGGCGTGCACGACTCGTATTTTAGGGAGATACAATTCGGAGAATACTGCTTCTGTAGCTCAACCGTCAGGCCATCTGATTGCAATGCGGAGGACGCAGGTTCATCTACCAAAGCTGCCGATGGTTTTTCCTTACTGGGAGGGCTGCTGCGGTGTGTGCTCAACCTTGCGGTCCCAGTTGAGGGGCTACTTGAATGAGAAGTTGCGCTTCCAACGTCTCAAATGCTGACAATGGCCATTAGAGAGCTTCCATAATCTCATGTCCCTCAATACCACACGCAAATGACCCCATTCGCAAAGGATGACGCGGGAAGCAGTTGGCACTGGATGGCTCTCACGGTCAAAATGCGATCTAACATGTGTAGTATTGCGCTCCTTTTGAAAGTAGGATGATTCTTTCTAATCTCCTGGTCCTTAACATTAGCGACCTAGAAGGCCATGGATGCATCGCCTCGCAACGGACAAGCAGTCATACTAATCAGAATTAAAGCCACATTTCCGACCAGAGTGTCAATTAGGACCACAAGGAACTGTTACTTGAAACACAGATTACGAGAAAGGTGGAAACACAAAAATTTTCTCCCATACCTCTTAGGATGCTCCTCCTACATGATAGTGTAGTGTGGACGAAACCGGATGAGTGGATGATACAAGATGGTGTTTAGTGATGGAACTAAAATCCGCCTTGGCAACAGTAATGGTCTTTTGCAGCTGAGGTGCTGACCAATATCACTTTAACTATCAGAATACATCATGTGGTGACATATGGCGCTACCCTGTGCTTTAAACGCCAAAGCTGTTCAATGTGGATATATTAAACGGTGGAGTATAGGTCCAGAGCGATGTAATTGCTTTTCTTTTGCCGTTTCTGTAACGTCTAGACATCAAGATCTTCTGTCAACAGAAATCCGGCGCACAGTTTTCGATTTGTTCAACTCTCTCTCTCAGAATTTTGGTCACATCTTTTGTTCAGCTCAATTAGTCTATCTTTTCCTTAGTAAGCAGGTGTGGGATCTCATGAGACACTGTATTGGCCCGTCAGCATCACAACCTCGCAGCCCCCTTTCCTCAACTACAACAACAGGTAAATATGGAATAGTACACCACGTCTCACAATTACATCCGACACATTTAAGCTGGTCTCCATGCACGATCGCAGGACTCGGCTGTATCTAGAGGAGAATACGGTATTTTTCGTAATCTTCGTTCAGCTGATACTTGTAGGCATACAAGTGGAAGTGCTGAATTAATGTTTTTCCCCTTTTTGTAAGGCTTCTCCTCTTTATAGTACAAAAAACTCTAGTACTACCTGATTTTCCTAATTAAAGATGTCTTTAAAATCAGCTACAATTCATACATTAACAAACAATTCAGTGGCAGCTCCACAGTTAAAATGGTCAATTTAATGAGAACTGCCGAAAGCCTTCTCCATATTTTGACTGCTCTGCTCGTCTGCTTTATAAGTAGGGATATTATACGGAGCTTCACGCCGAATTGAACTTTCCTACTTTTCTCTTTTTATTTGGAAGTTTTTATTTAGAAGTTAGTGACCACAGTCAGGTGCCCATTTTGCTAACCTGATAAATGAAAAGGAAAAAAAAAGTCTGTATTGCTGGAAAGTGTTTGGTACAGTAAGTAAGAATTATGGTATTGTTACAGAAAATAGGAATGAATGGTATTTCGTATTATGAATGTATCGTACGGTGAATGCTGGGTTTAGAGTTGCAATAAGGGTCAAAAATAGATCACACTGAGTTTGCTGTCAGTATAAACTGTTTCTACGACAGCAGCAATTATAACAGTACTCCAAACATTGGAACTCGCTTATTCTTGCTTTTCCTTTGAAGTCTTACATCACGAAAGGCTGGTGCTTTCATTACGTGTGTGTGTGTGTGTGTGTGTGTGTGTGTGTGTGTGTGTGTGTGTGTGTCTTTCCACAGTAAATGCTGGCCACTGTTGCGTGGAAACACCTCGCTGCCGGACCCTTAGTGGTGCCTCTCGTCACATAAGGCACTTTGGGAGTTTGCGGACGAAGAGGACCTGTTCTGGTATTCCCGACGGGCGCTCGCACGGACCGCTACATTTGGCCCTCACCCATCACCAGCCTGTTACGCAGGCTTCGCGAAATCTACTCCAGTGGAAAGTATAGGGCTTCTTCAGCTGAGTATCTATCGCTTACTGTCGTCTGAAATTTTCGCTGGATTTGAGCCACAAAATCATTAGTTGGTGGGCAGGATGGACAGAACGAGTTCTAGGATTATCTTACGGGCGCTAAGCAAACGAATTCGTGTTGCAGCACATCAATTAAGAATGCGTGTATTATTTTATTTTTTTATATTCCTCTGTCTCATATCTTTGTACAAGTATCTGATCTTTAAAGTGTGCTCAAAGGAGGCACATTATTCGACATTTACTGGCTGTACATCATATCAAGTTCAGTTACACTGCTTACATCAAACAAAATTCCGTGCCTCCCATTGTCTGGTTATATCTGAGTTTAGAAAATCTGCAGAATATTCCTACATACTTCTGCAAAGGAATCCGAATAAGTTAGAATGGGACTAACGTATTTGTAGTGTTGCTCCTTACGTTTGATAGTAGTTTGCTAGAAAGCAGGGAGAATAGAATAAATAGACTGTCGTGTTACTACATAAAAAGAGGACGGGAAAGCAGCTTTATGAAAAAATTTAACCACACAGACTAAATATTCAGATTAGAGACAATTTTAGGTACTCGATCATAAGTGACTGTTAATGAAGCACAGACGAGGAAAAATAAAATCGCATTAAAAGTACTTTAACTAGAATACAGTGTATCGGAAGATGCAGATGATAAATTTACAGCAGCGTGATAAACAGTTTTATTTTTTTGCAGAAAATGTTATTCAAAATTAGCTTCGATACATAGTTTAGAAGTTAACCATATGATCCAGCGGAAATTCATCAGTCACACTGAAATTTCCCGAGCCTAATATTACGTCTAATACGTACCTGCTGCGAGTAGATTATACAGAAGCAAAATTTCATAGTTAAAAAGTCGGCGTAGCAATATATTGGAACCAAGGAAGAATTAAGACAGAAATCTGTTACGTAGCTAGGAGTGGGTAATATAATAACAGGGCCAACTATCCGTCAGGTTGGAATTTCTGCCCTCTAGATACCCAGATGGCAACTGAGGCAAGCAGTTAAGTTTCGTAAGTTAAAAAGCTCTGTCGTAACTAACGTAGCGTCTATTCCCTGAAATGCGTAGTTTATTACAGAGAACCAGCCGCAACTCTGTCTTCCTGAGATCACAGACATTACAGAAAAATCTGCAGGACATCCACAGAAATGATGATTTATAATGGAAGTAGTTTATCTTCTCTGTCATACTTCAGTTTTTGAATGAAGATAAAAAGGAGAAAATAGTATTATGGATTACTTCATGTCTGAGATAATGAGATACGACTGATACTGTAAGAGAAAGAAATGTACTAATTTCGTTTTCGACTTTCAGCAGTAATGTACCTGTTATTTTAAAATAGCTTTTCAGGGCTAGGAAAGTTTTCCTAAACAGGAAGACCCTTCTGAAGCATATTAGTAGCTCAGTTTTATTGGTTCTGAGCAGAGATTTGGCTTCGTTTCATTGTAGAGCAACCATGAAAAATTTTCTTATGTATCCTGGATTAAGAGAAAGCTGTGAAAGATGCTATTGTCAGAAATCCACTCTTGTGACAAATAAGGCGATCCATTTCTGTCAGGAGCATGTCGAGTGAAGAGATGTCGTAATCTCTTGGTTCGAAGTATTGAGAAATTGGCTGCAGTAACAATGTCTCTTAAGCCGAGGGTCATGTTTGAGATTGGTCTCTTTCCCCGAATTCTGCGGGTGACGTGAGAAAAATTACTACTCATATTGCTTCTTATGTCTTGGGATATTCGAGAATTGTAGGCGGACGGCTGGGAAGTTTCCTGGAAAGATTTTTCATCAGAATTGATCCATTACTCTTTACGTAGAGCGCGAGGAAGAGACCGTTGAAGATATTGCGCTTTTATTGATAAATAGAACGCGCGTGGTCGCAATATCTCAGAGATTCGTTTATCTGCAGCAATCACGGTACCCGGATTTTCAAGCATATTTTCGCCGTATTCGTTAAAATAGAAATTTTCTTTGAAGAAACCTTATTAGCTTTATCAAACACGTTTCTGTATGAGATACATGAACTTGCAAGAGATTAACTTTCTACTGCTGAATTCCGGTATCAAGGAACGCAAATTCGTAGAAAACGGTATAGAAACATTCGTTAGACACGGATGCTGTATCTACCGGAGACAGACGCTAATATTTTTTATACTTTTACAAGAGTCATCTTTACATAAGTAATTAAACATGTTAGGTCTGTATTGTTTCACTAGTAGTAATACAGAAGCACAATAAATCTACTGCAAACTACACATTCATACTTTTACGATAAGCTACTGACAATGCAGACCAAATTAATAGCATTCTCTGTATAACCCACATTGTACGTTGGATAGCATTTACTTCATACGATTTCAGACCTCCAATGGCACGAAGAGTGTTACAGATACTATCTCCATTTGGTGCCATTAGACAGCCAAACTATATTATGAGGACCGATTTTCTTCTAAATTTAAAACAATAATTATGAACTGAAACTTGTAACGTATAAAGTTCGACAGCTTCGTCACGTACTAAGATTACAGGAAAAACAAAAATGTGGAAATAGGAGGTAAGTGTAAAATGAAAAAGGAAATACGTAAAGGTCCTGGTACTGGAAACAGGTGCTTAGAGTCTCACTTACTGTAAAGAGAAGCCTTACTTGCACTTTAAATATTTTGTTTTTCCGATTTGCACACTGGGTTAGCATGCAACACTGAACTTAACTGTATGAGAATTTTAAAGACGCTAGGTAGCATAATCTGACTGTTATACTCTGAGTCGAGATTTCTAATAAAATCTGAGTCTCTTTCGTATGAATTGTGGAAAACTACCAAAGGCACAATAGGTACCAAAAGTACGTTAACATGTGTACAATCGTGGTGCTGGAGGTATGTTTACTTGTGACATTGACGTGTGAGGTGTTCCACGAAAGTGGGTCTCAAGGACACTGAACTTCCTTAAAGGTCAGCTTTCAGCGAGTCATTGCGTTGACAGGGCCTGGGGGTGTTAGCACAGCTCGTCCAATGGAAGAAGACTTACCTCAGTCGCTCTCACAGTGTGGTAGCGCGAGACACTGGTGTTCAGTCAGTAGGCCTCATCAGGCAAGAGGAAATCGTTGAGATTGTAACAGAGTCTTATTCTGGAGTAAAGCGCAGCGTATGGCCAAGAGGACATTAGGTTTCTGCTTTCTCCACGTAACTCGGACACTGCCACCACCTGCTCATTTTACGGCTGGGTGAAAAGAATCCGCTACATCGTGACCTGAATCAGGAGGCATAAAACTGCGTGACCGTGAAGTGACTGGGCACGCAGTAGACGCCGCTGCACACACATTTGTCGCGGCCAGCGTCTTTTGATATCAAGTAATTTGAAACCACTCTTCGCAGTTACGTCCGGGAGAATAAAGAAACAGTAGTTTTCGGAAAAGTAAGAATTTTCCTGTAATCAGAACGAATCTATAGATCAGCCGAAGGAAAGACTAGGTTATACAAAATAGTTTAACTCGAGTGTTTGTAGCTTCCACAAATTTTCGTTTGCAATTTTCTAGTAGTAGACTACAGACTTTCAGTTTCTTGGAAGAAGTAATGACGCGAAATAGTGACGTTAAATGAAAAAATAGTTAAGGAAACACATAATATATTACATTTCATTTTGTAAACGCTGGACGTTATAGCGATACAGAAACTTAGCGATGACGAAGAAATAAGACAAACTAAATAAATTAAGTTTTTTAAGATATGTTATCATCTGTTATGATCCTTACATTGCATAATAAATATCCACAAAATCATGGCCGGCCGGAGTGGCCAAGCGGTTCTAGGCGTTACAGTCTGAAACCGCGCGACCGCTACGGTCACAGGTTCGAATCCTGCCTCGGGCATGGATGTGTGTGATGTCCTTAGTTAGTTAGGTTTAAGTCGTTCTAAGTTCTAGGGGACTGATGACTACGGCAGTTGAGTCCCATAATGCTCAGAGCCATTTGAACCATTTGAACAAAATCATGCGATTCCGGAACTGATCAAAATGTTACAGGTTAGTAGCTCCTTAAGTGTCTACATTAATTCACTTGAGACGGGATTTCTCTTATAGTAAACCCTAAAACCCTGGTTGCCTCACAGTCATTTCCACAGGCATCTTCTCAATCTTAGCTGCTGTCTGATATATATATTCTATCCGTTTATTTCTGTCTCTCTCTATTTTACAATCGTGATGGAATCCAACATCCGTTTTCTGCAGATTCCCATTGTTTAACCCTGTAATCGGCACAGCTTCCAGCCCGTATGTCAGTCCAGATACGGTGTTCTTTATGACTACAACGCTTTGTTGATGACATTGTAATTCTATCAAGGACATTGAAGAGCAATAGAATAGAATGGATAGTGCCTGGAAAATACATTACAAGGTGAACGACAAGCAAGAGTAGTGAAATGTAGTCTAAGTGAATCAGTTGATGCAGAGCGAATAAGATTAGGAAATGAGACACTAAAAGTAATAGATGTGTTTTGTTATTAGGATAGCAAAATAACTAATGATGGCCAAAGGAGGGAATGTGTAAGAGATTATAAAAAAGTTTCCGTTCGAAGGCCGCACAGTCCTGAATCGGTATGACAATTGGACAAAATCGCCATTAGCGTTGAGGCTATCATCCCCTGACACACCGGGCTGAGATTACCAGTTCGGTAAAACACCGTATCCTGCTGCGTGACGAAGTCCTTAACTACTTGCTGCACATCTTCGTTAGACAGGAATCGTCGACTCTTCAAGGTTTTTTTTCTTTTTCATGGGCCGAAGTCGTGACAGTCAGGTGGGGAGAGATCAGGACTATATGGTGGGTGTTCGAGAGTCTCCCAGTTGAGTTGGCATAACGGATGAGGCTGGCCTCCCAAAGCGAATGGCGTCTTTTGTCGAATCGCGACCGGCATGGAAATTGGCGCACCATTCCAAGACGGTTGCTTTTGACGGACATGCTTCTTCATACTCCAGTGGAGGTGTAGAAGTGTTTGGCCTTCGGCAGCCAGGAAAAGAGTAACTGCACGTTGGTCCTGTTTGGATGCATTTGGTAAAGCCGTCGCCACTGTTCACGTTTCCGCGTTTGTTGCGCACACGACTCAAAATCATGAATGCCACACTAACCCATCGCTTACCCGTCAATAATGATATACCCGCATCTATGCAGCAACGCACTCAAACGGATACTTTTTGACCATCCCGTGTATAAAATGCACACTGGCAAAGTATTTTCAGGGAATGCATCAGTTAACGCTGAAAATAAATCTTTTGAAAGTATTTGTCTACAGTATAGCGTTATTTGAAATTTAAACGTCTATGATGGGCACTTCAGACATGAAGAAAAGCTTTTAAAATGTGATTCCATAGAAGGATGCTGAAGATTAGAGGCGTAGACTGAATAACAAATGATTCGACTAGAGGGAAAAGAAATTTATGGCATAAAGAAACTAAAAGAAGGGATCGGTTGAAAGAACACATCCTCAAGCATCAGGATAGTATCAATTTCGTAGTGTCCGCTCCGGTAGCTGAGTGGTCAGCGCGACAGAATGTTGTTCTTAAGCGCTCGGGGCCGTGCGGGATTAGCCGAGCAGTCTAAGGCGCTGCAGTCATGGACTGTGCGGCTGGTCCCGGCGGAGGTTCGAGTCCTCCCACGGGCGTGGGTGTGTGTGTTTGTCCTTAGGATAATTTAGGTTAAGCAGTGTGTACGCTTAGGGACTGATGACCTTAGCAGTTAAGTCCCATAAGATTTGACACACACACATTTAAGCGCTCGGGTTCGATTCCTGGCCGGGTCGGAGATTTTCTCCGCTCAGGGACTGGGTGTTGTGTTGTCCTAATCATCATCATTTCATCCCAATCGACGCGCAAGTCGCCAAAGTGGCGTCAAATTGAAAGACTTGCACCCGGCGAACGGTCTACCCGAAGGGAGACCCTAGTTACACGGCATTTACATTTGTTTAGTAGTGGAAGAAAGTCTAGGGGGTTGAAAGGTGTAGACGGAGACCAAAGCTGGAAAACAGCAAGCAGTTTCAAATGGATGTAGGTTGCAGCTGTTATTCCGAGATGAGATGGCTTGCACAGGATTAATGTGGAGAACTGCATCATATTAGTCTTCGGACTGAATACCACAAGAACAAAACAAGTTGCTGTATGAAATACAATCAAGACAGTTTGGTTCGTTGGTCTTAAAATCCCTTGTTGCATAAACAGATTCTGAGGACAACTTCGGTTCGATATTTAATGTTCTTTCTTCGAATAGCGCCATATATCTAGAGATGGATGGCAAAATACAGAAACTTCCTGGCAGATTAAAACTGTGTGCCGGACCGAGATTCTAACTCGGGACCTTTGCCTTTCGCGGGCAAGTGCTCTACCGACTGAGCTACCCAAGCACGACTCACGCCCCGTACTCACGGCTTTAACTGCGCCAGTACCTGCTGTGAGGACGGGGCGTGAGTCGTGCTTGGGTAGCTCAGTCGGTAAAGCACTTGCCCGCGAAAGGCAAAGGTCCCGAGTTAGAATCTCGGTCCGGCACACAGTTTTAATCTGCCAGGAAGTTTCATATCAGCGCACACTCCGCTGTAGAGTGAAAATTTCATTGTAAAATACAGAAAATTGCCAAAGTTTTCATGTGGTGTTATACACTTGGGGCTGGTGGATTCCGGGAATCGTCCAAATTCGTTTTGTGCGACGTGGCAGAACAAACTGAAGGCACAGCAAAATAAACGCCAGCCGCTTCTACACGGAAGACTCTATGAAAATTGATTTTCATTTAATTTATGATTCAGATTGGCCCAATCCATCTAGAACGAGCTGTAGCCTGCAATCAGCTGCCGTTAACTTGAGAAATCCGGTTTAGAGAGCGGAATGTTCTGATCTTTCACTGCGTGCACTGCCGAGGAAGTGGAAGACGCCACATTCGCAATGCTCCAGAAACGAGCGCCGCGGACCGAATAGAGAGTTAACATTAGCAGAAAACCCATCTCCTCTCTCGATATTTCACAACGACCTTATTCTCTAGAGAGACGCCGCGATGCCGAAATTGCCGGCGCCGATTGGCGCTGCGCTGTTTCCTCACGCGGGTCGTGTCGGGTCGACAAGGCTCGAGAATTCACGACGAGCACGCGGGCGGTTGCAGACGCGGGCCAGATGATGGCTGAGGCAATCCGCGGCACCCCGCGGTAAGCCCAATTATTCCGATAATTGCACCAGACGCCGATCAACGCGGAGCGCTAATTGCCAATTGTTGTTGCGTCGACTTTGAACCCTGGAGCTCCGGTTGTGTTGTCACGAGAGAGATCATCCGCCATTAAGGCTTCACGGGACAAACGCCGTTCGACATCGATTATTGTAGTCGCACTGAAAGTTAAGCACAGGCCTCATAATTGAACGCAGCCTCATTACCGAATAATTACGTAGTGAAAACGCAGTTAAGAGGGTGGTCGAAACAGTCGACGCTTTATTGCTGGAAAACATCGATTATATTCGTACACTGTGTTTTCTAATCCACTTGTCTTTCACTGACGCCGTCTTTGTTATGTCTCACATTTCCCAGGACTGCAATACACTGATGGTAAAAAAAAGCACCAAAAAATAATTAATGTAAAGTAATAAAATTTCGTGAATACGTTGAATCCGAACTGAGGAAGAGATTGCGGTCGGGAAATGCGTGTTACTTCTCACTGAATAGATTACTTTCATCACGGATATTGTCTAGCAATTTAAAGATTAGAATATTGTTGTTGTTGTGGTCTTCAGTCCTGAGACTGGTTTGATGCAGCTCTCCATGCTACTCGATACAGTAAAGCTGCATGTCCTCGGGAAAAATTACGGCTGTAGTTTCCCCTTGCTTTCAGCCGTTCGCAGTACCAGCACAGCAAGGCCGTTTTGGTTAATGTTACAAGGCCAGATCAGTCAATCATCCAGACTGTTGCCCCTGCAACTACTGAAAAGGCTGCTGCCCCTCTTCAGGAACCACATGTTTGTATGGCCTCTCAACAGATACCCCTCCGTTGTGGTTGCACCTACGGTACGGCCATCTGTATCGCTGAGGCACGCAAGCCTCCCCACCAACGGCAAGCTCCATGGTTCATGGGGGAAGGATTAGAATATACAAAACTATTATTCTACCAGTTATGCTGTTATGGGTGTGAGACGTGGTCTTTCACTGTGCAAAATGAAAAGCCGTTTCGAGTATTTGAAAACAAAATTTTGAGGAAAATTTTCGGAGCAAAAAGGGATGAAATTAGCGGAGAGTGGCGAAAACTGCCTAACGAAGAGGTTCACGAACTCTATTCAAGCCCTGACATAATCAGTATTATAAAATCACGTAGGCTGCGATGGGCGGGTCACGTAGCTCGAATGGATGAGGGCAGGGCAGCGCGCAGAGTACTGGTAGGGCACTTAGAGGGAAAACGTCCTGTGGGGAGACCGAGGCGTAGATGGGAGGACAATGTGAAGGCTGATTTGAGGAGCCTAGGTATTGAAGGTGACAGGGACAGATGGCGAAAATACGTTGCTGCGGTAATGGACTCTCGAGTCCGGTATGACCAGTGAGTGAGTGAGTGTGTGTGTGTGTGTGTGTGTGTGTGTGTGTTTGTGAATACATTTGTCTAGGTAAAAGTGATTAACACTGTAAAATCACAAGTTAACGGAAGCGCTAGAAAAGAAAATGTGAAATGCTGGTACATTAATAACCAGTGTAACTACCAGAATGTTGAATGCAGGCATACGCAGCTCGTGGTCGTGTGGTAGCGTTCTCGCTTCCCGCGCCCGGGTTCCCGGGTTCGATTCCCGGCGGGGTGAGGGATTTCCTCTGCCTCCTGATGACTGGGTGTTGTGTGATGTCTTTAGGTTAGTTAGGTTTAAGTAGTTCTAAGTTCTAGGGGACTGATGACCATAGATGTTAAGTCCCATAGTGCTCAGAACCATTTTGAATGCAGGCATGCAAACACTTATGAATTGCCTTGTACAGGTACTGTAAGTAAGTTTGTGGCATGGAGTTCCACGCCTGTTGCATTATATTAGTCAGCACAGATACGGTCATTGCTGTTTGTGGACGACGCTGGATTTGTCATCCGATGATGTCCCTTACGTGCTCGACTGGAGAAAGATCTGGAGATCGAGCGGGCCAAATCAACATGTCGTCACTCTGCAGAGCATGTTGGGTTACAACAGCAGTATGTGGACGAGATTTATCCTGTTTCAAAACACCCCCTGGAATGCTGTTCGTGAATGGCAGTGCAACAAGTCGATTCACCAGACTGACATACAATTTTGCGCTCAGGGTCTCTAGAATGCCAACGATAGTAGTGCTCTTGCTGCCATACGAAATCGCACCCCAGACCATAACTTCAAGTGTAGACAGATTGGTTCCTGGTTCTCAACTGTCCTTCTCCTAACCAGCACGTGGCCATCATAGGCATCGAGCGGAATCGGCTTTCATCAGAAAAAACAACAGACCTCCACCCTGCCCTCCAAAGAGCTCTCACTCGACACCTGAAGTCGAAAATGGTGGTGGTTAGGCGTCAATGGTATGCACACTACGGGTTCGGAGTTTTTGTAGAAGACACCGATTTGTAGTAGTTCGTTATGTCACTGTGGGGCGAACTGCTGCACAAATTGCTGCTGCAGATGCAGTACAATGAGCCAGAGGCCATCCGGAGCCTGGGCTTCTTCCGACTGTACATTCTCGTGACCACCGCTGCCAGTAATCATGTATTGCGGCTACATCCCTGCCAAATCTTTCTACAATATCGCAGAAGGAACACCGAACTTCTCTTAGCCCTGGCCTCGTTCAACTCAGTGAAGTGTTGATAATGGCGCCTTTATCGCCATGAAGGTATTCTTGACTAATATCAGCTGACCCTCTCCAACCTCAGAGGTAACTAATTTTCATTACCGTTACAGCATATATTTAAAGTAAATCTGATTTGTATCCTCATAGTGGTGCTACTAGCGCCACAATTATGTAACTGCCATGAAATTTGAACAGATGTCATCTTTCAAGCGCAGAAACACGCCTACCATCTTTGGTACATGTCGCCAAACTCTTTCTTGGTGTTGATTTTTTAATCCGTCAGTGTATCTCCGAAAATGTTTTGAAGTAGCCAGTACTTCTGAGATTGTTGTGTTGGTATCTAACACCTCATACTTGTTACAAAAGTGTGCATATTGGCGTGAGGTATCCAAGGTGTCTGGTGGTTCATTACAGAGAAATTACATTTAGTTTGATTTCTTATCAAAATTTATCTTTGTATTTTTATAGCACAAACTACAGGGAGCGGACAAACATATGGACAAGCCATGCCTAACACGGTGTAAGAAAACCGTTAACATTCGAAACAGCTTATGGTCGTCTCGGATTGAGTAAATACGAGTCCTTTGTGGTCTTCAAGTGTACGTTACACTGTGTGTTATACCATTCTTCCTGCAAAATATTGGCAATTCAAGGCAACGATGATGGCTGTGGATAGCGATCCCGCTCTTTTCTTTCCACAATAGCCCACAAAGCCTCTGTAACACTGAGATCTGGTTATTGTGGTGGTCAGCGAAGGTGCGACATCTTTATCGGAAAATTTCGTCTGCGTCACAGCAAGGAAGGAAAACTAATATTTTTAAAAATGGCCGAAGTTTTATCTCTGACAGGTCAGCCGCTGCCACGAAAGGTATTTGCTGATCGTACTACTGTAATAAGGAAAAGAGTGTTTACGAGAACAGTGTGACGTAGTTGTGTATGGTTAACCGTTCTTGGTAGATTGCTCCTGCCAAAACATTACACGAGTGAACTCGCAGAAGACGCTTTAGTGCTAGACGAAAGGTAAAATCTTTATAAACGACCAAGGGAAACGTGTAATGAGGCAATTTCTTTTAAAAGTCACTAGCATAAAATGACGTATGCATGGAAAAAGCTAAGCAAGCGCTGAATCCAGTAGGTACTGTTCCAAGTGTAAAGTGGAAGTTCTGTAATGGTCTGGATAGTCACATTTTGGTAATGCCCATTACAGAATGCTAGAAATTATGAAAATGGTTTTAATTTGGTTCGGCGTAAGGTACAAAATGTTCTATCGTGTATTTTAGTTTAAATATTATCGAGGTGTTCTCCTATTTATTAGAAACACAGCAAAAGGCTTGTTATTCTCATACTGTGTCTCTCAAAACACATGACCGTTTCTTTGTGAGAAATGATATAATGCAGCAAGCTGGATTTATTACCTGCACTTCCAGAACCATGTCAAACTACCCTCCGTTAGCAAGCGGAATTCCAACATGCAAATGACGATATGTGAATTCCCGAACACTTATTAAGTGAAGACCCAATTTCCTTACGCAACCTTCCACAGGCACAGCTTTTGTCCTTCGCCAATGATCTTATCGCCTATCTTTCTTCCAACTTCCAAACTTAAGGAATTTTATCGTCTTGTTGTCTGACTCAAACAATGGAAGTAACCATGTTTTACGAAAAGTTGCTCTTTCCGTCATGTAATAATATTATGAAAGGGCAGATTTGAATTTGCTTCTTGCAATTCTTTAACGAGAACACACAATTCTGGTGACTAGTAACGTATTGTTCCACATCCACTTCAGTTCCCTTTTACATTCGACGAAAATGCAGCTTGCTCTGATGAGTGAACAGATTCTTCGGAAAGAATCGGCTAATGGTCTTAAGCAGCTTTTCTCGTTAGATCTGCGCCCCAACGCAAAAAGAGCTATATATTCTCGGATCTCTTAGTGTGTCTTAAAAAAGCACGTGAAGGATCGACGAAAGGATGTTACTTCTTTCTTCTTTTACGAAATAATTTTCCTATCTCACCAGGTCTTTTCGCAGAATTTACGAATTCCCTATGTCCTGGGAATAGCAGAAAGCTTTTATGTTATTTAACACATAGTACAATTACCTGACATTATGAGTTCTGTAAGAGGTGATCTATAATCACGCTGTAATCGTCTTGTGAGAACGCTTTATCAGCCAAGGTAGCAAATATTTGTACATTGATAACTAGCGTCAGTAAAATAAAATTTCATTTTGATATCACTTAGTAAAAAGTAGTACTGTCTACATCGATCTTTCAAGTTACACATTTTGTCACAACTGTGTTTTGCAGTTTTACTCACGGTAAAGGCATTTCGTAATGCTATAGCAGTTGTCTCTCATCCGAGAAGAAACATCCATGATTAGCTGTGATATTTCCTTCAGCACATGAAATAGGCTATGATCATGTACCAGCCTCGTAGATGTCACGTTTCATATTCTTATGGAATGAAATATTACGAGTCTTCATCCGAGATGATACTGAATCCACGACGTTGATGATCATAAAGAATAAACACCGCTGTATGTAAATGCGAGCTATTGTCGTCAAGCACGGCTTTCGTGACTTCCGATGCCATTGCCTTTCACTAGAGACGAACCTTCCTTCCATCTGACTTTAGACTAAATATATTTATGAGACATTCACTTGCAGTCGAGGGTTCATTCGGCTCAACATACATGTAATTTTAAATGTGCTTTATCATTTCAGTTAACTAACGAACGTTTTCAGCATTTTTATGATTTTATGCAGGACAAACCAAAATACCGTTGCCGAATATCTCTCATTCCATGAATTTTCTGTATCAATGAAACTCTGTGACGTGTGAATGTGTTGTTTGCAACACCATTACTTTCGTGCTATTTTGGACCACTGTGGAAATGAAAAGAAGCGGCGTAACCCGTTGGTGGAACAGATGTTCAGATGTGTGTGAAATCTTATGGGACTTAACTGCTAAGGTCATCACACTACTTAACCTTAATTATCCTAAGGACAAACACACACACCCATGCCCGAGGGAGGACTCGAACCTCCGCCGGGACCAGCCGCACAGTCCGTGACTGCTGCGCCCCTGACCGCTCGGCTAATCCCACGCGGCTTGGTGGAACACACTCTATCCCTCCCGAATAGCACCAAGTAACTTGCCGGGTTAGTGCCTACACAATATGGAATATTTACAAGAGTACTTTCCCACCAAAGACAAACTGCGCATTACCAAACAGTCCTTCTCACAGAAACACTCTAGCAGCTGAGACACCATAATTAACTATGGATTTCTACATCACGAAAAAAACTGAACGACAGATACCGCGGAAACTATTTGGACCTAACATAGATAGTATCTGGATGCACAAAAGTTCAGTAGAAATGTATTCCCTGACGGAACGATTTAGTTTCAGTGCACGGAAAAGACGCATATAATATAATGGATATACAGCACGAAAGAACATCTAACTATTCACCAAGAAAATCCTCAACAATATGAACGATATCCCAAAAACCGAATTACGGTGGCTAGGAAGTCGCTGTTGACCCTCTCTCAACTAAAAGGACGCTATTTTGACAGAAGATCAAGTCTCGTAAGTTCACGTCCATACGAACTGACAGATCGAAGTCTGAAACTTAGAAATGTATGGACACTAGATCGACGACAGACCGATAGCGACAGGGTGAAGAAGTTGCAGTAATCTCAGAAGCAAAAGAATTCTAATGCTAACTAATAGCTCAATGTGCTCCTTAAAGGCCCAAACGATGTAAATAAGGTAGTAAAAATATTAAAACTCTACGAGGGCGGACTGAAAAGTGATGCCTCTGAATTTTTTATGTGTAAACTCTTGAAGCTTTTTAAATAGAATAAATGTTATTCACATTCCACATCTTTATTCTCCAAGTCTTCATATTTGCAGCCCTCTTGAGCTAGATTGTTTGGAACTGAGGTGCGGAAGATTGCGTTGTGTAACGTGACTATGTCGGTGCGGGAGAGACAGTATGTTGCAATCGAATTTACAACCGTAGGAAACGTCCATGCATGGAGCACCCTCTCCTTTAGCATGACAGACCTCCCACGAGCGCTGAGACATCTGTAAAAATACGAGACCCTGGGTTCACTGTCGTCGGTCATCCACCATACAGTGCCGACTTGGCCCCATCCGATTTTCATCTTTTTCCAAAACTTAAGGAGCACCTTTGCGGACTTTACTTTGATAATGATGATGCGATGCAAGCTGACGTGAAGTTAGGGAACCGTGAACAAAATCAAACATTCTACAGTGACAGTATCACAAACTGGTCTCTGTGAGAGAAATGCGTTAATCGTTTGGGTCACTGTGTTGAGAAATATGTATGTAGACATGAAGAATGAAGACGTAGAATGTTAATAACGTCTTTTTATCTAAGAAAGCCTTCAGAGCTGAAAGGTGTGTGTAAATTTTCGTAGGAATTTTTCGTATTTTGGATGTCTGGAATCGCGCTCGTAAGGTTTGAATTGCCTAGACATTCGCGCGCAGCCGGCCGCGGTGGTCGTACGGTTCTAGGTGCTTCAGTCCGGAACCGCGCTGCTGCTACGGTCGCAGGTTCGAATCCTGCCTCCGGCATGGATGTGTGTGATGTCCTTAGGCTAGTTAGGTTTAAGTAGTTCTAAGTTCTAGGCGACTGATGACCTAAGATGTTAAGTCCCATAGTGCTCAGAGCCATTTGAACCATGCGCGCGCAGCCTCGGCAGAGAAGGTGCGAAACACAGAGATGAGTTGGAGGTTATCTCTGCTCTGCGAAGATGCTCGCCAGATTTATCTGTTGATTGCGAAGAGAGGAGAGCAGACAGCCTGTCGACATTTCGTGTTAGATGTGAACAGCCGAGTTTTCCTTAGTAGTAGTAGGCAGCAAACAATAGAGATATTTGGAAATTGTATTATGGATTAATGAAAAACTTGCTTTGGAGAGAGAAGGAATTGGTTTTTATATTGGTATGATTATTCTCTTTGTGAAGAATGAATTGCAGGTAATGATTAAGTTTGTTTTATTTCCGGTAGCAATTTGATAACGCAGCATTTTTGGCTCGTCAGATATCCAGATCAATAATATTTTTGCTTTTCATTTCTTTGTTAGGATTTATCGATCATTGTGAGAGAAATGGATTTAAGAATTAGATTTTGGAATTTTTGTTAAGGAAAGATTATACATGTGAAGTTTAATTTTTGTAATTCTTGAATTATGGTTCTGTGATTTCAGTGAAAGCTTAACTATTATTGAAATTACATTAAATGTTCATAAGTCAAATGATGTGAGATTGTTACTGAGCTCATTTAATCCAGAGTCATTGTCCACATCCCAAGAGTGAGTTAATTTCCGATTTACTTAAAACCCTTATCGAAAATTATGAACCAAGAATGATAGCAATGTTTTAGAGTAAGCACTGCACCTTTGCCTGTTTCAGTAATCAGATTTAGCAGCTGTGTTATCGAGACTCACTGTAACTATGAGAACAACTTGCACAGCGTTATCCAGGGCTACGCAGGTGAACCTAATAGAGTATAAAACAGATTCAATCAAATTTCACAGGGACCAGCTTTAGTTTCAAAGTAATCAGTTTTTCACGTAAGTTCATAACCAGATTTTGTGATAGCAATAAATTTCAGACTGGGCATGATTTTCTTTCAATTCTCGCAGTTATATTTCTCTACGCATTACCACATTTGAATTTCATCACCAACAGTAGTCGTTAGAGCTGTAAGTTCTGGTATGTGCAGCATTCAAATCAGTACGTCTGAAGTTTAGTATCTGAACAACAATTTCACATTAAAAACACAATTAACATTACATATCGGAACATTAAGTTTCAAGGTTTTCACATTCAAAATACGGAGGTATGAGTTCTCAGAACGCTCTCGCACTAGTTCGTGGGATGTACAGAACTCCATCCAGCCCCTCAGATGAGGTCAGCATGACCAATTGCTGTATTCTGCACACGTTGAAGAGTTACGGGTATTGTGTTGGTGGCGGATGTTGCAAGCAACCACGGACTGCGCCCACGCGTAGGGCCGGCTTCCTCCGAAACCAGACACCGACGCTACTGGCGCAGGCTCGCGGCTGGTGAAAGTAAATAATGGTTGCGATAACAATCGAGAGGTATCTCGCGGACCGGGAACGTAATTACGGGGCGCAGCTACGCGCTCATTCTGGTGGCGACCACAGTTTAATTAGAGACGTTTACAGCTTGCTACCTTCTTCCTCCCCACCCACGTGAGTAACCCGTTCGAAATTGTGCAATATGCACCAGGATGACGTCAGCTGTACCAAATGGGTGCTAGTTCCCGTCTTAAAGCTGTAAACATGTAAAAAGAGCGACGTTGTGAACTGATAGGAGCGTAGGTTCGAAGGATGGAAGGACGATTAGGGGGAACGTCCCATCGACGTCATTAGAGACGGACGGAAGTTCGTTCCAGCCGCTAGGGCTTGGCTACTAAATTTTGTGCTGAAGTATACTATAGGCTAATAGCGAAGTATGCAGAACTTGGAGGGTGTTAATGTGGTAGGGAAGCGTAGAGAAAAAAATTTACTCCAATGACATTACTGGTAGAAGACCAGGATCTTAATTGGAGTCTTTCCCAGTTTGCGTATTTATTGCTTCTTCATGTAATGTGATTAGGAGTTTAGCCCATGCCGCTATTCGCAACAGCAAATTTGGTACCGGAACATCGTCAAGAATAAAAAGTGGAAGATAAAAAGGACAGAAATTAAGCGAATACAAGAATGAAAAGTGGAAGATAAAAAAGCACAGAAACTAAGCGAATAGAAGGTTTAAAAATGTCGAGTTGTAGATCACTGCTAAAGATGGGTAGATCGGGTAGCCAATGAAGAGGAACTGAATTTCAGTATGGAGGTAAAATCTTGACGACGTAAGTTGAGTAAGAGAAGGTAAAGTTAATAAGAAACTTTTCGAGCTGATTAAAGTAAAACAGAAAAGTGTGGAGAGGAAAAATTGCGGACAGAGAACAAAGCAGTTTCCAGTGAAGGCAGACTGCAGTAGTTACGCAGTGAGGGGGAGACTTGCACGTGATAGGATTGTGTGGAGAGTTACAGTCATCGTTATGAAGAATAAAATACTATAACAATGTAACATACAATAATTTCGAGAAACATATTTATTTCTACTCATTCCAATATCATTCCAATGATTTGTGGAACAGAAGATCGTGGTATGTTACTAGTAGTTCCGTTATGCAAGCTTTTCCCCTCACATTACTGTTTAGTATGCAGAAAATGGGCAAACCTCGTGTGATACGAGCGTCAGTTTGAGTAATATGAGGAAGGAAAGCAGCAATATAGGGAGTAGACAAAAACATGCAAACACCAAAATCACAAAACATTATGAAGCTCAGTACGGTGGAGGAAAACCGTTGGTATTCAAAACCAGGCGTCTCGGAATTGGTAAATATAGGTTGTAACCTTCCCACAAAATGAAAGTCTAATGTTACTCAAATGGAAATGTACCTAGAGCTAAGTGTAAGCTCCCCGCAAAAATATTAATGACAATGACAATTAAACAAAATTAGCAATCTGACGCAAGTATAAGTTCGCATAAAATAATGAAACATGATCCCATGACAATGGAACTACAGTGACAATCAAAACTCAGCTTAACCGAAATGTCGGTCTTTGGCCCTGTGCAAAAAATCAGAATTAATTTCTTACCTTAATATAACTGCATGTCAAAATTCTGCTCTTATTCTGCGCCACAGCTTGCAGCAGATGTATCCCAATAACTAAATTTTGAAGTTAATTGAATTTTTTTTTTGTTTAAAGGAAATGGAAGGAAATCGAATGATTTTTTGTTAAAAATTGCTTTTAAATCAAAATTATTATTGGGGCGATTCTTTAAAGTTCATTACATTTAATTTACATTACTAGCTGAGCGCGATGCTGCTTAATAATATACCTTGTCCTGAATCTCGACCATTGCGGTGCCGACGCCCGCCGACTGCTCTGCGCTACCACTAGCTTGCAACTATACTCGGCTACTACTGTCGACAGACTACTGCTGTACTGCGAGTGGAGCGCAACTGCACCAACTACATGCTCTCTGGTCAGAGATTCTACAATGCCTCGCCATCGCCGCCGCACAACATACGTGTTTCAAGGTTCTGTATGGTTTTCAGGGGAATCTTACAGCATTCTTCCTGCAAAATAGAGGCAAGTTCAGGTAACGACGATAGAGATGGATACTTACCTCGCACCCTTCTCTCAAATCAAAGGCTCCATAATATTGAAGTCTGGTGACTGTGATGGCAGGCGAGACTGACAATTCATCCTTGTGCGAACAAAACCAATCTCGGACGCTGCGAGCTGTGTGGACATGGGTCCTGTCGTTTGGAAAGCAGCTTCAGCATTGGGGAAGAAACATTATACTAGGGAAGGATCACATGAGCCAAAATTGTCACATAATCCTTGGCATTAATACAGCCTTGCAGAGTACCCACGAGGCCCATGGAATACCACGATATGGCTGCCAAAAACGACTACCGAACCTCGGTCACGAGTCACTGTTCGGACACGAACTTCGCCATTAGTTGTAAATAGTGCTAAACAAGGCTCATTCGACCAAACGACTTTCTCCCATTGCTCCACAGTCCAAGTTTTATGGCTTCAGAACCACATTTTTCTGTTGTAGGCATTTGCATTACCGATGAGTGGTTTCGTAATTTCATTTCGCCCTATAGTTGGCTGTTTACGGAGCTCTCTTTCAGTTGTTTTGATGCTGACAGGATTCGCGAGTACAGCATTTGGTTCTGCAGTGACTTTTGCAGCTGTCTTCCTCTTATTTTTCGTCAGAACCTTATTCACTGTCCTTATCACGAACAATGAACACAAACTTTCGTACGCTTTGTGACTTTGCAGATGACGTATTTCCGATTTTCCTGTATTGGATATTTATTTGGATATGATGCCTCTTGAAACACCAAATACTTCGGCTAATTTGATTACGGAAGCAGCCACCAGCACCAACAGTTTACTCACGTTCGAAATTACTTAGCACCGACGTTACGTACTCACAAACAGCGCGGATGCCATACGTTGGTCAAATACAACAGCGCAACCTGCAGGATTCGCTAGCATATGTATTTGTGTTCACGCAAGAATTTCTCGCGGTGTTTAGATATTTTTGTCCAACTCCTGTAGATCACTATGGAAATGTTTAATTACTGCTGGTTGAATCTAAGCACCTAGTCTCGCAGCAATTGCTTGAGAGTGAGGATGGAGAGGGAAAGGGAGTTGGCGAAAGTTTAATCGGAACTATTGTAGGAGCTCTGTTGTATTCTGTGCACTCTGCTACACCAATTAAGCATTAGTGCAGGCCAGACGTTGCTAGGATGGGGCAGTATTTACACCGCTATCGAGTTACGACTTTTGGCAAGTGTTAGGATTTAACAAATCTGTGGGATTTTGAATTGAATGTGAGAAGCAGTAGAGGAACGGCGACGTGAGCTCCCGTGGCTGGAGCTAGAAATTAACGATCAACGGCCCGGCGGCTTCGGCTGACACACAGTACTGTGTCCGAGTGAAAGTGAATTCATTCAATACGGCGGCGTGTTCCGCCCCACTGGGACCGCCGGGTCGTGTTACGAATTACCCGTCTCCCATCCCGGCTGCGTACAGGAACTGCAAGCGAGAAGTACCACCAACACCACCACCACCATAACCACCACCACCACCACGGATGATGCAGCAGTTTTCGATGGGTTCTTTCCAATAGGAAGTTATTAACGTCAAAACTTAACTACCTAAATGCGAGACTTCCAGTGACCAGTTTACACATCCAGACAATGATGATCACACGATTTTACTTCATGTATTCCGTTAATGTAAGTCAAAAAAATGGAAATCTTTATATTCTTTACCTGTCTTTAGTGTAATGAGTCATTCAATAAAATCTCGGCAGAGTGAGTGACGATGAAATTAAGAAAAAGGAGATATAGAAGCCATACGTCTTTAGCGAATAACCTTCAATTGGTATTCAGTACTTAACTATATGACAGAATTTCGTACGTTAGTAGATAACTGAGAAAATCTGGTAGGTCCTATTTCAGAAGCGGGACTATGTAGCTTTCCTGCGGTTCATGAATTTTTACTAAGGAAAATAAAGGTTAAGCATTTCGCCGACTAGGAGGTGATTAGAGACTAAGCGCAAGCTAGGATTGGGGAAACACGTAGGAAAGCCGGCGGAGTGATTCTCGAAGGAATCATCTCGGAGTTTCACTTAAGTGATTTACAAAGACCAAAATCTGGAAGGACGCAGAGCGATCTGAATCGCCTTCCTCTCGAATATAAGTGCTGTGTCTTACCGCTGAGCAATCTCAATAAACACAGATATGCAGCACACCATCATGCTGTTAAAGTAAATAATTTCTTGTTCGAAGTAAGTACTGATGAGATAATTTTCTTAAGTTTACTCAAAGTTAAGTTCCGTTATCAAATAGCAACTATGTTTCATTCAGTTTCTTTCAGTCGATAGTTTCAACGTACGTACAGCTCTGTCTAGACAGTATTATTTTATAATAATTATATTTGCTACCATCGTTTTCAAAATTATATTTTGTCTTCACGCGTTATTACCTAGTCTGCAGTGGTACTTTATTTTGTCCCCCAGTCTAAAACATCCGTGACGAAGGCGATGTAATCAAGAAGATGATCCCATTTCAGCACAATATTTATGTCTCGCTCGTTTGGTGGTGTTGAATTGTGGGCTAGGAGTAGTGTGGCCTTTTTGAAGAAAATTATAAAAAAAAATTGTACCTGACGCGACTTAACGGTTTTATTTTTTATGTAGATATGCCATTATTCTAATGGATCCGTCAACACTGAAGCGTTCGGTAAGAAAGACGTAACCTCTTTCGTAAATAAACGCAAGTCTATGAATATGAATCCGTAGTCCTCCAAAGAATATAAACAGAAAAACGAATGAAAAGAGAATCTTTCTTGATTCTGAGATTGCGAGTAGCTATAAGTGTTGCTGCTGAAATCAGAAAAGAGCATCTGTTAAAAAGAAAACGTTCGACGAGGTCTCTCTTCAGTCTCTCTCAATTCCTTTTTCCGATCTTAAGCTACTATTGTTCATGTCTAGTTCGGGTACAGGGCGAACCGTTTTACAGTGTTGTTTCAGCGAAAAACAAAGGTCCGATGTAAATTTCCGGACCGGCATACAATTTTAATCTGCCACAATGCTCCATTACTTCCCACTCACTTTAAAAAACGTATTTTATTGTTCTTCAGTCTACAACAACAGAGAGAGAACAAATAATTCTTGTGCATTAACGTAATATCCGGCACCGAGTCGTAATTCTTTCACTGTAAGCCAGTACTGGAACATGCAGTTATTGTTTTTACTGTGACATGTAAGGAGTAACCTATTGCATACTGACATACACGCCACGGAGAAGTAGTGCCTCATTTCGCTGAAATGTTATTTCACGGGCGACAATTGACAGAGTAAATAAGATAGTAAGATCTACTGAAGAAAATTTTCAGGCTTTGCGTATCATCCAGGCGGTTGCATTACATGTGTATCATTAGTAGTACGGAACAACTATTACAGGCAAACTGCCTGCCTTATTTCAGGATACTTGTGATTTTGCGTCATGACTGGGGTGAAATAATGGCAAGCTGCATAATTTTGTGTGTCACCCTCGATAGTATATATGACTAAAACGCATATATTTGCAGGTTGTTACTTTCATATAGGACTTTAGGTTACACTGAGTAAAATGCAAACATTTCACCGAATTGTTCTAGCTGTTAAGAGGTAAATTTTCATGGCTTTTACAGAGTAAAACAAGAAAGGAGCACATACATTAATTTCTAATTTAGAATATTGTTGTGGAGAATACTGAATTGTCCGGCTTATCCTTAGAACCAACCATCGTTCGTTAATGTGTACTAGAAGTAAGTTCAGTGGAAGGTCAAATGTAACAAATCGTATTCATGGTCTCTGTAATAAATATCGCAGTAGCACACGCGCTAACAAAACTGTCCTAAAAATATAACAATGAGAGAACAAACTGGATGGTGTTCCTCACAGAAAATGTTCTCGTTTGTAGAGTACTACCACTACCGAAAACAGTACTTTCGGCAGATATTTCCTTTTTGCTTGTATCACCGTATTGCGCAGCAATGACTTTCTCGGGAAGCCACAGTGCTTGCAGGCTGCAGGCCGAAATATACCAAGCGTTGCTGCCTTTACGCAACACGCCATGGATAAAATGTGGCAGGTGGTCTGCAGACACCCACACGTAATCAGACGCTAATGAACCCACGGCGGAAGTTTGTGAAACGTGAGCTAACGAAACCATAACTCGGGCGGGCGTTTTCTCTCTGCAACCAGTGTAATGCTTCCCATTTCTAGACCAGAAATCTGCTACAGTGTTGATTATCTTAGAGACAAAATGACTGAATAACCAGGAAGAACTCCGAAGTGTTAGCGCAAGTTTGCAATGTTTACAATGTTCGGTACTTTCAAGTCTCAACTCAAATGTCAGTTCATGCTGAATCAGTAGACAGACTGTTTCACTCGCCTTCTACAGCGCACCTGAATTACCTGATACGACTGTTACTTCTCAAATCATTTTCATTATTTCACAATAGAAGGTCGTGGGCATTTATAGTAGGCTGCTATCATTCTTTCACGTAGTCGATTAAGCCGACAACCTCAAAAATGCGTCAGTTTTCAGTATTCATACTTAACTCTTCTATCGTTCGTTACCCAAGCAAGTAAACACTTTCGAGACGCAGCCGAGCCTTACAGGCATGGTACTTTAATTTGTTACTTCTTCACAACTAACTCAGTTCTCAGTAAATTTTGCACACTATTCACACACTCTGCCGAATAAATCTGCAAAATAATATCATTATACGACCACGTTTCATGAGATATGATAACTGTAGCTATGGACCAGCGTCCGAGCGATATTCTCACGCGTGTCGAAAGTGTTAACTACCCCTCTATGACGTACTGAACATCTACCCAACCTGTCACTTTCCATAGGTTTCTTTCCCTGCTGTCCACGGACGCCGAAACCTTACAAACAATATTATCCTCTGAGGTTTTTCAGTTAAAGCTCCATCGACGGTGAACAGTCTGTTTTGATACAACCATCTTAACACGTAAGTTATGATATTGCGAATGAGTCAAAAAAGGCTCTCAAGATGGTATATTGTTATGGGATGTAGTTATTTCAGTATTTAACTCAATAGTTTAGATGTACTTCACCACTTAGCATCTAGTATTCTACGTATTCCTTGCATTCCCTAGTAGCAAATATGAGGCGCAAGGAAAAAGAGATGAGATCATTCCAGTCGTGCACTGAATTGCTAGAGGCGCAGCTTGGAATTGCTGTGCTTTGTAGGAATGCCAGCCATGTCATAACTATGTCAGAAATGTGTCCACTGCGTTGCACCCGTTGGAGTGCGTCCGTGACATTGTTTTGTCACCGTGGCTTCTTGGTGACGTATACCAATGTTCTGACCTTATGTTAACTTCCCGTTTATCTAAATTTATTTGCTTCTAACGTTGCTTACGTACTAAATTTTTCGTTCTACATTATCGAGCGCCTATCTTTGTGAAGCGATATCTACAAAATATATTATATAAAGCATAATGCTTATTCGGGCGCGAACAGACAGAAAAATGTTAGAATTTAACATTTGTGCAATGGCGGTTGCAGATGGAACAGAAATTTGTACTGGGAAGGACGGGGATGATCATCGGACGTATCCTCTTCGAAGGATCCTCTTAATGTATAAAAACCTCGGAAAACTCACACCCATATTGCCCCACTGGAGCGTGAAACCCGTTTTATGCATATCTTAAGTCCAAATCGCTAGGCTCAGGGCCAAGTGACTTCAGTGCAATTAAGCTGCTGTAGATGTACGCAAATCTTTTGTCAATGTAACAACCATAGCCAATACTCTCGGTGATGATACATCGCTTATATTATCCTACTAGCGGACCCAACAATGCTTCGCAATTGCTAAAAATGTATGGGAATAATTGACAATACATTCAACTTGTAATCTCCCCACGGAAAATTACCCTCTACCACGCAATAATTAATAATGGTCAATCAAATCATCCACATTTATTCACGTTCGAAAAGTATCTGATCAGATTTTCTAGTAATACATGCGCCGACGGCTCGTCGACGCCAAGGTATTTTTCTAGTACGTTTATTCTTTGGAATAACAGAGATACAGAGATGTATGCTCCTTGGTTATTATAGAGGGTTAAGGCAACAGCTTCGGAAGTATCGGTTGGAAGATTGTCGGGTTGCTAAAAGAGACATATTTACTCTTCTTCGCGCTAAAGCGAGCTATTAACGTTTGTGCCACTAGCGTGATAGGTAAAGAGGAAGAAAAAACTGTAAAAGCAAATTACATAAGACTTGGAATCCACAGAAAACGGGACCTGTAATGGAGATGGATTGAATATACAATTTTCCTCAGAAATAAGGTTTGTGACCATTTTATTCTAGAGTGAATGACGAATGAGTTCTCTGTCTGAATCACTGATGATTGTCATGGCCCTGTAATTAGTGGGGAAGTTTCAGCTGTGACGAAGAGAGCCTGCAATCTCCGAGTTTTTATAAATCGTCCAAAAAGGCTTCGTCCACATCAGAAATTCTAAATCTGTCGTAAACTGAACGAATTGTTCAAACGATCGATTTTCCCAACTGAATGCAGCGCTTATAATAATAACAAATGTAAAGATCTTTTCCAGCAAGCCAGCCGCTGAATATTAAGACGAAGGGCTCCACCAGAGATTCTACTATGCTGATTTCACGTAAATAATATATTTAAACTGTACACAGATAAAAGACAGAGAGAGAGAGAGAGAGAGAGCGAATGAAATTCGAGAAATTACTCAGAATCCTCCATTAGCATAATTGTTTGTCTGTCTTTTCACGGATCAGCCTAAATATAAAACACGAAGCCCTAACTGTATTGTACCGATTTATGTGTGAGAGTGAAGGAGTAATAAAGGCGACAGATACACCTCTGTACAGTCAAAACATTACACCAAGTTAGCGGCAAGCTGCATTCACATACTTTCATCATTTACAGTAGAGAATTCATTATAAACTTCCCCGAACCAGCACGGAAGTATCGTATTGGTGACAATACATTCAACTTTCCCGTACCAGCACGAAGAGTAAATAAACGTATTGCTTTATTGTCAACGCCGGTTACACGCTTTCATAAATAGAACCTATACACACGAGAATAGCAACAAGCGTAATGGTTGAAATGCTCTGCTATCGTAGTTAAGACTGCGAGAAAGACAACAATACCAGAGATTTTCGCAGTAGAGCACAACACAGCATTCTTCCTCGCAGTCCTTTTTAAAAGAAACATATACTCTGTTCTTTAAAAAGGTGTATAGCCCAAGCCCTTATGAATGTTTATTAGAATATCGTGTAGAAGTGTTAAATAAACTGGCCAAGAAATTTTCGAGATTTTGGTTAATTACATACATTAATAAATGTATAGTTTATTTTCGTCCAAGAGTATCGTATGGTAATTTGAATGAAATCGGCCAAGTACTTCTTGTGATTTTTGGCAACAAAATTAAACATTAACTTGTCTTTACATATCCATGCACCATTGTTTGCTAATATCTCCGTGTTATATTAGTAAGGTAGTCGCGTTACCGTGAATGAGCCTGAGTATTTAAACCGAGAGAAAAGAGACTTTAAATAAAAAAGGAAATAAGACTAGATGGGAACGAAGACTGAAAGAACCTCGGCTTTCATAAATGTTGCTTATGAGCGTGGAAACAGCTTTCATGCAGTCTTCTTCACAAATGAGAATGTCAGTCAGACGTTAAACAAAGCATCTGAAGCGCCATAAAACAACGTTTGCGGCGAAAATTAAATGTACGAGGAAACAGTGCTGCAACGAAGAATTCAGCGCAAGCGGTAAGAGGCGGAGCAGAACAGGAAAACAAATTTATTCAGGGACGGATGGCGTGCAAATGATGTGGATTTCAGGTAAAGCAAAGAAAGCTCTGAGGGCTTTGGCATGACGGTGTGTTTTTCAAGCAGACAGAAGTTTTCAGCTGAATCATGAGTCACGAATGTTTAAGCGGGTGAGTAAGAGCACTGGAGGAGGAGGAGGAGATTAGTGTTTAACGTCCCGTCGACAACGAGGTCATTAGAGACGGAGCGCAAGCTCGGGTGAGGGAAGGATGGGGAAGGAAATCGGCCGTGCCCTTTCAAAGGAACCATCCCGGCATTTGCCTGAAGCGATTTAGGGAAATCACGGAAAACCTAAATCAGGACGGCCGGAGACGGGATTGAACCGTCGTCCTCCCGAATGCGAGTCCAGTGTGCTAACCACTGCGCCACCTCGCTCGGTGTAAGAGCACTGGAAACGAAAAATTATTGATCAGCGGATGGACTGTGTAAGCGATTCCAACGACCTGCCGGGAATGGTGGGTGCTTGCTGGGTCCAGAATACGTGAACGATGGCTTTACACCTAATCGCAGCCTAGGGAAATGTCACTTCCAGAGAACGCGTTTCTTATAGGTTTTTATTGTGTTTATTATGGTATGTATGCCACGCATTTCTTACATCGCAGAGCCTGTAGAGAAATGTTTATTTTGTGTATTATCAGTTCATTTAATTGTCAGGATTCTTCTGTATCACCAAGTGTCAGATCCTTTGCTTTCCGGGAACCCCGCAATCCATGATTCACTTCTGTCTATACTTAGGAGAACTGATATGAAATGACGAATGGTTTTTGCACGCAAAAACTAGTAAGTGGCTAACGGCATTAAGTTCGACGTTGAGAAAACAAGATCTAACCTATGCATGTGCTGTTGTTACGACAGCGTGTTGTGTGCTGATCCTGATCTGTTTATTGTTCGCCAGGAAAAGATTTTCTCGATACTACGTGGACACCGGCTGTCATTGTTTACAACATTCGCTCCAGGTCTCCATATTGTATTGGTTGCTTCTAGCTTAGCGCTTGTCTTATATTATGACGATCCGTGCATCTAGCAGCTATATACAACGTTCTTGCATACGCTATCTGCATTATATACCAAACAATGTATTGAGGCTATGGCGTAATAAAAACTGTAACAATCGGAATTCAACTCTCAACTTGCAACATAGTTTCAACATGTTAATAATTTTCTTTGTTTATGCACTTCAGTATCCTGATAACCTCATTATACAGGAACTGAAGCTTACATTTCATGTGTTGTTCAGCTTAGCTTACTGTTTATGCGTACAAAATACGTAGACCTAATGAGCTGTACTTACTTTACTTGACAAATGGGCTGTATACCGTCTCGCAAATTTCCACAAAATACAGTTTTTTACGGATTTTAATGAAGTATCAGTTTCATTACTTAGTTTGTACAGCCGCTATGAACCTGTTAAGGTTTGGAAATATGTTTATGCCAAACTGTACTCTTTTACTGAGTTATTAAAATTTATTGGCAAATGAAACACATCAATGGCCTCAGCAGTCTTACGACAATGTGCGTGGAAAGTAAATGTATTGATGGACAGTTCCTAAATTTGTCAGATGCATACTACGAGGAACGAGTATGTTCCCAAGAAGTTGCCAAATACATCGGCTACCATAGCCGTACGAAGAGAAGAAATCACTTATCATCTCATAAATATGTCATTACACAGAAATCATTTTGGCGCATCTGTTCTTGTGTGTCCATGTACTACCGAAAAAACGTTGGAGGTCGATACTGGCGGGATGGGGTTGGTCAAAAAAATTAAAGTTATGCCGAAAAGTATATAGATCCGTCTTAACTATTGTTACTAATAACGGTAAATACGTAAAACTTGTTGAATCCCGTTTAAACTACGAAGAAGTTGTCAAATATGTCACTCTTGTTATAATACGTAACTAATTTATGCTTGAGAAGAGGCAGTGTTACAGTTGAACCATTCAGACTGTTTCGTCTCAAGCACCTTGCCGTCAGCAACACGGGAGAATATCAAAATTTTCAGACAGACAAATGGTCCTACTAAAACGATGCATTTATCAGCAAAAAAACAGACTCGGGACCTGATTACGGCACCCCAAAAACGGAAGAAATTGTGGATAAAGTAACACACCTCAAAGGAGGAACTGAAATATTCACACTAGTTTTATAGCAGAACAGGTGATCGTCCGCTCCATACTCCGATCGTGAAAAAAAGGAAGAAAAGCGCAAATTTAGCGAAACAATGGGAGTCTAAATGACTTCATGCAAGTTTCGCGAAGTTTACAAGGACATATTCTTGACCACTGAAGGTGCACATGAGAATTTGCATTTAACGGTGAAGTACAATTATAGAGATGACGCGGAAGGACGGCTCAGCAGTAAATCTAACGTCACCATGTCCCGTATTGCTGGTTGTCTCTGGAGATTACGTTGTCTATGCGCCGTGTTCTTTTTAACAACAGTCTTAAGTCATTGCCTGGTGTCTTCTAATGCAGTGGAGTCTCTGTTCCCCGCGAAAGAACCTCTATCCCAAATATGCGAAGAACTGCGCAGGACACATTCCTCAGTTTCTCTGTTTCCACCAAAATTTTCTGGCGAATGGCGTAGCAACCCATGGAAGTGTTTCAGAAGGTTCATGTCCTATAATACACCTTTCTGGCCACAGTGTGTTTTAAAATAGTCTCCTGGTTAGGTAATTTGATCGACATATGTATCAGCTATTGGAAATGGTTTATTAATTTTCAGCAGGTTACATGCCGCAGCGGCTGGATACTGGACTCGCGTTAAGTAGTAGCGACGATCAAATCTCCACACAGTGTTCCTGATTCAAGTTTCTAAATTGTGTCCGCACATGTCATTAATGTTCCCTAAAAGTATCGCATTATTCTCCAGTGGTAGTGTTGAGGAAATCAGAAAAGCCCAAACAGCAATTATGGTTTCAGCAGTTGCCTTTGTGATATAGGAATCTGAAGCGAGATTATTAAAAATACGTGATAAAATTCAAAAATAATATGGTTATCGATTCAAAATTGAAGTTTTGTTGACTAGGCGTTACTGCCCTCAACTGAGGATGAATGAATTCTAAAGTAAACGTATGATATGTGTACGTATTCGTAACATTCAAACTTATTTTCAACAATCAATGCTCTTTCTGAGGACAGACAACTAGACGGATCGACGGATAAAAGGCATTCTGAGCTTCTGACAGCGAAAATATAAACTGCTCTCACCGCCAAGCCTGAATTGGACACTTTATTGCTTTCCTACGTACGGTCCTTCTGAAGACTGTTTGTTCTCCGCTCCCATTGAGTGGACTTACCCCGTCATTTCTAAATGGACCAACATTCGACTCCCAACAACGGTGCAACTTCGAATTTTTTTCACATTAAAAAATCATTTCCTTAAGTGAAAGAAGCAATGGGTGGAAAAGAAAAATCATTGGAGGCATTCAGTATTGTACTATGGACCATTGGATGTCCAGTTTGTACGTTACCTACTAAGTCATCGAGCGCCGTAAAATTTCTTATTACCAATGCCGAAATCGTTAATTCACTGTCAGTCTCTTTCTAACTCGCTCTGCAGCAGTGATACAGTGTTCAGTCACTCAAGAGCGCGCTGTTCATGAGATAGGCTATAACCTTCCTTTCCTCTGCACTAAATAAGCTATGAGAAGCTTGAGACTTTGACCTACTCACCTGTAAATGTTACAGGAGTGTTTTCTACTCGGTTGCTTCTGCTGTTCGCTGCTCTGGAACACCATAAACTCCTACCTAAGGACAAATAGTCCATTAATTCTAGGTGCTAAGAGTGTAGGTAATTCACGACTTAGCGATGTTGAGAGCGTTAACAATTCAGATTTTGTTAAGTGCACTGGCGTGTACCGATGTATTGGTACAGCTATTTATGTGAGTGAGTGGCAATTAGAGTGGCGAAGCCGGCCGAGGAAGTCACAAGAGTAATTCACTCGCCTTTTATGTGAAAGGTGCAGAAGTAGAAACAGGAAAAAAAAAAGAACTAATGAAGGAGATGAAGGAAACCAGAGTGGATAAGTTTTGCGGATACGCGGGAATCGCCTACAGGGGACACAGTGGCCGCCAAAAAAATTCATGTTGTTGTGATCTTTAGTCGGAAGACTGGTCTGATCCAGTTTTCTGCGTAATCTATATTGTACAAGTCTCTTCATCTTCGAGTAAACTACAGCAAAATACACCGTCCTGTCACAATAACATGACCACCTGTCAAAAGTCTGAATAAACACGTTTGTAGCACGAAGCGCTGGGAGATGTGCAGGAAGAGTGTCAATGAGGTTCTGGAAGATACCGACAGGAATATGGAGTCATGCCGACTCCAGTACCATGGCAATCTGCGCTAGGTTTCTAGGTGGAGACAGCGCGTATAGCCTGATTTAGGTGGTTCTAGAGATTCTCGATTGGGTTTATATCTGGGAGTTTGGTGGCCAGGGGGATACTGTAAACTCATCTTGATGCACTTCGAAACCACACACATACACTTCGAGCTGTGCGACACGTTGCATTGTCATACTAGTAAATACCATCGTGCCGAGGAAAAAGTAAATGCATATATGGGTGGACATGGTCACCAAGGATAGTTGCATTCTTTTGTTGATGCACTGTGCCTTCCACAACGACGAGATCACCTAGGGAATGCCAGGAGGACATTCCCCAGACCATTAACGCTCCCTTCTCCGGTCTGGCCTCTTCCGACGATTGGATCAAAAATGTTCAAATGTGTGTGAAATCTTATGGGACTTAACTGCTGAGGTCATCAGTCCCTAAGCTTACACACTACTTAACCTAAATTATCCTAAGGACAAACACACACTCCCATGCCCGAGGGAGGACTCGAACCTCCGCCGGGATCAGCCGCACAATCCATGACTGCAGCGCCCTAGAACGCTCGGCTAATCCCGCGTGGCTCCGACGATTGGTGGAGGGAGTTTGCTTTTAGACATTCCATGCAGTACGCGCCGACAGCCATCTGTCCTATGGAGCATAAAACGTGATTCGTGTGATAAGGCCACCTGTCGCCAACCAGTGCACATCCAGTAGCGGTATTGGCGTCTAAATTCCCAGCTTTCGTCGCCGATGAACGGCATTCAGCATAGATGCACGAACCAGGCGTTTCAGAGGACCATACGCAGCAGTGTTCACTGAACGGTCGTTGAGGAGATACTGTTGGTAGCACCTTGGTTCATGTTATCAGTTGCTCAACTGCTACATGTTTGTCCATCCACACACAGATCCGCAGCCGTCGTCCACCCATTTCATTTATGGCCCATGATGCACCACAGTTGTGTCCGTGCCGGTTTTGGATAGACAATTTTGCCATGCACCGTATATTTTATCTACGGCGGGAAGCAAACAGTTTACGAGTTTAGCAGTTTCAGAAATGGTTCCACCCGCGACCCGAAAGCCAACGGCTATGCCCTTTTGGAAATCAGATAAATTATTCCGTTTCTGCTTTACGACAATGGCTGCATTGTTATACGCGCCCGCCTGACGGGCTTTACATATCCTCCACGGTCAGTGCTGCCACCTGCTGTATGTTAGTGGTTATTTGATGTTGGCGTCGTACGTAGGTGGTGGTCACATTAATTTGACTGGACCATGTAGGCGACATCTTTTTAAATTTGCTTACAGTATTCATTCCTTGGTTTCCGTCTACAGAATTTTACCGACACACTTGCCTCCGAAGTGAAGATCTTTTGATGCTTCAGGATGTGTCCTATCAACTGGTTTGTTGTTATAGTCAACTCGTGCCATAAATTTCTCTCTTCCCCATTTAGACTCTTTATCTTGTCAACAGTTACCCGTACAAATGAAGTGACAGAATTTGAGAGACTATACTGGTCTCATACAGAAATAATTTTATGTATAAGCATATAGCCTGAAGTGGCGAGTGAGAATTTGTACGAAGGCCGGGAATCGAACTCATGTCTCCTACTTACTAGGCAGGTGTGTTAGGCACTAAGCCACTTTGGCACAGTAGTTCACATAACTACATGAATTACCCTGGCATGCCTCCCTCCTCTATCCAAACTCCCGTTTAACACGACAACAATTGCTGAGCCTCTCTGTGTTCTGGAATGACACCTCAGCATCTGTCTTAAATGGGGGATCCAGACAGAAACCCAGCTGCAGATCTCCTGCTTAGTAAGCAGGTGCGTTAGCCGCTAAACCACCTTGGCAGAGTAGTTCAGAAAACTGTATAGATTATCCTGGCATACCATCCTCCAGTGAGAATTTGGATCGAGGAGGGAGGTGTGACAGGGTAATCTATGGAGATGTGTAAACCGCTGTGCCGCGGTGTCTTAGTGCCTGACGCACCCGCCTAGTAAGCAGGAGACCCGGGTTCGACTCCTGGTTTTGTTACCAATTTCCTTCGCCACCTCAGTCTGTATACATCAAAGGTTACTCGATCCATCCAATTAATATTCGGCACTCCTCCTTACCACAATATTTCTAAGGCTTCTTCTTGTCTCCCCTTATCGTCCGTATTTCACTACCTTGCTGGCATACAAAATGGTTCAAATGGCTCTGAGCACTATGCCACTGAACTTCTCAGGTCATCAGTCGCCTAGAACTTAGAACTAATTAAACCTAACTAACCTAAGGACATCACACATATCCATGCCCGGGGCAGGATTCGAACCTTCGACCGTAGCGGCCGCTCGGTTCCAGACTGTAGCGCCTAGAACCGCACGGCCACTCCGGCCGGCGCAGGCCTACACATCGGACAAAATCTTCACAAAAAGACTTCCCAACGCTTATACTTATATTTCACGTTAACAAATTGCTATTTTTTAGAACTGGTTTTCCTACTGTAGCCAGTCTGTATTTTGAATCCTCTCTCTTCCGGCCATCATAAGCTGCCTCACACCGCGAAGGTCATCTACTACAATTACTGCCTCATTTCCTTACCTAATTCCCCAGCATCGCCTGATTTAAATCGACTACATTCTTTTACCCTAGTCAAAATGGTTCAAATGGCTCTGAGCACTATGGGACTTATCTTCTGAGGTCATCAGTCTCCTAGACATAGAACTACATAAACCTAAATAACCTAAGGACATCACACACATCAATGCCCGAGGCAGGATTCCAACCTGCGACCGTAGCGGTCGCGCGGTTCCAGACTGTAGCGCCTAGAACCGCTCGGACACAGTGGCCGGCTTTACCCTAATTTTACTTTTGTTAATTGTTACAGTTCTCTCTCGTCAGACGCGAGCACCTTTGCATAATCGTTGTGCTGGTGTCAACGGTTAAGATAGTGAAAAAACTTTGGTCGATAAAATAGTCAAAAGTGAAGAAGACGAATACTTCTTGTCTGACTGTGGTGCCGATCAGTGCTTTTAACTGCCTAACCCCTTGCACCGGGGCAGCGATTCTGTGTTACAACTGACGAACGAGACCGGTAGTAGTACATCCAATTGTGCGCTACCTGTGGACGTGTTTGTTGAATATTACTGTAGTGTATATTACATACAGCTAGTTTTGCGACGCTGCGCCAGAGAGGAAGACGTGGTGTTGTTGTCTGGCAACGGTCGCCAGCGGTTGGTCACCAGCCAAGGCCGCAGTGCGTGGCGTCACCAGTCGCAGTCCTGCGGTGCTGCTGTTGCTGCTGCTGCATCCGGCCGCGGATGAACCAACTCACCTTGGATGACGCGTCGCCGGCTGCGTGTGAGCACTCTACTCGCTGCCCCGCCGCCCGCTGACCTTGAGAGAGCCGGTTGACCACAAGCTACCGTCCGCAAACTGCATTGGCATTAGAATAACCGGCAGATGCCACCACCTGAATGTTTTGTCGCGTAAGAAAATATAGACACTTGTTCACGAAATTCCACCCTTTGACAAAAAGAAAAGGAAGACCAGAACCAGCTAGCTATGGGGTTAACATCCCTGTGCCTACGAAGGCAATGGAGACGGACCATGGGCTCCATTTATGATAGGATAGGAAAGGAAAAACCTCGTGGCCTCTCCCAAAGCCACCCACCATTCTCGTACTGAAGAAATCTGACATCGTCAGGTGACGGAGAAATTGCGATATGTATTTTTTATTACTGATTTTAACAGTCTTGATCGCAATACGGACCAATATTAATTAGACACTACTGTAGTGTATTGCTATTAGGACTATTAATATTTGTAATACCGGGTGATCAAAAAGTCAGTATAAATTTGAAAACGCAATAAACAACGGAATAAGTAGATAGAGAGGTAAAAATTGACACACATGCTTGGAATGACATGGGGTTTTATTAGAACCACCCCATATTGCTAGAAGCGTGAAAGATCTCTTGCGCGCGTCGTTTGGTGATAATCGTGTGCTAACCCGCGACTTTCGTCATGCTTCGCCTCCCAGGTCCCCAGACCTCAGTCTGTGCGATTATTGGCTTTGGGGTTACCTGAAGTCGCAAGTGTATCGTGATCGACCGACATCTCTAGGGATGCTGAAAGACAACATCCGACGCCAATGCCTCACAATAACTCCAGACTTGCTTTACAACATTCACAACATTATTCCTCGACTACAGCTATTGTTGAGGAATGATGGTGGACATATTGAGCATTTCCTCTAAAGAACATCATCTTTGCTTTGTATTCCTTTGTTATGCTAATTATTGCTATTCTGATCAGATGAAGCGCTATCTGTCGGACATTTTTTGAACTTTTTTTTTCTTGTTCTAATAAAACCCCATGTCATTCCAAGCATGTATGTCAATTTGTACCTCTCTATCTACATTATTCCGTGATTTATTCAGTTTTCAAATTTAAACTGACTTTTTGATCACCCGGTACTTCCAGCGTTTGCCTTATTAGATTTAGGGAAACCACGAAGAAGGTAAGTCTGTGGCCTGGCCTGGGACTCGAAGCTGGAACCTTCCTCTTTGCCGGCGATTCTCTTACTGTTTTTTGTAATGAAATCAATGCTAAAAAAATTTTGGGGTTTATGTGCCCGACTGATGAATTCGATGTTGACTTCCTCTCGAAATCTTCGGCCGAAGTTTCTTTAGTAATTTTTCCGGCGTTTCATCAGCATTAGTCAGCACTGTGAAAGATTCACCCTTCAGTGCTGACGGCGAAAAGTCTGAAAAATCATTAAACAAACTGCGGCGAAAAATCCCTACGCGAGCCAACAGACTGTACTAAATAAAACATTTTTATTATCTGCAAGAAAAACATTAAAAACTTGTAAATTAATTGAAGATATTTTATATCCGTCTGTGCAACTATGAGGAAGTGCGTACATTTATCACCAAACACGTTTCGTTTTGTTGTTGTGAAACAAAATCAATAGTGATATCTTAGCCCGAATTACGTTTACATCAGAATTTTTTGTACATTTTTGTAATATTTCGTCGTTTAGTACTGATGTTAGGTGCCAAATCACACCTTGCTTAACAGGGTAACACGCTTCTTACATACAAACAGTAGTAGAGTTACATTGTGTCTTGTTCCACCTCAAGAAATGTGTAGTGTTGCAAAGGAAGGAGGAAGTACGCACAAGATATCAGTGCCAAACGAGGGAATATCTGAAAAATCTTCAAGCAGACGACACTTTTAATGTAGCCGACAATGCGACATAAAATATCGCCACTGATAATACATTACACCAACAAAATGAAAAAGATTTGGCGATAATGCACACATTCGTGTAGTTGCATAGTCGGATTTAAAACACCTTCCGTAATTATTTAGCAACTACGGAGAATATGGTCACAAAAAGAAGGACTAAAAAATCATAAATGAATTGCTTCTTGATGAAGCCTTTGGAATTTTCTTGTGAGCTAACTCATCTCTTGCAATTTGGAAATTTGTGGTAAGGTCTTATGGGTCCAAACTTCTGAGGTCATAGGTCCCTAAGCATACACACTATGTAATGTAATTTAAAATACACTAAGGACTACACACACGCACACCCATGCCCGAGGGATAACTCGAGCCTCCGACGGCGGGTCGGGGGGGGGGGGGGGGGAGGGGCGTTGAGCCGCGCGGACCGTGACAAGGCGCCCTAGACAGTTTCAGTCAGGGGACTCGAACTGGGGCTTCCTCATGGCAGTCAGCCACACCGATGACTCAGCTACGGAGGCGGACTACATTATAGTTAAACGTTGTGTAACGCTCGCGAATAGTTCCCGTTTCGTGGTATTTATGCAATAACAAAAAGTTCGGGACTTTTGTTAATTGTTGGTGGTTGCCATGAAGCAAATCTGGATTTTCGTTAACTCGGCTATACATTTTTGGACTGACACACAGTACTGACATTATCCGTAAATCAAGCTAACAGTATCCCACTGCCTCTTAGACCCTCGTGTATATACGACGAAAATAGAAGGAATTTGATGTTTCTTTCTGTGATGCGTAAGTCCGGTATTGACTAATATCTCAAGGTATATGAAATGTGAATTTAACGAAAAGATTATTTTATGCCACAATAACTGGTCACTCAGGTAAATTATCACCTTCAAGGGGAGCACCGTAAGACCCAGCAGAGCACGTGTGTGTAATGAGGATTTAAAAAAGCTAAGAGTGGAAGATGTACAGACGCCTCTAAAACAATAATTAGACCAAAGCATTAAAGTGACTTATTTTCCGACTCAGTCTCAATTATGTTTTCACTTGAATGGTTAACGAGCGTCGCAAATAGCTAACCTCAGATCCATGTACTGCACTGGGGGAGCGTTGCGCATCACATGGGTCTGTGAGTCTCAGGATGGCCGTTTTAGATAGTGGAGATCGGTTATCTGAAAACATAATTGTGGCTGTGTGGGTACATATTTTGTAATAGCAACCAGCTTCGTTTGCAGACGATAATTTTGTCGCACTGCATAGAATATGGCGTCACCGTTCCTGTAAGCTGATAATGTAAGACAACAAAAGCTGTAGCAGGAGTTCTTTTTCAAGTTTTCTTCTGCAGCTGTTGCAAGAAAAATCGAATACACAAGTAAGCTGTCTCTCAACCGGTGGCGCGTGTGGTGTCAGTTTCTCCGCGATACTGAACGTAGATTTTGTCATCCATTGCGAAATGTGAAAGCAAACATTCCCCTCGCTGAACAATGCAAACAGAGGTGAAAAGAATCGATAAAACGCAGTGCTGGTGGTCCGGTGCGCAGCCACAGTGGTCTCCGATCACGTAGACAAAAGAATGACATGCTCTGCGTATCAGATCACCGACAGAATCATAAAAGCGGTTAGCTTTCGTTTGAGAGCCATTCAGCGACATTTCTGGAGCTTCTGTGAGGAGATAAAGGACTTTTATTACGAACAGATAGTGACCTAGTAGTAATAGGAAACTGACTTTACGTTGTCAGACTTGAGAACTTCAAGCAGCTAATGGCTAATACTCGAGTGACCACTTTGCTGGCTATTGAAAAGACAGCGGTGGGCGAAAGCTAATTATTTCACAACAGCACCGACTGAATTCCAGGGTAGGTATGTGAGACCACTACGAAGTAAAACGTTGCAACGCTTTGATCACTATTGTTAATGAACATAGCCCTTATAATGATGCATATTGACTGTACATTTTTATATTCGTCGTGTCAGCTTGCAGTAGTTGTCAATACATTGGACATTTCACATCATGAAACATTCGCGTATCGATTAGCATACAAACCTTCTCCAAAGAACCGTAAACAAGACTGTAAACTCAGTAGTAGTACGAAGATAAACTTGGAGAGCTTGAAAAATCCACCAACCAGTTGTAACTAATGAGCCGCCTAGTATTATTCAATGTACTTCATTAGCTTGTGATGTAACAAGATCCAGTATACATTCTCAAGTAGGCTGCTTTACATCTGTTGAAACCTAGTGTCAAGGAAGAAACCCTTGTTTGCAAGTGGTTGGCAGGTTTTATCAACCTCTCCAAGTTTTCAAACCATCTCTTTAATCCTTTATTATTCCAGTTTCAGCACAAGAATTAGAGTAAAACGTTGAGGGATAGGAGTAATATGAACTATGGTTCACTGCACTATTGATAAATAAAACGAATTCAGTCCAATTAAAAAATGTTGGTTTATCAAGCAAGAGGCGATAAACTAATAGCGACAAGTGACAGATCTTATAAATCATGTTTTTGGTTACGTTCACACTGTAAGACAAAAAATAGTCTCTCGTAAAAAGCAGTGTTCTGTATCTGGTGAAAAGTCGGCAGTAAATTTTCCACGGGAAAAAATGAGACGATTCAAGAAATTAAAAACTAAATAGCTAGCCATCTGGCAAGTCCTAGAAACTATCTTCATATTTAGATTACATGGCAGCACTATATTCATCATATACAAGCCTCTCAAAGTGTACATTGTGTTACTCTTAAATATTAAGGAATACGATCACATAAATGTCAATTATGCAAAACCATTTTAAAAATAGGTGAATAGTATAAGAAGAATAGCCCCGAGGGGGAACCTGTTCCCCTACCGGGCGCGTCCCCAGGTGGCGGATAGGGGAAAGCTCTACAGATATGTAGGGTAGGTGGGAAATAAAATACCACCCGTGGACCAACACAGGACCAGAAATCCAAAGGCGACTGTCTCACATTGGGCGGTCTTTGGTCAGCGTCTGTTCCCCAGGTCAGGGGCGGCTGGGAAAAACCTCCAGGGCTAACAACCGTGGTTGTAAATTTGTGGCTCGAAGAGTCACCCCTTACATAATACTATCAATCATGGAAGAGTGTAATGTGAAACAAATTACCCCAGGTGGTCAATCCACCGCACCAAGGTGCGCAAGCAGACTATCGGATTCTGGGGAGTCTGCAGCATTGCACAGAGATGAATCGGGACATGATAAGACATCAAGCAAATTGAAATGTAAAAAAACAAGTTACATAGCTACTTTCAATGTAAACTCTCTTTTAAAAACAGGAAAATTAAAACATCTTACAGATACCCTCAAACATCATAGAATACTCATAACATCACTACAAGAAACTCGATACATAGATGAAAATTTTGATTCCGGAGGTTTCAGAATATACAAAGGAAAGGTAGGCAAAAGAATAATGAAAAACACACCCCACCTCGGAACGGGCTTTATAATAGATAAAAGTATTTTAGACTCCATTATCAGCTTTCAATCACAGTCGGAAAGACTCTCCACACTCACTTTTAAATCTGCTAATAGAGTATACACAATTGTGAATGCACATGCCCCCATAAATGAAGACAATAGGAAAAATAAGGAAAAGGTGGAACGTTTTTGGGAACAACTAGATGACGCGGTGCAAAAGATCCCAGACAAACACAACATCATACTTACGGGGGACTTCAATGCTCAAGTAGGAAAAGAGAAGAAATACAAAAATATTGTTGGAAACTACCCAGCGCACAATAGAACTAACCAAAATGGAGCCAGATTAGTAGAACTCTGCCAAGCGCATGGCTTGATCCTGAAATCCACAGCCTTTAAGAGACTACCCAGAAAACAGAAGACATGGACCTCACCAAACCCACACTTGGGTGAATTTCAACTTGATCATGTGGCGATAAAATGGAAACACCATACAGAAATACAAAACGTCAAAGTACTCAGAGGAGCAAACTTGGATTCTGATCACTATCTTTCTAAAATAAAACTCAAAATTATCCCCAAAAGGAAAGATAGAAACAGTAAACCCAAAAGCAGAAGATACGATCCAGAAAAGATAATGAATTCGAAGGAGTTTCCCCTCGCGACTCAAGATATAAGGAACCAAAATTGGGATCAAATGAAGGAAAGCCTACTAACCAAAGCTGAACAAATAGCACCTATAACCAAAATCAAAAAACACGCATGGTGGACAGAGGAATGTGACAAACTTATTGAGCAAAGAAAGAAAGCATGGCAACAGATGCAATCTCAGAAAAATGAATATAATCGGCAAAATTTCCTGAGTGTAAGAAAACTAGTGAGTAAAAACCTCAAAAGAATTAAAAAAGCACAAGAAGATCAACTCCTTTTGCAGATCAACGAAGACTTCAACAAAAACAAGACTAGGAGCTTTTACAGAACTTTTAAACAAAAAATAACCAAGTACAGCCCACCGACACTCCAATTACAAGATAAAAATGGTAATATTGCACACAACAACAGGGATAATTGCAAAATTTTGAGGGAATATTTCAGAAACCTTCTCAACTGTAAAGAACCAATTGAAAAAATGGATTTCAGCAACTCAACTTCAACAAGTCCTAACTCAGAACCACCCACCGTCGAGGAACTACAATCAATCATTTTGAATCTCAAAAACTATAAGGCTTCGGGAGAGAACCAAATTACAGCTGAACTGTGGAAAAATGTCAATAGAAATGCCATAGAATCTCTCCAAAACATATTTGAAGAAATATGGAAAACAGAAAGAATTCCGGATGAATGGAAGATGGCCCTCATTCACCCAATTCATAAGAGGGGATCCAGAACAGACCCCAACAATTACAGAGGGATTTCGCTCCTTGACGTAACATACAAAATACTGTCTAAAGTCCTTTTGAACAGAGCAGAACCCCAGCTAGATTGTCAACTTGGAGAATACCAGGCAGGCATCAGGAAGGGAAGATCCTGCCCAGAACAAATTCTAAACCTCAAAAATCTTATGGCCTACCAAAAATCGAGAGCAAAAGCGTATGTCATCACATTCATTGACTTTCAAAAGGCGTACGACTCCATAGACAGGGAATCTCTAATCTCCATATTAAAAGAATTGAACCTAGACAATAAAACTACAAACCTAATTAGAGAAACCATCACCAACACAAACTCCAAAATTAAATTAATGGGAGAACTCTCAGACCTATTTGAGATAAAAACTGGAGTACGACAAGGTGATGGACTCTCTCCATTGTTATTTAACTGTGCCCTAGAAAAAATAGTAAGAGAATGGAACAAGAAAATCAATAGTGGAATCCGACTAGGAACAAAAAACAAAGGCATCAAGGTTAATTGCCTAGCATTTGCAGATGATATGGCCCTACTAGCTGAAACATGGGAAGAAGCCAAAGAACAGATCCTCGAATTACAGAAACAAGCAGAGAAAATAGGCCTTAAAATTTCTTTTGAAAAAACCAAAATAATCACAAATATAAAAAAGCCAATGAAATATCTTAAAGTAAGAGACCAAAAGATCGAAATTGTTAAAGAATTCAAATATCTTGGTGAATGGATTAGCTGGAACGCCCTTGAGAAAAAAGCAATAGAATTAAGAAGAAACAAAGTTGAACTAGCCTTTCAGCTTACTAAAAATACTTATAATAAAAAGTCCCTCTCATGGAATTCAAAAATAAAACATTACAACACTGTCATTAAACCAGAAGCACTATATGCAGCTGAGACATTATCTATCACTAACCATGGCCCAATTGAAAGGCTAGAGATCAAAGAAAGAAAAATATTGAGAAAAATTTTAGGCCCCAAATTTCATAACGACAAACTAATTCATACCAAAAATGAAACACTCTACAAAACCACAGAAAAACTTTCGGATACAATGAGGAAAAGAAGAATTGAGTTTTATGGGCACATTCTCAGAATGAACCCAAATAGACTTACAAAAAGAATGTTTGACTACTTCAGGAATAAAAAATCCAAACCAAATTGGTTTATCCAAACAGAGAAAGACTTAAGAGAACTACACATCACAGAAAAAATGCTCACAGACGGGACCGCAAAAATGATAAGCAAAGACAGAAAATAGGGATTCCAGCTCCAAAATAGGAAGAAAAGAACGATTGTCATCTCTGATGAGGAAAGAAAAGCAAGATCAGAAAGAATGAAGCAGTACTGGGCGAAAAGAAAGGCACAGAACACACAGAAGTGATTGATTCAACGTACCCCAAAGTTGGGTGAAACGAAGAAGAAGAAGAAGAAGAAGAAGAATAGCATAGCTTTTTGTGTAGTAGAGGTCCTTCCGCCCCTTGTGCAAGACACTTTTTTTGCGTATTTATTAAGTAGAATGTGCAATTTGGATACGGCCTTTGTCAACAACAAAAGTGCTGCCTGTCTTTAACGATAATACTATATATTGTGGAAGTAGGTAATCACAGCTTCAACACATCACTTGTATCAATTTTGTCTATTATTACGATTCTAACGGCCTTTCCTCATGATGGGTTCTACGCAACATAGTGTATAAAGGAAGAATAAAAGGCAAGTAGTGGTTCGTTTAATATCCAGTATTCGGCTGGGCACAGTAAGCACAGTTACCATACTTAAAAGTTTATCACTGCCGTAACTAGGGTAAGGGACGTCTTACTTTCGTGAAAGTGTGGGTTCAGTAAACTTTAACAACGTGAATTATACACCTAGAATCCACATTAAATTGTCATGACTGAGCTGCATTTGCTTTCCCTCACTTTACGCAGCAGTCACGTACCTCGTGCCAAGATATCGCGCGAAAGATCTCATGTCCGTAGGTAAGCACAACTACTACATTTGGAATTTTAGCTCTGCCGTAACTATTGTAACGGAAGTTTTACTTTCATAAAAGTGAGGGTTCATCAAACTTTTACTACACAAATAATACTCGTAGAGTTCATTTTAAATTATCATTACAAAGTGACAGTTGCTTTCTCCTACTTTACGCAGGAGTTACGTCCCCCACGGTGAAATATCGCACTAAAGATCTCATGTCAGTAAGTCGTTAGAAAAGTTAGTTGAGCTTTCACCATTAATATTCTTGATGAAACTTCCTGGCAGATTAAAACTGTGTGCCGGACCGAGACTCGAACTCTGGACCTTTGCCTTTCGCGGGCAAGTGCTCTACCAACTGAGCTACCCAAGCACGACTCACGCCCCGTCCTCACAGCTTTACTTCTGCCAGTATCTCGTCTCCTACCTTCCAAACTTTCCAGAAACTCTCCTGCGAACCTTGCAGAACTAGCACTCTTGGAAGAAAAGATATTTCGGAGACATGGCTTAGCCACAGCCTGGGGGTTGTTTCTAGAATGAAATTTTCACTCTACAGCGGAGTGTGCGCTGATATGAAACTTCCTCGCAGATTAAAACTGTGTGCCAGACCGAGACTCGAACTCGAGACCTTTGCCTGTCGCGGGCAAGTGCTCTACCATCTGAGCTACTCCGCTGCAGAGTGAAAATCTCATTCTGGAAACATCCCCCAGGCTGTGGCCAAGCCATGTCTCCGCAATATCCTTTCTTTCAGGAGTACTAGTTCTGCAAGGTTCGCAGGAGACCTTCTGTAAAGTTTGGAAGGTAGGAGACAAGATACTGGCAGGAGTAAAGGTGTGAGGACGGGGCGTGAGTCGTGCTTGGGTAGCTCAGTTGGTGGAGCACTTGCCCGCGAAAGGCAAAGGTCCCGAGTTCGAGTCTCGGTCCGGCACACAGTTTTAATCTGCCAGGAAGTTTCATATCAGCGCACACTCCGCTGCAGAGTGAAAATCTCATTCTGGGAATATTCTTGATATTAGAAGAACAAGTTGGAAGCTTCTACTCAGTACTTCTTATTTTATCGGGTGAATTATTTCGAGTTCAGCTCTGTCAGCATGATCCAGGGCCTATGAAAAAAGTGTCGGAACGACGCAAGGATGAGGGGCCGGGAGAGGGTGAGAGAAAACTTACTGGCACATAATGGACACTGTTTCATTTCCCATGTTGCTTTCATTCTTTGGACCACTAACTGTACGCACACTCAACAGTTCTAACCACATTGCTCATACCCAGTTCTAACCATATTCGTACGTTCTGGCTGTGTCACTTGGTAAAAATAGGTATTATGGAAGAAAAAGGAAAAGATATTTCCCAGGGAATTAGATCACAACCTGTGAACCGGATAGACTTGCGAAATAACTTCGAACACCTGCAAACGCGCAGTTGATGCCGTGGACTTGTGTGCACTTGCAAAAACTGAGAGCTGCGACCAGCTGGCGGATGACGCACTGAGAGTGAAACCATAGCAGGAACATTCCAAATGCGGCGCGCAGCCTCCGACGACGCGACCCGTATACTGAGCAACCGGTTTTCCTGCTGACCGACATAGTACCCACCCGCATCTCTCCGGGCGCTCCCAGCCGCTTCACTACCGTTACGCTGCGTCTCGGCCTACGATGAGAAGATATGGGTGCACAACTACCGTACAGTAAATGCGCTGAAGATGAGAAATCGGTTTGAAACGATCCAGGCAAGTTCTTGCTTTCTTTTCCTCACAATTTCGGTGCTGTGTTATGTATTCAAATTTTTTCTACCTGCCTTTTAAACGGCCGACTTTACGTCATCAGTACTTAGTTTGTGGAAATGACTATGCAGGCTATGTAGCGATAATTGGCACAGAATACAGTGAAGTATCAGTGTTGATAAAATAACTTTTATTACAGCTGTACTCGGTATACTTTCAAGCTCATACAGACCGACTTCGACTAATTCTAACTTCCTCCTTTAGCTCCATCTGCCATATCTTTCTTGCTGACTCGACTCCATGCATCGTCGATCCAAACCTTTATCACTGTCTGCAATGATACTGGAGTTACTTGGGTGATTTGACTTTTTCACCTTAAAGTATCTACATCTTTGAAGGATACCAGACGAGAATGATCAAACGGCAGAGAAGACATGAAGGATTATCTGAGGGCGACCAGCATGGATAAAACCGGTGACAGTTAACATAAACTATGAGCGTGACTGGTATCAAACAGTTTTAATACCATGAATGACATTGCAGATATGAAAGCTAAGTAATTTAGCAAGAGCAAGCATTGAATGCAGGGGGAGCAAATGTTACAACTATGTTCTTGGAAAGAGCAACAAGTCTCACTTTTTTTATTTTTTTCTTACCTGCTTTTCTCTTAGAATGGACAAGAGCATCATCAGAATATACAGCTGAAAGTTGGCTGACAACATTAAAGTTTGCGTTTAAAGTTGGCAAATGGATCCAAAGATTAAACTTGCCGTCCATGTTATCATTTACTACCGCACTTTAAACGTAAGTTTAAGTGCTATAGTACAGTCAGTTTAATCTTTAGCACTCTCAACCAACTTTAAACACAATCTTTAACGCTATCAGCCAACTTTCAACTGTATATCTGATGAGCGAAAGCGGTAAATAAATAAAAAATTAAAAATTAAATAGCTTGTGGCTGTTTTCAAGAACTTAGCTAAGTAATTATCATTACATGACAGAACAGTTGATTTACTCTTCTTCAGTTTTAGCTTTTTAAGAGCGCTCATGGTAGTCTATACTCCGCTGAAGAGTAAAATGGTCTCGTTTCAATACGCAATCTTCTTTCTACTACTTTCTGCTTCAGTACCTAATGTCTGTAGACCCAGCACAGTGCTTGTAAACAATAAATGCAGTCTTGTACAAACAATAATTGGTCAAAATTTCCGGGCGCAACTGACAGTCCTAGGACTTGCAAGTTTTTCCCTCATTACGCTGATGCAAACCAGCAACAATTTGCTTCAGCAGGGGTCAGTCATCCCACGACTAAAAAAAGCGAGTTCTTAGCATTATCTGATGTGGAACTTTGTGCGTAGTAGACAGTGAACTCCACAGAAACATATTTTGAAGTAACATCATTTCGTGGTCAACGCAGATCTTCCACTACACTATTCCATAAAAATGATCGACGTTTAATGTAGGTGCACAAAACGTAATTCTGTAATATGCAAATTAAAAGATGTAACTATTCCGTATTACACCACTGTTTTCTTTTTTCTCTTTTCTGCGCTGATTTCTTAAATCCCATCAACGGAGATATCATAACAGATAAAACGTGGAAGTCGCTAGGATCGAAGTGCATGAAGTCATAATTTGGGCGCTACCACAACAATCCTCTCATTCTCTACAAAAACACGAACCAAAGGCAACAAGAATGGTATATGTCAATTACACAAAAGCACCAAATGAGAATGAAAACGATATAATATGAGAGATATGAAATATAGAGATATGAAATATAACCGACACTTTATCCTTCTCGTTTTGATTTTACTTTTAGAATTAATATACACTGTAGCGTGCTTTCGGCTTCATTATAACTCCTCTAAGAAATAATTTTCACTTTCAGATTTCAGATAAGTTATACATTATATATCGGGATTTTCATTGTGCCAGTCTCTTCAGAATTAACTGATATAGAAGAACACTGAATATATTAAAAAGGAAAGCTGTAAACGGCTTTGGATATTGTACGATACTTAAAATGTTTGGTAAAGGAGGACCATTTTCCTCTGTTCCCACCTACAAAAGATTTCTCCCCGACAAGAACTGTTCTCAGCCTTTAGCCCTGAAATGTTTACGCCGATTTCTTTTTTCCAATGTACGTTTCCAGCTGTTGGTGACAGAAAGAAAGTACTCGATTTGCTCGCGAAAAAGCGTTACACGAATCGATGAGGGGGGGGGGGGGGAAATTCTTGTTTAAAGTCAGAGAAGAAAGCTGGAACATCTTTCGCATCAGGAGTTTTCCCAAGCTTCGGAAATCATTCCACGGTGATTGTTTCCGCGACTGTGTCTGATTCGGAGAGGGACGGGGGACGCGACGAAATGAAGGTTTGCCGCTGTCGCCGAGCACCTTCTAGATTAAAGGACCCCTCTGATGGAAATTCAGCGGTAGATTTGACGGGTAACAGTAAATCAAGAAGCTAACACAGTGGCAAAGCAACAGGCCTGTAAAAGTACCCGCACCCTGCCATATAATCTCGGACCTGAGTCGCAAATACACGCCTATGCATATTTCGCGTCCACGACAGATTGTAATGTAACAAAAACAGTTAAATCGATGAAACTTACTTAAATGGCTGCTCATCACAACAGTATCTTTTTATCGACAGAAGAACAGAACTACGTCCTGTAACTAAGTCGAAACAAGGCCACAGGGGTAGACGATATGCCATCAGAACTATTGATAGCCTTGGGAGAGCCAAGACATGACAAAACCCCGAAACTATTCCATCTGGTATGTAAGATGTATGAGACAGGCGTAATACCTTCAGACTTCAGGAAGAATGTAGCAGTTCCAATTCCAAAGAAAGCAGTTGCTGACAGGTGTGAAAATTACCGAGCTATCGAATTAATAAGTCATGGTTGCAAAATGCTAAGACTAAGAAGAATGGAAAAACTGGTGGAAGGCGACCTCGGGGAAGATCAGCTTGGATTCAGGAGAAATGTAAGAACACCCGAGGCCCTACTGACCCTGCGACTTATGCTAGAAGACTGGGCAAGGAAAGACAAACCTATGTTTATAACATCTGTAGATTTAGAGAAAGCTTTTGACAATGGTGACTGGAATACTCTCTTTGAAATTCTGAAGAGAGCAGAGGTAAAACCCAAGGAACGAAGGGCTATTCACAACCTGTACAAAAAACAGATGGCAGTGATAAAAGTCGAAGGGCACGAATGGAAAGCACTGATTGAGAAGAGAGTGAGGCAGAGTTGTAGCCTACCCTCCATGTTATTCAGTCTGTAAGTTGAGCCAGCAGTAAAGAAAACCAAAGAAAAATTTGGAGTAGGAATTAAAATTCAGGGAGAAGAGATAAAAAATTTAAGGTTTGGCGATGACACTGTAATTCTGTGAGAGGCAGCAAAGAACTTGGAAGAGCGGAATGGACACTGTCTTGAAAGGAGGATATAAGATGAACATCAACAAAAGCAAAACAATAATAATGGAATGCATTCGATTTAAATCCTGTGTTGCTAAGGGAATCATATTAGGAAACGGGACAATAAAAGTAGTAAATGAGTTTTGCCATTTTGGCAGTAAAATAACTAACGGTGGCAAGTAGAGAGGATGTAAAACTTAGACTGGCAATGCCAAGGAAAGCGTTTCTGCAGAAGAGAAATTTGTTAACATCTAATATTGATTTAAGTCTTTTCCGAAGGTATCTGTCTGGAGTGTAGCCATGTGTGGAAGTGAAGCATGGACGATAAACTGTTTAGACAAAAAGAGAATAGAAACTTTCGAAATGTGGTGCTACAGAAGGATGTGGAGCATCACGTAACTAATGAGGAGATACTGAATAGAATTTGGGAGACAAGAAATTTGTGGCACAAGTTGACTAAAAGAAGGGATCGGTTGATAGGACACATTCTGAGGCAACAAGAACAAGAGATCACCGATTTAGTATTGGTAGGAAGTGTGAGGAGTAAAAATCGTATAGGAAGACTAAGGGATGAATACAGTTAGAAGACTAGAAGGATGTATGTTGCAATAGTTATTCGGAGATGAAGCGACTATCTCAGGATAGTATAGCATGGAGAGCTGCTTTAAACCAGTATTCGGACCGAAGATCACGACAACAGAAACTAAATGGAATTGCTTTTCAATGTGAAACAGCAGGAAACCTCACAGTTCATTTTATAATCATCTAAGGAAACTGTGGGTCAGTTAAACGCTGCGTGACGTTTTACTGTAAGTATTTACTGGTTTATTCACGTTAGAAACAGCTATTTCTAAGGTACTCCTCACTGGTTAAGCTAACAGAGCTCTGATTACATCATTGTTCAGCAGAAGATAACGATGAAGCTGCCATGTAACCTCTACTTTGTTAACCTGAATCGCAGACCAAATGGACAACATCAAGAAAATGTTTTACTACTTCGACGTCACTATGACGCAGGATTACCTAGTGTATATACTTTGTAAATGAAGGCTCCCTGATTTCCATAATGCTCAGAGATCGTTTGTGAAGAGTCATTAAAAGCCATAATATATCTCAAACATTTGCTTTCCTTGATTTAATTAATACATTTGGTTGTGTTTTTAAGCGATAAGCTGATACATAGTTCTGTTCCTATTTGAAAAATATTTTATTTACATATTTTTTGGGTGCTTCCATCTCTCAGCTACGTAATGAAAAGCTTTTAAGCATCAAAATTTCAAGTTCGTCCGTGCTCGTTGACGCCAATAAATAATTATACTAATGCTTAGTAAAACGAAAGGCCACACGTCTCATTCGGAAACAATTGCAACAAGGTTGTTAAACAAGCAATGAATACTAATTGTTTTCTGGTCTGAAGAATTCCGGGGGGAGGGGGGATACCTTAGCGATGAGTAACGTGGAAACAACGAAGATTTGTTTTCTCCAGCTTACAAATGTCAGACGCACAGGTTTTTACTTCTGTGCGTCACGGACTAAATGTTCTCTTTCGTTGTCTATTCTTATGAGGTGGTTTTGATCAGAAGGCAACATTTGGAAGGGCCTTGCAAGACCGAGACGCCTTCCTGGTTTTTTCCTCGCAGAACGGGTACGAGAATGCGGCACTGTGCGTGTCGCCGAATAACTGCACAGCCTTGTCAGGGCTTTTATTGTTCGAACGCACGTTATATTCTAGTAGCGTGAGATCGGTGGTTTCCTCGTAGCATAATTATAGGGAATGAATTTTTATGCAACATATTCAGTGTAGATTTCAAAATCCAACTGCGGTGGTGGTTCGCTTAGGCACTAATTAAATACTTAACTACGTTCCTATGCAGGATGTTTTAGAGAGTATGTGGGAAAAACAGTGGCGTACGTGATGTGTTCTTTAACTTATCCAAGGCTCAATGGCTTGTGCACAGGCGAAATACAATGATGGAAAAACTGTTAAGCGATAAAAGATATTTGTCTGAGCCAGCAGACAGAATATCATGTTCCACTTTGTCGTAAATATGCTATTCTCAAAGAGTGAGAGTATTAAACAGACAAGAGTGGTCTTTCAATGTTCATGTTTCTCGCATTACTACGCAAGATAGTTTATCATTGAAGAAAATAAGTTTCTGAGCTTTACTTTATTAGCTACAGCAGATAGACTGACTACCTACCGTTCTCACGCACGAAATGAGTTAAAAAATTTTCTCCTTTGATGCTTGTACAGCCGTAAGAATCGATTTTAAAGAACTGTCTTTCTAAGTAAATGATGTTCGAATGTTTGCCCTTAACGAATCATATATTAAATAACTGCCACAACAGTTCCTTTAAGAAATTATCCTCAGCATTTGGTAACAATGCCTGTTAATTAACACGGCTGAGTGTCTGCTAGGTAGCCCTGCGTTCTTGTCAATGAACGAGCTTTATACGGGCCTGGAAAGATGGATGAAGGCCTCGATGAAGAAAAGCGCTGTTATTGAGGCATCAGGAAGCAGAAAGACGTCCCTGGTACCAGAATGAAATTTTCACTCCGCTGTGGAGTGTGCGCTGATATGGAACTTCCTGGCAGATTTAAACTGTTGGCCGGACCGAGACACGAACTCGGTCAAATGCTCTACCAAGTGAAGTTTCGAAGGTAGGAGATGAGATACTGACGGAAGTAAAGCTGTGAGGCCAGGTCCTTAGTTATTCTTGGTTAGCTCAGTCGGTAGAACACTTACCGCGAAAGGCGAAGGTCCCTAGTTCGGGTCTCGATCCGGCATATAGTTTCTATCCGCCAGAAAGTTTCACGTACCGGGTAGATGATTAGCGGTACCAGATTCGTGTCACAAGAAAGCTTTTAATGCGTTTCCCACATTTTGCGTCCACTTTACAGAGCCTTGAAATACCTGAGGTGGATTAATTGGTCCGAGCTGAAACCCCACGACGCCTGCCTAAGGAGAGCTACAAATCAGAATGGTGCAAGTATGGCGGAAAAAAGTTATCACTGACTTTCGAATCTTCAAAATCTACTAGAATCACCATTAGATGGCACATAGTTGGATGCACATACCCTTAATCGATTATCAGGCAGAGAGAAATCTCCAAAAGCCTGTAGCAAAATTCATTTCGAGTTATACTCGCACTATGGAGTCATGAAGTTACCGCGGAAAAATCACTTTTGCGTGCACGTTACAGAGCCTGGAAATATCTGCGGGCGATCCATTGGCCCGAGCTGAAACCCGACGACGGCTGCCTAAGGAGAGCTGCGAGTTTGATGTTAACGGAAGATGGTTCACAATTCGATACTGAGGAAGAAGACTGGAGAATCAATTCCGAAGAATGAAAAAATTGGACACGATTAATCGCTAGAAGTCGAAGTCCTTCGGTTGAATGACTAGTAGACACTGATCAGCGGCATCGCAGGACCACAGTTGGGTGCCCCTCGCTGGAACTGGAGCGCCCATGCGTGAAAGTGAAAGAAGAGGAAAACATCGATGAAGATCCGCGAGTAAAAATCAGAAGCCGTCGCTGGTGTACAACAGGCGAGTACCTACCGTTTAGTGTAGGCGGAAGCACGAAGAAGAGCCAGCACTTTCAGTATCGAGGACGTGGAGCAGCTGGTTTCCAGTAAGTAGGTCCACGCAGAAGCTCTCGCTACCACGGTCTCTTCGCGACTGGGGAGGGGAATCCTTCACTCCATTGTTCGCGCTATCTCGTCATCATCATCACCGGTGCCATTGGTTGGTACCGGGAAAAGTGGAGGGGGGAGGAGAGAAATAGGGTAGGGAAAGTAGAGGGGAGGGGTGATACTGGGGTGGCGATTCAACGTAGGAACAAAAGAATGTCACGAGAAGTGGGAAGCAATTTTTTTCCTATCGGAAAGTGGAACCTAGTGACCCCCCGAGCCTTTAAATAGGGTAGAAGCGAATGGAAGAGGTTCCAGTTGCTTTTAGAGTACAGCCCGGAAGACATCTGTGTAGTACCATACTGGTGAATTCCGTGTTAGCCGCCATTTTCAAGAGATATAACATATTGTTTTGCGTGGGACTACATATTTGCTATAATTTTTAGGGTCTGTTTGATTTGTGAGAGAGAATTATCTGCAGTGATAGCTAGAGAAATTCCAAAGTTTTTTGCTAAGAAAGGTACAAATAATTATTACTTCCTATAGATCTGTGTTAACAGAAATTTGCTATAACTTTTAGGGTCCGTTGGCTTTCTGTAGGAGAGTTATTTGCAGTGATAGCTAGAATAATGCATTTCTTTTGCTGAGAAAGGTAAAAATAGTTGTTACTTCCGAAGAAGTATCTCCTTCGTAGGAGAGACTACTTCTTTGCTTGTAGACAAATTTGTAAAGCTATCTATTTGGAAATTGTTGAGGCAGCTGAGAAGAATAGTGACTTACCAGTAGTACAGGCCACGAAGTACGTGTTTCTCGGAGGTGTACTCTGCGTATATCGGCTAGAATTGGCAGCTAGAGTGACCTCTGCGTTGGCTGGTGCTGTTTGGGCTCTGGACTACGTAGTGAAGATCTGACCTGTAACAAAAGTCACGTTTCTGATTTGTTTTGCTACATTGCCATATACTTATCCTAAGACTGGTAAATATAAATTTATTACTTACAGAATAGATCTAGAACACTTTTATTCAGTATTTTAGTTTTACTGATAGTTCAGTCCTCAGACAGTGAGGACTTTTTCTGCAGGAATTTGACACATATTTCGTTTAGGGAGGGTCGGTAGGGCAATTACGAAAGAAGCGGAAGCAGCTTATCCACACACAAAGGCAGAGAGCCACTTGTGTCGTTGAACAAACTGTGAGATGGTATATGTTACTCCGAGGAAGCGAAGTAAAGCTATGTCATCAGAATCATGAAGTCTTGGAATTACGTGTCCATCCCATGAAGATGTGAGCTGTTTACCATGATATAACTGTATTGGAGGTTATTTCAGTCACTTAGAGGGTTGGAGCTCTAAAACACCCACCTCCGCAGCTGCACGGTCAGAGCGGCAGATTGCCAGGCGATGAGGCCTGGGTTCTGTTCCCGACTGGTCGGGAAATTTTCTCCGCTCTGGAACTGGGTATTGTATTGTCCTTAAGTTAGTATTGTTATAACCGACATCCGCTATTGAACTGGCTCGATGGGCAACTCATAAAAGCCCATAAGATGAAAATTTTTTTTTATTCAACCCAAAAGTATAAGAATCTTTCGATACATAGCGCGTTTAACGTGACGATAACATTATTTTGGAGACGTACCAACAATTGTCGTTAGTGCGTCCTGTTGTTATAAAGAGAGGGTTTTAGTGCAGTTGCAATATACATCCAACTAATTAAAGTTGTGAGCAGGGTTTGCGCGAATGCTCGAGAGCGTACATTTTACTGAAAGCGTACGCAAGACTAATTCCTCCTACTTGATAGCAAAATTATTTCAGATGCTTACCAATAAAAAAGTGTGTATATGTAATGTTAGTTAAGCTTTTTGCTTTGATGAAATGTAGTTTGTGTAGTAGCTTGTTGTTATCGGTCTTGGATGTACTGACGAAACAGTTCATTACTAAGTCGGTGTAGCCCAGTTACAGGATGCACCTATTCTTTTTAGGTACTGAGATAGGAAATCAGAAGCGAATCATTTCTGAGGGAACCATCCCAGCATTCGCCTCAGGTGCTGAAGAGAAGCTTATGTGGGGATATCCGTAAAGGAGAATCAAAACGGGATGGACCTCATTCTTTCGCTGTCTCTGGATTTTAGAAGATTCCCTACTTGCGTTTCCCAGTGGTTCCCTCGCTCTGAGCTTTTCGTCGGGGACATTTACTGTACGGTCAGGACGAGAATTTGACAGGTGTGACGTGAGCTGGCGGAGTAGTGCGGCGGCACCGCTGCAGCGGCTGTGCAGGGCGTGCGGCGTGGCTGAGACGGCGCTGCGCTCCGCTCGGAATGCGGCTGCGGCCACCACGGCCAGGGTCTGGGTCGCCGACCTGCAGCGAGCGGCGTGTAGCGGGCTGACGCCGGCCGCCCGGCTCAAGGGGAAGGCTACGGCGCTGTGGCGGTAGCCGCCGGCACCAGCTGGCGAGTGCGCGGCTCGGGCCGGTCTCACTGGGTCGCCACCGTTATCACTTCGTATTGCAATCAGCGAATTTAATTGTCACTGGTAAGCTGTGTGGTCACATTCGATGTTGTGAGCAGGTGGGGCTTTGGTATTTCATTGTGAGCAGTGCTTCCATATTAGACTTTTAGCGGGCTCTAAAAAGTAAATAAATAAAAAGAAACTCCTGGTATTTGTTAATGTGCATGTGCGTTTCAGTTTTTCACTTTGTACGTAAGCTCTCCCTCCTCCTCGTCAATATCATCTCTCTTCTCTCCCCCCCTCCCCCCCCCGTTTCTCTCTCTCTCTCTCTCTCTCTCTCTCTCTCTCTCTCTCTCTCTCTCTCTCTCTCTTATATATATATATATGTGTGTGTGTGTGTGTGTGTGTGTGTGTGTGTGTGTGTGTGTGTGTGTGCGTAATTTTGAGTGCGTAAAGCACTAAATCCAGCAGGTGGTGTTTGCAAAATGTTACTATTACTTCCACATACGCACTACAGCGCCACAGAATAGAACGACGACGATGTATATCTCCAAATGCTGAGGAAATGCTTTATTCCAGTTGGCACGATTAATCTCAGCTGTCAGAATTCTCCTACACGTTTCGGTATTGTTATTGGTCTTGCGTAGATACTATTAGTGTCAAGGAACCAAGGGGGTGAGAACAAGGGACAACGATAATTCCGACATTCCGAACAGGAATCCACCAAACGGTTAAAATGCAGCTTCCAACAAAGCACTGGGTTCGTAACTGGCGCTATGTAAAACACGTAATCTCACACGACTCAGTGTCTCAGTAAAATAAAATACTATTGTTTGCGCCAGCTATAGGCCGTTAAATGTGAAATCGATTCTGTGATAACATTCGAAAAGTACGGTCATCGTAGCGTAAACAGTCTTCGAATGTAGACACACAAAGTACGCATAAATTTCACTAGGTATTTATCAGTGCCATGTTTTTGCCTACATTTCGTCCCCTGATGAATCTTGAGTTACCATATTTCCAGTTACATACAAAAGCGTCACAGTTAGTTATTAGACGTCGTTGTCACATTACAATTTGCACTTCACTGTCAAAAAATTTTAGCATTGCTGGGGTGATCGTAAAATTAAACTTCCTGTTGACGCGTGTCACTTCAAACGAAACATTGTAGCATTCGATTAAGCAATAACACTAAGTTATAAAAAAGTTCATGTCTTTTTAGTTTATTTATTTTCAATCATGTAAAACATCATCGAGTAATTTTATTATACAATAGTTGAACTAACTTTCGCCCAGTGGCACGTATCAGTTATGCTGAAATCTTATGTGAAAGTGATAGAATGTTATCACATAGGAACATGCGAGTGTCTCAATAATTTGTACACGTCCGTTACTTTACAAAGGCAATAATGTCGCTTGTGTTCGCATCTGACCCCAGCATCCAAACTTACATGTAATACGAGTGAGATGCTATCTCCCGACCAAAAATACCATGCGATCATTTAGTGTGGTAAAAAAACTATAGTGGCTCACGAGCTGTGAAGAAATTTAGACTTTAACCTAAGGATTAGTATTCTATTAAAAAGATGGACCGCTGTCACGCGGAAATTCCCAAACTCTTAAGTAATTCACATGCTTTCGGAATGTGGTTGGTGTTTGTGTCTTGACCCTGCATTGAAGTCTCCACAGATGCGTTGAAAAAGATCAGGGTAGTGCACGACTGTGTACGTATTTAGACTAACCTTTATCTGAAGAATAGTGATGTATTGAAAGAGGTGGACAATTATCACATTGAAATTTTCGACTGCCTAAATAATTCTTACGCTTTCAGAATACCATACGAGGCATTGGAAATGTGATTGGTGCTGGTGTCTGGGCCCTGCATCGAAGTCTCCAGTGGCTACTCACTGTGCGTGCGGTGCGGCAGGTCAGGTAGTGAGGCAGCGACTGCTCGGTGCGGCGTGCTGCGAGCGACTGAGCGGCTGGGCTGGCGCGCGGCTGACTCTCTACCGCTGCGGCCCGCCTCTCTCTAGGTCATAGCGTAGCTCACTGCGACTGCCCGCCGGTCGCATTCCTCTTACCGCCGGCGCAACCGTTCCTAATTGTCGGTGGCGAGAGGCAGTTTTTAGACCGCTGCTTACTGAATACACAATCAGCCGAACACGCACGCGTACGAACAGGTACCGGCTTTGTTCTCCGCTGCTCCGAAAGAGTGCCGAGGGGGCAAGAATCAGTTCGCCTGGCCCCGCTGTCTACGATACCTGTAGTTTCGTGTGCTGGCACCCGCCTCACTGCCCTCGTGTGCTGCAATCCCTGTCACGTTTTTGCCGCCGGGGAGTGCGAGTTGGGTGTTACTCAATCGCGTTATCGACACGGCGAGTACTGACAGCTTGTGTTGCGTTTGAGTGAAAGGGAACGCTTGGACGTTTTGCCACTGTCGTGTTCAGGATGCGAGCCTGCAGCTCTGTTTACGTGATGTGCACACAATGAGGGTGTAGGATGCTGAGGCGGCCGTGGGTGTCGGAACAATGAGTATAGGAGGAACGAAGGCAAACAAACCACAGTGACTTTCGTCCAAGGACAGAAAGTACTCTCATCTCCATCTGATGTTATTGTTTCACGTGCAGTATCATCTCTACACACCAATGTAAAAGCCAACATCTGCCTTAATGTCTGATAACTGTTATGCTTATGTTTGTTATTACCTTGACGAACATGAAACGATTTAAAGAAATGTTTTTTTCTTGTACTTCATTCTTTGATCTCTCTCTGGAAACAAACTAAGCTTGTAAATGACTTAATATGATTGTATTTAAAAGGAGCGGAAGAGTTTGCTAGTGAAAGACCAATTCAGTTAGCATTTTCGATAACAAAGATATCGACGCACAGTGACCACTAGGATTTGCCAAAGCTTGTAACTTTGCAGTTAGTGTACGTATCAGATTCTTTCAAGTCGATACAACTGTAAATTGGAATGTAAAGTGACAATGTTTCCTCTGGTCAAATAAGTGAGTGAACTCTTTGACGATGGGCGGTCAAGCAAGAATTCGGTCTCCACAGTTGAATGCAGGAATATATGCACTTCCGACAGCGTGGTGTAGCTTCTATTATGTTTTAATCTGGCGTTTAGAACGTTTGTCTGTCTAGATACAAATATGTGGACGAAACTCAGCATAGCTTCCACACTAAGTAGTTTGAAATCATAAACCAACGGTCAGAAATGAATACTGCACCTGAATCTGAATAAGCAATGTGTGTGAGGTATCTACGTCGATGAGGCACACACTTCCCTGTTATGAAACTTGAGTAGTCAACTTCGGTCGGAGTAATGAAACCCGTACGCCAAGCGTGTCTCAGATCACGAGCCACGATTCTCAATCAACTTGTGAGCTGAAATTGTGCAAGATCAGCTAAAAGTGCTTTACTTGCTGCCACTCCCTTAGAATGGTGCATGGTACTTGGTGTTCAGTGGTGGTGTGTTCGCGTAGTAGTTGGTGGCTGTGCTTTCGTTTTGTCCTTGACAGGGTGCGAACTTGAAGGTGCACCTTCCCAATTCGCACCAGAGCAGTGGATACCTTTATCGCCGGATTTGAAGGTTTTATGTCACGACCAGCGAGGTCACTACACATCACCCCTGTAGACTTTTCCCTTTTGAAATTACAGTAAAAACTGGAGAGGAATTGGTTAGCATAGTTCCAGCTGCCTGTGTCACTGTATAGCAGACAACGCTTATAGTTTATGGTGTGGCAAAATTTGATGCGACTTTGTAATGCATAAATGAATGTTTACAATTTCAGCCAAGGATGCCTAAAAATAGTAAAGTTTTATGAAACACTTTAAAAAAGTGCTTCGTTTAGTTAATACATAATTCATAAATGAAGACTTATTGTCACTTAGAACAGAAACCTTGACCTTAATTTGTTACTAAGAAGTACATTTTATCTCAATTTAAAAATATTGCTTACGCCCACTAATCAGGTATCTCAGATTAATCAGTTCATTATCATCAAGCGTTTGTGTATGTTTTAACCTGAGGATTTAGCCAATAATGTATTTTAAGCTGATCTGATCTGAGACCCGTATCTTCCATCAATCACTCTGTGTCAGCTAATCAGAACTCCGCCGGCCGGAGTGGCCAAGCGGTTAAAGGCGCTACAGTCTGGAACCGCGCGACTGCTACGGTCGCAGGTTCGAATCCTGCCTCGGGCATGGATGTGTGTGATGTCCTTAGGGTAGTTAGGTTTAAGTAGTTCTTATTTCTAGGGGACTAATGACCTTAGAAGTTAAGTCTCATAGTGCTCAGAGCCATTTGAACCATTTTTAATCAGAACTCCGACCACCACCAGCTAGGAGATCATACCCCAAAACCGAGTATCGGCATTCTCAAACATTCCATTTAATTTACGCACATCATACTGAACTGAGAGACTAAACTCTAATGATAATTCTGCATGTGGATTGTGACACAGACAGCAAAGTTATTAGCAACGAAAGCATTTTGAAATAAAAGGCAATGCAACATTCCACAGCTCTGATACGTAACATACCTCACCTAATCACCTACGTTTGGAGCTTTATCTATGAAGACACTTACCAAAAACACGGATATGAAAGTGCTGAGATAAAAAAGGAGAGGAAAACAAAAAAGTGCGCGACAGTTTAAGAGAGACCTTTCTCGAGACCTTAATATAAAGTGAGGAGGAGTTGAGTATTACGGAAAACGTATTATCCATAGCCTCTGCATACAGGTTTCACAATTCTTAAACTATATTTGCAGCGATAAGGTACTCGTATTCTTTACAAATGTGTGTAAAAAGTCCGATTATATTGACACTCATTTAATTAGCACTGCCAAGGAAGATCACCTGGTGGATATAAGAGCACAATGTTTCATACTTTGAGTGGGTGGTGGTGTGGCTAATAATACACAAGATGAGCGAAGAGCGTTCAGTTAAAAATTTACCATTATCTTTCATCACCTCGAATCAACAAATAATTTCATGTCAAGTACTTGATCAATTTGAAAGTTACAAATTTCGGCTTAAAATGACTTGAATTTTTTTTAATAGGCAGACATACATAATTATTGTGCACATGAAAGAGTAACATGTGCAGCGTGCAGGCTACTGGCTATCATCAGAAAATGAAGACTACTGTCCGTAGTATGTCACTCTGACAGTCTACAAGGCGAGAAATTATAGTGGATTTAAGGGAGGGAAAATTAGTGTGTTACTTGAGGTCTGAAGTAGGACGAAACAGGGTGGAAATGCCACTTTGGTAGGTCTCTTCGGCTCGCATCGTATGCTTTTCGACCAACGGATGCCAGACGAATTTCCCTCCAAGGTCAAGTCGTTTGATTTCCATGCCTTTCGCATACGCTGTAGAGCATTCGTTCTCAACGATTCTTGTCGATCGTTCTCAAACGTCTGAAGTACGGCTTTAGCCTTCGAAGACTGAAGGTCACACACGTAGCAGAGATACCTCTGGCTTCCAAGAATATTCCTATGTATCATACTGTTTATCGTGCAACTTACGACTGGGATCTCTCGTTGTGAATACACTCGTAGCAAGACGCGTAATAAAAGTCCAGAAACGTTAAACGTCAAACATTTTGAAGCTATTACTGTAGCATATTTACAGTCTTATAAACGTCCTAGATTTTAATACCAATTTGTTGCTGTTCCCGAAGGACACGTAGAGGCAGTTACTGAAAATCACTGCGAAAATGTGAGCCTGCCTACGAAAATGTTACGTTTTTAAATCCATCAAAGCAGCAGAAAATAAGAAAATCAGTTGTCATCAGTGCATTAAAGAGCGTGCATTACAATTTGCTACTCAATGAACATTTGATACAGATTCTTCTACGCTGTGCCATTTATCCTTCCTCTGACTTTCATCTTTCTTCCCGGAAACCATGCTGCTCCTGTATCCTCTCACTTAACAAGCCAGATTTTCTTATTTCATAATTAGCATCCTCTGAGAGAGACGTTAATACGCAGTCAGTATATTGAATTGCCTTTGGAAATACACATTTTCATTGTTAGATTATAACTCAATATCAGGCATAAAGACCATTTAGTTTGACATAAAAGTTAGACTTGATTCCAATCGCTAGTTTACCTTAAAGAATACTTAAGTAACTTCATATATCATCAGATATTAATAGGACAGTCGCCTGAGTGCACCTCTTAACTGGAGGAATGGTTACAAGCCACAGATTTTCGTCAAAGGAGGCAACGCGAGTGGTTATTTTAGATAATTTATGGCATATGGAATAGAGAAAATAGCCGTGATACCGAACTTGGACCACCGTATAAAGTTTGAGTCTGGGTACACATTTAAGTACGTAGATCACTGAGAATAGAACAATGACTGTTCATGAGTTATGCACTATTTCCCAGTTTCATAGCCGGCCGCGGTGGTCTAGCGGTTCTAGGCGCTCAGTCCGGAGCCGCGCGACTGCTACGGTCGCAGGTTCGAATCCTGCCTCGGGCATGGATGTGTGTGATGTCCTTAGGTTAGTTAGGTTTAAGTAGTTCTAAGTTTAGGGGACTGATGACCATAGATGTTAAGTCCCATAGTGCTCAGAGCCAGTTTCATACCTTTTAGAGTATGTTGAGTGATATTTTATTTTCTATCGTTTTCTATATTTGGTCTTACTTTCACCCAATTTCAGTTGAATACTGAACATGGTTTCTTCAATATACAATGGAAAATTAACTGGCAGGCTCATTCAGATTATTCAAAAGAATTCTGAGATAGAATGAAGCACTCTCTTATTTATAGTCATCCATATTACATTTACTAATGAATACTAGTACAGGTGCAACATTACAGAAATAAGTGAGGTGAGATATTCTGTAGACTGCGTTAAACCGTAAAACTACAAATTTTGCAGCTACTGTGCCATAAACAACGCAGAAAAGTCATAGATCTGAAGGAACGAAGAGAGGTGCAAAGAACATTTCATAAAACCCACAGTTTTGCCTTGGTCTTAAACGCCTGCTAAGAACTTAAACCATATTCTAGCGAAACTCCAGAAGAAGACAGCGACAGACATAAAAAGGGGCTACAGTGAAAGTCAGAAGGAGGCGGCAATTCTCGTCTTTACCTCGTATTACCTCGTTCAACTTCTGGACAGACTCAGATCTTGTTTACATTATGTTAAATTTGGATTTTAACCACGTTCTGATCAGGCACAGCTTCTATCATCTGTGTTAATTGAACCCCTCTCCCCGTAATTGTATGTGAGAGATCATGTGTGTGTGTGTGTGTGTGTGTGTGTGTGTGTGTGTGTGTGTGTGTGTGTGTGTGTGAGGGAGGGAGGGAGGGAGGGAGGGAGGGAGGGAGGGAGAGAGAGAGAGAGAGAGAGAGAGAGAGAGAGAGACAGAGAGGATGACATGCAAAGGATATGATATGCACTGTCTGTTGGTTCTTTCATACAAAGAAAAAAATTGGTGACAAATTAGAGATACAAATATCTGAAGTTCAGTGCGCAGTCATTGCTGAGAGACTGCTGAAATTGTGAAATCCATTGAGAAACCTCAATTACCTTCAAAAAGAAAAGTTGATGGATGCTTAGGAGAACAAAAGTGTGAATTCGAGAGGACCAGCGTGCAATTCCTCCTCTACCCACCAATATTTGGTTATCCCATGATTTCTCTAAATCATTTCAAGTGAATACCGTGACGGGTCCTTTTAATGAAACAGAGTTGATTTTCTTCCCCATTGTTGCCGAATTTGAGTTTTCGCATCGACTTTAATGACCTTTTTATACTGGGTGGTTATAATTAAGATGCAGCTACTCACAGAGGTCCATTGCCGGCTGTAATAAACGCGCAGAACCGATTTACGCCGGAAAAAAATTAGTTCCAATTTTGGTCGCCAGATGCAAACCTCGCACTGTGAAAGCAAGAAAGACGCGAAGAAATGTCGCCATGCGAAATGGTTCAGGAAAGGGATGTGGGCAGAAAAGATCAGACAAGTGAGAAACGCATAATAGTGGTTTTATTATTAACCTCCGCTTTCACGATTTGTTCGATACGAGCACTGGAGACATCAAAGAAATGTTGTAGAGGACCAGATTGGCACCTGGTGGTCAAAATTGGAACTAATTTCTTTTCCAACGTCAATCGGTTCCGCATTAACGTATTAGCATATCTACCAAGTTTTGCTGCCCTACGATAATTAAAGGCCGCACTGGAGACGCGTGAGTAGGTGCAATTTAATTATAGCCACTCGGCAGTTGTGGTGCTAAACCTTAACCATCCACTCTATCAATAAGTGTGCGATTCACTTTAGTTCCAAGTGGCGGGGGAGGATTTTATTTCTTTTCACCTCTGAGAAATTCAGTAGCTTGCCGTGCGACCTAAGAAGGCAAAGTAACTTGCGTTGTTGCTGTCAGCAGCACGAAAGCACAGCACGGCCTCGACCGTACTGCTCAGCTCGGCGTCCGAGCGCACACTGCAGGCTGGCGAGAGCTAAGACCGCTGTATGCCGCCGTAACAGCGCAGTAGTCGCGGGAGGGCGCCACCGACCGCCGGCGCTCCGTTTTCACTACGACAGACGTTTCAGCCCTCAAAGAGCAACGGTGGACGCGCGTGGTTTACGACTGTCACAGTCTTACGAAGGATAAGAGGTCCTAGCTCAACAGTTTCGCAAAGATAACCGCTGAAATATAATTCACATGCTCTACATGTGCTTATTTTTCGTCTTCGGTAAGCCTTAAGCCCAGGTCGATGGTAGCGCCCGTCACGACGGTGTTCTGCTACTGCTCAGTCATTAACAACACGCTAGTTTCACTTGTCCAATGAGATGTGAGAAAACAGACAATGTGGCGGGTTGGTGCATAAATTCGTAGCGTTTTTCCTTAAGTTTAAGAAACACAACAGATACATATCAAGAGACTTTAGTCATCAGTAATCTCCTTCACGATTTATAAGAGTCTTCCAACGCTCGGGTAACTTTTCGATTGCACCACTATAGAAATCATTTGATTTTGAGCAAATGAACTGGTCGAGCCATGTTCGGGGCGCATTTTCATCCGGAAAGGAAGTTCTTTGTAGGTTGTTCGGTAGGGAGCGGGAAAGGTGCAAATCTGAGGTGAAAAAGGTGGGAGCGGAATGAAGTGTTCCTGATCGTTGTTCTTTAATTCTGTCTGCAGGACGTCTCAGTTGTTGACAATAAACGTCAGCAGCGGTGTTTACTCCTCGGGGTAGGAAGTCGTAGTAAACCAAACTGTCGCTGTTCCATCAGACTCTTAACATTATCTTTGTGGATGAGCACGGGTCTTTGAACGAGAAATTGCTGCTTTGTTTGGTCTCAGCCATCCGTTTCGTTTCCTTATGTTAGCGTAAAGACTCCATTTCTCGTCACCAGTGACGATACAGGATAGGAAGTGTTGGCGTTATTACGAGCCAATTGATGAGGAGTAAGCATAGATGCACATATGGCCATGCGCTGATTTTTGGGATTTTGGCATACAGCATGCGGTATCCGTACACCAGATTTTTTGAAGCTTTCTCACTGCATGCAAATGTCACACGATGGTCTAATGATCACAGTTCGTTACATTCTCCAGTTCTCGGGCAATCTGACGTGGATCACAGTGGAGTGTCACTAATGTCAAAAAGGTCCTTCTTACAATGAGAAAACCGTTTTATTTTATTTTATTTATTTATTTATTTTTTTCTGTGCTCTGTCCAACGGCAGTATCCTCATAGACTGCACAAATGTTTCTGGCTGCACCTGCTGCTGTCATCCCTCTACTGAGCTCAAACAGAAGAATACGATGGAAATGTTGCGATTTCACCACTTGGCACTCCATTTTCTAGGGTCCACAGCACCACTCACTATCTTCGAATGACAAAATGACAATGATAAATCAACCCATAGCAACCGGAATACGAATATACAAAACGCTAGGAAGTGGCGCACCAACCTAATACTTCTAGTGCCGACTCGACTGAAAGTTGCGGTGACAGGCCGATCTGTACCACAGCCCAAGGTCTAGGTTACAGTGGACGGTGATGATTTGATAGTGAGTTGGAGAAGGCAACTAGTGCGTCAAATAAAAAGAAGCATTTTCTTGGAACGAAATTTATGTGAGAGAATGATCTGTGGCTTAGCACGAGGTCTAGGTTAGGAAGGAAGGTGATAATTTAGTTTTGCTAGTTGGCGAGTTTAACTAATATGATATTACCACAAGAATTTCAGGTACACTTGTTTAAGAGTTCATATAAGTATTCATACGAGAGTCAGTCACCACAAATTATGCGCGTCTCACATCGCTTACAGGCTCCACTTACTTCGTCTACTATGACGAATATTTTGTTAATTCTTGAGAACATGATCGCTGTTTCTTTCCGTATACATAGCGGATTCCGTGCCTGTATTGACGTGAGATCGAGACAATGTTCCTTTTGTTAACGTCGAGCGCTGGTAAGACTGCTGCGCGAAATATAGAAGTACGGCACTGGTCCTGATCCAAACTTCTATCCCATGCAAACCGTTACAATGCGTGCTCGATGAGCTACAATAAAACAAAAAGAGCTAGCAATAGGTATAAATTCAATCATTTGGGTGTGAAGGCAGTAATTTGAACAACACAGTCTTCTGAAAAGAAGGATATCAAGATCTAAGGAAGTGAGCAAAAAGGAAAATTGGTGCTTAGCATCCAGACGATGTCGAGGTCATCAGGAGCGGAGCATCAGCTCGGAAAAGGAAAGGATTAGGGCTGAGAGGTGTCCATCCTTATTAGTTAAACCACACTGACATTCATCACGGAAAACCCAAATCTTGGGGACCAGAGGAGAAAATTTGACCTCACCTCAAGTGAATGCTGTTTGAAGTTTGTATACATTGTATGACAGATGGGTAGAGTAACAATGAAGATAGTGAGAATGATTTCACTTTTTGTGCAAGAATGTTTACACGTTTGTTATAGAAATGGAAAACTATTACCGTGAGAATAGATATCAGCTAGTGACAGCAACGAGCATAATGGCATACCAGAAACATGCGTAGAAGTATATACTCTCTCTCTCTCTCTCTCTCTCTCTTTCTCTCTCTCTCTCTCTCTCTCTCTCTCTCTCTCACACACACACACACACACACACACACACACACACACACACACATACGTAAAGTTCAAATGTTTCAAATGGCTCTGAGTACTACGCGAATTAACGTCTTAGGTCATCAGTCCCCTAGAACTTAGAACTACTTAAACCTAACTAACCTAAGGATATTACACACATCCATGCCCTAGGCAGGATTCGAACCTGCGATCGCAGCGCTCGCGCGGTTCCGGACTGAAGCACCTAGAACCACTGGGCCACACCAGCCGGCATACATAAAGCAAGTAGTAATAAATAAGAGAAGAATATTTAAGATAAAGGTGAACTTGTCAACCCAAATGTCGGTTTGAACACAGCAGTACTCCACAGACATAACCCTCCTGCAGAAATTACGACTTTTTATCCTCAGACCTTTGAAATGGTTGACCCAGTGAGTTATTGATGAGCGACTTGTGTTTTAGGGAGCTAAGGATAACAGTAAAGATGAAATAACGAACAATTGAAAGATAAAAATACCAGTATGGACATACGATTGAAATTCGGGACTTGATTTTGCAGCAGAGACCTTTCCTTTTTACCACCGAACACCCTTCGGCCCAAGGAAGATTTACGGGGAGGTAAAAGTACCTGTCAGCAAAACCACAACTGTTTTCGTGACATTACATCCATCCTTCAAATTTCCACCTTGGGATGTTTTCTTTAAACGCAAAGATATTATAATAGTCGACAATGTATCCCTCACCATCTCCATATTGAAACTATATTTCGAAGTGCAGCGGCACAGCTACCTCTATCTACTTGCCTCATCTGAAAGCTTTGGTCATAGCTTCTATCTAGACATAGACTTTAATTCACCCTAAGATTTGTTGACTTTATTTTTATTTCCGAATACTTATTCGGATTTGCATCTAACTACTTTGAGGATAGGAAGCACTTTCTTATCTAACGCTGTTGAATTTCTTGAAATATCGAATCATATGTATTACAATATCACTAACTTTTGTACAACCGTATCCAACACAATTAGCACCAGACTTTATGTGTTTTCGATACTATGATCAGGAAGAAGAAAAGGGGCACATTAAATTTTCCGAGGACCAGAATTAACTACGCAGTGTATCGACGAGATTCAAGGACCCAGTAGAAACTTCTCTCGTTCCCGATTGCGCCTGAAACGCTTCGTAATTCGCTGCCCCATTTGGTAGTTGTGTAATGTGCTCACTGCTAAAGGTCTCATGTTTACAATGCGTTTGTCATTCAGCAGCGAGAAACCTTAAGCTGGAAACCTTTCTCAGATCATAAATACAAGCGTCAGTTTAGATTTATCGGTTCTCCGGTTTCAGACCTTTGAAGGGATTCCCTGAACAGAACCAGGGCGCATTTATGTATTTGGTGTAGCGTCCTTTGATTTAACGCTGTGTGGAAAACCACGCCTTTTCATAATATAGCCAACATTTGCGCCATCACAAGACATACAAACATGATAATGCTGTGATAAACACGCATTATCTGTAATGTGTTTATCAAAATTTTATCACGTTTTTAAATCCTGTGACGGTGTCAATCTAGGTTACAAATTTTATTTGTTTTGTTTACTAAGTTTAAGGAGAGATACGAATCTGATGAGAATCTAATTCATGGAACCCAGTCGTTAAATAGGCCAACAGTAAAAATCCGCGATCAAAGATTATTTTGGATTCCAGATTCTCAAACGTTAATTCTCCTGAACTGCATGAATACAAGAAAATTCGATATCTTTCCGAACTAAACGTGGTTAAGTGTCTTAACTACTCGTCTTGCAGTTCACAAGTTCAACGTACGGCACTGGTTGACCACTAGAAACGAAAGTGGATACAGTTGTATTGTTTTGAGGTAATACTTCTTGCAGGCTCTATGAATGATGACGTAGTTAAATTCAGGAATCCAGACATCAGCTACACGTACGGTGTATTGTTCGTACAAGTATGCTGAAATATTGTCTGTTCATTACTTGATCATCGTCTGGCATATATATATATATTTATGTTGTACCCTAGAATTCTGTGTCACTACACATTAACATTAGATTTGCCCTATTTTTCCGAGTACAGGTACCTTTCGAGAGACGTTTCGCTTCAACGTATCTATTCAACGACAGTTATTTCTTTTCTTATTTGAAGAACGCCGGATATTACTGTAACTAACTTGGTCAACATTTTCAATTTGTTTTTGAAAGAAGTGGAACTATTGCCATAGCACATAGTTAGTAACTGAAGAGTCAAAGTTAACACACATGTCACAAAGAGTTATGAACGGTCTAGTTGTTATAACACTAACACAAGTAATGTTATAAATGAAAATTCATAGATAATTTGGAGTAAGGATTACCAATGTTAGAGGCCATAAGTTTCAATCAAGTACATGTTTGGTAACTGGTGAACTTCATCCCCACGTAAAGCGTTCACGATAATTAACCAGTACCTCTGTGCGTGTCATACTTAAAGAGTTCCATTCGTCTGAAATATTTTATGCTCTAGAATCATGGTCATAAACCCAATAGTGAAATCCGTGGACTAGCGTGGTGTAACTTTTTACTTGCTGGTGGCAGTGTATTAGAAGATGACGCCTGGGAAATAAATCAAACTCTTGTTCGGGACCTTAATTCGGAATATCAATAAAAAAAGGAGCAGTGGAAAGTCATAGAGAATTATGTCCTCATACTGGCACACTAATCGTGTCGGCATGTGGCTGTTAATAAGGAGGCTCTATAACAGTTTCATCACAAACATTTGCGCTTTTACATCATCTAAGAAATAATGCGGTACATGTCCGTGACCAAAAAACTATAAACAATTTGCAGAAACGTAACAGTAACATTCTCTCTTAATGCAGCAAAATAAAAACTGTTACGATTTTCATGGCAACAGTGCACTGAGGTGAAAAAAGTCATCGGATACTCCTAATATTGTGTCGAACCTCCTTCCATCTAACGAAGCGCAGCAACTCGACGTGGCATGGACACAATGAGTCGTTAGAAGTCCCATGCAGAAATAGTGTGCCGTGCTGTTCTACAGCAGTCCATAACTGCGAAAGTGTTGCCGGTGCATGATATTGTGCACCAACTGATATCTCAAGTATGTCCTGTAAGTATTCGATGGGATTCATGTCGGGTGATCTGGGTCTATCAATCATTTACTGGAAATGTACAGAATGTTCTTCAAACCAGTCATGAACAATTGCCCGGTGACGTGCCTCATCATTGCTTGGAATCATTAAGTGCATGAACGGCTTCAAATGGTCTCCAAATAGCCAAACATAACCATTTCCAATCATTTATCCGTTCGGTTGGGCCAGAGGACCGAGTCCACCCTACGTAAACACAGCCCACACCATTATGGAGCCCCCACCAGCTTGCACAGTGGAATAGTGGCTTGTTGACAACTTGGGTCCATGGCTTCGTGGAGTCTGTGACACACTTGAACCCTACCATTAGCTCTTAACAACTGAAATAGGGACTCATCTGACCTGGCCAAAGTTTTCCAGTCGTGTAGGGTCCAGGAGACGAGCTGCAGGTGATATCGTGATGTTAGCAGAGGCACTATCGTCACTCGTCTGCTGCCGTAGCCCGTTAACGCCAAATTTCGCCGCACTGTCCTAACGGATACGTTCGCCGTACGTCCCACATTGATTTCTGCGTCTATTTCAAGCAGTGCTGCCTGTCTGTTAGCACTGACGACTCTACACAGAAGTCACTGCTTTCGCTCATTGCATGAAGGCCATTAACCACTGCGTTGTCCGTGGTGAGAGGTAATGCCTCAAATTTAGTGTTTTCGGCACTGTCTTGACACTGTGGATCTTGAAATATTGAATTTTCTAACGACTGACGAAATGGAATGTCCCATGTGTCCAACTCCAACAACTATTCCGTGTTCAAAGTCTGATAATTCCCGCCAGAAAGTCATAATCACGTCTGATATGCCCATGAACGACCGTAGTACAAATGATTCACTGTGTCATCAAAAGTATCCGGACACCCCCAAAAACATACGTTTTTTGCATATTAGGTCCACTGTGCTGCCAGCTAATGCCAGGTCTCCATATCAGTGACCTCACTAGTTATTAGACATCGTGAGAGATCAGAATGAGGCGGTCTGCAGAACTCATGGACTTAGAACGTGGTTGGGTGATTGGGTGTCACTTATGTCATACGTCTGGGAGAGAGATTTCCACACCCCTAAACATCCCTGGACCACTGTTTCAGATGTGACAGTGAAGTGGAAAAGTGAAGGGACACGTACAGCACAAAAGCGCATAGGCCGACCTCGTCTGTTGACAGAAAGAGACCGCCGACAGTTGAAGAGGGTCGTAATGTGTAATAGGCAGACATCAATCCGGATCATCACACAGGAATTCCAAACTGCATCAGTATCCACTGCAAGTACTATGACAGTTAGGCGGGAAATGAGGGAACTAGAATTTCATGATCGAGTAGCTGCTCATAAACCACACAATACGCCGGTAAAAGCCACAGGACGCCTAGCTTGTTGTAAGGAGCATAAACATTGGACGATTGAACAGTGGAAAAAAGTTGTGTGGAGTGACGAATCACGGTACATAATGTGGCGATCCGATGGCAGGGTGTGGGTATGGCGAAAAGCACGTTCTTGCTTCCCACTGTTGTAGAGCAATTCGGAGATGGAGTTTGCATCTTTCAACACGATCGAACACCTGTTCATAATGCACGTCCTGTGGCGAAGTGGTTACACGACAATAACATCCCTGTAATGGACTGGTCTGAATCCTATAGAACAACTCTGGGATGTTTTGGAACGCCGACTTGGTGACAGGCCTCACCGACCGACGTCGATACCTCTCATTAGTGCAGCACTCCGTGAAGAATAGGCTGCCATTCCCCAAGAAACCTTCCAGCACCTGACTGAGCGTATGCCTGCAAGAGTGGAAGCTGTCATGATGGTTAAGGGTGTGCCAACACCATACTGAATTCCAGCATTACCGATGGAGGGTGCCACGAATTTGTAAGTCGTTTTAAGCCAGGTGTCCGGATACTTTTGATTACATAGTGTGACTCCACGAATGCGCTGTCGTTTTATAGCTTGTGTACGCTGTACTACGCCAGCTGTATACCTGCATATCGCTATACCATGACATTTATCACCTCAAAGTATATGTCTAAAGGTTTCGAGAAGTTTTGTACATTCAGTCATGTAATGATGTGTGGAGGTCTCTGTACGTTTGGAATACATGAATCACCCACTACTGTTATGTAAGACAATTACAACTCATGAAGTGTGAAACTGAAAAATTTGTGTAGCTGCTATTAGTAACGACTATTACCGAATTCATATCGTAAGAGGGAAACCGAGAATTTTGCGTGCGCAGTTACGATTGTTCAGTAGTATTTGACGTTTTCTGGTATTTGAATATGACCTTGGTAGAAATTTTTATTGCCGCTACCCTACAGCAGTTACAGGCATTGTGTCGACCCGATCAAAGATAAATTAAACAAGACTTGTAGCTTTGGTTTCTTTGGACAGCGAGCACCAGCGGAGCACGTGTAGCTGCCGACCGGTCGCGTGCTCGCGCCGTGACATTTGCCGGCGCACTGCAGGAAACGGTAACCCTGCGGGCGCGCGCGCGCGGGCGCACGTGACGACAGCGCCGGCAAACGCGGCCAGCTATTGGCGGCTCAAGGCCAGCGACGGCCCGCGTCCGCTAATGGCTGGCCGCGTTGCAGCGCGGGGTGGGGCGGCGCGGTGGCGCGTGGTTGTGACCCCTCGGCTCCGCTCGCCGATGCCCTTATTGCGATACAGGCGGGCACCGCACAAAACGGAGCTGCAACCTTTTCGGAACGCAGTGGCGCGCTCAACCAATCCCGGACCGGACCGGCCCGGCCGGCGTTGTTGAGAAACGCGGCCGGGACAGAACGCTGCCGGCGGGGTGGATCTAGGACCGAGCGACCTGCGCGTTCCTCTCTCGTTGCGCAACACACTCGGATGTTAATTCCGGCCTGTCCTCCATATCCCGTACCCATGCATTAACCTCACCTCCTTGAAACTCTGTCTTCATCTGCCAAACGCAGCGATTGGTTCTTCTCAAATAGAGATACCCCAAATAAAGCTATTTTTGTGACTGAGGGTACATGCTGAGCCCTTATGCATCTGCCTCTACACTGACGGAAAAAAAACACAACAGTATAAAATAATTAATGTAGAGCAATGAAATTTCGAGAATACGCTTTTCTAGATAGTATAATTAAGTTAGCAACATTGCAGAATTACAGGTTAATATAAACGCGAGATACGGAATTGTAGCCGCGCAGGGTAGCCGCGCGTTCTGAGGCGTCTTGTCACGGTCCGCGCGCCTTCCCCCGTCGGAGGTTCGAGTCATCCTTCGGGCATGCGTTCATGCGTGCGTTGTCCTTAGTGTAAGTTAGTTTTAGATTAAGTAGTGGTTAATTTGTACAAATATTAAGTAGTGTGTAAGCCTAGGGACCGATGACCTCAGCAATTTGGTCACATAAGACCCTACCACAAATTTCCATTTTCCTAAGTAACTGCAAATGTCAAATGCTAGTACAGTAATAATAATGGGTGTATTGAATGCAAGCATGCAGACGTGCATGCATTATGTTGAAGAGCAGCCGGATGTTAGTTTGTGGGACTGAGTTCCATGCCTGTTGCACTTGGTCGGTCAGTACAGATCCGCTTACTACTGTTTGTGGATGGCGCTGGAGTATTTATCCGATGATGCCCATATGTGATCGACTGCAGACGGATCTGGCGATGGAGCAGGCCAGGGCAACATGTCGACACTTGTAGAGCATGGTAGGTTACAACAGCGGTGTGAGGGCGTCTGTTATCCTGTTGGAAAAGAGCCCCAGAATGCTGTTCATGAATGGCAGCCCAATAGGTCGAACAGTCACACTGACTTAGGGTTTTGTAGTCAGGGTGCGTGGGATAATCACAATAGTTCTCCTCCTGTCATGCTAATTCGCATACCATACCATAACTCCAGGTACGTGTTCAGTGTGTCTAGCATACTGAGAGGTTGGTTGCAGGCACTCGATTGGCCGCCTTCGAAGCAAGACACGGGCATCACTGGCACCGAGGCAGAACCAGCTTTCATCAGAAAACGCAACAGACATCCACTGTGCCCTCCGCTTGACACAATTGAAGTCGAAAATGGCGATGGTTTGGCGTCAGTGGACTGAACACTACAGGGCATGGTAGGGTTCCTGCACTCTTATCTTAGGATCCACTTAGCAACTAATAAACACACGAAACCTTCCGTTGCCAAATTTACCTTTATTGTAATTTTCATCAACGTGGATGCCATAAAAACATCAAACATGGAGGCAAAATGTACGCATATAAAAGCTACTTAAGAAAGGAATAAAATCACTTAAATTTGTTTCCACAAGAGGAAAATACAACATCCCAATTCGGACCTCGATAACACTTTCATTTTACTGACATTAAATACAACAAGATAAATAATCACACATGTGACGAGAACAAATGACTAACACTATCAATCTTTACAGATGACAATACGACTATATCCACGAAGGTACGCGCCCTGGCCAGGGAGATACTTAACTTCAACATACAAGGTGATTACAGTAAGCCCTAATTCCACTCGACAAATGTAGTAACGATATAAGCGAGACAAATGTACTGAAGGAGGATAGCCGGATGTGCTGCAGTAAAAAAGGGCCACTATCAACCCCGTCAGGAAATGGTTCAAATTGTTCAAATGGCTCTGAGCACTATGGGACTTAACATCTGTGGTCATCAGTCCCCTAGAACTTAGAACTACTTAAACCTAACTAACCTAAGGACAGCACACAACACCCAGTCATCACGAGGCAGAGCAAATCCCTGACGCCGCCGGGAATCGAACCCGAGAACCCGGGCGTGGGAAGCGAGAACGCTACCGCACAACCACGAGCTGCGGACACCCCGTCAGGACGCGACCCCCGTGAACACATCAGTTTCAGCTACCTGCAACATACACAGAGTCATTTGTAGCTTCTTAAAAACAATTAACATGAAAAGGCACAACGCGTAACACACTAATAAAATATAATCGACTACTTCACAGAACTAGCTCCTCTTTAGACAAAGCAAACAGCAGAATATTGATAACACGTGAAATAGTTCTAACCTATAACAAACTAAGGTACCACGTAATAGAATATCGTCGTGAGGTTATAGAATACTCAATTCGACTTGCCTCTTTATAGGTCTTACAACTCAACTTAACAGTGTCAGCTTAAGCAAACTCGCGAATACAAAACTCGAAATATGACGGGAATAGTGATTGAAGCCACTGACAATGCTAGGCTGCCACACTGAGGAGACAATAGTAATTTACAGCGGCACACAACCGACCTTACATCTCCAATTTAATATAATCAGAATAAACAATTTTGTGTATAATAGTTACTTACAGTACCATGACAACTTTCGAATAACACTTATTACCCAAGGTAGGTGCTGGTATGGAAAGGCATCTTTAGTAATACAGAGTTCGAGTGTATTCACTTATTGGAAGGGTTTCATCTTTACATCCCTTTCCACATAGCTCTCTGTTTACACACTTCTATACCTTCTGCAACTAAAGAAGGGCATATAGAAGCACATTACACAGATTTAAGCAGAATAAAACAGTACCTTAGTATGGCGCAAATGGCTTCATTTGCTTTAGACGTGGGATATCTTCACCATTCAGTAATTCCGAAATATGTTCAACAACGCCTGAGAGCAAGACGTCGCCGTGGTATCAGCTATTTACTTCACATAATTTCCTGCACAGACTCAAGGCAGACGAAGCGTTTTCACACGCAACAGCGGCGAGCATCATACATTTCCTCCGTCAAGCCATAGACACATCTCAGTTTCAATGGCCAGTAACAAGAACCTATACATGCCATCGCGGCAGAAAAGCCCCAAAACACAACAGTGCACCACCGCGATACCAAACCCGAGGTCCCATCAAGTCACTGCCGGTATCTCTCGCTGACCCTGCCCATAGCGTACAGGCGTCCTACAACAGGCCTCACGGTAAACGTCAACAAGCCACCTCCGATCCTCGAATCTCCACTCCGCTGTCTCTTTTCTCTCCCCGTTAACCACCCGACCACCGGCCTGATTCGCGGAAGGTAAAGATGGTGACCCTATAATCGATGGCAGCGATGCCATTGTAAGTGCGAGAACACTGGCGCCAAACGCGCCACAGCTCAGGGCATCTGGCTCAGAGCTATCCTTGAAATAACCGATTTTTAACAGATCTTAGTGTCACAGTGGTGCCAACTACTGTTCAAATTGGCGTGGCAGACGCAGTATGGTGCACGAGAGCCCTACGCCGAAAACGAAGGTCTTAGCGCTCGGTAGTGCGATTTGGCCGTCTAGAGTCCGGTCTTCTTGCGACCGTACGTAGTCGTTACCACCGCTGCCAGTAGTTATGTACAGTGACTACGTTCCTGCCAAGTCTTTCTGCAGTTTGGCTGAAAGAACGTCCAGCTTCTCGTAGCTCTATTACCCGACCTCGTTGAAACTCAGTGAGGTATTGATAATCGTGTCTTTGTCGCCTTAATGGCATTTTTGACTAACATCAGATCACCGCGTCCAGCCTCAAAGATAACTAACGCTCACGACCTTTACAGAGTGTGTTTAAAGGAAACTTGATTTTTATCCTCGTATTGGAACTACTAGCGCCATTCTTACGCAACTTGCACGAAATCTGAACAGACATCATCATTCACATGTAGAAACACGCGTGTCAACTTTCGTTTATGTCACAGAATTCCTTCTTGGTATTGCGATTTTTTCCATCAGTGTATATCTACATATACTTACACGCCCATTAAGCCACCGTACGTTGTGAGACTGAGGGTACCACGTTCTACCACTAGTTACTTCCTCTTCTGTTCCACTCACAAAGAGAGCGAGGGAAATACGTGTCTAAAACCCTCTGCACGAGCCGTAATTCCTCGCATCTTTTCTTCGTGGTCCTTGCCCGAAATGTACGTTGGCGGCAGTGGGATCATTCAGCAGTCGGTCTCAAATGACAGTTCTCTTAGATTCTTCAATAGTGCCTCGCCAAGACGGCGTCGCCTTCCTTCCAGGGATTCCCATTTCAGTTTTTGAGTTCACTAAGCATCTCAGTAATACTTTGTGATCAAACCTACTGGCAACAAATCTATCAGCATGCCTCTGAACTGCTTAGATGTCTTGTTTTAATCCCATTTGGTGGGGATCCCAAACGCTCCAACAGACCTCAAAATGGGTTGCATTAGCGTTCTAAACGCCATCTCCCGAAATTTTCCAAAAAAAAACTGTGACGATTCTAGTACTGCTTTTCTCTCTTTGCTATTATGAAGTACTAAAGAACGCATTACTCTCCATTACAGTTCTTCCAACAAACGTATTCCATTGGCCTTACCCACTGAAACTTCCCCTTTGAACGAAAAGAATGACTGTGCTGGTAAAACTTCCACGTTATTTACTTTTCAAACTCCAGAGCGAAACTGAACGTACTGAGACAATTTTCTCTTTGCTTATTCTGATCATCACTTAACTGACACACAATATTTTAGCACAACGCAATCTGAGCTTCAATAATCCCTTCATGAATCACTTACCTCACAAAAATCTTCGTTACTCGAACTACTGCAATACAGCGAGCGTCAATACTGCAAGCTAAATAAAAGATTCTGACTACTAAATCCACTAACTACTGATACGCATATACACTCCTGGAAATGGAAAAAAGAACACATTGACACCGGTGTGTCAGACCCACCATACTTGCTCCGGACACTGCGAGAGGGCTGTAAAAGCAATGATCACACGCACGGCACAGCGGACACACCAGGAACCGCGGTGTTGGCCGTCGAATGGCGCTAGCTGCGCAGCATTTGTGCACCGCCGCCGTCAGTGTCAGCCAGTTTGCCGTGGCATACGGAGCTCCATCGCAGTCTTTAACACTGGTAGCATGCCGCGACAGCGTGGACGTGAACCGTATGTGCAGTTGACGGACTTTGAGCGAGGGCGTATAGTGGGCATGCGGGAGGCCGGGTGGACGTACCGCCGAATTGCTCAACACGTGGGGCGTGAGGTCTCCACAGTACATCGATGTTGTCGCCAGTGGTCGGCGGAAGGTGCACGTGCCCGTCGACCTGGGACCGGACCGCAGCGACGCACGGATGCACGCCAAGACCGTAGGATCCTACGCAGTGCCGTATGGGACCGCACCGCCACTTCCCAGCAAATTAGGGACACTGTTGCTCCTGGGATATCGGCGAGGACCATTCGCAACCGTCTCCATGAAGCTGGGCTACGGTCCCGCACACCGTTAGGCCGTCTTCCGCTCACGCCCCAACATCGTGCAGCCCGCCTCCAGTGGTGTCGCGACAGGCGTGAATGGAGGGACGAATAGAGACGTGTCGTCTTCAGCGATGAGAGTCGCTTCTGCCTTGGTGCCAATGATGGTCGTATGCGTGTTTGGCGCCGTGCAGGTGAGCGCCACAATCAGGACTGCATACGACCGAGGCACACAGGGCCAACACCCGGCATCATGGTGTGGGGAGCGATCTCCTACACTGGCCGTACACCACTTGTGATCGTCGAGGGGACACTGAATAGTGCACGGTACATCCAAACCGTCATCGAACCCATCGTTCTACCATTCCTAGACCGGCAAGGGAACTTGCTGTTCCAACAGGACAATGCACGTCCGCATGTATCCCGTGCCACCCAACGTGCTCTAGAAGGTGTAAGTCAACTACCCTGGCCAGCAAGATCTCCGGATCTGTCCCCCATTGAGCATGTTTGGGACTGGATGAAGCGTCGTCTCACGCGGTCTGCACGTCCAGCACGAACGCTGGTCCAACTGAGGCGCCAGGTGGAAATGGCATGGCAAGCCGTTCCACAGGACTACATCCAGCATCTCTACGATCGTCTCCATGGGAGAATAGCAGCCTGCATTGCTGCGAAAGGTGGATATACACTGTACTAGTGCCGACATTGTGCATGCTCTGTTGCCTGTGTCTATGTGCCTGTGGTTCTGTCAGTGTGATCATGTGATGTATCTGTCCCCAGGAATGTGTCAATAAAGTTTCCCCTTCCTGGGACAATGAATTCACGGTGTTCTTATTTCAATTTCCAGGAGTGTAGTTAGCAACTTTTTTTAATATAATCGTATGACAGTTCGCCTGGTGCCGGTCTTTCAATTTAATGCCACTTTGGCGACGTGCAGTCGATGAGGATGACAGGATGATAATGAGGACAGCACAACACCCAGTCCCTGGGCGGAGAAAACTCCCCGACCCATCCGGGAATCGAACCCGGGCCCAGAGGATTGACAATCCTTCACGGTGACCATTCAGTTACAGGGGGCGGACAGTTAGCAAATGAAAGATTTTGGTAGAGAACGAACAATGTATTTGCCTTAATAGTGTTCAAAAGTAATTATATATTCGTGACATCCAGTTTAACAAAAAAAAAAAATGTGTGTGAAATTTAATGGGACTTAACTGCTAAGGTCATCAGTTCCTAAGCTTACACACTACTTAACCTAAATTATCCTAACGACAAACACACACACTCATGCCCGAGGGAGGACTCGAACCTCCGCCGGGACCAGCCGCACAGCCCATGACTGTAGCGCCTCAGACCACTCGGATAATCCCGTGACGCCCAGTTTAACAAATTTCTTTTGCTGGAGGACACACGTCCAGATCGTCCGCTCATATTAGAACTCTAGCATCTCTCCTCCCACATCCACCACTGCAGGCGGCTAACCTCCAACTGCCCAACACTACGGGCTGTTCACATCCAACTGCCCAACACTACACTAGCGAGAAACTTCCAACGAGTCCAGCCAGCCACAGACTGCACACAGCGCATTCAGCTATTTTAATACAGATCGCTACGTGGCGTCACCAACATTAAAACCTAAACAGCCTACCTACACTACTACAGTCTTCAAGTGTTCTTTACTGTAGCGAGAAGTGGGATTTGGAAGAGGTGGCGCTTGGCTAACAGGCGTGTACACGAACCATTTATTTCTTCAAACAACTGAAATTCTCACTCCAAGAAGGTGTGTACCCAGTTCGCAATATGAACAAACAATTACTCTATAAAATATTTAGACAACCTTAAGAAAATTAACTTTAGCACAATTTGTAAAAGCTCAAATATGGAAATAGGAAATTAGGTTGCAAATTTACCATTTTCGTAACACAGGTCTGACAAATTCAGCTAGGTCAAACTCCAGCGAAAGTACTCTTAAGTTAAAGATTTTAAGTGGTTAAACAAACTTTCTGTACAAGTTTCTCGACCTACAAAAGCTAAAATTCCGTATGACAGGTGCTGGTCAAGCGCAAGCTTCCATTACGGTTTCAGAATCCTTCAAGATTCATATCAACAGTTACTCTACGGTTAACGCGGCCAACGTTAATACCACACTTACGAGAACAAACAGTGCAACGCCAAGTACGCCAGAATGGCGTGTGTTTAAGAACAGTCAATATGAAATACCAGTTTCGCACAAGAGATTACACAAATGATCATTTACTGCCAAAAGAGAGGGCAAGAAGGTAAGTGATACATAAATGACGTTACACTCATTTGTTCAAAAAGACAATAAGCTAATCACCAAATCTACTTCACTCTTCATTAAGAACAAATAGCACAGAACTCAAACCCGTTGGTGGATGGCTATTTGTGCAGAAAGCGTAAGTTCCGGTATTTGGTTGGTTGGTTGATTTGAGGGAGGGGACCAAGTAGCGAGGTCATCGGTCGCATCGGATTAGAGAAGGATGGGGAAGTAAGTCGGCCGTGCCCTTTCAAAGGAACCACCCTGTTATTTGCCAGAAGTGATTTAGGGAAGTCATGGGAGGCATAAATGAGGATGGTCGGACAGGGATTGAACCGTCGTCCTCCCGAATGCGAGTCCAGTGCGCTAACAACTGAGTCCCCTCACTCGGTATTCCGTATTTAAGTACCCACCACAGCAGGAACCCTTTCATGCAATTCGCTCCTCGGCTGTGAAATTCTCTGCTACAAGCACGCCTCACAGCACATTAAATTTCACAACAGGCCAAGCTACCAATAGTTAGCGACAGGATGAGGGAGGGGAAAAAATATCGATGACCACACAACAGAATTTGGGTTTGATCCTCTCTGACCACGCACGAACCGCCATGGCCGTACCACAGGATGTATGGATGAGCTCCTGTTATTCTGGATCCTCTCTTGTACCAACTAATCAGATTGGTACCGAACCAAAACCGCTCGACAGGCGCCCACTTCACCCGCTGAAATCCAAACAGCGCGGTCGTTCCACATACCAGGCTGCCCGCGTGAGCTCCATCCTCGCAGATCACGTTAACATGTCTGTCGCTGACCAACAGAAAGCCCACCGACTCCCAGCGCCTGTCGCACCGACGAAATCCAGCCGGCGCGGACGAGTTCCCAGTCGTTACCGCGACCCAGCTGTTCGCTTCTAACGGCGCGCTCTCCCCACGCTGCGACCTGCAGCAGGGGTTTCCAATGGTGGTGCTCGTGCTCACGGCTAGTACTACCTAATACTACCACAGTTAAATTTCATACTGCATTGTAGTGCTGCATCTACGTAAATGTAAGATGCAACATGCTTGAGTCTTACGTTGGGATATTTTTTTTTCTTTTGCTTTTATTCATTATCTTGATTTCATATACGTTTAAAGAGAGCTGCCATTCACTCCATCAAGCAGATATATTGTGTAAGTCATTATGCATTATCTTAGAATCATCCAGCAATGTCAGTTCCTGTGGAAAACAAATCATCAGCGAAATGCTCAAAAACGCTGCTGGCCCTCTGTAGTTAATTGTTTACGTACTTTCACAATATTAGCGATTCTCTTTAGCTTGTTTTAGGTACATCCGAAGTTACCTTCATTTCATTTTCCAGGGAAGCATTGTGACTTATGCTGCCAAGCATTCTTCAAGACAATATTCTGTTGCTATACATGCGACACGATGTGTACCTAATACGTTCCAAAACGCCGGTTCTGGGTGTGATAAAATAGTTGGATCAAGTGTTTTGGATAGCCCTGCGCTAAGGACCAGTTGTATAGCCAACAGACGGATCGTGCTAGGGTTACTGTCCTTCAGTACAGCGTCAAGTATGAATATTACGCCGGCCGCGGTGGTCTCGCGGTTCTAGGCGCGCAGTCCGGAACCGTGCGACTGCTACGGTCGCAGGTTCGAATCCTGCCTCGGGCATGGATGTGTGTGATGTCCTTAGGTTAGTTAGGTTTAAGTAGTTCTAAGTTCTAGGGGACTAATGACCACAGCAGTTGAGTCCCATAGTGGTCAGAGCCATGAATATTACAAGCTTTCTCCTGCTTAGACAAATGGAGCAGATCAGTTAGTTCTTTTTGTATTTGATGTAGTCTACTGTGGGCTTGATGGGACTTACTGAGGCACTCACAAAACACCCAAGAATGTGGTTTTTTACTATATTTTCGCCGTCACCAGCGGACCAAAACTCAGCTGAGGGTTCCGAGACGGCTATGCACAGTAAATGGCTGTAATTCTACCGTTGTGTTCTTAATGTCCCTATCTCTAACAGTCTTGAAAATCTTCTTCTTTTCTTCATCCTCTTCCGAGATACAGAGGTTGAAAGTTACCCTACTTGTACAAGTAAAATACGGTGTGAGACGAGAACGTAGTTTACAACGTGACGTATCACGGGATAAATATATCGTAAAGTGTCCCCGTTATCATCTGAAAACCCGATGTTCTAGTACTGGGGAACATGCAATTATTTTTCTTCTTTTTTCTTTTGCACGTAAATTTCTGTCGCAGTTGTCAAATTGGTTTTGTGTTATTTTAGTTTCACATAAGTTAACTACCTAAATTTTACTGACCAATACATTTCAATTCACGTAAGTTACATGCGCTGCTGCAATGGGGAAAGAAGGGTACCAATAGACAAATGCTCGTATCGGTGAACAAAAAATGCGAATATGTTCATGTTTATTTAAAAGACTTTGTCTGAAAAGTGGGGTACCAGCTGCTTCATTGTACCTTCCTAAGTACTTTCAAAAATGATCATAAAAAGTGCGATGACAAACTGTGCTTCGGAAGGGGATTGTTACCGGTTGACAGACTGGTATCATATCGAACGACTTTCTACATCTAACCAGAGGACATGTAATTGCTCATCTGCGTACGCTACAAAATTACCCTACAGCGTGTAACGGTTATAAGTGTAGATATTTATATTGGTGACATCAGTATTTACGTCATTGGGCAGATTAACAATTATAGCCTTGACATGTCGTATGTTTTTCGTTTGGTTAGTACCTCCAAGTTCATATGACAAGAGCAAGCCATTAATGCTTATTTAGCCTGGTCAGCAGGTCAAGTGTTGAACTGTGGATGCCTGGACGCAAAACGGTTGGTCTACACTGACAGACGTAGTCTACTAGCTGGTGCAGTACGACTGTGTAGAAAACATCGTGTCGTGAAATTTGTGATGTGTTTTTGGGTAGACTGTTCGACACAAAGAAACGACAACCAGTACACTGATGCTTGTGTATATTAAAGTACTACATATAAAAATATCTGCACTTATACCCGCCGAGCGGTTCTAGGCGCTACAGTCTGGAACCGCGCGACCGCTACTGTCGCAGGTTCGAATCCTGCCTCGGGCATGGATGTGTGTGTGTCCTTAGGTTAGTTAGGTTTAAGTAGTTCTAAGTTCTAGGGGACTGATGACCTCAGAAGTTAAGTTCCATAGTGCTCAGAACCATTTGAACCATTTTTGCACTTATACCCTTTATGCCCTGCACATATAATAATATATATGAGAATAGATGGCTCACGCAATGTCAGTGCGGATGCACACTACGTCCGAACTCTTTCGGGACTTGCCCAAAAGCTCCAAGGAAGGAGGTTAATGGACGGAGGACACAACTGGACGGTGGACACATCTGCAGTGCAACGAATTGAGAATTTGGGTCGAATGGGTATCGAATCTGGGGCGCTGAGGCAGTTAAGGCGTTCGCTTGCGTAAAGCGAGAAATCCCGGCTCGAGCCCCGGTGAAGCACAAATTTTCACTTGTCACCGTTGAATTTATTTCAGTGTCTTGTTGCGGCCGGTGTCTTCGTTTCTCTTAAAATCCCAACTGCTTACATAATATTGTTTCAAAAAAGTGAGCCCTGTTTTCAATTCTCTTTTCATTTTATTCCCAACGTGCTCATCGTCTGTCAGTTCTGATGTTAATCCAAGTATTTCATTAGGGCACTACATATAAATATTGATTCTTATACGGACTTAGCAATACATCGAATCTCTAACGTGTAGTCAAAGAAAAAAGGAAGAGCTGGGTCACTTCAGTGAACATCAATGAATGAAATGATGTGTATGAAATTATCACGTCCTAGTTCATTGCTCATAAAATAAAGTTTGTGTCCAAAATGTCGTAAGACGGATCAGGTGAAAGTCGAAATAACCGATAATTGACGCTTACAACCCACATCCTACTGGTTCAATGATTCAAATGGCTCTGAGCACTATGGGACTTAACTTCTGAGGTCATCAGTCCCCTTGAACTTAGAACTACTTAAACCTAACTAACCTAAGGACATCACACACATCCATGCCCGAGGCAGGATTCGAACCTGCGACAGTAGCGGTCGCGCGGTTCCAGACTGTAGCGCCTAGAACCGCTCGGCCACCCCGGCCGGCCACATGCTACTGCAAATGAGTGTGTGTGCAGTACCTCCAATGACACCATCGTGAGGTTAATCTCTAGCCATGTTTCCTCCATAAGGTGTGAGCGGGGAGAGAGTAATATGGAATTCCAACAAAGACGTATAAGTAGCGTACTAGGACATACACTCCTGGAAATGGAAAAAAGAACACATTGACACCGGTGTGTCAGACCCACCATACATGCTCCGGACACTGCGAGAGGGCTGTACAAGCAATGATCAGACGCACGGCACAGCAGACACACCAGGAACCGCGGTGTTGGCCGTCGAATGGCGCTAGCTGCGCAGCAATTGTGCACCGCCGCCGTCAGTGTCAGCCAGTTTGCCGTGGCATACGGAGCTCCATCGCAGTCTTTAACACTGGTAGCATGCCGCGACAGCGTGGACGTGAACCGTATGTGCAGTTGACGGACTTTGAGCGAGGGCGTATAGTGGGCATGCGGGAGGCCGGGTGGACGTACCGCCGAATTGCTCAACACGTGGGGCGTGAGGTCTCCACAGTACATCGATGTTGTCGCCAGTGGTCGGCGGAAGGTGCACGTGCCCGTCGACCTGGGACCGGACCGCAGCGACGCACGGATGCACGCCAAGACCGTAGGATCCTACGCAGTGCCGTAGGGGACCGCACCGCCACTTCCCAGCAAATTAGGGACACTGTTGCTCCTGGGGTATCGGCGAGGACCATTCGCAACCGTCTCCATGAAGCTGGGCTACGGTCCCGCACACCGTTAGGCCGTCTTCCGCTCACGCCCCAACATCGTGCAGCCCGCCTCCAGTGGTGTCGCGACAGGCGTGAATGGAGGGACGAATGGAGACGTGTCGTCTTCAGCGATGAGAGTCGCTTCTGCCTTGGTGCCAATGATGGTCGTATGCGTGTTTGGCGCCGTGCAGGTGAGCGCCACAATCAGGACTGCATACGACCGAGGCACACAGGGCCAACACCCGGCATCATGGTGTGGGGAGCGATCTCCTACACTGGCCGTACACCACTGGTGATCGTCGAGGGGACACTGAATAGTGCACGGTACATCCAAACCGTCATCGAACCCATCGTTCTACCATTCCTAGACCGGCAAGGGAACTTGCTGTTCCAACAGGACAATGCACGTCCGCATGTATCCCGTGCCACCCAACGTGCTCTAGAAGGTGTAAGTCACCTACCCTGGCCAGCAAGATCTCCGGATCTGTCCCCCATTGAGCATGTTTGGGACTGGATGAAGCGTCGTCTTACGCGGTCTGCACGTCCGGCACGAACGCTGGTCCAACTGAGGCGCCAGGTGGAAATGGCATGGCAAGCCGTTCCACAGGACTACATCCAGCATCTCTACGATCGTCTCCATGGGAGAATAGCAGCCTGCATTGCTGCGAAAGGTGGATATACACTGTACTAGTGGCGACATTGTGCATGCTCTGTTGCCTGTGTCTATGTGCCTGTGGTTCTGTCAGTGTGATCATGTGATGTATCTGACCCCAGGAATGTGTCAATAAAGTTTCCCCTTCCTGGGACAATGAATTCACGGTGTTCTTATTTCAATTTCCAGGAGTGTATATTAAAGTCCAGAAAAAACGGAATAAAAAACAAACAAAAATGAAGGTACACAGGCTATAGACAAGCGAATCATAAGTAAATCAGCACTTAATCAGGAGTTTTTCTCCTGGATCTTACAAATACCTTCAGAAAAGTGGAGATAACATTGAAGATACGAGCGTAAAAGTACCGATGAGAATGTGCCTAGCCTGAAATTATGGCCATAAAAGAGTGAGAAAGTGGTAACAATTTGTTCCTGCTTATTGTAACTGCAGAACAAACTGGCCAATAATAACGCAGGCGCGGCAGATCTGCGTGTATAGTTTCAGCTTTGAAGCTCGGTGCAGTAAACAATAACCAGACACAGCACGAGGTTCCCTAGTGGCTTACCGACCTGCGGTAATATATATTACCTTGTAAACGAGCAACTATCCGGCTTCTTGCCAAGAGGTCCGTGGGTCAAGGTGTGGCCATTATGATTATCCGTGGCTCACCGACCGTCTAGCGGGAACAATATATTCCCTCAAAATATTCTTAAACTCTAGCTATCTGCAACTCCCTAAAATGTAATTAAAATTAAAGTAATTTAAGATAATTAAATAGATTGACTTTTGGCTATATACTGCACGTCTACCTCCAGTAACACAGTTCATTTTTACAAAATAAAGTTTCTAAGTAGTACTGGTGAATGCTTAATTGGACACAACAGATTATAATTATGAGGGCCGCTCATTAAGTAATGCAAAACATTTTTTTCTCTTGGCCAGCTTCGGTTGAAAAAATGTGGTTTATGTAGTATAATATTCCCGCTTCAACCCCTACAGTTTCATGTCGTTCCGATAGGTGACGGCGCCATACGTAGCCTTCAAAATGGCGTCTGTAACGGAGTTGTTTCCAAGCAGAGAAATGTCATTAAGTTTCTTTTGGTGGAAAAAAAGAGCATGACAGATATTGATAGACGCTTGCAGAATGTCTACGGAGACCTGGTAGTGAACAAAAGCACGATGGGTTGTTGTGCAAGGCTTCTGTAATCATCGCAATAAGGTCGCGACCTCCCGAGTGGTGCCATACTATCCCTCCTCCGAAGAAAAAGTCCAAAGCCGCACCCTCAGCAGATAATTCCTTGCCAACGGTCTTCTGGGACTCGGAAGGGGTATGTTGTTTGAGGCCCTCCCTCAAGGTTCAACGATCAACTGTGAAGTGTATTGTCGTAGGAAACTGAAGAAATGACTTCAGCATGTTCGTCGACACAAAGATGTGAACCAAACAGTCCTTTTCCACGACGACGCAAAGCTTCACTCACGTCTGCATACTCAATAGCACTTTACAGAACTTCATTGGACCTTCTTCGTCATTCACCCTACAGACAGGATCTCGCACCTTCCGACTTCCACCTGTTTGGACCAATGAAGGATGCACTCCACGGGAAGCAGCACGTGGATGTTGGGGAGATTACTGATGCAGCAAGACGCTGGCTCCGATGGCGCCCAGCAGGGTGGTACCATGCGCGAATACAGGCCCTCCCAGCAACGTGGGGTAAGACTGTCGCACTGCACGGCGATTACGTTGAAAATTGGGATTTTGTAGCGAAAGAGTGTGGCATAATATGGTGTACTGGAATCCGGAATAAAACCAAACTAATTTCAGAACGAAATGTGTTGGATTATTTATTGGGCGCCCTTCGTAGAAGCTGCAAAACTAAGCTCAGTACTTCAAATGTTACAAGTTAACGTTCAATACGATAAAATCTGCGACCACGCTAGCAATCCCATAAATGATTTGGCGGAATACTTCAATTCCCACAGTAGCTATAATAAGTCAAAATCCTGGGCCGAAGAGACAATAGAAAAATGTTAAAACTTCAGAGTGAGGACAAAAATAATTGAAATACTGTACATGATACCCATCCACTGGCGGAAACGTAGCGTAATTCATGCCAAATTTAATCAGCCCTTTGACGTTGACCCGCTACGAACGAGGTGGCCGCGGCACGTAGTCATCACCAGTTTCATCCACTTTTTGTTTCAATCTTCTTTTTATGGGGGAGTTGGTCAGATGCGAAAGTGGAAACTCCAGAAGTCCAAGTGTTTCGAAGAAATAACATTTTTGGCGCAGATTGGGTGAAGTATGACCCATTTATGTTATCATAGCCTTCTGCCAGCGGTTGGCCTATCGGAAAGAATACAGAACGACAATACGACAGCAGTCAGGTCGAGTGTCCATACGGGACCTTATTTTATTTTCAATTTTTACGTAACTTACTCCACAAGGTGAGTCACCTAACGTTACCGCTGGATATATTTCGTAAACCACATCAAATACTGACGAACCGATTCCACAGACCGAACGTGAGGAGAGGGGCTAGTGTAATTGTTAAATACAAACCATAAAAAAATGCACGCAAGTATGTTTTTTAACACAAACCTACGTTTTTTTTAAATTGAACCCCGTTAGTTTTGTTAGCACATCTGAACATATAAACAAATACGTAATCAGTGCCGTTTGTTGCATTGTAAAATGTTAATTACACCCGGAGATATTGTAACCTAAAGTTGACGCTTGAGTACCACTCCCCTGCTGTTCGATCGTGTGTATCGGAGAGCACCGAACTACGTAGGGATCCAAAGGGAACGGTGATGGACCTTAGGTACAGAAGAGACTGGAACAGCACATTACGTCCACATGCTAACACCTTTTTATTGGTCTTTTTCACTGACGCACATGTGTGGGCGAGCGTTTTCATGGAGAATGTGTACGCCCTTGCTCAAACTTCCTCTTCTCCGGTTCTGAATTGCCCATTTCAATTTTTTCAGAGTCTCACAGTAGCTGTCAGCGTTAATTGTGGTCCCAGCGATTCATCTCCGACGACGAGGTGAATGAAGAGGTTCATAACTTTCTGAACAGCATGGCGGCGAGCTGGTACGACATGGGCATACAAAAACTGCCACAGCGTCTACAAAAATGCATCGAAAGAAATTGTGATTTTTTCGAAAAATAGCTAAATGTTTAAGCTGTAAATTGATGTAAACCATTGTGGAAATAAACAGGTCTATTTACTTATAAAAAATAGGAGATCTTACTTTTGGGATTAACTTCGTACATACGAGACAGTAGGAGCGAGATGCCATCGGCAGTGTCAGCAGATCAATCAACGTCTTCGAAAGCTATGGATATGATGCTAATATCCATTATCGATTGTTTCTCCACGTCATCACCTTTCTAGCTTTACTTTTAGCCTTCTGACTGACTACTCTCAGAGTAGCAGCTATTTGTTCCCAACGTCCTTAATTATTTGTTGATGTACTTCAATCTCTGTCTTCCTCTTCAGTTTTTACCCTCTACAGCACCCTTTAGTACCACGTAAGTTATTCGTAGATGCCTTAACGTGTGCCCTGTCATCCTGCCTCTTATTCTTTCCAATGTTCACCGTAAATTCTTTTCCTTGACGATTCTGTGGAGAAACTCTTCATTTCTTATCAATCCATATCCCATATCTTGTTCTCCAACACAATTCTGTACTCACACCGTGCATTCTCAATTTTTTTCCTCAAATTGAGACCGATTTATGATGCTATTATGCTATTTTTGACTAGCATTGCCAGTTTTTCCTCTCATGGTCGGCTGTTTACATCCTTCTTGCTTTATCTGTAATGTATTAATTTGCATCCAAGGTAACAGAATCCTTTCATTTCGTCTACTTCTTAATCCCCTAGTTTGATATGTTTATCGCTAATTTAATTTAAGCAGTTCGTCCTTAGTTTCCTCTTTCTTCGATTTACTCTTTACACTCTTCATTTAATTCAACAAGTCCTTCAGTTATTCCTCAGTTTGCTGAAGACAGCAATAACATTAGCGAAATTTATCATAATATCTTTTCACCCTTAATTTTAATCTCAGTCCTGTAACTTTCTCTTCTTTTCTCCATGACTTCTTCGATATTCAGTGGCGTCAGAAACAGTACGAAAACTTGTAAGGGTGTTGAGTGGTACTCTCGGCTCATAAATAACTGATAAGAAAAAAAATCTATACGTTGCGCCGTTAAGGAGTTAATTAGATTTGAAGTTAAAGAATCAGACAGTTAAGCACGCAAATTGAAGCGGTCCGCTGGAGATGGTGTCGCCAAACGTGTACTTCGGTTGCTTTCCTAAAACCGAACAAGAGAGCGATACAAAAACTGGACGTGGCACAGTAGGAAGGATCCAACCTGACCGAAAGGCTTAACAATCTCGTGCGATGTCATCAACGCTATGAGAACAACTGACAGTAATTGTATCTGGCAGGCCGCTTGGACAGGCTGATTGGCCTACTTCAGTGCTAATTAACTTGAAACGGGGCACGGTATTGATTTTTTCTGAACAATTCTTTCTCAGCACAACGTACCCTGTAACATCCTTATACGCTTTTCACACTGTTTCTGACCACTCTATACAGGTTGAATATTATGGTCGAAATAATAGATGCCTCTTTTAGATCATATGTTAACCGAGCACTTTGTTCTTGGTCTTCCAGTATTATTTTTCCCTCTCAGTTCTTGTACACATTGTATGTCACCTGTCTGTCCCTACAGTTTACACATATTTTCATGAGAATTTACAATTTTTGCACAATTTTACGTTCCAGAACGAAATTTTTACTCTGCAGCGGAGTGTGCGCTGATATGAAACTTCCAGGCAGATTAAATTTTACGTTGCCGAGCACTTCTCCCGGGTCGACAAATGTTACGAACACGTCTTGATGTTCCTTAAGTATTGCTTCCATTATCAAGCGCAAAGGATGAACTCCTTCTCTGGTGCCTTTGCCTACCCTAACGCAAAACGTATCGTCATCTATCACAGCTTTAATTCATTTTCCATTCTTCTGTGCATTATTTTTGTCAACAGTTTAGATACATGAGCTGTTAACTTGATTTTGTCATAGTCCTCGCACTTAACTACCCTTGCTACTACGTGTGGCTGATATTTCTCCGAAAGCTGACGCTATGTCTCCAGACTGATAAATTCAACAATACAACTAGAGTAGCTGTTTGGCTGCCTCTTCCTCCAGTCATCTTAGATATTCGATCTTATTTGATCATAGGTGTTTGAGACTCCTGTTTAACGCTGGATCTGTTACTGGATTCTCTATGTCTCCGATATCGACTCCCATTTCTTCATGTATCATGGTATTGGACAGTAAAATTTTGTACATGGCTGCACGTTCAGAGATCGTGAATAGTTACAACTGAAAGACAACAGCCCTCGGTCACTAATTTTTAACGAATTAACATGGTTTCAACACTGCTAGGAGTGTCTTCCTCAGAATTTAAATCAAAGTATGGTCTATAACATGGTCACAGAATTATGACTATACGTTTTTAATCATAATTCTGTGACCATGTTATGGACCATTCTTTGATTTAAATTCTTAGGAAGACACTCATAGCAGTGATGAAATCCGATTAATTCGTTGAAAATTAGTGACTGAGGGCTGTTTTCTTTCAGTTGTATTGGACAGTCCTTAATCTCGGAGGAGGAACCCTACTGTGTATTCCTTCTGTGACATAACATATCGATATCACCTCATTGGCGTCATAGCAACGGAATTGCAAGTTTCCGTTAGACGCCGATAGTGGTTGCACGGGATCTAGCGGATTCAGTGGCTCTGCCCCCGTTACGCCACGCCTCCAGCGCCTCTTAAAGCTCTGTATAAAGGAAAGTACGGCCATCCTTGTCCCCTGCGTTTCCCGCCGTCCACAGTTGAGGATTGGCTGAAACGGCGTCTTGTGACATTAGTAGCCATTTTGAGTGGGTCCAAGCGTTACGTGTGGAGCATAGATAGTGTTGTGTATCTTCTACATCTACATGTACATCTACATGATTACTCTCCAATTCACATTTAAGTGCTTGGCAGAGGGTTCATCGAACCACAATCATACTATCTCTCCACCATTCCACTCCCGAACAACACGCGGGAAAAACGAACACCTAAACCTTTCTGTTCGAGCTCTGATTTCTCTTATTTTATTTTGATGATCATTCCTACCTATGTAGGTTGGGCTCAACAAAATATTTTCGCTTTCGGAAGAGAAAGTTGGTGACTGAAATTTCGTAAATAGATCTCGCCGCGACGAAAAACGTCTTTGCTTTAATGACATCCATCCCAACTCGCGTATCATATCTGCCACACTCTCTCCCCTACTGCGTGATAATACAAAACGAGCTGCCCTTTTTTGCACCCTTTCGATGTCCTCCGTCAATCTCACCTGGTAAGGATCCCATCTTCGGATGACCTTACTAGACGGTAAATTACAGCATCATCTGCGAACAACCTAAGAGAACTGCTCAGATTGTCACTCAGGTCATTTATATAGATCAGGAACAGCAGAGGTCCCAGGACGCTTCCCTGGGGAACACCTGATATCACTTCAGTTTTACTCGATGATTTGCCGTCTATTACTACGAACTGCGACCTTCCTGAGAGGAAATCACGAATCCAGTCGCACAACTGAGACGATACCCCGTAGGCCCGCAGCTTGATTAGAAGTCGCTTGTGAGGAACGGTGTCAAAAGCTTTCCGGAAATCTAGAAATACGGAATCAACTTGAGATACCCTGTCGATAGCGGCCAGTACTTCGTGCGAATAAAGAGCTAGCTGCGTTGCACAAGAACGGTGTTTTCTGAAACCATGCTGATTGCGTATTAATAGATCGTTCCCTTCGAGGTGATTCATAATGTTTCAATACAGTATATGCTCCAAAACCCTACTGCAAACCGACGTCAATGATATAGGTTCAAATGGTTCAAATGGCTCTGAGCACTATGGGACTCAACTGCTGAGGTCATTAGTCCCCTAGAACTTAGAATTAGTTAAACCTAACTAACCTAAGGACAGCACACACATCCATGCCCGAGGCAGGATTCGAACCTGCGACCGTTGCGGTCTCGCGGTTCCAGACTGCAGCGCCAGAACCGCGCGGCCACAATGATATAGGTCTGTAGTTTGATGGATTACTCCTACTACCGTTATTAAACACTGGTGCGACCTGCGCAATTTTCCAATCTGTAGGTACAGATCTATCGGTGAGCGAGCGGTTGTATATGATTGCTAAGTAGGGAGCTATGGTATCAGCGTAATCTGAAAGGAACCTAATCGGTATACAATCTGGACCTGAAGACTTGCCCGTATCAAGCGATTTGAGTTGCTTCGGAACACCTAAGGTATCTACTTCTAAGAAACTCATGCTAGCAGCTGTTCGTGTTTCAAATTCTGGAATATTCCATTCGTGAATATTCTGGAATATTCCATTGGTGAAGGAGTTTCGGAAAACTGCGTTCAATAACTCCGCTTTAGCGGCACAGTCGTCGGTAACACTACCATCGGCACTGCAAAGTGCTGTGCTTTTGGCTGCTCGTTTTGAGGCGAAAAGAAAGGAAAACTGTACAGAATTCCTTCCGAAGGGAGATATGCAACAAGAAGGAGAATATTGGTAGCAATGGGAAAGGTTGCAGGAACTCCACTTAACTATTTAGCTAATTTTATTCATTTATGGCCTTCTGTCTTTGTCTCCTTTTATATTTCTGTTACTTAGTTACCAATTCCTTCAAACAGAAAAAAAGGTCAGAAGAGCTATTAGCATGGTTTAATGGTAATTTAATTACAAAACAGAAATCTTAGAGATAAAACTGCCACTGTCAGCACATAAAACGAAGACTAGTGAGTGGTACCGTACAGTCATCATGAATGGTAAAAAATTAGACCTGATTGACTGTACAGTAAGGTTTGAAATGGTATTTACGATGCTAACAATAATAAACTGTACTTTGTTCCAAGCAATATAATGTAAAAAAAAAAAAATTTGCGCTAGGGAAGTTCAGCAACCATTAACGTTACCAGGAGACTATCATTACTACTACAATCTGGCCGCTAATCTACATTACATTAATACAAATACAGTTACTGTTTCCTACAGCCTACTTTTGGTCGTAGGCCTAGTTTTATTCGAACACATTTTAAAAACATTGTATTCTCTTGTACTTTCGTAATCATTATCCAAATGTCATAGAACAATTTCCAGACAAAATTTTATAGGATATATCTGACAAAAATATAAAGTATGCATAATCATATAGGCACGTTTATCAACTCTATTTACTAAGGTACTACGCATATATATTTGAATGCAATGCTTTATTTCGTATAACAAAAGAGACATTGGGCGAATTTTCGAAATACCGAGTAGCAGGAACAAGAAGTAACTCGATATAGGGCTTTAAATTAGCGATGGATTATTCCTTGCACTTGAGAACTAATATTGGTTCCCTTTTGCCCTGCTGATTATTCGATAGGACCAATTTAACTCTAAAAACGAAAACGGGTGTACAAACTCGATACTGCAACAAGAACTGCGAAATCTGCTTTCGCTATTAAAAATGGATAGCAGGGAAGAAACTATGTTTCATGGTCTCCGCCACAAATGCTTTTCGACTCCTTTAACAAGAATTTATTGAGATTTTTTGTTGCTAAATATCCGACATGTTCCGTTTGAAGCCACTGATCAGTTCTGGCAGTGCATTAGACGGCGGAGTGCACTTGTTTAATATACACGGCTAAATATGATGCGGAAGTCAATGTATCACCAACGGCGCACTGGGTCCAAAATGGCGGCCACTGGCAAGTTGGCCGTACTTTCCTTACACAGAGCTTTAGCGGCTCTGAACTACGAGCGTCCGCTGCTGCCGCGATGTAGGACGGCCGGCAGCGGGCACTTCACCTATTTGCGCTCGGAGCCACTTCGCTACAAGATACTACGCAGTCGCCGCCTAGTCGCGTCTCCGACTCAGTCGTTCGTGCTTAGTCCTATACTATTCATCCTTGTTGACACTGTAATATCTGGAGTCTGTTTCTTGCTGCATTACTTGTAGTGGGCCGTCGTACGCTTGGAGAAATACAAGTTCAGTAAATCTTCTGTTCACTGTTTTAACTTGTTCGCTAATCATTCCGGCTCCTGTCCAGCTTTCTTACGACGACAGATGCCGCACCACTCTAAAGCCCACCTTTCCTTACCATTGTGTACGAAGTCGTACACAACACCTTTCACCTATCCGCTCTTTCTTCTGCATTTAATTTTGGAACCTAGGTATGTCTCAATCCTAGATTTTTTTCCACACAAGAAGTTATATACCTAACAATTTTAGATAAAAATGGCTTCAAGCACTATGGGACTTAACTGCTGTGGTCATCAGTCCCCTAGAACTTAGAACTACTTAAACCTAACTAACCTAAGGACATCACACACATCAATGCCCGAGGCAGGATTTGAACCTGCAACAGTAGCGGTCGCGCGGTTCCAGACTGTACGCCTAGAACCGCTCGACCATTCCGGCCGGCTTTAGTTAAAATGCTCCATATGTAAGTAGGCTGTTTAGGTTTTTTATTGGTAACGCCACCTCTGTATGAAAATCACTGGCTGTGCTGTGTGCAGTCTGTGGCTGCTTTGCATTGTTGTAATACTTGCCATTGTAGTGTTAGGCAGCTGGCTGTGAACAGCGCGTAGCGTTGCGCAGTTGGAGGTGAGCCGCCAGCAGTGGTGGATATGGGGAGAGAGATGGCGGAGTTTTGTAATTTGTCATGAACTGCTATATATATGATGATATCAAGGTAAATACATTGTTTGTTCTCTATTAATATCTTTCATTTGCTAACTATCCCTATCAGTAGTTAGTGCCTTCCATAGTTTGAATCTTTTATTTAGCTGGCAGTAGTGGCGCTCGCTGTATTGCAGTAGCTTGAGCAGCGAAGATTTTTGTGAGGTAAGTGATTTGTGAAAGGTATAGTTTAACGTTAGTCAGGGCCATTCTTTTGTAGGGAATTTTGAAAGTCAGATTGCGTTGCGCTAAAAATATTGTGCGTCAGTTTAAGCACAGTCGAGTATAAATGGTTCAAAAGGGGACGTTCCATATGTCGACCCTTAGCCTAGGATACCTCACTGGAATCTTCTCATTTGTTCTTGTAGTTTGTGTAATTAGTGTAGATTTTGTTTATTGCTAGCGCGTAATTGTAGAGAATTTCCTTTGTAGTTGCAGTCTTCCATTGTTGTACAGTAAAACAGGTGTGGCATGCATGTAGATTTGCACCAAGTATTTCGCAGCTGCAATTAACTAGATATTAATTTCAGTGTTATGTTAATGTGTTCTCTTATTTTTGCTCTTCAAATTGTGTTTTTCTGTGTTGTCGTGTGAAATATTGTGACAATAACGGCGTGTGAAAAACGTAACACTAGGCTCCAAAGTAAATTGAGAAATGACAGCGAAGACGAAAGCAGTGTGTTAGCGCCACCGTGTAATGAATTAACTAATATTCAAAGTAGTAATTTGGTAATTGCGCATAGGGAAATGGAGCTTGCGGCAAACAATGGCATAGACAGTGAAACAATTAGTGAAGAGGGAAGCATTATCGATCGATCGGTCGGCAACAGCTCGCCTCAGGAATCGGGAATGACAGGACACAATTTTGCAAATACTGTAGATTCAGGTTTTGGGTCCTCACCGTTTTCTCAAATAAGTCAAGACACAATTTCTGCTTGTCAAAATGTAAATGTTGCCGGTGCAAATGCACTGCCGAAAAGCATAGAGGAACAGATTCCAGACACTAATACATTATTATTGCAATTAATGCAACAAATGGAACAAAATCAGAGACAAACACAGCAAAAGCTGCAAAAGTTAGACATAACGGAACAAAATCTTCAAAAGTTAGACACAGTGGAACAAAATCTTAAAAAGTTAGACTCATTGGAGCAAACTCTTGAACAAACACGTGAGGATTTAACTACTGAGTTACATCACATTGAATCGAAATGTCAAAAAGTCTGTAATGACATAAAAACACAAATTTGTGAGCATTTCCAACCTATTTTTTCGCGTCATAAAAATGCATTACTGAATCACGAAGCAGCCATAAAAGAACTGCAAACCATTGTTCATGAAAATCACGACACCTTGCAAGCTAAAACTGACTCAGTTGCATCTACTGATTCGGTTACGCAACTTGCAAAAACTCATGAAAATTTAAAGGACACAGTAAATACTCTGAAATTTGGTTCAGAAAAACACACTGAGGAAATAAGTACACTATCGGAGAAAGTAGCCGAACTTTCGGATCAGGTCACTAACTTATCTACGAAGGTAGATGATAATCTGAATGACACAAAACCGGTAGTCTTTAATGACACAGAAGAGAGCGAACAAATTAGGAAACTGAAACAAAATCTGAATCAAATTAATACGCAACACCAAAGAGAAATCCGCGAAGTACAAGATCAGCTGACACAGGTAATACAAGAATTACGTATTTCAGAGGACACTCGCGCCCCAACACGGGAAGAGGGACTTAGAAATACGGAAAAGACGCAAAATAATAACACAGGGCATTTCGGAAGTTATGAAACAAACTGGCAATGTGCACCGAATTTTGAGATGGAACGGCCGACACGACCTAACAATGACCGATATGCGACTCGCCGACATGATGATTTTGACTATAAGCTGTTCATTACTACACGTAAATTCAAAACGTTTAAGAATTCTGCCAACGACATTCATCCACAAGCGTGGCTCCATCAATTCTCTCATTGTTTTTCTCCCAACTGGTCATTGGAGCACAGGTTAGAATTTATGTGTGGCTACTTGGAGAATGAACCAGCTGTAAGAATGCGATCGGTCATTCACGATTGTCACAGTGAAGGAGATTTTTATCATGCCTTCCTCTCAGCATATTGGTCTCAAGCTACACAAGACCGAGTAAAACATAGCATCATGATGATGAAACACTTTGAACAATCTGAATTTTCCAGTCTTGTCAAATATTTTGAAGACATGTTGCATAAGAATCAGTATCTTTCAAACCCATACAGCCCCTCAGAACTCATCCGCATTTGCTTACTCAAATTGCCCGAACATTTACGACATATTATTTTGGCAGGACGTTGCAAAGACGACATTGAAGCTTTTCAGGGACTGTTACAAGAACTGGAAATTGACACTGACAATCGCGGAACGCAGGAGCACAACAATTACAGATCACATCCGTCGCAATTCCGCGATGAAAGAAATAATAACTGGACGCGACAAGGCTATTGTTACAACACAAATCGTGACCGAAACAGACACCACCCGTATAACAACCCCGTTGGCAGAGTAGTAATAATTACAGGGAAAGATCACCTCTCCGCGGTAATGATTATCACAGAGACAATCAGAGAAACAGAGAATATGGGAACCAAAACAATTATTATCAAGGGAGACAGAATACTTTCCGACGCAACAGTTCAGTGCGCAGTTACGATTCAGGGAGAAATTCTCCACCACTTAACCGACAAGAAAGAAACTACAGGAACTACCAACATGACGACAGATGATGTGATCGTAACGACAGACCTGAATTGCATCAGAACTGGCGGGATTTAAACAGGGCAGGGCCTTCTCGTCAGAGTGAATTTGTAGAAGTTAGGTCTCCTAATCCCAATAACGGCGCGCGCCAACAAAGAGACAGACAATGACTCGCACCGCAGGCTGCCACGTGCGCCAGCTGGCTCAGAGAAAAATAACATAGACGCTAACCTTGAGAAAAATTCCAGTATTCTTTAACGACGTATACCGCATGATTATTGCATTGTTCAAACTCTGAGTACTATGAAGAGTAAAGGTTTACACCACATTTCACATGTAAAACCGTTTATTGAAAGATAATCTGCTTTTTTTTAATGCAACATTTTGGTTTACTTGCAAATACATTATGGATTCAAGGTGCTTTCTGAGAGATACCAGGTGACACAGTGGTTAGGTTATTTGACAGCTACACGACTATATCACGACGCTACTAATGTGTGACACAATTCACCTTGTTGCTTTTGCGGTGTATCTGTTTTATATCTGCACAGTTTTTCTGAATTATTCTGGAAAGTAAAACATGTTTTAGTAGTAACTTTTGTGGTATAGCAACAATGAGACAGCCTTTTTCGTGGCACAACAATACGTTACAGCACAGTACTTTCTTCATCACAACAATAAGCGTAATAACTAAGATATCTATATGCAAAGCATTTCACTTTTGTGTATCATGAGGTAAGTACATTGACTCCTGCAGAACTTAGCTTTCGGAGGACGATAACTACGAGACTTCCACAGAGATTATCTTACAACATGACGCACAGTTTAGCGCTACAGTACACGTATTTGAGTGATTAATTTCGCACTTAAAACATTTTTTTAAGATATTTGAAGTGCAATGATACAAGGGTTTTCCGTGATACATTTCATTCCATTGCTGTAATTTGTAACACCTGAGGGTATAATTACATTAATCCTCAGGGGGGTACACGCTTACTTTGTGTACCATGTGTTTGGCACGCACAAGGAGCCCTAGCTAATATGGTATTTGCTTATACAACTTTACACATCGGTACCATATTTCTCTAACACAGAATTACACAGCTATCTGATTATTTACCTGAGAGAGACAAACATTTATTTTACTACGTCAGTGACAGATGTTTACGCAATTACACAGTTGGATAACTTCACGTTTTATGAAACTGTATTTTGTCTGTACTTTGTAAACTGTTCATATTTTTTCAGAACCATTGTGATACTACGTGAGCTTTGAATGATTTATTTGGTATGAGATCATGATTTTTAAGGTACGTTTGAGGTAGATGACACTATTGAAATGAGCAGAGAATTTTTTAGGTTTTGAAATTATTGGAGGAAGCTACGACGATTTTGAGAATTGACTGAGATGTTATGATGTTATTTTTACGACGACGATGTGTATTATGCTGTTGAGGTATGTTTATGATCAATAAGCTGATGCTATATAAGGAATGTGATTACGTGTTTATATGTATATGAATAATCAATAGAAGTTAGGGACTCTGGTTGGAAACCGAGAATCGTACTTTAAGAGTTATGAAATGTGTGTAAATGCGTGAATGTATCACAATGCCGACGAAAATTTTTTTGGACGCTGTTATATTTCTAGGATTTTGTTTCTACAGATTTGTAACCCAAATTCTTGACCTGTGAAATATTTATATATGAGACTGTCACTGTAGCGGAAACTGGTGTCATAAATATTTCGGTAAGAAAGTTCAGTGACCACCTGCACGTAATACGTCGTGGGCACCCAGGTGAGCGGCCAGGTGTGTCAGACGTCTGGAGAAAAAGCCATTATTGCGAGCAGCGGCACAGGTAGAAAAAAAAAAAGGGCAGGCCATTATCCTCGCTATTGACATTTCCTTGTTGAAAGCATACTGTGGAGCTCGTAATTTATGATATTTACTGAAATGCCTAATGAAATGACGAGAAATATTTTTACATCTGCACACCTGATTACGACAAGCGTCTTTCTACGAGAGTTGTGAGAATTTCTACTAACTTATGAAATGTCACATGACTATTGAATGATACTTTTATGCTTTGCCTTTCATAGTTGCTTATTTCATTTGATATCTAGTTTCCAGCTGTGTTGCAGCATGGGTTTTATAAAAGAAACAAAAATAAATTTCATTTGCTAATGTGAACACTTTCTGTCAACAGATCTATTAAATAATTATTTTATGACCCACAGTCTTCGAAAAAGGAGCTCTTGGAATGGAAAGAACAATAAGAAGGGACTAATAACAGGAACTGCATACATAACTTTCTTTTCAACTACTTGGTAATTTTTTTTCGTAGAGTAAGTTTTTGTGATGCATCACTCTAGTGTTAAGATGTGACGTAAGTTTTAAACATGGCCATTTTTACTGTAATATTTTTTCTGCTTGAGCTATGTCATGTTTAGGTATAAGTTGCTGCTGTTTGCCAGGCATAGTGTTATTGAATTTGACTTTGTATTATTCTGTTAATTCAGTTTTACTAATGATTTATTTTTATTGTTTGCTGCACATTGCCTTAGATTAGTTGTAATATTACAATTGCTTTGCTAATTTCTTAATGCTGCTTGCTTCGCAAATCTGCGTTTTTTTTCATTGCTGTTTATATTAATTGTTTTATGTGATGCTGCATTGCCTCGTCCCTTGGTATATATATCTGAGCTCAGTAGATTTAAGTTAGCTTAAGAGGGGGTAGACTATATAAGAAGCTAGTTGTGATGAATGGAAAGAAAGGCATTGAAGGTATATGAAAACGTTTTGGGCCAAAATGAGTATTGTACAATGATCCATAATTATTTTGAAAGAAATATGGTTAGAATACAGAAAAGAGGTACAGATAGGACTTTTTGGGAATAATGATGAACGAAGGGAGATCTCCAAGAACGAAAAAGGTTTGTTCGCAAAATACTGCAGTACCAAAAGTTACACTGAAAACGAACCCTGTCCTTTCCATTGTGTTATCCCCCTATGTGTTTGTGTACCCTTGTATATTTGTTTTCTTCCTGTCTCCGTGTAGTTTCATAGAATTTTTTTTTCTAATACTATTCACTATGATGAGGAATACTGATATCCTCAAATATAATTGGTATTAATAATATGTTATTTAACTTGTAAATATCCTTAGATATTATTTATTCTGGTCTGTGTTAATGCTTAGGTGTTAAGTTGATGTTTCAAAAGTTATTCTGATCTTTTATGTATGAACTTATGTCAAAATTCCTATAACATTGATGTATATGTTTATTTCTATTCTGTTGTAAAGCCTGTACTACAAATGTTATCTGTATTGTTATGTTATTTAATGATGTATTTTGTACCTTTGTAATTGTATTCTTATGTTGTAAATTTATAATTGTATAGACACCAGTTCTTCAAATTAAGTAACATTTCACTGCACACGTTTCTGTTGGTCATAGTATATGGACAATATGTGAGAAGTAGGGACTGATAGTGTTTGCACGTGTGTTAATAATTCAGCAAGGGACTGGATAACAGCATTGCTGGTTCTAAGGACATTTCAAACAAATTTTTTTTGTGAGTGCACAAGTGGTGGTTTATGGACTTGCTATATTGTCCGCAAGACTCTTCGATGGTGATTGTGCACCTGCACATTTGCAACAGATGGCTGCTGGCCATCTCTACCAGGACTACAGTGGGTCTGCACCTCTGGTGGCCCACCAGTACCGTAATCTCTACCAGGACTACAGTGGGTCTGCTCTGTGATGACCTACCAAACGATATTCTTCAAAACTTCGATTGACTCCGCTGTGGGTTTGCTCTGTTGTGGCCCATTACCTGCCTGCATGTCAAGAGTCAGCACGGTCTTTCCGTTGGAAGGACAACACTACTTCTTCAAGACTGCATGGAAATCCACTACTTTCGTGTGCATTTTCTTCTACTGCTCAGACTTTGAGAAAAGAAACGGCAGTTTTACGATGAACGATTAGGACTGTCTTTATGGACTGTGAGAAAGTTTAGCTTTTGACCAACATTGTATCAATAAGTGTGTGCATTTGATTTCTTTGTTATTGTAATTGTGAAAAAAATTTTTAACAAATATGTATTGGCCAGTGCCCAACAAAATTTGTAAAATTTTTTGTGGGGAGCATGGGGGCTATGTAAGTAGTCTGTTTAGGTTTTTTATTGGTAACGCCACCTCTGTATGAAAATCACTGGCTGTGCTGTGTGCAGTCTGTGGCTGCTTTGCATTGTTGTAATACTTGCCATTGTAGTGTTAGGCAGCTGGCTGTGAACAGCGCGTAGCGTTGCGCAGTTGGAGGAGAGCCGCCAGCAGTGGTGGATGTGGGGAGAGAGATGGCGGAGTTTTGTAATTTGTCATGAACTGCTATATATATGATGATATCAAGGTAAATACATTGTTTGTTCTCTATTAATATCTTTCATTTGCTAACTATCCCTATCAGTAGTTAGTGCCTTCCATAGTTTGAATCTTTTATTTAGCTGGCAGTAGTGGCGCTCGCTGTATTGCAGTAGCTTGAGCAGCGAAGATTTTTGTGAGGTAAGTGATTTGTGAAAGGTATAGTTTAATGTTAGTCAGGGCCATTCTTTTGTAGGGAATTTTGAAAGTCAGATTGCGTTGCGCTAAAAATATTGTGCGTCAGTTTAAGCACAGTCGAGTATAAATGGTTCAAAAGGGGACGTTCCACATAGATTCCACAATTATGATTTACAACATGCTTGGGTCAATGCCGGTTACATACTACTATCATTATGAGACAAGTAAATTGGCTGTCGTGGGGCAGAGAAATGTGTTTTCTAAATACATGAGTATGTAACTTCGCCGGCCGTTGTGGCCGAGCGGTTCTAGGCGCTTCAGTCGAGAACCGCGATGCTGCTACGGTCGCAGGTTTGAATCCTGCCTCGGGCATGGATGTGTGTGATGTTCTTAGGTTAGTTAGGTTTAAGTAATTCTTAGTTCTAGGGGACTGATGACCTCAGATGTTAAGTCCCATAGTGCTGAGAGCCATTTAAACCATTTTTATGTAATTTAGAGTGTTATTCTCAAATAGAAAAATTTTCCAAGCTGAAACGGAACACATTACTTATATTCAAAAAAAGCAAAATTGAAAGTGGAATATCCATATCTAACCAGAAGGTGCCTTCCAAGTCAAATTCTGATAGTCAAACAAAATTTGTAGTAGAATGAATTTTCTCTCTGCAGCGGAAGTGCGCTGATATTAAACTTCCTGGCAGACTAAAACTGTGTGCTGGACCTAAACTCGAGACGTTTGTCATTTGCGGGCAAGTGCTCTACCAACTGAGCTTCCCAAACAGGACTCACGAACCCTCCTCACACCTTTACTTTCGCCAGAATCTCTTTCCCTACCTTCCACACTTCACAAAAGCACTCCTGCGAGCATTGTAAGACTAGCACTCCTGGAAGAAAGGAGCTTGTAGTAATAACTAAAATTATTAAAGTATTTAAACAGAACGTAAGTGTCAAATAGTCCATGTCTGACCCTCACTAGGTCCGTTTTTGAACTGTAATATGAATTCTATACTTGTTATTAATTTGAAGGGTTAATAACAAATAGTGAATCGTTTGAGAATGTCCAAGATAAAATTTGGATAAAAATGAGAAGTCTCTTATTGGTAAATGAAAAAATTATATAAAGCAATGTCTTTTTTAATATTGTTTTCATATTTATTCATAATTTCTGGAAATTAAAAAGTTTTTTTTATTTCTTGTTGATATTTCGCGTTCTTGTAAAAAATTTTAATTAGTTATGAATACTCTCATTTGGATATGATTAGTGATAAAAATATGTCTTTAATTAAAAATTACGATTCAGCGTTTGTTACTAAATTGTAATCAGGTAATAACTACAGAGATCAGTTAAAATAAGAAATGAAATGAAATGTAGTGTGGCTATGGCCTCCCGTCGGGTAGACCGGTCGTGTGGTGCATAATTTTTTGAGTTGACGGCACTTCGACGACTTTCGCGTCGATGGAGATGAGATGATGATGATGAAGACAACACAACACCCAATTCCTGAGCAGAGAAAATCTCCGACCCAGCCGGGAATCGAACCCGGGCCCCTTTGTATAGCATTCCGTCGCTCTGACCACTGTTTTCTTTCGATATAGTTCATCGCGTTTGGTCTGGGCGGACGCCACAAGACATCCGTTCTAGTTAATCGTTGATTCCTTTACTCAGTTTCTTTATGCCACTAAGCTATCGAGGCGGAAAAAATAAGAAATAATTTTCGTGTAGTGAGAACCGACGTTACTATTTCAGGTGCAGAATGCTACATATTCATCACCGAGCGGTTATGTTAAACTCTAAATATTTCGTATTTCATATGCGGCAGCGTTCAGAAATTATCGAAGTTTTATTTTTTTTAATTTTTTTTAAATCGTTCTGAAAAGGGCATGACACTGCTTTACGAGATTGGTATCCAGAAACCAGTCTTCAAATACTGTAAGTATGGAGGAAGTTGGAGAGGGTGAGTGCCCTCATAAGATGAAATACATGGGTGGGGATACCAGTAATAAGGTCGCCAGCTCCCCTTGGCGTACTGGTGTAGAGAGGTCTGCGAGTGGTATGCCAGCTTCTGAGACCATTCTTACAAGTTTAATTAGCCTCCTTGTTAACAGAATTGTCCATGAGTGCTGTAGCAATCGTGTAGGGGAACTCGATGCATTAAACAATACTATGATACAGATCCCTACTCAGTAAACGACACATGGTTTAATGCCGCCCATCCCGAAGTTTTATCTTGTATCAACCTCTTCAGCCCGTTGGAAGACTATCTCCGTTGTGAGACGTCCGCCGTTTCTCGTAAACGTCTACGGTAGTTGTGCTTCTACAGTCAGACCTCACTTCTCCTCAGGGTACAATACTAATAAATGAAGTTACGCAGAGGATTTTGAGTAACGCGACCTGGTGTAAAGGGCCGTGGGCACTGTAAACTAACTGGGGTCTCTGCAGATCTCCTCTAACTCTTAACCATGACAAGGGATTGGACAAATATGAAATTAAAGTCATCACTTATTTATTCCATAAATAACTTTGGAGTCTGCAAGAATAATAACTATGATTCACCTAAATTCATTAGTTGGAACGTCTATTATTTATTCCATAAATAACATTGTAGTTTGGAAGGATTAATAAATACGATTCACCATCTCACTTCAGTTAATTTACCAGAATCTACATTAAGAACTATCATTATGTGTTCGCAGGTTTGGAGACGAGTGGGGATCTCAAGCAGGACATGCTGCGATCTTACAATATTTAAAGACACTCGGAGCTGTATCGTAGGTGAGCAACGACTCCACAGTGAGGAACTGACAGCGAGTGAAGATAACGTTAGTACTGAGGCAGAGCGACCATTCCGACCATTCTGCAGGCCGACGCTTCGAGCCGAACAAATGAATTGTTACACCTATCTGCCAGTGGTATGCTGCTGCCGCAGTGTACCATTAGCGACAGCTGCGTCGACTGGCGTCGAACGCTTCCTTTCGTCACTGCCAATCGAGCCCTTCTGATATCGGTGCCCACGATCTGAACATTAGGGCGCCCTTCTTTGCATCTCCCTATTTCGCGTCCCTTCACCGAACTTTTGCTTTCCCTGACAGATTTACAGTGTCGTCGACAAATCTCAGTTTCAGTTTCTTTTAAATGAACTATAATTCCAAAAATGGTTCAAATGGCTCTGAGCACTATGGGAGTTAACATCTCAGGTCACCAGTCCCCTAGAACTTAGAACTACTTAAAGCTAACTAACCTAAGGTCATCACACACATCCATGCCCGAGGATGAATTCGAACCTGCGACCGTAGCGGTCGCGCGGTTCCAGACTGAAGGGCCTAGAACCGCTCGGCGACACCGGCCGGCACTATTATTCCCTTTCTGAATCTCTCCTTGGTTTACTCTACTGCTCGCTTAACATACAGATTGTACGACTCAGGGAATAGGCTACAACCCTGTCTCAATCCCTTCTCAACTATTGCTTTACTTTCATGTTCTTCGACTCTTATAACTACATAATCTCACACACCATGTTTCGTCTTTGCTACCTTCAGAATTTCAGATTGTTTTCCAGTAAACATAGACAAAAGCTTTCTCTCAATCTACAAATGCAATATATTTAGATTCATCTTTACTGACTTATTTAACCTGATCTGATACGGCCATCAGGTCCTCTCTTACATGGGACTAGGGTTTCACACATTTAGCTTCTTTTTTTCACCACATTTACCAAAGAAGTAACAATGTTAAGATAAATAGTAATAAAATGATCTTAGAGTCTGTAGTGAGGATGTGAGTAAACAATACTGACTATGAACCCATAAAGTTAATACTGGTAGTATTTCTACAATACTGCCAGTAATAATAATAATAATAATAATAATATGATAATAATACAAGTGAGAGATTAAAAAAATATATGTTTACAAAATATATGTTTTCCAGTACAGGTACTTCTGGGGATAAGAAAATTAAAGGAGAATGCACCTGCTACGACTGCTAAAAATATTGGGAAATGAGAATGATCTGGTTGGATAGAAGGAAGTAGAGGGGTAACGAGTGCATACAGGGACAGCTATAATCATTGCTCTTGCTTCCTAGATATGTCATTAACTGTGTTCTGAAGCTGGAGGTTTTATTCCGTTCTCTAATATAATGCAGGAGATTATTCGAGATTCGGGTTCCTGCCACTGAGAATGACTACGAAAAAGTGGCTGAACCGCGCAGCTAGCGAGGACAGCTGTTCGAGCAATGTGAAAAAGTCAGTGATCAAACTCGAACGTCACACATATAACAAATATAGGTATTCATAACCAGCTCCAGGCGCTGTAAGTTTTTCTAAGAAAGATCTTGCAGGGCAGCATCGCTGTCTTCATCTGCTTCCTCTTCTCTTTCTATAAAGTTATCTTCCAGTTCATTTCCCTTGTACATTCGTTGTATACGTTTCTTCCAACTTCCAGCCTTCACTTCTTTGCTTAGTACAGGCTTGCCGTCTGAGACCTCGATGTTCATACAGATGTCCTCTTTTTCCTAAAGGTCTCTTTAATTTTCCCATATTCATACATACTTGTACAGACATCCTTACTTAGCCATTTTGCCCTTCCTATCAATTTCATTTTCTGATATCCATATTCTCTTTTCGTTGCTCCATTTGCTGAGTTTTCTTTACAAAGGGCGTTCAGTAAGTAATGGACCACATTTTTTTCTGAAAGCAGTGAGACGTGACCATTATCTTTGGCAATGGCCACTCTCACTCATATTTCTCATAATGTAACAATATTTAATGCAATTGATCGTCATGTTCTTCTGAGAACACGAGTTTGAGCGTAATAATATCATTTTTTGATCTTAATAATATCTTTTAATTTACTTAGCACAGAGTTACTGTCGGTGTGGGCAAAACAACACCAAGTTATAAAAGAATGACCAGAGGAATCGAACTGTTTTTATTGATTGAATAAGTTAAGAGTGCCCACTGTTTCCTATGTTTCCTAACCCTATTGAGTCGACAGCAGGAGTGAGAAAGAAATGAATGTATGAAAATAATTGCAGGAAGAATGTTTGGGGAGAGAATAAGGATCGAACGATATTTAGCGATTGTGAGTGTACGATAGAGAACAACTAGTCGATAGGCAGCGATTATAGAAGCTCTGAAACTTCAGCCTTTGGCTGTAGCGAGGTGGAGGATGGTTGGATAGTCTGCAAAACTTACGTTTCAGTCTTTTGAAGGAAAAGCGAGTGATCTTTCTCATTGTGTAGAAGGGAGGTTTCACCGGCAACTTTAAATTGGGGAAATTCTGAGCTGATGATTGGTTGGGAGCCCCCCTCACGAGCGGTCAAGCGAGCAGAACGGCAGCGTGGGTCGAATCGCGGACTGCTGCTGAAGACTTGGACGAGAGAGGACGCTTTTCTAAGATGGGTCTAGCCATGCTCGATTTCAGTGTGGGAAATGTGCTATATTAATGATTAATGGTTTCACATTAGGTGAACAACCTTTTCTTGCAGCTAGATGTAAAGTAATATTAATATTTTGGGGGAACGAAATTTACTAAGGTAGGTAATGTGCAGTAGTAGGTGATGTAAAATTGTTACTTTCCTTTGTGATAGCAATTTGCCACTTCGGGGTTTTATAACAATATCGAGGTGAATAATTTAATCTAATACGTTTGAGCGAGCAAGTTCATTAGGAAAAATGAAATATTTAATTGCGTGTGGCAATTTATTTAGTTTTACAACTGGCACTCACCACGTGGGGCTGACCAAGAATTTTATAACTAGTGGATGTACGAGTGCTAGAGACCTAAAGCATGTAAGTAGGAAGTGTGCTATTACATGAAATATGCGTGTGAAATTAAGTACTGTTATAAATTTTCAATTTTCTTACATATCTGCAATCTTGAAAGATTTAGTAACGTGAATCCTTTGTTAAGGATACTTGGTATCTCGTGTGAAAGCGCGTGTCGAATTTTAGCAAACCAAGTGAAGATAATGCTTGCTTATTCATGTTTATTGGAATGTAGAATCACAAGGGGAGATATTCTGAATAATTAAAATTGCAAAGCGTGGAAAGAGATTATTAAACTGATAAAACAGCCATGAATTTTGGCTGCAACAAAGTAAGTAGTTCATCTTGAGTGTGTGTATTTTGTATGTGTAATTTTGAATGGATTTTCATATTTCAGTGGATGTATTTGTGTCGGGAGTAGGCAGCAGTACAATAGTGGCTATTAAAGTGAATGATCAAGTAGACGATGAAGTTAAATGTAATAATTCTGGTTTTCGGTAGAATAATTCTGAGTTGAGATAGTTACTGTATGGTGAATATCGGAACTGCTAACGGCTCGATCCTTACGTTTCTCCTGAGCATATGTTGGTGCAGTAATTGAGGGTGCATGTTGATTAATGGATACAGTTGTGGAATATCCTTTTCTTCCGATCCAAAAGTGGGCACTTGTGGTAATAAGAGACAGCAGTCCGTAGGAGGCCATAGTTTTAGTAAAAAGTCGGATGCGTTAACGATAAATAAAGATACAAAGTCAGATCCGTTAAATTTTACATTGTTAATACGAAAGTCAGATCCGTGTAACTTACATCGTGGAATCTGATACAAATTTCATACTGTGTGAAGATTAGCCGCCTTAATATTTGTTTAAAGAAGCGAGTTTTTTTTGTTCTTATAATAATCTGAAATGCTTAATGAATAAACCAATTTGTTCTAGGAAAAATTCAAATTTGAGTCGGAACATTCTTTGTATAAGAATAGACAAACCTTTCATTATTTTGTTTTGTTATCACTAAAAAAAGAAAATTTATTTAATAATTTTACTAAATGTATGAATGTCAATCATTGGGCGAAGCAGAATTGACATAGCTTTGAAGTTAGGACATTTATGCAAAGGTCCTGCAAATAAATCCGTTACACATAGTGTAAAACTGAAGCAGTTGTGGGTACCTTGCAGCAGGTTGGTTTTGTTTCCGATTCCAATATCCATATTATTCTCCACTCTTTTGGCCACAACATCCCATTTTTCAACATAATCTCAATTCAACGCATCGGCCTTACGCCACCTTACTGGGAGGGCCTGTATACCCTCATAGTACCACTCTACTGGTCGACGTAGGGGCCAGCGCCTTGCTGCGCCAACAACCTCCACATCATCCACGTATTGCTTCCCGCGGAGTGCATCCTTCATTGGGACAAACCGATAAAGTCGGAAGGTGGGAGATACGGGCTGTTAAAGAAGTAGAGACTAGTGAAGTCTTGTGAGCTCCTTTCGGGTGCACAGATTTGTGTGAGGCCTGTTGAGAAGAAAGGAGAAGTTCGTTTGCATTTTTTTCGCAACGAATAATTCCCAGCTGTGTGTGGCCGGCCGGCGGAGAGAGTACGGAGAAATTTGCGCCACCTTGTTGCGATGATGACTGAAGCCTTTCCCAACGACTCACCGTGCTTTTGTTCACAGACAGGTCACCGTAGACATTCTGCGGTCGCCTCTGAATATTTGCGATGCTCTGGTTTTCCGTCAAAAGACACTCAGTAACAGCTCTCAGCTTGGAACGCTCCTCCGTTACAGACGCTAAAGGCCGCCACCTGTCGGAACTTCATGAAGCTATCGGGGCTGAAGGAAGAATATTCCATGATGTCCCACAACAAAGTCTACATTTTTTCATCCCAAAATTGGTGAGAAGAAAATGTATTGATTGGCGACTCCATGGAGTGTTCTGTGCACCACGACCAAATAGTGGATAGAACTGGAACGAGAATCAGCATTGGTCGTATTTTTTTGGTTTATTATCCGCAAAATCGATTTTCGGTCACTTAGTGACCATCCTCTGAGCTAGAAGTTAAAAATTTCACATAACGATCAGAGAGTACAAAACAGAAAATCACAACTACACCTGCGTATGAACATAACATTTAGTAGGAACATACCTGTAATATACAATTAAAATTGGTAGGCACTGGTATCAACAAGCTTAGAGCGAACACATAAACTGAGGCCGCTGTTTACATGCACCTGTTCAGCAGCCCTCGGTGTGACAGGGCTTGGAACGCCCTCTATGTGACATGTGTCACTTGAAGACTTAATATTACTGGTTTTGCAATATATTAACACAAAATAACTCTTGTGCATTTGTGAATCATGAAGTAAATCAAATTTAAAATGTACGTAAAACACATAGCAGACGAAGGGAGAAGGAAACATCTAAAAAAGAAAAAAAGAAAAAAAGCTTACAAAACATAAAACAGATCGAAAATAAGTTGTCAGAGTGCAGGACAAGTAAAAGAGAGAAAGACGATGAAAAAGAATAATATATGAATAACATGAAATGAGGTATAACACAGGTTTTTAAAAAACATGACACCCACCATCTGGCGTGGGAAGTTAGAAGCACAACGTTCGTGATTTACGTAAAATGTTACGTTAAGACTAAGGAGTCAAATATATAAAAAATAGTAATAGTACGAAAATGATATAACGTAATAATTGAAATGCCGTGAAACACAATGTTCATTACAAAAAAGTTTGTAGGTGTGGATAAACAATTTTGTTATCATATTTAACCGACATGATGATGTCCCTCTCGTTTGTCCCTCTGGACAAGCTAGCATTATTATAACAATGGTTATTCGCTTCCGCATAAGCACTGGGTCAGAACCCATACATACATGACATCAAATATACACGGTTGCTTACTGTAAAACATAGCGCCCACCATTTGGCGTGGGAAGTTAGAAGTATATCGTTCTTGATTTACGTAAATATTACGTTAAAACTGAGAAGTCAAATATATAAAAATAGTAATAGTACGAAAAATGGCATTTTCGTACTATTACTATTTTTTATATATTTGACTCCTTAGACTTAACGTAACATTTTACGTAAATCACGAACGTTGTACTTCTAACTTCGCACGCCAGATGGTGGGTATTATGTTTTTTAAAAACCTGTGTCATACCTCATTTCATGTTATTCATATATTATTCTTTTTCATCGTCTTTTTCTCCTTTACTTGTCCTGCACTCTGACAACTTATTTTCGATCTGTTTTAAGTTTTGTAAGTTTTTTTTTTCTTTTTTTCTTTTTTAGATCTTTCCTTACCCCTTCGTCTGCTATGTGTTTTACGTACATTTTAAATTTGAATTACTTCGTGATTCACAAATTCACAAGAGTTATTTTGTATTAATATATTGCAAAACCAGTAATATTAAGTCTTCAAGTGACACATGTCACAAAGAGGGCGTTCCAAGCCCTTTCACACCGAAGTCTGCTGAACAGGTGCATGTAAACAGCGGCTTCAGTTTATGTGATCGCTCTAAGCTTGTTGATACCAGTGCCTACCAATTTCAATTGTATATTACATGTATGTTCCTACCAAATGTTATGTTCATACACTGGTGTAGTTGTGATTTTCTGTTTTGTACTCTCTTATCGTTATGTGAAATTTTTAACTTCTAGCTCTGAGGATGGTCACTATGTGACCGAAAATCGATTTTGCAGATAATAAAACAAAAAAATACGACCAATGCTGATTCTCCTTCCAATTCTAAGAAAATGTGTTATATGTCTTACTGAACGCCTCTCGTATTTCCTGCATTCGTCAATTAGATTATACTACAATTTCCTATCGTTGCAACTCATCTGTGTACAACAGCTTCATCCACTCACGCATACATTGTCAATCAGCTGTCCCTTCCGACGTCATTTTATGCAGCCATAAATTTTATGTATGACCATCGAAACTATACTTTCATATTCTCTCGGTCGCTACGTGTAAACTACTAGTCCTACAGAGTAAATGAACAGGACCTTTTTGTAGGGAACACAATGTAGTTAAATTTTATACTAAGATATGATTTCGCTGGAGGCCACGGTTTTCGAGTTACTCAAGAGAAACGTACAAAAGCGACATCCAAGCGCACCCCCACCAACAGGGTTTCTAGTATTTCCAGTACGTTGTTTGTGGCCACCCCTCCTATCACTGTACAAAAATTCCGACTAGACGAACAATTCACGATATTCACCCTGTTTTGATCTCTATTGATTTGGCTACCAAGCCACCAGCATAGTCATCTGTTTCTTTAACACTGTTAATTTAAAGTTGCGCATGACAATAATAAAAGGAAAATGGCTTTTGTAAACGTTGCGCTACAACTAATAACGTTGACAATTCGATCCAAACTTCATTCTCACAATCTCAGTGATTTCGTAGTCAGAAGGCTTGACAAAAACAACCTCAACGATGTAATTGTTTAGTTTATACTGTTAAAATTTAAAAATAATTGCTAGATAAAATTTACACAAACATCAGTTTTACGTTTTGTAAGTTCTGGATTATGCACAGTCGACGAAGATCAAAGAAGGTTAAATGTGTGAAACAATACGTGCAGTCGCAAAATTTTGTACTTTGGTAGGAGAAAGTTCCATGAACAACATAACAAAAACCTTGATCTCTTGGGTCTGATTGTGGGAGTGGGGGTGCGTCTGAAAGCCACTTTTGTATGTTATTCTTGAATAACTCGAAAACTATGGCCTCTAACGGAAACGTATCCCAGTACAAAAAAGAATTGCATTAAATTTACTACACAAAGGCCCCATTAATTTCTTCTGTAGGACTGTTACTTTGGCCTTAGCGACCGAGAGAATATGACAATGTCGCGCGTAATTTTTGAAGGCTAGAAGGAATATTGTGGATTGCATAATACAACATGGGCAGAGTGAGTTTAATCATCCTGTATAATGAATACTAGTGATCGTGCAACACTCCCTTGAAGTACGCTTGAAGGTTCTTTCACTTCTGAAGTTTTCTCTCTGCTACATATTACACTATCTGCACATCATCCGGACACCTATCACTGGGCATTAATATGGGAAGTGCCCACTCTTCACCTGTATGACGGCTTGAGCTCTGCTAGAGACACTATCAATGAGATGTCTGAATGTCTGTGAAGGAATGGAAACCCTCTGTTGCTCAACAACCGAAACCAGAGAATGTAGTGATTTTGGACGCTAGGGCCTTGACCGAAGTCAACGTCCTAACGCATCCCGAAAGTGTTCCACTGGGTACATGTCGGGAATATTACAGAATAAACCAGCTTAAACCAAACCCATCAAAGACCCAAAGTGTGCTTTCCATCTGAGAAATAAGGAAACCGCAAGTAAGTTAAATCCATAATGGTCAATGGTTAAATTGGAACACTGCGACACTCCAAAATACCTAGGAGTAGCACTTTACAGATCTCTAACGTTCAAAAAACACTGCATGAATCTCAAATCAAAAGTCTCCACCAGGAAAAACTTGCTGAGAAAACTGACCGGATCACGTGGGGCAGTCCGACTTTTTAATGCCTTTATGCTACTCAGCTGGAGGGTATGCTTGTCCTGTTTGGTATAACTCAGCACATGCCAAACAGGCGGATATTGCTCTAAACAACAGATGCAGAATTACAAAGGCTTGCTTGAAGTCAGCTCCAGTCGAATGATTCTACCACCTTGCAGGAATTTCACCGCCTCCTGTTCGAAGAGAAATAGCAGCAAACAGGGACAGAACGAAACTGGAGCAGGAAAAAACGCATCCCATGCATGGGCAACAACCCTGTCCAAAACAACTAAGATCAAGGAAAGGTTTCCTGAGAACATTGGAGGAACTAACAACCACCGATGAAGAAGCCAGTCCGCAACTATGAAGGGCTGAGACATTCCAGCCTCCCGGCTGGATAAGGTTTTTAGAATCTTTACCCTCTTGTCATGATAAGAATTGACCAACCTGCAAGTCCACGAACAGGCTGAGGTAAGGAGTGGGCAGATCACAGGTTAATCTGGCTGAATGAGTATACGTTGAAGAAAACAAAACCCGAACGTGACTGCGGAGAAGAACAGACTGTTCAACATATGTTTCAGTGTCGACTGTTTCCCGCTACCTGCACAGAAGAAGACTTTCACCACACAACTGTAAATACACAGGAAGTGGTCAAATTTTGGTCAAAGATAATATAAACTGTGTTAATCTGTCAACAATCATAAAAACTGTGTTTTATGTATGTTTCTGACACGAGAATAATAATAATGTCGGCAATGCGGGGAGGCCACCCCCATTTCAAGAATACTATTTTGCACGAACCATTGCCTCACTGATGCTTATTTATGACAGGGTACAGTGACAAGCTGATGGAAATAATCACGGCCTCCGAACTGTCCCTTTACTGTATGTAGTACACAATGCTATAAACCGTATTCCCATCGTTGTGCATTTATCGTTTTCTTAAGCGCAGTAAGAGGAGCGCATCCTAAGCACGAAAAGAACGACCATGCCATAACGTCACCTCCTCCGTACATCACTGCAGGCACTACACATTACGGCAAATAACGTTCTCCAGGCATTTGCCAAGCCCTTCGGACTGGACTGCCACAAGGTATGACGTGATTCATCACTTCAAAATACTCATTCCCAGTAATCCACTGTACATTGTCGTCTCTCTTTACACCACCTCAAGAGTCACTGAGCATTCGCTCTAGAAATGTATGGCTTATGAGGAGCTGGTGGATGACTGTACCCCATTCTTTTTAACACCCTACGCACGGTCATAGAGCTAGATAGACTGCTGTTAGCACATTAGAACCTACAAGTGTTTCCTTCTACTGATTTCATGCAATTCTTTACCATCAACAATGCTCGACGGTCGCTGACCGTCACGTCAGTACATGAGGTCAGCCTGGTCTTGTTTTAACTTTTACTCTTCCTTCGCATTTCCACTTAACAGTCGCATCGCCAACAGTCAATCTGAACAGCTTTAAAAGTGGTGAACTCTCCATGATGCATTTCGTACTCAGGTCACATCCAATTACTAGTTCACTTTCGAACTCACTGAGCTCTACTGACCGATCCGTTCTGCTTTTATTGCTTCTCTACAGACAACACTACTACGCTAGCCTTCTACCTCTAATTATGTCTTTTTGTCAAATCCGCATTACATAGTGGTGTTCGGATATTTCTGATCAGATAGATATGCCAGAATTGACAAGTTAGCAATCATCATTGGTTTAGCTCGTTTTGTACCTCAGCATCAGGTGTTATTTGCAATTATAACAGAAGCGTGTCTGGCTTCTTTGCAGCACAATCGCTTTAGCAAGGACGGTGTGCCTTCCCTTGCGTGCTACGCGTGGCCGAGCCGTCCGTCGGCCACTTTCTACTTGCCGGAGACAGCGCAGGCGAGGCACGACGCCGCAGAGCTGAGGATTCCGGCACCCAGCGGAGTGGAACGAGCTTGCAATCTGTAGCGGCGTCTGCTGTGCGTGAGGTCTGCTCTCGAGAACCGCCGGCTTTCATCTCAGCCTGCAGCGGGGCGTACATCAAACGGAGCCGATCAAGAGCCGTGGGAATGTGACGCAACCGCGAGGAGACTCAACACTTAGCGGAGGATGTGTCTTCCCGGTTATCCATCAGAACGAACATGTAGCTTGTCATATTGTAACAGTATCACTAAATTCATTGCTCAAAACAGTTAGGGGAACACACGTATCAACGTCTGGTATTTTAAATGTATTTTGATACAGGCCGCACTTGTGGTCTTATTCCATGGCTTGAGATCTTTGCTTTCAGTGTAGTCAACAATTAAAATCATTTGCTATCTATTGGCTGTGTTATGCATTACAGTGTCAGGTGATCCCTCAAAAGTAAGTGAGTACTAGTGTCCAGTATTTTATAGTGAAGTACACAAATGTCAATTGTCATATGTGGGCGTTGTATTCAGCCAAGCACATGCAGTGCGACAACTTAATGCAGTTCGAGTTGCACGGGCAGTCTAATTGACCCAGTAAGGACGGAATAAAGGTATTGTTGCCGTAGATGCCAATGCCTTTCCATGTGTGATCCAAAGGGTCTGGAGACGTTGCAGCGACGCAGGTCAGTACACATAGCGAGCTTGACAAAGTCACCGACCATTACAACCCCATGTGAAGACCGATATCTGACAATCTCTGCGTTGCGACGTCGTACGGTTGGTTACCGCCAGAGCGCTACAAGACGATCTCAGAACCACCACTCAGGCCACTGTATCCGATCAGATTGTAATGAACGGGTAATGAGAGAGGACCTTACAACTCAGATGTTCTGTTCGGCGGTATCGCTTGACACGACCATAACTTGCATCTCGCGTTCAGTTCTGCCGTTTCCATGTCGATTGGCAACTTCTTCAATGGCGATACGTTTTATATACAGACGAGTTCAGATATCCTCTGATGTATGGTGATGGCTGTGTTCACGTGCAGTACTTGCCAGATCTTGTCCAGCAAGGTTCTGCGTGTGGAAGCTTCAACGTTGACAGCCATACGGATCTTCTCGTTGTCTATGGTTGCCTTATCGTCCGGCAGTACAGCGAACAGACCCTATTGGACCATGTGGTGGCTGCTGCATATGGTGGTGACTCTGAATTCCTTCTAACGCCAAGGTGTATATGGCGGGCGTCAGTAGGGGTGTCTTTCGAAGACTGTACATCGAAGTAATGAAATGGCTGGCCATGAGTTCCGGCCTAAAACCCGTCTTACATATGAGGTATACCTTTGGCAGATCTGCTCGTGGTCGTCCTGTTCCAGCACAGACACTCCAAGAACTCTCATTGGCTCTCGATGAATATTTGGAACAGATACGAAGGGGGAGGCACCTGTACACTTATAGGGGGCATGCCACGTAGCTGTCAAGGAGGGATAAAGACTCACAGAGGGCATACACATTACTGAAACTCTCAAAATCCAGTGAAAAGCAGCCAAGATGACGGGGTGAATGATTGTTTCTGTTCGACACCTGTCGGATATTTCAGTTCTTTTTATGTAAGCGATCGAGCATGCAATGTTTTGTTGTATACTTAATTTGGGAAAGAGAGAGCTATAATTTCCTTTCATGCCAGTCCTCAATTATTGCTCAGCGGAGTACGGCAGACTTCCAAAGTCAAATTCCTCAAATATTTTGAGAAGAAGTGTATATTTCTTACCTATCTAGTCTTTCAGTCTATGTCCTTTAACTCAAGACATTAATGAATGGAAAGGCAGAAATTTAACAAGAAGGAATAAATCCTCGACGTGAACAGATCCTGGATTCCGTGCTAAGTATAAGGGGAGACCCATCCTGTAACGACCACGTAAAGCCCTCAGACTTTGGACCTACAAGTACATACTCTAAGTAGGCTGTTTAGGTTTTCTTATTGGTAACGCCACGTAGCGCTCTGTATGAAAATCACTGGCTGTGCTGTGTGCAGTCTGTGGCTGACTTTGGACCTACAAGTACATACTCTAAGTAGGCTGTTTAGGTTTTCTTATTGGTAACGCCACGTAGCGCTCTGTATGAAAATCACTGGCTGTGCTGTGTGCACTCTGCGGCTAGTTTGCATTGTTGTCTGCCATTGTAGTGTTGGGCAGCTGGATGTTAACAGCGCGTAGCGTTGCGCAGTTGGAGGTGTGCCGCCAGCAGTGGTGGATGTGGGGAAGTGAGATGGCGGATTTTTGAGAGCGGATGATCTGGACGTGTGTCCATCAGAAACAGTGCATTTGTAAGAATGGATGTCATGAACTGCTATATATATACTATGACCTTTGAACACAATTAAGGTAAATACATTGTTTGTTCTCTATTAAAATCTTTCATTTGCTAACTATGCCTATCAGTAGTTAGTGCCTTCCGTAGTTTGAATCTTTTATTTAGCTGGCAGTAGTGGCGCTCGCTGTATTGCAGTAGTTCGAGTAACGAAAATTTTTGTGAGGTAAGTGATTTGTGAAAGGTATAGGTTAATGTTAGTCAGGGCCATTCTTTTGTAGGGATTTTTGAAAGTCAGACTGCGTTGCGCTAAAAATATTGTGTGTCAGTTTAAGCACAGTCATGTATAATTGTTCAAATGGGACATTTCATATGTCGACCCTTAGCCGAGGATACCTCACTGGAATCTTCTGATTTTTTCTTGTAGTTTGTGTAATTAGTGTAGCTTTTGTTTATTGCTAGCGCGTAATTGTAGAGAAAATCTCCTTTGTAGTTGCAGTCTTTCACTGTTGTACAGTAAAACAGTTGTGGCATGCATGTAGATTTGCACCAAGTATTTCGCAGCTGCGCTTGCGATTAACTAGATATTATTTTCAGTGCTATGTTAATGTGTTTTCTTATTTTTGCTCTTCAAATTGTGCTTTTCTGTGTTATCATGTGAAATATTGTAACAATTATGGCGTGTGAAAAACGTAATACTAGGCTCCAAAGTAAACTGAGAAATGACAGTGAAGACTAAAGCAGTGTGTTAGCGCCACCGTGTAATGAATTAATTAATGTTCAACATAGTAATTGTGCATAGGGAAATGGAGCGGGCGGCAAACAATGGCGTAGACAGTGAAACAATTAGTGAACAGGGAAGCATTATCGATCGATCGGTCGGCAACAGCCCGCCTCAGGAATCGGGAATGACAGGACACAATCTTTCAAATACTGCAGGTTCAGGTTTTGGGTCCTCACCGTTTTCTCAAATAAGTCAAGACACATTTTCTGCTTGTCAAAATGTGAATGTTGCCGGTGCAACTTCACTGCCGAAAAGCACTGAGAAACATGTTTCAGACACCAGTGCATTGTTATTACAGTTAATGCAACAAATGGGACAAAGGCTAAAAAAGTTAGACACAACGCTTGAACAAAATCAGAAACAAATGGGACAAAATCTTCAAAAGTTAGACACAATGGAACAAAAGCTTCAAAAGTTAGACTCAGTGGAACATACACTTGAACAAACACGTGAAGATTTAACTACTGAGTTACATAAAATCGAATCGAAATGTCAAAAAGTCTGTAATGACGTAAAAACACAAATTTGTGAGCATTTCCAACCTATTTTTTCGCGGCATGAAAATACATTACAGAATCACGAAGCAGCCGTGAAAGAACTGCAAACTATTGTTCATTAAAATAATGAGACCTTGCAAGTGAAAATTGACTCAGTTGCATCTACCGATTCGGTTACGCAACTTGCAAAATCTCAGGAAAACTTAAAGGACACAGTAGATACGATTTCAACACAAATGGACACTCAGAAAATTGGTTCAGAAAAACACACTGAGGAAATAAGTACACTATCGGAGAAAGTAGCCGAACTTTCGGATCAGTTCACTAACTTATCTGCAAAGGTAGATGATGATCTGAATGACACAAGAACTGTAGCCATCACTGACACAGAAGAGCATGAACAAATTAAGAAATTCAAACAAAATCAGAATCAAATTAATACGCAACACAAAAGAGAAATCCGGGAAGTACAAGATCAGATGGCACAAGTAATACCAAAATTACGTATTTCAGAGGACACTCGCGCTCCAACACGGGAAGAGGGACTTCGAAATACGGAAAAGCCACAAAATAATAACACAGTGCATTTTGGTAATTATGAAAGAAATTGGAAAGGTGCATTGAATTTTGAGATGGAACCGCCGACACGACGTAACAATGACCGATATGCTACTCGCCGACACGATGATTTTGACTATAAGCTGTTCATTACTACACGTAAATTCAAAACATTTAAGAATTCTGGCAACGACATTCATCCACAAGCGTGACTCCATCAATTCTCTCATTGTTTTCCTCCCAACTGGTCATTAGAGCACAGATTAGAATTTATGTGTGGCTACTTAGAGAATGAACCAGCTGAAAGAATGCGATCGGTCGTTCACGATTGTCACAATGAAGGAGAATTTTATCATGCCTTCCTCTCAGCATATTGGTCTCAAGCTGCACAAGACCGAGTAAAACATAGCATCATAATGATGAAACATTTCGAACAATCTGAATTTTCAAGTCTTGTGAAATATTTTGAAGACATGTTGCACAAGAATCAGTACCTGTCAAACCCACACAGCCCCTCAGAATTCATCCGCATTTGCTTGATCAAATTACCTGAACATTTCCGACATATTATATTGGCAGGACGTTGCAAAGACGACATTGAAGCTTTTCAGGATTGTTACAAGAATTAGAAATTGACACTGACAATTGCGGAACGCGAAAACAGGAACACAACAATTACAGGTCACATCCGTCGCAATTCCGCGATGAAAGAAATAATAACTGAACACGACAAGGCTATTCTCACAGCACAAATCGTGACCAAAACAGACACCACCCGTATGACAACCGTTGGCAGAGTAGTAATAATTACAGGGGAAGATCACCTCTCCGTGGTAGTGACTATCACAGAGACAATCAGAGAAACAGACAATATGGGGACCAAAATAATTATTATCAAGGGAGACAGAATACACGCAACGGGCCAGCGCGTAGTTACAATTCAGGGAGAAATTCTCCACCACGTGACCGACAAGAAAGAAACTATGGGATCTACCAACATGACAACAGACGATATGATCGTAACGACAGACCTGAATTGCATCAGAACTGGCGGGATTCAAACAGGGCAGGGCCCTCTCGACAAGGTGAATTTGTAGAAGTTAGGTCTCCAAATCCTAATAACGACGCGCGCCATGAAAGAGACAATAGGCAATGACTCATACCGCTGGCAGCCACAAAACGTACTTATGAAACTGACGACGCAGCTGCCGTAGCTAGTAATTACGTAAAAATGGAAGACATTAGGGACATCTTACTCCAGGAACACGACGTAAAACATAACAACATTGCATATCCTGTGATTCACAGTACAGTAAATGACGTAAAATTTACGGCAGTAGCCGGACGAAGTGGCCGTGCGGTTAAAGGCGCTGCAGTCTGGAACCGCAAGACCGCTACGGTCGCAGGTTCGAATCCTGCCTCGGGCATGGATGTTTGTGATGTCCTTAGGTTAGTTAGGTTTAACTAGTTCTAAGTTCTAGGGGACTAATGACCTCAGCAGTTGAGTCCCATAGTGCTCAGAGCCATTTGAACCATTTTTTTTTACGGCAGTACTTGACTCTGGCAGTCCCATTTCAGTAATTAATGAAACAGCCTTTAGCAAATGCAACAAATCGAACGATTGCCCCACACTTCCGTTACGTAAGATTAAATTACAAGGTGCAATCTTTGGAAAAAGTGTAGGAGTACGCCAACAAACCCACTTAGAATTCTTTTGTCAAAGCCACAGCTTCTCTATGAACTTTCTTATTGTTCCATTATTGTCGACGGAAATTATATTGGGAGTAGACTTTTTGAATGAATACAAAGCAATCTTAAGCTTTCACGATGCTGAAATAAGTTTAGAGAAAGAAGGTAAGTCAATAGCTTTGAAATTTGAAGATTGGCTCTCAAACCATGACGAAGAAATTAATCGGCTTTACCTCCTGTTAGACAACAGTTCGGAATTTTCGACGGAATTTGACACTAACAATCACTCTGCAAGTACTGACCGTGATGATATCGACGGCGCATTTGATACTAATGAGTTAATTCAGAATAAAATTCAAACAATTGAGAATTGTAATGACACTGATAGGCAAGACCTTTTTGAGATTTTACAAGCACATTCCACAGTTTTTACTCACAAAACAGGAACAATCAATGGATTTCAATACCAATTTCGTGTTCGTGAGCATACTAAATTTGGTGTTAGACCATACGTAATTCCGGTGCCTTATAGGGACCGTGTTAGAACAGAAATACAATCTATGCTTGACGAGGGCATTATTGAGCCTGCAGTAAGCTCATACAACAATCCATTACATGTTGTTGAGAAGAAAAATGGATTGATCAGGCTTGTCTTAGATTCGAGACAAATCAATACTATCATCATTCCTGAAACAGACAGGCCGCAAATGTTGGAAGAACTTCTTCAAAATTTTAATGGTTTAAAAGTATTGTCTTCTATTGATCTCAGATCCAGCTTTTATCAGATCGAACTTCATCCAGAATGTAGAAAATACACAGCTTTCCTTTGTTTCGGCGTTTGTTACCAGTTTCGGAAACTTCCTTTTGGTTTGAACATTTCTTCGGCAGCATTCATTCGCGGGCTAAATTCCATATTACCTGAGTTCTTAAAACGTCACATCACCTTATATGTGGACGATATTCTGACAGCAGAAGCCTCACGGGAACAACACAATAGCATCCTCAACAGCGTGTTACATATTTTTGCAGAATCTGGAATTACAGTTAACTTGGAAAAGTCTGAATTCGGTAGGACAAAGGTGAAGTTTTTGGGACATATTATTTCTTCTGAAGGCATTCAGCTGGATCCTGAAAAGTTAGAAGCAATCAGAGCCATTCCAGTTCCATCCACAAAAAAATAAGTCCGCAGTTTTCTAGGTCTCGTAAATTTTTACCGTCGTTTTCTGAATATGCAAATTCTAGTTACACCAAAACTTTGTTCTCTCACTCGAAAAAAATACTAATTGGAACTGGGACGCCGGCCGGAGTGGCCGAGCGGTTAAAGGCGCTACAGTCTGGAACCGCACGACCGCTACGGTCGCAGGTTCGAATCCTGCCTCGGGCATGGATGTGTGTGATGTTGTTAGGTTAGTTAGGTTTAAGTAGTTCTAAGTTCTAGGGGACTTATGACCACAGCAGTTGAGTCCCATAGTGCTCAGAGCCATTTTTTCTTTTTTGGAACAGGGACGAACAAGCACAGTTGGAATTCAATTCTTTGAAAGAAGCGTTACTTAATGCGCCAATACTAACTCATCGAGATCTGTCACAAGATTTCTGCCTTAGCACGGATTCTTCTAAAGTCGGTCTTGGTGCCCATATATTTCAAGAAGCCATAGAAAATGACACTACTGTTCAGAAAACCATTGATTTTGCTAGCTGAGTGCTAACAAAATCTGAAAAAAATTATTCCGTTACTGAATGAGAAGCTTTAGCTATCGTTTGGGCATTTAACAAATTCCGTTTCTTTCTTTCCGGTAAGCACGTAAAAGTATACAGTGATCATCGTGCGTTACAATTTCTTATGTCTTCAAAATTAAATCATGACAGGTTAAAACGTTGGGCATTGTTTCTGCAAGAATTCCACTTCACCATAGGCTACATTCCCGGCAAGGAGAACATTGTTGCGGACGCACTGTCACGCGCACCGTCTGGGCATGAGAAAAGTAACACAGAAGGAAACCTCGAGAAAAATTTCAGTATTCTTTACATTCAGAAAGTCGCCTTTGAAAACTTCATCACCACATCTTTAAAGGACATTGCTCATGAACAAGATAAAGATCCGATTTGGAAAGACATCAAAAGTAAATGACATGAAAACACACACTCACACATTCGGCATTATTATCTGGTTAGAAACAACGTACTGTTCAAACGCTGCACTGTTGATGACAAGCTATGGGTACTTTGCATTCCTGTCAATTTTGTTAATAAGCTCATTTGGTACATTCATTTCAGCTATGCACATTTTGGTCCACGAAAATGTTATCATATTCTTCGGACGACTTGTTATTTTAACAATATGGAAAAGAGAATTCGAAGAGTCTTGTCTATTTGTAAACTTTGTCAAAAGGCTAAACCATCTACTGCCTCACATCGTGCTCCGTTGTTTCCTATCATTCCTTCTATATTAAAAGAACTTGCTGCTGTTGATCTCTTGTCAGAACATCGAATGGATTTTCGTACGTTCTAATCGCTGTTGAACTTACTTCAAAATTTGTTTCTTTCACTCCATTACGTAAAGCCACTGGTCGGTCTGTATCCAACGCGTTTGTTAAAAACTTCTTACGTGAAGTTGGACACGTTAGTAAAGTCATTTCAGATAACGGACCGCAATTCAGATCTGCTGTTTGGTCACGCATGCTTCGGAATCATAAAATCAAACCTGTTTTTATTTCATTGTACTCACCACATTGTAACCCGTCTGAACGGATTATGAAAGAAATCAATAAGCTTTGCAGACTTTATTGTCACAGAAAGCATCAGTATTGGGACAGATATTTACACTTATTTCAAAACGTGCTGAATGAAATGCCTCATGACTCCACTGCTTTACCACCTATTCTTGTACTGAAGAATGAAGAACCACCGAACAGAATCAGAGAGCTTGTACCTTTCCCGAATACATGTAAACTTCGACACAAATTGATTTGGCTATTAAAAATATAAAATCTGCAGCAGACAAAAGGGGAAAACTACACGGTAAAGCAAATGCAAAGAAATTATATATTGGTCAGAAAGTTCTCATTAAAGCTCATTCATAGTCACATAAAAAGAAACACTTGAGTCACAAATTCTTTCTAGTTTACAATGGACCTTACAGAATACGACGTATACCACATGATAATTGCGTTGAAGTTGAAACTCTGCGTACTAGGAAGAGTAAAGGTTTACACCACATTTCACATGTAAAACCGTTTATTGAAAGATAATCTGCAGTGTTTGAAGTTAAATATCCAGTCAAGAACTAAGAGAACTTATTTAAACAGAAATTACGAATGCATTGTTATAGTGAGCAGACGAAACAGTGTTGTTATTTGTACATTCTTGCTTGTTAGTTGCACGATCACGTACCGACTATAAGGATCACATACTCAGAACATATACCGGCACCGCTAATGAGATTTTCATGCAACATTTTGGTTTACTCGAAAAGACATTCTTTATTTGAAGTACTTTCTGTGGGATTAAAGATGACTTAGCATTTGGTTTCTTTGACAGCTACACGATTATATCACGACGCTACTAATGTGTGACAGAATTTACATTGTTGCTTTTGTGCTGTATCTGCTATATATCTGCACAGTTTTTTCTGAATTCTTCTGTAAAGTAAAACATGTTTTAGTAGTAACTTTGTGGTATAGCTACAATAAGACAGCCTTTTTTATAGCACAACAATACGTTACAGTGTAGTACTTTCTTGATCACGGTACTGTAAGTAATAACTACGATATCTATACGCATAGCATTTCGCTTTTGTTTATTACGAGGTAAGTACATTAACTTCCACAGAACTTTGCTTACGGACGACGATAATTACGACACTTGGCACATTTTTTACCATTAAGTAATGACAGAGATTATGTAACAACAAGATGTACAATTGAGCGCTACAGGACACGCATTAGAGTGATTAATTTTGTACTTAAACCATTTATTTTTCAAAATTTTTGACATACAAAGAAACTTTTCCGTGATACATTTCATTCCATTGCTGTAATCTGTAACACCTGAGGGTATAATTACATTAATCCTCAGGGGGGTACATGCTTACTTTGTGTACCATGTGTTTGGCAAGCACATGGAGCCTTAACTAATATGGTATTTGCTTATACAACTTTACACATCGGTACCATATTTCTCTAACATAAATTACACAGCTATCTGATCATTTAACTGAGAGAAACATTTTTTTACTACGTCAGTGACAAATGTTTACGCAATTACACCGGTGGATAACTTCACACTTACGAAATTGTATTTTGTCTGTACTTTGTGAACCGTTCGTATTTTTTGGACCCATTGTGATACTATGAGAGCTTTGAATGATGTATTTGGTAAGGGATCATGATTTTTGAAGTACGTTTGATGTAGATGACTTTATTGAAGGTCTTGAAATTATTGAAAGAAGCTGCAACGATTCTGAGATGTTATTGATCTGTTATGATGTTATTATTACGATGATGATGTGTATTATGCTGTTGAGGTATGTTTATGATCAATAAGCTGAGAATCGTACTTTAAGAGCTATGAAATGTGTGTAAATGCGTGAATGTATCACAATGCCAGCAAAAATTTTTTGGACACTGTTATATTAATAGGATTTTGTTTCTACAGATTTGCAAGGCAAATTCTCGACCTGTGAAATTTTTATATGAGACTGTCACTGTAGTGCAAACTGGTGTCGTAAATATTTTGGTAAGAAAGTTAAGTGACCACTTTCACGTAATGCGTCGTGGGCACCCAGCTGCGTGACAGTCGCCTGGAAAAAAGCCATTAGTGTGTGCCTTTCACAGGCACAGGTGGAGAAAAAGAAAAGAGGCCATTATCCTCGCTATTGACATTCCTTAGTAGAAAGCATCGCAAATACGACACTCTCATTACTTGGAAACATTTTGTACTTTGTGCTACTTACTGAAATGCTTATGAACTGATGGGAAATATTCGTACATCTGCACACCTGATTAGGACAAGTGTCTTTCTACGAGAGTTGAGAGAATTTCTAATAACTTATGAAATGCCACATGACTTTTGAATGATATTTTTATGCTTTGTACATAGTTGCTTATTTCATTTGATATCTGTTTTCCAGCTGTGTTGCAGCATTGGTTTTTTAAAATAAAATTAAATGCATTTGCTAATTTGAACACTTTCTGTCAACAGATCTATTAAATAATAAATTTATGATCCACATTCTTCGAAAAAGGAGCACTTGGAAAGGAAAGAACAATAAGAAGGGACTAATAACAGTAACTGAATTCATAATTTTCTTTTCAAGTACTTGGTAATTTTTTTAGAATAAGTTTTTGTGGTGCACCACTTTAATTACATAGACATTAATATGTGAATATACATTTCCCTTATCTGCATTGTTGTCTTTAGTGTACTATTTTTTCTGCTTGTGGTTTTGTCATGTTTAGATATAAGTTATTACATTTACTGCTGCTTGGTTTGCCAATTAGCATTTTTTGTCATTGCTGTTTGTGTTAATTGTTTTGTGCTGCTGCATTGACTCGTCCCTTAGTTTAGCATCTGAGCTCAGTAGATTTAAGTTAGCTTAAGAGGGGGTAGACTATATAAGAGAAAGAGTTATGATGAATAGGAAGAAATGCATTGAGAAGCTATAAGAAAATGGTTTGGCCAAAAAAGTAGTGTACAATGGAGAAAAACTATTTTTGAAAGAGGATGTGAACAGAATACAGAAAGCATGCTTGGATAAGAATATTTTTGGTGGAAACAAATGTTGAAATAAGAGGAAAGATCTACAGAATGAAGTTTTGGGTTGGACTGCAGTACCAAATGTTACACTGAAAACAAACCCTGCCCTTTCTTCTTGTGTTATTCTGCTACGTGTTTGTGTACCGTTGTGTATTTCCTGTCTTTATGTGTTTAGCTGATGAGAGTTATGTTGTAGAATTTTTCTAATACTATGTTATTTACTTTGTAAAGATGTTTAGACATTATTTATCTGTTCTGTTTTGTTGCTCATATGTGAAGTTGATGTTTCAAAAGTTATTCTGAGCTTTATGTATGTACTTATGTCATAATTCTTGTAACACTGATGTACATGTTTATTTCTATTCTTTTGTGAAGCCTGTTTTGCTGCAAATGTTATCTGTATTGTTATGTTCTTTAATGATGTATTTTGTACCTTTGTTATTGTATTCTTATGTTATAAAATTGTAATTGACACCAGTTCATCAAATTAAGTAACTTGTAAGTTACATTTCACTGCACACGTTTCTGTTGGTCATAGTATATGGACAATGTGTGAGAAGTAGGGACTGTTAGTGTTTGGACGTGTATTAATAATTCAGCAAGGGACTGGTTAGCAGCATTGCTGTTTCTAAGGACAATTCCAAAAACATTGTGAGTGCACAAGTGGTGGTTTATGGACTTGCTATATTGTCCGCAAGACTTTTCAATGATGATTGTGCACCTGCACAGTCGCAACAGATGGCTGCTGTCCGTCTCTACAAGGACTACAGTGGGTCGGCATCTCTGGTGGCCCACCAATACCATTATTTGTACAATGACTGCAGTGGGTCTGCACCTCTGGTGGCCCACCAACCCATAATCTCTACCAGGACTACAGTGGGTCTGCTCTGTGATGACCTACCTAAAAAAATTCTTCAAAACTTCGACTGACTCTGCTGTGGGTTTGCTCTGTTGTGGCCCATTACCTGCCTGCATGTCAAGAGTCAGCACTGTCTTTCCGTTGGAAGGACAACACTACTTCTACAAGACTGCATGGAAATCCACTACTTCCGTGTGCTTTTTCTTTTGCTGCTCAGACTTTGAGAAAAACACTGCAATTTTACTGTGATGAATGATCAGGACTGTCTTTATGGACTGTGAGAAAATTTTAGCTTTTGACCAACATTGTATCAATAAGTGTGTGCATTTGATTTCTTTGTTATTGTAGTTATGAAAAATTTTTTTCAAATCTGTATTGGCCAGTGCCCAAAACAATTTGTAAAATTTTTTGTGTGGAGCATGGGGGCTATGTAAGTAGGCTGTTTAGGTTTTCTTATTGGTAACGCCACGTAGCGCTCTGTATGAAAATCACTGGCTGTGCTGTGTGCAGTCTGTGGCTAGTTTGCATTGTTGTCTGCCATTGTAGTGTTGGGCAGCTGGATGTTAACAGCGCGTAGCGTTGCGCAGTTGGAGGTGTGCCGCCAGCAGTGGTGGATGTGGGGAAGTGAGATGGTGGATTTTTGAGAGCGGATGATCTGGACAGAGACAGTACATTTGTAAGATTGGATGTCATGAACTGCTATATATACTATGACCTTTGAACACAATTAAGGAAAATACATTGTTGTTCTCTATCAAAATCTTTCATTTGCTAACTATGCCTATCAGTAGTTAGTGCCTTCAGTAGTTTGAATCTTTTATTTAGCTGGCAGTAGTGGCGCTCGCTGTATTGCAGTAGTTCGAGTAACGAAAATTTTTGTGAGGTAAGTGATTTGTGAAACGTATAGGTTGATGTTAGTTAGGACCATTCTTTTGTAGGGATTATTGAAAGTCAGATTGCGTTGCGCTAAAAATATTGTGTGTTAGTTTAAGCACAGTCACGTATAATTGTTCAAAGAGGACGTTTCAATACGATCTCTTGCTGCGGGCTCGACTCCGGTCCACCACCGGCAATTGAATGCGGATTTTTGAGAGTGTCAGCCCCTCGTGTTGGCGAAACGTCAGGGAAACCGTCAAACGTTTGCCGGAGAAGCAAAGCCCACAGGCAATATTTCGACGAATTGTTACAGTAGCCTCATTAACTTTGTTTCTTAATATTGTTTCCCGAAAAGTAGGCATTCTCCCGTTTAGGAAGCAGCACGCCTTTGAATTGCGTCGACGTCTTCTTTCATCCGGTCTCAAACACTCAAGCAATACTCAATAATGGGTTGTTCAAATGTTCAAATGCGTGTGAATTCCTAAGGGACCAAACAGCTGAGGTCATCGGTCCCTAGACCTACACAGTACTTAAACTAACTTATGCTAAGAACAACACAAACACCCATGCCCGAGTGAGGACACGAACCTCCAGCGGGAGCGGCCTCGCAATCCGTGACACGGCGCCTCTAACCACTCGGCAAAAATGGGTTGAGTAAGTGTTCTGTACGCCGTCTCCTTTACAGATTAGGTACCTTTTTTCCAGGATTTTCTCAGTAAACCAAAGTCGACCAGTCGCGTTCCCTACAAACGGCTTTACGTGCTCGCTCCATTTCCCCTCACTTAGCAACATTACGCTTAGTTGTTTAATTGACGTGACTGTGTGAAGTAAAAAATGGTTCAAATGGCTCTGAGCACTATGGGACTCAACTGCTGAGGTCATTAGTCCCCTAGAACTTAGAACTAGTTAAACCTAACTAACCTAAGGACATCACAAACATCCATGCCCGAGGCAGGATTCGAACCTGCGACCGTAGCGGTCTTGCGGTTCCAGACTGCAGCGCCTTTAACCGCACGGCCACTTCGGCCGGCTGTGTGAAGTAGCACACCGATAGTACTATATTCGAATATTCCATGACTTTTTCCCTATTCGCCTGCATTAATTCCACATTTACAGCAAGCTGACATTCATCATACGAAATAGAAATTCTGTTCAAGTCAGCTTCTCTTTTCCAACAGGTGACACTTTTCCCGCACACTACAGCGTCGTCAGAAAACAGTCGCAGTTTGCTGCTCACCCTATACGTCGTACCATTTATGCATGTACAGAATAACAGCGGGCGCTACGGATTACAGGAATGCCATAAAACATATAGATATTCGAACGGATACACCACGCATGGAACCTAATGTGTGCTCGAACTGTTACAAGATTATTTAAGCTGTTGAAAATATGCGCACTGTCTCTACACAGATTGATCCTGTTATGGATTGGCAAGAGGGCCAACCCACTAATGTAAGAGGAAGCCGTTAGGCACGCGTTTAAGCTCACGCAGGCTGGCGTGAGGTCTGGAACAGGACAAGTAAGTTAGACTAGAAAAAAAGGATGTAGCTGGTGGAATACTTAACTTTAATCCATTAATGTTGAACGTAGCTCTTGTCTGTACATTCTTTACAATATCAATAGCAACTGATAATGGCGCCTTGCTAGGTCGTAGCAAATGACGTAGCTGAAGGCTATGCTAAATATCGTCTCGGCAAATGAAAACGTATTTTGTCAGTGAACCATCGCTAGCAAAGTCGGTTGTACAACCGGGGTGAGTGCTAGGAAATCTCTCTAGACCTGCCGTGTGGCGGCGCTCGGTCTGCAATCACTGATAGTGGCGACACGCGGGTCCGACGTATACTAACGGACCGCGGCCGATTGAAAGGCTACCACCTAGCAAGTGTTGTGTCTGGCGGTGACACCACAGATCCCGTACTGCACATAGCATTGAAAGCACATATTACGACAAACAGAGACACCGCTGAGCCCAAATTCAGCAGCCTCCTGAAGCCCCCGGTACTTACAACGCAGCTCACCGCAAATACTATAGGGCATTAAATATGCTGACAGCTCAGATCAAGATAAAGTCATTATCCTGACAGAAACCTTGTCGTCAGTAATACACACCATTACTTGGTATACCAGTTCATAGACTGCACTGCAGCACTACGGCGTCACGACAGCTAACAAATATGAAAACGTTAATGAGTGAACACAACCCCAGAATTAACAGTTCGATACTTCGTTATCTACAAGAAGTAGATTTAAAGATCTGACAAATCAAAGACTGAAATGGCTCTGAGCACAATGGGACTTAACAGCTGTGGTCATCAGTCCCCTAGAACTTAGAACTACTTAAACCTAACTAACCTAAAGACATCACACACATCCATGCCCGAGGCAGGATTCGAACCTGCGACCGTAGCAGTCGCGCGGTTCCGGACTGCGCGCCTAGAACCGCGAGACCACCGCGGCCGGCTCAAAGACTGAATTTGTGGTCTTATGTACGTAGAAGATAATCGTCACTAATACATGCAGTTGTACTGGCAGTATTGTTTGCCGCAATTGCCAATAAATTGGATTGAAAAAAGATACTCACCATGATGTGGGTAAAGGGTCACCATGGAATCAGGGGGAACGAAAATGTCGACGCTCTTCCTAAGAGGGTCATCTACCAAGGGAGAAGTGCTTGCGAATGTGTCCCTTTCCCAGACCTACTGCAAGACATGCGGCAGAAGGTTATATCCTTGTGGTACCACAAGATATGCCTGTAGTACCAACAATGAAGGCATATGCTGTTCCGACTGCACCTCTACAGGGTGCAAGTGATTGACTCACCTCTACGTGACAACGTCGCAGAGGAGGACCCAGACCACATCATTTTCGGCTGCCCACTACACTGCCACGCGGCAACAGAATGAATGTAGTGCTTGGTCGACAACGTGTTCTTATCAGCGTGATGACACTAGTCGCAGTGCATGATGTATCATTTGTAATGTTTTCATATGTATTCTGCACTTGTAAATAATTCATCGTTACTGTACAGAGGCAAAGATCAATGAGTGCGATGCACGAGTAGTGAATGAGATCTCTGGCTCTGTGTTTTAAGTTTATCTGTGGTTCGCTTGTTCGCGTGTCAATTGCGCTGCGCCGGGGCATTTTTATTTGAGTCGTAGTAGCGGGTAGATGAGTTTTTGGAGAAGGAGTTTTAATATTTGTGATTCTGAGAGAAATTATCTGAAATACTTTATTCTGGAGATGAAAACGTTTTTGGAAACATGTGTTATTGAATCTAATGATGGAGATCATGTTTAGTAGAAATTTTTCAAGTTAAAAAGTGCATGTTCAAAAGGAAATGTTTGTTCGTTAGAACTATTAACTGCAGGTAGTTTGTCTCTCAGATAACTGATAACATTCATGATTAGTGTTGATTTGATATTTTTGTTTCGGTATGTCACAAATAACGCAAATGGTTGGAATGTCTGTAGTTTTTGTACTGAGAGAATTTTGTAGTTGTTAGGCTCTTCTTATGTTTTGTGTTCTCTTTTGACAATAATCAGAGTTTAATTTTTCAAGAACGACTTTCATTACAGTAGAACCATCCTCCACCATCCTTAGAAAATTTTTCAATATTTTGTCGCTTGTGTATTGCATCATAAGCCACACGAAACCACAGATTGTTTCTGATAAACAAAAAAAAATAATATAGTGAGTACCTTACTTTTTCTTTAGTTGCCCCATCTACTGATTTCTGTTTTCCTTAGAGAACGTCAGTACACCAGACACAAGCCAACATGCTGAGCATCACGTAATGAATAAGATACTTTTATTTCAGGGCAGATCTCACTTTACATTTTTATGAAGAAACAGTTTGTTGTCAGAATTATCAGGTGTTGTGCTAAGGAAGCCCGTCAGTTTACACTGAACAGTGTAGATAATCTCAGACAGTTATTTTTCTTCTGAACAAAGCAGTGTTTTATTTTTGTAGACATTTCAAATCAGAAATTACATTATTGTAATACTACTTTCATAATGTACTTCAGTAGTGAGTGCAGTTAAATAGTTTTCACTGAGTACACAATTAGTTATTTTTCGCATTTAATTAGATTAGTTTTCATTATTTCACTGAATTTAAAGTTTTGCTTCACGACACATTTAATATCCACAACACACGGCCAATGTATTGCTTAGCATATGAATACGATATCTAAAGCACAAGTTGCACAAAGAGCAAGTTTCTGAAAAAAGAATATTCAGTATTTTCATTAATAGATAAATTTTTGTAGAAAGCTTATACATTGAATAGACATATCTATCACTTTTAGGTAGCTGAACGCATCATGATTTAACTGTTCTGCATAAACCAATGTACAGGTGATAATTGTTGAACTATATGAAAAAAAACGTAAATTAGTTACAAACTACGGCGTGCATACACTTTATTCAACATTAAAACGGCACTACAGATATTCGGATTTAGGTTGTGACATGTTCGATATGCCTACCATCATTGGCAATGATGCGGCGCAGACGAATTGCGAAATTCTGCATGACCCGCTGAAGTGTCGGAATGGCGTTGCTATCGGTGACCTCCTGAATAGCTATTTTCAGCTCAGCAATGGTTTTGAGTTTATTCTTGTACACCTTGTCTTTAATATAGCCCCACAAAAACCAGTCGCATGTGTCTGGATCCGATGAATATGGCAGCAAATCGAGGCTCAAGCCAACGGTCACTGGGTACCCCAGAGCCATAATGCGGTCCCAAAAGTGCTCCTCCACGACATCAAAAACTCTCCTGCTTCGATTGGGTCGAGCTCCGTCTTGCATGAACAACATCTTGTCGAAATCATGGTCACTTTGGATAATGGGGAAGAAATCATCTTCCAAAATCTTCACGTACCATTCGGTAGTCACCGTACCATCAAGGAATATCGCACCGATTATTCTGTGACTGGATACTGCATACCACACAGTCAACCGTTGAGGGTGAAGAGACTTCTCGAAAACGAAATGCGGCTTCTCAGTCCCCCAAATGCGCCAATTTTACTTACTGACGAGCCCATCCATATGAAAGTGCAGGAAAACGGTTGGTATTCAAAACAGCTTCCAGGAATGGATAAACACAGGTCCTGTAGGGTTTTGAAGGGAATCTTACAGTATTTTTCGCCGGCCGGAGTGGCCGAGCGGTTCTAGGCGCGTCAGTCTGGAACCGCGCGACCGCTACGGTCGTAGGTTCGAATCCTGCCTCAGGTATGGATGTGTGTGGTGTCCTTAGGTTAGTTAGGTTTAAGTAGTTCTAAGTCCTAGAGGACTGATGACCTCAGATGTTATGTCCCATAGTGTTCAGAGCCATTTGAGCCATTTGTCGCTAAAACAAAACATAATGAGCTTACTAATTCCCATCATGCCCTGTGCCGTTTGAACTTCTTAACGCAAACCGTTCAGATGTTATGACGGTTTTATTTCATATATTTCAATAACTGTCACCCTGTAAGTATTCTGTGTGAGTTTTGTGTGTGTGTGATGTATATGTTTGTATGAACCTTTCAAATTGTAACGTGTTATGTACTGGAGGCTGGCTGAGTGGACAATGCCCGAAGAAAAAAAATGGGATGGGTCTATCGCATTTCCGTGCTCCCTGTGCCACTACAGAGGATCCATTGTCTCCGGTGAATACGTGCCATCCAGGACAACGTACTGGGTTCTATTATTTAAGAAGCTTTCACGCCACTCTCATATCTGAGAAGCTAAGCCGCGCCACTTCATTCGGTAGGAATGTAGCGGACTGACTGGGCAGTGAAATTGAGTGGCGTAGGTGGAGGGGTAACGCCCCCCTCGCAATTTATTCTGGAGCACAGTACGTACTGCACTTGGCATTCGCTGACGGCAAAGTCTTCCGTCTGTCGTAACTTATAGTTCAAGGGAACAAGGAAGCGGCGCAGCGCACGTTTACAATGGTCGCGCATAACCAGTGTGCCCGCCCAAACTGCCGAACGGGCCGGTCCAGCTGGAACATTCCGCGCCGCCAGCGGGCAGTGACCGTGTGGGTCTTTTGTCTCACACTTCCTAGTGGGAGGCGGTCCGCGCCGCGCTATGCGGACGTTGGCAGTGCAGCGCAGTGCGTCAGTACGCACACGCCGGCCACGCACCACACGCTATATGCCAAGGCCCCCCGGCGCTGCCGCTCACCGTCGCCCCACAGCTTCGTCGTGTCGCAGGCTAGCATTAATGCACCCTGTTCACCTCGTGCTCATTCCCACACGTAACACATACAGTCCTCTCATCTAGATTAATCCTCATGCGCCAATTTGTTAGCCAGCAATAACTCATAGCACTCATTATACGTGCAAGCTGGCGAGTCTGTTATTTTGTTCTCGACGTCGCTAGCGTACTCAATGTAGTTATGTTAAATATTGCGAATATTCGTGGAAAACAAGTGTTTGCTTTGTGTCTAATATTTAGTGGAGGAAGCTTTGTCACTTGATAATAATAATCATGCTGCATGAGAGCATCACTACACTACCTAGGCCGGCCGGGGTGGCTGAGAGGTTCTAGGCGCTGCAGTTTGGAGCCACGCGTCCTCTACGGCCGCAGGTTCTAATCCTACCTCGGGCATGGATGTGTGTGATGTAGTTAGGTTTAAGTAGTTGTGGTGTGTGTACTGCAAGACCTTCAGTACACACACCATCAGATTATTTGACTTGTCGCTCTAACGAAGTAGGCGAGTGTCAGCAATATGTCTCGTGGTCTTATCGGGGCGTGTTTATCTTCTTCCGTTAGGTCAGACGATAGAAATGCCACTTGCACGCTTAGAGTAGCAGATGACGGTGACCAACTTTAAATAGAACTTGATTAATTTTCACACACATTTATTAAAATAATAACAAGCATAAAAATTACTTAACTTGGTTCTGTATGCTATTTACAATTGACAATCTGAAGTTCGTTTGGTATTGGTACGTTAATCTTATTCTCACATATTTCTCTGATACTTGACAAATGTGTCTATACATTTATCTTCATGGCTATGTACAGGAATTTGGCGCAGACTGAAACTTGTCTATAGACTGGTACAGACAAATGTAGACGAATGCAGACTGGTACAGACTGTTGCTGACAAATGCAGACTGACTAATCGGAGGTCTGCACACTCGTTATAATACCTCGCGCATTCGTGTATCACAGCGCGAGTGTGATCCGCGAGGAGAAAAGGTTCTACGTTAGCAGCAATCTCATTGGCTGCGTTACATATTAATACGCGGATCGGCGGAAGCAGAATTTGGTCTGTCTCTGTGGCAGCGCCATCTCGTAGTGTGGAGACGGACGAGCGCTGCGCCTGCGCTGTTGTGCTTAGCGGGGCGCGCTCTAGTGGCAAAGTTGTGTACGCGCTGACTACGCGGAACTATGTACACAACAGTAGTTCTAAGTTCTAGGGGACCGATGACCCCAGGAGTTAAGTCCCATAGTGCTCAGAGCCATTTTTTTACACTGCCTAGTAAATACAAGATGACTTTTTGTACTGACAGGCTTTACCACAATAATCGAGCATAAGCGAATCGGAAATGACAAATTACACGTGTAACCAGCACAGAACTTAACTTGTATTACTTTATCATCAGAAGCAGCCACTTTAATACGTCACGGTGAAACGAATAATTTACAGCAAGAACAGAGAAACTGGTGCAAGCCAACCTCGAAGAAGATCTGTTAGTGTTCCGGACAAATGTAGGAACACGAGAGGCAATACTGACCCTATGACAGAAGTATCGCCTACATGACTTAAGAAAAGATGGGTTCCGCCTATAGGACAGCTATGGTAAACTTTCTATGAAAAAGAAACAGCGGTATAAATATTAGAAGCTCAGACGACAAGCCACAACTAAAAGAAGAACAAGAGGCTTATCGACGGAACAAAATTTATAGGACTATACTGGGGAGACGAATTTGATTGTAATATTATGCAAAAAGAAGAAGATAAAGAAGCGATGGGAAATATGATACTGCGAAAAAATTTTCACTAAGCACTTATCGATATAGACGTCTTTCTCTCAGAACTACTGAGCTTGATGGGAAAAATAGCCATGACAAAACTTTTCCAAGTTGTTTTCAAGATATATGAGACAGACAAAATACCATCGGACTGCAAGACGAATGTAATAAGCCCAATTCCAAAGAAGGCATTATTTATCGAACAGTCTGGAAAAAGCCGACCTTGGGGAAGATCAGTTTGGGTTCTGGAGAAAAGTAGAAACACAGATGTTAAAACACACCCTATGACGTATCTTAGAATACAGAAGTTAGGAAAAAGATTTAAAGGTCAGTGGGAAGAAATTAAAACTGTGAGAATTACCAACGACTTTCTAATTTCCTCAGAGGCGAAAAGTACCTGGCAGATCAAAATGCTTCAAATGGCTCTGAGCACTATGGGACTTAACATCTGAGGTCACCAGTCCCCTAGAACTTAGAACTACTTAAACCTAACTAACCTAAGGACATCACACACATCCATGCCCGGGCCAGGATTCGAACCTGCGACCGTAGCAGTCGCGTGGTTCTGCAATGAAGCGCCTAGAGCCGCTCGGCCACAGCGGCCAGCTTGGCAGATCAGTTGAACGGAATGGACACTGTTTTAAAAAGAGGTTACAAGATGAACACCAACAAAAGTAAAACAAATGTTCTAGAATGTAGTCGAATGAAATCAGGCTATGATCTGGAAATTAGATTACGAAATGAGATACTACAAGTAGTAGATCAATTTTGCTGTTTGGAGCAGAAATAATACTGGCTGTGGAAGAGCAAATAATATGTAAAGAGTAGACTGACAATACTAAGAGAAACATTCCTTACAGAGGAAATGTATTAAAATCAAATATAAATTTGAAGTGTTAATAATTACTTTCTGAAGAACTTTGTGCGGAGTATAGCCTCGGACGGACTGTAAACATGGACGGTAGAATGTTCAGATAAGAAGAGAAAAGGAGCTTCTGAAATATGGTGCTACATGAGAATGCTGAATATTGAGTGGGTGGATCGAGTAACTAAATACATATTGTGTGACTAGGGCTTCCCGTCGGGTAGACCGACCGTTCGCCGGGTGCAAGTTCAAATGGTTCAAATGGCTCTGAGCACTATGGGACTTAACAGCTGTGGTCATCAGTCCCCTAGAACTTAGAACTACTTAAACCTAACTAATCTAAGGACATCACACACATCCATGCCCGAGGCAGGATTCGAACCTGCGACCGTAGCAGTCGCGCGGTTCCGGACTGCGCGCCTAGAACCGCGAGACCACCGCGGCCGGCCCGGGTGCAAGTCTTTCAATTTGATGCCATTTCGGCGACTTGCGCGTCGATGGAGATGAACTGATGATGATTAAGACATCACAACACCCATTCCGTGAGCGGAGAAAATCTCAGACCCAGCCGGGAATCGATCCCGGGTCTTTAGGATTCACATTCCGTCGCACTGACCACTCAGCTACCGCAGAAGGGGGGAGGTGGGGGGAGGGACGATCGAGCAACTAATGAGAAAGTACTGAATGGAATTAGGGAGAAAAGATATTTATGGCTGGGCTTGGCTAAAAGATTAATCGTCTAATAGGGGTCTTGCTGGGCCATCAAAGACTCGTCATTTTGGTAAGCATGGTGTCGGGGCTAAAAATGAGACCAAGTATTGACTACAGTAAACAGGTTCATTAAGATGTACTTGGTGGTTATAACTCAAGTCCAGCTGGTCATGGAGATCTAGAGGAACCTGGTAAATATGCTAATGCATAAATGCGACTTACACTGGACAAAAATCAGTTGCAATTTTAGCTACCAGGTGCAATATGACGCTCTGCACTGCGTATAGGACAGTATGACATCCAGGCTATTATTCGACAAGCCTTAACGTGAATGAACACTATGGCTATCAAGAAGAGAGACCACGTGTTGTCAGTGAAACTGTTTTATGTGAACGGCAGCAATTACAGTGCTGCGTTGAGAGAATTTTGTCAACTGAAAGGTCTGAAGAGGCGCCAGATGACAATAAATGGGTTGAAGAAGATGGTAATGAAATTCGAGAACACAGTAACTTGGTGTGGCACTATGAAGGGGAAGGGGTCCTATCCGTGTTGTGCACGAAGAACCATCACCCTTGTCGCATTTGACTACGTTGCGTTGATTCACAAGCACCCTTACTCTCGGTCTCATCTTCTTTGAAGACAATACACCCAGAGAGGCTGTCACGTGTACCATGATGTCTGCACTTTATCGATACCTCCATGTACAGCATCTGATTCCTTTTTTGGAGGAGCGCAACAGTGTGGAAACCACTGTTTCCACGCAAGATGCAGGAAAACCACATGTCGGTCGTCCAGTGAAAGATAGGCTTAATGGAAACTTTCATGAAACTTTTATTATCTCCAGAGGTTTTCCAGACGCATGGCCTGCAAGTTCATCTGATGGCCATGTGACTTGTGGCTTCGGGAACACGTTAAAGAACGCATTTGCTAATCACACCGTTTTACGGATGCAGCATGTCTTCGATGTCTCCAGTGCTTATATTGAACAAATTGTGCAAAATGGCGCTTAATAATACGAATGATACGGTCAACATTATGCCTCTCGCACTTGTTTGACCTTTTCTGCTCACGTCCGTTCCTAATCCATTACGAATGGAAGGATTTACTTACTTCTTTCTAGCATTCACAGCACTAGATTTGCATCTCGTGGCCAAAAGTGGAACTAATTTTTTCAGCATAAATCGGTTCCGCATTAACGCCTTAGCATATCTATCAAGTTTCGCTGCCATACTGTAATTACAGCTCACACTGGTCCTCCTAGAGTAGCTGCATTTAGATTATAACCACCCGGTATGTTTTACTGTTTACTCATAGATCAAGAGGCTGGTCAGATCGGAGAGCTACATCAAACAAGTGTTATTACTATAAGACCACAACAACAATAATAATCACCTGTACAAAAAATGGTTACTGTGATCGAGGTTATAAATAAATCTTGTTCGTTAACTGGTAGAAAATCCTCAACACTTCAGTCCACGTAGCTGAGTGTTGACAATCAGATTCGAAGCAGAATAGCAACAATAATCTGATTGTGAGAAGTATGCAACAAGCTGATAAGAAACATCAATTTTGTTTTGGTGTCGTTTGGGTCAGTTGGCTATGCTGGTTTACATTTTCAGTGTTTCCCTGAATGATTTCAGGCCTGGACGGTTGAGACACAATGGTCGTGTCCGTTTTCTTGTACACTCTTCTTGAATTCAGGCCAGGCTATTCTGGAGTTGAGATTTTAAACCGCGTTGTTCTTTCCTTCCTTTTCTTTTACCTAAAAGGTTTCTGACGCTCAGTTTTATGAGGTTAGCATGCAGCAGCTCCATTAAGCAGTGTCGTTATTAGTAATGAAGAATTTAAACTATCAGATTAAAAAATGAAGGAAGAAGTGAGGAAGGAAGACAAGGGCTTAACGTCAAGTCTACGGTGAGTCTGTTGTAGAGGGAGCGCCAGCTCGGATAAGTCAATCTTGCAGAATAACATAGGCCAGGTCCTTTCCAAGGAACCGTGGAATACTGTACTTCGTATGACGGATCAGAGATACGAACAGCCGTCGTTACGGATTCGTGTCAGTTGTTTGACCATTGCGCCAACATACTCGGGAGAAGTTAAAAATCAGACGGAAGTCAGTTTTGTATCGCAAGGCAGGTAACATCATGTGGTTTGCAGCAGATTGTTAGGCTTCAAGAAAGTAGAATCTCTGCTAATTAAAAGAACCAGACAAGTGCGAGCAGGATTCGCTCTCTGAGAGTTCCGTGAAAATTTAATTATGCACATATATAGATGATAATAAAAACCTCGTGTGGCTCAATGGGCTGGCGGAGGTCTTTCTTATGGACGCTACTTCGGCAACTTGCGTGTCCCTAATCCACCCCAGTTATGCAACTAGGGAAAAAGGACATGTAGTTTAACGCGTAATTCGAACCAACGTTGTGTCTAGGAATCCTCACATAGTTGAGAGGTGAAGGCTTTGCTCAAACGAAGGCTGAAAAATCCGTGTTCGGACCGCGATTCCCAGGTACGCTTTTTACCGCTAGACCACCAGCCCGACATGTATATTCGAAGATAACTCAACTATAGGTTTTGATGACTGAGTTTGTATCTAAGTATGTTACGTATTAGCCACAGCATTTGATTGCTTTGACTCAGAATCTCAAATTGTTTTCACCATCAAGGACAGTAGGCCTTAGTACATGACATAAATTTCAATTTGATACCTCTACCCGTCCGTGAGAAAAAGGGGTCTTAATAGTGACGAGGAGGAGGATGAGGAGTAGGAGGAGGACGAGATTAGTCTTTAACCTCCAGTCGACAACGAGGTCATTAAAGACGGAGCACAAGCTTGGATTAGGGAAGAATGTAAAAGCAAAGCGGCCTTGCTCTTTCGAGGGAACCATCCCGCTATTTACCCTAAGTGATTTTGGGAAGTCATGGAAAACCTTAATCTGGATGGCCGGACGCGGGTTTGAACAGTCGTCCCCAGAATGCGAGTCCAGTGTTCTAACTACTGTACCACCTCTTAACACTGAGACACACACACTCTCCCGATCTCGAATCTAGGTCCAGCTTACAGTTTTAATCAAACAGGAAGTTTCAAACAGACAAACAGACTGACCAGCAACAAAGTGATCCCATACGAGTTCCGTATTTGCCCACTATGATACGGAACATGAAAACCGAGAAACGAAGCTTCTAAAATGTGCAAAATATTGTGGCAAAGACGATAAATTAGAAGGATTTACCTAAGTGCAGAATTGTGAAGTGTATAACCACAGACGAAAAAAGAAATGTAAGGAAGACATTCTGCTATGTTAGAGACCCGGATGCCAGTGAGAGCTATAAATGATAAACCACTGGAGGAAAGAAAAGTTATCACACGGAAGACAAGATGGTGAAATAGAAACAGGCTTACCTCAGCCTCTGCCTGGAAAGGCACAACGAAAAGAACTTCAGTGACCGATAGTTTAGACTAGATTCGAACCAAGATTGCTGTGTTTTGCGTAAGGTGAACCACCCAACTACACCTCTCCTACAGGCTCAAACGATCAACACTGTACGGGAGACGCTCCGCCAAGGGTAACAGAATTTCATTACTATAAAAATTGTTAGTCCAGTTCGTAGTAGTTACCATTTCATTATTTGTTCTAGGCCTGAGACGTCAGACTCACCATCCTATGCAACATAGAGCAGCTGTTAGGGCAATAGTACCGCATCTGGTGGGTTTTAGCTGGAATTGTTAGGAACAAGTGACGAACTGAAGTTCTGAGTTAGAGCCAGTGGACTTGGTTAACTCACTGGAACAGTAGTAACTGCTAATGGTAGGCGTAAGTGATTGAGTCCCGTCTTGTAGTTTTACTATTGAATTCACTGTACACTACACAAGGAGTAAAATAATTTAATTTAAGAATTATTGGATAAGCTTTACAGGGAAAAATATGTATGGGATCAGGCAAATCTTCGTCTGTTAATTATGGAAAACGAGACAAAAAACATAGTAAACAGACGCCTGATCATACGTTTACGTTTTTATACATTTTAAGTAATGTTTTATTTAACACGACCACTTTGGCAGTAACATAATTAAAATAAACATTCTGAATAAGTAATTTCTGAATAAGTAATTAAAAACGGTCAATGAATTCAAAGGTGTCGAGGATGGTTAACCACAAGGCGCCATACCGATATTCTCATGAAAAATTTTCGTAAAACGGAGAACTATCAAAAATTAGTATGAATTTTCTTTACATTCTCGTGGCTACCCATTTTAGACATCTATAATTGCCCTAAAAAGACTAAAAGGATTTAACGCGTCCAAACAGAGGGTAAACGCAAACACGGAAACACTGCAAGAAACTCATGATGAGCGCAGATGAAGACGTTAGCCAAGGCTGCAGATTGCACTTCGTCAGGTGCAGCACCTGTACAATGTCCTCGGTGCGATGCAAGCTGTTGGCGTGGACAAAACATTTGAGAACATTCGAGAGTTGACCAATTCTTGTTGCTCGTATGGTTGGTACTTTCGTAACCTAAGGAGTCCAGGAAAAACGGACAATAAAGCATGTGTTGAGTGATCGTCAGGCATGGTCATTGAAGACGATTGTGATGAAAAATAAAGAGAACGACAACAGCAAAAGCCACCGCAGAACAGAACGCAGCTCTCGCGAACTCTGTCAGCACCAAAACACCACGAAGCGACCTCTGTGTTCAGTGAACAGCGGTGGAGACTGGAATTCCAAAACCACTCGTCAGTGATGCAAACGCCCGTTACAGGGAAACTTGGAGCAGAAGCCACAAAACCTGGACTACAAAGATATGGAAGAATGTCATTTGGTCGGATGAGTGTTGTTTCAATACTGTTTCCAACATCTGACCTAGTTTACGTCCCAAGAAAGGGCAGAGAAATCGTGGTGTTCCAAGTGCCCAACGATTAGTCTGTAAGGTCGCTTTATTGTCAAGGACTATGTGACCATATGGCTGATCAGGTCTATCCCATGGTAAAATTTTTGTACCGCAGTGGTGATGCTGTGTTGCAAGAATCCTGCTCACGTATCTCGTATCGTTCAGGACTTCTTTAACGAATACGAGGATAAATTGGTGCATATCCCATGGCCAAAACAGTCCCCAGATTTTAGTTTTATTGAGCCTTTGTGGTCTGCTTTGGAGAGAAACGTACGTTATTGTTATTGCAGGAAGAATGGCATGAGATTCCCTTTAAAGCCATACAGAACTTGTATTTGTCTATTCCGAGATAACTAGACGTTTTTAATAACTACAGAGGAATTACACTACTATCCATCACATATAATATTGTATCCAAAGCCGTGTTAAGTGGGCTAGTGCTTCACGTAGATAAACAGATAGGAGAATACCAAGGAAGATTCAGGAAGGGAAAGGAAAAGGTTGCAGTGAAGATAACTGGTGCTTGAGAAGAATATTACCAACGAGAAAGTCTATGAACACCCTATTGGTTTCAAGACGGCCTTCATCGATAGACGGACAACACACTGGTGAAAACGAAGGTGGACAACAAGATTAGAAACGTTTTCCAGGAAACATTAACAAATACAACATCCAAAGAGAAGTACATGGGGAGACGTCGGAACAATTCCAAATCAGGGCAGGAGTGGGACAAGGAGATGGCTTGTCACCCATTCTGTTTAACTCGGGAGATGGGACAAAGGAGTCAATAGCACAAAGATGTGGAAACACAAGGAAAGAACTATCAACATAAAATGTCTGGCTTTTTCTGATGATATAGTAATCATCACAAATAACAGAAAAGCAACCGAAGAAGTGCTAGAGACAATGTACGAAATCTCAACCAGATAGGCTCTTAATCTCATATCAAAGTACCCAGTACATCAACACAAAATCCGAAGGTAGATATCCACTGGAAAATAAGAACGGAAAGATAGCAGAAGTCGAAAGTTCCAGACACCAGAAAACAGGAATGAACTCGATATTCAATAAAGAAAATATCATAAAACAACAGAAAGCATACAGACTTGTGAGGAACCACTACAACAAAAGAAATGTCTCCATCAGTACCGAATCAACACATTAGAACACAGTAGTCTTACAAGAGACCATGTACGTCTCAGTAACTAGTGCAATTAACAACTGCAATCAAGAGAAGAATGAAAGTCACGGAGACAGAAAAACAAGAGAGAATAATGGTGAGAGGATCCATGTAAAGAGACCGACAAAAGAACTGTACCGAACAGACAGAGGCGGTTACAACTACATCAGGAAAAGAAGGGAAATGTTATACCAACACGACACTGGATTATCCGAGACAAACGGTCCATGAAGATTATTAAGATAGTGATGACCAACAGACCGAAAAGCAATTAGATAAAACAAATCGTGGAGAACCTCAAGAAACTAAACATCTCCACAGAAGACGTGGCAGACAGCACAGACTGAAAAAAATGCTATGAAAATAGATGGCGTTTTAGCGCTCTCATAAGTCACTGATGACTATAATAATAATGATAATAATAATAATAGGTAAGGCTCCGAGGATCATTTGTGTTGCAGGCAAGATCATTACAGAGCAAACATTGTTCGAATCTACACATGCTTACGAAGTTCGTATGGGTGGACAGTCACAAACCTCGTACGAGGTGACAGTTGATAATTTTAAATGAAAGTTTACTCCTCTGGCGTAATTAATCATTTCGAAAAGCCTGTTACAGGAGCTAATACAAAGGAACTATGCGTACTATGTGTTGACGTCAATTTGAAATAAGTAAGCCGGCCGCGGTGGTCTAGCGGTTCTGGCGCTGCAGTCCGGAACCGCGGGACTGCTACGGTCGCAGGTTCGAATCCTGCCTCGGGCATGGGTGTGTGTAATGTCCTTAGGTTAGTTAGGTTTAAGTAGTTCTAAGTTCTAGGGGACTTATGACCTAAGATGTTGAGTCCCATAGTGCTCAGAGCCATTTGAACCATTTTGAAATAAGTAAGTCATAATCGAATTATGACATACACAGTATGACTCAAGTATAGCTACACCCTTCTCATAAGAACTGTATAAATTAAGTTCATTAATGTGTATTACTAATCCGGCACCCTGGTGGCACTCGCGTGGAGCCGACTGTGTACTGCGCCCTTGCGACCAAACCGTATGAAAGTTCGCTACAAAGTAAAGTTCCCGAGCCTTTTGTTTTCAACCTTCTGCTATACTTAGCTGATGGTCTAGTGATTAGGGTCGTTGCCCCTAGATCACGGGGTCCCAGGTTCGATTTCCGGCCGAATCAGAGACCTTCTTGCGCTGAGCAAATTATTTCGTCTCATCTTCATGCACGCGAAAGTCACAGAAGTGGCGTAACATACAAGACTTGCACCAGGCACGTCACCGCCCTCTGCTCGGGGCGGTAGTTGCGTGACGTCACATCATGTCACCCACCAAGTAACGCCATGGAGCCTGAGCATTTGCTGTGACAAACCCTCTCTCCAAGGATGCCAAGAGCTGTGAAAAGGTATTTACATATGCCATGATAGACTGTTTCAGGAAGAGAAAGTGACAAATGTATGTGTATATAACCCACGCAAATTCGTAAAAAAATTTCAAATGTGAGGAATAAAATCTAAAATCTTGAAACTTTTGGAGAATATTTATGTAATCCGATTTGTTTAGGGGCATCGGACCAGGCTTTCACGCATACTCTACCTTTTTTGAGATCATAGCTACCTAAAAATAACAATTATATTATGACAGACAGTATTAAAATGATCTGAGTGTTTATAGAAACAATGTGAGTGAATAATACTGAGAGCTAACAAAGCTAATATTGGCAGTACTTCTACTACTCTACTGCTGCCACTGATAATAATAATAACGATAAGAATAACAATAATGATAATGACAGATATAAAAAACTTCATAGGTATAAAGAATGGACATTTTCTTAAATAGAGTACTGGGGAAAGGAAATTTAAGGAGACTGCATCAGTTAAGAATACCGGAAATGAGGAAGATCTGGCTGGAAAGAAAGATGAACAGGGGTAACGAATATGTACAGTGACAATGGTAATCATTATCGTTGCTTTAGGAGGTATGTCATTAACTGTCTTCTGAAGCTGGAGACACTATTCAGTTGCCTAATAAAATGCCGTAGGTTATTACAGAGTCGGGCTCTTGTTACTGAGAAGAACTTGGAGAAGGAGGTTAAACGATTGAGTGGAACAGGAAAGCTTTTGCTCTGATGGGAACGGTTGTTCCTACCATATAGTTCAGACAAATGCGTTATAGTCGAGGAGAGAGACCAGGGACAGTGTATGTTGATAAGACGAACCTCCGCCCCCCCCCCCCCCCCCGCCAAATTGCGGCATGAAGGGTATGTCCCCCCTATTCCCTCCTCAAAAGTCAATTTCTTAAATATTTACACTAAAAATTCGTTTTTAGAAGAGAACTGTCATAAAAATAAACAATATTCTTCATAAAATCGGGCACAAAAAAATTCTTGAGCATTTTTTAAGCCAAACGAGTAGTTGTAGAGATATAATAACCCTTCCAGGATACTGTTAATGTATAACTTTGCGCCGGCCGCGGTGGTCTCGCGGTTCTAGGCGCGCAGTCCGGAACCGTGCGACTGCTACGGTCGCAGGTTCGAATCCTGCCTCGGGCATGGATGTGTGTGATGTCCTTAGGTTAGTTAGGTTTAAGTAGTTCTAAGTTCTAGGGGACTGATAACCACAGGAGTTGAGTCCCATAGTGCTCAGAGCCATTTGAACCATTTTTTTTATACCTTTGCACGTTTTATTGCTTAAACAGTTATGTAAATGAAAAGGGTAATCAATTATATGGAAATATTTTGAATATTTTCATCTTACGAAATCTCTTGTGCGTTCAGTATTGGTGAGATCAAAATTACGTGCTAGACAATGAAAACGGCAACTTCCGCTTCCCAATCACTCACTACCACTGCTGCTGCCGTTTCTCCCTTCCACCCGAGTCCGGTTTAGTTCAGATTCAAATGGCTCTGAGCACTATGGGACTTAACTCGGAGGTCATCAATCCCGTAGAACTTAGAACTACTTAAACCTAACTAACCTAAGGACATCACACAAATCCATGCCCGAGGTAGGATTCGAACCTGCGATCGTACCGGTCCCGCGGTTCCAGACTGAAGCGCCTAGTACCACTCGGCCACTCCGGTCGGCGTTTTTTTATGTCGTGATCTTATTAAAGCCGTGCAGGACAGTTCAGTGTGTTGCGTGTCTTCTTACTCTCTTTTCTTTCCGATAGCCTAAGAAAAGAATAATGCCGGTCCCTACTGCTCGTTTTATTTACAGTATATCTGTTTCGCTACGAGAGACACTAAAACTAACGAAAGGGTTGGAAATTTTGATATGTTTCAGTGAGGAACGGAAGAGGGTCTTACTCTTCTACTGAAGTGTATAAGACTTGTGAAAGTATATAAATTGAGCAACGTAATGTAAAGAAACCAACGAACCAGAGAGCTGCACAAGCATATAATAGAATTTTAAAATCATTTTTGTTTTATCCATTCTATTTTAAGAAACTCTGTTTCATATGTGCTGAAAAATGTGACTTGGAGGCTGAAGGAAATGAAAAAACACTTCAAAAACGTTGAAGAACGTTGGAAACTCGTTCTTTAACTCTGAAGTACACACTGCTTGAGGAAACACAGAAAAGCGTTGATGATATTAGTAGAAAGGTTGTCGAGTGCATCGAACGTATTTCGTATTTAGTAAATGCAGAAGCCCGTTACCATCAATTGTGAAACATTAAATTAGTGTCGAGCCCCTCCTCTATTCAGTAAAAGGCCACCGTCATGATACTATCTTTGCTGCTTCCTTCCAAGAACTATGCAATTTTGTAGATTCCTTCCACTGCACGATTTACTGTAGATAGTTAATGAATGCTTTCCAGAAGGAGATACAATGAGCGTTAAAACTTTAAAAAACAAGGTGTCTGAATACTATGGTGATGGAGTCCGGTTTGCCACAATCCCAAAATATCTCCCCTTTGTTTCTATTGGTGGCAGTGATCAGAAGCTGTCAAGGACAAAGTTGCACTAAAGCGATTCGCAGTGATCTGGCAGAATTTGGATGATGATTTTCTGTAAATAATTATACGTAACAGCTTATTTGTTCGACAGTTATTGTGGTGTTTTAGGTATGCAGGTTTGTACATTTGATGACTATAAATGTGTTATAAAGACAGTTGTAACTGTTGATTAACCCTACAATATTCCTTAATTCTCATGACAAGTTCTTTAATTAAAGTAGAAATATTAATTTGCGTATTAATGAGCAAAAATTTATGTATTTTCTGAATCAATGAATGTCAGTATTAAAAGGAAATACACTCTCTGTCCTGTTATTTTCGCTTTAGATTTTAATACTAATATTTATTTCCTATACGTATTTTTTTAGAAGTATAAAACACAAATTGTTGTGGGGAAATAGAAGAAAGATTTAACTGAATTAAACATTTAATTATAAGATCTGAAGTTAAAAAATCATGCCGAACTCATAGGATTGTGAATTTTAAACCTTCCGGATGGAATGTCTCGAAAACTAATTAACTTGCTTAAAGCATGCATATGGTCTTCTTTGAGCAGAGTTTCACTACAGCTATTTTGTCATAATACACGTTATAAAAAAAGGAAGAGTTTTTCGTAAAATTAAAAACAGGTAAAGAAATTGAGCAAGGGATGGGTGGGGAGAATGCTCACTCCATAAGGGAGGAAAAGTTTCTGTTTCATGTTACTATACACTCTTTAATTGTTTTCCCGAATTTTCAAAATTTTATAAATAATTTTCTGCCTTTTTCCTAATTTATGTGGGCTAAATAGGTGAAATAAATACAGCGAACGAATATTATAACAGCAAACGGTGTGTTACTTAAGGGGGGTTTGTCGTAGGTTGTGTTCCAAAAATGAACAGCGCAGAGACAGAAGTGATGACACTTTCTGCAGGACCTGACCATCATTTTGCAGGACAATGCTCAAGCACGTACAGAGCAAGATGTTAGAGATTTGTTTGACTGATGGCGCTGCTAAGTGCTATACCACATACTGCACTCGCCTGACTTAAGCCCTCGTAAGTTCAACTCGATTTCTAAACTGAAGGAAACACTTCATGGTATTCGCTTCCAAACTGCTACAAATTCGTCGGGCAATAGACCACGCCTGTCGAACTGTCAACACAACTGGCACTGCTAAGAGTGTCCTACGACTTCCACATCGCTGGCAACGGGTTATATACAATGCTGGTGGCTACTTTGAAGGTCAGCAAAACTTTGAAACACGTATCTATTTTGTACGAGCTATAAATCAGTACTTGAACTATTAAAGTTCCAGCCGTCGTATGTATGTACGTCCCACATCTCCTCCTAGACCAATGGAACGATTTCAACTTGGTACACATATCCATTGCTATCAGGCAACGATTTTTGTGGGAGTAAGAACCACATATTTATCATGGTTTAGGAGATACGAGATTGTAAACAGTTACATGTGTGACGGAAAACCGCATGATGCGTGAAATTTTAATACATTTATTATTTAATACTAACAAGGGGAGGCCGCCAATTGTGAAATTCAGATTCGATTCATACCGCGCATAATAAAAACTCAAGGCCAGAGATGTAATGTGGCAAAGCACCAAGATGCACTTCTCAGCCGTTGTCGAGAAAATCGACAGTTAAAAGAAACCGTTGCGGTGAAATACTCTCTACAATTAAAAATTTTCGACAGCGTCGTGGCGCAGCGGTAAGCGCTCGGGTTCGTAATCCGAAGGTTGCCGGATCGAATCTTCGAATCTCGCGCCATGCAATTTTTTTATTATTAGTTTTTTGTAATTCACTCCTGGAAATTGAAATAAGAACACCGTGAATTCATTGTCCCAGGAAGGGGAAACTTTATTGACACATTCCTGGGGTCAGATACATCACATGATCACACTGACAGAACCACAGGCACATAGACACAGGCAACAGAGCATGCACAATGTCGGCACTAGTACAGTGTATATCCACCTTTCGCAGCAATGCAGGCTGCTATTCTCCCATGGAGACGATCGTAGAGATGCTGGATGTAGTCCTGTGGAACGGCTTGCCATGCCATTTCCACCTGGCGCCTCAGTTGGACCAGCGTTCGTGCTGGACGTGCAGACCGCGTGAGACGACGCTTCATCCAGTCCCAAACATGCTCAATGGGGGACAGATCCGGAGATCTTGCTGGCCAGGGTAGTTGACTTACACCTTCTAGAGCACGTTGGGTGGCACGGGATACATGCGGACGTGCATTGTCCTGTTGGAACAGCAAGTTCCCTTGCCGGTCTAGGAATGGTAGAACGATGGGTTCGATGACGGTTTGGATGTACCGTGCACTATTCAGTGTCCCCTCGACGATCACCAGTGTTGTACGGCCAGTGTAGGAGATGGCTCCCCACACCATGATGCCGGGTGTTGGCCCTGTGTGCCTCGGTCGTATGCAGTCCTGATTGTGGCGCTCACCTACACGGCGCCAAACACGCATATGACCATCATTGGCACCAAGGCAGAAGCGACTCTCATCGCTGAAGACGACACGTCTCCATTCGTCCCTCCATTCACGCCTGTCGCGACACCACTGGAGGCGGGCTCCACGATGTTGGGGCGTGAGCGAAAGACGGCCTAACGGTGTGCGGGACCGTAGCCCAGCTTCATGGAGACGGTTGCGAATGGTCCTCGCCGATACCCCAGGAGCAACAGTGTCCCTAATTTGCTAGGAAGTGGCGGTGCGGTCCCCTACGGCACTGCGTAGGATCTTACGGTCTTGGCGTGCATCCGTGCGTCGCTACGGTCCGGTCCCAGGTCGACGGGCACGTGCACCTTCCGCCGACCACTGGCGACAACATCGATGTACTGTGGAGACCTCACGCCCCACGTGTTGAGCAATTCGGCGGTACGTCCACCCGGCCTCCCGCATGCCCACTATACGCCCTCGCTCAAAGTCCGTCAACTGCACATACGGTTCACGTCCACGCTGTCGCGGCATGCTACCAGTGTTAAAGACTGCGATGGAGCTCCGTATGCCACGGCAAACTGGCTGACACTGACGGCGGTGGTGCACAAATGCTGCGCAGCTAGCGCCATTCGACGGCCAACACCGCGGGTCCTGGTGTGTCCGCTGTGCCGTGCGTATGATCATTGCTTGTACAGCCCTCTCGCAGTGTCCGGAGCAAGTATGGTGGGTCTAACACACCGGTGTCATTGTGTTCTTTTTTCCACTTCCAGGAGTGTATATACTATTAATGAATTGCTTATGCATGTTGGTGAAGGCGGGTCGCTCTCCAATTGTACCGCCTCCATTTTTCCGTTTGTTTAACAGGGTGTACCAAAGCTCTCACGTCCGCACTGATTTTCGACGATGTTATAAGTTGCGCTAGGGGCCGCATCTACCTTCTTTCGAAGTTAGCAGGCAACTACACTGTTATAAGGCGGCTCGTTTCGGCCCATTCAGCATCTGTCCTTCAAGTGTAACGAGCGAGTAACGGAGTGTATATTTCATACCTGCCACAGCAAATTTGTGTTCGTGGGCTCTCTATTCTAATTCGAACGTTTGACTTACGCTATACTTATTCGTTTCTGAATATCGTTTCTACGTCTGCCGTTAACTATACATGGTTAACATTATGAAGACAATTAATAACATTTGTGAAATACAACTCTGTTTGCGGAAAACATAATGATGTTCGAAGTCCCCAGTTTTTCCAAGACAAACGACTTTCAACAACTTATTATATGCATAATTGCTGCAACTGATTGCCGGGAATTTAATATATATATATATATATATATATATATATATATATATATATATATATATATATATATATATATCTGTGTGTGTGTGTGTGTGTGTGTGTGTGTGTGTGTGTGTGTGTGTGTGTGTGTGTGTGTGTATACACATTTGAATTACAAAAAGCAAATACTAAAAAAAAAAATTTGCATGGCGCGAGATTCGATCCGGCGACCTTCGGAGTACGAACACGAACGCTTACCGCTGCGCCACGACGCTGTAGAAAACTATTAATCGTAGAAAGTATTTCACCGCAATGGTTTCTTTTAACTGTCGATTTTCTCAACAACGGCTGAGAAGTGCATCTTGGTGCTTTGCCACGTTACACCTCTGGCCATGAGCTTTTATTATGCGCAGTATGAATCGAATCTGAATTTCACAATTGGCGGCCTCCCCTTGTAAGGCACTCCTGGGCCGCTCGAGGTAGCCGTGCGGTCTGAGGCGTCTTGTCACGGTTAACGCGGCTCCCCCGTCGGAGGTTCGAGTCCTCCCTCGTGCGTGTGTGTGTGTGTGTGTGTGTGTTGTTCTTAGCGTAAGTTAGTTTAAGTTACATTAAGTAGTGCGTAAGCCTAGGGACCGATGACCTCAACAGTTTGGTCCCATAGTCCTTACCACACATTTCCATAAGACACTCCTCACTTAGTCGAGTCTATTTAAAGAAATCCCTGACACCTGGCAGTGCTTTTAACAACTTTCAACCGCGAAGCGCAAACGTCTATGTGCGAAAACAGTAACCGTCTATAGAGCTATAAATCGATTTTGCCATAGAGAGATTTACAAAACCACTTTTTAGACATGCGAAGCAGCTGCGACTGTTCCATTATATCAAAGATGTTTTCATGAAAACACGAAATTTTTTTTTGCGATTACGTTAGAAACACAGTTTTTTTATTTTCGTTTCTAACAGAAAATTGGCAATATGGATACCCAGGCAATGCTGGGTTTGTCAGCTTGTAAATAATAAATACATAAGTAAATAAAATAAAATAAACAAAAATGGAATAAAAATATAAGTAACGAATTCCGAAATAAAGGGATATTTCTTTTCTCTTTAATAACAGGTCTGTCGTCCCCCATTGTCCAATATTTCGTTGAGACTTCGAGGGATCGAGGAGCTAACATTCTGACAAAGCGCAATGATCTCCCACGTGGCGAGCAAATGACTCCGAATAAAAGGAAAGACGAAAGGAAGATTAGATTTAGCGTAAGCTCGGATTGTGTCAAGGATGGGGAAGGAAATCGCCCACGCCCTTTCAAAGGAACCAGAACGAAATTTCTCCGGAGTGATTTAGGGAAATCATGCAAAACGTAAATCTAAATGGTCGAATGCGGATTTCAACTGCCGTCCTCCCGAGAGTGCGAGTCCAGTGTTGTAACCACTGCGCCATCTCACTAGGTATCCCTGTGAAGAGTCTCCCCAGGATACTCCCATTTTCGAACTATCAATGCTCAAATTTGCTCTGCTAGATTCAAGGCCGAAATTATTGAAGAGTATTCCAACGCCGCTACTTCTGGGTGTCTGTTCAGATAATTTTTCATTATTTTCAGTGTGTGGTAGTGGACGTTGCCCTAAAGGAAGAGGACAATAGGGATCATTGACACCTAATTGGGTACCAAACCACACTTTTTTCTAAGTCACGAGTGTATAACTGAAACTTCCAGCGATTCTCCCATTCCAGCTATAGGCATCCAAATGTTCATAGTTTTCATTCCAGTTTGTGCTCCGGCAATAACTGATTTGTGAAGTATCTGGTGTTAACTGCCGCTCATACAGGCAGTAATTTTCGTCCAATAAAGATTTTTCATTCAGTAATGCCACCAAGCTTCAGAAGTCTTGGGGAGCATGGAGGTTCTCTCGACAGAAAGCTCCGCATGAGTTTTTCGGTGATGAGAGACCGGGGGTGTGAAGACGGTAGAGGGCAGTATTCACATACACTGGCAACTGAAGTTTATAGGTAGTTCTGTAGCTGAAATGAAGGGATTCCCGAGACTAATATATAGAATGGCTCTATCTTGGTCCCCTGTTGCTTCAGACCTTGTCGTTTTTGATGAGACCTCTTTTGGCCTTCTCATGATAGCCTTATCCAAAATATCACACTTACCTGAGACACACCAGTTTCTTCTGCAACGCGAGACCGAGGAATGTGACTCCTAATTACGAGGTAAGCAAGGCATGCTTAGAAAATATTTCTTTCACGGCTTTATTCCTTCGCTTCAGTAGCTACTGGCGTAACTCATACATACATAATGTTCGAGGAAATGTTTTGCTATTATGCTGGAAGTTCAGCGTGTGAAACTGGCACCTATTGACAAGTCGAAGAACAAAATATTGAGTATATCCACTATGGATGTTGCGGAACACTGTGACTGTATATTAATGGAACATAAATAGAGATAACTGCCGCCAGTCACTTGTGCAATGTCTGTCTATTTGCTGTAACTAGTTTTCCAGCCATTTTCAGCATTCATATTAACACTAGTGCCGGCACAACGGTTATATTACGTTGAATATATGAATAACCTCTGGAGTTGCTAAAGGCTTCTTTATTTTAGAACACTACCGGTTTCAGCTATTATATTTAAGGAATTTTCTACTCTAATCTGAAGACTGTGTTGTGATGAAGTGATGCTTATATTACGTCCAGAGAAACCAAAGAACCCCTCCAAGCGAAATATCTCACATATTTGACGGAAGCTCATTGAATACATATGTACGTCTTGGATACAGGTAAATTTCGGATGAAAATGTTTATAGTGTGAATAATGTTTAATTTTGTGGACGTTAACCAATGAAAATGGAAGGTTCCAAGTGCAGATTAACACCAATACGAACGATATTGGCGCAGTAAGGAAATGTACTCACTTTACGACAGAACTCGTCATGCAACTAACGCACAACCCGCTATGTTACGGTGTTTCCCAGTTTCTTTTCACAAACAAGCGACCACCAATACCCAGCATCACGCTTCAGACATCGGTAACTCACGAGTACCGATTCTGAAGAAGAGCCTGTAAATACTCGGAAACAAGTTGATGGAAATAAAAGAAAAATTTTCATAAGATTGATTGAGCTTATCCAGTACGGACGTTCAAGAACTCGTGACTTTTTATTCAATAGGCAAGAGGGTCCTTAAGTAAGTATACAGTAGGTTGTTGTTGCCGTTGTTGTTGTGGTCTCCAGTGTGAAGTCTAGTTTTAGTGCAGCTCTACCATGTACAAGCCCCTTCGTTTCCAAATAACTACTGCAACCTACGTCCTTCTGAATGTGCTTACAGTATTCACCTCCATTACTGAAATGATGATCGTTTGATGTCTCAGAATGTGGCCTATCGTCTGATCTCTTTTTCCTGGACAGGTAGTGCCCCAAGTTTCTTTCCTCTTCACTTCTGTTCAGTACTTCCGTATTAGTTACATGATGTAAATATCTAATCTTCAGCATTCACACAGTTGGAATACCATATTTTTATCTCTTATAAGGTCGTTTTCCTATTTCTTCAGATATTACAATAATCATAGCAGGTAATTTAATTAAAGAGGAACGGAAGGGAATAATCAAACAACACTGGAAGACAGAGGTTTCTGAACAGTTTCAAAAGAAATAAGCAGGAAATTCAATAAACCTCGATAAAGTAGGCTCTTAATTTACAGGAGGCAGGAAAAATTTGATCGAACTGGTATATTTGTAATGCGTCGAAGATCGGTCGACCATCAGTCTCATTATCCATGAAAACGAAATGGTAGCTGCTCAGGTGTTTATCCATAGCCCGAAGAAATCCAAAGGGAGAACCTATATTGAGTTGTGCATTTCCCGTAGATCTTCGGGTCTCCTTTTTGCAACGTCTAGTTTTGCAAGCGTATCGGCCAAGATTACTTCGTTGATTACTAGAGGACGATAGAAATCGCCGTTTAGAGTCCTGCGAAATGTTTTTGAATGAAGAAATGCAAGGCGATGGCTTGATTCGAAAGAAAACGTTGGTCTGACGAAGCGAGTACTTCGCTGTCAGACGCTATTAATGGGCATAACTGTGTGTACTAAAAAAATGGTTCAAATGGCTCTGAGCAGTATGGGACTTAACTTCTGAGGTCATCAGTCCCCTAGAACTTAGAACTACTTAAACCTAACTAACCTAAGGACATCACAAACATCCATGCCCGAGGCAGAATTCGAACCTGCAACCGTAGCGGTCGCGCGGTTCCAGACTGTAGCGCCTAGAGCCGCTCGGCCACCCGGCCGGCTGTGTCTACTACAACACAGTAAACCTCATGCTGTAAAACAAACGAATCGACCTGGGATTTGAGTTTGAGCGTGCTTTTCATGTCAAAGGGTTATTGGATTTTTTTTTTTTTTCGGGTTCCGTATCTCGACTGGTCAAAACGGTACCATCATAGGGCCACTTCCTTGATCGTCTGTCTGCCTGGCTGTTAAAAACACTTTTTCTCAGGAACGGTTAAACGTGTCAAGTTGAAATTTGTGTCACATACTAACCCTATAGTCGCTTGGCGGTTAAAACAATTTGAGCTTCAAAATTAATGCAATCAAACAATTAAGCCATTTATTTCACATATTTTGATATTCGCGAACTCAATCAATCAACCAGAGAGGGTACATGTTGTTGACGTAGAATCATAAAATTCGGCAAAAAGCGTGGTTTCACAGTACAAGAACAGGAAAAAATCAGAAAAGCGGCAGATTGTAATTACATTATAAAAAAAAAAATATTTCTTTTGACATTTGTTCTTTTGTCGTTTAAATATTCTCGAAAGTCTTGAAATCCCTGAGACCGATATCTTACCAGTATAAATATCGATAACAGACAAAAATCGTTGAGACCCTCGGTTCCTGGAATGGATGACCTGACTACATACGTAATTAAGTTTGCAGGGAACCCTCAGTGAGTGAGTCGTATCCACACCTGCAATTTTTTCCCTTACAACTGTTACCCACGACAACTTTCATAACATGTGGGATACAATTGTTCCAAAACTGCGTGTACAGCAGGGTAATGAAGAGGTCTACATCCAGAATGTTGGAGTTTCTCCCTACTGTGCTTTAACAGTGAGTGGGTTTCTTGACAACGAATTACCGAACAGGTGAATAGGCAGACGAGGGAGAATTGAATGGCCACCACGATCACCGGACCTTATTCCCATAGACATTTTCTTTTCGCGTGTTATCAAAGATAAAATGTTCGCAAGAAAACCACGTTCTGCTGATGATACGTGTCAGTTCACAAGAAAAATATGCTGAGACATTCCTAACAATAAAGAACTCTGTTCATAGGTGTGCTTGAGCTTATAAACAACATTACAGGAATACGTAAATGCTGAAGGCCGGAAATTTGAGCACTTTGTAAGACGTTGAGTACTTAAGAAATTGCACTTATTGTGATTTCATACACATGTTCTCTGTAATTTTCTATGATAAATTGTTTACTTCCAATCTGTTTTCTGTAATATACAATAACTAAAATACCTGCTTATGCTCTCGCCTGTAAACACAGAGAACTACAATCAGTCACTTATTTTAATAATTTTTTATTCCGTAAATCGGTTTTCGAACCATTCAGGCCTAGCTTCAAATGGTGCACGTAAATAGTCACGTAACTTCCAAACTTCCATGTGCACCATCTGGAGATAAGCCTGTAAAGGTTAAAAAATAGTTTATGGAATAAACCAGTATTTAAAAAGGTGACTAGTAGCTCTGCTCTGTATTTATATTTCATAAAAGTCCTCCCCTGGTAGCTGAGTGGTCAGCGCGACGGAATGTCATACCTAACGACCCGAGTTCGATTCCCGGCTGGGTCGGAGATTTTCTCCGCGCAGGGACTGGGTGTTGTGTTGTCCTTATAATCATCATTTCATCCCCATCGATACGCAAGTCACCGAAGTGGCGTCAACTTGAAAGACTTGCACCATGCGAACGGTCTACCCGACGTGGGGCCCTAGCCAGACGGCATTTCAATTTCATAAGTGACAGTCAGCTGTTGTTTGTATTTGTATTCAAGAAAGCAAAAATCTGCAGTGTCGCGATTTCAGTCAATTGTAGCCTGAATATTCTTATGAACGTAACTATTCCAGTTTATTTGTCAGTGTCAAAGAGAAAAGGTTTTTTATTTTGTTAATGAAGGATGGAGAGTACATTATGCTTCGTGTACGTTCAACTGAGTGTTAAGTTTAGTTTAGGTAGCATACAATAGTAGAAGCTTATGTTGTCTCAGTAAGTCTCTTCTGCGCATAGGAAGCAACTACAAAGTTCCAAATTGCATGTTTATTTTCATAACACTGTATGTTACTTTACGGACAGATGATTTGGACATATTTGTAACCTATGTAAAGTAAGGTGGCACGTGTCTGGGTTCTGTTCTGCAATATATGTTTCGTTTAACCTACAACCACTAAAATGTAACTGTGCCAATACTTTTCTGTGCAATTGTATATCTCAATAATTTATGTTATCTCATCATACATTTCTTCAGCCTCTTTATAAGCTGCAGAGCTAGTTGTATGTAAACTTGTACTATTTTGGTGGGTGTGGGCTTCGTGTCTGTCTTGGCTACATAATAGGCTCACTACGCTGTTCGTAGTAGCTTGTCCACGTTCCTGTTTCCGTGTTCATTATTTTACCTACTCCAGAGCATTATCCCTATTTGATTTTGTATTTATAACCGTGTATTCTCATGACCTCATGCCACCGAACTTCACTAATTCCCACTATATCTAACTTTAACCTATCCATTTCCCTTTTTAAATTATCTAGCCTACATGCCCGATTAAGGGATCTGACATTCCACGCTCCGATTCGTAGAACGCTAGTTGCGTTTCTCCTGAGAACGACGTCCCCCTGAGTAGTCCCCTCCCGGAGATCCGAATGGGGACTATTTTATCTCCCGAATATTTTACGTAAAGAGGATGCCATCATCATTTAACTGTACAGTGAAGCTGCATGCCCTCGGGAATAATTACGGCTGTAGTTTTCCCTTGCTTTCTGCCGGTCACAGTACCAGCACAGCAAAGCAGTTTAGGTTGATGTTACAAGACCAGTTCAGTCAATCATCCAGACTGTTGCCCCTGCAACTACCGCAAAGGCAGCTGCCCCTCTTCAGAGACTACACGTTTGTCAGGCCACTCAACACACATCCCTCCGCTGTCGTTGCGCCTGTGGTACGGCTCTGTATCGCTGAAGCCTTCCCTGCAACGGCAAAGTGCACGGTTCATGTACATGTAGAGATGTGAAATAGCACATCAGGGCTATACAGTGACGCCACAGTGTTAACAGACGTCATACGCACAAAAAGGGAGTCTTCTGCTAGAAGCTGGTAGGTCGATCCGCGCACAGCGGCGATACTTCCGCAAAGTACGGCGGCGCCGAGCCCGGGGCGCGCCGCCTCGGAGTCTGCGGAGGACGTGTCATGCGTCAGCGGCACCCTCTGGGGTCACCGGGAAGCTGCGAGCTGCGGCTGTACGCACGTCGCGGCTCGCCCCGAGCCGTCCCTTTCACCGGCTCTGCCGCCGGCCTTCACACAGCGCCTGCCGACACGTCCGGTAGCCGTGCGGAATGTTCCAGCATTCCGGTGCAACGCGCCGCGGCTGAAACCCGACCAACCTCCACGACTCGTCGCTCGGCAGCCGGGGCAACTCTGTCGCGACGCCGGGGCCTCGGCGTCAGCGATGCATAATGCAACGCCTGCGGCTGGTACATCTTTATCGCAGGGTACAGGCCTGCGCCGACAGACCGAACCAGTTTCGTCTCAGCTTCTGTTCTCAGCAGCGTGGCTACGTATACACCGAGGTGACAGAAGTCACGGCATAGCGGTGTGCACTTTGCACAGGTGGCGGCAGTGTCGGGTTGTAATATTATTGGATTTCAGCTACTTTGCAAATTAGATATTTGTCATAAAGTAAAGGAACAGCCATCGGGCTGTAGTTCATAAAGATAGTAAACATCACGGCGCAAGCGTAAAGAGACGAAATACTTAATAATGTGCGCCCACACCAATACGTGCGTCTAGCGTTAAAATATCTCAAATAAACACTATGAGCCAATTGGAGTGGCCGGGGGGTTCTAGGCGCTACACTCTGGAACCGCGCGACCGCTACGGTCGCAGGTTCGAATCCTACCTCGGGGATGGATGTGTGTGTTGTCCTTAGGTTAGCTAGGTTTAAGTAGTTCTAAGTTCTAGGGGACCTCAGAAGTTGAGTCCCATAGTGCTCAGAGCCCTTTAAAAAACAATGTCCTGCTGGGCGCAGATATTTAAATCATTGCCACAGCGCTCGATAGCAATAGACTGCGAAACACTTGAAAGAACAATCCACCATTTGTTAAGAAATGTTCTAGAGACTTCATTACCTTTTTACGTTTGGTCACCGACTTGTTAAGATGTGTTGTGTAGCACCGCTAGAAGTTATATTTTATTTAGTGTCAAAACCATGTAATCACCAAGCAAAACGCTTCGGTAAACCGTATGACGCTAAAAAGTACTTCCACGCACACCAGAACATTTAATTTTTAAGAAATCTCGGACAGACAAAAGCCGCGATTATTGAACTGCTCCATGTATGAGAGAAACATGAAAATGTAAGTTTTGTACTCATAGTATATTGGTTAATGTCTGTTAGTTTAACGCCCTTTTCTTTGAGAATATATTGATGCTTTACTTATTCTTTTCTTTAAGCTCACCATGATTTTTTAATATATGTAAGCTTTGTTAAAGCTTCGCTCTTCATCGCGTTATCTCGATTGTATTCGGGAGGACACCTATGTGTTCAATTTCCAGTCTGACAACTTTTTACAAAATTTCACTGTTTTGCATTCATTTCCATTTATTTTTATTATTCAAATAGGTCCCTTAGGTATTTTCTAATTGCGTGAAGTCAGTCCGGGTCGAAGGTCAGTCACGAAACCACCTTACGTCTCCTGAACACAATCGAGAACCGGCGATCATTCATTAATTTTTCTCTCTTTCCAAGTCATACCAAAAACGCAGTAGCAAAACTGCCGTGAGTACGCAATCTAGTGTTACAGGTTACATTCTTTATCTTGTCGGCAAACAGACATTATCATCATTAGTGTTATATTTGATTAAATGTGTGTGAATAGCAAAAATCTATAACACTAGAGGGTACACAAGATATAAAAGGGCAGTGTATTGGCGTAGCCGTCATTTGTACTCAAGTGACTGATACGAAAATACTTCTAACGTGATTACGGCCTCGCGACGGGAATTAACAGACTTTGAACGCGGGATGGTACTTGGAATTAGATGCCTCGTACATTCCATTTGGGAAATCGCTATGGAATTCAGTATTGCGAGATCTACAGTGTCAAGAAAGTGCCCAAAAAAGTACCAAATTTCAAGGCATTAACTCTCACCACGGACAGCGCACTGGGCGACATCCTTCCCTTAACAACCGAGAGCACTGGCGTTTATGTAGTGTTGTCACTGCTAACAGACAGCCGACACTGCCTGAAATAACCGCAGAAGTCAATGTGGGATGAACGGCGAAGGTATCCGTTAGGACAGTGAGGCGAAATTTGGCGTTAATGGGTTATGGCAGCTGACGACCGACGTGAGTGCTTTTGCTGACAGCACGACATCGCCTGCAGCGCCTCTCTTGGGCTCCTGATCATATCGGTTGGACCTTATGTGACTGGAAACCCTGGTCTGGTCAGATGAGACCTGATTTCAGTTAATGAGAGCTGATGGCAAGATTGGAGTGTGGCGCAGACCCCACGAAGCCATGGATCCAATTTGTCAACAAGGCACTGTGCATGCTGGTGATGGCTTCATAATGGTGCGGACTTGTTTATGTGGAATGGGCTGGGTCCTCTGGTCGAACTGAACCGATCATTGACTGGAAATACTTATTTTCGGCTACATGTAGTCCATTTGCAGCCGTTCATGGACTTCATGTTCCCATACAACGGTGGGTTCTTTACGGATGACAGTGCGCCATGTCACCGGGCCACGTTTTTTTGCGATTCGTTTGAAGAACATTCTGGACAATTCGAGTGGATGATTTGGCAGCCCAGATCACCCGAAACGAATTCCATCGAATATTTATAAGACATAATCGAGAGGTCAGTTCGTGCACAAAATCGCGCGCAGACAACACTTCTGCAATTATGGCGGCTATAGTGGCAGCAAGGTTCAGTATTTCTGCAGGGGACTTCCAACGACATGTTCAGTCCATGCCACGTCGATCTGCTGCACTACGCTGCGCAAAAGGAAGTCTGACACCATGTAAGGATGTATACCATGAGTTTTGTCACCTCAGCGTACTGCGCCCGTTCCAGTCCGTTAAACATCCAAAAAAGTATTGGCAAACGCTTATGAATCGGATAGTGTGTTTGTTTTCTTCATTGATGTTCACTTTCTAATAGCTAGTGTGCATCAGCATCTATAACAGCACGTAAACGCCTAGGAATGCTTTGTATTAAATTCCGGGTGATATCAGGGATAATTTTCGACCATTCCTCCAGGAGCACTTTCTCCAAGTCGTTTTTACCAGACGGACGCCTTTTTCTGACTTGTGTGTCAAGACGAGCCCACAGGTTCTCAATAGGGTTCAAATCAGGGATCTGAGGTGGTATTAGAACCCTTCTCGGGGTATCGTACAGTAACAACTCCCGGGTTTTCATAGCGGTGTGTTTTGGGTCGTTGTCTTGCTGGAAATGAAACACACCAATGTCTGTGCACTAGCGTGTAAATAAGCTCGCAACACGCCGCAGTACAGCCCCAGACCATGATACCGCCCCCACCGTGTTTGACTGTGGGATGTTGAAAGGTGGCTGCACTGAGCCACAGCGCCAGAGATCGCGCTAGAGAGTATTGTTTAGCCGCCTCCACTGGTAGTTCTTGTTGAGACGAGGGAGTAGGCAGTGATTATTGAGATGTAGCGGAGTGCAGTGCTTGTCGAGGACTCGTAGTAGCCAGTTCCTGTCGAGAGGTCGTGGTGGAGTGTGCTTGTCGAGATGTTGTAGTAAGGAGTGCTTGTTACATGTTTTATGCAGTTGTTGAAAGGGAAGTTGAGGCATTACGAAAGCAAGTCAAACAAATCGAAGGGGAAATTGTAGGAAAAGACAGCAAAAGAAATTTGGAATCACAGATAGCAGAGGGCTTTGAAGAAAGTAATTTGTTTCATTTACGGGATGCAACAAGAGAGCGCCAGGCGCGCGAACTTGACAATAATCGACATTCGGACTGGGACAGACGCGGTAGGTCTTTGTCGCCACGAGGCGAAAACTTTGACTATAAACACTTTTTGACTGTTCGGAAATTTAAGATCTTCCGCAATTCTAAGAATGACATACATCCATGTTCATGGTTAGATCAATTTACGTACGCACTTCCACCAAATTTGCCACTATTTCACAAACTGAAATTTATGTGCAGCTATTAAGGTCCTCATGGGATTCACTACACTAAGTGAATATGTGCCGTAGCGTTCACAGGGCCCCAAGCTGTAGTGGTGCTATTTCCCTTTTAGTTTTCTGCACCGCTGCCTACTCTTTCACTATTCTTTGCATCTATAAAAACAATTCTTCTACTATCCATCTATCTAGACAGTAGGTAAAGAATAACCGGATTTGACTGTTTTACCCAAAAGTGACTTCGGAAATTACCGTTTGGACTTACTATACTTTCTGCAGCATTCATCCGTAGTTTAAACGAAATTTTACCTGTTTATCTTCGTGACAAGATTACTTCATATGTTGTCGATATTGTTATTGCTAAACGTTCTTGGAGTGAGCACAACAAAATTTTGGATTACTTATTACGTATTTTTGCAAGAGTTGCCATTACAGTGAACTTAAAAAAATCTAAATTTGGTCGTTCTCAGGTGAAATTTCTCGGTCACATTATTTCTACAGACGGTATTCTTCCTGATCCAGAGAAACTAGACGCATTTCGTAATTATGCTGTTCCTACTACAAAACGTGATGTTCGTAGTTTTCTTGGTGTCTGTAATTTTCTTAGGCGCTTTGTTAGATTGGATGATTTGGTCACACCTCGTTTACACATTTCTGTTATGCACACTTTGGTCCCAGAAAATGCTTTCATAAATTACGAGAAATTTGCTACTTCAGTAATATGGAAAAACGTATTCGATCTGTTCTTGTCAAATGCAAATTATGTCAAAAGGCTAAGCCTCCAACGATTTCTCACAGAGCACCGTTGTTTCCTATCATTCCGTCGAAGAGATGGCTGCAGTCGATTTGTTCGGTCCAGTGGTTCGTTCCACTAATGGTTTTGCGTACATTTTCGCAGCAGTGGAATTGACATCTAAATATGTGTGTTTTACACCTCTACGCAAAGCAACAGCTCGTTCAGTATCTAATGCTTTCATCAAACATTTTCTTAAAGAAGTTGGTCATGTTGATAAGGTTATATCAGATAATGGATCACAGTTTCGCTCTAAAATTTGGCTTCGTACTCTACGGCGTCGTAAGATTAAACCAATTTTCATTTCACTTTTTCACCCTCAATCTAACGCTTCAGAAAGATGGATGAAAGAAATTAATAAATTGTGTCGACTTTATTGTCATCTGAATCACAGAACTTGGGATCAGTATCTTCATATTTTTCAAAACATTCTGAATGAACTTCCTAATGACTCAACTTCTTTACCGCCTCTATTGATATTAAAAAATAAAGTACCAACAAATCGCATTTCTGAAATCGTTCCTTTTCCGCCTTCACGGAAACTGCGGCATTCTGAAGTTGTCAACCTGGCTCTACGAAATATTGCGTCTGCGGCTGCAAGAAGAGAGAAATCAGCTAAACGTCCTGGTTGTTTAAAAATTTTGTCAGTTGGTCAAAAGGTGTTAATTAAGTCTCATCGTTTGTCTCACAAAGGAAAAGGCTTGTGTCGCAAATTTTTTCTGCTTTATAATGGTCCATATAGAATTCGCAAAATTATTCATGATAACACTGTTGAAGTAGAAACTCTTAAATCTCGGCGCTCTAAGGTAATACATCACATATCTAACATTAAAATTTTTGTGGAATGACATACTTTTGAGAAACTAACACTTGTACGTAAACACACGGAGAATGCAAGGATACCGCGCCGTGTTCCGGCGGCGGCAGATACTCAAAGCAACAGTGAAGTCTGCGCGCCGCACAAGGCAGTCGTTGACCGCAAACAATTACGTCCTACATCACGCGCCTACAGCTGATCGAGCGCTCAGTGCGAATGCACTGACAGACGTAAACAAATACACAGTCTAATTTCTCGGATTAAATTCAGTATAAAGCTATAGTGACTTGATGAATTATGTTATTAACGTTCATTATTTTTCAGGATACGGTTGTATAAAGTATTTAAGACCTTCAGGTAAATTCTGTGTGTGTCCGACGTTAAGAGGACTTGCTATGGAGAAAATTTCAGGAAGAATGTAATTTCGAAAAAAAAAAAAGAAGTAAAAGACCAAAAAGGTAACGATTAATTGAGTTTATTTTCAGGTAACATATTTCCACTTAGGTACATACTTTAGACGTAATTTGCTGCTTGCGATTACGTGACTCATACTTTGTGCTAAATTTCATGTCCTATGAATTTACTTGTGAAGCGACGTGCTTGTGTACATTTACTGATTTTGACAATTATTGATTAATGAACAGTGTTATTACTTATGTATATTATGCATCGTTTGGCTGCTATGCCTTTTCACTGATGTCATATTTTTTTATTATGTGCCTGCTGTGCTTATTTATTTAAATTGTAATTGTCAACTGATTAATTGTGCTGACTGTGGTTATGTATGTAAGCTATACTTTGTGATTTATCTGCTTGCGCCTTCATGTTTACTTAGTAAGATTACATATGAACATTTATTTGCTTATGCTATAATGCTAATGACCTGTTTATTATACAAGATATGTACTTGCTGCTTTGCGTATGGATTGCATATTTACGCATTTCTATTTTGTTGTCATAACTACTCTTCAATTTAGAATATAGCAATGCTGATGTACAGTGTACGAACATAGAGTTTAGGTTACACTGTGGTATTAATTATAGATTGTTCGCTTGGTAGAGCCTTGTTGTAGGAATTGTGTTGCATCCACTTGTTGACATTCTGTTCTCTACTGGTATATTTACTCGCTATTGCATGTTTTGCTTACGCTCAGTGCCTTATATTTTTAAGATAAGAAAATGAACTGCTATAATTCTACGAACGACATTGGTACAAGAAACTGCATAGAAGTCACATGAGCTGGAGGTTTTATGGAAGCTGTATAAATTTATGCTAATAGGAAGGAAGCTAACGACATGACATACCAACACTAGGTTAGACCATTAACAGTTATTACACTGCATTCTTCGTGAGCAGTTGAAATAGGAAGTGACACTTGACACAAGAAATACTCCACATGTTTGCTTCTGTTTGCCATAATTTTTGAAGTGGTGTACACACTGAAATATCACGATCATTAACACTTCGTAATCGTACTTAATTACTGAGAGTTATTCGAACTAAGTCTGTTAGAGGTCATGTATGCATTTCTTTTATTTAATGATGGACAAGGAACCAAAATGTATCTTATAATTTATAATGAGTAGAAAATTTGGGTCAGATGGATTACACAGAGGTTGTGTGTGGACACTGTGTCTTCGGATTGTATGGGATGCTGAATTGAAGTTGCACTAGGATTTTGTCTGTACTTGTTCGAGGAGACTGACTAGAGGAAAGAGTTGTTATGGAAGTGAAATTATATTGGTGCTGAGGTTTATATGTATCGACGTATTGAAAAGGTATTATTGAGGTATTGAGATTATGTGAAGTTGATGATTAATGGAGTTTTCGTGGACAAGAGGTAAGGTAAATAATATTGATGATAAGGTTTATATGTATCGACGTATTGAAGAGGTATTATTGATGATATTGATGCTAAGGTATATATGTGTCGACGTATTGAAGAGGTATTATTGAAGTATTGAGATTATGTGATGCTGATGATTATTGGAGTTTTGATGGATAAGAGGCAAAGTAAGTGAGGAGCATATTTTTTTTGTTGGTCTATATGGAACAAGGAGGATGAAGATGGCAGACTAGAACACTCAAGTAGAAAGAAGATTGTCTACACACACACTTTGTTAAATCACTAAGCAGTATATATATATATATATATTTTTTTTTTTTTTTTTTGGAGAGAGGAAGTAATTGCATATCTTGGCTCACTGACAGTTGTTCAGCAACCGTACATTTTGATCTGGCTTGGCAAACATTGGTCTTGACATGATGACTATGACGTTGACTAACTATTATTGACTGTTATACATTGCTGCCACTATTACTTGACACACATGATGAACATAAAATTTTGACAGAATTGCATTTACACAGTTAACACTATTCAACTACACAGTAGCACTAAATGTGGATGAAAGATGAGTGAGTGTGTTTTGTGTGTTTTCCTTTTATAATCCCAGAGAAGGGATCCCAACCTATCTCCTAAATATTATTTTACTTGTTTGTTGTGGCTTGCACTGACACCCATAAATATTATAGGTTTACTGTTATTGTGTACTGTAATAGTTAATATGACAATTATCTGATATCATTTGTGTGTTTATTATTATTTATATGATGAACTGTCTCATTAGTGATAGTGAATATTATGGACTGCGGTTAGCACCTGTTCAACATTGCTGGGTACCACTAATGGAACTGTTTCTACTGAAATGATGTCACTTGTTGGTGTCTGCACCTGTTCAACATTACTGGGTGCCACTGATGGACTGTTTTTACTGAAATAATGTGACTTGTTGCTGTGTGTACCTGCTCAACATTGCTGGTACCACTAATGGAACTGCTTATACTGAAATGGTGTTACTTGTTGGTGTCTGCACCTGTTCAACATTGCTGGGTGCCACTGATGGTCTGTTTCTACTGAAATGATGTCACTTGTTGCTGTCTGCACCTGCTCAACATTGATGGGTGCCACTGATGGACTGTTTCTACTGAAAAGATGTCACCTGTTGATGTCTGCACTTGTTCAACATTGCTGGGTGCCACTAATGGAACTGTTTCTGCTGAATGATGTCACTTGTTGGTGTCTGCACCTGTTCAACATTACTGGGTGCCACTGATGGACTGCATCTACTGAAATGATGTCACTTGTTGGTGTCTGCACCTGTTCAACATTGGTGGGGCCACTGATGGACTGCTTCTACTGAAAAGATGTCACCTGTTGCTGTGTGCACCTGCTCAACATTGCTGGTGCCACTAATGGAACTGCTTCTGCTGAATGATGTCACTTGTTGGTGTCTGCACCTGTTCTACATTGCTGGGTGCCACTGATGGACTGCTTCTACTAAAATGATGTCACTTGTTGGTATTTGCACCTGTTGACCATTGCTGGGTGCTACTGCTGGAACTGTCAACTACTTGTTTTTTGAATCATAGAAAGAATTTTATGTGAACATTTGTATAAATTGATTTTTTGTGTATTGTGTAAACTATTATGTAAAGTCATATGTATGAAAGAATTTGTATTGCTTACTGTATTTTATATATTAGGTTATTGAAAGGTCAGTGCAAAGCCAAAATTTTATCTAGTTATGTGATATTTATGTATTAAATTTATCTTTTGATTTTTGTCTGTATTTTTTTGGACGAATTTGGTGGTATTTTCACCACCAATGCTGGCAAAAATACCATCAAATTCTAGCCCGTGGAGGAAGGGCATATGAAAGGTGGCTGCACTGAGCCACAGCGCCAGAGATCGCGCTAGAGAGTATTGTTTCGCCGCCTCCACTGGCAGTTCTTGTTGAGACGAGGGAGTAGGCAGTGATTATTGAGATGTAGCGGAGTGCAGTGCTTGTCGAGGACTCGTAGTGGCCAGTTCCTGTCGAGAGGTCGTGGTGGAGTGTGCTTGTCGAGATGTTGTAGTAAGGAGTGCTTGTTCCATGTTTTATGCAGTTGTTTGATGGGCTAGACAGCAGATATTGTTGGAATGGAAAATTGTAATGATCAGAGTGCTTTGCGTCAATATATATGAAGGTAAAATATTCTGTTTTTTTTTCATTATTTCAGTGTCTTAAATAATGCGTCATTACAGGTTCAGTCAACAAAGCATCTGGCTTGTGTTCTTGGATTAGAGTGTAATTCTAGTTTTCTTGAGTAATTATGGTATTTCTATTTTCTTTAATTAATTCAGTATAAATGATATTTAAAAATTCTTGTGTTATTGAAGAAGAACCGTGCCAGATGCGTACGTTGAGTCATACTTCCACACACAGAACAGTTATACTTGTGCTTTGGTTTCGTAGGTTTTATAGTTGCTGGGGACTTAATTAATTAATTGTGTTAACGAAAATTTTCATTTCATTCTTTGTTGTTGTTCTAAGCAGTCAGATAGCGTAATAATACTAGTCAGGGCCAACCGTTTACGAGACTACGTAATCGGACTTACAGCGACAAAAAAATTAAAAGTATTTGCATTATATTTTAATTAAGCCCCCATGCAATGTATGTGTTTGATGTCGAGGTGTGTATTCGCCTTGCACCGAACTTTCTTTCTTGCATCAGATCCGAACATATTGAACTTCGATTCGTTGCTAAATATCAGTGTTCCAAAACTCCATCAGCTTGCTGATGTACTCCTTGGCAAACCCAGCCGTTTCTGCCGGTCAATTTCCGATATGTATGCCTTTCTCCTGAGAGAACGTCCATGCATATCAGCCTCATTCAATACATTTCATATAGTTCGAACACTAACCGTCTTGTCGGACGTTGTCTGAACAACCTCAGCAATAGTTCAAATGGCTCTGAGCACTATGGGACTCAACTGCTGAGGCCATTAGTCCCATAGAACTTAGAACTAGTTAAACCTAACTAACCTAAGGACATCACAAACATCCATGCCCGAGGCAGGATTCGAACCTGCGACCGTAGCGGTCTTGCGGTTCCAGACTGCAGCGCCTTTAACCGCACGGCCACTTCGGCCGGCTCAGCAATAGTTGCTGTACTTGTAGCAGGCTCCTTCCGAGAAAGTTGCGATGATACGGCGACGCTCTCGGGTTGTAAGCACTTTTGGACGTCCAGGACGACACTTATTCACTGTTGTTCCAGTCTCCTTATATTTATGAATCATGGCTCGTACCGTGGTGTAGCTAACAGACACCTCTGCTCCGATTTGTCGATAGCTTCTCCCTTGTGAATGGAGCAATACCACTCTCTCACGCAACGCCACAGAATGTTCCTTCTTCTTCGGCCTCATGCTCACCACTACCGCGCAATACAGCAACATACTAGCGACTGGGCCGCCAACAACCCGCAGTGTCTATTGCGTCAGCAGATGGCGTTCCGGTACCTGAAAACCCAGCAATATACCGAGAAGCCACGCTCTGTGCCAATACTTTTTGCGTGCAGAGGAGATACATGTTTGCCCTTAACACTGCATTTCTTTGTTAATGGTAGGCACTGTGGGCAGAATTGTATGTGAGGTAGCACGTACACGTGCTGTTACCGGAAGGTTCGGCGTTTGTAACCAGCAACGATAAATACGCACGTGTGCCAATACTTTTTGGTGCGATTGTACACGGGAGGCGAAAATTTAATTCTCTTGGGGGACTGGAATTTGCTAGTAGGAAAAGGTAGAGAAGGAAAAGTCGTAGGCACAAAAAATGACTCTGAGCAGTATGGGACTTAATTGCTGAGGTCATCAGTCCCCTAGAATTTAGAACTACTTAAACCTAACTAACCTAAAGACATCACACACATCCAAGCCCGAGGCAGGATTCGAACCTGCGACCATAGCGGTCGCGCGGTTCCAAACTGTAGCGCCTGGAACCGCTCGGACACCCCGGCATGCCAAAAGTCGTAGGTGAATATGGACTGGGGGAAAGGAATGAAATAGGAAGCTATCTGGTATAATCTTGCACAGAGCATAATTTAATCCTAGCTAACACTCTGTTTAAGAATCTGCAAGATGTGCGTACCCACATTCCCATGTAAGGGTGTAAAAGCAAAACTGCCGGTCCTTACCGCAGTGAACAAAATAGAAAGAAAATGAATAAACCACAACTTTCTATAACTTCGGCTAACCAGACCAGTAGGAGCAAGTGACACGACAACGTCGAACAGCTAGAAGGGCCACACTTCATGATAGCACTTCGCATCGGACTGAGACAACACTACGCTAATTCAGTACCGTTCGGTGCTCCTCAGAAGTCGTAGCACCCAGCAGTATTTGTTCCATAGTGCCGGCTGTTCCGCAGTTTACGCAGTTCTCAACGTTGGCTGTCGGTAATACCGAAAGGAGTCTATTGGGGCACACTTGTATGTGGCACCAGAATATGGGAATAACATTAATGTAAGCTAAAATTGAACTATGATACTTTATGATGCATGTCTATGATAGCTATATAATGCGGATCGCTGACTGTGCACGACCGCAGAGCCAAAGATACTGCTTCTGGTCGGAGACGTAGTTTTGGAATAAGAGAGTGCTTGGCGCACAACAGATGTAGGTAGCTGTCTGTGAGCGAAAGGAGATAGAGTAGGCAGTTTTACTGATGTGCTCTGTGAAGCCAAGTGTTAGATTAATATAGGAACTACGAAAACATGGAAGCAGAAGTCTTCTCACAAGCAAGCTAAAGATGTTAAATAATTGCGATTTTCTTTCTGCCAGCGCTTTAGTATAGATGAGCTGGCTGGTAATTGTCAATTGTTGAGTAACCCCAGGATGCACATAAACTGATTGATGGAAAGGCTACGTAGATATCTCCCTTTTGTAATGTTTCTAAGATCTGTTAACCGAGCTATACGTAATTTGATGATTTTCAATTACGCTGATTAGATAATAATTTCTGTATAAATCTCACTGTCTGCGAATCAGTAAGTAAGTATGACGTATTTTTCTGACTAATATAACTTCAATTGTTAGATTTTTTGAAAAGACAAACTTAAGTTGCAATATCATTCTGCAAAAAAATCAGTAATTCACCACAATCAGTACTGCCTCCCTGTCCAGGTCATATGTTTTTCAAGAAGTTGGATTTTTCTTAAATGTTAACCTTTATCAGCGAAAAAAAATTTCGTGTGCATTTTAATGTATTATGGATAGCACTTCACACTGCTGATCCTGTAGGTAGCATATTTATATTTTTTATGAGCACCAGAATAATCGCGTTCCACCGTTGCTGCTTTAGAGGTAAGACAATTCAATTTATTTGTTATGTGTACAGGGACCCAAGTTATCAGTATCGAACAGGGCCAGAGGATTTTTTATGCACACGCAATCATTCAAAAGTAAATTATTTAAAAGAACGTTACAATACAGTCAGACAAGGTGGCACTAGCAATCCCGGTTCTGCATCAAAAGTGAACACTCGGAGACATGGTGAAACTAAAGGCTTCAGTAGCGGATCACACTGCACTAAATGCATTTGTATCCATCATCCAATATCACCTTAGAAGGCGTGACATGACAAATCCGACCGACTGTTACAACGACGTTAGGACCTCTCACCGACGATCAATATAAAACAATAGTCAGCTATAACATTTAAGGGAAACAATTTTCATTCAACACGTATTGTCCGCTTTTGCATTATCAGTACTACAGGCATAATAAAACAATTCCTTTAGACGAGTAATTGAAACAATTAGGTGAAATCCGCAGTTCACTATTGCCGGCCAACGCTGTGATCCCAGGAGAAAAACATTTAACACTCCATGCTACGACGCCGTACTACCGTACACCTCATCGGCGGCTCACTAACAGGAGATGTTACGATAAGTAATACCATGAGCCAACTGGCGTTAATTGCTTGCTACGAACACTCTAGGCTTCCCACAGAGGGCGCTCGGCCGATAACGTTGCAGGCCTGCACCACTCAAGTTCGCTGACGGGCCAAAGGAGGCGCGAGCTGAAACTGCCGGAGTGATGACCATCCAATACACTGTCCGTACACAGAGCAGCCTTCAATGTCAGTACACATTTTCAGTCAGCGACACCGACCCAACAGCTTACGTCAGCTCCACTAACAAAATGTTTCCTAACATTACAAGTTGCCTTCCAAGACGGAAGGTTGCTTATCGAGATATATTTGTTTTGATGTTTTCTAACTCCTGTATTAATTTGAATAAAAGTTTCGAGACACCCTGTACAAGGGGTGAGTCACGTAAGCGAAACACACCTTTTATTTCGTGAACGGTTGCAGATATCGGAACGTGGTTTTCCATAAATGATAATACGCTAAGGGGCACAAGCTTTTGTTACGTGATAGAGAGTTTTAACTCTTGTATCGATCGAGATACTGAAGCAAGCATGATTTTTTAAATACACTCCTGGAAATTGAAATAAGAACACCGTGAATTCATTGTCCCAGGAAGGGGAAACTTTATTGACACATTCCTGGGGTCAGATACATCACATGATCACACTGACAGAACCACAGGCACATAGACACAGGCAACAGAGCATGCACAATGTCGGCACTAGTACAGTGTATATCCACCTTTCGCAGCAATGCAGGCTGCTATTCTCCCATGGAGACGATCGTAGAGATGCTGGATGTAGTCCTGTGGAACGGCTTGCCATGCCATTTCCACCTGGCGCCTCAGTTGGACCAGCGTTCGTGCTGGACGTGCAGACCGCGTGAGACGACGCTTCATCCAGTCCCAAACATGCTCAATGGGGGACAGATCCGGAGATCTTGCTGGCCAGGGTAGTTGACTTACACCTCCTAGAGCACGTTGGGTGGCACGGGATAAATGCGGACGTGCATTGTCCTGTTGGAACAGCAAGTTCCCTTGCCCGTCTAGGAATGCTAGAACGATGGGTTCGATGACGGTTTGGATGTACCGTGCACTATTCAGCGTCCCCTCGACGATCACCAGTGGTGTACGGCCAGTGTAGGAGATCGCTCCCCACACCATGATGCCGGGTGTTGGCCCTGTGTGCCTCGGTCGTATGCAGTCCTGATTGTGGCGCTCACCTGCACGGCGCCAAACACGCATACGACCATCATTGGCACCAAGGCAGAAGCGACTCTCATCGCTGAAGACGACACGTCTCCATTCGTCCCTCCATTCACGCCTGTCGCGACACCACTGGAGGCGGGCTGCACGATGTTGGGGCGTGAGCGGAAGACGGCCTAACGGTGTGCGGGACCGTAGCCCAGCTTCATGGAGACGGTTGCGAATGGTCCTCGCCGATACCCCAGGAGCAACAGTGTCCCTAATTTGCTGGGAAGTGGCGGTGCGGTCCCCTACGGCACTGCGTAGGATCCTACGGTCTTGGCGTGCATCCGTGCGTCGCTGCGGTCCGGTCCCAGGTCGACGGGCACGTGCACCTTCCGCCGACCACTGGCGACAACATCGATGTACTGTGGAGACCTCACGCCCCACGTGTTGAGCAATTCGGCGGTACGTCCACCCGGCCTCCCGCATGCCCACTATACGCCCTCGCTCAAAGTCCGTCAACTGCACATACGGTTCACGTCCACGCTGTCGCGGCATGCTACCAGTGTTAAAGACTGCGATGGAGCTCCGTATGCCACGGCAGACTGGCTGACACTGACGGCGGCGGTGCACAAATGCTGCGCAGCTATCGCCATTCGACGGCCAACACCGCGGTTCCTGGTGTGTCCGCTGTGCCGTGCGTGTGATCATTGCTTGTACAGCCCTCTCGCAGTGTCCGGAGCAAGTATGGTGGGTCTGACACACCGGTGTCAATGTGTTCTTTTTTCCATTTCCAGGAGTGTAGAATGACGTACTTTCGAACGGCACCCGACAACGCTTCAATAGACGAGAACAGTCATGCAGCGCTTTCCTATTTTGAGGTTGAAACTCTTCACTAAAGAATCAGAGAAATATTATAAAACGGAAAAGCAGGTCGGCCGGAATCGGTTATTGCATTGTAAATACGCCCATGCGTTGCATCAAGACTTTCGACTGGTTCTGTGTCGTTTATCGGGCAATTCATTTCTGCTTCAACATTCCTTGCATTCGGATATGTACACCAATGAAGAGAAGATAGAAATATATGACGAAAGTGAAAGAAATGCTGTCGAACCGGTACAGCGGTGTAGGGATGTCTATCCTGACCGTCGCTGTCTGTTGCCCCTCGCAATTTCTCGAATTATTAGGCCACTAGCGCGAATAAACAGGACAAGGACGAAGATTGCCGTGATGACTGGGTGTTGTGTGATGTCCTTAGGTTAGTTAGGTTTAAGTAGTTCTAAGTTCTAGGGGACTGCTGACCATAGATGTTAAGTCCCATAGTGCTCAGAGCCATTTGAACGAAGATTGCAATTTACATTACACAGGAAGAAGCTGTTCTGGCTAGGACGTTCATCAATCAGCACAGTGGCACGAAACGTATTGCCAAGGAATGTGAGACGAGCCAGACGAGAGTCATTTGATCTTGCACCGACATAAATATCACCTGTCACTAAATCAGGCAATAGTAGGACGTGATTTCGAAAAGTCGTATAGAATTTTGTCTGTTTGTTCTGCAGTGCCTGGGAAACGACACTACATTTCTTCCGTCGTAAGCTCTTTACCGACGAAACAACGCTAATGTAAATTTACGTAACATGCACTTCTGGACGCCTGAAGATCCACACAGGCTTCGTCAGGCACAACACAAGCGAACGTGAAGCGTAGACGTATCATATGATATCATATTATAAAACGGAAAGGCAGGTCGGCCGGAATCGGTTATTGCATTGTAAATACGCCCATGCGTTGCATCAAGACTTTCGACTGGTTCTGTGTCGTTTATCGGGCAATTCATTTCTGCTTCAACATTCCTTGCATTCGGATATGTACACCAATGAAGAGAAGATAGAAATATATGACGAAAGTGAAAGAAATGCTGTCGAACCGGTACAGCGGTGTAGGGATGTCTATCCTGACCGTCGCTGTCTGTTGCCCCTCGCAATTTCTCGAATTATTAGGCCAGTAGCGCGAATAAACAGGACAAGGACGAAGATTGCCGTGATGACTGGGTGTTGTGTAATGTCCTTAGGTTAGTTAGGTTTAAGTAGTTCTAAGTTCTAGGGGACTGCTGACCATAGATGTTAAGTCCCATAGTGCTCAGAGCCATTTGAACGAAGATTGCAATTTACATTACACAGGAAGAAGCTGTTCTGGCTAGGACGTTCATCAATCAGCACAGTGGCACGAAACGTATTGCCAAGGAATGTGAGACGAGCCAGACGAGAGTCATTTGATCTTGCACCGACATAAATATCACCTGTCACTAAATCAGGCAATAGTATGACGTGATTTCGAAAAGTCGTATAGAATTTTGTCTGTTTGTTCTTCAGTGTCTGGGAAACGACACTACATTTCTTCCGTCGTAAGCTCTTCACCGACGAAACAACGCTAATGTAAATTTATTACGTAACATGCACTTCTGGGCACCTGAAGATCCACACAGGCTTCGTCAGGTACAACACAAGCGAACGTGAAGCCCAGACGTATCATATGATATCATAGGAAATTCCATTGTGGGACCTTATTTCATCCCAGTGTGTTAAACGGTAATAGCTATGCACACTTTCTTACGAACGCTCTACCTGTTCTTCCAGAAGAGGTACATCTATGTAAGCGACAGTGAATGTGGTTCCAACAATAGGTCTGCCCAGCTCGCTCTTCCCCTGTTGCAACACAAATACTCTTTAATGCCAAGTTTCATGACCGTGTGATACCACGGAGTAAAGCTGTACAATGGCCGACCAGATTATGCAATTTGGCTCCTCTTGACTTCTTTCTATGGAAAGGAATGAAATATGCAAAGATGCCATGAAGCCACAAGTACGCCAGACGATATGCGCCGTCAAATCACCACAACATGCAACGGTATATGATCCAATGTGCTTTTCTCTGTTCATCTACTTCTCGAACGGCAATTACAAATGTGTTTTGCAGTGGATGTTTAACAACTGGAACACATTTGTTTTATAATTGACACATCGTCAGTCATTCTGAATAAAATGTTTAGTTTATTTATTCCGTCTAGTTACAGTCTCGAGTAGTATCTACAGAACATTTGTCAGACTGCAGGTGTTTTACCTTTAAGATGCATTCAGGTGTCTCCAGTAGCAGACAGCTCAGGTTTTCTTTCTTTTTTTTAAAAAATTATAAGAAGGTTAATACATTATTTTCTGTTTTTCCTTGAATAGCACTATTTATCATTATGAAGTATGGAATGCCAAAGCTACTGTCTCAGTTTTGAAAAGTAATCAGCAATGAGGGTGATTTAACAGGAATATTGCTTGGCGAAACTATAATTGTTGTCACAAAACGTGGAAACGTATACACAACGATAATAGTTTTCCTAAGCTCCATATGATGCGCCAGAAGCTAGCATACTCGTATGTCATAGTTCCATATACAAAAATCATAGTTGACCTTGTGTTGCACAGAAACTGTGGTTTTATGTTAGTATCGTTTAAGCCTGTCCTGCTGCATATAATGACGGAGCCTGGCGTGAGAACTCTGCTTGGCGGTTTTTACACCGCAATAGCCGAGGCTGGCCGCATTCCTTTCCAATTTCAATGCATTTCTTGGCTTCTTTTGCCAAAGGTTCCAACATCAATGTTAAGAAGCGCTATATTATTGTAACTGTTTTCATAAGAGCTGTTAAATGCAGTTATGAAAAGTGTACGTTTCCATCACAAAATACCCTATTGGTTTCAATACCTCGGTTGATAGCAGAGTTAAGAGCATTATCCATACACAACATTTCGTGCCCCTCAGCATACTATCAATTGCGGAAAACGCTGTTTCCGTATTTGGAACCCTTCACGAAATAAATGAGATGGTATATCTTACGAGAGTAGTACCTTTTTCCCCTCCTCCCTGCTCCATTCGCGAATGGCGCTTGAGAAGAATAACTGTCGGCAAACCTCCGTTCTTGTTGCTGTTGTGGTGGTTTTAATTTCGAAGATTGGTTCGGTAGAATTCTCATCGCTAGTTTATCCTACGCAAGCCTCTGCATCTCTGTATAACTGCTGCAACTTCCTTCCATTTCAATCTGATTATTTTATTTAAGGCTTAGTGAACTCTGCAATTTTTACTACCCAGACACCCCGCCATTAACAAACTGACGATTACTCGATGTCTCAGGATAAATCCCGTCAAACAGTACCTTATTTTAGTCGAGTTGTGCTGTAAATTCAGACCCTCCCTGTAAGTTATTTCATCTATCCATATAATATTCGTCGTTCTTTAGTAGCACCGTGTCTGAGCTGCTTGTCGCACACTTTTCACTTCCGTACAAGACTATATTCCTGTTAAATACCTTCAGGAAAGACGTCCTAACATGTAACCTTATTAGGATAAGACCTGAATAAACCCCGTCCGTGTTGTGATACGGCTACAACTTTGTTTAATATTCCTGAATTTGTCATTCAGTTACAAGCAAGCTACAACTAAACCTATATAATATGTAAAAGCCATTATTTCACCTAAACTTTAATACTGCAAAAATCGTAATAGGAAAAAAGTGTTCGTAATTTCTATCCCCTAACAACTGTACAAAGTAAATTAATTTGGATGCAGTTTTCCACTTTAAAATTGCCGAACACTTTTACTATTGTAAACCACTTTAAAGCCATCAATGAACACTGTTTTCAAATTATTTTCAGCCTTATAAACATGAATCACATACGAACTAGTATGCCCTTGTAGATGAAGAGCATGTTTCGTGATAACAAACAAAGCATTTCGTACAACGAATCCCTTTCTTTGCACCTGCGTTTTCCCACATGAAAAACGTAGAGTAGTTTTTATAAATAGTGTAAAAAATCAATAACAGTTCCGAACTAAAACACGAACTGCACGGGGGATGAAATTACAAATCTCTCCAGATTTACTATAACAGCCGCTTCAGCAACATAGGCCAAACCCTTGACTATAACGATTACACACCGGAAACAGCAACACACGACTGAAATACAGCGCAATATTTGAGCACAAATCAGTGCTCAGACTAGGAACAGCAGGCTGTTAATATGACTGCTGCGGTAAATCACATCATAATAAAATCCTGAATTCTTTCGTACAGGCGAACTAAGCGTGCTGCACACAAGAGATTGTCTCAACAAAAAAATGCACTGCGATCACTCATGTATGTGCACATAAACAATTTTTACCAACAGGTGGAAACCGGCGATTGCTAAGGGGACGAAATTAGGACCAAGGATGATATTAGGGCCCCTTTCCTTACTTTTATAGTCAATGTTAACAAATTTGTCTTTTTCATACATTATTTTCCTTATTATTTTCAGTTGGCATTTTATAATTTCTCTACTTCAGTTATCATCAGTTATTTTACGGCTCAAATAGCAAAACGCATATACTGCTTTCAGGGCCTAATTAAGTAATCTTGCTCCTCTAGCACCATATGATTTAATTTGACTACATTCGAGCACTCACGTTTTCCTTTGCTTGATATTCTTCTTGCAACATCTTTTCAAGACACTATCCACTCCGTTCAACTGCGAAGGTGTCGACGTTTGCCGTCTCTGACAGAATTACAATCTCGTGGTCAAATCTCAAAGTTTTCATTTTTTTCTCGCTAAAATTTAATTCTTTTATATCTCTTGTAGTAATTCAGCCTGGCAAGCTACACAGACTGATGAACAAAATTTAAGAGTAGGGCTTGCAAACATTACGTCGACCACTTATTTCGTGGATTAATTACATTTCCTCAGTTTCAGCCTGTAAACTACTTTCCTAAAATTTATTTGATGTTGCCATTTCCCTTTTAGCCCTTTGGATGGTTACTCCTTGGCATTTGATGATAGTTGCTATTGCCAGGGATCTGCTGGTAAGACTGAAAATGCCAGGCTTATTTCAAGTTACATAAAGCTCCTGAAATACGTCTTTGAACAGGCAACAATGACAGAATGGGAGAAGACGTCATTACCAGTAAGATACTAACCGGCAAAGGGGTTCCCCAAGATGACACCATCTCTCTGAAACTGTTAACCCTTTTACTGGAAGATGTATTCTAAACAGTGGACTGGAATAACTGAGGAATAAAAATCTGTGGCTCAGGTGTGAGCCATCTGCGCTTTGCCGACGATGTTGTGCTCGTAACTGGAAATTTGGAAGAACTGGAGAGTATGATCGAAGAACTAGAACCTGCCTCTACAAAGATTATCATGGAAACTAACATCAATGAAACAAAAATACTAATACCAGGCAACCAGCAACTTACAATCGGAAACTAGTCTATAGAAGCTTTTGATGAGAACGTCTACCTTGACCACAAAATTGAACATTGGAAAAACACTGGAAATGTAGAAATTCCTCACAGACTAGAACTGAGCTCGGTAGCACTCCAGAAAATAAGATTTATCCTGAGCAACAAAGATGTCCCAAATAATCTTAAGACGAGGATCTATAATACATGGATACTACCAGTTACTACCTACGCCCTGGAAATTATGATTCTGACTATGGCAAGTGCTAGTAAACTAAAGCACACACAACGAGCCACACAGCGAATTAAGCTAGAAATCAGCCTCAGGGGTAGGATTCGATCAGAGGATATTAGAAGAAGAACAAAGGTAACAGACGTCGTAGAGACGATTACGAAAGGAAGTGACAATGGGTGGGACACGTAGCTCGACTAGATCATTGCAGGTGGATCCCTAGAATTGTTAACGGGAGACTGTGGGGCCACAAAAGAGGCACTGGAAAACCCTAAACGGGATATTTTGATAACGTGAAGCTGGTGGCTGGAAGAGACGCCAGGTGACTCAGAATCGAAGGCAAAGGATACATATGGAAGATCCCTGTATCCTGCTGTGGATTGAGAAGAAGAAGAATAAGAAGAAGTGTAATAGATCAACTCCCGACTTCTCACCCTTTAATGCGAAATAGTTTACATTTATTTACATTAGTGTCATCAGCCTGTCCCTTTCCAAACGTCGATTCAGTGAAGGATCTTCCAGCAACTCCAGTGTTGCTATCTTCTTGTAGACTATTACATCACCTGCGAACAGCGTCACAGAGCTTCGCAGTTTATCCACTAGATCATTTACGTACACAGTAATAGTAAAAGAATAATAGGCTCTATCACACATCTTTGGAGTACACCTGGCATTACTTTTACGTCTTTTGATTTTGCACCCTTAAGAATGATGTGTTGAGCACTATCTGCAATAAAGTTCTGAATCCAGTCGCAAGTGTGGCCCGATACTTGTATCTTGTTGAGAATACCACAACGCGGAACTCTATCGAATGCCTTCCTGAAACAATGAAATACGGCATGAACCTGATCACAGTTCTCCACAGCGCTTTAGACGTCATCGTCGAATCACGGTGAGTTGAGTTTTGCAAAATCACTGTCTGCGGAATCTATGTCCATTTTCATAGTGAACAATTTTCGTTAAGAAATGTCACAGTAATTGAGCATAAATCATGTCCTATAATTCTACATTATATTAACATCAGTGAAATTGGTCTATAATCAGGGTCATTTTCATGAAAACACGAATGTCCTGCACTATTTTCCGAGTCGCTACCTAACCTTCGGTGCTCCAGCGACCCACGATATACTAAGCTATGGCAGACAGCTCGTTACCGTTACGTTTCTCAAACTTTTCTTAAGATTTGTGGCAGTGCAACTTAGCGCAACCTTTATACTTTATGTTTCCTATCTGTGTGACTCTCTACGTACTGTAACGGTATGGTCATTAATAGTGTAAGGTTCTCATACGTTTTCTGCCATTGTAAATAATTCTCCCTTCTGTACTGAGACAAAGATAAATGAGCGCGCTCCACGAGTAGCTAATAATATTCTTGACTGTGTCTGTATGTTTACCCGCTGTTCACTGGCTCGCCTGTCAGCTGTGCAGCGCTGTAGCATTCTTATTTGAGGCATAGTAGCGAGAAGTTGAGTTTTCAGACAAGGAAATTTGGTATTTGTGAATCTGAGAGAAATTATCTGTGATATTTCATCATGGAGAGGAAAATTTGTTTGTAAACATATGTAATTGATTCACTATTTGGGGCGGACATCATTAAAACTGTTTCTCATTGCGGCGGGACCTTCTCACCACGTTTCAGTCACCCGCTTTTTCCTCCGAATGTAAGAAAATATTTTGTAGACTTTCACATACATAGGGAGAAACGATCATCACAATAAAATAAGGGAAATCAGAGCTCGCACTGAAGGATATTGGTGTTCGTTTTCTTCCGTCCGCCGTCCGAGAGTGGAATAATAGAAAATTATTGTGAAGGTCGTTCGATCAACTCTGTGCCGGACAATAAGTGTGATTTGCGGAGTATTAATGTCTATGTAGATGTATAGATAAGGAAAATTTTTTGGAGAATTTTTCAAGGTAACCGAGGGAAGCTCTAGAACGAAATGTTTGTTCGTCGGAACTATTAACTGACGGAAATCTTTATTCCTCAGATAACTAAAAACATTCATTATTAGTGTTAATTTCATCTCTTTGTTTTCATTATGTCACAAACAACGCAACTGCATCTAGGAATGTATGTAACTTTTTTATTCAGAGAATTTAGTAATTGTTAGGCTCTTCTAACGTTGAACAGTCGTTTTGAAAATAATTAAATTTATTCAGGAACGATTTTCCTTAAAGTAAAACCCTTCACCACCATTCCTAGTGGTTTTGAATATTTTGTCGTGTGTGCATTGCAACTTACGCAACACGAAACCACGGATTGTTTCTGACAATGAAAAATTTAATATTATGGTGAGTAGTTCATTTATTTTTGTCTCTAGCTTCTGCATCTGCTGATTTCTGTTTGCTTTCGAGAATGTCAATACACCAGCCACAAAACAACACGCTGAGCATGAGGTGAGTTACGTATATCTCACAGCAGATCTCACTTTGCCTTCTGATAAGGAAACACTTCGTAGTCAGATTTTTCACGTGCTGTGCTAAGCAAGCAGATTAATTTACAGTGAACCGAGTAGGAAATCTGAAACAGTTATTTTTCTGAGTAACTTAGTATTTTATTTCTGAGTACATTTCAAGTCAGAAATTGCACTTCATATCACGAACACAACGTTAATAATGTACTTCAACAATGAGTTTCAGTTAAATTGTTTTCACTGCATACATAATAAGGTACTTCTGGCACTGAATTGGATTAATTATTTTTATTTCAAATTCAGTATTTCACTAAGTTGAGCGATTTGCTTCACAGCAATGTTCACATGCGCAACAGAGGACCAACCAACAGTCCGTATTGCTCTACAGCTGAACACGATATCTAAAGCACATATTACACGAGGATAAAGTATTTAAAAGACAATATGCCTTATTTTCATTTATAGATAAATTTTTATAGAAAGCTTACAGGTGGTGCACGTAATCATTAATTGTACTGGGTGTGAAGCGTCTGTGTTTAAAGTAACTACGTGCATGAATATCACTTGGTTTACATGTACAACGACGGAGAATTAGGTTGTTGCAATGCAATTCCATTTCTCTGGAACACGTTGCTTTTGCAATTACTGATATACAAATTGCTGAGTGCAAAGCAAGTGTGCTAAGCGGCAACAGTTCACAAGTTAGCACTCGGATCTCGCAAGCTACAATGGAAGTTCGAATATTTATATTTTAAAAACTTTTAAACAGCAAGTGGGATGTGGAGGCTCAGTAGGGAATAATTTGAGAAACAACCGAACTTCAATTTTGTAACATCAACAACTGTAGAATATGAACAAGCATACAATATTAATCTTGGTTGTGAACAATTACAATGATGTACGTTCCTAAATTCATGCATAATCTGGATTACTTGGAACAATAGTACCAAATAGTCAAACAATGCGAGTAACGAAAATTTACGAACCAAAACGGAGGAAGTACCCCGAACACGACAGTTTCTGCAGTACATCAGCCGGCTGGAGTGGCCGTGCGGTTCTGGGCGCTACAGTCTGGAACCGAGCGACCGCTACGGTCGCAGGTTCGAATCCTGCTTCGGGCATGGATGTGTGTGATGTCCTTAGGTTAGGTTTAATTAGTTCTAAGTTCTAGGCGACTGATGACCTAAGATGTTAAGTCGCATAGTGCTCAGAGCCATTTTGCAGTACATCAAGCTGCAGCCAGTTTCCGAAATCGGGACTACACACCAGCACACACACCTGCTTTGCCCAACACACGACATCAGAGTGCTTACCCACGCAGACTAACGACTTGACAACTACATGAACTTTGGAATCCAGAGAGTCTCTTTTACATACTTTCTCAGGAAAAGTGTTCAGTGTGGCCAATACCGCAATCAAAACTGCCACTTCTAATAATGCAACAACCTTTCAAGCAGTTTGGCAAACTTTGAGGGCTAGGTGAAAAATTCTCACCTCTTGCCGAGATGGTGTTACGTTGTCTAAATTTTGTTTTGTTATGCGTGGTTGAATCTTCTTGAGACATAATGACTCTGTGGTTGGTCGGGACTCGAGACGGCACCTTGCCTTTCATTGTCGATCCTCCTACCGACTGAACTATCCAAACACGACCCACCTTCCTCACAACTTCAATTCTACATACATTGCTGTACCAGCGCGCTTAGAACGGAAGCATGCACCCAACAGGTACCGATTTTGCCCATATTTAGCTCTGTTGTAGTACGTGGTTAGGTGTAACAAATGTTGTTCCATTATGATGCGCTTCACATAATGTTTTGAGTAGCAGTGTCTGCGCAACCGCCTAAGGCGTCAGACTTGACTCTGCATATGCTGCGTTCGAATCTCGTCATTTATTGAACTCTTATATTGGTACAATGAATCATTTTTGTTCTAAAAAGATCTGTATCTATACTGATAATCATAGTGGTTCAACTGTGACGAAGTATGATCATCAAGTTCTGTCTCGAGAACTTAGTTGAGATTTCCGTGAACGATCCAGTCACTCCTGTGTTTCCATCTACTGTGTTAATATTCGTCCACTTAAGATGAAGCCTATTGCGGAATTATTAACTTCACATGTTCTTGACTTTCCGATCACCACAACTTGCTGATCCAAACGTTAGTAACATGTATAAAAAGTTCTGTAGCAGGTACTGCACCATCTGCATCAGCAATTTGTGAACTGTATGAAATAGTAATGTCGGCTTTAGACACATATATAGTTGATTATTTATTGACTTTCAAGATAGCGCCCACAACGGAGATGTGGCAATCAGTTGGGGTTTCGGGTTCCGCTGAATAGGTCAGGAGTTCACTACACTCAGCTGGCGGCTACACGGGTAGCGGAGGCTGTGTGGCGTGGACTGGGCGGTTTTTTAGCTTAGAAGGCCTCGGGAAAGTACGGGGTGGGCTGCAATCTCAAAGGGTACCCCACTCATACGGCTGTAGTTGGTGGTGACTCCAACCTTCCCTCGATATGTTGGCAAAAATACTTGTTCAAAACCGGTGGTAGGCAGAAAACATCTTCCGAGATTGTCCTAAATGCTTTCACCGAAAATTATTTCGAGCACTTAGTCCACGAACCCACACGAATTGTAAATGTTTGCGAAAACGCACTTGACCTCTTAGCCACAAACAATCCAGAGCTAATAGAGAGCATCATGACTGATACAGGGATTAGTGATCACAAGATCGTTGTAGCTAGTCTCAATACCGTTTCTTCCAAATCCACCAGAAACAAACGCAAAATAATTTTATTTAAAAAAGCGGATAAAGTGTAACTAGAAGCCTTCCTAAGAGACAATCTCCATTCCTTCCGAACTGACTATGCAAATGTGGACGAGATGTGACACAAATTCAAAGATATAGTAGCAACAGCAATTGAGAGATTCATACCTCATAAATTGGTAAGAGATGGAACTGATCCCCCATGGTACACAAAACAGGTCCGAACGCTGTTGCAGAGGCAACGGAAAAAGCATGCGAAGTTCAGAAGAACGCGAAATCCCGAAGATTGGCTAAAATTTACAGACGCGCGAAATTTCGCACGGACTTCAATGCGAGATGCCTTTAATAGGTTCCACAACGAAACAGTGTCTCGAAATTTGGTAGAAAATCCGAAGAAATTCTGGTCGTATGTAAAGTACACAAGCGGCAAGACGCAGTCAATACCCTCGCTGCGCAGTGCCGACGGTACTGTTACCGACGACTGTGCCGCTAAAGTGGAGTTATTGAACGCAGTTTTCCGAAATTCCTTCACCAGGGAAGACGAATGGAATATTCCAGAATTTGAGACACGAACAGCTGCTAGCATGAGTTTCTTAGAAGTAGATACCTCAGGGGTTGCGAAGCAACTCAAATCGCTTGATACGGGCAAGTCTTCAGGTCCAGATTGTATACCGATTAGGTTCCTTTCAGATTACGCTGATACAATAGCTCCCTTCTTAGCAATCATATACAACCTCTCGCTCACCGATAGATCTGTACCTACAGATTGGAAAATTGCGCAGGTCGCACCAGTGTTTAAGAAGGGTAGTAGGAGTAATCCATCAAACTACAGACCTATATCATTGACGTCGGTTTTGGAGCATATACTGTATTGAAACATTATGAATCACCTCGAAGGGAACGATCTATTGATACGTAATCAGCATGGTTTCAGAAAACATCGTTCTTGTGCAACGCAGCTAGCTCTTTATTCGCACGAAGTAATGGCCGCTATCGATAGGGGATCTCAAGTTGATTCCGTATTTCTACATTTCCGGAAAGCTTTTGACACCGTTCCTCACAAGCGACTTCTAATCAAGCTGCGGACCTATGGGGTATCGTCTCAGTTGTGCGACTGGATTCGTGATTTCCTGTCAGGAAGGTCGCAGTTCGTAGTAATAGACGGCAAATCATCGAGTAAAACTGAAGTGATATCAGGTGTTCCCCAGGGAAGCGTCCTGGGACCTCTGCTGTTCCTGATCTATATAAATGACCTGGGTGACAATCTGAGCAGTTCTCTTAGGTTGTTCGCAGATGATGCTGTAATTTACCGTTTAGTAAGGTCATCCGAAGACCAGTATCAGTTGCAAAACGATTTAGAAAAGATTGCTGTATGGTGTGGCACGTGGCAGTTGACGCTAAATAACGAAAAGTGTGAGGTGATCCACATGAGTTCCAAAAGAAATCCGCTGGAATTCGATTACTAGATAAATAGTACAATTCTCAAGGCTGTCAATTCAACTAAGTACCTGGGTGTTAAAATTACGAACAACTTCTTTTGGAAAGACCACATAGATAATATTGTGGGGAAGTCGAACCAAAGGTTGCGTTTCGTTGGTAGGACACTTAGAAGATGCAAGTCCACTAAAGAGGCAGCTTACACTACACTCGTTCGTCCTCTGTTACAATATTGCTGCGCGGTGTGGTATCTTTACCAGGTGGGATTGACGGAGGACATCGAAAGGGTGCAAAAAAAGGGAAGCTCGTTTTGTATTATCACGTAATAGGGGAGAGAGTGTGGCACATATGATACGCGAGTTGGGATGGAAGTCATTAAAGCAAAGACGTTTTTCGTCGCGGCGAGATTTACGAAATTTCAGTCACCAACTTTCTCTTCCGAATGCGAAAATATTTTGTTGAGCCCAACCTACATAGGTGGGAATGATCATCAAAATAAAATAAGAGCTCGAACAGAAAGGTTTAGGAGTTCGTTTTTCCCGCGCGCTGTTCGGGAGTGGAATGGTAGAGAGATAGTATGATTGTGGTTCGATGAACCCTCTGCCAAGCACTTAAATGTGAATTGCAGAGTGATGATGTAGATGTAGTTGTTTACTATGAAACATAAACTGTTCATAAACAAGTGCCTCACTAACCACTGATTCAAAACCTCTCACCCCATATCACCCTCAAAATATTAGTTTTAGTTCGCCCATTCTTTATCTCAAAGTACTTATTTTTCGAATTTTAAACGGTTTGTTATAATTTGACGCTAAATGTTTATTACAACCTGGTTAAGTATTAGGAAAACATTGCAAAGATGTGTCAGTGATCTTTACGACACGGACACGTCCTTCATACATCTGCATATAGGCCGAAAGGCACCTTATGTTGTGTGGTGTAGAGCATTTCCAGTTCTGAATGGCTGATTAGCCTCTGAGTGAACTCAGATCTCTCTAATTTTGTCGTCATCGACTTTTCGAAAAATGTACGTAGCAGAGAGCAGTATGTTGTTTGTTTCTTCTAGGAACGTTCGCTCCCGGATCTTTAAAACTAAACAACAATGTGATGCAGAACGCCCCTCTTTCAGAGTCTGCCAGTGGAGTTGGCTGGGCGTCTCCGTGTCGCTTTCGCGTTTAGTAAATGAATCTGTAATGAGACGCGCTGCTCTTCTTTGGATTTTTCTCTATTTTCTTTGTCAGTGCTATCTGGTAGGGATCCCAGACTCACAAGCGATATTCTAGTATTGGTCGGACGAGGGTTTGGTAACCTACTACCTTTGTGGGTAAACTGCACTTCCTGAGGATTCTTCCAGTAAATCTGTCCGGCATTTGCTGTGTGCCGGCCGGTGTGGCCGTGCGGTTAAAGGCGCTTCAGTCTGGAACCGCGTGACCGCTACGGTCGCAGGTTCGAATCCTGCCTCGGGCATGGATGTGTGTGATGTCCTTAGGTTAGTTAGGTTTAAGTAGTTCTAAGTTCTAGGGGACTGATGACCACAGAAGTTAAGTCCCATAGTGCTCAGAGCCAACCATTTGCTGTGCTTGTGATTAGTATTATGTGGCCGTTGCACTTAAAATCGCTCCATATGCACATTCCTAGACATTTTATGGATGTGACTGCACCCAATGATTGTCCTGCAATTGTGTAACCACACAATAATGGGTCTTTCTGCCAGTTTGTGAGCAATACGTTGCTTTAGTTAATTTGACGGTTAAGGTCTTCCACTATTTCGCTACAATTTTTTAACGTCGTGATTTTTATGTAGACAACAGCATCATCTGCGAAAACCCTAATGGAGCTTTTAAAGTTATGCATATATTGTGACACACTTGGATAGCCGAGGGCGTTAACGCGTCGCTTTTGGGATACAGGGAGATGAGCATGACAGAGAGTTATCGTCGAGAGCTCATAACCTACTTTTCTGGATATGGTGGTTTCACACACCACAGTAGGCGGATTAGTACCCATGTTCCACTTGAGATACATGTCACATTACGCAAAAGAAAATGTTCCAAAGCTTCCACACGGGATATATGTACTCTAGGTGCAGGCAGATACGATACACAAATTCCGTCATGGGAGGTGAATAAGAGATTGGTTATCTTAGATGTTTGGTCTCTTCAAATCGTTAAGAATGTAGTGTGAAAAGTAATGGTCATGAAACCCAACCGGTCCGCATCGGTAGGTGCAGGGTCAGCAGGACTGAATACCAACTAAAGGGCAGGTCGAACTCCAGGCTCCACATTATAGTCAGCCTCGCTCACCCCTTACTTGTGGAGGGGGACAACTAATCCATACATATGAGCATTGTAAAAATGGATGTTTGTATGTGTGTATGTTACACATCTCCTCCTAAACCACTGGACCGATTTCAACCAAACTTGGTACACACATTCCTTGCTATCAAGCAACAATCACTATGGGGTAGAACCACCTACCTATCATAGTTCAGGAGGTATGACGTCATAAACACTAAGATGCATGCAAAACTACTGCATCGTGCCTGACGCTAAAATTTATTACTTCTTTGCTTGTAACTCTATTTGCAACATATTTCGCAGATAGTATCCACATACACCGGTGAATGTAACTACCAAAATACATGGATGGTTTGAGAAGTTCTCGGAACGGAATAAAAAAAAGTACTGAGCCTTTTTTTTAATTTTTCAATGTAGTCTCCTTGTTGGTTAATGCACTTGGTCCAGCGATATTCCAGTGCCTTGATCCCATCTCGAAAATGAGTTTCCTCCAGGCCTGCAAAGTAGTTGTCAACTCTGGCTATCAGTGCCATGTTGGAGATGAATCTTCATTCACCAAAAAAATTTTCAGTTTAGGGAAGAGATGAAAGTCTGACGGAGCCATATCAGGTGAATAAGGCGGGTGTGGCAACAATTCATATCTTAGTTCCTGTAATTTTGCAATGGCGACGGCACTTGTATGCGGGCACTCATTGTCTTGATGGAAGATGACTTTCTTCCTTGCTAAACCTGGCCTTTTTCGCATATCTTTTGTGGCATTTAGTACAGGAGTTTAGCAGAGTATTCTCCAGTAATAGATTGCCCAGTGAGGAGATAATCTACGAACAGAATCTCCTTCGCATCCAAGAACACTGATGACAAGACCTTTCACGCCGAAGTAATTGTCTTTGCTTTCTTTGGTGGAGGAGAATCAGCATGTTTCTTACACTTTTGACTGTTGTTTTGTCTCTGAGGTATAGTAATGCACCCAAGTTTCATCTGTGGTCAAGAACCGGCACAATAAATCTTGTTCGTTTCTCCTAAAACGCGCCTAACTTTGCGTTTTTGATCCAGCGTCAAGAGTCGCGGGACGCAATTTGCAGATAATCTTCAGTTAAATTCTGACATAGCCTTTCAGATGACATCTGGGAAGCGCGAGCAGTTTCACTCACTTTCAATCGGCGATCCTCCATGACTACTTTGTGCACTTCTGCAATGATTTTTGGAGTAGTGACACATCTTGGCCGACCACTGCGCGGATCATCATCTAACCTCTCCAGACCAAATTTAAATTCATTTGTCCACTTAGCAACAGTTGAGTATGAAGGAGCAGAGTCTCCCAGTGTATTCTGGAAATTGGCATGAATGTCCTTTGGTTTCATACTTACGAAGTACTTAATCATTGCTCGAATCTCGAGTTTTCCATATTCGCAAATCACTACGCGGGAACAACAACAGAGCCACGTCATCGCCACACCTCTCTTCCAAGAGCATTGAAGGGGCACGTGTTTACAGGGAACAGTCCAATGAATATCACGTGAACAACTCGATGCGCTAGCGCTGCCCTCTCGTGGTGATTCCGAGAACTCTTCAAACCACCCGCTTATATCATCAAGCGACACATAGTTCAAGAGATATTACATCATAAACATTGAAGTGCGTGAAAAAATGCCGCATCATGCATTAACTTTCATTGCACTTATTCTCTGCTACTAATGAAGTTCTACAGTCGATTCAAGTGAAGGAATCCCTTCACCTGCGCTGACCTGGGTGGCCGAGCGGTTCTAGGCGCTACAGTCTGGAACCGCGCGGCCGCTACGGTCGCATGTTCGAATCATGCCTCGGGCATGGATGTGTGTGATGTCCTTAGGTTAGTTAGGTTTAAGTTGTTCTAAGTTCTAGGGGACTGATGACCTCAGCTCTTAAGTCGCATAGTGCTGAGAGCCATTTGAACCACTTGAACCTTCAACTTCCAGCGCTTTTGACAGCTTTTCACTAAAAAGTGCAAACCGCTGTAAGCGGAAACAATAGCGGTCCGTAGAGATATAAAGAGGCGTTTCCACAAAGGAGTTTACAATGTTGCGCTATAGATACTAGAAGCAGCTGCCATTGGCAAAATGAATACCGGACGATGCCGAGTTTCTGAGTTAATACTCTACTACATTAAAATTCTATTTCCCCGATCTACCATGACGAATGCTACTCTCTTTAATTATTACGGATAGTATCTCGATGACGAAATAAGATAAGTATTTGACTACCTCCCTATAAATCCTGTAAAAAATAGGTTACAACTTCGGGTTCAAACTGCTTATTAAACCCCGTATCTAACACGTACTGTCGGTAGTTTCAACTTCCGTACCGCAGTGTCCTTACGACGGCAATATGCTAATGATATGGCCTTGTGGTTTAAGTAAGCTCGCTGTGTGTACGTGACCTCCATCGTCGTTTTGTAACTGCGAGATGTACTGTGTGACCGCATATTCATTACTTCGATATGTTTCACAACAAAGTCTTAGAACTCAACTATCTCTTTAGTCTGATTTAAAGTAGATGGCATCTGACGTTGAAGGCCGAAAGCTGCACATTTCATTTACTGTGCTCAAGCAGCCTTTGCAGAGCTCCACGACGATAGAAAAATCGCTTTAAACTTTGCATCTCCTACAAAAACACGTAAGAAAATCCGAAATCCACTTGTGGCATATATCTCTGTAGTGTCGCTAACCGTATGAAAGGATTTATTTTGGTGATTACTATGACAGATTTTTTTAACGGATGAAATTTTTCCATCCAGGAAAGAAAACTTACCCCGTCATAACTAAAAACCTACCGAACTTACTAAAACAGGAGTGAGGTCCTAACATCACACCATTTTTTTAAATGTGTAATAAATTTTCTATTTTTTTAATGAAAATGGTTTACCTTATTAGGACGTCAGTAAGGTATTTAATACTATCCGTTATGCTAAACTGCAAAATCTGGTACCCTCTTAATAACAAACAAAAAATAAATAATCTCAACAGTTTCAAGATTTTCATTAATGAAAAGATCCAAAGGTCGCCAGTTCCTCACCGGAACAAGTATAATTCAATTGAAACTGAAATTTATACTCGTAAGCAATCTTACGTAAGAATAGTTACTGGCGTCATGACGCAGGAACAGTAGCTAACGCACACTTTCAAGTACTTCGCACCACACAAGTCGCAGTAGTCAAATAATAATCAGTTAGCAAACACATACACTATATTATATTAATTTTCAAAGATCAATAAAAGTAAGATTGTTTATTGGCTGTGGACAGAAAATTTGTGTTACATTACTCACCGTGATACTGACTGTCGTAATTATAGCAAGCAGAAAGATTGTTCGAATTTATTTACTCACTGGTAAGGACTGTCATTTACCTAACAGTTACTCAGATGTATCTTTGCAATAAAAGTTATAAATTATGCCACAAGTTATATATTAGGACTGTGCTTTGACAATTAAATTGTGGCCGGCCGCGGTGGTCTCGCGGTTCTAGGCGCGCAGTCCGGAACCGTGCGACTGCTACGGTCGCAGGTTCGAATCCTGCCTCGGGCATGGCTGTGTGTGATGTCCTTAGGTTAGTTAGGTTTAAGTAGTTCTAAGTTCTAGGGGACTGATGACCACAGCAGTTGAGTCCCATGGTGCTCAGAGCCATTTTGAATTAAATTGTGTCCGAGTTGACTAAAATTTTACTTCCAAATTTTTATTATAAAAGTTACTCTATTTTTAGCAAATGAATTAGTACTGGCTTTAGAATTATTCTATTTCTGTCATTATTCATACTACAGCCGAAGATTTCATTATTACGTAATTGTACAAAAGTTGTACAAATTATGCTTTGATAATCTAATAAATTAATATCCACTTCGTTTTCAGTTCATTTTCTGATTATCTTGGTTCATACAAAGGGATAGGATGGCTACTACTTGGATGATGACTTAGGAAAATTATTTAGGTGGCAATGTGCACGACAACAATGTTATTTAAGCAATAAAATTCCAGCTATGCTGGTCAGCCTATTACACTTCTAGTTATAAAAGATCTAGGTCTTACTTCACTTTGCGATGCCGTTGGTTTGTCGAATGGCTTCATTTATCGGTAAAATAGGGCTCTTGGTGCATTTGTACTGTATCCAATAAATGCCATAGCTTGCCTATATTAAACATCCGCCAAACCAACCATTTCAGTTTTCACTGCTCCGTACTTCAGAAACAGACTTTTTATCTTCGCGCTTTTTCATAACCACACCGGTGAATGCATGCAACCAACGTCACCAACCGTCTCTTCGCGACTTAAAAATGCTACTTTTTTTGCGTGCTCGCACGCCAGCGATAATGTATTTACAATTTATTACACTCTTTGGCAATATCTTTTTTCTGACCAGGCCAGCGTGTATACTTAAGAAATGTTAACATTCCATGCGTATTCTCTTTCTCAAACAATAAATAGCATTTGTAACTCGACAATATATTTACAATAATAATATTCCGCGAAACTAATAAAACAAACCTTACAAAACAAGTAGAAAATGTATGATGATCCACAGAGTTGTGGTGTTATACAGCTCTTTTAAGTACACTGGAGAGCCAAAGAAACTGGCACACCTGCCTAACATCCTGTAGGGCCCCCGAGAGCACGCAAAAGTGCCGCAGCACGAGGTGGCATGGACTCGACAAATGTTTGAAGTACTGATGGAGGCAATTGACACCATGAATCCTGGAGGACTGTCCATAAATCCGTAAGAGTACTTGGAGGTGGAGGTCTCTTCTGAACAGCACGTTGCAAGGCGTGCCAGATATGCACAATAATGTTCATGTCCTGGGAGTTTGGTGGCCAGCGGAATGTTTAAGCTCAGAAGAGTGTTCCTGGAGCCACTCTGTGGTAATTCTGGACGTGTGGGGTGTCGCATTGTCCTGCTGGAATTGCCCAAGTCCGTCGGAATCTACAATGGACAAGAATGGATGCAGGTGATCAGACAGGATGCATACGTACGTGTCAACGTCCCACACCATCACAGAGCCTCCACCAGCTTGAACAGTCTCCTGCTGATATGCAGGGTCCATGGATTCATGAGGTTCTCTTCATACTCGTACACGTCCATTCACTCGATACAATTTGAAACGAGCCTTTTCCGACCAGACAATATATTTCCAGTCAGCAACAGTCCCATGTCAGTGTTGACGAGCCCAGGCGATGCATAAGGCTTTGTGTCGTGCAGTCATCAAGTGGACACGAGTGGGCCTTCAACTCCGAAAACCTGTAACGATGATGATCCGTTGAATCGTTCACACGCTGACACTTGTTGATGGCCCAGCACTGAAATCTGCAGGGATTTGCAAAGGAGTTACACTTCTGTCACGTTGAACGATTCTCTTCAGCCATCGTTGGTCCCGTTCTTGAAGGATCTTTTTCCGGCCGCAGCGATGTCGGAGATGATGTTTTACTGGATTCCTGATATTCTCGGAACACTCGGGAAATGGTCGTACGGGAAAATCCCCACTTCATCGATACCTCGGAGATGCTTTGTCCCATTGCTCGTTCGCCGACTATATAACACCACGTTCAGACTCACTTAAACGCCGATAACGTGCTACTTTAGCAGCAGTAACAAATATAACAACCGAGCCAGACACTTGTTGTCTTATATAGGCATTGCCGACGGCAGCGCCGTATTCTACCTGTTTAAATATCTCTGTGTTTGAATACGCATGTCTATACCATTTTTTTTTTGCGCTTCAGTGAATTAAGACTAATTATTCCTAGAGATGCATTTATTCTTGTAATAGGTGAAATTATCTCGTGGGGGAAACGCTTTTTTTGAAGAACTTACATGGACAATGCTTCGCGCGGATGTAACAACACAGTGAGAGCCGATAAGGCCACCCTACCATTAGTGTATTGAAGGAGGGAGCACTTCAGTCCGCTCCGCGTCAGCCACAAACAACTTTAAATTGGAGTATAAAAAAAGTCGCAACCCTCACGGAGCAGTTGTATCTCAGTCTTGGTTGATACACGAAGTATAAATCAGTGAATTTTTCAACATGTAGACCACACAACAGAACGAGAGACTTGTGTCATACTGTACAGGTGGAGGATTGACTACAGCACCAACTTTAACAGATTTTCAAAGTGACTCGCACTACCAGCTCATACAAGCAAGAGAAAAAGGCAAAAGTCGACTCAGATTAATAACCTCTTTTTCGCCAGATTCAGATACGTTAGTTGTAGACTCAACGACAATCTAAATTCAATTGGTCAGAAAGCAAATAGGAGGCAACTTGTTTAATTTCCCTGGTACCCACGGGGAAAACAACACACATGTTAATAAGGACAAACAATCTCGCGAAGCAAATCCTAGAGCATTACTAGACAACTGTCTGACAGTCCACTTTCCGAATACACTTCGTAACGGGTTCAGCTGGACTTGAAGGAAGCTAGTAGCGCGACTCCGAAGTTACTCTAAATCTGCAGTCATACCTATTTGATGCAGCCTGAAAAGGCTAGGGCAGTAAAGTAGTTTGTATTAGCGTCTTGCATGTGGTTTACTTAGCAGATGGATCGTACTTTTCTCGTGTATGCACCGCGAGAGCACGAAAAGAGCTTAGAAGATACTGTGGTGCCGTACAGCGTACATAAGTTACTTGTGTTGGTTTGTAATTATGCACATCCGCTATTTTACCATTTTTTAAACCAGTAGAGCAGATTACTCTCCTTTGCAGTCACATAGAAATGTGCAAGAAATTCTCAACCAATATGCCCTAGAAAAGGCTTAATTTCGCAACACATTCGATGAAATATCCAATATACACTCCTGGAAATTGAAATAAGAACACCCTGAATTCATTGTCCCAGGAAGGGGAAACTTTATTGACACATTCCTGGGGTCAGATACATCACATGATCACACTGACAGAACCACAGGCACATAGACACAGGCAACAGAGCATGCACAATGTCGGCACTAGTACAGTGTATATCCACCTTTCGCAGCAATGCAGGCTGCTATTCTCCCATGGAGACGATCGTAGAGATGCTGGATGTAGTCCTGTGGAACGGCTTGCCATGCCATTTCCACCTGGCGCCTCAGTTGGACCAGCGTTCGTGCCGGACGTGCAGACCGCGTGAGACGACGCTTCATCCAGTCTCAAACATGCTCAATGGAGGACAGATCCGGAGATCTTGCTGGCCAGGGTAGTTGACTTACACCTTCTAGAGCACGTTGGGTGGCACGGGATACATGCGGACGTGCATTGTCCTGTTGGAACAGCAAGTTCCCTTGCCGGTCTAGGAATGGTAGAACGATGGGTTCGATGACGGTTTGGATGTACCGTGCACTATTCAGTGTCCCCTCGACGATCACCAGTGGTGTATGGCCAGTGTAGGAGATCGCTCCCCACACCATGATGCCGGGTGTTGGCCCTGTGTGCCTCGGTCGTATGCAGTCCTGATTGTGGCGCTCACCTGCACGGCGCCAAACACGCATACGACCATCATTGGCACCAAGGCAGAAGCGACTCTCATCGCTGAAGACGACACGTCTCCATTCGTCCCTCCATTCACGCCTGTCGCGACACCACTGGAGGCGGGCTGCACGATGTTGGGGCGTGAGCGGAAGACGGCCTAACGGTGTGCGGGACCGTAGCCCAGCTTCATGGAGACGGTTGCGAATGGTCCTCGCCGATACCCCAGGAGCAACAGTGTCCCTAATTTGCTGGGACGTGCGGTGCGGTCCCCTACGGCACTGCGTAGGATCCTACGGTCTTGGCGTGCATCCGTGCGTCGCTGCGGTCCGGTCCCAGGTCGACGGGCACGTGCACCTTCCGCCGACCACTGGCGACAACATCGATGTACTGTGGAGACCTCACGCCCCACGTGTTGAGCAATTCGGCGGTACGTCCACCCGGCCTCCCGCATGCCCACTATAAGCCCTCGCTCAAAGTCCGTCAACTGCACATACGGTTCACGTCCACGCTGTCGCGGCATGCTACCAGTGTTAAAGACTGCGATGGAGCTCCGTATGCCACGGCAAACTGGCTGACACTGACGGCGGCGGTGCACAAATGCTGCGCAGCTAGCGCCATTCGACGGCCAACACCGCGGTTCCTGGTGTGTCCGCTGTGCCGTGCGTGTGATCATTGCTTGTACAGCCCTCTCGCAGTGTCCGGAGCAAGTATGGTGGGTCTGACACACCGGTGTCAATGTGTTCTTTTTTCCATTTCCAGGAGTATATATTCTGTCAGCGTCTGGTGTCTACTACGATATTTTTGTTCCTTATCAACTTGGATTGATAGCAGATGTTGAAGGAAATTATGAGACGGACTCGTAAGATCGTAGTAGTTGGACATTATCCAGGTGTAAGTGCAACAGATATGTTCTAGAAATTTAAATGGAAAACGATGGGAACAATTCGACGTCGTTCAAACGAAATATTGCGCACCAGTATACTCAGAGAACTATTATTAGAAGTAATGTGTGCAGTAGCCCTACTGCCTCCATCGTATGTGTCGGGTAGGTATTATATGATTGTGGCAAGAGACTATGGAGGCATACACACAAAAGTTTTCAAAATGTTCAAATGTGTGTTAAAACTTATGGGACTTACCTGCTAAGGTCATCAGCCCCTAAGCTTACACACTACTTAACCTAAATTATTCTATGGACAAACACACACACCCATGCCCGAGGGAGGACTCGAACCTCCGCCGGGACCAGCCGCACATCCCACGACTGGAGCGCCTAAGACCGCTCGGCTAATCCCGCGTGGCACTGAAATTTTGCCCTCGTTCTAGGATACAGGAAGAATCCGATTTGCTGCTATTGATACGATGGATCCTACACCATGCGCTATGCAATGTATTCAAGGCGACAGAGGTTTACACTGATGAGCCAAAACATTCCGATCACTGCCCACCGCAAGGTTGGATGCCTCCGGTGATGTTGCTGGCTCGTGACGGAGTAAAGAAGGAATTTAAACGTAAGAGATAAGAATGGACAGTCATTATAGCGAAGATAAGGGCCACAAATCTGGAAATCCTCTGATATAAGCTGTTTTTATAAAGGTCACTTTGCTGTGGCTCTCCGATTGGAAACGGGAATCTCTGAAACGGCAAATCCAGTCGCATGTTGGCGTACTAATCTCGTGAGCACCTATGGAAAGTGGTTGAAGGATGGTGAAATGACAAGTAGGTCGCACGGTATTGGACGACCAAGTCTCATCACAAAATGTAGAAGCTGGAAGATCCCCACTGTGTGATCCAGAATAGGCAGCGATCTGTGGCAGACCTGACGATAGTGTAAAATGTTGGTGCAGGCACAAATGCTTTGGAGCACTCCGTTCTAAGGCCATTACTGAACATGGAGCTCCAACTGACATGACCCCTACGTGTTACTGTGTTGTCCCAAAGACATCGCCAGTTATTCTTGTAGTGGGCACGGCATATCTGGGTATCCGACGTGGATCGTCTGGCGTTAGGAACTTGCTTATTCTGTATAAGAAATAGTTATAAATAATAATAGTGATGCTGTAACTGTTGGTTGGTAATATTTATTGAAAAAATACAGCCTAACGCAAGACTGCGTATTTACGGCTATCCTGTGTGGCCATTTTTTAGTACGACTTAAAAAGAGAGAGAGATTATAAATTGATCACAGATGCGTCGTTTCTCGATTGTGTTCAGGAGACGTACGGATTGATTACGCGAAGGGGTTTTCTTAAGCGACCTTTTGACCCGGATTACCTTCACGTAATCAGAATCTTCGATGAAAATACCTAAGGGACCTATTTGAACATAAAAATGGAAATGAAAGCTAATTACTGGAAATTTGTAAGAGAAAGATTAACAGATCGGAAGTCGAACACATTAGTGGTCTCCCAAATACAATCGAGACACCGCGGTAAAAAGCGAACCTATAATAAGGCTCATATACAATTTGTACATAATTTTTGGTTAGTGAAAGAAAAGAATAAGAAGAAAATTATAGCATCGTAAAATATTAATATATTTTGAACAAATTGGCTTTAAGCTTCTGACGCGAGGGATTAGCCGTGCGGTCTAAGGCGCTGCAGTCATGGAGTGTGCAGCTGGTCCCGGACGAGGTTCGAGTCCTCCCTCGGGCATGGATGTGTGTGTTTGTCCTTAGGATAATTTAGGTTAAGTAGTGTGTAAGCTTAGGGACTGATGACCTTAGCAGTTAAGTCCCGTAAGATTTCACACACATTTGAACACGCTTTAAGCTTCTAGACATTGACAAATACACAATATATGCATGACGTACATCTGATATTTTTTTTGTACATGGTGCGGTCCAATAATGGCTGCTTTTTCAGTCCGTTCCTTCTCAAAATTAAATGTCCACGCGTGTGCGTAAGTACACTGTATCCTCACCCGAGTTACCGAAATGTTTGTTCGCCGTTTCACATAGTTATTACACAAAATAAAAATACAGCTTGTAGCAGTGCTATGTAGTACGTCTTAACATGTCGGCGACCAAAAGTACAAGGGATAATAAAGTCTCTAGAATATTTCTTAACAAAAGATAGATTGTTCTTTCTTCTGTTTCGTAGCTTCTTGCTATCAAGCGCTGCGGCAATGATTTTAAATATCTGCCCCCAGCGGGTCATAGTGTTTATTTAGAGTATTTAAACGCTGGACACTCGTCTTGGTAAAGGCGCACATTACAAAAATATTTTGCCTCTTTACTCTCGCGCTGTGATGCTTAGCATCTTAACGAAGTACAGCTCGTTGGCTGTCCTTATCTTTTATGGCAAATATCTCATATGCAAAGCATCTGAAATCCAATAACATTACAATCGATAGAAACGTGTCGCCTGTCGCATGAATAGCACTTCTTGTTACACCAGGTCGATGGCTGGGTCCTTGCACGTCGTCATCCATGCCAATGGCTGAGCGAAACATGCAACGCGCCAAAATTGCAGATCGGTGAGGGCAGAACTATGCTGTGGGATACACTGAGTTGGTCTTCCATGGAATCTGTGGTGGTAATTGAAGGCATCATGACAACAGTGATCTATGTGAACATTATCGCGGACCACTTGCATCGCTTCATGCTTGAAGTCTCCCCTTACGGCGATGACATCTTCCAGCGGGATAAATACCCGTGCTACAAGGTCAAAATTGTGCTACCGTGGTTTGACGGGCATTATAGTGATCTCACATTGATGTCTTGGCCAGCAAATGTGCCTCATCTGTACCCATTGGAATACATATCGGGCGCCAGCTGCACGCCAGTAAACCACTATCCCCTAATTTACGGGAAATGCTTGACCTGTGCTCTGGTGCCACATGCTTCCGGAATCCTGTCAAGAACTTGTAGAATCCATGCCAAGCAGAATCTTTGTTGTAGTGTTTTTTAGAAGTGGAGCAACACGCCATTAAACAAGTGGTCATAATGTTTTGGTTCATCGGTCAGTGACGTATCTTTCGCAGGGACTCTCATCGCAAGTACCTCGGAATTATCGAGAAAGTTCGCCATTTATGCACATTGTGTTTCATTCCCACCTTTTCTTCCCCCTCCAGGATAAACTCTATACAAACCGAACACATACAGTATATCGCATGTGCTGCATCTCACGCTATAATGACTCAGTTGTATATGTGACTTATTTATAATTTAGTGTGCAATCAGACTTGCCGCCGCATGGTCCGTCACAACCCTTCCCAGTAACACCGGTAGCATCGTGTCTCGGCTTCGATGCTATTAGTTGATTACTGTTGATTATCTCTGACTGATGGTCCTGGGGGTGGCCGCATTGTTAGCTCATTACGCCATTATCCAATATACACGAGCTACGAGTTGTTTGCACTAAAGGAAATGTGTCTGCAATTTGAAATAATGAGAAACAGTTTACTAGTATACAGTCCAACGACAATGAGTTGGCGAATATCAAAATAAGTGACTTACATGGTCATATCTTTTTTTTTGATTGATAGAAGCGTATATTACTTACAACTTCAAAGGGCCCTAGACCTGAGTATTTGACGTAAATTTCAAATTGACGCCTCTACCTGCCCCTGACAAAAAGGGGTCTTTACAGACGGCTGCGTCTTTAGATTCTTCATTGACTTAGAAGCCCAAATTTTTCACAGCTAAGTTACAGTAAACTTTAGTAGTTTACATGAACTTCAAGTTGATATCTCCACGCGTTCCTGAAAAAAAAAAAAAAATGGATCTTTACAGACAGAAAGACAGAGAGACGGTAAATGGCAAAAACGTTATGTGATATAATTACAGATTAACAGTTTTCGAAATTTTTCCTTTACTTGTACTGCGAAACCTTGCTTCTTGCCAAATTTCACAGCTCTGTCTCAATGGGAAGTACCCTATATGTTTTGGAGAGTGAGCTTGCAAGTGTCAAATATATGACAAAAATCGCTATATCTTTTGACTGCATTGACTATGAACCTTAGATCTTTTACACCGCCAAGGGACCGTAGACCATAGTACCTGACAAATTTCAGCGTGATACCTCAACCTGTTCCTGAGAGAAAGGGCTCTTGACAGTAGAACACACAGAGAGATAGGCAGACAGACGGACAACAAACGGTTCCGTTTTTACCAACTGAGGTACGGAACCATAAAAACCGTAAAAAATACCTTCAAGTGCAGATGAGGATTTCCGAATGCGTGATCACTTCATTATTTACAACAAGAAGAGATTTTTCAACTGGCTGTAGGAAGTGCCTTCCGCTATACCATCGTGTAATGTCCCGTTCAAGTTCCCTCTGGCAAACACATTTCTGCCCAGAATAGCACAAACCGACCACAATCCTTTTAGAACACTCCGCGTGATTCCGTGTCGTATCGTGAGTAATTACCAATCACGAACGGTACCTTTTATAATTTGCCAAGATAAGTACGTGATCGAAAAACCAAGAAGCTTCAGACGTAGATAATTGGGCAGTTTACGTACACATTCTGCAGAAAACTATCAACGCAAAATACTACTTCAGCACGTTCAACGCCAGATGCAGACAGATGGCAGAAACACTATGATACGCACTCGCTGCCGTGACCCTCCCTTAAGCAAGCCTCTCACGGGACGTGTAAACGCACGTGCACGAGGAGCTGGTGACGCCACAGCGCGGAATTCAACGTTCCACTACACTGCGGAGCATGGAATGAAGAATCTTACATCTGACATTTTTGCCTCGAGCAGAGGAACGTGGTCAGTGAGATGTGACATCTTTTTAGGTCTCAAGCAGAACTTAAGAGACCCCATTCTTTATGGACTTTAAATTTCGTGTTTGCTGGGTTTCTCTATATCATAGAGTACGTGTTATGAACGTAAGCTGTTTTAAAGTTTCAGCAAATTGGAGATCTTCAAAAACTGTCGTTTTAGCTACGATTTGTTATAGTAAAATGACAAGAAAAGAAATATATGTAGCTGAAGGCTTGCTGTATTCGATGTTTTTAGAGTTCTAAATTGTGTACTACGGAAGTACACCATTTCAGTGCTACGGCACAATGATGATCCATCAAACGCGCCGCATTGGTACATTTTATTTTAGTTAAATATCAAATAACGACATCTTTAGATACAGTCTTTGGGGAGTGTACATCATATACGGAGGCCTCGCTGCCATGACAAAGCTGTAGCGTAGTTGATAGCGAAGTGAGCTGTGAAGAGACAGGTATCAAGTTTACGTCCATCTCCTTCCAGATTATTTTCTACCTGTTATTTCCTAAAAGATTCACTGTATCTCTTATTAATTTAATAGTAATAGTATCTACAGTAATCGATGTTATTTATTATGAATGATATATTTTCCGCAGTTCTTGTTGCAGACGCCAATGACTGGAACGTTTACCCAGTGACCAGATATCTTAAAGTGACTGCCAGTCTACGTCAGAAAGTAAACACAGATTAGACACTAGAAGTTTGCGTTGTCATGAAACTTTTATATGAAACAAATGTACCCATCTCTTGGTTTTATGGACTGCCTCATGTTTATACCTCGCTAGTAAATATATCTTTGGACGACGGTGAGCAGCTTTGAATAAGGCTCCTCTTCCATTCAAATGAAATTATGGAAATGAATCTCGATCTTGATATAAATGTGATGAAGTATGCTAATTTACTTCCGAGTGATGGTAGTCAATGCAACACCGGGAATATCGATGTTGTGCATGTGCAAACTGACATTACTATACGTTATATTCAGTTTAAAACCGAAAATAGGACGAAGATTCAATTGAGTTTGTGAATAGTTTCCACTAGTGTGTGTCTCAGATCGTTGTGCAGCATTACTTAGTCTTGCTCTACCACATCTGCAATTCGCTGTTCGATCCACGGACAAGTCCAGAATCCTCGTCGAGATTTTCGACAATTAGCGCATCTATTTTACGCGCGTCAATTGCCGTAAAGATACTGTGTCCTTTACGCGCTGAATGCCGATGGAGAGCTTCGAAATAGCAAATAACGATGAGCAGCACGTTCCGTGAGATGCAGCAGGTCGTCTCAGACAGAGCAGCAACCACGACGGACACCATGTCTGGCGTGCTTCGCGATGAGGAACGCGTCCCGTGTGAGGAGGGCATAAACTCGAAGCAAACCGGTCCTGATGTTATCTTGCCACAGTGACGAAACTCGTTACTCAGAAATCATCCTCACAACTGCATTCGGTACTGATGTAGTCCTGTGTAGCTCAGATAGAAAGATGGAGAGAGAACCAGCTTAATAAATTTACACTGAAGCGCCGAAGAAAATGGTATAGGCATGCGTATTCAAATACAGAGATATGTAAACAGGCAGAATACGGTGCTGCGGTCGGCAACACATACATAAAACAACAAGTGTCTGGCGCAGTTTTTAGATCGGTTACTGCTGCTACAATGGCAGTTTATCAAGATTTAAGTGAGCTAGGAAGTGGTGCTATAGTCGGCGTACGAGCGATGGGACACAGCATCTCCGAGATAACGATGAAGGGAGGATTTTCCCGTACGACCATTTCCCGAGTGTACTGTGGGTATCAGGAAACCGGTAAAACGTCAAATCTCCAACATCGCTGCGACCAGAAAAAGATCCTGCAAGGACGGGACCAACAATGACTGAAGATAATCGTTCAACGTGACAGAAGTGCAACCATTCCGCAGATTGCTGCAGATTTCAGTACTGGGCCATGAATAAGTGTCAGCGTGCGAACCATTCAACGAAATATCATCGATATGGGCCTTCGGAGCCGAAGATCCACTCGTGTGCCCTTGATGACTCCACGCATCGCCTGGCCCCTTCAACACTGACATTGGACTGTCGATGACTGGAAACATGTTGCCTGGTCGGAAAAGGCTCTTTTCAAATTGTATCAGGTGGATAGACGTGTACGTGTATGGAGACAACCTCATGAATCCATGGATCCTGCATGTCAGCAGGGGACTGTTCAGGCTGGTGGAGGCTCTGTAATGGTGTGGGACGTATGCTGCTGGAGTGATATGGGACCCCTGATACGTCCAGATATGACTAACAGGTGACACGAACGTAAGCATCATGCCTGATCACCTACATCCATTCATGTCCATTGTGCACTCCGGCGGACTTGGACAATTCCAGTAGAACAATGCGACACCCCACACGTCCAGAATTGTTACAGAGTGGCTATAAGGACACTCTTATGAGTTTAAACACTTTCGCTGTGCACCAGACAAGAGCATTATTGACCGTCCCACTTGAAGATATAATGGAATTAATGAAATTATTGCAAGTCTTGTCATTATACGATACTGTTCCGGGTACATCTTCCTTTTTCATTGTCCTGCACATACCGCACAAACTTGAATATTGAGGTGGTAAAGATAAGCAGTTAATTCTGTAATAACTGTCAAATAAGTTAATATTACAATGTAAGGAAGCGAATTAGACCCTTTTCATACCATCTACAGAAAGTTTCACTTTTTTCAGAGTTATTGTTGTTGTTGTGTTCTTCAGTCCTGAGACTAGTTTCAAAAATGGTTCAAATGGCTCTGAGCACTATGGGACTTAACTTCTTATGTCATCAGTCCCCTAGAACTTAGAACTACTTAAACCTAACTAACCTAAGGACATCACACGCATCCATGTCTGAGGCAGGATTCGAACCTGCGGCCGTAGCGGTCGCGCGGTTCCAGACTGTAGCGCCTAGAACCACATGGCCACTTCGGCCGGCTGAGACTGGTTTGATGCAGCTCTCATGCTACTCTATCCTGTGCAGGCTTCTTCATCTCTCAGTACCTACTGCAACCTACATCCTTCTGAATCTGCTTAGTGTATTCATCTCTTGGTCTCCCTCTACGAAGTTTATCCTCCACGCTGCCCTCCAATACTAAATTTGTGATCCCTTGATGCCTTAGAAAATGGCCTACCAACTGATCCCTTCTTCTAGTCAAGTTGTGCCACATACTACTCTTCTCCCCAATTCTATTCATTATCTCCTCATTAGTTATGTTCAAATGGTTCAAATGGCTCTGAGCACTATGGGACTCAACTGCTGAGGTCATTAGTCCCCTAGAACTTAGAACTAGTTAAACCTAACTAACCTAAGGACATCACAAACATCCATGCCCGAGGCAGGATTCGAACCTGCGACCGTAGCGGTCTTGCGGTTCCAGACTGCAGCGCCTTTAACCGCACGGCCACTTCGGCCGGCTCATTAGTTATGTGATCTACCCATCTAATCTTCAGCATTCTTCTGTAGCACCACATTTCGAAAGCTTCTATTCTCTTCTTGTCCAAACTATTTATCGTCCATGTTTCACTTTCATACATGGCTACACTCCATACAAGTACTTTGAGAAACGACTTCCTGACACTTAGATCTATACTCGATGTTAACAAATTTCTCTTCTTCAGAAACACTTTCCTTGCCATTGCCAGTCTACATTTTATATCCTCTCTACTTCGACCATCATCAGTTATTTTACTCCCTAAATAGCAAAACTCCTTTTCAACTCTGAGTGTCTCATTTCCTAATCTAATTCCCTCAGCATCATCCGACTTAATTCGACTACATTCCATTATCCTTGTTTTGTTTTTGTTGGTGTTCATCTTATATCCTCCTTTCAAGACACTGTCGATTCCGTTCAACTGCTCTTCCAAATCCTTTGCTGTCTCTGACAGAATTACAATGTCATCGGCGAACCTCAAAGTTTTTATTTCTTCTCCATGGATTTTAATACCTACTCCGAATTCTCTTTTGTTTCCTTTGGTGCTTGTTCAATGTACAGATTGAATAACATCGGGGAGAGGCTACAACCCTGTCTCACTCCTTTCCCAACTACTGCTTCCCTTTCATACCCCTTGACTCTTATAACTGCCATCTGGTTTCTGTACAAATTGTAAATAGCCTTTCGCTCCCTGTATTTTACCCCTGCCACCTTCAGAATTAGAAAGAGAGTATTCCAGTTAACAATGTCAAAAGCTTTCTCTAAGTCTACAAATGCTAGAAAAGTAGGTTTGCCTTTCCTTAATCTATCTTCTGAGATAAGTCGTAGGGTCAGTATTGCCTGACGTGTTCCAGTGTTTCTACAGAATCCAAACTGATCTTCTCCGAGGTCGGCTTCTACAAGTTTGTCTGTAAAGAATTCGCGTTAGTTAAACTGATAGTTCGGTAATTTTCTCATCCGTCAACACCTGCTATCTTTGGGCCTGGAATTATTCTTCTAAGTATTTCTCGAAAAAAAAGTCCTAAGGCCCGGTTTCCGCGTACTTCAAACGTAGGTTTTCATACAAATTTAAAATGTCTGCGTAAGTATTAAGTGACGAATTTAGATTGTTTTCGCTACACATATATTCAGTACTGCCGCATCTGCTCGGGGATTAAGGGTTTTAAGTTCTATCTTTTATTTATTTTCAAAACTTGTAACGTCAATTTCATGCATATATCATATTAGGCCTAATTTGTCGGGTCTACAGGTTTATAAGGCAGAAGGGATAGATGATATTCCATCAGAATTTCTAAAATCTTGATGGAAGTGACAACAAAACGACTATACACGCTGATGTGTAGAATGTATTAGTCAGGCGACATACCATCTGATTTTCGGAAAATTATCATCCACACAATTCCGAAGACTGCAAGAGCTAACAAGTCCGAGAATTATCGCACAATTAGCTTAACAGCTCATGCATCAAAGTTGCAGACAAGAATGCTATACGGAAGAATGGAAAAAAATTGATGATGTGATAAATGAAGATCGGTTTGACTTTACAAAAGGTAGAGGTACGAGAGAGGCTATTCTGACGTTGGGGTTGATAATGGAAGCACGATTAAATAAAAATCAAGACATGTTCATAGGATTTGTCGACCTGGAAAAACTTTTCGACAATGTAAAATGGTGCAAGAAGTTTGAAATTCAGTGAAAAATAAGTGTAAACCATAGGAAGAGACGGGTAATATACAATATATACAAGAGACAAGAGGGAATAATAAGAGTGGACGACCAAGAACGAAGTGCTCGGATTAAAAGGGTGCAAGACAGGGATGTAGTCTTTCGTCCCTACTGTTCACTCTGTACATCGAAGAAGCAATGATGGAAATAAAAGAAGGCTTCAGGAGTGGAACAAAAAGTCAAGGTGAAAGGATATCAATGATATGATTCCCTGATGACATTGCTGTCCTAAGTGAAAGTGAAGAAGAGTTACATGATCTGCTGAACGGAATGAACAATCTAATGACTACAGAATATGGACCGAGAGTAAATCGAAGCAAAACGAAAGTAATGAGAAGTAGCAGAAATGAGAAACTTAACATCAGGATTGACGGTCATGAAGTAAATGAAGTTAAGGAATTCTGCTACCTAGGCAGTAAAATAACCGATGACGGACAGAGATAGGAGGACATCAAAAGCAGACTAGCACTGGCAAAAAGGGCATTCCTGGCCAAGAAATGTCTACTAGTATCAAAGGTAGGCCTCAATTTGAGGAAGAAATTTATGAGAACGTACGTCTGGAGTACAGCAGTGTGTGGCAGTGAAACATGGACTGTGGGAAAACCGGAACAGACAAGAATCGAAGCATCTGAGATACGGCGCAACAGCAGAATGTTGAAAATTAGGTAGACTGATAATGTAAGGAATAAAGAGGTTCTGCACAGAATTGGAGAGGAAAAAATATGTGGAAAATACTGATAAGGAGAAGGGATAGGATGATAGCACATATCTTAAGACATGAGGGAATGACGTCCATTGTACTAGAAGGAGCTGTAGATGGTAAAAACTATAGAGGAAGACAGAGAATGGAATGCATCCTGCAAATAAATGAGAACATAGGATGCAAGAGCTACTCTGAGATGAAGAGGTTGGCACAAGAGAGGAATTCGTGTCGGGCCGCCTCAGACCAGTCAGAAGACTGATAACCCAGAAAAAATAAAAAAAAGTTTTGAGTTTTAACATTATTTTGAGGGCATTAAGTTACTATATTAATAGTATACACATATATTACTTGTTCCACACAACTTTTTAGTGAGTCTTGTGATCTTTTGTTAATAGACTATTGCTGCTATTGTCTAGATATATTTTGTAAGAGGACTGTAAACAACTATGAGTGCGTAGTGTTTGGTCTGCCGTGGGAAAGATGATTCTGGGTTTCTACGCAGCTGGTGTGGCACATGGTTACACAGGGTGAATATAGTGGCATGGGAATTGGGGTGGTAAATGGGTGTTTTCTATGGTATTGCTAAGAATGTTCAAGGGATAGCAAACTATTTGAACAGGAAGAAAAATTAGAGCCCTTACAAACTGAACTGGATAGTGCTAGGAGAGAACCGATGAGGTTAAGGAGGTGGAAGAGTGAAATATGGGAAGTGGTAACAAAGAACGGAGGCTACAGAAAGAGAACAGTATTTGACAGTTTCGTTATTGGCACAAACAACAGATTTATCTTGCTACCTTAGCCAACTAAGGAAGTGGCTCAAGTAAACGTAAGTGTAGTTAATACTTAACAGACTTCCACCAGGGAAACACCTATTCAAAAAAAGTGGAAAGTAGGAGGAAAGTTGTGTTGTTAGATAGTAGCCATGGAAGAGGAGGGCCAGATCTTGCACAAAAATTTAGGTGCCAGGTGCCAGATCACATGTTTTTTCAAGCCCAGTGCATCTACTAGCCAAGTGATAGAGGATGTAGGATCATTGTGCAAGGGTTGCACAAAGCACAATCATGTTGTGGTAGTGAGTGGGACAGGAATAAGTACGGATAGAAGTAAAGGATGCCGTATTGAGTGCGACCTGGTAAAAATTGATCTGCAACCAGCCATACAAATGCTTTCATGTGGCATGATCAGCCTAAACTGAACAACTCTGTCAGAAGGGTCAATATGGAGTTAGATCAGCTGCTTCACGCAGCTATTTTGTCAGGCATGATTTTGGTTCCTGCTGGTACTACTAGTGTGGTGTCACCGCCAGACACCACACTTGCTAGGTGGTAGCCTTTAAATCGGCCGCGGTCCGTTAGTATACGTCGGACCCGCGTGTCGCCACTGTCTGTGATTGCAGACCGAGCGCCGCCACACGGCAGGTCTAGAGAGACTTCCTAGCACTCGCCCCCGTTGTACAGCCGACTTTGCTAGCGATGGTTCACTGACAAATTACGCTCTCATTTGCCAAGACGATAGTTAACATAGCCTTCAGCTACGTCATTTGCTACGACCTAGCAAGGCGCCATTATCATTTGCTATTTATCTTGTGATGCATGTACCGTCAGACCGATGTTCACCAATTATGGATTAAAGTTAAGTATTCCAGAAGCTACGTACTTTTTTACTAGACTCAACTCCTTTAAGGGGCTCCGGAAAGGCTCAAAATCATGAAAAGTTCAATTTTTACTTTTTTGCGTTTTCTGAATCTGCAGACTATTACCTTTTAATAGATATATAATTTATTCAATTCCGAAGACTACAACTATTGTTAATTTTTTTTTTTGAAATGTGTTCTACATGGGCGTGACCCACTGTGGCGCTGTTAAACTGCTGTCAAATGGTGTTATTATTAACGTCCGTGTTCATCAGGTACATTTTAGTGATGTGAGATAAAGTATGTGTTGTGGCTAACCTGTGATGGTTCAATATATATCGCTGGTGTGATTGCCGATTGTTTCATGTTTTTTTACTCTGTCGTTATCTCGAAAATATTCGTAATTAATTCTGTTTCTTGAGTCTCTGTTTTGTTGAAGTATAATAATGAGTAAAAGTAAAGTTATTAGAAATCCTCTGAAGGCTTTTAAGAAAAGGAGAAATGTTGGAAAGCCAAAGGTATGTGTTATTACTCTAAACAATAAAGACGATGAAAATCCCCAACATAGCTTGTGTCCCAAAGAAGAAGACAGTTGGTGTAAATATAACAAAGGATTGCTAACTGGTGAAGTGTACACTCATAAGCATAGTCCGCCTCATGCAATAATGGAGGTGATAAAACCTATTTTCAGAGACTTAGCAGCACCTGAACTGTTGAAAAAGTGTATTGACGGAAAAACTCAAAACCCCAATGAAAGTGTAAATAGTGTTATATGGTCGAGAATCCCCAAGACTGTATTTGTTGGAATAGAAACACTTCACTTTGGTGTGTATGATGCTGTTGCGACTTTCAATGATGGCAACATTGTAAGGTGCAAGGTATTTAGAAATATGGGAATGAAGATAGTTTCTAACATGGTACGAGCGATGCTTGCTTTAGACAAGGAACGCCTTCGGGCTGCAGACAGGGCTGTAAAGAGCAAGACTAAACAGGAGGAGGAACAAGAGGAAGCTGGAGGAGGAGTTTGCAGAGGATGAAGATAATCCATCCTATGGACCTGGAATGCACTAAAAAGTTAATCCAATCTTTGTCGCTCGATTCCCAAAGCTTTTATTTTCTCATACTAATTACATGTTTTCTAAGGATCTTCCAAACATATTTGTTTCAAACTTTCAGTAAATGTTACACAGTACCTTCTGCATAATTTAACACAGCCTTTTTCCAAAAAACTGTATATTTTTGAATATATAAATAAAAAATTGCAAAAAAACGTTGTGAATTTTCATTACAATTGAAAAAAAATCATCTTTAATAACTGAACTAAAATTTTGTAAAATCCCTGTGTTAAGTTGTAGCCCATATTCCAATAAATGATCTGTAAAAAGTTCAACTTCCTACCTCAAATACTTTGTGAGGAAAGATGTAATTTATAAGCGTTATTTTAACATTGCAAGTATAGGGCGTTCCGGAGCCCCTTAACTGTTTCAGACCTCACGCCAACCTGCGTGTGCTTGAACGCGTGCCTTTCGGCTTCCTCTCATAGTGGCTTGGCTGTCTTGCCAAGTCACAACAGTCTGACGACGAGGATTTTGCGTTCGTATTGATACCCTGATTTACTTGTCATGGCTTCGCCACCATCTACAGATGTACTGTCCGAATTTTATCGCTTACAGAATCAGCAGACGCAGGCCCTACTGGATGCCCTTGGACAGCTCGTCCAGGGTCAACGTGCAATGCAAAACGATGCGGCGGCCGCCGCTCCACCGTTCACGCAGCCACAAGACGCAGTTGCACAACCTTTTCGTCCTTTTGATGCGGCACTGGAAAGCTGGACGGAGTGGTCACGCCAATTTGGATTCCATCTCGCTGCCTACAGAATTCAAGGTAATGAGCGGCAGCCTTTTCTCCTTTCCGCAGTAGGCGTCCAAACGTACCGTGTGATAGTGAAATTATTTCCCCGAAGCGACGTAGCAACTCTGTCCTACGACGAAATTTTGTCTGCATTAGATGCATATTTCAAAGAATCAGTCAATGTAGTTGCAAAAAGGTATACCTTCTTTCGTACAAAACGTACGGCAGGTCAGACTAATAGGGAGTGGGTTGCAACTTTGCAAGGCCTTAGTAGGGATTGTGCTTTTGAGTGTGAATGTGGACTCCCTTATTCAGATACTATGGTACATGATGCAATTGCACAGAACGTTTCTGATGTTCGTATACGGGAACAGATTTTGAAACTAGTCAATCCCTCCCTTCAACAAGTGATGGACATATTGGATCGGCAGGACACACTTGACTTTGCTTAGGAATCATTTGCAACTTCGCCACCCGTGTGTCAGGTTAACCGGCCCGCCGGGCGAGCTGCACGGAACAGTAAACAGTCCTCGCACCCGGCCGCGCCAGAGCCGCCTAGCTCTCAGCCACGTGTCCCGCGCCAGCAAGCAAATGCAGTGAAATCATGTCCGCGGTGTGCTACTAGACATTCGCGTGAGAATTGCCCTTCACGCCAGGCTATCTGCTTTTTCTGTAATAAAAAAGGACATGTTCAAAGTGTTTGCCAGAAAAAGCTCCGATCGGACGCTCACAACCATTCCCGGCCTTTTGATTCGCGTCGGAATCGGACTCGAACCAAGGATATTCAGGCTCGCGATACTTCGCCTATGGAAATTCATGTAGTTCATGCCACTCCGCCCAGTGCCACTCTCTCTAAAAGTGACTGTGTTCGTCCCACAAATAGTGTGCGTCGACGTCGCCGGAAATCACGTCAAGTCGCAAGTGATTATGTCCCAGTGTCAGTTCACGTTGCACGAGACAGTCGCTCTTGTCGTCAGCAGGACAATAAACTTTTTGTGGACTTGGACATTCACGGCAAGGTGATAGCATTCCAGCTCGATACCGGAGCTGCAGTTTCATTGATCGATCACGACTCGTACAAACAGCTGGGCACACCTCCGTTGCGTGCCGCAAAATGGTCTTCGCTTGCGGAAGGACAAATGTGTGTTTTTTGCTCGTGACTTACCCTATTTGGAACATGTACTCAATGCCCAAGGCATACATCCGAGTCCAGAGCACTTCCGTGCCATACAAGACTTGCCTTTGCCGCAGAATTTGAAGCAGCTACAGAGTGTGCTGGGAAAAATAAATTATTACCATAAAAATATGCGCCACGCCTCTTCCATTTCAGCTCCGCTTCATCGCTTACGCCGTAAAGGTGTTCCGTTCGTCTGGATGACGGAATGCGAACGCGCCTTTCGCCAGTTGAAATCGGCGTTGCCTTCCAATACTTGCCTTACGGCATTCGATCCCCGGAAGCCCCTTTTGTTCATGGTGGATGCCTCGGATTTCGGGATCGGTGCTGTGCTTCCGCACAAAGATGGTTCGCACGATCGCCCTATTGCCTTTGCGTCCAAATTGCTCTCGTCTGCGCATAGAAATTAGTCACAGATCGAGAAAGAAGCATTGGCTCTCGTATTTTGTGTTACAAAGTTTCATGATTTCTTGTATGGTCGTCACTTTACCATCATCACAGACCACAAACCTTTGACATCGCTTTTTCATCCGAACAAGCCTGTACCTCCACGTACAGTGCATAAATTCATTCGCTGGTCTATTTTCCTCTCGCAGTACCGCTACGATATCTTGTATCGGTCCACTGCTAAGCACAGAAACGCCGATGCGTTGTCCCGTTTGCCTGTTGCTGAGGATAGAGCATTCGATTCCTCCGAACTTGCTTGCATGTTCATTGATGCGGAAACCGATGACGTGGTCGAATCGTTTCCCATTGATTTTCGTCGTGTGGCTTTTGCCCCAGGTGACGTTGTATACTACCGCCACTATCGAGGTTCACGGCGTTGGCTCGCAGGGCGCATTCTTCGCTGCCTCGGCCGCGCTATGTATCTGGTTTTGGGGGCCTCTGGTGAGGTGCGTCGGCATCTCAATCAGCTGCACCTCTGTCGTCGCACGGGATCTGCCGCTCCCCGTCTGCTTTCAGCGACGGTGCCGTCCGGTCAGCGCCCTGGGGACCCATCTACTGGCTCGCCTCAGCCCCAGGTGTTACCGACGCTGCCTTCCATTTTGCCCCATGGCGACGCGCCGCCGCCGCCTGTTCTCCCGCCGGTGACGCCCGCAGTGGACGCGTCGCTGCAACCGCCGGGCGCCTCCCTGGGTCACGCGCCACCGATCGCTTCCCGTGACCAGTTGTCCTCCGCCATGGACATCTTGCCCGCTCCGGACCATATGTCGTCTTCGCCCATTGGGTGCCCCGACCCGATGGAGGTCGACCCTTTGGCCCCTCCTGTCTCTCTAAGGGCGCATACACCGCATGTTGGTGTGCACCCTGAAGCAGGTTTTCAGGCGTTTCCTAGGTCCCCTCGAGCCGAATGGCAGGGTGCGGGTGGCACAGCCTCGCCTGTTGTTACGGTCCCCACCTCGTCGCATACGTCCTCCCCACGGCGGGCGAAAGCCTTATACCACAACTGTCCGCCGATTTGTGGGGAAGGAATGTGGTGTCACCGCCAGACACCACACTTGCTAGGTGGTAGCCTTTAAATCGGCCGCGGTCCGTTAGTATACGTCGGACCCGCGTGTCGCCACTGTCTGTGATTGCAGACCGAGCGCCGCCACACGGCAGGTCTAGAGAGACTCCTAGCACTCGCCCCAGTTGTACAGCCGACTTTGCTAGCGATGGTTCACTGACAAATTACGCTCTCATTTGCCGAGACGATAGCATAGCCTTCAGCTACGTCATTTGCTACGACCTAGCAAGGCGCCATTATCATTTGCTATTTATCTTGTGATGCATGTACCGTCAGACCGATGTTCACCTATTATGGATTAAAGTTAAGTATTCCAGAAGCTACGTACTTTTTTACTAGACTCAACTCCTTTAACTGTTCCAGACCTCACGCCAACCTGCGTGAGCTTAAACGCGTGCCTTTCGGCTTCCTCTCATAGTGGCTTGGCTGTCTTGCCAAGGCACAACAACTAGTATCAACAATATTTATAAATTGGGGGTGGAATAGATGTACTGTGCCCACCTGGCCATCGTTTAGTCACAGGTATGGGAAAGGTAAATGTAAGTGGATAAATAGAGTGTCTATGGAGAGAGAAGGAGCTGCCATATAAGCTAAAATTAATCAGTGTGAAAAATATAGAAACTAAAAAATTTTGTGTAGAGCAACATATAGAAGCATGGGTCTGCAAGCTTAAACTAAACAATAGTACTTCTATAGCTTTAGTTATGTATAGATCTCCACTGGGAATTTTCAGCTATTTCTGGAAAACTTGGATTGTGCTGTCTGTCAGATGAAGGGAAGCCCAAAGTATTGTGTGGGGAGATTTCAGTGTAGATTTTCTGAAAGAGTCTAATAGAAAGAATTACCTCGGAGTATTACTTGGTTCTTTCAGTTTCACATCAGTTATTGATTTTCCTAGTCAGGTAGTAAAGGAAAGCAGCATACTGCTAGATAATATTTTTATAGACCAATATAAGTTCAATCAAATAAAAAATTTTGCTCTTAAAAATGGTCTTTCTGATCATGATGCACAGCTACCTAGGTTTATGACATAGCTCCATACAGTAATACAAAGCAGTTCTCCAAAATAGCGCATTCGATTGGCAATTTAACAGTTGCATATTTTAGGGAAAGGTTGTATCAGTGGGACCGTGATGTGGTGTACAGGGAACCGTACGCCAATTTAACCGTAATTTAACCTTTATCATGATAAATTTGTTAGTATCATTTGAAAATAGTTTAAGTAAGGAAACAGTGAGACAAAACCATAAGGAACCATTAAAAGCCTGTGGCTTACTAAAGGGATAAAATTATCCTGTAAACAGAAAAGCGAATTGTATCTAATAGTTACAAAGAGAAGTGATCGAAAACAGTCAAACATTATAAAAGCAACTGCGCTGTATTAAGAAAAGTTATTAAAAAATTCCAGAATTATGCACATTATGCCTGAGATTAGCAACTCTGATACTTCAATTAAAATAATTTGAAATATTGTTAAAAGGGAAACAGAGCAACTGTGAGCAGAAGAAGACTGTATTTCTATGAAACTCAATAAAAAATTTGTTAACAGTAAGTCAGAAATAGAAAATATTTTTAACAATCATTTTTTCAGTGTTGTACAGAAAATAAGGATCCAGCTGTTCATTAAAAGTGCAAGGCTGTAGATGGAGTAGGTAATGTCTATGCAATTTGCTAAAATTGAAATTCAAGTCACTTCCATACTGAAATTAGGAAATAGCAAGTTGACTCAAAAGTAAATGTTGCATGGAATTAATGACATTTCCAACAGACTACTAAAAGCTTGATCCCAACAGATAAGTAGGGTTGTCAGCCACATATGTAGTAGCTCATTGAAACAGGGCATTTTTCCAGGTTGTCTGAAATATTTTGTTTTTAAACCATTGCATAAAAAGGGGGATATGGTTCAAATGGCTCTAAGCCCCATGGGACTTTACATCTGAGGTCATCAGTCCCCTAGATTTAGAACTACTTAAACCTAACTAACCTAAAGACGTCACACACATCCATGCCCGAGGCAGAATTCGAACCTGCAACCGTAGCAGCAGCGCAGTTCCGGACTGAAGCGCCTAGAACCGCTCGAAAGGGGGTTATGCCTGATGCTAAGAGCTACCATCTAATCTCACTACCGACAGCTGTATCCAAAATTCTTGAAAAAGTAATGTATTCAAGAATAGCTTCATATATGTATAAAAAATTAATTACTTAGAATGTCAGTTTGGTTTTCAGAAAGGCTTTTCAACAGAAATGCTAGTTATGCTTTCACTGATCAAATATTAATTGTTGTGAATAACCGAATATCATCCATTGGAGCTTTTTGTGATCTCTCAAAGGCTTTTGAGTGTGTGAATCACGAAATTCTTCCAGATAAGCTTAAGTATTGTGGTATGGGCGGAACAGTGCAAAAATGGTTTAATGCATATTTAACTGGAAGATGGCAGAAATATGAAACCAACAGTACAGATAGTTGCTAAAATGTACAGAGACCTCTAACTAGGGAGGTACCAAGAATGGTGTCCCACAGGGTTCAGTCTAGAGTCCCTTATTGTTCTTAATATATATTAATGACTTGCCACTCTGTATTAATGAAGACACGACTCTAGTTCTTTTTGCTGATGATACCAGTATAATAATCACACCTAGCAAACAGGAAGTGGCTGAGGAAACTGTAAATAATGTATTTCAGAAAATTAGTAAGTGGTTCCTGCAAGTGGACATTCACTAAATTTTGAGAAAACACTAAGTATACAGTTCTGTACAGTAAATGGAATAACATGTTTGATAAATACGAAACTTTGAACAAAAGAGTGTTGCTAAGGCAAAATATTCAAAATTTCTGGGCGTGTGCACTGATGAGCAATTGAATTCGAAGAAACATATTGATAATGTGCTGAAATGTTTGATTTCAGCTACTTATGCTATAAGGATTATTGCAAGGTGGGCAATAAACATATCAGAAAATTAGCCTACTACGACTGTTTTCATCCACTGCTTTCATATGGTATTATATTTTGGGGTAATTCATTATTATGATAAAAAATATTCATTGCATAGAAACCTGTATTCTGAATAATACCTGGAACACATCCAAGATCACCCTGTAGATATTTATTCAAGGAACTACAGATACAGTACCTTCACAATACATATATTCATTTATAAAATTTGTTATTAATAACCCATCCAAATTCAAAAATAACAGCGAACTGCATAGCTACAACTCTAGATCAACTGAATTAAATTTGACCTTGGCACAGAAAGGGGTGAATTATGATGCCAAAAAAGTCTTAAGTCTTTGATCATTTACCAAACGGAATTAAAAGTGTGACGGATTGCCAACGAGCATTTAACAACAAACTTAAAGAATTTCTGAATGACAACTCTTTCTATTCAATAGATGAATTTCTAGATGTGAAGTGGTAAAAAAAAAATTGAATTATGTCGTACAAAGAACACTTATGTTAAACTGACATATTACACATAGTTACGAAATGTATTCATGATCCATCGAACAACTGTTAATGTAATGTAACAGATGGTATGTAAATTTATATGTGAACAGAAAGATATACAATGATCCAACACTAACGTAGCTATTTAGTTACAGAAGTTACATGTACGACAGCAGGAACACTTATTAATGTAATGTAATGTACACTACTGTCCTAGAGTGTAAATAAAGCCGACATACTGACTTACTTTTGCTTTTGATGTCCCAGTTTCCATGTTAAGAATGAACAAGGCATAGTAATGTGTTCATTTAGTAGGGAATAATACAGCACCATAACTCAAGCCAGAAGCTATGCCGAATGCATATGCGTTCTCCGTGCAGAAATGAACTCAGTTTCTCTGTCAGTGAAACTGCATTAAACAATTTTTAATTCACACAATTATATCTAAGTCATTCCTAGAAGACTTTCGAATACGAGACCTTAATGTAGTCAAAATTATTTCAGCGTATGCCCTTTGCGGAAATACTACTGATAAATTTTCAGACGTGTGCGGTTGATACGTTGAGAAGCGAATCTGCGTAATCAGGGTTACTGCTAATTTAGCTACTGATATTCGACGACGGATGCAATTTGCAGATTCGTTTCGGTAAGCGAGTGTAGTTTACGGCGAGTTATGCGCACTAGCGTATGACTGACTGAAATGTAAGTGAAGGCCACTCGAGCCCTCGTATGTAATTCGATAGTCGAATTATTCAGAGCAGGTTCATATCAGTCGTAAATTTAATACTCTGAATGAAAGTGAAAGCAAATTTTAACGCCATTCTGTACATGTTATCTGATTTTATTGACGCTGATTTATTTCCGGGGCTTTCGCATAAATATTGACGTAGGAAAACAGCTTTCGGAACAGGATACATTCCCTCGGAAAGGCTAGCTTATTCCAACAGATTGCTTTGACTCGACAATGTATCTCTCGTCTGTACGATAATAGCACATTTATATGGAATCTAAATGAACTTCTACAGTGAATACCGTAGCGTAGAACCTATAGAACCTGTCAGCGCTTTTGAGTTTACGGTAACGCACAATACTGGCTAATCTAAGACACTGTATGTGTTTTGTCCCATTTAAAATAATGTTAAGCTGTTCTTGACCGTGTTTGCAAAGTGGTTGCACGTGACTGAGTTCTAGATTAGAAGAGAATGACATAAATTCTAGGAAAAGGAAACGTTTTACGACAGTTTTCAAAACTTTTAAACCAGCCTTGTCCGAAGCGACAATGTGTACCTTCTCTACTATGTTACCTGTAACAGCCAAAACTAAACTGAAATATTGTTATAACAGTTGTAATCATAATGATAACAGCAAAGAGGTTCATAATATAAGGAGAAATAGTCAAAACCTAACCTCTCGCTTCAACGAAACTCAGCCTTCGCTCTAACACCGACACCAACAGAAGAGCCAAAATAATTAGGACCGTCTGGTGGACAGAGCGTTGGTCCACCTTTGGAACGAACAGCGAAATTCAGCAGAGGTTCTGAGTGGTACGGATTCGTGGGGCCAGCTGAGAAGCTGCTCGAGCGGTTAGTAGCGGTTCCAAGGTTCAGAAACCCTACAACGATCGGCAGAATGGTATGCACATCCAATAATACCGTTAGCAGAGAATAAGAAGGAGGTTGACGGACCCGACTACACTGTACTTCACTTCCTTTTTTACTTAGCATCTGTTATGGGGTCTTCGATTACTACGAGTTTCAAAGTCCGCAACAATTTTTAAATCTCTTAAAATTCATTTTCAAAGCAACCTAGTACATCAAACCAATCTACACACTTTTCTCTCACTTTTAAACATAATCTCTATTTCTTTGCACACATTTTTCCCATCGTTCTGCAACTTTGAAAATACCCCTTCGACAGAACTCCGTTCCAGTTGCACAAATACACTGACACCCTGCTTTCTGAATATCCTCCAGCGTCTCGTTGTGTTGGCCTCGCATCTGTTTCTTTACAGGTTTCATCACCTGTCACAATTCTCATAAGAAAATTTCCGCCTTCATTTTTAAATCTCTGAAGAAGGTTTTCGCTGATAGTTCTTCTCTGAAGTTTGTGGTTTTCGATCAATTAACGTGGGACCCAACGGGCACAATAGTTTTTCGGTAAACTAAGCTTTGAATTATTTCTCCCACTACACCGTGACCTGCAAGCTTATCAGCAATTTCACTGTCTGTGACATGCCTGCCTTCTCTAAAGAGCTCAACAACTCTTTCCTTCTTGTGTTCCGTGGAGGCAGTTCGTGGGTGACTGCTATGAGGCTCACTTTGGACACTCGTTTACCCATCATTTAAATGCTTCAGGCATCTTCTCGAACTGCTAGACTCCATGCAGACATCTCCATAAGCACGTTGAAGTTTGAGGTGACTTTAAGCACAATAATTCTCCTTTTTAACAAGGAATTCAGAGGCAGCACGCTATCGCGACGAAATATCGATGTCCGCCATTTTTGAAATACTGCCTGTTGTCAGAGACTAACGCTAATGAAGTCACAATGCGGCAACGTGTGATGGAAAGTCTGTGAATCCCGATCCTGTAGTCGTTTTTGCTACATTGTTGGAATTGGAATGGATTGCTCTCGACTTTCAGTATGATCCTGGTACTACAGAACCAATGGAAGCCCAAGTTAATATCACCCACAACATAATACTGCCGATATAAGTCTGCGTTCGTGGCGCGACTCATGTTTAGAGCATCCCTTCACTTGGATGATGGGGCGTGTCCGGGCACAACCACCAACCTTGTGTAACAAGACATGTAACTAATCCGATTAGACGGCACATCCAATTTTGATGATACCGTGCCAAATGCGGTCGTAATTGGCGATGTCGTTGGGACAATATGGGAACATATAGGGGTCATCCGGTGCAGCACCTCATTTCCAACAATCTGAACTGAGCGCTTTGACCCGAAACACTTGTGACTGCTCCACCGTTGTTCTCTGTCTGCAGGTTTACCACAGACAGCCTCCTATCCTCCTCCGTAGAGTGGGCAAGCCTCCGATCTCCACAGTCTGTGATGCAGCGTGGGCGTCCAACGTATTGTCGCCTACTCATCGTTCCTCCGTCCTTCAACCACTTTCCACAGATGCTCATGACAGTAGCTCGCGAACAGCCTACGACTTTGGCCATTTCCGTGCTGCTTGTTCGTAGGCACCAGGTCATAACTCTATCCTCTGTAAAAGTCGTTTAAATCAGTGGATATTACCGAACGCGGTCCCTGTTGCCACTAGAAAGAATCAGTTTTCGTTCCTGCCCCGACTATTTACTTTCATTACCGAGGCACGTGCCCGCAAAGAGATTAGGCGTCATTCACTTTGCTGTCTTCTGGTGTTTCATTCTGGCAGGAACATCATCTTTCTCTGAATGTCATCTAGACACTTGGTATCATAATAAGGTTCACGGCTTGGTTCCATACTAGGAGTCCGCCTACTAACCGTTCAGCTGCTAGACGGTTTGTATAGACGAATAATACTGGAAGTCCACTTCCAAAATTTATCATACTTTTTCTTAACTCTGATTTTCCATGGCCAGCGTAACAACTCTTGAGTCGTCACTTAACGATGACATCTGAACCCTTACAACGGCCGATGACAAAAGGACTGCTTCCATGGACAACTTTGTAGTTCGCAATTCTAACTGTGCGGGAATCTAGGAGAGTGTGTGTTCCAATCATATTAACATCCACAATACTCTGACTTTCATGCTACACAAACACTCTTGAGTTTGATAATATCAGAAAACAGTTCATCTTCTTCATCTGAAAAGCTTGGTTGAGGTTTCTTTTTCATAAAACGAACTAGGAAGAGCACTATTCAAGTCAACACCAGACGCCCCCTGCATGAGCAGATAAGCCACATACTCTCTGCAACACTTGCCCTTCAAAATGCGTCAGGCGCACTGGTTCATCCACCAGTATAGTTTGGTTTTTGACAGGCCTTTTAGACGTTTTCTTGGCATCTAGTTTTGATAGCTATACTTCCCACTTCCTTATATTTATCATGGAACCTACCGTATTACACTGTTTCACAGTTTGATCTTCGACAGGCACACACACACACACACACACACACACACACACACACACACACACACACACTGCCACTACGGCTATACGAACACACCTACAGGACTGAACCCAACTTCTACATGTCATGAAATCCACGACCCCTACACCCGCGCATTTCGTGATTCCTGCACAGGAGATACTATATTTTATCGTCTATTTAGCCCGTCAAGGCTTATATGGTGCCTGTATCTTCACAATACAACGTCTTTTACGCACGCATGTATGTATGCGGCAAATCCGGTTTCGAGTCCTGGTAAGGCACAAATTTCATCTCTAACGAACAGCTGATGTCAGTCTGCCAATAAATCTCGTAATGGTTATCATAATATTTTGTCTCATGAGTGTATTTTCGGATATGGCATGCTTGCGGCGTCACAGTGGCCTGCAGCCGCCGATGGCGGAACTATGAGGATTGCAAATATGATGGAGACATCTGAAATTGCAGCACCATGAAGGCGGGACGCAACAAGGGCCAAATAGGCATGAAGTGTACTCCTAGCGGCGATCAGCAAGTACTGTAATACATTTTTTTCTCTTAAAACAGTTTGGTTTATTCATGATTCTAATACACCAACTATTACCCACTCTTTTGGCTACAAATCAAGTTTTTCACCATAATCTCCGTGCAGTGCGAAGTCCCTACGCCTCCTGACTGGGAGGGCCTCTATCCCCACTACTGCTCAGCGTCGGAGCTAATTTCTTGTTGCGTCAATAACATCTTCATCATCCCCTTACTGCCTCCTTCAGAGTTCATCCTTCATTACTCTTGGGGCGGGGGGGGGGGGGGCGGGGGGGGGGGCAGACTTACTTGTGTGAGGTCTTGCATTTCCATGGAGTGCAAGTTTGTTTGCATTCTTGTGGTGACGAACACGCTGAAGGCGTTTCTCCAATTTCCTGAGGATAGTACAGTTCATTTCGGAGTTAATCATTGTTCCGTGAGGGGATAGCAAACAGAAAAAGCCCTTCGAAGTCCCAGGCGAGCGTCTCCAAGACTATAGCGGGTGCGACTTTGAACTTTTTCTTTGGAGGAGAGGTGGTGTGGCACAACTCCATGGATTGCCATTTTGTTTCCGGTTCCAGGTGGTGAACCAGGATTAATCGCCTGAGACCATGTTCGAAAAAAAAAAAACTGTCTCGATCAGCCTCTTAACGCGCAAGCGATTCCGCACAGATGGACCCTCGTTGTTCTTTGTGGTTTTCTGTCAGGAGTAGAGGAACCAAGCGGACACACTCCTCTGAGTGCCCCAACTGGCGGACGAGTGGTTCAACACTACCAACAGAGACGTCCAGTTGTATAGCGAGGTGTGTGTTTATGATCCATGGATCACCTCGGTAGCTGAGTGGTCAGCGTGACAGACTGTCAATCCTAAGAGACGTCCAGTTGTATAGGGAGGTGTGTGTTTATGATCCATGGATCACCTCGGTAGCTGAGTGGTCAGCGTGACAGACTGTCAATCCTAAGGGCCCGGGTTCGATTCCCGGCTGGGTCGGAGATTTTCTCCGCTCAGGGACCGGGTGTTGTGTTGTCCTAATCATCATTTCATCCCCATCGACGCGCAGGTCGCCGAAGTGGCGTCAAATCGAAAGGCCTGCACCAGGCGAACGGTCTACCCGACGGGAGGCCCTAGCCACACGACATTTCATTTCATTTCCAACATTTCAAGAGTCACACTTGTGTGTGGCCAGTCAGCTCCCGGGAGATAGGAGAGGTGGTGGTAGTAAGTTCCTATGGGACCAAACTGCTGAGGTCATCGGTTCCTAGGCTTACACACTACATAATCTAACTTCAACTAAATTACTCTAAGGACAACAAACACACTCATGAACGTGGGAGGACTCGAACCTCCGTCGGGTGGAGCCGCGAGATAGGAGAGGTCTGCGCGATCTTTTTGCGATGATGACAGACGCCACGACCAACGACTCACCTCGATTTTGTTCACTATCAGGTCTCCGAAGACATTCCTGCAAACACCTGTGAATATCTATGATGCTCTGGTTTTCCATCAAAAGAAACTCAGCGACATGTCTCTGACGGGAACGTAGATCCGATACAGACATCTTTTTGAATGCTACGCAAAGCGGTGCCATATTTCAGAACCGTATGAGACTATAGAGGCTGAAGGAGGAGCATCCCACGATGTCTCACAACAAATACTGCATTTTTGAACCGAAACTGGCTGAGCAAAATATGTTGGCTTTCTTATCGAATGCCCTTCGTACATGCTTAGATATGGAAATTATTTCAGCGCAGTCGAACAAATGTGATGGGACTGATGTAATGTACATGATACGAGGGTTGGAACTTAAATAGTGGCAACTATTTATTCACAACCGATACAGAAGAGTTTCATGTTTGCACCTGTTACTATCCTTCAAAGTAGTCGCCAGAATTGTGTAGAACCCGTTGCCAGCGATATGGAAGGCGTGGTATACCGTTAGCACAGACTTTTCTGTTGATGGTGCGAATGGAGCGGTCGAAATTTATGGTGATTCTCGTGTACGATTGTGATGGTGTTATCCTAACGCATTACGTTCCTCCACGACAGACCGTCAGTGCACAGTATTACTCTTCGTTTTTGGAGCATCACCTGCGACTAGCTTTGCGAAAGAAGCGGCGACACTTTCTGCGTGACCCACCCATCATTTTGTACAACAATGCGCGGGCGCATTCAGCGCAAGCTGTGGCTGCTCTGTTCGGTCGATGGACTGGCAAGTACTGTACCATCCACCATACTTCCCGGACCTAACTCACTGTGACTTTGATTTGATTCTAAAGATGAAGGAACCACTTCGTGGCATTCGCTTCAGAACTGCTCCAGAGATTCGACAGGCAGTAGACCGCTCCATTCGCACTGTCTACAAAACAGACTCTGCTAACAGTATACTATGCCTTCCACATCGCTGGTAACTACTTTGGAGGACGGTAACAGATGCAAACATTTAACACTTTTACATCGGTTATGAATAAATAGTTGCCACTGTTTAAGTTCTAACCTTCGTATATGAAGTGAAAGATTATGCAAAGAATTTCTGATTTATAGATGATGATTGATTGGTTATTGTCTGTGTTACGCCTCGTGTAAGGAGCAGAAATGGCTACCGTACGAGTCGAAATTCTACAGTTGCGGAATCATGGCGTATCAAGAGTGTGTTTTACTGTCCCGTGGTATTACTGTTCGCGCTGGTCAGGATCATGTGACTCTTACGGTAGCAAGAAATCGAAAAGTTCAGACCTTACGCGGCGCTGGCATCCGAGCGGCCAGACATGAGTTCGCCCGGTCGTGCAGGGTCATACAACTACGTCATGTAGCGCGAGTGCAACTTTTTTTGCGGGTGACAAGTGTCCACACGGACAGGGCGACCTTTTCTGGACTACCGCTAACTGTCAGCACGGCGACCATTGTTGTAACTTCCATCCGCGGCAGCTGAGAATGGCGTGCTAGCTGTGGTGCAGCCAGCTACAACACTAGTCACAGGAGTCACACCGAGACGTCTGTTCAGAGGAGTCTTGGTTCTTTGAAAAACATCATCATGGACATATGCCCGTATAGAGTCACCAAAGGGAATGAAACAGAGCATTTGGTATTCTCCTATCGGCCGTGCACCTAGTGACACGGTATGGGTGACATTGGGTACAAAGCATTATCACCTCTGTTTCGCCTGGCACAGAATTTTGGCAGCAGCCCTCACATTTTTTGACGTCTTAAGGTCGATGGCTATGTCCCATCTAGAAGGCGTTCATAAAATTATATTTCAACTAGATATCAAAGGACCCGTGTTTCCCGTGCTGTCTTGAACTGTGCAGAAGGTTTTCAACTGTTGCCCTGATTTGCATATTCTCCATATCTCTTATGCATTGAAAATACCTAGGCTTGTGTTGACACCGAGAGACTAACACACTTGCACTCTGGCATAGAATTGAATCAGCATCGAATGACGTTGTTAGATGTCCCTTGGGTTGTTATCCATGGAAAGTGAAACGAGACAATAGGACGACTGTGGATTTAGTTAACTTCTTCATTCCAGCGATTGGTCGTAGTAAATCAAGAACAGCTTGGTGGAGGTGTCCAGATGACTCATGCAAACATTGCTGATAGTGCAAAGAGCGGAGCAGAGTGTGGCGTCACTCGAATTTCACCGTCTACGGCTGCGACCAGGATGACAGCACAGCGCCGCAGCTGACAATGGCCGTGACCTCCCTTTCTCAAGATGAAGAAGGACCGCTATCGAGCGGTTTTAAAGTGATTCCGCCCAGCAGCATACCGGTACTGCAACCCAGCCGATGTCTGTTTTTATCGTCGGTATTGAATTTGATCAAAAGCTTCAAACTGCTCTTATCCCATTGAGAGAGAGAGATAAAAAGAGAGAGAGAAACTGAGGCAATGAAAGAGAGAGAAACAATCGCATCCCAAGAAGACTCATCAAATTACATTACACTGCACATCACCAGCTATTTACGCCAACATTTCGCGGAACTATGGAATGTTCTTGGTTTGCTGCCAAACTATGAGGTAACAGGGAAACTTCAATGAATTTAAACCAAATTTGTTTTTCTACAGAAACTTTAAAACAATCACGTAATTGTAAAAATACAAACATGTGGTTCCTGAAGAGGGGCAGCAGCCTTTTCAGTAGTTGCTGGGGCAACAGTCTGGATGATTGACTGATCTGGCCTTGTAACATTAACCATAACGGCCTTGCTGTGCTGGTACTGCGAACGGCTGAAAGCAAGGGGAAACTACAGCCGTAATTTTTCCCGAGGACATGCAGCTTTACTGTATGATTAAATGATGATGGCGTCCTCTTGGGTAAAATATTCCGGAGGTAAAATAGTCCCCCATTCGGATCTCCGGGCGGGGACTACTCAAGAGGACGTCGTTATCAGGAGAAAGAAAACTGGCGTTCTACGGATCGGAGCGTGGAATGTCAGATCCCTTAATCGGGCAGGTAGGTTAGAAAATTTAAAAAGGGAAATGGGTAGGTTGAAGTTAGATATAGTGGGAATTAGTGAAGTTCGGTGGCAGGAGGAACAAGACTTTTTGTCAGGTGATTACAGGGTTATAAATACAAAATCAAATAGGGGTACTGCAGGAATAGGTTTAATAATTAATAAAAAAAATAGGAGTGCGAGTTAGCTACTACAAACAGCATAGTGAACGCATTATTGTGGCCAAGATAGACATGAAGCCCACGCCTACTACAGTAGTACAAGTTTATATGCCAACTAGCTCTGCAGATGATGAACAAATTGATGAAATGTATGAAGAGATAAAAGAAATTATTCAGGTAGTGAAGGGAGACGAAAATTTAATAGTCATGGGTGACTGGAATTCGTCAGTAGGAAAAGGGAGAGAAGGAAACATAGTAGGTGAATATGGATTGGGGGGAAGAAATGAAAGAGGAAGCCGCCTTGTAGAATTTTGCACAGAGCATAACTTAATCATAGCTAACACTTGCTTCAAGAATCATAAAAGAAGGTTGTATACCTGGAAGAATCCTGGAGATACTAAAAGGTATCAGATAGATTATATAATGGTAAGACAGAGATTTAGGAACCAGGTTTTAAATTGTAAGACATTTCCAGGGGCAGATGTGGATTCTGACCACAATCTATTGGTTATGAACTGCAGATTAAAAATGAAGAAACTGCAAAAAGGTGGGAATTTAAGGAGATGGGACCTGGATAAACTGAAAAAACCAGAGGTTGTAGAGAGTTTCAGGAAGAGCATAAGGGAACAATTGACAGGAATGGGGGAAAGAAATACAGTAGATGAAGAATGGGTAGCTCTGAGGGATGAAGTAGTGAAGGCAGGAGAGGATCAAGTAGGTAAAAAGACGAGGGCTAATAGAAATCCTTGGGTAACAGAAGAAATATTTAATATAATTGATGAAAGGAGAAAATATAAAAATGCAGTAAATGAAGCAGGCAAAAAGGAATACAAACGTCTCAAAAATGAGATCGACAGGAAGTGCAAAATGGCTAAGCAGGGATGGCTAGAGGACAAATGTAAGGATGTAGAGGCTTGTCTCACTAGGGGTAAGATAGATACTGCCTACAGGAAAATTAAGGAGACCTTTGGAGAGAAGAGAACCACTTGTATGAATATCAAGAGCTCAGATGGCAATCCAGTTCTAAGCAAAGAAGGGAAGGCAGAAAGGTGGAAGGAGTATATAGAGGGTTTATACAGGGGCGATGTACTTGAGGACAATATTATGGAAATGGAAGAGGATGTAGATGAAGATGAAAGGGGAGATAAGATACTGCGTGAAGAGTTTGACACAGCACTGAAAGACCTGAGTCGAAACAAGGCCCCGGGAGTAGACAACATTCCATTAGAACTACTGATGGCCTTGGGAGAACCAGTCATGACAAAATTCTACCATCTGGTGAGCAAGATGTATGAGACAGGCGAAATACCCACAGACTTCAAGAAGAATGTAATAATTCCAATCCCAAAGAAAGCAGGTGCTGACAGATGTGAAAATTACCGAACTATAAGTTTAATAAGTCACAGCTGCAAAATACTAACGCGAATTCTTTACAGACGAATGGAAAAACTGGTAGAAGCGGACCTCGGGGAAGATCAGTTTGGATTCCGTAGAAATGTTGGAACACGTGAGGCAATACTACCCTTACGACTTATCTTAGAAGAAAGACTAATAAAAGGCAAACCTACGTTTCTAGCATTTGTAGACTTAGAGAAAGCTTTTGACAACGTTAACTGGAATACTCTCTTTCAAATTCTGAAGGTGGCAGGGGTAAAATACAGGGAGCGAAAGGCTATTTACAATTTGTACAGAAACCAGATGGCAGTTATAAGAGTCGAGGGGCATGAAAGGGAAGCAGTGGTTGGGAAAGGAGTGAGACAGGGTTGTAGCCTCTCCCTGGTGTTATTCAATCTGTATATTGAGCAAGCAGTAAAGGAAACAAAAGAAAAATTCGGAGAAGGTATTAAAACTCATGGAGAAGAAGTAAAAACTTTGAGGTTCGCCGATGACATTGTAATTCTGTCAGAGACAGCAAAGGACTTGGAAGAGCAGTTGAACGGAATGGACAGTGTCTTGAAAGGAGGATATAAGATGAACATCAACAAAAGCAAAACGAGGATAATGGAATGTAGACAAATTAAATCGGGTGATGCTGAGGGGATTAGATTAGGAAATGAGACACTTAAAGTAGTAAAGGAGTTTTGCTATTTAGGGAGTAAAATAACTGATGATGGTCGAAGTAGAGAGGATATAAAATGTAGACTGGCAATGGCAAGGAAATCGTTTCTGAAGAAGAGAAATTTGTTAACATCGACTATAGATTTAAGTGTCAGGAAGTCGTTTCTGAAAGTATTTGTATGGAGTGTAGCCATGTATGGAAGTGAAACATGGACGATAACCAGTTTGGACAAGAAGAGAATAGAAGCTTTCGAAATGTGGTGCTACAGAAGAATGCTGAAGATAAGGTGGGTAGATCACGTAACTAATGAGGAGGTAGTGAATAGGATTGGGGAGAAGAGGAGTTTGTGGCACAACTTGACTAGAAGAAGGGATCGGTTGGTAGGACATGTTTTGAGGCATCAAGGGATCACAAATTTAGAATTGGAGGGCATCGTGGAGGGTAAAAATCGTAGAGGGAGACCAAGAGATGAATACACTAAGCAGATTCAGAAGGATGTAGGTTGCAGTAGGTACTGGGAGATGAAGAAGCTTGCCAGGATAGAGTAGCATGGAGAGCTGCATCAAACCAGTCTCAGGACTGAAGACCACAACAACAACAACAACATATACCGAGAATTATTTTCGTTTATTTGCAGTGTAAGCAACGCAAAAACTGAAAATAAAAAAGGTTACCAAATAATGACTCGCCTCCATGACCCTCTGATTACCGTTCTTTAATCTTTCCGCTGCGCCATCTCCTGCTTGGAATCTATATTAGAATAAATGGCTCATGTGTTCCCCAACCTCCACCAAAAAGGCAATTTTTTTCTGAACACCGGGCCACCTGGAGCTTCCACTTCTATTACTTCCATTTCTTGCTAAGTGCTGCATACACCATACATGTCGGTGGTGACAAGTATGTGCGGTCCCCTTGACAGCTCGACTCGATGCCCAACCGGCCTACAGCCGTTATTGATGCAAGAGACGGTAGTTGTGTGTTTTAAATATCACACCTACAAATTAATCATTTATTTTTTCCTGCTATATCCTACTGTATACTCACAATAAGTAAAACTTCCGTATTTGCTGTCCTCGTTGGTGTTGCAGTTTTAATGGCCAATAGCCTCAAATCGCCGCAATTAGCGCTGCAATTCTCGAGTGCTACAAAATCGACCAACGGGAATATGTCCACTACCTGCATGAACGTAACCCTGTTGTCAAGTGCGATGCACCGCGTCGAGCAGTTTTCCAAGTACGCCAACCTTTCTAGCCGATACCGGGCGGCGATCTATCCAACGCTTGGTTCATTGAATGTCGAGGTTACTGCTTCCACGTAAATCTGTGTGGCTTCTGATGCGATGAGAAGAGGTTAATACTTGGTGCAGTGACTTGTACCAGCATAAAGTTTGCCACAATCGGTGAACATCTGTCATTATCTGAAAGCTTTCCTACAATGAGCTTCGGATGCGGGCACAAACAGTTGTGATTTTTTCCGGCTTTCTACACTAATTATAACATTACAGCGTCCAGTCCTCTGGCAAGACGAACGTAACGGATTCCTGTTCACAGCATCGTAAATTCTTCTAAAATCCTTTATCAAAATGTTTCAAATGGCTCTGAGCGCTATGGGACTTAACATCTGAGGTCATCAGTCCCCTAGAACTTAGAACTACTTAAACCTAACTAACCTAAGGACACCACACACATCCATGCCCGAGGCAGGATTCGAACCTGCGACCGTAACGGTCGCGCGGTTCCAGACTGAAGCGCCTAGAGCCACTCGGTCACAGCGGCCGGCAATCCTTTATCGCTTAACAATGAGATTTTGGACTATATTATTCTGAGGCTGCAAATCATTGGTGTCAGTAATCTGGCTCTGTAATATCCAAAATTCGCAACACATGCCCCCTTTGGAACTGGGGTTAGTCTTGAAGAATAAAGTATTTCGCCTGCCTTGGATGTCACATGGAATAGTTTTGTTAAAGCTGGCTCTCTCAGCGGGCTCAAGAATTCTGACGGAATGTACTCTGCTCGTTGTGTCTTCTTTCGATTTAGATCTTTAAATATAAAGTGTTCTATCAAATTATTCTGGCAATGCCACACCTCCCGGATTAGTTTGATCTCTTTCGTCTTTTGTTTCGTAAGTATTGTTTTCGAGTTTCTCTTTTGTACATATTACTGCAATTGTTAGCCTGGGTACGAAAGGAATATAGTAGTTGCCCGTGACATTTCTACAACATTCCCCCAAATCTAGTTGTAGTCTGGTATATGTATCTCTGACGAGTGATTGTTCAGCTGGTACAAGTTTTTTATTCGAAAATAAATAAGCAAGCAGCTATAAACTGTTTGGAATTTTCAAACTACCCTGAACAACGCTTTACAGTGAATATCCACAGAGGTTGCATTACTCTACGATTAAGACATCATCTGCAGTACCTTCCCAGTACCAAGGGTTTAATAACTGAGGGTTGGATGGAAAATCGCTTGTTTTTTTAATGGATATTTTGGATAATTTTTTTAGCGAAGAAACTTTCAAATATTGACACAAAATTAGTATGGAATAAACTGAATTTGACATTAGCATCTCTTTGTACATATACACCACCCAATATCACCGCTCATAGGTTACAATTAAAACACTGTACCATGTTCTCACTAAAAAACCTCACTGCTTTGTATGAACCTGCCTCTGAGTTGTAAAGTACCATACTGTTTATTTCCATTAGTTGTGTATCACGGTCAGAATGTCCATTAGCAATTGAGAACACATTTATTGTTTCAGGCTGAGCACTGTCTACAAAAATGTTATCAATCAGTGTCCTAAGTTGTGATTTCAAAATGTGGAACTTTGCTGCATACAGTAAGATGTGCTCGGATTCCCCTACTTCAAGGTCAGGTACTGAAATACAGGAATAATGCTTCACTTTTGCTACACTTAGATTACTCCACTTGTTCAACTTCGGCTATAATTAAGATTATACCATTTATTCGATGTCTGTCAAAAGAAAAATAGCAGACGTACATCAGTATTTAAGGAAAGTGAAGAAACGGGGTAATTATAGCACCGGAATAAAAATTAAATTTCTACATGCTGATGTGAAAGAAGGGAGGGCAGATCACACTATAAATTACCATATAGAGCTTTCTTGGCAGCTCCGTTTTGCACTGGACTGTCATGTAGCCTGCAGAAAGCTGTTCGGATATCAGTGAAGGGAATGTTATTCGTTTTACATCACCTTCGCGTATACATAGCAAAATTGTCTCCGTTCTCCGGGAAAAAAAAAGAGGAAACCTAGCTCGCGTCTTGTAGTAACATCCAGGGCTGCCGTTTAAATTGCGCTGCTCTTTGTCAGAGAGGCCGTAAATCACAGAGGAGACTTTTATTATTCGTATCCGAGACAAAATAAAGTACCGTTTAGTGAGTCAGGGACAATTACCGCAAAGCACTCAATCACACTGCAATGTGCTCAACTTCCAGCGACCTGTGCCTTGCGGCTGACAAGCGAGGGAGCAGGGCGGCTTACGAACAGACAGCAGTCAGCTTTACGACGTCGACCCAGCTGGTTGCTGGGCAATTAGCTTGAACAATGCGCTCCCATATGTATCAGAAAACCTCCATTTAAATTATCTCAGGCACAATGCGAGCGGGCCGAGATCGCGTTGCACCGTTTGCATCTTAAGTCGTCTACGAAAGGCCTACTTTTAGAAATACAGAAGTTATTTTATCGTTCCTAAATAATACCGTTGCGCACTTGGGACGGACGTTGAAAACCGCTGCCATGTCTCACACGTTCTCCACATTAATACGTGTGTATACAGCCGTTTCTCGAAGACCGCAGCTACGATTACGCTGCATTAGGCAACAACGCAGTTTCGTAAGGGCAATTTCGGCACTGTCGTTGGGAAATTTTTTCCCCTCTTGGGTCTCGACTGGTTGTTCAGAGTCGCGTATCAAATGGGGCTCGTGGATAATTTTTACCTGCCGTTAAGGCGGGTGAACAGACCACGACCCACGCTGCCGCGGTCGTTCGCCTTTGTTTCTCTGCCGCCTGTTTCTGGTTATTGACTTCCACGTCCGGAACGTGTGCTGATCCGTCAGGTCAAGGACACATATCGCCGAAGAGGCGAGGGAAATTGAAGACAAACGTGTGGTCTGCGGTTCGGTAACCGCTGCATGCCTGGAGTCCCGACAGCACGCAAAATACCCATCAGATAAAATTGACGGTGGCAGGACGTCAGTGGTCTACGGCAAAGAAATATATAACGTATGTGCAAAGGTCAAAAGTACATTATGAGCTTTATCCAGACCTTTGGATAACCAAATCTAAAACAACTACGATACACGAGGCAACAAGTAGTTATTATACTGATTCCTACAAAACAAAACTAAAAAAAACAACAAAAATGTAGTGGAAAATCTCTCTAATATTTATTAGCTTTGGTTACTTCGATAAATATTTTATAAAGTTAAAAAGCGATTCAACCGGTTTATACTATAAGTGTTCGATGTGAGTACCACTTGGCACGAGGTACACATCCTGTCGAGAGCCAATTTCTATTTGTTCATATTTTTTCCCTGTTATGTATAGAACAGATGGAAAGGATATTGCGACAAAAAAAATTGATTTCAGCGTGAATCAAAATTAAATTAGTGATAATTAAAGTAACATTATTATAGAATACACCCGACGGGACCTTTATCTCTTTTGCACACTGAATGTAGAGATAAGTCATGGAACAACGCATTAAGTATCGCCTATTCATTTTATGAGTGCTGTTTTTAATCATAACAACACTGACCGAACGAGATACACCACTGGGAGTATTTCACAAACAGTTTTAAATGTTCAGTTCTCTTCCAAATTAATAGCGATTATTGATGTGTAATGCGTAGTATTAAAAGTGAGCTCGATGAAATAGAAGCAGCATTAGCAAACACTCGTGAGTAGTCTGTAGAGGTTTTGCAGCGCCATGAGCAACCCTGAGTTAACACAGCTTTGAACCGTGTAAGTAAACAGCTCAGTGGATTGCTTTTGACTGACACGATGCCTCATATCCATGCTGTACCTGCAACTGCGGTTGCACCTGAATATGAGGGGAAAGACAGACTTGTTGAGCATATTGCAGAAAGTATAAACAGTCCCACAAGCAACTAAGGTAAAATCCCTTTTTTACCTAAAGCTTTGAAAGAAATCAGACCAAAGCAAGACATTGGTATATGCAACAGTTTTCAGAAACTTTCTCAACCCGCATTTGTGTTCCAGAAGACTACATTAATTTAATTAACTTCTCATAGTTGGAGTTCACGGCCATGTAGGATATATTGAAGGTCATGATATTCTGCGTTGACTGCAGAAGTTACTTGTTTCACAATTGCAATTTCGGCCTTTGAGCCATTTTCAACCAGTACACCAAAAGATTTCGCTTTAGCACGTGTCACACTTTCGATTGATGTTACTGTGAAGAGGCCTATTTTTGACGATGACATGTATACATTTTAAAATCTGACACGTGCTGAAGAAAAAAAATTAATTAATTTCTATCATCAGAACATAACGGGATTGAAAGCAAGGTAGCTGAGCTTCTTGTAAGTGTACATCTCACAAACTCTGAAGTGATGTTCTGTGCCTCACCGAACACCATGTAACCACAGGGATAGAGATGTTGAATATCGGAGATTATGGACTACCAGCATTATCGTGTACAGTTAACATGGAAAGGGAAGTAGTTATACATATGTGAAAGGTGGACAGCAAGTTAAAAATATTGAAACAAACTGTTTCTGCGTACATTAGAATGTAGAAGCATGTGCTTGTGAGCCGGTACTGCAGAATATTTCTTTTGTAATTTCGAACTGTGTACATGTCCTCTGTAGGGAGTTTCAGCTCTTTATCAGAAACGCAGATTAATTATTGAGCTACCTGTCATATGAGATGAACAGTTAGTACTTTATGGATATTTCAGTGTAGGTTTGTTAATAGATTCTGACAGGAAAAATTAACTGGAATCATGATTTGGCTCTTTCAATATGATTTTAAAAGTGTATTTTCCATCTTTTGTGTAGCAAGATAGCAGAACCCAGCTTGACAACATTTTCACACAGACTGCTCAGGCTAAAAAATTAACGCTTTATTTTTATTTATCACTTTAGCCCATTTGGTTATTGCCTGCGCTGTACTCAAGTTTTGACACATTTGTATCGAACTAAGTGAATGGATTCCATTCCTGATGCCACAGTCGTCAGTCACCTAAGGGTGGGTAGTGGTCGGTGCCCCCTGTCTGTGAATTGTGTAAAATTTGTTCTGTGAGTTATTGTATTTTAATTGTTAGTGTATCGTATTTTCTGAATGGGGAAGTGTCGTCCAGCCCAGCGTTTGCATATACGAGCGTGGGGAACCGCCTAAAAAGCATGTTCATGCTGGCCGGTGTGCTACCCAAGGTCGTTGATCCAACGCGTGGGTTCGATCTTGTCTGTCCCATATTCCTGTCTTGCAAATATACGTTATGAGCCCTTTGGGTGTAGTTTAGCTGTAAGGTTTGTAATTTTAAAGAGAAACCAGCAACAAGTATTTTTTAAGAAAGTTTATTTTAATCAGATAATTACTGGTTTCGGATTTATTGCAAATCCATCTTCGGATGGCTCTTACACGTATTCTGGTTGTCGAGTTGGGGCCTCGTTTTGTGGTAATCGTAGCTATTCTTTGGTTCAATTGCGTAGGGGATCGTTCACAAAGTACCAGACTTTTATTTACAAAATTAGTCTATATTCAGATACAATTGTTTGATAATAGTCACGTTCAAACTAGTCCCCTTCATCTTCTACACACCTCTCCTAACTACGCTACCACTGCGAGTAAGCGTCGTTATAAAGCCTCTTTTGATATGGTGCGCCACTGTTCTGCAGAATTCAGCATTGATGACTCCCTGTCCTGAAATATTTTCCCTTTCAGATTCGTTTTCAGTTTAGGGAAAAGCCAGAAGTCACTTAGTGCTAGGTCAGGAGAATAGGGAGGCTGACAAGCCACAGCCGCTTTGTGCTTGGCCAAAAAAGTTTGAATCAGTTTAGAACAATGAGCGAGTGCATACCAAGGTGGAGGTATGACCTGTCCGCAGCCCACAAGTCCGAACATTTGCGTGTAACTGCCCACGAGGGCGACGCAGAAGCTCTTTGCAATATTCCTATCTGACATTACTACTTTCAGGGGCGTACACCTGACAAAGAAGCATTAACTGATAAATTGTCAATAATGTCTTTCAGAAAATTACTAAGTGGTTCCTTGTAAACGGACTCTCACTGAATTTTGATAAGGCACAGTACATACAGTTCCGTACAGTAAACAGTGTGACGCGCCGGCCGAAGTGGCCGCGCGGTTCTGGCGCTGCAGTCTGGAACCGCGAGACCGCTACGGTCGCAGGTTCGAATCCTGCCTCGGGCATGGATGTGTGTGATGTCCTTAGGTTCGTTAGGTTTAACTAGTTCTAAGTTCTAGGGGACTAATGACCTCAGCAGTTGAGTCCCATAGTGCTCAGAGCCATTTGAATTTTTTTTAGTATGACGCCATTAATAAATATAGACCTTAATCAGAAGTATATAGCTAGGGTAAAATATTCAAAATTTTTAGGTGTGTCCATTGATGAGAGATTAAATTGGAAGAAACACATTGATGATCTGCTGAAACGTTTGAGTTCAGCTACTTATGCAATAAGGGTCATTGCAAATTTTGGTGATAAACATCTTAGTAAATTAGCTTACTACGCCTATTTTCACTCATTGCTTGCATATGGCATCATATTTTGGGGTAATTCGTCACTGAGGAATAAAGTATTTATTGCACAAAAGCGTGTAATCAGAATAATAGCTGGAGTCCACCCAAGATCATCCTGCAGACATTTATTTAAGGATCTAGGGATATTCACAGTAGCTTCTCAGTGTTGTGGATTGGCAGGAGAGCCAACCCACGAATTTTAGAGGAAGCCGAAAGGCACGCGTTTAAGCTCACGCAGGCTGGCGTGAGGTCTGGAACAGGACAAGGAAATTAGAATTTAGAAAATCGGACGTAGCTGGTGGAATACTTAACTTTAATCCGTTAATGGTGAACGTCGGTCTTGACGGTACATGATTCAATATCAATAGTAACTGATTATGGCGCCTTGCTAGGTCGTAGCAAATGACGTAGCTGAAGGCTCTGCTAACTATCGTCTCGGCAAATAAGAGCGTATTTTGTCAGTGAACCATCGCTAGCAAAGTCGGTTGTACAACTGGGCGAGTGCTAGGAAGTCTCTCTAGATCTGCCGTGTGGCGGCGCTCGGTCTGCAATCACTGATAGTGGCGACACGCGGGTCCGACGTATACTAACGGACCGCGGCAGATTTAAAGGCTACCACCTAGCAAGTGTGGTGTCTGGCGGTGACACCACACTCAGTATATGTACTCTCTTATGAAATTTGTTATTAACAACCAAACCCAATTCAAAAGTAATAGCAGTGTGCATAACTACAATACTAGGAGAAAGGATGATCTTCACTATTCAAGATTAAATCTAACTTTGGCACAGAAAGGGGTGAATTATACTGCCACTAAAGTCTTTGGTCACTTACCAAATAGCATCAAAAGTCTGACACATAACCAACAAGTTTTTACGAAGAAATTAAAAGAATTTCTGAATGACAACTCCTTCTACTCCATAGAGGAATTTTTAGATATAAATTAAGAAAAAAATTTAAAAATAAAAAATAAAAAAAAACAAAAAAATAAAATAAAAAAGTTGTTATATTAACTTAATTATGTTGTTAAATTAACTTAATTATGTCGTGTATTGGAAAATTTGACTCGTTCCACATCATTACGAAATATCGTATTCATGATCCATGGAACTAGTACTAATCTAATCTAATCTAATCTAATGGACCACGATGGACCAGCCCTCTGAACTCAAAAAAGGACGGTCAGTACGACTTTCACATTGCTGCGGACCTGCCTAGCTTCTCTGGGTCTCGGGGATGATAGACGCTACTATTACGATGACTGGGCCGTTGTTCGCGGATCGTACCCGTAAGCTCAGGAATCATTACCAGTGATCACCGTGTTAAGTACGTTGGGATTACTGTTCATAGTATCCAGCACGTCCTGTAAGGTCTCCGAACGAAGTTGCTCCTGCTCAGCTGTTACCAACAGTGGCACAAATTTTGCTGAGACCCCCCTGAAATCCAAATGTTCCATTCAAATGGACGTAATAAATCCAGCACTATTTTTAACCTAGTCTGCAAGTTATCTGATCGTGATTCGTCTGTCCGCATAAATAAGGATCCTACGTGATGACCAGCCATCCTGATTTAGGTTTTCCGTGATTTCCCTAAATCGATTCAGGCAAATGCCGGGATGATTCCTTTGAAAGGGCACGGCCGATTTCCTTCACAATCCTTCCCTAACCCGAGCATGAGCTCCGTCTCTAATGACCTCGTTGTCGACGGGACGTTAAACACTAACCACCACCACCACCTACGTGATGAACAACAGTCTCATTTACGGATGCAGAATCGAATCTCGTGCATGCATCAAAATTGAGAATCGACGCCAAGCTAAAATCTCATTTTGATCGTTATAGTTCGTTGCAATTGTTCGTGGCGGACGTCCCTTGACGCCCATTGTATTTCATTATTGATCCATTCACTCAGTTTTTTTATTACAGAGGGCAGCTAACCCTCTGACCGAACACGCTGAGCTACCGTGCCGGCTTCATCTGAGCCACCGAGGACACAGAGGATACCGCGACTGCAGGGATTTATCTCTGGCACGCCTCCCGCGAAACCCACATTCTCAACGTATTGTCCCGCACTACATTCGTAGTGCCCCCGCCCATTATACTCATTACTCGCGGCGCGTTGCCGATTCCCGTAAGAGTTCGGGCTCTGTTTGTGAATTCGCACAGAAGAAGAAGATGGTAAAGTGGCCGGTGAGCCTTATATATATATATATATATATATACTAAGATGGTATCTGTTCTTTCGGACATTTGAGAGACTTGCTGTTTCCGCAGTCATGAAAAAAACAACCAAAAATCTCATTTGCGCACTATGTATCCCTAAAAACACAAGGTGCGCGCGCGCTCCAATACCATTTTTGGAGTCAACAATAAAATAAGGTCGAGTAGTTTCTGAAAAACACTCGACTACAAAATAAGGCCCAGACAGAAAATAAAAAAAAAATTATTGTAACAGCCACCCAAAGATGCATGTGTAATAAATTCAAAACTGGTAATGGCTCGTTTTAATTAAATTTTTTTAAACGATACTTGTAGCTGGTCACTGTTTTATGTTATAAATGAAACTGTTAATGTGTATCAGTGTGTTAATGGTCTGCCCGGTCAAGGTACACAATTAATGGAAGTTCTGAGGCATGTTCAAGCAAAAAGTGAGACTTTTTGACAGTACCAGGATACCATGTTTTGAGAATAAGTTGAAAGAGGTGGTGTGGCGTGAGGTATGAAACGAAAGAGACGCTAATGTGAAATTCTACATATTCCATCGCAAATTGGGTCAATATTTGAAAGTACCTTCCTTAAAGATCCATGCGGAAAATCTGTAAAAAAGTGATCTTGGGGTAACTAAAGGGATTAAAATAGCGTGTAAGAAGAAAAGGTGTTGTTGTTGTGGTCTTCAGTCCTGAGACTGGTTTGATGCAGCTCTCCATGCTACTCTATCCTGTGCAAGCTTCTTTATCTCCCAGTACCTACTGCAACCTCCATCCTTCTGAATCCGCTTAGTGTATTCATCTCTTGGTCTCCCCCTACGATTTTTACCCTCCACGATGCCCTCCAATACTAAATTGGTGATCCCTTGATGCCTCAGAACATGTCCTACCAAACGATCCCTTCTTCTGGTCAAGTTGTGCCACAAACTCCTCTTCTCCCCAATCCTATTCAGTACCTCCTCATTAGTTATGTGATCTACCCATCTAATCTTCAGCATTCTTCTGTGGCACTACATTTCGAAAGCTTCTATTCTCTTCTTGTCCAAACTATTTACCGTCCATGTTTCACTTCCATACATGGCTACACTCCATACAAATACTTTCAGAAATGACTTCCTGACACTTAAATCTATACTCGATGTTAACAAATTTCTCTTCTTCAGAGACGCTTTCCTTGCCATTGCCAGTCTACATTTTATATCCTCTCTACTTCGACCATCATCGGTTATTTTTGCTCCCCAAATGGCAAAACTCCTTTACTACTTTAAGTGTCTCATTTCCTAATCTAATACCCTCAACATCACCCGACTTAATTCGACAACATTCCATTATCCTCGTTTTGCTTTTGTTGATGTTCATCTTATATCCTCCCTTCAAGCCACCATCCATTCCGTTCAACTGCTCTTCCAAGTCCTTTGCTGTCTCTGACAGAATTACAATGTCATCGGCGAACCTCAAAGTTTTTATTTCTTCTCCATGGATTTTAATACCTACTCCGAATTTTTCTTTTGTTTCCTTTACTGCTTGCTCAATATACAGATTGAATAACATCGGGGAGAGGCTACAACCCTGTCTTACTCCCTTCCCAACCGCTGCTTCCCTTTCATGTCCCTCGACTGTTATAACCGCCATCTGGTTTCTGTACAAATTGTAAATAGCCTTTCGCTCCCTGTATTTTACCCCTGCCACCTTTAGAATTTGAAAGAGAGTATTCCAGAAGAAAAGGTAAAAGTAAATAAAGGCCGGAACAAGTCAAGATTCGATGTTACTTGCATTGTACAGAAAACATTGTAATATTTTAAGGAAAGTCATTAAATGACGAAATATGCGCACCCAATGACAGACATTAATAGCGCGACTGTATGATTAAAACTATGTGTGATACTGTGCAAAGGCAGACGGGATAAGCGGTCGGGGCACAAAGTACCACAGCAATTAAAATAAATGACGATGTTGTAGCTGGTAAGTCAAAAATTGCGAGTATTTTTAAAAATCAGATTCTAACCGTAGCAGCAGAAACAAGTTTAAATGGTTCAGTTGAAGAAGCTAGCAAATATACTAAAAGTTTCATTCCACAAAACTTCAAGTCACTAGAAGTATCACCAGCATTCTTCCCTGAAGTTAATAGAACTGTAAAAGTCCTCAACAACAAAAGCTGAAATAGAGTTTATGGAATGTCTGAAGATTTGTTCCAATTTAGGAAGTGATGTCCTTTATGGTATATGTAATGCCCCACTGGCACGGAGAGATTTTTCCAGACAGATTAAAAGATGCCACCGTTAAAATTCTTCACAACAAAGGTGGCAACAAATACTTAAATAGTTATCGTCCAGTTTCCTCACTGACGTTTATTTTCCAAAATATTCAATAATGTAATTTGCTCGAGAATTGTTTTACGCTTGGAACGTTGACTGCCGGCGAAGCTCCCTGTGGACACAGCAGCACCTCACACCTGAAGCTTTATGCCTGGCGGCGGTCGCTCATCCCACTCTCTTTAATGCAGTATATCTTTGGATGCCGTGTTTGTAATACTGACACAATCACGGTCACATGTGAAGAACGCCTCGATAACCGAAAGAGAGGAGATAAATGAATGTGTACCCCTGGATAGGGCGTTGTGTGATAATGAGCGATGAGAAGGCCAGGGAAGAAGAACAGAAGCAAAGGATGTGTGGTACGCCAGGAAGATGTTAACAAAATTCAGTCGAATGATAATGACTCAAACGAAGACTCACTAGAAGGAACATGTTAGGAAAGAGCCCAGTGGAACTTGGTACAACACAGACGAAGTAGAGGAGTGACATGGTAAGGAGAAACAAAAATTGGATTATGTTACAAAAGAAGGTCGCAAATGCAGGGTGTCCCACTCAAACCTTCCTGACTTCAAGGACCCAGGAGGGAAAAACCACAGTAGATACGACAATGAAAAATGCATCACATTGTAGAGCATCTCAAAGAATTTATACTCCCGAGTCAGAAGTGCCAAGTATCGTTGCCAGAGTGCAGAATGGTCGCATGAAGGAAAACGGCGACTCCACAGCAGCGCGCGCAAGCAGTAGTGTGGTTTGCAGAAACAAAATCGCCGATTACTGTGCAACGAAATTATCGTCGTGAGTATGAATGTGATCCACCTGGTGTGAAAACAATTAAGGAATGGTACAGGAAGTTTCTGGCAACAGGAAGTGTTCTGAAACATTCTGGCGGTGCACGTTACGGCGTTTCAGAAGAGACAGTGGAGGACATCAGACAAATGTTTCTCAGAAGCCCACGTAAGTCAATTCGTCAGGCATCTAGGCAGCTTGATTCCTCTAGTTTAACACAATACTAGATGGCTTAACGTTGTTCTAAATTCAGCTGTTCCATTTTCATAAGACACAATAAAAACACAGATTCAGTGATGGCGCTCTCAGAAATCACCTGATGGCTCTACGGAGCTGAAAAACAGACTGAGCGTCTGGAAGGAATGAACACATTGGTCTACAGAAGTAGAACAACACAGTGTTGCCAGATTGCTTCCAGTGTTGGGTGTCTCACAACTTTTATCAGACACCTCTTACACTCGCAACAGTTTCCTCATAACGTTGCTTTCTATACATCCAAAGAAACGCAGCGTCAAACGTATCTTCCGCTTCAGCACATACGCTGATCAGCCAATATACACTCCTGGAAATGGAAAAAAGAACACATTGACACCGGTGTGTCAGACCCACCATACTTGGTCCGGACACTGCGAGAGGGCTGTACAAGCAATGATCACACGCACGGCACAGCGGACACACCAGGAACCGCGGTGTTGGCCGTCGAATGGCGCTAGCTGCGCAGCATTTGTGCACCGCCGCCGTCAGTGTCAGCCACTTTGCCGTGGCATACGGAGCTCCATCGCAGTCTTTAACACTGGTAGCATGCCGTGACAGCGTGGACGTGAACCGTATGTGCAGTTGACGGACTTTGAGCGAGGGCGTATAGTGGGCATGCGGGAGGCCGGGTGGACGTACCGCCGAATTGCTCAACACGTGGGGCATGAGGTCTCCACAGTACATCGATGTTGTCGCCAGTGGTCGGCGGAAGGTGCACGTGCCCGTCGACCTGGGACCGGACCGCAGCGACGCACGGATGCACGCCAAGACTGTAGGATCCTACGCAGTGCCGTAGGGGACCGCACCGCCACTTCCCAGCAAATTAGGGACACTGTTGCTCCTGGGGTATCGGCGAGGACCATTCGCAACCGTCTCCATGAAGCTGGGCTACGGTCCCGCACACCGTTAGGCCGTCTTCCGCTCACGCCCCAACATCGTGCAGCCCGCCTCCAGTAGTGTCGCGACAGGCGTGAATGGAGGGACGAATGGAGACGTGTCGTCTTCAGCGATGAGAGTCGCTTCTGCCTTGGTGCCAATGATGGTCGTATGCGTGTTTGGCGCCGTGCAGGTGAGCGCCACAATCAGGACTGCATACGACCGAGGCACACAGGGCCAACACCCGGCATCATGGTGTGGGGAGCGATCTCCTACACTGGCCGTACACCACTGGTGATCGTCGAGGGGACACTGAATAGTGCACGGTACATCCAAACCGTCATCGAACCCATCGTTCTACCATCCCTAGACCGGCAAGGGAACTTGCTGTTCCAACAGGACAATGCACGTCCGCATGTATCCCGTGCCACCCAACGTGCTCTAGAAGGTGTAAGTCAACTACCCTGGCCAGCAAGATCTCCGGATCTGTCCCCCATTGAGCATGTTTGGGACTGGATGAAGCGTCGTCTCACGCGGTCTGCACGTCCAGCACGAACGCTGGTCCAACTGAGGCGCCAGGTGGAAATGGCATGGCAAGCCGTTCCACAGGACTACATCCAGCATCTCTACGATCGTCTCCATGGGAGAATAGCAGCCTGCATTGCTGCGAAAGGTGGATATACACTGTACTAGTGCCGACATTGTGCATGCTCTGTTGCCTGTGTCTATGTGCCTGTGGTTCTGTCAGTGTGATCATGTGATGTATCTGACCCCAGGAATGTGTCAATAAAGTTTCCCCTTCCTGGGACAATGAATTCACGGTGTTCTTATTTCAATTTCCAGGAGTGTATTATGACCGCCTGCTTGGTAGCACGTTGGTTCACGTTTGGGACGCATTACTGCAGCGATTCTAAATAGCATCGATTCGCCAAATCCTTTGTTCTTTTCCCGACGCATAAGGCACCAATTGCCTACCCAACGGCCATGGAATTTTGGAAAATTACTGGCCAGTGATTCTTGGGCTGTGGCACCCGATAGCATCTCACTTGTGTTCCGTCGGGTTCACATCAGGCTAATCAGATGGCCAAGACATCAACGTGAGTTCATTATAATGTTCCTCAAACAAAGCTCCCACTATCCTCGCCTTCGGACGCAGACAGTTGTCGGGGAAGACATCAACTATAAAAGAATGCATGTATTTCCACAGAAGTACAGGTAATCCACAGTGATCACGGTGTTTTGATTAACACCTGAGGTCCCGTGGAAGCTCTGGTGAATCTCCCACATAGCATAATACTGCTCCATTAAACTTAATCTATGGCGCGGTGCATATTACCAGCAGCTGTTCGCCTGTACGACAGAGTATCTAGACTCGACCAGCGACCAAGTGTAACAAGAAATGTGGTTCTTCCAACCAGCAAGAAAGTTTTCCTTGATCCATGGTCCAGTTCCGATGATCCTGTGCCCACTAGCATTCATTGGGATTCTGGGTTTTCCCACGAACACATTTTTTAGACGTGCAGGAGCGGTCAAAAACCTGTAAGTTTGCTTGACAACATCCAGGATACAATTTGGAAGCCTCTCCTTGTGAATGTAGAGGTTGGTATCCCTCTTAGCCTGTACATATTTATTCCACTTAATGCGGCATAGGTGATGAATTGGAGGTTCGTCTATATTTTTTAGACGCTTCGAATGCAATTTCATCACCAAAACTTTGAGAACTTATTGTCCATGCGTTCTACTAGCAAATAAGAAATGAATTGAAAATTGACATTTTCGGTAAATTTCATGAACATCACACCGTAAGAGAAGACATCGAAGCAATTCAGAAAAAGGTTGCCAGGTTTGTTACAGGCTGGTTCTCTCAGCATGCAAGCATTACGGAGATGCCTCGGGAATTCAGGTGACAATCCTTGGAGGGATGGTGACGTTCATTTCGAGTAACACTGCCGAGAAAATTTAGAAAATAGGCTACGTAAGCTAATCTGCAGAATGATTCTAGTGCCATCAATGTACATTTCGCCTAAGGGCCACAAAGATGAGATAAGAGAAATTAGGGCTCGTACGGAGACGTAGATAATCGTTTTTCTCTCAGGGAAGAAAATGACCAGTAGTGTACAACGTACCCTTCGCCACGCACCATACGATAGCTCGCGGAGTATGTACGTAGATGCAGATGTACATTTTCGCACCGTTGTCGTGTCTAGCATTTAAAGCACTAAACACCGGAGCATGTCTTTTACGCCTAGATGAGGGTGAGAAGTAAAAGCTGACGCCTCATTTGAATGTAAGTAAAAAATGTATTCCTGTTTGTTATTCCCCTAGCTGTCTTCCTCTCAGCTGTCAGTCGGTATTATGAGCATAAATTATTGTGTGTCGGCGTAACGTCGTCCTCCTTTTACTTGAGTCCACTGTCATTCTGTCATTCAGACTTTCCCATGAGGTTGGTTCAGAACGTACGTTACCTCATCTTAGACCTAGGAGCACGACAGAAGTAGGTTTAAAAGAAATCTAAGGAACCCACGCTAGTGTAATGAGCACACACTGTTCAAACCTTACCACGGCCATTCGGGAGGACGACGGTTCAATCCCGTCTCCGGCCATCCTGATTTAGGTTTTCCGTGATTTCCCTAAATCGTTTCAGGCAAATGCCGGGATGGTTCCTTTGAAAGGGCACGGCCGATTTCCTTCTCAATCCTTCCCTAACCCGAGCTTGCGCTCCGTCTCTAATGACCTCATTGTCGACGGGACGTTAAACACTAACCACCACCACCACCACCACCACCACCACCACCACCACCTTACCACGGCGTACGTGTGGACGTAATATGCCAGTCGTAACCGGTGCTGCGTTATGCCGCATCCAAGAGCCGTAACTCCGCAGATGGACTCGGACGGCCCACGATGGAGATCGTGGACTCTAGATAAAAGTAGGGCGATTTGACAACGTAGGCGCTGTTGCACGTAGGGTATAGGACGGGGTTTAGGAACTTAAAACGGCAGAACACTGTCAATGTTAATCCACTTTCGTTACCGAGGCCACTAACACCAGCTTATGCGATGGTCCCAAGTCAAAGGTAGTTGATTTTATCTGATGTGGTGGACGAAATTTTACGCACCAGTACTTCCTTAGGGACGGGAGGAGAGATGATTGAAAGCACTTGCTGACCACCAGACTTTGCGCCAATACTCTAGATTAAATTACATACCACTTTTCTGAGTATCATGGAATGAGGGCGTGTATTACTGTTGGTGGCGATCATTCTGCTGGACCATCAGCGGAAGAGCTATGTTCCCATGTAGGTACGTACCTGCATCAGGTTTCGCCATCTCCTTTTCTCATTTCTATCTCATCACGATCAGTAACATAAAATCTACATCTACATCCATTCACCGTAACCACCTACAGCTGCTACATACTTACACAACATTACAGACACGGAATAAATCGAAATAAAAGCTAGTTGAAAACGTTTGAATGCAATGTAACGACGCCGTTAGATGCTACATATTTGTCTCAAGGAGACATTAGCCACCTTCTGGCAGTTCGTTTCGGCTTCCTTTTCGGTAATATAGTTATTATTAGACGGAATCATTTGATTCTTGGCAAAGTATACGTTGCGCTGTAGATGTGTGACAAGTCTGAGTGCACGTACAAAACTTGAACCCTCGAATGTAGTATTCCACCAATCGATCCATAAGATTTCTCTTCAGTGACTGACTCAAAGCTTCAAATTACCTGCAGCTCTAATTCATTGATCTGACAAATCCTTAGCCTGATTGTAATTTACCAGGATGTATTGACTCTTGTGAAGTTGTAAAATGCTTCTTGCTACCATGATTAGCCCGGTACCAAGCCGAGAAGTTGCCGTCTGTCGTCCATATGCCCGCTTGTATAACATCTATGTACACCTACCCACGCTTTGTAGATAGTAAAAGTCACACACCAACCTATGAATTAATATAGTTAATCCCTGCACAACAGTCGCCACGAAATTTTAGGTAGCCTTTTTGAATTGCGGTAGCTAACTGCCACACGACTTTCAGTTCCATATTTAGAATAGTTTACGGAATGCCCAAAATTATCTGCAGCGTAGATTTTATAAATTCCTGTCTCATGTATCCAACTGACTTGTTCATATGTTTTTTTGAATACATGACAAGAGGTATTAAACCAAATGCTATGTAGTTAAGTAGTTAAACAGTATTTTATAGATAAAACAATACGTTACGTACAAGGGCGTGTGGAAAATTTACGCCTCCGAATTCTTATTCTGTTCTCAGTGCCGGTTTAGGTATTAAATGTCATGCATATTACTCGGAGGGACCGATGACCTAGCAATCTGGTCCTTTCCCCCCTCTTTAAACCAACAAACCAACCATATTATTCGATCGCGTTTCCCGCTTTGCTGACGCAAGATGGAACCCTCTGCTTCTACAAGACCCCGAATTGCAACGTGTAATATGGCGGCGAGTAACGTGACTATGTCGGGGCATGAGAAACAGCTTACTTTAATAGAAGTTTTACAGAAGAAAACGTACCTCCAACTAAAATCCATAGAACAGTTAAAGCTGTATACGGTGATGATGCCAGACGACACATTAGCGCTGCGACATCTTCAAAAATTCATCGGCTTGCGTTCACAGTTCTCGAGCATCTATACATGCAATTCCCACTTACTCCTGTCAGATTTTCAGCTGTTTCCCAACATTAAAGAACCGCTTCGAGGATTCCACTTTGATCGTGATGAAATGGTGGAAGCAGAGTTTAGGTAGTGGCTCCGTCAACGAAGTCAAACATTCTACAGTGACGGTATCAACAAATTCGTGTCTCGTTAGGGGAAATAAGTTCGTCACCGGAGTGATATGTTGAGAAATAAATATGAACATATGAAGATTAAGGATGTAGAATGTTAATAAATTTAATTTTATTTAAAAAGGTTAATGAGTTTTCATATGAGAAATTCGGAGACAAAATTACTTTTCAACATGTCCTCGTAATATTTTCACTTCTGAGCATAAAATAGTTTTTCAGTTGTTTGACATAATTACGCTACGGTCGCAGGTTCGAATCCTACCTCGGGCATCGATGTGTGTCCTTAGGTTAGTTTGGTTTAAGTAGTTCTAAGTTCTAGGGAACTGATGACCTCAGATGTTCAGTCCCACAGTCCTCAGAGCCATTTGAATTTTGACATAATTATTTTCATTTAAAATGCTGTCAGAATGAGAGAGGCTTCAACATCAAAAAAGAATTAACGTAGGGTAACGAAATTTCGGGAACACATTTGTCTAAGTAACATATTTAAGTGGTTAACATTGTAAGATCACACGTTAATGTAAGCGCTAGATAATCAGTTACAAATGTGAAATTCTGGTGCGTTAATAACCGTTCTACCCGCCAGAATGTTGTATGTATGCATGTAAACATGTATGTATTGTGTTGTACAGGTGCCGGATGTTAGTTTGTGGGACGGGCTTGAATGCTTGTTGTACTTTTTCTGTCAATACAGGGACGGTTAATCCTGTTTGCGGATGACGCCTGGGTTGCTGTCCGACGATGTCCCATATATACTCGATTGGTAACAAATCTTGTGATCGACCAGGTCAAGGCAACATGTCGACATTCTGTAGAGCATGTTGCGTTACAGCAGCAGCATGTGGGCGAGCGTTATCCCGTTAGAAAACACCTCCTGGAATACTGTTCATGAATGGCAATACAACAGGCTGAATCACCAGACTGATGCACAAATTTTCAGTCAAGATGCGTGGAAAAAACACGGGAGTGCTCCTGCTGTCGTACTACACCGCACCACAGAGCTTAACACCACGTGTTGGTCCAGTACGTACAGCACGCAGACAGGTTGGTTGCGGCCCTCAACTGGCTTCCTCCGAACCAACACACGGCCATCATTGGCACCAAGCAGATCCAGCTTTCATCAGAACACACAAGAGACCTTCCCTCTATCCTCCAATGAGCTACCGCATGACACCATTGAAGTCGCAAATGGCGGAGGTTTAGCGTCAATGGAATGCACGCTACAGGGCTTCTGGCTCGGCGCTGTTCTTGAAGTAACCAATTTGTAAGAGTTTGTCAGTGTGGTGCCAATTTCCGTTCAGATTGCTGCTGTCGATGCAGTACGATGCTCCAGAGCCATACGTCGACCACGATGGTCCCCCCTCTCGGTAGTGCCATGGCGATGTCCCGAGCCCGGCCCTCTTGCGATTATATTCTCGTCACTACCGCTACCAGCAGTCACGTACAACGGCTGCATCATACCAAGTCTTTCTGGATTGTTGCAGAAGGAACATCCAGTTTCTCGTAGCCATATAACACGACCTCGTTTAAACTTAGTGAGGTGTTGATAATGGCGTTTTTGTCGCCTCAAAGGGATTCTTGATTAACATCAGCTGGCCACGTCCTGTCTCAAGGTAACTAACCCTCACAATCGTTACAGTGTGTTTTTAAAACAAACCAGATTTGCATCCTCGTAGTGCCACTACTAGCGCTACTCTTAAGTGACTGGTGCGAAATTACAATGGTCGTCATCTTTCAGACGCAGAAACGCGCCTACCAACTTTCTTTTGTGTCGCACAACTCCTTCTTGGTGGAGTGATTTTTTTTTTTCCGTCGGTATCAGCGTCGGGTAAGTTGATCAAACAAAAACGGTTATCTCAACAGCCCCAACGACAGTCAGTTGTTTCTGGCCATAGAGATGAGGGATGTCGTTAAAAGCACGAAAGTTCAAAAAAAAAAAAAATGGCTCTGAGCACTATGCGACTTAACTTCTGAGGTCATCAGTCGCCTAGAACTTAGAACTAATTAAACCTAACTAACCTAAGGACATCACACACATCCATGCCCAAGGCAGGATTCGAACCTGCGACCGTAGCGGTCGCTCGGTTCCAGACTGCAGCGCCTAGAACCGCACGGCCACTGCGGCCGGCAGCACGAAAGTGTTTCACACAAAGATGCCCACGTGATAAACTTCAATCTCACAACCTGCATCTACATGCATACTCTGCAAATCGTATTTAACTGCCTGGCACAGGTTTCATCGAACCATCTTTACAATAATTCTCTGTTAATCCAATCTTGTACAGTGCACGAAACACCTATACCTTACCTTGTGATCTCTGATTGTCAACAAATTATTTTCGCATTCGCAGGAGAAAGATAGCGATTGAAATTTCGTGAGAAGATTCCGCCGCAACGAAAAACACTTGTTTTATTGATGTCCACCACAAATCGTGAATCATTTCAGTATCATTTCAGTATCTCTCTACCCTATATCGCGATAATACAAAACGTGGTGCCCTTCTCTGAACTTTGTCGATGTACTCCGTCAGTCGTATCTGGTAAGGACCCCATGTCACGCAGCAGTATTCTAAAAGAGGACGGACATGCTAGTGTAGGCAGTCTCTTCTGTAGATCTGTTACATTTCCTAAGTGTCCTTTCAATAAAACACAGTCTTTGTTTAGCCTTCCGCACAACATTTTCTGTGTGTTCTTTCCAGTTTAAGTTATTCGTAATTGTAATTCCTAGATATTTAATTGAATTTATGGATTTTAGATTTGGCTTATTTAACGTGTAACCGAAGTTTAACGGATTCCTCCTAGCATTTATGTGGATGACCTCACACTTCTCGCTATTTAGTGTCAATTGCCAATTTTTGCGCCATACAGATATCTTTTCTAAATCGTTTTGCAATTTGTTTTGCTCTTCTGGTGACTTTACCAGACGATAAACTACAGCGTCATCTCCAAACAACCTAAGACGGTTTGTCTCCTAAATCATTTATACAGATAAGGAACAGGAAATGGTCTGTGACACTACGTTGGGGAACCCCAGAAACCACTTCTGTTTTACTCGATGACTTTCCGTCAGTAAGTACTATGACCTCTCTGACATGAAATCACGAATCCAGACACATAACTGAAATGATGTTCCATAAGCACGCAATTTCATTACAAGCAGCTACATCTGCATCTACATCTACGTGATGACTCTGCTATTCACGATAAAGTGCCTAGCAGAGGGTTCAATGATCCACTTTCAAGCTGTCTTTCTACCGTTCCACTCTCGAACGGCACGCGGGAAAAACGAGCACTTAAATTTTTCTGTGCGAGCCCTGATTTCTCTTATTTTATCGTGATGATCATTTCTTCCTATGTGGGCGGGTGCCAACAGAATGTTTTCGCAATAGCAGGAGAAAACTGGTGATTGAAATTTCATGAGAAGATGCCGTGGCAACGAAAAACGCCTTTGTTTTAATGATTGCCACTACAGTTCACGTATCATGTCTGTGACACTATCTCCCCTATTTCGCGATATTATAAAACGAGCTGCTCTTCTTTGTACTTTTTCGATGTCATCCGTCAGTCCCACTGATGCGGATACCACACCGCACAGCAATACTCCAGAATAGGACAGCAATACTCCAGAATAGGGCTGACAAGCGTGGTGTAAGCAGTCTCTTTAGTAGACCTGTTGCACCTTCTAAGTGTTCTACCAATGAATCGCAGTCTTTTGTTTGCTCTACCCACAATATCATCTATGTGACCGTTCCAATTTAGGTTATTTGTAATTGTAATCCCTAAGTATTTAGCTGAATGTACAGCCTTCAGATTTAAGTGACTTATCGCGTAATTAAAATTTAGCTGGTTTCTTTTAGTACTCATGTGAATAACTTCACACTATTCTTTATTTAGGTTCAAATGGTTCAAATGGCTCTGAGCACTATGGGACTTAACTTCTGAGGTCATCAGTCCCCTAGAACTTAGAACTACTTAAACCTAACTAACCTAAGGACATCACACACATCCATGCCCGAGGCAGGATTCGAACCTCCGATCGTAGAGGTTGCACGGTACCAGACTGTAGCGCCTAGAACCGCTCGGCCACAACGGCCGGCTTTATTCAGGCTCAATTGCCACGTTTTGCACTATACACATATCTTATCTAAATTATTTTGCAAGTCGTTTTGTTCATCTGATGACTTTACAAGACGGTAAATGACGGCATCATCTGCAAACAATCTAACACGGCTACTCAGATTGTCTCCTGTCGTTAAAATAGATCAGGAACAATACAGTGTCAAAAGCCTTCTGTGTATCTAGAAATACGGAATCGATTTGAAAGCCCTAGTCAATGGCACACAACACTTCGTGTGAGTAAAGACCTAGTTGTGTTTTACAAGATCGATGTTTTCTAAATCCGTGTTTGCTGTGTGTCAATAGACCGTTTTTTGCGAGGTAATTCATAATGTTCGAACACAAAATATGTTCCAAAATCTTGCAGCATATTATAGTTAATGACATGGGCCTGTAATTTAGTGGATTACTTCTACTACCTTTTTTGATTATTGGTGTGACCTGTGCAACTTTCCAATCCTTAGGTACGGATCTTTCGTCGAGCGAACGGTTGTATATGATCATTAAGTATGGAGCTATTGAATCAGCATACTCTGAAATAAGCCTAAGTGATATACAGCCTAGGCCGTAAGACTTGTTTTAGTTAAGTTGCTTCGCTACTCTGTGAATATGTACTTCTACGTTACTCATGTTGGCAGCTGTTCTTGATTCGAATTCTGGAATATTTACTTCGTCTACTTTGGTAAAGGAATTTCGTATCTTGGAACGTTTTAGATAATTAATAATGTAAGAGCGTATGAATCAAATTGTATAATCGTGCAGTGAGTCAGGTGAATGGCTTGAACTGATTATTATGTAGTAGCTAGTTCAGATAATGTATAAACAAAATTTTTACTTCTGTTCTTAAGACAAGAAAGGTCTGGTTGTTTTGTGTTAATTTACTTTTTGGAAAGTGTGGTCTTTGGCATTTGGAGAACTGTAATTCAGAAACAGAGGACTGATCATGGTGGAGTATTATCTTTCCGTCCTTGAGAAGCTGTGGAGCTGATTAGTTACAGTATGTTCCTGCAGATTAGAGAGAGTAACTAAACGCGTGCTGGAAGCGAGAAATTGTTGCGCTCTTGTTTCAGGGAGTCGTGGTTTAGCTTTAGCAGCGTGAACACATATTGCCCGGTCTTCTACTGCTTTTTTAATAACGTTGTTATTTCCTTTTCGTAGAGATTTAACTGGGCGCAGCATCTCCTTTATGTTGTAAGTACAGAAGCTGCTATGTGGGTCAGCACATTAAAGATCGATAGTTTGAAAAATCAGCATGGTATCCCCATTAAACACAGATTACTGTTTAACGAAACTAAAACCTTGTGCCATGAGTCTACATACAGGGATTCTGTCGTTAAAGAAGCGGTAGAAATTAGTATGTGCGAGAATAACTTCAAACGGTACAACGGCCATACTCTTCGCAGTGCGTGGAGATGAGTTCTGAACGGCGAGAAGACACAGAGATACGCGTTGAATTGTTTGCATTTCCACGACAAGGTTAATACCACCATTGCAGACATGGACACAATCTCTGTGAGCATTACGTGTTAATGAGCTATGTTGATCAAACAAAAACGCTTACCTCAACAGCATTAATGACAGTCAGTTGTTGCTGGCGATAAAGATGGGGGATTTCGTCAAAAACTCGAAAATGCTTTATACAAGGAAGTCTTCGCGATAAACTTCCATCTCACATTGTGTCTATTTCTGTTGTACCAAATGCACTCCAGGGCACATTTACTCTTCTGTTTGTTCCTATGCGTAACCATTGTAGCGCTGCAATACGTATAAACAATTTAATTATTCTGCTTCATTAAAAATGTGACCGTGTGTATTGGACTACCTATCTCTAAATTTTTACAAAATTTTAAGAACGTGATGTGAAAATATTTCACTTGTATGCGCACGAAACGATACCTTGAAGTTAGGAAGACAGAAAACGGTGATGATTATTGGAAGGTTGACGAAGATTTGTTAAAGATGTGATATACTGTAGCACTGAGTTACGTGATAACTTAGGATCGTAATAAATACGATAATAATTCACAAAATCATATATGTAAACTATAGTACTAATAAATGAATGTGTGGTGTCTGTTCATTCGGCCAAATCCGAGAGAACAAACACGACGCATTGATATAAGTGATTCGCCTCGATGTGCAATGAATCCACAACCTTCTGCGAGGATGCGTGTTTACGTTCGACCTCCAGCGGGAATCTAAAATTTAGCGAGCATAGAGGACGTGGACAGAAACTGCGCAGAGGTGGCGCTAGGTGGGAATGTCAGTCAGCCGGGCAGCGTGCAGAGACAGTCAGCGCGTCTGCGATAAACACTGTGTCCTCCAGTGGTTAACGTAACTGCCTAGTAAGCGGGAGATGTTGGGTCTCAGTCCCAGTCTGGCACGTATTTTCACTCGTCGCCGCTGATTCCGCATTTAGTTGATATCATTAGTTCCTTCCTATCCATTTCTTTCTCACTCCTCCACATTCTATGTATTACTAATCTTCAATTAATCAACATAAATATTAATACAGATAATACTATGCAGATAATACATCTATTAATTTACAGTAATGGCGGAACAAACTTTACACCTCGCTGCCAAGCTCTAATTGATAATCAAATTATTTCGTGATGATGGATTGTAAAAAAACAGTCAATGAAAGAAGCAAGTTGTCTGCACTGTGTTTAATACTTGACTTACAGAACTCGAACGAAAAAAGGTATCGAGAAACTGTACTTTACAGACAAATAAGACATAGCTGGATTGTTGCTGTAGACTTCACAGTTCAGTGCTGTAAACAATTTTTATATCCTCCATCATTCCTTCAGTCACAGTGTTATGATAATTATGTAACAGTTGCCAACCTATTCTTCTAGCATCTTCCCAGGACAATATGGGCACATTATAAGTAGTTTTCCACATGTTTTTCCTCGGTCATCACAAATGCACTCAGATGTACAGAGAAAACACCACAACGACTAACAGAGCGCCACAGTCTAGTACTATCGACCCTGTCACGATGAATGAAGTTTCTGCCTAACTAATGCAGTTTTATATACTTTGTTTCCTTTTGTTATACATTCAGCTATCTTGTGCTGTTTTGGACAAATTTCTCACAAGAATAATATCTGCAAATACTAGATTGCTTAAAGAGAAAAATAATAACATTTATGCAAACAGATCCTTGCCCACCTAACAAATGGCGTTTTTGTTACAGTTACAGTACAATGGTGCATACTCCTCCAGCTGGATTATCAATTGAAATTTACAAATACATACACACAAAAATTATGCTAGGATATTATGTTTTGAAAGTGAGAGCCTCTAAATGTCTTGACCTGATTGTGCCATTATACCATGCAGTTTTTGTCCTCAGGTACCCTAAAAACATAAACTCTTCAAGTCATCCTATGACTTCATCGTTATGCTGTACTAGTCCATCTTCGATGCTCTGATTACAAGTTACTTTAGCCTTATCGTAATTCATTTTGGAGGAGCACCAAAGTTTCCTGTGTCAAGTTCTTCCATTTGGTGTTGAAGTTTTCATTACAGGCAAGTAGCAAATTGCTACAGCAAAACTAAGGTGATTCAGTTGTGTTCTATTAACAACTATTACTCCTTGTTTTCTTACATAAATCATCTGGAACCTTGCCCTAGGAATGTCGAAAAATAGGTTTAGTGGTCTGCAACATGCCTGTCTGACTCCTCTTTAATTCTAAATTTCTCACTAACCTTAATACATCTGCAAAGAACTTCAATGCTCTGTCTACCATCCATTCACATGGCTAGATGTGTCGTTCACTTCACTTTCCTTAGCCTTACAGTCTCAGTCACGACTTTCACTGCAGTACATCTGTTGTTACTTTTACCACCTTAAATACTCTCAAGTAACTCTCCATTTTTTGCCCAAGCCACTCAGTTTTTCTTTTCAATACCTTTCTTTTCAAAACCTTAATAAATTTTCTGGATCCCACATAAAGGATTTTCCGTACTCACTGCTCCGTTCTCGCAAGCAGACCATGTTGCCACATTCACTTCGAAGACGTCCTAGTTTCATTCGGACAAACACTATATTCCGTATACTTATTTCTGAGTAACTGCGATTCCAACAATTAATGAGGAAGCAACTAGAAGAAGGAACGGAGAAAGAAATGAAGCTTGTCAAATTGTGAATTTATGACTATTTTAGTAACGTATTCGTAATGAATTAAGAATACTTTCGCCCAAAAAAATAGCGTTAACAGTTATTTCTCTAGCTAATTCATATATAACAACGAAGTAAGGGTAAGCAGATTTGATTAACTTATCAAATCTGACAACAGAGTGGACAAAAAGACTTACCTAATCAGCGTTCCGCTGCGTCTGTTACCAGCTGACCCAGTCAGTATTTAGGAAACATTGTAACATAGTAAGCAGACGTTTTCAATGAGAAAGAATTTGTATCTGTGACCAAATTCAAGGAAAGAGAAACAATTATTCTTAGTTACATACAGTGTTCACGAAATTTCTTAGAACACCGTTATTAAAAAGGGCCCTTCAGAACACTTTCATAGAAAACAGAACAGAGATTTTTGAGGTTTTCTATGTGCGTACTATCACAAAGAGAAATAAACCAGCGCTTTGAAAGGGAAAGGAGGAGTTTAATGATCCAGCATTAACTAATGATGCATCACTCAAACATTTGCAGTATCACGAGAGAGGAAGAATATGGCGACATCAGCTTGGAGGAAGAAGATGACAAGCATATGCACATCCGATGCCAGAAATTATTAACGGCACAGTTTGCAATAAAGTAATTACGAAATTTCAGAAAGCGGCAAATTAATAGTCTGTACACATGGTATAAAATTCTTGGGTATCGAATAAAACACAATAACATTATATTTTAATATCATTTCTTGTTTTAGAACCCAGGTAGTAGACAACACTACAACCAGCACACTGATAAAGATAACCTTCGTTAAACGATATAAGATTTGCTACACGTACAAGTGACAGCACTTTGCAAAGCCGTTACTCCCAATATCCTTGGAAACTATCGAAAACTAGATTTACTGACAATAGTTATTTCAAAGTCACAAACTAGTCTTCTTCGACCATGCTGTCGGAGACAACAGGTAGATTCTTTTGCTGCACAGTTTCGGTGAAATTTGGAAAGCAGCTCAGAAGCATAGCGTCACGTGTTGGTGTTTCCTGCCCGCGCTAATGAGGCTGTGTTTTGTAACAAGTTTTCTAGCGCACCCAGTTTTTAAATGCCTACGTTCACAGCTATGCGGTTACCACGTGTTGCTCATGACGTAACGAGATCAGAGTGTATCGACCCGCCTCGAAATTGCACAGACTCATTTTCTCTTTGAAGCATAAGAAGACCGTAAGTTTCCACTTTATATGCAACACTTGATGAGTAAAGAAAAGTTTTAAAAAAATTACGTATGTCGAGAAATCTTCAGAATTTCAAAAATACAAAACCTCAGAATTCAGCACATATATTGCCTGAACTACACAGGAGTTTCCTAATAGAAGAAGAATGTCAAGGACTCAGTAATTTCACTTTCCGTCGCACCGCGAGCGCTTTCACGCTACGCGTGAAGCAGGTAGCTTTAATTTTTCATTCTATTGTCACAATACACGTCAGACCGAATGAGAGTGGAAAGGAAAAAAAAGGACATCGCTTCGACATATTCCGAAGCACGAGCGTGAACATTGTAAATACTAGCCGAAGGAAAGGATTATCACAACACCCTCCTCCCCCTCCAAACACACAAGCACGTGTACACACACACACACACACACACACACACACACACACACACACACAAACGCGCACACATACATGAAGAAACGCTCAGATTATTTCATGGTAAATTCAAATACCTAACTTCAGTACATGAGAAGAAATATTGTCAACGGTTTAGGGCTGCGAGACACCTCAGAGCTGATAAATGATAACAGTCCTGGATAAGTGTTTGTAGCATCATCATTAGCTAGCTTTTTAGATCACATATGCATACAGAGCCCCACGATGCTTCGCCTTGTCGGGACTGAGAAATTGTCTGTGAGTCCTTCTTACCACAGTGCCTAGCACAGCAAAATTAATTTAGACCCCACTTAATTTGCAGAGGGTGAAGCTCTTAGGAAATACACACAAACCAAAGAAGCAACAATGTAAGATAAAATGAATTTGGCATGAATCCAAAAAAAAGTATGGTGGTCCTAATATACAACCACCATTGAAAGCCTCTTCATTAAGTCGAATAAAAGCTGCGGAGAAACAGGATGAAGCATTCCAAAAAGGCAATGTACTGAAAAAGCATAAGTAAAGACAACTTATTTTATCCATCGAGAGACTCATACAAGACATAGACGCTTTAGAAAAGTACGGTAAAACGAAAGCACGTATATTGAACAGTACGTCACTACGAATCTTATTGGTACAAAATAACAGTTAAAATATACACTCCTGGAAATTGAAATAAGAACACCGTGAATTCATTGTCCCAGGAAGGGGAAACTTTATTGACACATTCCTGGGGTCAGATACATCACATGATCACACTGACAGAACCACAGGCACATAGACACAGGCAATAGAGCATGCACAATGTCGGCACTAGTGCAGTATATATCCACCTTTCGCAGCAATGCAGGCTGCTATTCTCCCATGGAGACGATCGTAGAGATGCTGGATGTAGTCCTGTGGAACGGCTTGCCATGCCATTTCCACCTGGCGCCTCAGTTGGACCAGCGTTCGTGCTGGACGTGCAGACCGCGTGAGACGACGCTTCATCCAGTCCCAAACATGCTCAATGGGGGACAGATCCGGAGATCTTGCTGGCCAGGGTAGTTGACTTACACCTTCTAGAGCACGTTGGGTGGCACGGGATACATGCGGACGTGCATTGTCCTGTTGGAACAGCAAGTTCCCTTGCCGGTCTAGGAATGGTAGAACGATGGGTTCGATGACGGTTTGGATGTACCGTGCACTATTCAGTGTCCCCTCGACGATCACCAGTGGTGTACGGCCAGTGTAGGAGATCGCTCCCCACACCATGATGCCGGGTGTTGGCCCTGTGTGCCTCGGTCGTATGCAGTCCTGATTGTGGCGCTCACCTGCACGGCGCCAAACACGCATACGACCATCATTGGCACCAAGGCAGAAGCGACTCTCATCGCTGAAGACGACACGTCTCCATTCGTCCCTCCATTCACGCCTGTCGCGACACCACTGGAGGCGGGCTGCACGATGTTGGGGCGTGAGCGGAAGACGGCCTAACGGTGTGCGGGACCGTAGCCCAGCTTCATGGAGACGGTTGCGAATGGTCCTCGCCGATACCCCAGGAGCAACAGTGTCCCTAATTTGCTGGGAAGTGGCGGTGCGGTCCCCTACGGCACTGCGTAGGATCCTACGGTCTTGGCGTGCATCCGTGCGTCGCTGCGGTCCGGTCCCAGGTCGACGGGCACGTGCACCTTCCGCCGACCACTGGCGACAACATCGATGTACTGTGGAGACCTCACGCCCCACGTGTTGAGCAATTCGGCGGTACGTCCACCCGGCCTCCCGCATGCCCACTATACGCCCTCGCCCAAAGTCCGTCAACTGCACATACGATTCACGTCCACGCTGTCGCGGCATGCTACCAGTGTTAAAGACTGCGATGGAGCTCCGTATGCCACGGCAAACTGGCTGACACTGACGGCGGCGGTGCACAAATGCTGCGCAGCTAGCGCCATTCGACGGCCAACACCGCGGTTCCTGGTGTGTCCGCTGTGCCGTGCGTGTGATCATTGCTTGTACAGCCCTCTCGCAGTGTCTGGAGCAAGTATGGTGGGTCTGACACACCGGTGTCAATGTGTTCTTATTTCCATTTCCAGGAGTGTACAAGGCAATACAGAAGAAACAGACATCAACGTACTATCTAGTGAGTGAAGTACAAAACACGAGAAAACATAACAGAAATTAATGAAAGAGAGAGATGAATTATAAATAATAAGAAACGGAACGAGTGTGAGTGGGATTCTCGCTTCGAGGGCTCCATACAATCTGAACTGTGTGTACGTATAGATAATAATATTAATTTCGTGTGGCTCGATGAACCGGTGCAAGTCTTCATACTGGACGCCACTTCGATGAACTGACTGTCCCTAACCTATCTCAGTTATCCAATCGGCTAAACGGGACCTGAAGTTTAATGTGGAGTCCGAAGCACGTGTTATACATCCCTCACATTGGTGACAGGTGAGGACCAGATCAAAACGAAAACTGAAATATTCGTGGTCCGACCGAGATTCGTTACCATGTCCTGTCGATTTTCATGCATGTTCTTTGCCAATACAGCACTAGGTCCGACATGTATATGTATGCATAGATAGATCATCTATAGATCTTAATGAGTGAGTTTTCTACACTACTGGCCATTAAAGTTGCTACACCACAAAGTTGACTTGCTACAGATGCGAAATTTAACCGACATGAAGAAGATGCTGTGATATGCATATGAGTCAACAGATGGGGACATTTGCAAGACAACAACCATCTGCATCAGCTCGGAGACCATGGCTGCGATTACCCTTGACGCTGCATCACAGACAGGAGCGCCTGCGATGGTGTACTCAACGACGAACCTGGGTGCACGAATGGAAAAACGTCATTTTTTCGGATGAATCCAGGTTCTGTTTACAGCATCGTGATGGTCGCATCCGTGTTTGGCGACACCGCGGTGAACGCACATTGGAAGCGCGTATTCGTCATCGCCATACTGGCGTATCACCCGGCGTGATGGTATAAGGTGCCATTGGTTACACGTATCGGTCACCTCTTGTTCACATTGACGGCACTTTGAACAGTGGACATTACATTTCAAATGTGTTACGACCCGTGGCTCTACCCTTCATTCGATCCCTGCGAAACCCTACATTTCAGCAGGATAATGCACGACCGCATGTTGCAGGTCCTGTACGGGCCTTTCTGGATACAGAAAATGTTCGACTGTTGCCCTGGCCAGCACATTCTCCAGATCTCTCACCAATTGACAACGTCTGGTCAATGACGGCCGAGCAACTGGCTCGTCACAATACACCAGCCACTACTCTTGATGAACTGTGGTATCGTGTTGAAGCTGCATGGGCAGCTGTACCTGTACACGCCATCCAAGCTCTGTTTGACTCAATGCCCAGGCGTATCAAGGCCGTTATTACGGCCAGAGGTGGTTGTTCTGGGTACTGATTTCTCAGGATCTATGCACCCAAATTGCGTGAAAATGTAGTCACATGTCAGTCCTAGTATATTTGTCCAATGAATACCCGTTTATCATCTGCATTTTTCTTGGTGTAGCTATTTTCATGGCCAGTAGTGTAGTATCAAAGTATATGACATATGTGGCCGTATCTTTGATTGTATTGACTTAGAAGCTTAAATTATTTACACCTCCACAGAACCAGGAACCTTAGTATTTGACATAAATTTCAACTTGATATCTCTATAGGTTCCAGAGTTGCATTAATTGTACTGTGAAACCTTGCTTCTTATCAAATTTCATGGTTCTAGCTGAACGGAAATTTCTCCTTTAGGTTATGACGAGTGAGTTTGCGAATTTCAAAAAACGTGACGTAAATAGCAGCATCTCTTGATTGCACTCACTTAGAAGTTTAAATTTTTCACACCGCCACAGAACCGTATACCTTAATATGTCACATAAATTTCAAGTTTATACCTCCACCACTTCCTAAGGAAAGGAGGTCTTAACCATCGGACAGAAAGACGCAGATACATAGAGTGACAACAAGGTGGTCCTACAAGAATTACGTTTTTATCGATTCTGGGTACGGAATACTAAAAAGTTATTGAAATTGGAATGTCACTTCGGTCTCTGTACATAGAACACACAGATGAGGAGAGAGCAGCTAACCTACTAAATTAGAAAAATATCACCAGAAATGAAGATGAAAAACTACAATGGTGGAAGCGATAAATACGGAAGAAATAGCCGACGTAGTAAAAAACAGCTTCCCCTAGAAAATTACCAGATTCTGAAGGAATACGTACTAAATTTTATAAAGCGTACTGAGACGTAATGAAGCTCTACCTCATCGAAATGTATAATGGATTGCGAACAATGGCTACCGTACTGAATGCGGTATAGATAACAATAATTCCAAGAGGTGACTACAAGAGAAGAATAGAGAAATAAAGATCAGTAACGAAGCATAGCTAAGGTTTCAAGACATCTCAGAGTCCACAACACAACCAAAATTGAGTATCTACTTTTATCCCTTGACTTGGAAAACGCGTTTGACCACAACAGTCATCACCACTTGCACTTAGCAACGACGAAGCAGCGTATGTGTGGTCATTTGTGGGACATGGTACGAACAAACATATATGAGGTATCTGATGACTCACGATCAACAGGCGGTTGAGCAGAACAATCCATGTAACCTACACAGTGGTTACCAATGTCAAAGACCCTATCAGTTTCTGTCATCGAACCAATGTTTTCACCAATCATTAAAAAGTCACACGGATCCCAGTTCGTGGAAAGCAACAGACAATACACTCATATACACAGGACATGAAAATGACAACCACCAAGGATACCGATATAAGTAAAATTGGAGAGCTAGTCAGGACTTATTCAAAGGCGTCATACCAAGTTGAAAGCCATGTATTAATGACACTCTGTGTTCGGGTTTTCGTCTGTTAAAGCATACTGTAGACTTTGGCTGTCTAGAGAAGCTATATCCAAACGCTTATTTTAGAGGAATAGCTAATTGCCCAGTCTTGTCTCAGCACGTGATGGTTTTCCGAAAACGTTCCCAGGTTGATTGCCGCGACAAAAGTATTTTGTGTTCTTCACTCACTGCTTGTGCATAGTTTCCTGGGCAGCATTCACTGTGAGAACGCTGTACCTGCGAGATGATTTGTCTGATGATCCATTCTGATGTCCGTTTTCACGCTGCATCACATTCGAATGTGTGGTGTGACTACTGCTAGCAAGTGCACCTTCGTTGTAGAGATTTCAGTGCCACAAATACACTTTCTTTTAAATGCAAGATTAAGATTTGTTGTTGAAAAGTGAAAGTTTCGTTTCAGGTTCAACGATCAATATCGCTGTTTCACTAACTCATCCGTGAGTGCATGCCATGGCGTATGTAAATTCCCACTTACTTAACATATTACGGGAATTGCTGATTGTATGTAGTTACTTTCGTGCTGATTTTCATGTGTAGTTGTACTCCACGTGGTCCGTTGAAGGACGACTTCGACTTTGACACTGCAATATCTTATTGGATTATTGATAATAACACAAAGTAATTCAAATGTTCTCTTGATGCATATTTATTCCACACCAATTTATCGAATTCATAACATTTTATGGGTTTTTCGCGAGTGCTCTAATGAAATGAAATGAAATGTCGTGTGGCTAGGGCCTCCCGTCGGGTAGACCGTTCGCCTGGTGCAGGTCTTTTGAGTTGACGCCACTTCGGCGACCTGCGCGTCGATGGGGATGAAATGATGATGATTAGGACAACACAACACCCAGTCCCTGAGCGAAGATATTACTATTTCAATTTGCAGTTGATGTGAGCACAAACGCCGGTCGGAGTGGCCGAGCGGTTCTAGGCGTTATAGTCTGGAACCGCGCGACCGCTACGGTCACAGGTTAGAATCCTGCCTCGGGTATGGATGTGTGTGATGTCCTTAGGTTAGTTAGGTTTAAGTAGTTCTAAGTTCTAGGGGACTGATGACCTCAGCAGTTAGTCCCATAGTGCTCGGAGCCATTTGAACCATTTTTTGAGCACAAACTTTTAAATAAATTTTGACTTCAGCAGAATCTTTACGCAAGCTGGCCGTCATCAGCAGGAACATTTTGCAATTCCTTCATGAGGAGGTGCCCACAGCTCTCATACAAGATGATTATAATTAAAGTTAAATTTTCAAAACGCTGTAGAAATACCACCACTGGTCAGAATGACGTCAAATTGCAACGGAATATTATCGGAGAAGGGGAAAACGGAAGGCAGAAGAAAAAAAATAGTGTGAAAATTGATCAATAGATGTATGTATCAGAATACATAAGCGAAAACACCTGTCATGCGCACAACCCGCTGAAGTTCGTAAAACAAGCGGTGTAAACGGCTTTTCCTCCTTTCGCGCACAACCCACTGAAGTTGGTAAAACAAGCGGTGTAAATGGCTTTTCCTCTTTTCGCGTTTGCGGCGTTCGCCATGACTGTGTTAATTCAGGATCGCGCTCTGCTTGTAAAGCTGTGTAATAAGAATGATGACTGTGCACAAGTCGCTCTTCAGAAGTTCCGGACACTGAAGGGTTTGAAAAAAGGCATTGGTCCGGTGACTGCAGTGGGTATGGAGAAAATGATTCGGAAATTGGAAAAGACTGATTCTTCTGGTATGCACTCTGGTAAAGGGAGGAAACGAATTGATTCGACATTAGTGGAAGCAGTGGCCACAACAATGCAATGAGGAGACGAGTGGTAGTGTGTAAACGTGTAGTGCACGGAGAATTGCCCGAACATTGGACATACACGTGAGCACGGTGCGTAAAATCCTACGAAACATTCTTCTTTTTCTATACTTTCAAAATTACCCATGTCCACGAGTTGCTTCCTGTTGACCTGCCAGAAAGAGAGATCTCTGCTTTAGAATTTCTTGCTCGCATGGAAGTGGACAATGATTGCCCTTGGAAGATTATGTGGACAGAAGAAGCACACCTCCATGTTACAGGATAAGTCAATACACAGAGTTGTCGAATATGGACAACGGAAAATCCACATACAAACCAATCAGTACCACTTCATCCTGAAAAGTTCACTGTGTGGCGCAGGTTTACGACATCATTTATCATAGGGTCATATTTTTTCGAAGAGACAGGTGATTCCTGTCCTGTTACCTTTACCGTCACTGGTAAGCGCTATGAGTGCCTTTGGGCAACCACGTCATTCCAGTTCCCCAACAGCTTGGATATGTGGAAGGGATCATTTTTATGCAAGATGGCGCACATACGCACATTGCATATCCTGTTAAGCAGCTGCTGAGGCGCCATTTCGGAAATGCTACAATTATCAGCCGCCATTTCCCTACAGCCTGGACCTTCCGATCACCTGATTTTAATCCGTGTGACTTCTGGCTGTGGGGCCAACCGAAAGATGTTGTGTTATGTGTTTCGACTGCAAACGTAGCTGCATTGAAGGCATTACGCTACACGTTCTGAACGTGACCTCGGGAACACTTCGATCAGTTGTGGACCATGCTGTTTCTCGATTTCAACTTGTTGCAGGAAACAGTCTACAGCATAAATGGTGCAAATGCCTCTGAGCACTATGGGACTTAACTTCTGAGGTCATCAGTCCCCTAGAACGTAGAACTACTTAAACGTGATTAACCTAAGGACGTCACATACATCCATGCCCGAGGCAGGATACGAACCTGCGACCGTAGCGGTTGCGCGGTTCCAGACTGTAGAATCTACAGCATATTTAATATGTTATTCTTCAGGCTTTCCAGGCGATCTAATGACATCTTGGGTTGTCAGGTGTTCTGCCGGATATCAGCGTCGTACTTGCACATTATTTCGGTAACGTAGCTCGTTACCGAAATATCGTGCAAGTACGACGCTGATATCCGGCAGAACATCCGACAACCCAAGATGTCATATATAACATGTTTTGCGCCAGTCACGCGGAAATTAATAAGCCAATTTGATTTTGATTGATGCTTTTTATGTGCTTTTCTGCCTCAGGACAATTAAAAACGGATGTGACTGCTTCTTTTTATGAGTTTTTTTGGCCTCAGCACAATTAAAGACCGATTTTTCCCATTCGAAGTGATATGCGTTTTTCGTGGAGGATGGGTTACGTAACCAACAGTATCACACCTTTTGACCCATGCACACTGAGTACTACAGTTTGTTTAGCGTCAAACGTACACTTTAGGAATTGTTGTATGATTCATTTGTCATTTGTAGTCGACCACTATTAAATTATGATGCTTACAGCGCCATCTATTGCTACATTTTGTAACTATTTATTTTTCTTCTGCCATACGTTTTTCTCCTTCTCTGATAATGTCCCGTTGCAATTTGACGTCATTCTGACCAATGGTGTTATTTCTGCAGTGGTTTGAAAGTTTAACTTTAATTATAATCACCCTGTATATTTGAAGCCTTGAGCCACTGGTAAAATTCTTTATTTACACAACCAGTTTCGGTCGAGTGTCCACCATCAGCCTCATAAAAGTATTCACAGTTTCACGTTAGGCGAAGTATAACATCATTATCGTCAAATGCTAAAAACCATGAATTACTGGGAAAATTTTTGGAAAGTGTATTTTATTTGTGAAGGGGACCGCGTATACGACGCTAATGCGACCTATTCTTGAGTACTGTTCGAGTGTTTGGGATCCGCAGCAGGTCAGATTATTGGAAGACATCGAAGCAATTCAGAGGCGGGCCATTAGATTTGTTACCGGTAGGTTCCAACATCATGTGAGAATTACGAAGATGCTTCGGAAAAACAAATGGGAATCCCTGGAAGGAAGGTGACGCTCTTTTCGAGGACTAATACTGAGAAAATTGAGATAACCGGCATCTGAAGGTAACTACAGAACTATTCTGCTGCCACCAACATATATTTCGCGTAAGGACCACGAAGATAAGACACGAGAAATTAGGGCACATATACTGTCGTTTTTCCCTCGCTCTATTTGCGAATGGAACAAGAATGGAAATGACAGTAGTGGTACAGGGTACCCGCCGCCACGCACCGTACGGTGGCATGCAGTTAATGTTGTAGTTTAGACACTGTTATCGTATCGTAATATAAATTACATCAGACTATGAGAAGCGTGCTAGGTAGTGTACTCATTCATGCTGTAACTATAATCTGCGTATATTGTTATTTTTGTGGTAATTCATGGTTGTGGAGACAAGATTAGCATGGGTTGAAAGTCTCTTCGGGTTTGCTGCAGAATCCTAAAATCAACTTGACTCGATATTTCGGCGATCCAACAGGTTTCTATCTTCAGGAGAATGCTGCTTCTGCTGATGAGTCCCGCTGAGAAGATGGCGACCAGTTGGATCGCCGAAATATCGAGTCAAGTTGATTTTAGCATCCGGTATCAAACCCGAAGAGACTTTTCAAGACTTACTACGCCAAGAAAGCCTACGCAATCACAACAAGATTAGCATGTATTCTAGATTTTCAAATAGTGTATTGAAATGTCCATTGAAACTAAACTCGCCTTGTGTGTGTTTTGTAGTGTGGTAATATATTGGTAAAGAGCTGGGGCAAATTTCTTGTACCGTGCTCTTGAGTCCGTTGAAAGTCCTCGTGTTTATGTACAGGTTCGTTCGCTAATCTCCCCAAAATCTCTCCAACTCCACATGCACGTAGTGTAGCTGGAACTTCCTACAGTAATTATAATGACTAGAAAGTGTAGTATTTACGTTTGAATCTCACCTTATTATTTATCAGAGATGCGTAGTCTTTTATTTCTTCCTTGAATACAACTTCTACTCTTACCATCAAGTAGTAACAAGTCATATTCACAATTATAAGTTACCTTCGTTTTCATCAGAGCAAGAACAAAATATATCACATAATATCACATTCTAGAGCAGATGTAATAAGTATCAGAAAAACTGCAATGATGACGTGGGCTTTCCTCACGCAAGGAGTAACGTCTTTGGTTCCTACACGCACCACAGTATCTGACAGTTATTTCCGCAATAAAATGTGATACCACAGACGTTAACGCTGTGAACAGGTTCGTACCGTATAGAACAGACTGCAAAGTTGATTGCGAGGTAACATCCGTCTCACTCCTTAAGGTGGCACGCAGGGTGTGGATGTAAATGTATGATTAGAGGGTGCGTTTTATTAATATCGTTAGTTGTGAGATAACCAGAACACTATGTCAACTGTAAGTCCATAATTAGAAACCACCCTACTTAGTATATGAGCATAAATTTAAGATATGCTTTAACTGTTTAATAATTATGCTTTACGCAAATGCTATAAATCACAATAACTCATAAAACATCTAAGTTAGACATAGTGAATTTAGCGTCTAATTGTTCAGAAATTGAAAGTGTATATCAGGGTGCAATTACTTTTGAATTACCATGTGTTATTTAGAAGAGATGAACTTTTTGAGTCTGGAGAATCGTGACAGTGTCAATTGGAGACTCATAGTTTCGAGACACAAATGAGGGGAGGACAACTGTACGAGACCGGTTGGTGCGACGCATCTGTGTTGCTTTGAGCGGCAGTTTAGCTGCTTCGATAAGGTACTAGTGTCGATACGTGCTAAATTCAGGACCTGAACTTTGTGAGGAACTTGGTGTCTGGCGCGAGATGAGGAACTTGAGATACTTTAACGTTTGAAGGGATTTAGCACTGGGAGTGCTAAATCTTGTTGAGACTTAGAATAATTATTCGATGGTTCAATGTCTTCGGTGGGGACTTGGTAGAATTTAACTTTCGTAACTCAGTTAAGTCCAAGTAGCCCTACGATTTACCACACTCTGCACGATATCTAAGGATAGCACAGAATTAATAGAACGTTAATTCTCACATGTCCTGATTACTGTAATTAGATATCAGCACTGTATCGTACTTATTTAGTAATATTTATAGTTGATTCAAGAAAACGCCTTTCGCATATATGACCCATAGAAATTAAATAAGCTCATCGGACGAAAGATTAGATGACTACAGTGCGCACGCACAAATTAATCGTTTAGTCTTTACAGATGGTGCAGCAATCGAGACGCGTGGCGCACTACCTCTACGTGAGCGTAAGGTAGTAGCGATAAGTGAGACATTTATGTTTCAAGCGGGTCGGATATAGCACATGGACATGAGGAAATGTAAGGGCAACGCTATGACATATCCACTGGCCTGCTAAATCACCTGACTTGAACCCCATACAGAATCTGTGGAGCATGTTGGAACATCGGGTAAAATGCCAACGCCAGCAGCCCAGAAATTTGGTGGAATTGCGCGATCGAATCCTTAGCTAGTGGTTTTGTGTGGATGCGATGCACTTGAGCATCCTTGTAGACTCACTTTCTAATCGAATCCAGGCCATCAACAAGTCAATGGACGAAGGTACATAGTGTTAAATGACGCCTGTAATGAATGATCTTGGGGTCGCTATTTTTAGTTCGAGCTTAGTTATGTAGTTATTGGTTACATTGCTTAATGAACATTTTTAAATTGTTCTTTTTTTTATTTCCATGTAGGAACATACACATGGTGACCTCTGTTTCACATAACCAGTAACTTACACAGTAGCTGTTACACTTATAAGGTTTTCAGGTGAAGGCTATGCCCTATCGTCGAGGTCCTTGTGATGTTAGCTTTCAACAAGATAAGGCAAAAATCACGTTTCTCGTGCTATTATGATCTATTTCGACATAGATGGCATTTGACTGTTGACATGATCAACACGTTCTCCAGGTCTTACGTGCACTGAAGACATCTACTCATGGGTTGCCGAGATTCTAACACGCCGCCACTTAGCAGCCGGTTCGGTTGATGAAACATCACATGAAGACGCACCAACATAGAAAGACGTACCGGTACCTGTCACCCAAACTCAGTTAGGCTAAATGCAAACCGGATTAAGGCCGTTGTTGTTACCGCGGTTGGCAACTCTGCGTACTAAATTTCGCAAACTGTATAGCCCCTGATCAATCGGAAATTCAATCATGTCTTGTTCCTGCTGCACTGTAAATCATCGATTCCCAACCTTCGCGCGATCATTACCTCTGAGTGCAATCAAATAGCAGCTAGTAACCCCCTTTCCCACCGTCAACAACATTAGTGCCAAACTAACATTTAGAATTAAAAATAATTTTATTCGTGGACTTTTATTTTTAAAATGATGAAAGGAAATGACATACAGTTTTTGTAGGTCTTCATAAAGCCACAAACTAATGTGTCAATTAGACACTTGGTACTTCTTATCTCTAAATTTTTTTTTCTAGAATGATGGAGTTATTCTCAATGCATCGTGAGTGCCACCTACACACAACTTCTCACGCAGATAGAAAAGCTAACTGTCCATTCTGAGTGGAGAAGCTTGTCACGAAACATACTCTCCACCACCCGCTCAAAATAAACTAAGGTACAATTTGCGCACTATACTTATTATTTGTAAACCAGTCGATCGCTGGATTTCTGGTTCCTGAATTGGCAGAATTCGGTAGTCTTCAGGTGCTAGTCCTTTGTGTGTGACACGTAATAATAATAATAATAATAATAATAATAATACTGCGTAAGCCCTTCAGCAATGCCGCACTCATTATATAGCTACTGAGGCTTTGTGCTGAGTTGGTTTATCTGTTGTGAAGTAAATAACTAAGCAATCTCTGGTCCATTGCGGAAACTATCGACAACACGGAGAAGACATTTTCGCGAGATATATAAGCATATGTGACATATATACTTCAACTTTACTGTCAGAGATGCAAGGTACAAAGTTGTGTGTTTAGTGGTTACAATAAGAGAGGAAGATGCTGTTCATAGATGGTGTCACACATTAATGCTAGTATCTGAAAGAATGGTAAGTTTTGTAACTTACGCAATCAGTATTACAATACCGTGAAATAGTGGTAATGGTAAAACTCTTCGAAAAATAAATTTAATTATGTGAGTGGAAGAAAAACGAAATTATTTTTATTTACACATTAGAAAATTTAATTTTACCCGGCAGGCGGTAGTTATCCCCAGGCTGTGAACAACTGCTGTATACGCACGGGAAGTACATTTCTCTTATTTAATTATCTTTCTCGTGACGCAATTTTAATGGCGGGCAAGGCATATTAGATTTCTGTCAGACAATTTCTGTTGTCAGTCATAAATCTATATGTAGCGAAGAGACTTTGTTGATACAGCAGCGGAAATGTAGTAGCGTCAAGGGCACCCATACCTATGGGCAAGGGGGGAAGGGGCGCAGATCGTTAGCCCCCACCCCCACTAAGTCTCATGGAGAAGAAAAGAATTTAGTCTATTAAGATGCTATTTTTTCAAGAAAACGATTTCTAAGTCAGTATTACACAGGTTTTTAACATGGTCGGATCTGAATATTTTTATGGCTAATTAAAGGTCGCCACTCGTCTTCCAGAACATTATAAATAAACCATACCGCCCCTCCCCAACACAAACTATAGAATAGGCGCCCTTGAGTATTATTGTTGCATCATCAGGACAAGAAGCAATGAACACACCTAAACAATGACCCGTGTTGGTTTCAAGCATTTACTCCAACGCCATAACAGGTCGAATTAATATCTTTGTAATTTACTCCGTCTAATAACGTACTGATGAGTTCGTGTGATGTTCCATGTTCTATAGTTTTTAAACTGACAGCTGCATTACGACATTGTATTAATTGTATTTCATGAGTTTCACAGAAAATGATCAGCGGGATGTAGAAATAAGTTGCAGACGTACATTTACTTTAATGTAAGTGCAATACACAGAAATGATTTTACAGTACAATGATAAATCTGATTATAAACTTATAAACTTTAACACTAAATTTAAGAGTTTCTGTGAAGATACTCTTCAATAGAGAGGCAGCAGTTGCCCAACCGAAGGCTTTTAATTCAGTCTTACACTGACCCTCATTATTCATATAACCTTGAATACAATCTGATTGGTTACTAAATTTTCCTCTTTGCACTAAAGTTAGTCCCTTGAAGAAGTCTTTGCGAAGGTTGTTCACACTTCTCATTTTTTTAGGAAAGAGAAATGGTGCTAACGAGTAGTGACTAAAAACAATAATGAAGATACATATTCTGAAGCAGTTTTCAAAATACCCAGTTCCTGACAAGATCTCTGTGGGAGGTTCTAAAATTAACACTAGTTATAATTATTGTACTCCACATCTGTATTCTTAAAATACAGTCCGTGTACGTTAGATTTCCTGATGAAATGGTTCCATGCTCATTAGTGGTAAAATAAAGTTAATTCTAGTTTCTTCATTGGGTAAATCACCTATAGCTGTAATCACATGCGCTACGAACATAGCTGTACTAGTTCTAGGCATTCCCAGTTACGTTTGAGATCTATCTGAAGTCACATAAACTCAACACTTTCTGCTTTTAGTAGTTGGGTTGGGTTGTTTGGGGGAGGAGACCAGACAGCGACATCATCGGTCTCATCGGATTATGGAAGGATGGGAAGTCGGCAGTGCCCTTTCAAAGGAACTATCCCGGCATTTGCCCGGAGCGATTTAGGGAAATCACGGAAAACATAATCAGGATTGCCGGACGCGGGATTGAACCGTCGTCCTCCCAAGTGCGAGTCCAGTGTCCTAGTCACTGCGCCACATCGCTCGGTTTTTAGTAGTATTTCAATTGTTTGAGAAAGGTATTTTTATAGCTTATTGAGTTCTGTGAGACGTACTGAACTGTTTGTAATGAGTCTGGTTATAAATCAGTGATAGACTATTTACCTTTGAACATCTGTTGGTGTTTCCGAATATTTCATCAGCTGCCTTGACGCACTTTGCCTTCTGTCATAAGATGACACCCATAACAGAGAGTGTCTTATCCTTATGCAGTATATAAAATTCTTGTGTCACAGTGTTAGGTGCCATACTCCTCCGAAACGGCTAGATCGAGTCTGATGAAATTTTACGTGTATATTCGGTAGGTCCGAGAATCGGCCGTGACCTATTTTTCATACCCTTAAGTGATAAGGATGGTCCAAACCCCAAAAAAATATTTCTTATTTTTTGGACTGAACTTTTTGTTATTAGTTTTTTTATGATGTGGCATTAAAAAAATACACACAACCCTAAATTTCCACCATTCTGCCACCAACCTCTAATTTTTAATAGCGATTTTAGTAATTTAATAATTTTCAACCCCGGTCAATAACTTATCAATTATCACTTGATCAATTATCCCCGCCAGGTGTCTACCGGTGATAGTCTTTCACTGTTCGATAGATAAGTAATTGAAGAAAACGTACTAAAAGCAACGACTCGAATATGCCTCTTTCAATCGACTAAACTAGACCGAGAAGTTTAACTAGGTAGCACGCGTCATTCGCCAAACCGACATTTAGGCCTAGCGCACACACGTCGATTTTTATCGTACGGAAATATATCGTACGATCAAATTCTTTTAGTGCAACAAAGAAGTTCCTAATCTCTCCTGTGTTCCTCTAAAGGAATTTAATCGTACAATATTTTTACGTACGATAAAAATCGATACCTGTGCGCTTGGCCTTATTCATAATGCTGGCGAACACGTTTCGACACGAAATTGCCGCCATGTTTGAATGCTCATGGACGAGCCGTGTATCGGCTGCAATTGTTAAATCCGCGCGATCTACCGTAGAAACGCTAGAACTAATAGTGGCCGATACTGCTGGACTTCCCCTAAGCCTTTTCTCACTCCCTACACAGTTTTCGGGCATAATTATTGTTTGTGTCACGAGCTCCCGCCAACAATGGCTCTTGTGTTACACTTATACATTGTGTTCCACTTATACATTATTCTTATAGACTAGAGATAATTTATACGGTAAAACAACGTTTACCGGGTCAGCTATAAAATATACAGATTTTCGGTATAGTTAGTATTCCATAATATTTTAACATCTGCGTTAGAATATCACGGTTCACCCAAGCATAAAAAATTAGCCGAGCCACACTAACAGTTTCTTGCATTACGAAAGAAGTCTTTCACTGTATTCTCGCTACACTGAATGTCGGTCTTACTGTAGAACAGCTGGCACGAATAATACAGCCAGTGGGCGTTTGGCAGCTTCTTAAACAATAGGCTCAACGTGTGGCTGGAGCTCTGTCAGCCACGTGACGTCCGTAAAGCCTCTTTACCGTCTGCCAGCGCCTTGACCATGAGCGAGATCCGTGTGCAAGGCAGCTATTCACCTGGCAGCCTCTCATAAACATTGCAGAATTATTGAGAAAAGCTGGCATCAAAGTGTAAAAGCGACATCTGGCCGCACTGTGGCCCAGCCAATGCGGAGAAAGGAAGAAAGATTATGGTTTAACGTCCCGTCTACATTGAGGTCACCAGAGACGCTAATATGAAGAATCTCGTTTCCGTAAGCTATTCACCAACAACTCCGAGTTTTGTCTTCCAGTCGCACAGAATTTCACTTCGCACAAAGTTATGAAAAGTTCTTCGAACGTTCTCGCGTATCCTCTGACATTCTGTAGTAAACAGTAAGACAATAGGAAATGTCTCCTCTAGTGCCACTATGAAACAAGGAAGCTGGGCAGAAATTTAGTGACCCGTAGAAAACAGCATTTTTAAACCGTGTAACACCGTCTCTGATCTCAAATCAGTTCCACGAGAAGGAGAGTTCTTATGTATCTTCAGGCAGTCAGGTCCAACTGAAGCTACTCACTGATTACACTATATAACAGGCATTTTGCATCTGGGTGTGATGTATCAATTAGTATGGATTTAGATGTGTGGAATCGTAAAGATATTTTAGTTTCTAAGCTTTTTATTCCTTATTTCCTGTTTTGCACCGTTTACTGCTCCTCTGTTTCGACATTTACATCTACATCTACATACATACTCCGCAATCCACCATAGGATGCGTGGCGGAGGGTACCTCGTACCACAACTAGCATCTTATCTCCCTGTTCCACTCCCAAACAGAACGAGGGAAAAATGACTGTATATATGCCTTTGTAAGAGCCCTAATCTCTCTTATCTTATCTTTGTGTCTTTCCGCGAAATGTAAGTTGGCGGCAGTAAAATTGTACTGCAGTCAGCCTCAAATCTGGTTCTCTAAATTTCCTCAATAGCGAATCACGAAAAGAACGCCTCCTTTCCTCTAGAGGCTCCCACCCGAGTTCCTGAAGCATTTCCGTAACACTCGCTTGATGATCAAACCTACCAGTAACAAATCTAGCAGCCCGCCTCTGAATTGCTTCTATGTCCTCTCTCAATCCGACCTGACAGGGATCCCAAACGCTTGAGCAGTACTCAAGAGTAGGTCGTGTTAGCGTTTTATAAGTGGTCTCATTTACAGATGAGCCACATCTTCCCAAAATTCTACCAATGAACCGAAGACGACTATCCGCCTTCCCCACAACTGCCATTACATGCTTGTTCCACTTTATATCGCTCTGCAATGTTACGCCCAAATATTTAATCGACGTGACTGTGTCAGGCACTACACTAAATATTGGAGTATTCAAACATTACAGGATTCTTTTTCCTATTCATCTGCATTAATTTACATTATCTATATTTAGAGTTAGCTGCCATTCTTTACACCAATCACAAATCCTGTCCAAGTCATCTTGTATCCTCCTACAGTCACTCAACGACGACACCATCCCGTACACCACAGCATCATCAGCAAACAGCCGCACATTGCTATCCACCCTATCCAAAAGATAATTTATGTAGATAGAAAACAACAGCGGAGCTACCACACTTCCCTGGGGCACTCGAGATGATACCCTCACCTCCGATGAACACTCACCATCGAGGACAACGTATTGGGTTCTATTACTTAAGAAGACTTAAGAGTCTAAACATTACTCATCTCATGGCAAGATAATCCATATAGCAAAAGAATCATAATGACATCAACCTAAGAAAGTTACCTCAGTGAGTGTTCCTTGTGATAGGCAGTGGAACGTTTTGGTATTTAAAACTCGGAATTAGTAAAAATGGTATCTGGCAGGCGTCGTTGTTGTCCAAACTACGCCAACAAATTTTGCCACATGTGTAGGAAATTCGCCTCAAAATCTGAAAGACACACAATCACTTCCTAGTCAAGAAGAGATATAAACTGTATTTTGTTTCTCCTTTTGGTGAACAAGATATAAATTCTGCAGCTCATATTGCCTGCATTATCTGTACTACTACTGTAGCCGAATGGTTGAAAAAAAAAAAAAAAACCTTCGAGCCATGACATTGGGTGCACAATGAAGTGGCGTGAGCGTAAAGACCACTTTTCAAAGTGCTTTCTCTTCCTTCCATTATTACAGGGCATTTAAGCAAAACTAGTCATGAAATAAACTAACCAAATGTCCCTTCTGTGCATTTGCCTGTGCCTCGAGATGAAGTGTTGCCTCTTCCTATTTGTAGCTTGCAACCATGACATCAGATCCAAAATTATCTGATTGGTCCTCTTTCTAAACAGTTGTTACGGGCTTTTTGGACAACAGAAGGGATGATATTTCTTGTGAATGATTTGTTAGGCAGCTATAAGAACGTGGGGTCAGGAAGTTGCTTAAAATTCGGTTTTTACATTCCCACCTTTATTTATCTTCGAAAAATTTGGAAGTCGTAAGCGATGAACAGGGTGACCGTTTTCAACAAGACATCCGTACGATGGAGCACGGTTATCTGGGCCACTGGAACTCTTCCATGTCTGCCGCCTACTGCTGGGGTCTTGTTAGGGAGAGCGATGAAATGGCAAACAGAAGAACATACCACTCACATTTTTCGAATACCAGAGAAGATGAAAGTTGTAATTATGTCGTGAACTATTTCTATCGACCTTCTATTTGCGTCATGTCGTTATATACATATTAAATATTATTGCGTTCTAAAGTTCAAAATGCAAATTACTTGTTTGTTTTAATTCTGTCGATGTTCGCCAGCAGTGTTTTTAATTTTGCTGTGTGCCTAGGAAACGTGACGTGGTAGAGAAGAAGTGATTTTACTAGTAAATTCAGCACCCCAAAATTAAGTAAATCCAACTGTTTACAAACTAAATTCACAACAAAAATTTAAAAATTTTACAGCTTCCAAAACGTAAGGGTACTGGTTGCCACGTTTCAGTCACTGATTCAAATAAAGCCTGAAATTTTGGTGTTAAGTCCTAGTGATTTAGCGAGACAACGTAGTTGCTATAGGTCGTGTGAGTGCGCCTCAAACCAGGAGATACAGCCCTTTGATTACGACTGTTGTCATCTGGCAAGACGGGAGTATCCACAGTTTCCTACATCATGAAGATATAGAAACAAAAGCAATACTTAGGACAGACAAAGTTGAGATAAACACCGTGGTTCCTGTTCACGATAACCCGTACGAGTGAGCCCAAGACGTAGTATCAAAAACACCACAAAAACCTCATCACAGAACTGCCTCCGGCCTCACTACACCACTCACACGTTGCAAAATGAAAGCTTCATGTGGCTGTCAGTGCACTCGAGTCTTGCATCGTTTGAAAAGAAGCCCCCAGTCAGCTACTGTACAGTCACTCTAACTTTCGGGCAAATGAATACGTGCAACTTTACGTGCCGCTCTCAGCAAGGGTCCTTTGCAAAATTCATAACTCCAGCCGTCACTGCATGCAGTTCCTTTCGCAATGTTCGCTCAGCAACTGGCTGAGATAGAACTCCATTAACCGTCAGCAACAATTCCTGTCCCGTTTAAAACGGCCGGCCGAAGTGGCCGTGCGGTTAAAGGCGCTGCAGTCTGGAACCGCAAGACCGCTACGGTCGCAGGTTCGAATCCTGCCTCGGGCATGGATGTTTGTGATGTCCTTAGGTTAGTTAGGTTTAACTAGTTCTAAGTTCTAGGGGACTAATGACCTCAGCAGTTGAGTCCCATAGTGCTCAGAGCCATTTGAACCATTTTTGAACCGTTTAAAACGGCCGTTTATTGAGAAAGTGTGACAAATATCTCCAGTACGTCTCGATTGGGTTCTAGATGCCTCCAAGTGACACACCATTCCTTGTGGGCATGATGGAAAGTCCGCATTGATATCCCAACAGTCCGGATAGTTTCATTCAAGGTGTTGTCAAGGGAATGTCCAAACACGATAGTTCCTTGCCGCCATTCTTCATGTCTTCACGTCGAGACACCCTACAGCTTTGTTTACATATACCTGACTAGCAGACACACACACACACACACACACACACACACACACACACACACACACGCACGCCACTCCACAGAAATGAATTGTGTCAGTTGTGGATGGATGGTCACCTTAACCACTTGAGAGCCTGGTTGTTGTTCTGCAGTACCTGCAGCGCACCAGCATTCGGTGTGCTCTTACGTTGAATGGACTTTCCGACCGTGTGTTTACAACGTTTCTCAGGTATCGCAGTACCGTGGGACCTCCGGCTAAATCGTTTTGCACTGTAGGTTTTCCGTCCAGAGCACCCCCACCTCTGATTCACGTTAGTTGATCAATAGAACGGATGTTTTGTCACCGTTAGTCAGGTAGTGCCCTCGCCGACAGCCTACGTTTCCACATAGTTTCTTAGGCCTAAGCTACTTGAGTTTTACACACTGAGAGTACTGAAAAAAATTACAACAACGAAAGGGAAGCCGCGTCTTCTCAAGGATGGTTATAGCTACCACTCGCGCGGAAAATGCAGTGATATATGACCAGCTTTTCCGTGAATTCCGGAGTTCCGAGGCTGTTTACAAACTATAAATATCAGAATGAAGGCTGTACAGCAACATTCTTACCCAACTGGCGAGGCAGATGTGCAGAGTAAGAAACGAATCCGTAACTGCAGGAGAAGAGTCCACGAAGCAAGCACATTTTCCCAAATTGTTACAGTGCAATATTAAGACATGAAACATAAAGTTTTGGATTTCGCCGCAAATTATAAGAACTTCATGACTGAAATGTGGAAAGGAGGGACGGAAGATATAGGGTCAACCCAGAACCACGACACTAGTGTTTTTCTTTTCTTTTTTTTAAACTTACGACGGGTCTGCTTTTGATCAAAGAATCCATTGTGGATGAGGATTACTGCGACTGTGATAAAGAAAGGTTTCTTTAAATTAGTGCAGCCAATCGCCTTTTGTTTTGATCTTAAATTTTTATAACGCCATTACCGGTTTCGAATCGCCTAGCGATTCTTCGTCAGATCGTACACATTTATTGTTTTCAGCTGTGTGGGATTCATGTAGCTGTGGCAAGATGTAATAACGAAACGTGTAGCTATCGAGTGGGGCGAGAATGTGGCTTACATGCTTCGTTTATACATCTTGCCACAGCAACATGACTCGCACACTGCTGCAAACGACCAATTAATGTATATGACCTGATGACGATACGCTAGGCGGTTCGAAACCGGTAATGGGATAGCAAAAATTGAAGAACAAAACAAAAGGCGACTTGGTTGCAGTAATTTCGAGATACCTCTTGTCTTATTTCCAGCGCTCCTGGACAAAAGGCAGAATTCATATGACAGACCATTTTTTGCGTTGAAAAATAAGATGCCTGGGTGGTCACTGAAAACTGCAGTGCTAGACTTTGGAATGGCTACAATTAAAGCTATGAAAACACTGTTTCTCGATAGATCCCTCTCCGGTTGCAATTTCCAATTCTGTTAATGTCTGTGGAAGAAAATACAAGAACTGAGACCGACGGGAAAATACGTGGATGCAGAAGAAGATCGATTGTTTCGCTGCATGTGTGCTGCAGTGGTGGCACATCTTCCACCAAACCCTGTTGATGAAGCCGGATGGCAATAATGGAGGAAAAGACCAGTAGAGAAAAAGCAATGGTCTTACCAGATTATGTGATCAATCAATGGACGGAAAGTCCTAGTATACTAATTGAAATATGAAAAGGTTTAACCAGCGGCGCAAGACCACGGATGCTGTCGAAACTTAGCACAGAAAACTAAACTCCTTAATAAATCAAAAAGTTCCGAACTGTACTTTCTGATTAACAAATAGGAGGAGGAATCAGTAAATGCAATATCTGAAATTAAAAAAAAAATCAGTTCGTCAAGGATGAAGTAAAAGATACAGAGATCTCAGCAAAATATTAAAAGACGTTATAAGAATATATAACGACATTGGCGTTTTATGAAGATGTTGAAAACCTCCGGCTTCCTTGGAAAATATGAGTGAAAAATTAAAATTCACAAAATAAAACTGGAAATTAAATCACTTGCAACACCAATGTTGGGGAAAAAGGCCAAACTAGAATTATAAAAAGGTACAAATGAAAAACTAAATTTAAACATGCCTGTGTATTAAGTGCTTAGCCAGTCATAAGCCTGATTAAATTTGAAGAGATATTCTTATCACAAAATGGTCGGCATAGCTTTCCCCACTGTTATGGCTTCCTTTGGTGGTAGGAAAAGTATTTATGGCCGGAAACATCACGACACCTCATCTTCTAAGGGCATGATTAATATTTTGTGCGGTAATTCCAAACGTTCTGAGTCTGGTGCTCAGAGGAGTGTGTGTGTGTGTGTGTGTGTGTGTGTGTGTGTGTGTGTGTGTGTGTGTGTGTGTGTGTGTGTGGGTGGGTGGGTGGGTGGGTGTGTGGGTGTGTGGGTGTGTGGGTGTGTGTGTTTGAGAGGTGGCATCAGCCCCCTCTGATATTTCTATCTTACTCTGAGTAATTCGATTTTCCTCTCTAAATGCATGTGGCGAAAATTCGCTATTCCTTCACACACGGACTTCCCACATAGCGTCTCTCGTCACCCAGGTGGTCCGGTGACAGGCGGATTCTGATGAACTTGAAAGGGTTAAGCTGATGGGTGTGAGGGAGTCGAGTGGATGCTTTCCAGACGCCGACATTGTCATAAGAGGGGGAGCGACATGCCGACAGGGGTCTGACGGAGCGGCTGGGCTAGTTATTCCGTTACTTCGCAGAAACTTACTGAAAACACTTTCTGGCGGGCTACCAGCGAGGCGTGGGAATGACTTGTGTTCCCAGGCAGTCTTGGCGGGCAAATTCCCGCGTTTTCTGCCAAGTCATAACTGTGATTGGCTGGCTCAGGGGATAGCTCTGTGACGTACCAAAATCGGCGCAGAAATTGGCGCCAAGTATCTCCATTGGAGGAATAGTAGTGTGTCGGCAAGAGAGTGGAATTTTCCGCCGGTTTTCGAGTTGCTGATTGGAACGTTTAACCACTGCCACTGTCGTGGGGGCGGGAATGTTCTGTGTTCGGCTGGTACAGGTGCTCTTGAGAGTGTCGGCTTTCGTCTTTTGGTCGGAGCAGGTTACAAGTCTGAGCTCTCGCTGCTCTGGACGGCCTGCCTTCCGTTGGCTGTCTAATATACTTTTATTTAATTGTAGCTGTTTGACGAAGTTGCTGAAGTTTCGACTTCAACGTAACTCTCTGAGTACAGTTGGCAATTGAGCGTTCTGCGTACAAGCGGCCTATGTTGTCTGTCTCGAGCAGTTTTGGCTAAGTTGACTGTATCGGAGTTACTGTGTAACTTCGCTTGTTAAATTCAATCACTGTACCGTCAGTGGTTGTGTTGCGGGCCTTCTTTGTCTCCCTCAGAGGCTTATTTGTATTGCTAGGAAGTCGTTAGTCCGGAACAACCAGACCAGGTAATTTGTTTCGGGCTATACTCACGACATTATCACGACGACGGGACGTCGAAGCAACCAGCCATCGCCTCCAGTACACCTGATAGTGTTCTTGCAGTTAAGAAGACAGCTTGGTAATGTATGTCTGCAGCACCGGCAGCTTAGGGAATTTTGCTAGGTGATAATCAGGGCTCAGCAGAGCGCGCCTGTTCGTCTTTTCTAACTTTTTTCTGCCTTGGGTGTTCATTGTCTGACTTCTCACTACTGTAGCAGCAATTAATGTTGGGTTGGCTGTGTGTTTCTCTTAAGATTTGAATTGCAAGGAATTGGCTCCACATACCACTTTGTCATAAATGTCGCAATCTAGTTTATGGACAACTTCACCTTCACGGCATTTATTTGAGTATCCAATTTGATGTATCGTAAATGTTTCATGTGTTTTGTTTATTATTTTGAGTTTAGTCATAATAAATCAAATTGTGATTTTGGACAGAACTTTCATTCTGTTAATCGGTAGAGCAACCCTTTCATTTCCCACTACGTTAATGAAACTTTCCTTTATTTAATTAATTTCTATCAAATTAAATTATTGCAGGTGCCAAAGTCTTTTTTACTCCACTTGCAGGGTCGATTACAGTCATTTCGCGTTTCTTCTTAATCCATGTGCAACAGCAAAAGTCAGAGTTAGAATAGGGGGGGGGGGGGCTTAGAGCATCATTTACATATGAAAATTCTAGAAGAATTTAGTGTTAAATACACTGCTAGCCCCGGCACCTCGCGGTGTGGGATGCTTACGTCGGATCGGCTGATGTCATTTGATGTCTAACCTACCTCTCTAACGTGGTTGCAGCCTCGACCAGAGCGTTAGACCAGAATTGGCAGGATAGACCGACACAATTCTTCTGCATGCTGAAGCTCCCGATAGTGAAAGAACTCCTCTTCGCCTTTGTCAAGATCATTATCCACAACGTTCGTCTCAGTAGCATGCCCTTTTCACCACAATTACGCAACGGCTTGGATAATGGGTGCTTTCATCGTCAGCAGGCGTGACAATGGTGCTCCAAGGAGACGCCACACAGCCGAATTGGAAGAGCTCGTACTACACCACAGTGAAGAGAACCAGTCAAATAGTTCACGATCCATTGCACGTGTTTCTTTTGTTATTACTGAGTGGAATTATAAAACAAGTTATGTACCGGGTCTCTGCTAATACATTACATGTAAAAGTGGCCCCATTACTAACAAGTTTTCAAACGGCGCTAGGGAATTTCCGGACCCTCTGTACAGGGAATGTGGTAAGTACAGGAATGGTCGAGGAAATGTTTGCTCACGATAGAATAACTACCAGGTGCTTCAATAAATCTTTCCACGTAACGATTCGAAGTAGGGAGCAGTGAAAGAAGAACCACCACACCGTGCAGGAAACATGGTACGGTTTACAGACGGAGCTGGGGCCGGGCTCCAGCCTAGACTAAAGGGCGCAATCTCTCTAGGGAACATGGCCATTGTTTTCCAGGCACAAATATCGTTCTCAAGATGTGCGCGGAGGAGACTTCGAGTAGGCGCTACAGACAGCGTAGGATCTACATTTATTCAGGTTTCTAAGCAGCTCTGAAATCGCTATCAGCTCCTGAAACGATATCAGAGATAGATGCAGAATGCGACGAGATCCTTGTGAGAGTAGGGGAGAGCAACAGTATAAACCTGCTCTGTGTGTCCCTGGTCACTCAGGAAACCAGTGCCAATCGACAAGCTGATAGGCTGACCAGAATAGATGCTACGATTCCACTTATTTGAGGGATGGTTAAATGAAAACTACGAAATTGGATCAGAAGACTTATTTAGGATACTGGACTATGATCAAAAATCAAAAATATGGTAAGTTAATGAAGCCAAAGCCATAGATTCTGAAAAGTTTTATAATCCTGGACTTGGACAGGAGGCAGACTAAACTCATGGTGGTACTGTGACGAAGAAATACCTACACTCGGTGAGTATAGAAAAAGTGCGGGCTGTGTGGTGAGGGTGATGAAACTGTACCGCACTCAGTCTTCCAACGCTAAGAGTAGGAGACCAAAAGACACAGGATATTCAAGTCAAAATGTCCCGAAGAAATTGTGTCTATTAATGAACTAGCAAAGGGTCTCTCACTACCATTTAAGGGTAGTGCTTGGCTTTAATAGAAAAATAGGGAGTGAAACCATATAATAAGCCCTTGTTCGGTGAGGGCGGTATTGAGCGAGGACCGCTCTTGTTTTTATCTCCCTGTTCAAACCAAATTAGATGAAATAAAAGCTGACATTTTTTCTGTACTTTCCTAAGGACCCAAGTGTATGAAGATCGGCAGTGTACGTGACACCTTGTGCTAATGCTTCACGAGTTATGTGATGAGTATTGCGTTTATTTCTACACACACACTCAACGTAAAAGAGGTATTCGGTCAGGCTGCGTCAATTCTCCACATGAAATTCAGTAACAAACATTTTAGAAGATTCATAAAATGCTAAATGAGGCTGTAACAATGAACTGATTGTGGTAGCCTTACAATTACGTCAGCTTCATAAAACTCAAAATGCTTTTTTAAATGTTTCATTTAACTCCTGCCGTGTTTACAATCTTGAATGCTGCAGCGATAAGGGACTGGAAATTTTAGTACACACGGAGATTCACTACCTCACAGTCGGCGCCCAAAAAACGTATATTACTTACTTTAAAAGAAGTGTTACTATTTCCCTAATAACCTGATAATTACGAGAGTTGTGAGAAAGAAGCATGTCAGAAAATCCACTTATAGGTACTGTTATTTGTAGAAAATTCTTACTTCAGTGCGTTGGATCACATACGGAACATTAAAACTGAACAAGATTAGAGACTCTGCTGAAATGGCATTTCTTAATTCGAATCCATCATATGTTTTCGCCGCTCATCCGTAATGGAATCTGGTCTCAAATCCAAGTAGTATGCAAATAGTATGCAAGGAAGAACTTCAAAACGTAGAGGCATTTTTTGGCTACATTAGAAAATAATGTCTCGACTATTCAATAATTTCGTAGTACCAGTATTGCTTTGAGAAACGTGCGATTCCTGTATTTTTACAAAAACAATTTAAGCTAGATTTTAGGACAAACTAGTATTAAATGCATTAACTTGCTCATCATAAATAACAGGTAGCCAGGTCTCCGTTTTTCCAAATATTTGATCTCTCCTCTCTAGCATAAACTGTTTGATGTGGCAATGACCATGGTTTGTACTGGTTGGAAATTTAAGTAGCCGGTAAGTATCATGATCTCTCAATAGCTGTTCAGGAAAGGTGAGTTATTCTATCTAAAAATGAGTTATTAATGGTTCAAAAGAATGATAAATAAAAAGCTGCGAATATGTAGCAAGCAGGAAAATAACCCAAATACATATTGTTATTTGTCGAAAACGTTACTGCAATGCCTTGGATCAGTCGCGGAATATTAAAGCTGAACAAGATACGAGGCAACTCTGAAATGGCAATTCTTCAGTGGAATCCACGAGATATTCCAGTCAAACATCGGCCCCACGGTGATTCGAGTGGCTATTTTCGTGTTCATGACTGCGTGCAGTCGGCTGTTAGCGAAGTAGATGGTGTTATACTTTGCATTTTGACTGTCCTCAAATTCTAAGAGAATCTGCCGTCAGTTGTTCAGTTTCACCATTTCGCTTAACGAAGGTGGTCACTTGTAGTGAGACTGTTGCGTTTGGCTACGTTTTTTGTATAGATAGCATCCTGCGGCTATACTTTCGGGGATTCCCCTCTTCTCTGACTGAAGTTGACACAATGTAACTGTGAGGGGTCAAGGACTGTATCGATTTAAATGTTACAGGGTGCTGTAGATGTGGTAACATATTCAATGCTACATGTTTTCTGACTCTGAAGTATAACTGACTGGCAAACAGGTCGACGGTCACCATCACATCGAACGCTTCTCCTTCCCTCACCCCATCCCTCCGCCACAGAGCTTCTGCAGTTCGGGAAAAAATACCATGTTTTCTCACAAACGGGCTGAAATTTATCCCCCCGTTGCCTGCCCCCCGGTCTCTGACAAAAACTTGCCGTGGTGCTTGTATGTAAATTAGCGTCGCATAATTCACGTAGCCGCAGTACCATTTGCTGCTCGTATTTCATGCGCGACTCGGCATTCTCGCCCTTGGCAGTGGAGAGGGGGAACATCCAGCTTCCTTCGGTCCCAAAGGAGCAGCCAAGACTTCGGTTCCAACTAACATTGCGGAAAATAAAAGTACCTGCGGAGGAGGAGGAGGAGGCAGCTAAGGTGTGAGGTCTAACACCCGAGGGACGGACGGACGGAGGACCCGTGTCACCATTAAGTATACTCGCCATTGGGAAAGGTAAGAAGGCGTTTTGAATATGGCTCGTAAAAAGACCGTTCATAAATTGTTGACAAAAATCCAGGAATGCTGGGGAACTAATCTCCCTAAAGGCTTCTGAACAGAAAGGACAGATATTAAATCTGCGTCACGAAGACACGTTGAGGAATACAAATGTGTAATTGCACTCCTGTGTTGAGACTTGTTTGCTGTGTTACCATATGAAAACTACTATATCTCTATGCTCGTCGTCAAAAATGTGAATTTTAGGAATCCTAAATGCTCGGTTCGCTAGACAAACAATTCAAACAAATCGTATTAATGAGTTTCATTACAAAATGAAAGGATACAATACTTAACTCCTCAATTACACAGATGTGTCGCAAGCAAAGGGTGACATACGAAATAATAAATTCTTCTCCAGTGTAAACAACTCCAGGTCTGTGCTACGTACAGTGTACAAGCGAAGCAACAAGCGTTAACGCTTCTATCCAAGTCGCTAGTTTTTAAGCGGCTATTCAACTGGGGTGTAGCCAGTCTGTCGCGGCGTTTATGTCCTCTTCACAAAGGGGCCGCTGCTGTCACATTGTCGTCCTGGAGAAGTGTCGGTCAGCGTGCGATTGACTGACGTCTTCTTACAGCCATCTCTTCTCCATCGTTCCCGACTGGCGTGCCGGCGCTTGAATTTACGCGCTGTGGTGTACGTAGGGGCCCTTAGAAACTGTTCAATGAAATATGAATGCGATCGGAAGCAGAAAAGGGTGCTTATGCATTTTCAGCTCTCCTGCTTCCCTTTCTCGGGTGGCATGATAAGGAATTGGTGCGACATTGACACTTGTGTGAATAAGATCGAAAAGGCTACAACTAAGAGACCCCAGTTCGGCAACACTGTCGGTGCCACCAGATCACGTTTGTTGGCTACTTTAAAAATGTACCTGTATAGAGAAAACCTTCGATGAGAGGTTGCGGGCTTTCAAATTAAATGAATTGTGGCCGTCAATTACGTACCCGCTGACTCAAAGTTGAAATATTAAAAGTTTTGGCTGGTTTCGTTGTCTAGGGGCTGGGATACGTAGTTGCCGCATTACAGGACAAATACTGCTGAGTCTACAGTATACAATATTAAAATACACATGAATCGAATGGTTGGAGGTTCCTATCACTCGCCAATTACGAATTTTGAATATTATATAGAAATTTATAAATGAAAGATTGCAATTAAGTAAATTCTGCAGGTACTATTTCAACGACTTTAAGTGATGGTTACGATAGCAAAAGTACGTTTAAGAATGCCCTTTATTACTGCAAAACGCTTAATGGTGTCGATGGTCCAGCAGTTAAATAAAACATAAGTTGAATGACAGGGAAACAATAGATTCCTACTTCACGTAATTAGTTATGAACAACAAAATAGCTCGCGAGATATTCACTTCTAAACGCATACTACGTCATCGCTGCAGAAGCCACAGAAGTCTCACAAGAGCACAAGTCGCATGCACGCGCAAACTGCTCCACTCTCCAAGTCTTTCCTGCGACTATCCGTCCAGCACTCCCGTGTCCTATCCCGCACTCCATGCTCCTCCGCCTCTTCGGTAGTCGCCTGCTGTGGTAAAGAGCGCTGTGATTGGCTAGAGTGCTTCCGGCATGTCTTCAAGCCCATGCACACTCACAGACATATTGAAACACATACGAAATACTGGATTTACATTTAAATAATTTGAAATTAAATAAATATTTCTATGGATGGACCATAAACGGGCTCTAACACACATTATTAAATACATAAACAATTCAAATAAACATATATCAAAGGAACAGAAAGAAAAGGTTGGCCAGTAGTCTAATGTCTCTGTGCTTTCTAAAACACGATATATATTTAACCAATTTCTTCGTGAATAGGATATATCGGATATAAACAAAGACATAGATAAATAAATATATTTATAAGCATGCTGTAATCGTTTTTTTCGTGTCAGAATTGTTCAAATGGCTCTGAGCACTATGGGACTTAACAGCTGAGGTCATCAGTCCCTTAGAACTTAGAACTACTTAAACCTAACTAACCTAAGGATATCACACACATCCATGCCTGAAGCAGGATTCGAACCTGTGACCGTGGCAGTCGCCCAGTTCCGTACTGAAGCGCCTAGAACCACTCGGCCACTGCGGCCGGCTTTTTCGTGTCACTGTGGAATACTTATGGCCTGATGCGATTAATAGTAATCGGCCACTTTGACCTCTTGACCTCCAATAGCCCATGTACTATTCAAGTTGCATGCCTGTAATTCATACCAGTTTAGGTTTACACTAATAGCTTTCTAAAGACATGGATGAACCGTTTAGATTTTGGAAATTCGTTGCTAGGTGTTACTTGTGTAATTTATCGTCAGGTACTAAACCTTAATCTAATAAAGAAAGTGAAAATCTGATTAGAGCATCGGAATCGTCGTGCAATACCAATGGTAACGTACATGTTTCTTTTTAAGGTATCATGGTCCCTCTGGCTATTATTAATTTCTATATGAACTGAACAATGTCTGCCATTATGATTTCACAAAGTCCGCCATCTTTGGCACTTCAAGCATACAAATCTCCTTCATCTACACAAAGCACAGTCCTCGACACAGCGTCAACATGGAATTCCCAGTCACGCGCTCAGCCTGGGACATGCGCTGAGGCTGCGCCTCTTGTCCGGCACCCTAAGGTCCAACAAGCCAATTGCCCTTGTCCGTTCCTTCACAGTGGATAAACTTCTACCATCCATCTGACTTCCGTCTAATAGTTGTATCCAAATGTTCCAAGCACAGATCTCGAAATAATACTCTCAGCCAGCGTCGAGCGTGCAGTTAACGAAGTTTGAGTGCCGATTCCTCACGTCAAAAGAAAAATTCCATGAAAACAAATACCCGATAATGCTTAGTTTCTGAGTTACTAATGTCAAATTTATTCCGGGTGTTTCTACTTACTTTCGAGCCCAGTTGCGGAATTGGGTTTTGGGTTTTGGGTTCTGTATCGGGTTATTCGGCGGACGATTTTTCTGATCTTTCGCCAGCACAAATGGCTGGCATTGTCAAAGCTTCCCCCTCCGTTGCTGGTGGCGTACTGGAGTCGAGCTCGCGGCCTGGGCTGCCAACATCCGAGAGCTTTTTTCGTGGGCACTATACCGTGGTCCCCTTGTTACCTGCAACGGCCATTCCATGCGGGATGGGAATACTGGATCCCTTCACCTTGAGGCTCTCCTTCTTCTTGTTTAAGTTATTGTCACGAATATGGATTTCTTCCATGAACAAGTGGGCGAGGTAGTCCTCCTCCACAGGAATAAATCTCAGTGTCGGCGAATTTTTTTGTGTGGTCGGCCCCACACAGCGGGCGATTTCTTCATCTGCGCCAGCGTGCAATGCACCTTATGTTCGCTGATCGTGATGTTGACTGATCGTCCAGATATTCTAACACAGACTTTTCCACAAGGTACGCGGTATATTCACGACATTGGCAGCGGGTTCCTTTTGTCCTTTGTCAACTGAGACAGTATTTGATGTTGTTAGTCCGTTTATGAATAGACTTTAAGCCGTATTTGCGCAATATGCGGCCGATTCTGTCCGACACCCTATGGATGTGTGGCAGAAAGGCCGTACCCGACATTTCTTCTTTCAGTGTGCCGTTTCGCCGAGCTTTAGACTTCGTGATATTTCTTACGCAAATGGTGAGGTACCCACTGCATCTCAGAACGCTTTCTAGTTGTTGCATCTCACGCCGATGTGATGCGACATACATATTTGTCTGTGCACGTTACGAGCGTATTAATCATATCTGTGGTAATTTGACAACTTGTGAGGATAATTAGTATCATCTAATTATTACCCTTGATTTCCTTTGTTAATCAACTGGTATTGTCGACAGAAGTCATTCTACTAATGCGCTTTCTGCGCTTTGTGTTTTCAGGAGATAGGTTTGTATTTGACACTTGGGTATATTTGAAGTGAATTTGCCTTGAACATATCACATGTGTAGTAATAGTAACAATATATATGACTGATGTCGTCTTGCTTTCAGCTGTTAGTATTTTATTTTGCAACAGCAATTTCCGCATTAGGCAATTTTGAAACCTCCACAAAACACAGTACATTGTAATGACAATAATGTGAAGTGGGATTCATAGTTTTTACAACCAGTGTTGTAGTTTGTTGACATTCATGTACTTATAAGGTTTTTTACATATAGGTTTACGTTAGGCAGAGATAACAACGTAATGTGATTATCAAAGAACAGCTAGTCAGCGATATTAGTCAGTATTCCACTTTATCTACGGCAGTTTTGAGTGGATTGTATATACCAAACATCTAAAAGTGTAATACATTGGGGGAAATGTCTAGAACAATAGGGGAAATTATTGTCATTAGACTCTATTATGATTTGTAGATGCTTGAAAATGGCTTAGTGCCGAAACAATTATCGTGAAATAAAAAAATAATAAAGAAAAACTTGCAGTAGAAAGCAATATGACATAATTTTAAAAAGTTGAAGACGCTGTGGACCCTCATTACAACACAGCAATAGTAGGAACAGTGGTAGCAGTAGTAGTCCAAAGAGCACTAGTGTTCTACGTCATAAATCTTCACGTTAACCATGGTAGGATATTAATCTCGCGAGCAAGCAGATATGAATTTATATATGTCCATGCGCCTAATAATGATAGACACGATGTTGTACGGCTATCTCAGAACGTGTTTTCAGATAAAAGACGGTCGAGTTGGCCAACATCCGCTACTACTTTTCGTCGCGTTGCTGAGACAGGATCGTTATGACCATAAATGGTGGAACTAGGTAGATCCATATCGGCTCGTACGCACGATCAGGAAGAACGCATCCCCTAGGCTGCCGAAGAATACCCATGTTTCAACAAACCATACTTTCCAGGAGCATGTGATACGTCTCATAGCACCGTTTCTCATCTTCAACGTTCGCTGCGCTCTTCGCCTGTCGATCACCCAGCCATGGAGGAATTCTGTCATTAGTTGGTCGCGTAAAACTGTCAACGCATTGTTCGTATTATATCCTGATTACAGGCGGAAGAGATGGAACAGTTCCGTCTGGACGAATGAATGTCATCAGTATACCGTTCCTGATATTAATTTAAAATACATGTATGGAGTGGAATTGTAAGAGACTGCCTAGCCGTGTTTCGTGATAAGTTAGTATTACGTTGAATTCCTAAAAAAGTTTTACTTGATAATTTGTATATTACACCCATACACATTAAATCACGTTATTAAGTTGCTTTAATTTCATGCTACATACTGATTTTATTTTTCCTATCTAGTAATGTATAACAGGGCATAAACAACTAACTGGGTGATTTGGTTGATTAACAAGTAATCCTTATGAATGTCAACAACCTGAGCGAAGAGACGCAGTGGTTAATACATTCTGCTCCTATGTGAGAAGACGACGGTTTAGATTCATGTCCAGCCTTCCAGAGTTCAATTTGTCGTTATTTCTTAAATCATTCAAGAAAAATGCTCCTCACGATCATCATGTTTCTGAAACCTACATAAACTGGGTAAAAATGCTGAACGAAAACATCAGCAGCAAAGTGCTATGCTCTGCAGGACTGACTGACAGTTTTCCTGTGACAGTTGGTGCTCATCAAGGCTCATCTCTCCCTCTGATGTTATTTGTTACAGTAATGAATACCTTACATTAATAAGAGACGGAAATGTTCCCCAATGGTGCACAAACAAGTCAGCACACCGTTGCAGAAGCATGCCAAATTTAAAAGAACGCAAAATTGTCAGAGTTTTATTGAAGCTTTAAATTTAGCACAAACTTCAATGCGAGATGTCCTTAATAGTTTCCACAAGGAAATTCCGTCCCTAAATCTGGCAGAAAACGTGAAGAGGGTCTGGTCATATGTAAGGTACACTAGCAGCAAGAAATAATCAAGACCTTCACTGTACTATAACAATGGTGATGTTACTGATGGCAGTACCACAAAAGCACAGTTATTAATAACTCTTTTTCGAAATTCGTCCATCAAAGAAGACGAAGTAAAGTGTTTCAGAATTCTATTCAAGAACAATCGCCAACATGAGTAACTTAGCTGTAGATACCATATGTGTAGCAAAGTAGCTTAAAACACTTAATAAAAGCAAGTCCTCCGCTCGAGATTGTATACCCATTAGATTCTTTTCAGAGTATTCTGATATCATTGCTCCACACTTAGCAATCATATACAGCCTATCGCTGGATGAAAGATCCGTACCTAAAGACTGAAAAGTTGTGCAGGCCATACCAATACTCAAGTAAGGAAATGATAGTTATCCGTTGGATTACGGACCTATATCACTGAATTCGATTTGCACTAGACTTTTGGAACATATACAGTTTTCGAACCCTATGCATTAACTCTGGGAAAACGATCTGTTTACATACAGTAAATACGGTTTCAGAAAATATCGGTCTTGTGAAACATAATTAGTTCTTTACTCTTACTCTCAAATTGAATCCATATTTTTAGATTTCGAAGAGGCTTTTGATGCTGTTCCTCACAAGCGTCTTCTAATCATATTGACTGCTTTTGGAGTACTATCTCAACTGCTCGACTTGATTCGTGATTTCCCGTCGGAAAAACCAAAGTTGATAGTAATTGACCGTAAGTCATCGAGTAAAACTGAAGTAACACATGGCGCTCCCGAAGCAAATTTTATAGATCCTTTGTTGATCATAATCTATATAAACGATTTAAGAGATAATTTGAGTCGCTCTCTTAGACTGTTTGCAGATGATGCTGTCATTTACCGCGTAGTTAAGTCACTAGAAGATCAAAATCAATTGAGAATGATTTAGACAATAGATATTTAATGTGTGAAAAATGAGAATTGACCATAAATAATGAACAGCGTGAGGTCATTCACATGAGTATAAAAAGCAATCTGTTAAATTTCAGTTACACGGTAAAGCCCACTAATCTAAAGGACGTTGTTTCATCTAAGTACCCAGGAATTGAACATACGAACAGCTTAAATTAGTACGATTATACAGACGATGTTGTGGGGGAAGGCAAACTACAGACTGCGTTATATTGGCACAACACAGAGAAGATGCTACAGGCATACTAAAGAAATTGGTTGTACTACGATTGTCCGTCCTCCGCTAGAGTATTGCAGTGCAGTATGGGATCTTTATCAGATTGAATTGAAGGAGGACATCAAAACATGTCCATATAAGGGAAGATAGTTTTGTATTATAGCGAAATAGGGGAGAAAGTGTCAGGTATATCATAGGAGCGTGGATTCGCAATCATTAAAGCAAATGTCTTATTCGTTGCGGGGCCATCTTTTCACGAAATTTTGGTCTCCAACTTTCTGTCCTGAATGCGAAACTATTTTATTGACATCCACGTACATAGGAGGGAACGATCATTGTAACAAAATAATGAACAACCGCATGTTTCAAATGGCTGTGAGCACTATGGGACTTAACATCTATGGTCATCAGTCCCCTAGAACTTAGAACTATTTAAACCTAACTAACCTAAGGACATCACAAACATCCATGCCCGAGGCAGGATTCGAACCTGCAACCGTAGCGGTCGCGCGGTTCCAGACTGTAGCCCTAGAACCACTCGGCCACTCCGGCCGGCCAACCGAACTCTCACGAAAAGATTGAAGTGCTCGTTTTCTTCGCGCGCAGTTAGGGTGGAACGGCAGAGAAATAATGTAAAAGAGCTTCAATGAACCCTCTGCCAAGCACTTAACTGTGAATTTAAGAGAAGTCATGTAGAAGTAGATGCAGATAGCACGACCTGCAGAAGCGTGTACCGTGGGCAATGCTATACACTGAAGATATGTGATGCTTGCGGCGGATACCAGGGAGATTCTTGAAACACCATACATGGAATGATCGTCCAGAACGATTTGACCTCCGTTTAAACAACCACAAGATTGAGTACCTCGAAACCATTCCACCTTCTGAAGCAATACAAATGAATGAGGTTCCTCTTATCTAGCTAGACGTATTCTGATACCTGAGTTCTCGACTACCGAGTGACGACTACGTGAGTAACAATGTGCGAGCATGGATCAAAACAGCGTGGATGAGATTTAGAGACGTCACAGTAGTTGTTTGCGATACCAATATGCCTGTCCACCTGACATCAAAAGATTTACTACACTATGGTGCTGAGTGTTGGCCCATACCTAAAAGTGCAGAGCACTCATTACATAATGCGAAAATGCGGATACTGAGGTCAATTAGCATTTCCATGCTCTTCTACGACAACAATACCACAATGCGACAACCAGCATGTGTGACTCCAACCAATGAGAGGATGCAAGAATGGAGACTACAGTGGAGTGGACATGTCACACGGGCACCATCTACTTCACTCATCAGCTCAGCCTGTCATCCCACTGTCGGATGCCAGAGACCTAAACCGCGATGGCTAGATATTATAAACGCATATTTAAGATCAAGAAATCGAAATACACAGGAATCATTAGATTAAGAAATGACGTGCGTTGGTCCAAAAAGCTGACCCCACTTCTACGGGAAGACGCTAAGAAGAAGGCAGAGGCTTCAGGTAAATGTCGCAATGATTCCTTTGAAATTGTACGTTCGATTTCCTCCCTCATCCCACACTATTATGAGCTTGTGCTCATCACTAATGACAACGTTGTCGACAACACGCTAAATTCTAATCTTTCTTCAAGTATGCACAATGTAAGGCATCCTTTCTTATTTATTCATAAGTATGAAGTTTAAGGTGATCTTATTTTATACCACAAGTGCTCAAGTGTGACCTAGGTATACAGATGTGGACCTTTTGGATTGGATACCACATCCTTTACTTTAAAAGTAGTGGGAAGAACCATGCTTTGTAAAGTGATTCGCGGGAAACGTCTATACAGTTCTTACCCTATGTCAAGTCAGAAACTATTAGAATAATTTAGGTAATGCTGGAAAAGACTGAGATGTTTAGCCGAATTTGTAGGTTTTATACTTCTTATGAATAGAAGCTTTCGAAGTGTGGTGCTGCAGAAGAATACTGGAAGATCAGGTGGATAGACCATGTAACCAATTAGGAGGCACTTAACAGAATTGGGGAGAAAATAATTTTTTTGCAAAACTTGACTGCAACAAGTGCTCGATTGACGAGATACATTCTGGGACATCAAAGGACAGTCAATTAAGTACTGAAGGAAATATGTGTGGTAAAAATTATGGGGCGCGGCCAAGAAACGAATACAGTAAGCAGGTTCCAATGTGTGTAGGTGCACTAGTTATTCGGAGACGAAGAGTCTTGTATAGCCGGCCGAAGTGGCCGTGCGGTTAAAGGCGCTGCAGCCTGGAACCGCGAGACCGCTACGGTCGCAGGTTCGAATCCTGCCTCGGGCATGGATGTTTGTGATGTCATTAGGTTAGTTAGGTTTAACTAGTTCTAAGTTCTAGGGGACTAATGACCTCAGCAGTTGAGTCCCATAGTGCTCAGAACCATTTGAACCATTTTTTTGAAGTCTTGTATAGGGTTGAGTAGTGTGGAGCGCTGCATAAAGCCAGTCTCACTACTGAAGACCACAACAACGACATACCCCACGTCTAATAGTTTTTAATCGTAAATGGACGGTCGAGCGTGGGTACAATTATTAGCACCCGGTTGATATATCACAGAATATGGTCTTTTTCATAATGGTTGATTGTAAAACAATGGAGTATGGTTTGAGAGTAAATCGGGGAAAGACGAAGGTAATGAGAAGTAGTAGAAATGAGAACAGCGAGAAACTTAACAAAAATGGCTCTGAGCACTATGGGACTCAACTGCTGAGGTCATTAGTCCCCTAGAACTTAGAACTAGTTAAACCTAACTAACCTAAGGACATCACAAACATCCATGCCCGAGGCAGGATTCGAACCTGCGACCGTAGCGGTCTTGCGGTTCCAGACTGCAGCGCCTTTAACCGCACGGCCACTTCGGCCGGCTGAGAAACTTAACATCAGGATTGCTGGTCACGAAGTCAATAAAGTTAAGTAATTCTGCTACCTAGGCAGTAAAATAACCAATGACGGACGGAGCAAGGAGGACATCAAAAGCAGACTCGCTATGGCAAAAAAAGGCATTTCTAGCCAAGAGAGGTCTACTAATATCAAATACCGGCCTTAATTTGAGGAAGAAATTTCTGAGGATGTACGTCTGGAGTACAGCACTGTATGGTAGTGAAACATGGACTGTGGGAAAACCGGAACAGAAGAGAATCGAAGCATTTGAGATGTGGTGCTATAGACGAATGTTGAAAATTAGGTGGACTGATAAGGTAAGGAATGAGGAGTTTCTATGCAGAATCGGAGAGGATAGGAATATGTGGAAAACACTGATAAGGAGAAGGGACAGGATGATAGGACATCTCCTAAGACATGAGGGAATGACTTCCATGGTACTAGAGGGAGCTACAGAGGGCAAAAACTGTAGAGGAAGACAGAGATTGGAATACGTCAAGCAAATAATTGAGGACGTAGGTTGCAAGTGCTTCTCTGAGATGAAGAGGTTAGCACAGGAAAGGAATTCGTGGCGGGCCGCATCAAACCAGTCAGTAGACTGATGACCAAAAAAAAAAAAAAAAAAGGAGTATGGCGAACTGGCATGAACGAGATTAATAAAAGTGAGAACGGGTAGTACAGTTGGTAGCACGCTTATCTGCTGGCCGTCCACAGTATTTGCTGGACTAAATATCATCAGTCCGTTTTGTTTTCTGGCAGTGAGTGGAACATAGCCTGATAATTTTCTATGAACCGACGACGATGTATGCAGAGCTGTTAACATATAACATAGAAAGGTTCATGTCCCTAAGAAGGGGCGATTTTAAAAACTTTCACGTAGGAACAGCTATACCCAAGGAGCTAATTTATTTTGTTCACTTTATTTTCATCTCACCGTTCCCGAGCAACAATAGACTGCAGTTTTAACTCTGCACGCTAGCCGTGTACATATTTCCGATTTCGCCAACTTTTGAGATAAAAAAGAAAACTGTGGCGAACTGCAGTTTGCTGTTATTGTTAAAAATTTTATTTCCTTTCCTGTTGATCTAATTAAGTATGCACGAATATGTAAGTGTTTATTATCTCATGGAGGTCAGTTTTTTGATTATTATTCCCAACGAGGAAATGGACACGCTTAACATTTTTCGATGAGTTTATATTACGGAACCTAAGTTTGGGATAAAGATTAAAGCAAGCATAATTATGAATGCTATTTTATAAAGTTCACCTTCCTGTTACCGTTGAATGTTAGTATCGTTCGTCTGTTAAAAACTCTACGCATTTCTGATTACATTTCCAGGATATGACAGTTCAAATGCAGACCACAGAGGCGATTATTCATCTGCAAGGAAGGTCAGCATCATAAAGTATTAAGCACATCTGATTTTACACTAAAATTCATCCTAGAAGTCGTTATTACGAAATTAACAGGTGTTTCTGTTTTCGTTTATTTCTAGTTGAAATCTAAAAGCATTTTCAAGCTGATAAACCGAATTATAACTGCCTGAAAATAAATTTCAGCTCGGAAGCAAGTGGTGGTGGTGGTTGTTGGGATGTTTAAGGGGGACTTAACAGCGAAGGTCATCAGTCCCCCATTCCAAAAACATGCGGGCCGAAAATCGGCGAAGCAGGTAAAAACCTAAGGGGGGAGGAGACGCCCCCCAGTCGCTAAAAGAACACAATTGCAGCAACAAACACTACAGACAAGAAGAGTACAGAGGAACACCAGACAGAAAGGAACAGAAGAAGATGAGATGGCCGGAGGGAAAGAGTCAACCATTCGACGACACACTAAAACAGCAACAAACATTGAGAGACGCGAGGATAAAAGACACAGAAAGGGAAAGGTGCAGGACCCCCCTAAATGGAACCATAAAAAGGACCACCACGGATAAAATTTAAAACAGTGTCAGCCATGGAGGCATCATCACATAAAATCAAAGGCAAAGTGCCCGGGAGATGCCAAGATTTCCGGAGGGTGCGCAGTTGGGGACACTCCAGCAAAATGTGGGCGACCGTCAGCCGAAACCCACACCGACACAGGGGGGATCCTCCTGACGCACAAGATGACCGTGCGTCAGGTAGGTATGGCCTATGCGCAGCCGACACAGGATGACAGAGTCCCTGCGAGAAGCCCGCAGGGAGGAGCGCCACACATCGGTTGTCTCCTTGACAGCTCGCAGTTTATTCGTGGCTGTCATGCCACGCCACTCAGCAGCCCACATCCCAAGCACCTTACGGCGCAACACCAGCTGCTGGTCGCGAGCCGTAAGGCCGATCTCCAAAGCTGGGGCGTCGATCGCCCCTTTGGCCAGCCTGTCAACACGTTCGTTCCCCGGGATGCCAACGTGACCTGGCGTCCAAACAAAAACCACCGAACGACCAGAGCGGGTAATGGTGGAAACAGACTCCCGAATAGAGGACACCAGAGGAGAAGAGGGATAGCAGCGGTCGATGGCCTGAAGGCTGCTCAGGGAGTCACTGCAGATCACGATGGACGTACCTGAGCAGGAACGCATATGCTTAAGAGCGCGCAATATGGCCACCAGCTCTGCAGTAAAAATACTGCAGCCAGCCGGCAAGGAGCGCTGCTCAACATGGGCAGCATGAGCAAAAGCGTAGGCAGTGCGACCATCAACCAGGGAACCATCAGTGTAGACAGTCTCACAGTCCGAAAATGAGGCGAGGAGCGCAAAACGGCGACGGAGGGCCACAGGCGGAACCGAGTCCTTGGGTCCCTGTGCCAAGTCCAGACGGACGGACGGCCGGGACAAACACCAGGGAGGCGTAGGTGCACGGACCCGGAAGGGAGGCTGAAGAGGGAATGAACCCAGTTCCGACAGCAGGGACTGAACGCGGACAGCTACGGAAAGCCCAGACCTAGGTCGCCGTTCGGGCAGATGGAGGACCATGGCAGGGAAAAGCAGGCGACGATTGGGATGGCCTGGCGAGCAATGCACGTGGACAGCATAGTCGGCGAGCAGTCGATGGCGGCGAATCCGCAGCGGGGGAACCCCGGCCTCCACCAGTAGACTATCCACGGGGCTGGTACGAAAAGCGCCAGTTGCAAGCCGGACCCCACAGTGGTGTATGGGGTCTAACAACTTCAACACTGAGGGTGATGCAGACCCATAGGCCAGGCTCCCATAATCAAGCTGGGACTGCACAAGGGCTCTGTACAATCGCAGCAGCGTGCAGCGATCTGCACCCCAAGACGTGTGGCTAAGGCAGCGGAGGGCGTTGAGGTGCCGCCAGCATTTTTGCTTCAGCTGTATGAGGAACCCATGTGAGCCGGGCATCAAACACGAGTCCCAAGAAGCGGCAAGTGTCCACCACTTCAAGCAGGTGGCCGTCGAGGTAAAGTTCAGGATGAGGGTGGACCGTCCGACGCCTGCAGAAGTGCATAACTCGAGTCTTGGCTGCAGAGAACTGAAAACCATGAGTCAGAGCCCATGATGCTGCCTTGCGAACGGCGACTTGCAGCCTGCGTTCGGCGACTCCCGTAGTCGTGGAGCTAAATGAGATGCAGAAGTCGTCGGCATACAAAGAAGGAGACACCGACGACCCCACGGCTGCAGCCAGACCATTAATGGCCACTAGAAATAAGGAGATGCTCAACACTGAGCCCTGCGGGACCCCATTTTCCTGTACATAAGATGAACTAGAGGCGGCACCGACTTGCACCCGGAAAGAGCGGCGCAATAAAAAGGTTTGAAGAAAAGCCGGCAGCCGACCACGAAGACCCCACTCATACAACGTGGCGAGGATGTGATGCCTCCATGTGGTGTCATACGCCTTCCGCAGATCGAAAAATACAGCAGCGAGATGCTGACGTCGGGCAAAGGCCGTACGGACAGCAGATTCCAGCCGCACCAAATTGTCCGTGGCAGAACGGCACCGACGGAAGCCACCCTGGGATGGAGCGAGGAGACCGCGCGACTCAAGGACCCAACACAAACGCTGCCCCACCATACGTTCGAGCAATTTGCACAAAACGTTGGTGAGGGTAATGGGACGATAGCCGTGCACCGCCAGTGGGTCCGCATCGGGCTTCAAGATGGGGACAATAAGACCCTCTCGCCATTGCGACGGGAACACGCCCTCGCTCCAGATGCAGTTAAAGATGGTGAGGACATGTCTCTGGCAGTCCCTGGAGAGATGCTTCAGCATCTGTGCGTGGATGCAGTCCGGTCCTGGTGCTGTATCAGGGCAATCGGCGAGGGCAGTGAGGAATTCCCTCTCACTGAAAGGAGCATTGTATTTTTCAGAACGACGCGTGCGGAACGATAACGGCGTCTGCTCGGCTCGCTCCTTGAGAGAGCGAAAGGCGGGGGGATAAGTTGCAGTCGCAGAGCTCTTAGCAAAGTGCGCAGCAAGGTGTTCAGCAATGGCGGCAGCGTCCGTGCAGACAGCGCCGTCCAAGGAGATCCCAGGGACACCCATAGGGGTCTGGTGTCCATAAATCCGCCGTAACCGGGACCACACGAGCGAGGGGGAGACACGGGAGCCCAAGGATGAGACATACCGCTCCCAGCATTCCTGCTTACGCCGTGTAATAAGACGACGGGCGAAGGCACGGAGCCTCTTAAAGGCGATGAGGGTCTCGAGAGACGGGTGCCGCCTATGACGCTGGAGGGCCCGCCTACGGTCGCGAATAACCTCAGCAATCTCCGGCGACCACCAGGGTACAGCCTTCCTCCGAGGGAGTCCAGAAGAGCGGGGGATGGCAGCCTCGGCCGCCGAAACGATTGACGTGGTCAAGACAAGGACCACCTCGTCAATGGCACCCTGTGGGGGAGACTCAATGGTTGCTGCGGAAGTAAAAGCCGGCCAGTCAGCCCTGTGGAGAGCCCAGCGGGGAAGGCGCCCGGAAGAATGACACTGGGGCAGTGACAAATAGATGGGAAAATGGTCACTACCACACAGGTCAGGATGCACTCGCCAGTGGAGAGATGGGACAAGTCCGGGGCTGCAAAGAGAGAGATCGATGGCAGAGAACGAGCCATGGGCCACACTGAAATGTGTGGGAGCACCGGTGTTCAAGAGGCCAAGGTCGAGCTGAGCCAGCAAATGCTCCACGGCACGACCGCGGTCATCGGAGACAGTCCCACCACATAGAGGGTTGTGGGCGTCAAAATCGCCCAGAAGCAGCAATGGTGGCGGGAGTTGTGCCAGCAGCGCAGCCAAGACATGGCGGGGGAGCTCCCCATCTGGAGGAATGTAAACAGAGCAAACAGTAATAGCCGGCGAGAGCTCAACCCTGGCAGCGACTGCCTCTAAAGGCGTCTGAAGGGGTACTGGCGAGCTACAGACAGAGTTGTGAACAAAGAGGCAAACCCCACCTGATGCGCGGTGACAGGCAGCACGGTTCTTGTAGTATCCCCGATAACCGCGAAGGGCGGGGGTCCGCATTGCTGGAAACCAAGTTTCCTGCAGAGCAATGCAGAGAACAGGGGAATCACTCAGAAGCATCCGGAGCTCAGGCAGGTGGCGGAAATAGCCGCCGCAGTTCCACTGGAGAATGGAAGCAGGAATGGACTGGGAGGGCGTGAATGCGACTAAGAGGCAGACGGCGCCTCAGAGTCAACAGCTGACACCGGGGGAGAGTCAGCTGGGTCCATAGGAAAGGCCCGCAAGGGTTCCGTGAGGGCGAGATCCGTGGCAGAGGCGAGGATCTCCACCTCATCCCCGGAGCCAGGACTCTGTACAGCAGGCGGTACTGAAACCGCCAGAACGTCCTTCTTCTTGGACACGTTCCGTTCCTTCTTCTCGCGTCGGCCCTTAGGGTGAGAGGGCTGGGAGAGCTTCTCTGAAGGAGCATCAGAGGCTGACGACGACGCAGAAGCCCTACGACCAGCAGGTGGCGGAACCTTCAGCCACTGGCTGACATCCGGCTGGGTAGGAGAAGAAACGGAGGAAGGGAGAGCCCTGAGGGACCCCTTCCGCGAGAGAGGAACCGGCGGAGGCAACGCCGGTGGAGAAGGAGGGGGAGGGATCGGGGATCGAGCCCCCCGGTTTTGGAGGAGATGTCACTCCCGAAGTAAGCGTGGGGGGAGCGACAAAAGAGGGTTCACCCCCAACGGCTAAGGGGGCAACAGAGGAAGGCTTGCCCCCAGACACGAGGGGGGCAGACAGAGATGCACGGCCCCGAGGGCCCACTGAAGGCGGCACAGATGAGGCGACAACCGTCGCTCGCGTGGGCGACGATAACGCGGCTGCAGCATAAGATGTTCGAATGGAAGCAGGATGCAACCTTTCATATTTCAGTTTAGCCTCTCGATAAGTAAGCCGGTCCAGGGTCTTAAATTCCATTATCTTCCGCTCCTTATGAAGAACGGGGCAATCCGGCGAGCATGGAGAGTGGTGCTCCCCACAGTTGACACATATAGGCGGAGGCGTACATGGAGAATCGGGATGAGAGGGGCGTCCGCAATCTCGACATGTAGCGCTGGATGGGCAACGGGAGGACATATGCCCAAACTTCCAGCACTGGAAGCACCGCATCGGGGGAGGGACGTAGGGCTTGACGTCGCAACGGTAAACCATCACCTTGACCTTCTCGGGCAAGACATCACCCTCGAAGGCCAAGATAAAGGCACCGGTGGCCACCCTGTTAGTCTTGGGTCCTCGATGGACACGACGGACAAAATGCACTCCACGTCGTTCTAAGTCAGCTCTCAACTCGTCATCTGATTGTAACAATAGGTCACGATGGTAAATAATCCCCTGGACCATATTTAAGCTACTGTGGGGAGTGACGGTTACAGGGACGTCACCCAGCTTATCACACAAGAGCAACGCTCATGACTGGGCTGGGGAGGACGTCTTGAGGAGGATGGACCCATTCCTCATTTTAGACAACCCCGCCACTTCCCCAAACTTATCCTCCAGGTGTTCCACAAAAAAGAGAGGCTTCGTCATAAGAAAGGAGTCACCATCAGTCCTGCTGCAGACAAGGTATTGTGGTACGTAAGGCTCCCGCTTGGCACTAGATCTACGTCCCTCCCATGGCGCAGCCAACGAGGGGAACGACTGAGGGTCATATTGCGCAGCATCAAAGTCTACTCTACCTCGCTTAGAGACGCTGGTGGCCGTGCGACCACCAGCTTGGTGTGATTTATTGCGCTTCATTGCGCCACATCCGCCCAGATGCCACCTACTCCGAACGAGGGCTCTCCCCAAGGGCGCCACCCAGCCAAAGCAACGGGTACCTGGCCGATATCCCGTTGCCCGGAGTCCCCGTGCCCCAGACAAGATGGGCACATACTCCTTGGCATGCATGGGGAGGAAACAGCTCTGGCATCTGTAGTGCGATCCCTGCGTGGTCAGGGGGCTACCACCAAGAGGGTACATGACGACCCCACCACAACGGACTGGCTACCGTGCTGGATTTTAGGAGTCGAAAGGGTCCACAGGTGGCGTCGGCGCTAAGAATGGGATTGCGCACAAGGCGAGAAGGAGGCAACCCAGAAGACGTTGGGTGTAAATCCCGCCACACGACAATAGGTAACATGCAAGATGGTGGTGCATGATGGACCAATAGAAAAACACCATGTAAGGCGTCCTTCCCCAAATGGCACGCACTAACAACGGAGATTTCGAAAAAAAAGGAGGTCAAACCCAAGAGGGGACCATCACAGAAGGCCGAAACGTTTGAGACTCCTTTTAGTCGCCTCTTACGACAGGCAGGAATACCGCGGGCCTATTCTTACCCCCGAACCCGCAGGGGGGCGGGAGCAAGTCAGACAAGTAGATGAAGACTTAGATATTATGGAATAGTCCAAATAAAACACAAATGGCGGTTCTTAGGCTTCCATTACTAAAGAAGGGAACCGGTGCCCACTGATCATTGTGGCATACTGGCATTTGAAACGTAGGTAATGAGAAATATTCTTCGGTGGTAGCCTCAGGCTGTTCCTACAACACATGGAATGCTTTAAGAACTAAATCTATCGCAGCTCCGACCTGAAGTAGGAGAAACACGTTTCTATGATGCTTAAGTCGTCGGAAAACGACAATAGTGTGATGATGTACCTAAATGTTGACACTGTCCTGAATCAGTAAAGCTAGAATTCAGAGTCCTCACTTTACAATTCAGAACACATCACGCGACAAGGAGTCAGTTAAAACGATGGGCAGTTATGTTTTACAAACAGACAGGGCATAATCAGAAATAGTAGACGTAGTCTGTTCTCCATATTCCCGATGTAAATGATGAGGGACAAGTTAATAATCAATAATCTGTAAAACCAATGCTAATAACCGGAACATCAATGACGTCCCACTCTTCTAGTGTGGTCATTGCAGTTTAAATGTGGAACATTCCAGACAACACCACGGGATATCCTTGCATTTTTAACGCCGATTCAGGGTCGAGCAGTTGCGCCGGTGCCAGCCGCGGGTCGAGCAAAGACGGGGGTTGGTGTGCCAGCTAGCTGGATGTGTTTATAGGCGGTTTCCCACCGCCCAATAGGTGAATACCAGACTGGTATTCTCGCCGCGCTCCTGTTACACGGTTCGCAAACATTTAGAAACTTTTCGCGCACTTTCATGTGAATAACACTACACGCAGGCAGTTGAGGTATACAATGAGGAGCCAAAAGATTATGACCACCTACTTAACAGCTTGTTTGTCCGTCTCTGGAACGAAATATATCAGTGATGTTGCGTATCAGTGCTCTGACAGTTTGGTGGTAGGTTTTGGAGGTATGTGGCATTAGATGTCTACGTAAATAACGGGCCGCTGATTTACGTAAGCAGGGATGGCACCCATTAGCCTGTGGGTTCCTTAGCAATTTGGTCGCCGAGACATCAACATGAATTCACTGTAATGCTCCTCAGAACGCTGGATCACGGTTCTGGCTCCGAGACGCGGACAATTATACTGCTGAAAGAGGGCATCACCATCGGGGAAGACATCGAAAGGTTCAAATGACTCTGAACACTATGGGACTTAACATCTGAGGTCATCAGTCCCCCTAGAACTTAGAACTACTTAAACATAACTAACCTAAGGACATCACACACATCCAAGCCCGAGGCAGGATTCGAACCTGCGACCGTAGCGGGTAAGACATCAAGCAAGTAGGGATGCAAGCGGTTCGCAGCTGTCAGCGTGTTTTCGATGACTATCATATTTCCCATATAAGTGCTGGAGAATGTCCCCCATAGGATAATACTACTCCCACGAGCCTGCGTCCGCCACGCGTTCCACGTTTCGAGCCGCCGTTCACCACGGTGACGGCGTTTGTGGAGACAACAAGTGACCTAGTAAAGCAAAAACGTGGTTCAACCGAAGAGCCGACGCGTTTCCATTGATTGACGGTCGATTCCCAATAGTCCGTTGCCGACTGCAATTGCAATTGACGATACAGTTAGGTCAACACGTGAACACGTAGGGGTAGTCTGCTGCGGTGCTCCATGTTCAACAATGTGGGATGAATGGAGTGCTCCGAAACACTGGTGCGTGCACCGTTATTGTGCTCTTTCGGCAGAAATGCTACAGATCGCCATTTGTGCTGTTTTACAGAGCAGAAAAGCCTCCGAACCCCAATTTATATGATGGGTTGTGGACGTCCAACCATTTAGCACCTAGTGGTAGTTTCACTGTCTTTCTTCCTGTTTCCGTAGATGCTCACGACAGTAGCATGTGAACATTCGACCAGCTTCGCCGTTTTCGAGACACTCGTTCATGAAAACTGCGTAATAATGATCTGACCTTTGTCAAAGTCGCTTATCTTAATGTATTTCCCCATTTGCAATCCATACCTTTGCTAGAGTGATCCCCCGTCTGCGTCTCCTCTGGTTAAATACTCCTGTTACCGCGTCACCCGTCCGCAACGCCACCTGGCGGCATCCAACGTTACGGTGGGCAGTGGTCATAATGTTTTGGCTTACAAGTGTATACATTCTTTCCCAAGGCGTAACAGGGTGGCAACAGGAATGGAATTAGGCCATCCATTAAGTTAACAGTGCTAAATCCACCAGTAACCAAGCCGACACTGCGCTGATGCAGCATAAAGGCACATGGAAAAGCAGAAAGAGAATCTGACACATTCCAGAGGAGGCCGGTGAAGAATTCATGATGACGACGGAAGGTCGCTCATATTGTATAGATAACTGTGTATCATTTCAAAAAATGTGGACAGAGGAAAATAAGTTTCCACTTATAGGGAAACAACTATTAATTATGCCCGTGAGAACGATGAAAGGAAGGAAGATTCGGATCTAAGGCTTCGGTGGCGACGTGTCTGTGCCTGAGCGCTGAGCGACAGGTTGAAACTGCACTATACGACACAATTGAAAGGTCACTTTCTTCAAACGCTTTGATTGTCTCCGGTTGCGACGCAGATTTTAGAAATTTGTCTTCAAGTTGCCTGCAACTTTCCTTCCTCTGTAATCGTGGGGCCCTGCGGCGTCAACCCCGGGCTTGGCAGCGCTTGAAACAATGATGTGTCGACATATGGGAAAGAAGACCCATTCCTTAGGACGTTGATTTCCACACGTTTCGCTGTCGAAAACGATAGTTAGCACTGCAGTGAGCAAACAGGACGACGTTATTGACAACCTTTGACATTGTTGACACTCCCCTCCCCCCTCCCCCGACTATTCAACCGTTCTATAAGCACACAGTGGGCCAACAATCCTAATGAACGTAATAGCACTCCTTTGGAGTGTACTGTGACTGCAGCTTTCGCTCTGGGCGGAACAACTAGGTACAGTTCAAAACCATTCGACAAAATTCGAATGTGATCTGAGACGGCATGCTTTTTGGGTCTGCGAGGTACCCAAATTTGCAGATTACAGCGCATTTCACTTTATTGATATTTTTGGTATTTCTCATAAGTGAAGTGAATGTATCAGCGCTGCAGTACGTATGGAGCAACAAAGAGCTAGCGGTAGGTTCCCATGCTGGCTACCAGAGGCGGTTGGCCAGCTGGCGCTTTTAGGGCCAGTGAGCCCAGGAGAGTAGAGATGGGTCGAACTCGTTCATTCCAGTGAACTACTTCATTCATTTCACTCTTTGCCGTGAAGCGTTCAAATGAAGTAGTTCATTCGTGAAGTACGGAAGCCTGTCGAAGTTGCCCAGTTCGCCGCTCAGCCCCTGCTACGCTCGCTTCGCCTCGCTCGTACAATGAAGCTTCGTAATACTTCATAATTTTACCAACAGATGGCCAAACTATGCAGTAACGTGCACGCAACGTTTTACGCTCTCACAGCGTCTGAGTTAACTTAAATAGAGCATGGTCGAAGGGGACAAAGGAAAGATAAACAGAGAAGCCTGTCACATATAAGGAAGGTATTACATTTAATCTTGCTCGAAATTTTCTCATGAAGCGTCCAAAAAAGTCTTTATCTGCCAAATGAAATATTATTTGTTGTATTCATGAACTGAAAAATAGGGCTACCAACGAAATGCAGTCCAATTTTATGTTCCTTGTATATTATTTGTTGTATTCATGAACTGAAAAATAGGGCTACCAACGAAATGCAGTCCAATTTTATGTTCCTTGTAAAATTTAATCCAAAATAGAATGAGTATGTTTACCACTGTCACAGTCTACATACCTACGTTAAGTAATTATTCAGAAGTTTTCCTGTAGATTTTATTTTTGTTGAGAATAATAACCCTCCAGATTTAAAACGTAAACTGTCACCTGTAGTCATTGTTACGATTTCAGGTAAAATCCCTTTTATTTTCATGTTGGCTGTGCGTGCTCACACAACCAGCCCCTTCGTTTATATCTTTAATATTCATTTGTCTGCAAGCGCTGCCAACGGTAGACGCGAAGTATAGCTGCACAAATGGTCACGAGTAATGTCAGCACTGCACGTAGCAGCTGACGCTGCCTTCCCCTCGCCCCTCACCGGCCCAACCCGTCGTAAACCTATCGTTCCCTACAAACTCCGCGCGATTCGTCGACAGGCAACAGAGGGAGGACTGAAGTGAAGTGAGTGACGTAGCGCCGATGTAGTGGGAGAGGGAGAAGGGAACAGAGTGAGTGAACTAGAAAAAAGTGTGGAGTGTGCTATCTGTGAAGAGTTTGAAGTACCAGTTCATTGAAATTGAGTGGTTAGTTCACACTTCACTGAAGTGAAGCGTTCATTTGAACGACTCATTCACGAGCTCCCCATCACTACAGGAGAGGCCTTGCAGGCGATGTCGTGCAGTTAGCACTGCGACGCACTGCGTCGGTCATCTGCCGTCATAGACCATTAGCTCCAAATTTCACAGCTCTGTCCTAACGTATATGTTGGTCGTACGTCTCACGTCTCTGTGGTTATTTCACGCGGTGTAGCTTTTTTTTTTTTTTTGCACTGATAACTGTTCGAAAACGCCGTTGTTCTCTGTCCTTAAGTCAAAACCGGCAGCCACTACGTCGTCCGTGGTGAGAGATAATGCCTGAAATTTCGTTTCCTCGGCACGCTCTTGACACTGTGGATCTCGGAATACTGAATTCTCCAAAGATTTCCGAAATGAAGTGTCCCATGCGCCTGGCTCCGGCGTTTAATGTTTGATAATTCCCGTCGTGTGGCGATAATCATGATGCTCACCTTTGCACATGAATCACCCGCGTACGAATGACAGCTCCGCCAGTGCTCTGCCCTTTTATAACTTGTGTACGCCGTACTACCGCCATCTCCATACGCGCAAATCGCTGTCCTATGACTTTTGTCACCTCATTGTATGCTTTGTGCTACCGTGGCTCTTTGCGCTAAACTGGAAGTCATGTTGAGCTACATCACAACACAAAGCAGAACTATCACAAGAATCGTTGTTGATAAAAGCGGTTTCGGTGAAAATTGTCGTTATATTTCGGATAAATTTAGTAGTCTTCTCCGCCCACTCTCGAAACTAACTTTACAGAGCTTTTGAATGATCATTTCAGACATGGGAGAGTAGCTCATAGGGCTTTTTAGGTTAGGCTTTACCGTGACTGTTATTGCCATTCAATGAAACAACAAGTTTACTGTTACCAGTCACAGTGGCAGGGCCATAAAGAATCGTGATTTTAAAGTAGATATTGTGCGTGGCAGAGTAACGGATGCCCTCTCTGTTTCTTCCCTCAAAAATAAAAACACTCTGTCTGACAGGGAGGGACAGACGTGCTCAGCCTGCGATGTACTCCAGGCACGTTTGGTTCCCGTCTGAATTATTGATATTTCCTCCTAGACAGGAAAGCAGAAACGCATCTCGAGCGCCGACTTTGAATGGGAACTGAAAAAACAGGCAGCAGCATAAGCCCTGCACCCGACGCGCTAAAGTTTGTTGGTCGGGCCAGAAAGAGATTTATACCGGAACCGATAAAAAAAGAAAGGCGGTAACTCACAGAGTTTTATGACTGCGGTTGTGCCGAGTCCGTCAGATAAAAGATGATGAAACAATGAATCACTTCGACAGCCGGAGATAGCGAACGGTCAGTTAAGAATGGCGGCGTCATGTTCGATGGGTGAAGCGAAAGCTGCATATCGCCGCACTGTTACAACAAAGCTATCTCCAGTTCCATAACACGGCGGACGTCAGTTACACTCTTGCTGAGTACTGACAAAAGATATACCAAATTTACGTTTCGAATTTTTCATGCTTCCATTTGTTCCTAATCCCTCGATCCATTTCGTCTTCGTTTTCTCTCTTGGACGCTCTCAAATTTGCATACATTTTGCGGGCGCTGATTTCCGTCTTAAATTCATTGTTATCATCGTTGACTATTAAAACAGGGTTTCTTTCGTCAACTTTTACATAGATCGCGCATACAGTACTTCGTCGTATACAACTGTAACATTTCTTTAGAAATTGCAACAGACAGGCGATAGGTATACGAGTATGTACACAGTTGACCATTAAAAAAGAAACACCAGGACGGAAAACGAAGAACGAAATTTTATTTATTGAGCAAAATTTAGTGCAATGAATGAGGTGCTCCAGATTCTAGTGACCAGCAGCATCTTGAGTTTCTGCTTGAGCGACAATTGGTAGGCTAGAGAAATATATGATTTAATTACGTAATTTTCATGTGTAATTTCTTATGTTTGCTTCATGTCGCACTGGAAAGATGCTGGCAAAGTGATCAAACGGTATTCTAACGCAACAACAGTTGGCACTACCGTCACTAAACAAATGGACGCCGATGTATTGCGACAGCGACAACGTCGTCCATCCCTGTCACTGGGCAGTCTTTTTAAATAAATGGTTGAAATTTATTTCTGCTTGATGAGTTAGTTCACAAGAGGTCTTGAACATGTATGGATCACTGCATGTTGTGTCAAAGTGTTATTACAAAGAATTAGCCATTGTTAATAGGACTAGCGCACTGAGGCTTCCGTAAAAACTTAATTTTGTGTACAGACACTTCGTGTACTAGTCTGCGAAAGTTTGTTTCACACAGAATCTGAAAAACCGTATCTACGTGCAGTAATGGCTCCTGGATATCTAATTATGTACACATTCCGAAACGCATCATATGAGCAATAAGGCCATTCCTTGCCTGATGTTTGGTTTTATCATACCGACCCTGACAGCCTGACTGCAGAACAACTGATTCTTTTAATTTCAAGTTTGACCTCGGGTAACAAATGACAAAAGAAATATTGTTTTCATGTGATATAACTACAAATTAGTAATTTTCCAGTTTTTTTCCTTTACTTGCATTGTTAAACTTTCCTTCTTCCGGTATTTCATGATTCTAGGTCACCGGGAAGTATCCTATAGGTTCTGATAAGTGAATTTGCGAGTGTCAAAAGATGTGAAGTAAATAGTCTTAACTATATACCGTCAAGGACTACAAGGCTTAGTATGTTACATGTGACATGAAGTTTAACTTAACACGTCTTCGAGTGAGAGGTGGAGGGGGGGGGGGGGCAGAGGGAGGTGGTGGTCTTAAGAGACGGACGGTCAGACAAGTAGTCTGATAACTAATGACAAAAAATTGTTTTCGTCTTATACAGTGACAGATTTAGAGGTTTCAGATTTTTTTCCTTAGGTTTTATTGAGTAATCTTTTTCTTTTTTTTTTTTTTTTGCAAATTTCGTGAGTCTAGGCCAACTGGATGAATCCTGTAGATTTTGTTGAGTGAATTTACGACTATTAAAATATGTGACATGAAAAGCCGTATCTTTTAACTGCATTAGATCGCCAGGCACCATAAATCTTAATCTGTGACATAAATTTCAGCGTGATACATGAACGCGTTTCTCAGAAAAAGCGGTCTTAATAAACAAAAGAACAGACCGTCAGCCAAGAAATGACGAAAAATTTTTTTTATAATACAACTACCAATTTACAGTTCCCGGATTTTTTTTCATTGTTTGTATTGTGAAAAATTTCCTTTTAGCAAATTTCATGAATCTAGGTCAAAGGGAAGTACATGTAGGTTTTAATGAGTGTGTTTTCGAACTTTGGATATGTGACATAAATAACCGTTATCTTTTCACTTCGTGTACTTAGAAGCTTTAATGTTTTCAGCGCCAAGATGTCAGATTTCACAATGTGTCATAAATGTCAGCTTGATACGCCTAACCATTCCTGAAGAAAAGGGTTCTCAGCAGGAGGAGAGACAAAAAAAAAAAAAGGCAGACAGGCAGACACATAGACGGAAGGACTACAAAGTGCTCCTGTAAATGTTCCGTTTGTACCGTTTGCGGTATGGAACCCTAAAAAGTGTGTTAATTTACATGTATATCGAATGCTGAATATCGCAGTGCTCCTACCAACAGGCAAGCAAGATATTTTTCAGTTTTACAGATTTTTTGAGAAACAGTGAAAAGCCTATGACTGATACATATTTAAAGGTTAGGGCTCTAATTTTTACTTTTGTTGACCAGTTATTACTCTTTTGGAAGTTATCAGGGTGCAGTCTATTTTGGACTTATCATGACGGAACTGGAAGCTTCATCTTCAGAAAATAAATCAAAATTAACTAACGCTAGGAAAAAACGTTGTAATTATCATCCTGGAAAAATAGGAAGAGGGAACGTTAATATCTTAAACGTGATTAATTTTGGACAATCCACTGAATAGCTTCAGTTAATTTCGTGAGTCAAAATTTGATTACAGTCGTAACTCAAGAGTTAACATCAAAACATCAAAACCTTGCCTTAAGTCACAGGACCTGCAGTAATCTGGTAATAACGGTTTAAGAATACATATGGGTTCCACGTTTAAGTAAATAAATTAACTTTGAATAACAACAGAGCCTCAGTTCTCACGAAAGCATTAATTAGAATTCGAAAAAAAAAAAACAGTTTGAAGCGATATACTTAAATATTACGCTGCAGCATATTCAAATAATATCTGATCGAACTCTGAGGCGCGATGTGTCATTGTTATGTGAAGCAGCGAGCCCACGACTACGGGGATAATATACTTGAAGTCTTAGAGGCAGTCGCATATCAACTAGGAAGACTAAAAGATCCTGCTGTATATAAGAAGATATATGAATCGATTTTCCGATAAGGAGAACACTTATACAGGATGGTCAGAAAATGTGTCAAATGCTTGTAGGGATGTTGCAGGACAGGCTGTACTGAGATATGAATGTTACAAAAAAAATCGATACGTTGCGCCGTTTCCGAGTTATTTAGCATTGAAGTTAGCCAATCAGATAGTCGCGCGCGTAACTTCAAGATTCAGCTAACGAGACAAAGCATTCATTGGGCAACACCGCCCCTTGCAGGCCGCTTGAATGTGAGTGCGCGACGCCCCGATTCGCTAACTTCAATGCTAAATAACTCGGAAACGGAGCAACGTCTCGAATTTCTTTCTTAACATCCATGTCTCAGTACAACCTGCCCTGTAACATCCCTACAAGCATTTCACACATTTTCTTACCACCCTGTATATATATTTAATATAAAAGCTTATCATAAGTATTACTATGACTCAGAGTGAAACAACTACAGAAACTGTTCAGAAGGAAAACCTCTATTCTCCGAACACTTCTGCGCACGATGCCGTAACGTCTTCCAGGATAATTACAGGGATTACTTGATAAGCAATTTCATTTTGATGACACAGTTCTGCTAGTGTGCGTGGCTTCTTGCAGCACACTAAGTTCTTGAGAGTTCCTAACACGCCGGCCGAAGTGGCCGTGCGGTTAAAGGCGCTGCAGTCTGGAACCGCAAGACCGCTACGGTCGCAGGTTCGAATCCTGCCTCGGGCATGGATGTGTGTGATGTCCTTAGGTTAGTTAGGTTTAACTAGTTCTAAGTTCTAGGGGACTAATGACCTCAGCAGTTGAGTCCCATAGTGCTCACAGCCATTTTTAGAGTTCCTAACAAACAAAAATGAAGTTGGGTGAAATCAGAAGGATGTGCGGGGTACTCGATGGGACCCCTTCGTCCAACCCAAAGACCCGGTTTAATGTTATTCACACAGTCGTGCATACCCTTAGGAAAGTGTGGTGGAGCGCCATATTATTGGAAGGAAAACTGTTAGTCAGCAAACAAATTCCGAATTGATGATAAAATTAATGAGTCCAGCATCTATAGATATCTCCTGCCAGTAACTGTACCTTCGAAAAAGAAAGGTCTAGTCACTTCCGCTGATGGTAATCCGCAGCAGGCATCAAGACCGAGAGCACTGATCTCTCGCTCAACGTAAGTGCTCGTATGTGGCTATCGTGTGGCTCAGTACGCACATTTACGCCTGTTTACTGCGTTATTTAATTTTCTCTGTGCCTCAGCAGACACACCACAAGGGAAACTAAATTAGCATCATGTTCAACCTGTGCGAGGATCCATAAACTGAACTGATCATTTCTGTCTCTGTCGACCTCATTCAGCGTGTGCAACCATCGCAGAATGTAGACTCCCCATCTTACTCTGTCCAAAATACGACTTACCGTTGCCCTCCTGCCGCCTGTATCACGTGCACGTTGTTGTACTGATTTCTGTGGTGAGCGCGTGAATGCGTCTGACATCTAAGCACAAGACCCTTCACCTGTTGCTGGGCGAGGCCAGCCCGATCTTCACTTATACATATCTGTAACTGTTACAGCAGTTTCGAACTCATCGCGAAGGGAAGCGATGTATACGCGTGTTGGAGGTTAATATCCATATTCCTGCCTCAAATGTTCTTGTACTTCACAAAAGTTTTCGAACTTCCAATACCATTTGAGAACGCTTTTTGGCTACTCAAATGTCAGTCATGTTTGCGCCATGGCCTCACATTGTGCACTGATATCGCCAAGTCACAACACTACTGTCATCTGTTGCACAAACATTGTAGTAGAGGTGCACCCATACACACTGTGATTTCAAAAGGTATGGTCTGTATGGTCAGTTTTAAAATGCGAAAGCATTTTTTTTTATGTACGAAGTTATATTCGTGAGGGAAGTAGTCCCGCCACTTAACACCATCGCTTCATCTACGAAAATCGCTAGCTGTAGGGTTTGATCACAGGTTAATGTAAGCGCGAGATAAACTATTGCAAATGTGAAATGCTGGCACATTAATAAGTGATACGACCGCCAGAACGTTCCAATCCAAAGCCCACAACAGCCTCTTACTCCTCAAACTCCTCTCTGGCCAGACATTGGGGTTGAAACCCTCGACCATCCTCCAGACCTACAAATCATTAATCTGTCCCATCTGCTGTTACGCCAGTCCCGCCTGGATATCGCCACCCCCCCTCCCCAAACTCTGTAATTCCCTCCAGATCCTCGAGCACCATACACTCCCCCTCACCTTCCATATACGCTTCCCCCCTACGACCTGATTCCTTTCCCCCATCTGCTGCTGTTCCTCTAACATATACACATACTCTACACCTCATGCCACCCTAATCCCCCTCAACCCCTGGTTGCTCCTCTCCTCTCCAACCCCCACCCTCTGCTGCGGCTTCACTGTTGTGCCCCCCTACCCTCCATCTCTACACCCTTCATATCCTTTCCCAAGGTGGCTTCCGTCGACTCCCCCTCTCAGATGATGCCCTCTCTCCCTCAATTTATCCCTCCTATCAACTCTGATCCTCACCTCCCCCTCTATTCCTCTGTCCTATTCCTGGGCTCCCTCTACCCCCTTCCATCCTGTTTTTTACCTGCTTACCCTCTCTCTGCCTCCCTTCTCTCCCCTGAGTCCTTTTGCATTTCCCTCTTGCATCGGCCTTCCCCCCCTTATGAGTCCTCTCCCTCCGTCGGTCCCGCCCTCTTTGTTTTTCCTCTCCTCCCCCTCTTTCCCCCTCATCTGTCCAGGTGCCTTCCCCCCATCTGCCCTTGGCTGTGGTGTGTCATCTTCGTGCCGACTTTTTAGTGCAGTGTTTCCAGTGAGTGTTCAGTGTTGTGCGTCTTTTCTGAAGTGTTGCGAACGGAAATCATACTGTCGCTGGATGTGATTTTTATATCTGTTGCTAACAGAAACCAGGCTGTCGCCATGTTTTTTAATTGTCTGTCTACTATTTTACCTGTCTGCTTCCTGCGTATTTTATTAGCATCGCCAACCCTTTGTTTTATGTTTTAACTATCCATAATTTTCCGCCGTTTTACAATTTAAGTCACCGTTTTATCGCCTGCTTTTATTGTTTCTTTCTTCGTCTTATGCTTTAAAAATTCTATTCGCTGAAGAGGAGAGTACTAAGCTGCTGCCAGCCCGCCCCCTCCGGGGGGATCGAAATTCAATACAGGAAGAAAAAAAAAAAAAAAACAGAACGTTGAATGCAAGCATGCATGTATTGTGTTGTACTGGTGCCGAATGTCAGTTTGTGGGATGGAATTCCATTCCTGTTGTACTTGGTCGGTCAATACAGTGACCGTTAAAGCTGTTTGTGGATAACGCTGGAGTTGTCCGAAGATATCCCATGAATGCTCCATTCAAGATATATCTGGTGATCGTACAGGCCAAGGTAACATGTCAGCACTCTGTAGGGCATGTTGCGTTACAGCTGCAGTATGTGGGTGAGAGTTATCCTGTTAGAAAACGCCCCCTGAAATACTGTTCTACATCTACATCCATACTCCTCAAGTCACCTAATGGTGTGTGGCAGAGGGTACTTTGAGTACCTGTATTGGTTTCCCCTTCCATTCCAGTCTCGTATTGTTCGTGGAAAGAACGATTGTCGGTATGCTTCTGTGTGGGCTCTAATCTCTCTGATTTTATCCTCATGGTCTCTTCGCGAGATATACGTACGCGGGAGCAATATACTGCTTGACTCCTCTGTGAAGGTATGTTCTCGAAACTTCAACAAAAGCCCATACCGAGCTACTGAGCGTCTCTCCTGCAGAGTCTTCCACTGGAGTTTATCTATCATCTCCGTAACGCTTTCGCGATTACCAAATGACCCTGTAACGAAGCGCGCTGCTCTCTGTTGGATCTTCTCTATCTCTTCTATGAACCCTATCTGGTACGGATCCCACACTAGTGAGCAATATTCAAGCAGTGGGCTAACAAGTATACTGTAATATACTTCCTTTGTTTTCGGATTGCATTTCCTTAGGATTCTTCCAGTGAATCTCAGTCTGGCATCTGCTTTACCGACGATCAACTTTATATGATCATTCCATTTTAAATCACTCCTAATGCCTATTTCCAGATAATTTTTTGGAATTAACTGCTTCCATTTGCTGACCTGCTATATTGTAGCTAAATAATAAAGGATCTTTCTTTCTCTGTATTCGCAGCACATTACACTTGTCTACATTGAGATTCAATGGCGATTCCCTGCACCTTGCGTCAATTCGTTGCAGTTCCTCCTGCATTTCAGTACAATTTTCCATTGTTACAACCTCTCGATATACTACAGCATCATCCGCAGAAAGCCTCAGTGAACTTCCGATGTTATCCACAAGGTCATCTATGTATATTGTGAATTGCAACGGTCCTACGAAACTCCCCTGCGGCACACCTGAAATCACTCTTACTTCGGAAGATTTCTCTCCATTGAGGATGACATGCTGCGTTCTGTTATCTAGGAACACTTCAATCCAATCACACAATTGGTCTGATAGTCCATATGCTCTTACTTTGTTCATTAAACGACTGTGGGGAACTGTATCGAACGCCTTGCGGAAGTCAAGAAACACAGAATCTACATGGGAACCCATGTCTATGGCCCTCTGAGTCTCGTGGACGAATACCGCGAACTGTTCATGAATGGGAGAACAGCAGGTCGAATCCCATACTGACTAACGGATTGGCAGTCACGGTGCGTGGAATAACCACGGGAGTGCTCCGGCTGCCGTACGACGCCGCACCCGAGGTTGTAACTCCAAGTGATGGTTCACTGTATCTAGCACGGAGACAGGTTCGTTGTAGGCTATCAACTGGCTTCGTTCCAACCAACACACGCCCATCACTGGCACCAAGGTAGATACAGATTTAATTAGAAAACACAGTAGATCTTCACTCTGCCCTCCAATGAGCTCCCGCTTGACACCACTGAAGTCGCAAATGGCGGTGGTTTGGGTTCAGTGGATTGCACGCTACAGGGCGTCTGACTCGGAGCTGTCCTTGAAGTAACTGATTTGCAACAGTTCATTGTATCACTATGGTGCCAGCTGATGCTCAAATTGCTGCTACAGATGCAGTACGATGCGCTAGAGCCATGTGCCGAACACGATGGTCTTCCCCCTCATTAGTGCCGCATGGCCATCCGGGGTCCAGTCTTCTTGCGACCGTACATTCTCGTGTCCGCCGCTATCAGCAGTGGCTACATTCCTGACAAGTCTCTCTGCAGTATCCCAGATGGAATATCTAGCTTCTCGTAGCCTTATTACACGATACCTTGCAAAGGCTGAGAGGTGTCGGTAATGGTGTCATTGTCGCCTTAAAGGCATTCTTGAGCAACCTCAGCTCATCACGTCCAACTCCAAAGGTAAGTAATGCTCACGACCTCTGCATGGCGTATTTAAAGCAAACCTGATTTGTACCCTCATAGTGGCGTTACTAGCTCCATTCGTATGCGACTGGCGTGAAATCTGAACAGACTTCAACAACACCTTCTTGGTGTAGCAATTTTTTTCCATCAGAGTATGTAAACAGTTTAAACTATTCATTTACTATCCAACAGAGTTCATGAAATTAGAGAAGGTGACATTCCCCTCAGTATTGTCACTTCAAACGTGACAGTACTGTCGAGCATAGAACTCAGTGAATACTGAAAGCAGGTGAACGAACTGCAGGAGAGAGTGCTACACATGGATGAGTACATGATGTTTCCTGGTTGACGTGTCACATGAGAGAATGTGCACTGGAAGTTCCCATAAGCAGTTTTCGGAATTTTCTACTGTTTTTGTCGTTGTGGGAAATGTGACTCGTATTAATCCTTTGTTGTAAATATTACGAGTTCTTCACACGTAAGTGCTTTGTAATGTTGTTGTTGTTGTTGTGGTCTTCAGTCCTGAGAGTGGTTTGATGCAGCTCTCAAGTAAAGCTGCATGCCATCGGGAAAAATTACGACCGTAGTTTCCCCTTGCTTTCAGCCGTTCGCAGTACCAGCACAGCAAGGCCGTTTTGGTTAGTGTTACAAGGCCAGATCAGTCAATCATCCAGACTGTTGCCCTAGCAACTACTGAAAAGGCTGGTGCCCCTCTTCAGGAACCACACGTTTGTCTAGCCTCTCAACAGATACCCCTCCGTTGTGGTTGCACCTACGGTACGGCTATCTGTATCGCTGAGGCACGCAAGCCTCCCCACCAACGGCAAGGTCCATGTTTCGGGGGGGGGGGGGGGGAGCTTTGTAATATGTTAAACCTATATGGAGGATATTGTTAATACTTCAGTTAGTTTTACGGTCAGTATAATTCTGTATTTTTGAAAAATAGTTACATAACCTGTGGATGGCTAAGGCATACATCTCCTGTCGAGGACCATTTTGTAGTTTGACATGGAAGAAGGTCTTCTGCCATGGAACATGATCTACTTGCAAATGAATTGAGTTTCTTTAATGTTTTAACAATTTTTCTTGACTTTAAAATGGAATTTTTTTCAATTTTTCATTAGTTATTATTTCAAAGTATTTTTAAATTGTATATATTGATTGATAATATGCAGTTCAATGAGATTAATGTGATCACCGCCTATGTTCGACGTAAACTTCCAACCGCTAACAGACATCATGTGGCAGCACTAGCTATCCAAGCGTATAAAACGTGTAGGGGGAAGGGGAGCGGGGGGAAGGGTGCTGACAATCGTGCAGTTGTTATCGTAATGCAGAAACGGAGCGGTTTATCATACGTCCAAAAGCTCATGATTATTAGCTTTCGTGCCAAGGGTGGAAGTACTCCAGAAACGGCTAAGTTTATAGAATGTCCGCGTGCTGCCGTGGTTAAAATATAACTGCGTGGCCAAATGGCGCTATGCAAAACTGCCACCGAGGCAACAGTGACGAGCCAATGGCCACAGATGACAGAGGCGAGCGATAGCTGCAGGTATGGGTGTACAGACGAATAGAGATGCAATTGTTGAGCGGCTCACCGCCCAGTTGAACCAAGGGGCAACCAACAGTATCTCCTCAACGACCGTTCAGCGAACGTTGCTGCAAATTGACAGGCGTCTGGTTCAGACATACGTGCCGTCTGCTGTTCATCGAGGACTAAGACTGGCATTTGCACTCCAGTACCGCAACTGGACGTCCACTGAATGGCAACAGGTGGCCATTTCAGGTGGATAACGTTTTATGCTCCATCGGACTAATGGCCTTTGTCGTGTACGGTACGAAACGTCTGAAAACAAACAAGTAGGGAGCGCTATGGTTTGGGGAATGATTTGGTAGTATTTCCTGTTTGATCTCGTCATTCCTGAAAGTACAAAGTGTAAATACAACTATGCATCTGTCCTTGGAGATAACGTTCACCCCTACATGCAGTGTGTTTTTCCTTGGCACAATGGCATCTATCAATAGGACAATGCAACATGTCACACAGCTCGAAGTGCAGGCGTGTCGTTCGAAGAGCGCCAGAATGAGTTTATCGTACTGTCCTGGACATCAAAATCCCCGGATAAAACCCAATCGGGAATCTGTCTGACGACATCGGTCGGACTCTTCGCGTTATTGATCCTCAACCGCGAATCATACCGCAGCTGGCCACGGGACTGGAATCGGTATGGCTCCACAATCCTGTCGGTACATTCCAGGACCCCAGTCACTCTCTTCCTGCCCGTCTCGCAGCCGTCCGCGCTGCGAAAGGTAGTTACTCAGGTATTTAACTGGTGGTCACATATATGCGACTAGACAGTGTACGTCTTCCCAATTTGATTTCAGTTACAGATTACCGGTGTGTAGTAGGTTAATACTGTCGCACATAGAGCATTAATGACAAAATTTTATCGACTGCAATTCTTTTAAATTTTAATGAATTGTTTATTCCTAAGTACATTACCATGTTGTAGTGTGGAACAGTATTTCACATTTGGAAACACTTTGCTTTTCTGGAGTAATTTTCATAATTTCAGAGAAAGACTGCCAGACACGTAAAGTGAACGCCCTCATTTAAAAATGGAATCAGAATACTCCTGTTTCAGGTCTGGCTAGAGTAGAGTGTGTGAACAGCATTCCAAGGTACTTAACACTCTCCCTTACCAATAATTTTCACGAGGGTCAGTCTGTGACAATTCAGTGGGTGCTTTCTATGTTCTTGGTGAATCTATGAAACTTTTCTTCGATAGTGTGGGATCATCGACTCCGGGGGCTGTTTGCCATGTCGCCCTCAGTGCTGTTACTTCCGGTGGGTTTTGGCAACTTTGAGCTATAACTTGAGCGGTGTGCTCAAATTGGTTAACGTAATTAGTTGCTCATTACCTTAAGAAGATGCGAATTTCTTATCAAATTGTGTGCAATGTACAGGGTTGACTAATGAGATAAAATACATGCAATGAACATCTTCCACTACAAAATGTGAGAGTTGCGTAGATCACAGTGATGAGTTTGAGCAAAATGTACTAGCTTGTTGATGACGAAGCGAGTGTGGAGTGACTGGATGGCTTAGAATATATTGAAAGGTTCACAATATCGTAACATAGCCTACTTCTTTCAGACAGCACCCAGGTCACAACTATTGGATGTATGGTACTCACCTGTCGGACGGTGCACAGTCTCTCTCTCTCTCTCTCTCTCTCTCTCTCTCTCTCTCACACACACACACACACACACACACACACACACACACACACACACACACACACATACACATCCACAAACACATTCGTATCGCTCTGTAAGTAAATATGTTGCAATCTATATCAGTTCCCCTCACTGACCAGTTAGAAAGTCTTGATATAACGATGCACAACACGTCCTCAGTAACGTACACTTAAATTCAAGATCGCTGTCAGTACTTGCAAGGCACAACCTCCAGTTGTGAAGTTGTTTTGCATCACGTTTCCTTGCAGAGAGAAAGTACGCTGCGAAAAAGTAATGGAAATGGATGGTATAGGAATGTGGAGCACAGTTAAACAGCACATCATTCAAATTACACTGCAACTCTAGCTGTGTTCCGCATGCCACCAGCTGCAGATCCTAAATCATCTGCGTTTCCTTAACAGATGCACAGCTGCACAAAATAAACATGCAGCTGGCGTAACCAGTCGGTGACCAGAACGAAATAAAAGCGTAAGCCCCTTTCCTTATCTGAATATTTTACAACGATCTGCTTATTGAGATGAAACTAATAAAAGGCACCTGCAGCGATTCCGATTTAACGTAAGAACTACAGTAACGAACATAACTTTAGAGTACTAACATAATGAGAGTATTGCAGCAAATTATACTCCACTTTATTGCGCAGACCGTGACAAACAGCATTTCGCATCGTTATATGGCTTCCTTTCCTACGTCACTCGCAAGTGGAGGACAGGTGAAATGGCTGTCTTTATGGTTTAGTAGGCGCCCTAATGTTCTGATATCTTCTTTCTCGTTCCTTCCGTTGACGGCAATAGATTTACTTTATACTGCCTCTCGAAGGAAATGGCACAGAACTTAAGACAGTGCACCTGCCGCAACAAGAGGTGGCATTGACTCGACTGATAACTGAAGTAGTGCTGGAGAGAGCTACTAACACGAATCCTCCAGGGCTGACCATAAATCCGTAAGAGCACCAAGGGATGGCGATCTTTTCTGAACAGCACGTTGCAAGGCATCCCACGTATGTTCAATAATGTTCATTTCTCAGGAGTCCGGTGGCCAGTGGATGTGTTTACACTCAGAAGAGTGTCCCTGGAGCCACTCTGCAGCAATTATGGGCGTGTGGGGAATCGCATTGTCCTACTGGAATTGTCCAAGTCCGTCGGAAAATACAATGGACATGAATGGATGCAGGTGATCAGACAGAATGCTTACTTACGCGTCACCTGTCAAAGTTGTATTTAGGCATATCAGGGGTCCCACATTACTCCAACTGCACACGCCCAACACCATTACAGAGCCTCCGCCAGCTTGAACATTGTCCTGCTGGCATGCAGGGTACATGGATTCATGAGGTTTTCACCATACCCGTACACGTCCATCCGCTCGATACAATATTAAACGAGACTCGTCCGACCCGGCAACATGTTTCCAGTCATCAACAGTCCAATGTCGGTGTTGAATAGCCGAGGCCAGGCGTAAAACTTTGTGTAGTGCAGTTATCAATGGTATACGAGAGGGTCTTCGGCTCCGAAAGCCCCTATCGATAATGTTTCGTTGAATTGTTCGTGCGCTGACACTTGTTGATGGCCTAGCATTGAAATCTGCAGCAATTTGCGGAAGTGCTCCACTTGTCTCACTTTGGACGATTCTCTTCATTAGTCGTTGGTCCTGTTCTTGCAGGGTCTTTTTCCGGCCGCAGCGATGACAGAGATTTGATGTTTTACCGTATCCCTGATATTCATGGTACACTCATGAATTGGTACTACGGGAAAATCCACGCTTCACCGCTACCTCGGAGATGCTGTGTACCATCGATCGTGCGCCGACTATAGTACCACGTTCAAACTCACTTAAATGGTTATTATTAAATGGTTATTCCTAATCTCCGCGCGGCCGTTTGTCTGCATTTGAATACGCGTGCCTACACCAGTTTCTTTGGCGCTGCAATGCAAAACTGTACAGGAAGGTTGAAAAGTCCTGTCCATGAGACAAATTCTACATTGGTGATTCAACGGTCTTGCTCCGTAAGAAAAAGTAGTGTTCACGGATACTCCATGACGAGAAGACTTCTACTGATGGTTATTCCTATTCTCATACGAGGAAGAACGGTCAGTGTTCAGAATTATGACAGGAACGACCATCCGAAACACAGAGTCTAGTAAAAACGACATCTAAAATTCAGACCCTTAGAGCTATGAGCAGCTATTCATCTTCAGTACTGTGAAACGAATCTCTTCTACTAGAATCTCTTTGTTTTCCATATTTGGGAGAATATGGTATGGACCAAAACAAAAAAGTCCAGTAAACATGGGCTCTAATATGCATACCTTGAGAGATATGAGTGCTTATTCATCTTCCCTACTATGAATCTTATTTCTTCTACTGAACTAGTGTTCACAGATTTCAAAGTACGTATTTTAGTGCCCATATTTATTGAAATTTTTTTTATTGTTTTGGTCTACACTGCTTCCTGACAAAATATGGGAATCAAAGAACTTAAAAGTAGAAAATATTTGTTTTACAGTATCGGAGAAAAGCTCACAGCTCTTTATGTATGCGTTTTAAAGCCCATGATAGCGAGAATTTTTGCTTTTAGTGTCGTGTACTTTCAACTGTATACGTTTACCCCCATAATAAGTATGTTACACGCTATACACCTAGTTGAGAAAAGTCGTGGGATACCTCCTAATATTGTGACGCACATTCTATTCCCCGGCGTAGTGCACCAACACGACGAGGCATCGGGTCAAGAAAGTAATTGGAAGTCACCTGCAGAAGTATTGAGCCGTGCTGTCTCTATAGTCGTCCATAACTGCGAAAGTGTGGCAGGTACTGGATTTTGTGCACGAGCTGACCTCTTGATTACGTGGCATAATCGTTCGATGCGATTCATGTCAGGAGATCAGCGTGACCAAATCATCCGCTAGAATTCTGCAGAATGTTCTTCAAACCAATCGTAAACAATTGTGACCTGGTGACATGGCACATTGTCATCCACAAAAATTCCATCGTTGTTTGGGGACATGAAGTCCATGAATGACTGCAGATGGTACACAAACAGCAGAGCATAATCTGTAATATACTGATTATTCCTTGCTACTGTAGTTTTATCTTGAAGCTGTGAGAAAAGAGGACAGGCGCTCCAAAGCGCGGAAGGAGAGATATTGTGACATGAAGTCAACCGTAAGGGGAGAGCCTTGCGAAAATGCAGATGCCTCCAGACGCGGTCCCAGGGCGCTAGTTACTCTTTAAGGAATTAACATGTAAACTCATATGTCGTCTAGACGCTGTGGTAGGTTGCCACCGTAGAACTTTGTAATCAACAGGCACGTATTAGCGTATAAAGCCAGCTTGATACCAGCCCTGAGAACAGCAACGTCACTAGGCTCACAGAGGTTAGAAAGAGAGAGAAAACTCCAAAAAACTGTTGATCTAGCAGTCCCTACTCCTTGGAGTCCGAGGGGCGAGGCTAAATGACGTATAACAATAATGCTGCAAGCCTTATTTGGCAGCGCAGTTAAGTTTAGCTTTCAGCTGAACAATGTTGATACCAAATACGGACACATTTAGCGCAACTGCATTAACATCCCCGCCTTAGGAGCACTAGAGGGGACCTAACTAAACCGTGATTGGCAGGCGACTGCAAGAGACCTGCGGGATTGGCTGGGTGACTTTAAGTGGGGAAAACTAGTGCCCCCACGCGACTCTTTAAATCCCCTAGATTCCGCATTTTGGCGGAGTTCTCAAACAGACGATCTGGGCGCCGAATTCGCGTCCGTCGACTCCAGCCTCGGTCCAGCTGCGCGTAAGTCTGCTCTCTCACTTGGAGTGCCTCAGTGAACAGTGTCACATTCAGTATGTTCTGTTTTGCAACTAAGTTGTTGCCTTAAGATGCTGCTAATGTTTGCTACTGTGGTTAGCATCCATTCCTCGTATTTCTGCACTGGCCTTTGTTGTAACAGTGTTTTTCTAACCCTAGAACTAGCCTCCAGTCCTGTCTGGAATAAGCAACTATTTCAAAATCCTGTTTGTCCAAGAGTCTCCACAACGAGATCCCTACCAATTCTCACCATCTGCATTTCTGGTAAATTCCTATACCAGTGTTGGCTCAGATAGAAGAAAACAATCAAATGCCTCCACTGTGAATTAACCTTCTGCCTTCTGCCTTCTGCTCTGTACCGCTCGGGAGCGCAGACTAACCAATAACCGCTTTTCTCCCTCTCCCACCTGTGTCAGGAAACGACAAACCTTTTCCTGTAGATGACCGGTTAGGATTGACGAGAGGACCCAGTGTATTCCATATAAACACAGCCCACAGCCACTATCAGCCTGCCCTCTTGATAACTTGGGTCCATCGGTTCGTGAGATCTGCGCGACACTCCAACCCTACCATCAGCTCTTACCAACTGAATTCTGGACTCTCCTGTACGGCCACGGTTCTCCAGTCGTCCAGGCTCCAATAGGTATGGCCACGAGCCCAAGAGAGGCGCTGCAGGCGATGTCGTGCTGTTAGCAACTGCACTCGAGTCGGTCGTCTGCTGCAGTAGCCCAGTAACGCCACATTTCTCCCGTACTTTCCTAATGGATATGTGCGTCGTGCGTCGTACGTCTCACATTGTTTTCTGCTGTTATTTCACGCAGTGGTACTAGTCTATTAGCACTGAAAACTCTACGCAAACGCCACTGCTCCCGGTCGTTAACAGAGGCCTTTGATCACTGCGTTGTCCTTGGTGAGAGATAACGCCTGAAGTTTGGTACTCTGGCACACTCTTGACACTGTGGTCTCGAAATATCGAATTCCCTAATTATTTCAGAAATGGGTTGTCCCATGTCTCGAACTCCACCTACCATATGTTTTCAAACTCTGTTTATTCGGGTCGTGTGGCCATAATCACGTCGGAAACCTTTTCACGTGAATCTCCTGTGTAAAAATGACAGCTCCACCAATTCACTGTCCCTTTATACCTTGCGTACGCGATGGTATCTGCATGTGTAAATGTACAGTCTTAGACAATAAAACTGACCGCCGGCCGGCCGCCACAGAGACTAAGTCCGAGTCATTCACTTAAGGTGGCCAATAAAACTGACCGCCCCTGACAACTCTAAGTCCGGCCATATGCACAATCTGGCAACACTGTAAGATGCAGAAGTGTCAGGAGGAAGTATTGTCTACTTCCGAGACGTTGTCGGACTATGTGAGCCCGTGGTCTAGTGGCAAGCGTCGTGCGTTCTAAGCTTATAGTCGCCTGTTCGCGTCCAACTGTTTTTTTTTTTTTCCACAATCGGTCTAAAGTTATGAGTCTGACTGAACATCAAAGATAATTCGCTTAACATTCTACCCACCAGCAATAACAAGTATTCCAGAAACAATTCCGCAGGACAGCTCGTGGCTGCGTCGCGATCATAACAGCTTACGCTCGAGCGTTTCCTCGCGCTGCAGCGGCTACCGGCCACCGGCCAGGCGCCACCCGCCGCCTGAAATCCGGCACCGCTCAGGTGAACGCGGCGCGACGCTGTCAGTGTATGTATCAACTGTCATTTTCGAATTTGAAGTTCTAGTTATCATCTTGCAGTTAAGCATTGGATTTTGCATACTTGAGAATCATGAACTACAGTTAAGCATTGTAAAATTGAGTCGCAAGTGGAAATAGGTGTAACATCTGCAACACAACGTTTACTTTTGGTATAACAGAGGGGTAAATGCAGAGGAGGCAGCTAGAAAGATTTGAATTGTGTGTGGAGCGAGTGCTTTTGGGAAAAATACGCCAGAAAAAGATATTCTTGTTTCAACAAAGATCGTTCTGGCATCAATGATTTTCCACATTAAGCAAGTCTCAACTACTGATATATGTGATAGATTACCATTTTACCATCATGCGACATTTGCATTCAACAGGCAAAGTTCGGAAGTCTGGTGTACGAGTACTACATGCTCTAATTCGAAACAACAAAATTCAACGGAGTGACTATTATTGAACGTCATCAGGTCGCTCATTGAGCATTCGTATGCAGTACTGTAACTGGTGACGTGCTATGATGCCTTTATCATTAACTTCCTAAGAAGAAATGAAAGGCTGAGCCCCTCCAAAAGACATAAACTCGAGCAAAGAGTAGTGTGAACATAATATTTTACATCTGATAGCTCCAAAAGTGAGTTTTGGGCTACGAATTCTACCAAAACACAGCTGGAATTTGTTGCCAACAACTGAGACACCTTTCGGTCTCAGCGTAAGAAAATCGAGCAACACAACTACATCACATGTTCTACTGCATGATAACGCACTTCTTGATTTGAGAAACAAAACTATCCAGGAGATTGAAATTAAAGTCGTCTCTCTGGCACTTGTATTGATAGAGAAGTCCTCTCTCAAGCACTTGTCCCTCTCGTCATATATTCGTTAAGTTTTATCTTTCCCGCTCTTGATCGATCAACCGTCGACGCAATTCATTTCTAAACGGAAATACTCTTAAAACTACTCTGGTATAATTATATCGTTGAAACCAGTAGGTTTCTACTGGCGTAGAATTTGTAAACAACTTTAGCATTGTCAGATCGTTTTAGATATCGCGAAAGAAAATTCTTTTGCTGATTAATTTCTCATTGATGATTACTGTTGCGTTTAGTAAACTATCGGAAAATCCAATTAAAATATTCACTGTACTAATACAAAATAAATTCAGCTTACTACAGAAACATCACGACGGCAGACTATCTTAATAAAGCATTAAGTATCTGTGAGACGATTGAGCGTATTTTAACACGAATTAGTAGGACATTACCGACTTTTGACTTCGAAAAGATCCGTATTTACTTCATTTCCTGTATCATCCGCTATTATTATGAAAAGTGGCATTTCATAGATATAATTATGTATTCACAACAACAAAAAATATGTCGTCATTATGAATTTGGCAGTACCGTAAGGTTTTCGCTCTGACACTAAGGGTTACTGAAAGTAGCAAGGCGCGTTGTCTTACGATTCCCTTATTGCGTTTGTATCTGCCTGCTTGTAGCTCTGCTACAAAAGAATTAAAAATCTGGCTTTCAGCGAGTCTCGAAAGGCGAACGAAAGCAGCTTGCACCTGGTAGCCAAACATGTTTCTTGGGAACAGGCTACTTCCTAAGTGGGAAGACATTCTTTTGTGGTTGAATTGTTGGCAAATGTCAGTCAGACGTGTGCTGTTGGTCTAAGCGTTTCGGTGTGTTGAATTTGTACCAATGATTTTTCTACAGGTTTTTTCTGTCCCAAATAGAGAGTTGAAGCCTCCCATTAGTATTTTCACGTCATCTTGGTAAATTTTGCTCATAGTATTTTCGAGTGTGTTCCACAATTTTTCGACATTTTCGGTGTTTTCCTTATTTTCGATGTTGGTGGGGGCATGTGCATTTATGAGTGTATATTTTTTATAGGGGCTCTGAATGAGCATAGTCATAACTCGATTGTTGATGGGTGTGATTTCTTCGACAGAGTTGTTGATAGATCTGTGTTCGAGAAATGCAATGCCGAGGATTGGGGCGAGTTTCGCTACCTTTTGTTGTATTTTGAAGATGCCATGGTTTCCGTAATGCAAGTTTTAATTGTCAATTAATCGTGGTTCTTGAAGAGCAAGGATGAGAATTTTTTGGCGGACGATTTCTTTTGTGAGATTATTTAGGTTTCTTGTTTGGATCAATGTATCGATGTTTAGTTTTCAAATGAATGTTTTCTGCTTGTAGGGAAATTTACCAGAGATCTTCGATATTCTCTGCCGTGCTAACCTGGACTCCCCAGAGTGCGAAAATCCAACTGCCGCCTATCGGTGGCCAGGTTGTGTACCACCTGGGGTAAAGTTACCTTTGCTTGCATAGTTCATGTTTTCTTGTGTTTCATTGGTTTGGCCTGGGTGATACCAGGACCGGACAGGACCAGAGGGTGTTGAAGCCTTTGGAAGCAAATATTTGCAGCCAAGCTCATTGAGCTAACAGACGGTGACCAGAGTAGCGGTGATTTTCACTCAGATGTGTCTGGATTTTGGGTTCAACGGATTGAGTAGCCGTTCAGGATTGTGTTAGTATTTGGTTCACCACAAGTATTTGATTTCCACGGTACCATCCATATGGGGGAGGGTTTCCCCTATCGGCCACACGGGATTTTTATTATTATTGTCATTATGTCATCAGCAAATCCGATATGGTGTATCTTCCCTCCACTGAAATAGATGTGTGTTGTTCGATTCAGTATTTCCATCACATAAACATGGTTTATAATTACGTTACATTGCTGCTAGTAGACATATTTCTCACTTTTTCTTAGACAGTTGCTAGCTGTTACCCCATCATAGGAATTTATGTGCGCAGCATTGTTGCAATACAGACGTTCAAATTATCCGATTTCTGTAATTTCATTTCGATACAAGATCGTCCTAATCGGATTCAGCCAGTCAGTCTTAATGTGGCTATCCGACTACGACGCTCATCATATGATAGACTGGGTGAACCACATTCTTAATCGGACTGTTGAATCCAGATCACTTATCTATGACAGGGAATGAATTCTTAAACACTGTGCTTATTACAAATACGTTATTTAAATATAAATATATGAACTAACGACATAACAATGTATTTACAGGAGCAGAGACCCATCCATCATAGTAGAGCAGTGCGAGATTGGTTTCAGGGCCAAGAGAGGATGAAGCTGTAGCCGTTTGTTCCACGATCACCGAACATCAACCAGATAGAGAATATGTGGGCAGAGGTAACAAGGTCATTGCCATGTGTCCCTACAAATGCAAGCGACCTTTGGACGAATATAGAAAACGTATGGTGGGAAGTAAACCATCACGCTACACTGTCGACGACTTAATGAAATCAATTTCCCTACGCCCTCGAGAAATCTTACGTAATGATCGTGGGTGGGTTGGTTACTAAAAGTATACTCGTCCACAAAGCCCATGTGGACAGTTATCTGATAATCGGTCAAGCTTTGCTTTGTCGCAGCCCTTTAGCATACATCAAGTCCATTTACTTTCAGTCCCCTCCTTACAATTCTTGCAGTGCAAGGTAATTGAAAAATCTCATCCACTCGACGCCAACTGAGGAACTGACTGGTGCATGTGTTGTTCAACACACAGTAGTTGTCACCCTCACAGGAATCAATGACTGTTTGTTTGTTTGTGTGTGTGTGTGTGTGTGTGTGTGTGTGTGTGTGTGTGTGTGTGTGTGTTTTCGTGTTAACGTACGATGTGAATCAATACTATTAACATTAGAGTGACAACCAACAATAAATATTGCATCAAATATGACTGTAAAGTATTTTAATGCGATGGGAAGCTACAAACTGAATTTTTACCCATCCCACGTCCTGCGTATTCCGTTAAGTAAGATCTATTAACTCCATAGTATCGTTAGCAGAGACAGTGCGCTCTTGTTGTCGAGGCTCGCGACAAGTGCAGCGATTAGCAGTGCCCAATGCCGCCGCGATTTGTTTATGTTGGCTGAGCGTGGACACTGCAGCAGACGCTTCGCCCTAAACAGAAAGAAATCACCTTGGCTCTGACTCCAGTGAGCGGATATCACTGCCTGCGTGTTCTTATAGTAACCAACGTGATACTCTACTCACAGGTGCCATGGAGCAATTGCAACGGGTATCATGTCATTAGTCATCAGAATATTAACCAGTGATGAAACGTCCACTCTATTTGAATCCCAAGACAATAGGAACCTTGTCACAAAGGAATGTGAGGTGATATCAAAACTTATCCAACATACAAAAATTAACTGCAGGGCTTTCATGTTTGCAGTAATAGCACACAAGGAAATATTATGTCTTGGAAGCGTATATTTCATTTCCTCTTCTCATATTAACGCCCTTGTTTTAATATGAAGTGAGAAAATAAACACGAAAAACTAAAGTTCCTGAGAAGCATACAAGTCATTTCCTCGTCTCATATCACAACTTTTGTTTTAGTATGAAGTAAAAAAATAAACAGTTTAGAGTTCTGAAGCATAATATGACACCAGATTCTTATCGTAGGCGCTATCGGAAACGCCAAAAGCAGGGAGCTGTCCATTCTTTCGTCCAACAGTCTGTTTCCTTTCATGTATTTATTCCTCCCGCTAGGAGATTATTATTTAAGGACTTGTGGGCATCAAGTTCTTCAGCAGAACAAGCCTTATGTTATTGTGCTAATTACCGTATGGAAAAAATGCAACAAAGACGAGTTCCGCTAGAGCAGTGAGGTTATTTGCACATGTGTGTATTCAGCAATGACTGCCAGCTGCCACAACACTTCACAGAATCCTTGCGGCAGGCAACACAACTGTGCGTGCACTTCAGACTTCATTCAGTGAGACGTCAGGAGATGGATGAAAACGTCAAATTAACGTCGCTTTCCGAGTCGTATTCAATCCAGAATGAGGTGTTATTAAGGTAGTTGGGTGATCTAGCAATTCCACTTTTATGATTCCCATATGAGTATTTCGATAGCCAAAAGAACCCGTTAGTGTGAAACTATCGGGAACTGCATTATATCAAACTGCAAGAACTTCAGACAATACGTGGACTCTACTCTTCGCTGGGTGACCTATTACTGTTATTTAGCATTCTCTCCGTCTTAGTCAAATGGTTCAAATGGTTCTGAGCACTATTGGACTTAACATCTGTGGTCATCAGTCCCCTAGAACTTAGAACTACTTAAACCTAAGTAACCTAAGGACATCACACACATCCATGCCCGAGTCAGGATTCGAACCTGCGACCGTAGCAGTCGCGCGGTTCCGGACTGAGCGCCTAGAACCGCTAGACCACCGCGGCCGGCCACGTGCTAGTCGTAATGCAAATGGAACTTCAGAGGCGCTTTCCGCTATTCTTGACAAACATCAGTAACCTGTAATCACTGAGAGTCACAACTGCGTTCTAGGCGCTCAGTCAGGAACCGCGCGACTGCTACGGTCGCAGGTTCGAATCCTGCCTCGGGCATGGATGTGTGTGATGTCCTTAGGTTAGTTAGGTTTAAGTAGTTCTAAGTTCTAGGGACTTATGACCACAGCAGTTGAGTCCCATAGTGCTCAGAGCCATTTGAACCATTTGATCAGTTCGCTGCAATCCTGCTTGTACTGTTCGTAAATACTCTTATACTTCAGAAATGGTTCTAATGGCTCTGAGCACTATGGGACTTAACTTCTGAGGTTATCAGTCCGCTAGAACTTAGAACTACTTAAACCTAACTAGCCTAAGGACCTCAGACACACCATGTCCGAGACAGGACTCGAACCTGCGACCGTAGCGGTCGCGCGGTTCCAGACTGTAGCGCCCAGAACCGCACGGCCACTCCGGCCGGCTTGCCATATGAACCATTTGAACTATTTAACACAAAATGACATTAAAAATTTAAGTTATTCACGAGCAGCTAGTTGAGAATATGTATGAACATTAAATGACACGACGAACCGTCTTGTTCTGCATATGGATTCAAACCCAGCTCATGCAGACTAAGCAAAGATTTCGTGACTGACGGAAACTAACAGTCATTCCTGATTAGGCATACAGAGAGTGATATACCTCGATTTTAGACAGTATCAGTTAGCAAATATCAACTTTAAATTGCATAACGCAAACATTTTTAACAGACGCGAATTCCTACCCAGCATCTATTGTCCCTGTTAACGAACTACGAGAGATGTTAAATATTGCTTCTTCACAAGTAACTTACTTGAAATACCGTGAGGTAAAGCTGCGTGTTGGACACGGATTCGAACCCGGAACCTAATCGGATTGCTATCGAAGCACAGTCAAATGTGACATATCGGAATTTCGCGGCAGTAGCTAGATGTTTTAACTGAAATGACGAGACGAAACATTAATTTTTTCCTTCCCAGGACTCCAACCCGGCACCTATCGCTGTTATATTCTAGAGAAAACGAACGTTAAATATGGGTTTGTTGCACCAGCAGTGACATGTGAGCATGTTTGAACTGAAATAATATGACGAAGAGTTCAGCGCTCACTGGGAATAGAGCCCCACACATATCGTTGTTGACTACACACAAAGAGACGTCAGCTACCGAATTTTTCTCCACCAGCTGCTCAGAATAGCATCTTGAACTTACAGTCATCTCGCAAATAGTTCTGTGTCTCACTGGGAGTTAAAAACGTCAGATATCGTTAGTGTTGACAGCGAATGAAAATACATTAAAAATCGAAATTATTATCCACCAACAGATAGGTGTTCTCATGCTAGAGCTTGATAATACATAATTAAATCTTTAGTGCCGGGCCAGGATTCGATCCCATTCACGCGTAATATGTGAAGGTGTTGAGGAATCTGCAGTTTTGAACAAACAACAAATTGTAGCCGAGCTGTATTGCCACGAAGGGACCAAATTCCGCGTTAAGGGCGGTCTGAGTTGCATTCCCAGTTCAGAACCAATTTTATCGACATACAGAAGCTCAAATAAAAGATGGAATAAGTGTCGTCACTTGAAATAAATAACTAGTATAAGAAAGGTTACTGGTGATGGAGTTTCTACATGTCGCCACTCCAGACTTTATTGTGGTTCAACCTACCGTCTACTTGGTAAAGAAGGAATATCATCTTTAATGTGAATTTCCAGACCACGCAGCCATTATATCTCCTCCACTTGGTGTAGCCAGGAGAGAATGGAATCTGTCTCTCCCTATCTAAAATCATTGACAGAAGTGGGAATCGAACCCAGACCATAGCTATAACAACCGACCATCCGTCCAACAGACCACGAAATCCTCTTCTCTGCGAGTCATTTTTCTATCGTAACGCAGTTGCGCCACACTGGATGAAAATTCTGACACACAGGCTCCCTGTAGTAATTTGCAGCATGTTCAGTAAATTCATTTACTTGGTTGACCGAATCACCATGAACTAGCTGCCTCGCCTACCCAGTGCATACATTCGACTATTTTGTAATCACAGAAATAAAATCACGTAACTGCCACCTACACACAACTGCCAACAGTGTAGGATGCAGAAGTTTAGCTCAAGTGGAAAGGAACACTTCCTATTTATTCTATTGCGCTATCTGTTACTAGAAAACGTCGTTCAGTCCAAAAGAAAAGCTGTAACTGTTTGTCTCTCAGAAGTCAAGACCTGGCCATATGCATACTCTCACAGTGCTGTAGAATCCGAAAGTTCTGGAGGAATAGTTGCCGAGCTCTGGAGCTGTTGTAGCTACGTGTCAGCTTGTAGCATAGATAAGATGTCGCGAATTGGAATACATTCAGTGCTACATTTTTTAAAACGCAATTCTGCTCTCTGCTGAAGTTATCAATCTAATGGAACTTTGAACATAATTCCCTTCACTTCTCAACCCAAAGTAGTCGCATGTGGAAAAAGGACTATTAAACCTGAATAGAGCAAAATGTCACAGTAGTTAGACAGCAGGCAGCAGATGCATCTCGAAGATGTGCAGGGAGAGCGCATCGTGCCATAATATGTAAGAAAAGTATTTTCTACATTAGCCGTCGTGTGGTAGTGATATTTTAGTCTTCTTCAAACTTTGTTTGACAGCTTTAACTCAGTCTGACAATGCACATGCAGTTTATTGATTACATGCATGTAGAAAACTTGTTCTGTCATAGGTAACATAAGAGAATTCGCATATATCGTTGATGATTAATGTCTCTCTCATGTTTACTATTGTTTTAACAACACTAAAGGAAACCTTACGAAAATTGTGCACTGTATTATAAGAAATGAAATAAAACTAACCATGATAACCTTACGACGAAAGTATCTGTACACAAGCATGCCTCTATCGACACGAATTAGTAAAATACTACTCACTTAGATTTTGATTGGGTCTGTGTTTAATTGGTATGCTGTGTCATACTCAAGAGGGATGCAAATGTGGCATTTCATAAATATAGTTACGTATTCCTAGAAACCCAAAATTCGCTTGTCTGCAGTGGAAAGAGGCGTTACCTGTTGTGCAGCATTGTAAGTTTTTCAACATTGCACTATGAGCTGAAAGCATTTTCTTGCGATTTCCTTATTGATGTTTGATCTGACTGCTTGTAGCTCTTTCACAGAAGGGATAAAAACGTTACCAGTCAGTGAGACTGGAACTGCGAACCGTAAAAGACGCTGTTTCACAGGTCAGCACGTTACCACAGAGCTGGCGAGGAGGTATGGGTCTCAGCTTCCTATTACGAGGGCAATAGTAACTAGAACTCGTAAACCGCTATTTAAAGGTCGAGATTAGTTGCGATTTCCACTTGCAACGACTTTCCTGGGCTGAAAACCGTAAATTTTCAATCTTTTGTTACCCTTCAAGCGATAATAACTCAGATTATTCAATGGAAATGACAGGTAAAAATCAAGTGAACTCTGAGGCTTAATTCCGTGCACACCAGGAAGTAACTCGTCGATCACAGAGTTGCCAAACATACGTTGCCTTGTTGCCAAATCTCAGTTACAGTACCAGCAGGAAGAAGACGAACCGATGTGATCCTACAGCGGTCTGGGAAGTGACCATAGCTGGTGTCTCCAAGTCGCGGCTGCTACGGCCTGGAATACGTAATGCGTCTGATTCGCTTTCTGTAACTAGGTTTAGGGACTGGAGCGTAGTTACTAATAATACTCAGAACTGACTGCAAACTGAGCATCATAAATCAGCAACTCTCATTGTTGTTTTTATATTTCTTTCGTAAGTGTACTCAAAACTAAGAAAGTCATTCACAGGCGTTTTCGTGCCTCGCCGATAGTCGAGCACAACATACAAATAAAAATAAAAAAGAATGTGTGTGTGTGTGTGTGTGTGTGTGTGTGTGTGTGAGAGAGAGAGAGAGAGAGAGAGAGAGAGAAAGAGAGAGAGAGACAAATTAAAAGCAATGAGAGAGAGTGTAAAAAATTGTTGTAAAGAAATTGAATCATGGTATTTAAAGAAATCTTTCATTAAAATGACACGTTCCACATCATTACGAAATGTCGTATTCATGATCTATGGAACAAGAGTTAATCTAATGTAATCTAATGCAATCTTCTCACATCATATTGATGATTAGCCATGAAGAGTCATGAATTACCGAAATTTTTGCCAATACCAGTAACCAAATCTAAACTTGACAATAAAAGACGACAATTTCTGTAATAAACCGTGACTCCTATCAAGACCCTTTCGTCCCTGTTATCTAACCACGAAAGATGTCTGATATACCTCTATTCTGAAGTAACAAAGTGTGCATGCATTTAAAGATGAAGTGAATGATGTGAAGTTCTGTGACGGAGATACGAACCCAACACGTAATCCGATTGTTAACTAAGAAAAATCAAATGTTACGTATCGGTTTTTCTTACGAGCCGCTAGGTGTCTGAATCTAAAATAAGGATACAAACTTTTGTGCCTAAGCGACAATCGAACTGCACACCTACCGTGCATCCACGAATATAGCTTAAGTATCAGTTGCCTACCCATGAACAGTAAGATGTGTGCGTGTTTGACCAGAAATAACGACACCTGTTGCGATTGTTGGCAACACATGAACAGACATTGAAATTGCGCGTTAATTTTCACTAGCAGGTGGGTGTGCACTTGATAAAGCTAGAAATGAAATTATGAATATTTTTGTACTGGATCAGGTTTCAGACCCACATACTTACCTTTGGAGGAGACCTAGAGAAGATTGCAGTCTTGGGAAAAGGAACGAAATGACTGAACTACTGCTCCGAGAGAGTCAGATCCTCGAAAGAGGAGATACGAATTCGAATCGCAGTCCAGCACCAAATGTTTAAACGTCTCTAGTTCAATCAAGTACAAGTAAAATAACAGCCCTGTCCCTTTAAATGGCTATCGGTTCATCAAATAAAATAAAATTTTCTAATGTAAGTAAGCTTACTGGCGACTGTATTTCTGGTTACCATGACTTCCGCTGTGTCATTTCCCAACGTAAACCGGCTCTACCTAGTTGGTAATGAAGGAACGTGATGTTTAATGCGGATTCTGGATTATAACGTCTTTCTCTTGAGGTTACCAGAGGTAAAATAAATCTGTTTGTGCCTCTTAAAAGTAAATGCCTGAACCCACGCATTGCACCTGTGATAGTTCGTTCCACCAGACCATTGTGACCACATTACCCAGCCCCAGGAGTGTGCTGTAACGGATGATGTGCTTAGCTTACAAAATTAGTCACCGGTGGAAAAAATGCGAGTCTATTAAATGGTCAAGTAGAAGCAAGCTTCTGACGCAGAGATTATGCTATTCTCATGTCAGCAGGATGTAAAGACTCATCTAGGCATCATAGGCTGGATGTGAAGCCATTTTGATTTTTCACAAATTCAACAAATTTCTTAGTTCGAGAAAATCCACTGTGAAGCGTGAAGTTGCCGGATAATTCGATTATTACTGTTATTATTAATATTATTTTATTCATACCGCCGCTGGAACACGACCGTAGTCTTGAGGTAAATCGCGAGACCAGCTAATATGACGTCTGGCGACCGAAAGCACATATCGACAAAATTTTTATCGCATGTGGCCATGTCTTGACTTCTGAGAGACAAACAGTTACAGCTTTTCTTTTGGACTGAACGACGTTTTCTAGTAACAGATAGCGCAATAGAATAAATAGGAAGTGTTCCTTTCCACTTGAGCTAAACTTCTGCATCCTACACTGTTGGCAGTTGTGTGTAGGTGGCAGTTACGTGATTTTATTTCTGTGATTACAAAATAGTCGAATGTATGCACTGGGTAGGCGAGGCAGCTAGTTCATGGTGATTCGGTCAACCAAGTAAATGAATTTACTGAACATGCTGCAAATTACTACAGGGAGCCTGTGTGTCAGAATTTTCATCCAGTGTGGCGCAACTGCGTTACGATAGAAAAATGACTCGCAGAGAAGAGGATTTCGTGGTCTGTTGGACGGATGGTCGGTTGTTATAGCTATGGTCTGGGTTCGATTCCCACTTCTGTCAATGATTTTAGATAGGGAGAGACAGATTCCATTCTCTCCTGGCTACACCAAGTGGAGGAGATATAATGGCTGCGTGGTCTGGAAATTCACATTAAAGATGATATTCCTTCTTTACCAAGTAGACGGTAGGTTGAACCACAATAAAGTCTGGAGTGGCGACATGTAGAAACTCTATCACCAGTAACCTTTCTTATACTAGTTATTTATTTCAAGTGACGACACTTATTCCATCTTTTATTTGAGCTTCTGTATGTCGATAAAATTGGTTCTGAACTGGGAATGCAACTCAGACCGCCCTTAACGCGGAATTTGGTCCCTTCGTGGCAATACAGCTCGGCTACAATTTGTTGTTTGTTCAAAACTGCAGATTCCTCAACACCTTCACATATTACGCGTGAATGGGATCGAATCCTGGCCCGGCACTAAAGATTTAATTATGTATTATCAAGCTCTAGCATGAGAACACCTATCTGTTGGTGGATAATAATTTCGATTTTTAATGTATTTTCATTCGCTGTCAACACTAACGATATCTGACGTTTTTAACTCCCAGTGAGACACAGAACTATTTGCGAGATGACTGTAAGTTCAAGATGCTATTCTGAGCAGCTGGTGGAGAAAAATTCGGTAGCTGACGTCTCTTTGTGTGTAGTCAACAACGATATGTGTGGGGCTCTATTCCCAGTGAGCGCTGAACTCTTCGTCATATTATTTCAGTTCAAACATGCTCACATGTCACTGCTGGTGCAACAAACCCATATTTAACGTTCGTTTTCTCTAGAATATAACAGCGATAGGTGCCGGGTTGGAGTCCTGGGAAGGAAAAAATTAATGTTTCGTCTCGTCATTTCAGTTAAAACATCTAGCTACTGCCGCGAAATTCCGATATGTCACATTTGACTGTGCTTCGATAGCAATCCGATTAGGTTCCGGGTTCGAATCCGTGTCCAACACGCAGCTTTACCTCACGGTATTTCAAGTAAGTTACTTGTGAAGAAGCAATATTTAACATCTCTCGTAGTTCGTTAACAGGGACAATAGATGCTGGGTAGGAATTCGCGTCTGTTAAAAATGTTTGCGTTATGCAATTTAAAGTTGATATTTGCTAACTGATACTGTCTAAAATCGAGGTATATCACTCTCTGTATGCCTAATCAGGAATGACTGTTAGTTTCCGTCAGTCACGAAATCTTTGCTTAGTCTGCATGAGCTGGGTTTGAATCCATATGCAGAACAAGACGGTTCGTCGTGTCATTTAATGTTCATACATATTCTCAACTAGCTGCTCGTGAATAACTTAAATTTTTAATGTCATTTTGTGTTAAATAGTTCAAATGGTTCATATGGCAAGCCGGCCGGAGTGGCCGTGCGGTTCTGGGCGCTACAGTCTGGAACCGCGCGACCGCTACGGTCGCAGGTTCGAGTCCTGTCTCGGACATGGTGTGTCTGAGGTCCTTAGGCTAGTTAGGTTTAAGTAGTTCTAAGTTCTAGCGGACTGATAACCTCAGAAGTTAAGTCCCATAGTGCTCAGAGCCATTAGAACCATTTCTGAAGTATAAGAGTATTTACGAACAGTACAAGCAGGATTGCAGCGAACTGATCAAATGGTTCAAATGGCTCTGAGCACTATGGGACTCAACTGCTGTGGTCATAAGTCCCTAGAACTTAGAACTACTTAAACCTAACTAACCTAAGGACATCACACACATCCATGCCCGAGGCAGGATTCGAACCTGCGACCGTAGCAGTCGCGCGGTTCCTGACTGAGCGCCTAGAACGCAGTTGTGACTCTCAGTGATTACAGGTTACTGATGTTTGTCAAGAATAGCGGAAAGCGCCTCTGAAGTTCCATTTGCATTACGACTAGCACGTGGCCGGCCGCGGTGGTCTAGCGGTTCTAGGCGCTCAGTCCGGAACCGCGCGACTGCTACGGTCGCAGGTTCGAATCCTGACTCGGGCATGGATGTGTGTGATGTCCTTAGGTTACTTAGGTTTAAGTAGTTCTAAGTTCTAGGGGACTGATGACCACAGATGTTAAGTCCAATAGTGCTCAGAACCATTTGAACCATTTGACTAAGACGGAGAGAATGCTAAATAACAGTAATAGGTCACCCAGCGAAGAGTAGAGTCCACGTATTGTCTGAAGTTCTTGCAGTTTGATATAATGCAGTTCCCGATAGTTTCACACTAACGGGTTCTTTTGGCTATCGAAATACTCATATGGGAATCATAAAAGTGGAATTGCTAGATCACCCAACTACCTTAATAACACCTCATTCTGGATTGAATACGACTCGGAAAGCGACGTTAATTTGACGTTTTCATCCATCTCCTGACGTCTCACTGAATGAAGTCTGAAGTGCACGCACAGTTGTGTTGCCTGCCGCAAGGATTCTGTGAAGTGTTGTGGCAGCTGGCAGTCATTGCTGAATACACACATGTGCAAATAACCTCACTGCTCTAGCGGAACTCGTCTTTGTTGCATTTTTTCCATACGGTAATTAGCACAATAACATAAGGCTTGTTCTGCTGAAGAACTTGATGCCCACAAGTCCTTAAATAATAATCTCCTAGCGGGAGGAATAAATACATGAAAGGAAACAGACTGTTGGACGAAAGAATGGACAGCTCCCTGCTTTTGGCGTTTCCGATAGCGCCTACGATAAGAATCTGGTGTCATATTATGCTTCAGAACTCTAAACTGTTTATTTTTTTACTTCATACTAAAACAAAAGTTGTGATATGAGACGAGGAAATGACTTATATGCTTCTCAGGAACTTTAGTTTTTCGTGTTTATTTTCTCACTTCATATTAAAACAAGGGCGTTAATATGAGAAGAGGAAATGAAATATACGCTTCCAAGACATAATATTTCCTTGTGTGCTATTACTGCAAACATGAAAGCCCTGCAGTTAATTTTTGTATGTTGGATAAGTTTTGATATCACCTCACATTCCTTTGTGACAAGGTTCCTATTGTCTTGGGATTCAAATAGAGTGGACGTTTCATCACTGGTTAATATTCTGATGACTAATGACATGATACCCGTTGCAATTGCTCCATGGCACCTGTGAGTAGAGTATCACGTTGGTTACTATAAGAACACGCAGGCAGTGATATCCGCTCACTGGAGTCAGAGCCAAGGTGATTTCTTTCTGTTTAGGGCGAAGCGTCTGCTGCAGTGTCCACGCTCAGCCAACATAAACAAATCGCGGCGGCATTGGGCACTGCTAATCGCTGCACTTGTCGCGAGCCTCGACAACAAGAGCGCACTGTCTCTGCTAACGATACTATGGAGTTAATAGATCTTACTTAACGGAATACGCAGGACGTGGGATGGGTAAAAATTCAGTTTGTAGCTTCCCATCGCATTAAAATACTTTACAGTCATATTTGATGCAATATTTATTGTTGGTTGTCACTCTAATGTTAATAGTATTGATTCACATCGTACGTTAACACGAAAACACACACACACACACACACACACACACAAACAAACAGTCATTGATTCCTGTGAGGGTGACAACTACTGTGTGTTGAACAACACATGCACCAGTCAGTTCCTCAGTTGGCGTCGAGTGGATGAGATTTTTCAATTACCTTGCACTGCAAGAATTGTAAGGAGGGGACTGAAAGTAAATGGACTTGATGTATGCTAAAGGGCTGCGACAAAGCAAAGCTTGACCGATTATCAGATAACTGTCCACATGGGCTTTGTGGACGAGTATACTTTTAGTAACCAACCCACCCACGATCATTACGTAAGATTTCTCGAGGGCGTAGGGAAATTGATTTCATTAAGTCGTCGACAGTGTAGCGTGATGGTTTACTTCCCACCATACGTTTTCTATATTCGTCCAAAGGTCGCTTGCATTTGTAGGGACACATGGCAATGACCTTGTTACCTCTGCCCACATATTCTCTATCTGGTTGATGTTCGGTGATCGTGGAACAAACGGCTACAGCTTCATCCTCTCTTGGCCCTGAAACCAATCTCGCACTGCTCTACTATGATGGATGGGTCTCTGCTCCTGTAAATACATTGTTATGTCGTTAGTTCATATATTTATATTTAAATAACGTATTTGTAATAAGCACAGTGTTTAAGAATTCATTCCCTGTCATAGATAAGTGATCTGGATTCAACAGTCCGATTAAGAATGTGGTTCACCCAGTCTATCATATGATGAGCGTCGTAGTCGGATAGCCACATTAAGACTGACTGGCTGAATCCGATTAGGACGATCTTGTATCGAAATGAAATTACAGAAATCGGATAATTTGAACGTCTGTATTGCAACAATGCTGCGCACATAAATTCCTATGATGGGGTAACAGCTAGCAACTGTCTAAGAAAAAGTGAGAAATATGTCTACTAGCAGCAATGTAACGTAATTATAAACCATGTTTATGTGATGGAAATACTGAATCGAACAACACACATCTATTTCAGTGGAGGGAAGATACACCATATCGGATTTGCTGATGACATAATGACAATAATAATAAAAATCCCGTGTGGCCGATAGGGGAAACCCTCCCCCATATGGATGGTACCGTGGAAATCAAATACTTGTGGTGAACCAAATACTAACACAATCCTGAACGGCTACTCAATCCGTTGAACCCAAAATCCAGACACATCTGAGTGAAAATCACCGCTACTCTGGTCACCGTCTGTTAGCTCAATGAGCTTGGCTGCAAATATTTGCTTCCAAAGGCTTCAACACCCTCTGGTCCTGTCCGGTCCTGGTATCACCCAGGCCAAACCAATGAAACACAAGAAAACATGAACTATGCAAGCAAAGGTAACTTTACCCCAGGTGGTACACAACCTGGCCACCGATAGGCGGCAGTTGGATTTTCGCACTCTGGGGAGTCCAGGTTAGCACGGCAGAGAATATCGAAGATCTCTGGTAAATTTCCCTACAAGCAGAAAACATTCATTTGAAAACTAAACATCGATACATTGATCCAAACAAGAAACCTAAATAATCTCACAAAAGAAATCGTCCGCCAAAAAATTCTCATCCTTGCTCTTCAAGAACCACGATTAATTGACAATTAAAACTTGCATTACGGAAACCATGGCATCTTCAAAATACAACAAAAGGTAGCGAAACTCGCCCCAATCCTCGGCATTGCATTTCTCGAACACAGATCTATCAACAACTCTGTCGAAGAAATCACACCCATCAACAATCGAGTTATGACTATGCTCATTCAGAGCCCCTATAAAAAATATACACTCATAAATGCACATGCCCCCACCAACATCGAAAATAAGGAAAACACCGAAAATGTCGAAAAATTGTGGAACACACTCGAAAATACTATGAGCAAAATTTACCAAGATGACGTGAAAATACTAATGGGAGGCTTCAACTCTCTATTTGGGACAGAAAAAACCTGTAGAAAAATCATTGGTACAAATTCAACACACCGAAACGCTTAGACCAACAGCACACGTCTGACTGACATTTGCCAACAATTCAACCACAAAAGAATGTCTTCCCACTTAGGAAGTAGCCTGTTCCCAAGAAACATGTTTGGCTACCAGGTGCAAGCTGCTTTCGTTCGCCTTTCGAGACTCGCTGAAAGCCAGATTTTTAATTCTTTTGTAGCAGAGCTACAAGCAGGCAGATACAAACGCAATAAGGGAATCGTAAGACAACGCGCCTTGCTACTTTCAGTAACCCTTAGTGTCAGAGCGAAAACCTTACGGTACTGCCAAATTCATAATGACGACATATTTTTTGTTGTTGTGAATACATAATTATATCTATGAAATGCCACTTTTCATAATAATAGCGGATGATACAGGAAATGAAGTAAATACGGATCTTTTCGAAGTCAAAAGTCGGTAATGTCCTACTAATTCGTGTTAAAATACGCTCAATCGTCTCACAGATACTTAATGCTTTATTAAGATAGTCTGCCGTCGTGATGTTTCTGTAGTAAGCTGAATTTATTTTGTATTAGTACAGTGAATATTTTAATTGGATTTTCCGATAGTTTACTAAACGCAACAGTAATCATCAATGAGAAATTAATCAGCAAAAGAATTTTCTTTCGCGATATCTAAAACGATCTGACAATGCTAAAGTTGTTTACAAATTCTACGCCAGTAGAAACCTACTGGTTTCAACGATATAATTATACCAGAGTAGTTTTAAGAGTATTTCCGTTTAGAAATGAATTGCGTCGACGGTTGATCGATCAAGAGCGGGAAAGATAAAACTTAACGAATATATGACGAGAGGGACAAGTGCTTGAGAGAGGACTTCTCTATCAATACAAGTGCCAGAGAGACGACTTTAATTTCAATCTCCTGGATAGTTTTGTTTCTCAAATCAAGAAGTGCGTTATCATGCAGTAGAACATGTGATGTAGTTGTGTTGCTCGATTTTCTTACGCTGAGACCGAAAGGTGTCTCAGTTGTTGGCAACAAATTCCAGCTGTGTTTTGGTAGAATTCGTAGCCCAAAACTCACTTTTGGAGCTATCAGATGTAAAATATTATGTTCACACTACTCTTTGCTCGAGTTTATGTCTTTTGGAGGGGCTCAGCCTTTCATTTCTTCTTAGGAAGTTAATGATAAAGGCATCATAGCACGTCACCAGTTACAGTACTGCATACGAATGCTCAATGAGCGACCTGATGACGTTCAATAATAGTCACTCCGTTGAATTTTGTTGTTTCGAATTAGAGCATGTAGTACTCGTACACCAGATTTCCGAACTTTGCCTGTTGAATGCAAATGTCGCATGATGGTGAAACTTCCCCTTTGAAAAATTTTACATGACTGTGCTTAAACTGACACACAATATTTTTTTTTTAGCGCAACGCAATCTGACTTTCAACACACAATGTTTTGTTAGCGCAACGCAATCTGACTTTCAAAATTCTCTACAAGAGAATGGCCCTGACTAACATTAAACTATACCTTTCACAAATCACTTACCTCACAAAAATCTTCGCTGCTCAAGCTACTGCAATACAGCGAGCGCCACTACTGCCAGCTAAATAAAAGATTCAAACTATGGAAGGCACTAACTACTGATAGGGATAGTTAGCAAATGAAAGATATTAATAGAGAACAAACAATGTATTTACCTTGATATCATGACAAATTACAAAACTCCGCCATCTCTCTCCCCACATCCACCACTGCTGGCGGCTCACCTCCAACTGCCCAACGCTACGCGCTGTTCACAGCCAGCTGCCTAACACTACAATGGTTGAGTATTACAACAATGCAAAGCAGCCACAGACTGCACACGGCACAGCCGGTGATTTTCATACTGAGGTGGCGTTATCAATAAAAAAACCTAAACAGCCTACTTACATAGCCCCCATGCTCCCCACAAAAAATTTTACAAATTGGGTTGGGCAGTGCCCAATACAGATTTGAAAAAATTTTTCATAATTACAATAACTAAGAAATCAAATGCACACACTTATTGATACAATGTTGGTCAAAAGCTAAAATTTTCTCACAGTCCATAAAGACAGTCCTGATCATTCATCACATTGCAGTGTTTTTCTCAAAGTCTGAGCAGTAAAAGAAAATGCACATAGACGTAGTGGATTTCCATGCAGTCTTGAAGAAGTATCGTTGTCCTTCCAACGGAAAGACAGTGCTGACTCTTGACATGCTGACACGTAATGGGCCACAACAGAGCAAACCCACAGCGTAGTCTATCGAAGTTTTGAAGAATATCGTTTGGTAGGTCATCACAGAGCAGACCCACTGTAGTCCTGGTAGAGATTATGGTATTGGTGGGCCACCAGAGGCGCAGACCCACTGCAGTCCTTGTAGAAATAGTGGTATTGATGGATCATCAAAGATGTAGACCCACTGTAGTCCTTGTAGAAATAATGGTATTGGTGGGCCACCAGAGGTGCAGACCCACTGTAGTCCTTGTAGAGATGGCCAGCAACCATCTGTTGTGACTGTGCAGGTGCACAATCACCATCGAAGAGTCTTGCGGATAATGTAGCAAGTCCATAACCACCACTTGTGCACTCACAAAGTTTTTGGAATTGTCCTCAGAACCAGCAATGCTGTTATCCAGTCCCTTGCTGAATCATTAAATCACATGCAAACACTAACAGTCCCTACTTGTCACATATTGTCCATATACTATGACCAATAAAACGTGTGCAGTGAAATGTAACTTACAAGTTACTTAATTTGATGACCTGGTGTCAATTACAATTTTATAACATAAGAATACAATAACAACGGTATAAAATACATCATTAAAAACATAATAATACAGATAACATTTGTAGGAATAGGGGCTTTACAAAAGAATAGAAATAAACAAATACATCAGTGTTACAAAAATAATGACATAAGTACATACATAAAGATCAGAATAACTTTTGGAATATCAACTTCCACATGAGCATTAAAACAAAACAGAACAAATACTGTTTAAACATGTTTACAACCGCCAGCAGTGGTGGATGTGGGGAGAGAGATGGCGGAGTTTTGTAATTTGTCATGATATCATGACAAATTACAAAACTCCGCCATCTCTCTCCCCACATCCACCACTGCTGGCGGCTCACCTCCAACTGCCCAACGCTACGCGCTGTTCACAGCCAGCTGCCTAACACTACAATGGTTGAGTATTACAACAATGCAAAGCAGCCACAGACTGCACACGGCACAGCCGGTGATTTTCATACTGAGGTGGCGTTATCAATAAAAAAACCTAAACAGCCTACTTACAATGGTAAAATGGTAATCTATCACATATATCAGTAGTCGAGACTTGCTTAATGTGGAAAATCATTGATGCCAGAACGATCTTTGTTGAAACAAGAATATCTTTTTCTGGCGTATTTTTCCCAAAAGCACTCGCTCCACACACAATTCAAATCTTTCTAGCTGCCTCCTCTGCATTTACCCCTCTGTTATACCAAAAGTAAACGTTGTGTTGCAGATGTTACACCTATTTCCACTTGCGACTCAATTTTACAATGCTTAACTGTAGTTCATGATTCTCAAGTATGCAAAATCCAATGCTTAACTGCAAGATGATAACTAGAACTTCAAATTCGAAAATGACAGTTGATACATACACTGACAGCGTCGCGCCGCGTTCACCTGAGCGGTGCCGGATTTCAGGCGGCGGGTGGCGCCTGGCCGGTGGCCGGTAGCCGCTGCAGCGCGAGGAAACGCTCGAGCGTAAGCTGTTATGATCGCGACGCAGCCACGAGCTGTCCTGCGGAATTGTTTCTGGAATACTTGTTATTGCTGGTGGGTAGAATGTTAAGCGAATTATCTTTGATGTTCAGTCAGACTCATAACTTTAGACCGATTGTGGAAAAAAAAAAAAAAAACAGTTGGACGCGAACAGGCGACTATAAGCTTAGAACGCACGACGCTTGCCACTAGACCACGGGCTCACATAGTCCGACAACGTCTCTGAAGAAGACAATACTTCCTCCTGACACTTCTGCATCTTACAGTGTTGCCAGATTGTGCATATGGCCGGACTTAGAGTTGTCAGGGGCGGTCAGTTTTATTGGCCACCTTAAGTGAATGACTCGGACTTAGTCTCGGTGGCGGCCGGCCGGCGGTCAGTTTTACTGTCTAAGACTGTACGTATTGCTATCCGACGACTTTTGTCAGCTCAGTATATCAGATGCTTTACCCCATAACTAACTAAAAGTTCTTCATTATGTAGGTGTGTAGTTGACATAATATGAGCGTTATAAAATTGTCTGGATTTATACGTTAAAACAACCGGAACCGTAGCAATACACGTGTGCCAAAGGGCATATCGTAGAACGTTACGTTAAAGGTTGGTTACGCTCTTCATTCGGCAGCAGGACGTTTACGACGCAGTTCATTTGTACGGTGACGATGGCGCGACTCGGCGTGATCGTGATCAACACAGCACCTTGCTGCGGACATGCGGAGCGTTTGCGATGGACGAAAAGTCTGGCGATGCAGTTAGGCAGTCATAATCGAGTTGTTTATAAATTCTTGTTTTATCAAAGTTGCTGATGTTGTTTTCGCCCACCCTGTCTGGTGTCTCATAGCTAATTACAAATTTAATACTTCAGAATATGGTTACCAGTGAAAATGATCTTTGAAATAAATAGATAAAACAGCAGGTTCTTCATTCGCTGTAATTAATATGAGCTTTATATTCTTGTATCATGACTTCCAGATCGGGTAAAATACGATTATAAAGTATTAATTCTGAAACTATTTTTCAAATCTCATCAGGAACCGTGAATTAATTCATTTGTTAAAATTCCCTAAATTGGAAGGAATGTAATGAGGATACGTATACTTTTTGTATTTTAATAATTAACGCTTTTATAGCAATAGGCTATACGGATACCTTTTCCTAAGCCGACTGTACTTCTCGAAAAATTACGAACACTTGGGATTTTACAATGACCATAATTACTTTAATAATGTTCTTTAGTGGCGAGCGAGTTATGCCAATACAGGCAAGATATTCATATATGACGCGTGCGGCTTCTGCGAAACGTTACGTAATCTCCTGCCAACATCAGCAGTAAAGCGAATTTCCATATATTTTGTGAAATATATGATACACTTTAACGCAGTGAGCAGGTGGATTCCAGGAAAATGGATGCTAATTTAACAGACACTTGTATAGGCACATATTTTACTAGGTTCAGTTTTCATACATCCATCTTTAAGGAGCTTTTTTTTCCTCGGCAACAGAGTTGTACGAGTATGACTAACGACCAGCCATCATAAAGTTCTACCTGTACCTCTCTTTTCCTTGCCAAACTTTGAAGAGTGACAGGTCCTATCAACCCGCCTTTCTTCCACTTTATTTAGTCAATCGAACTGACAATTAGATGCTCTCTGTTCAACGGGACAATTATAAAGGGCTGACAGTGACTGTAATGCTGAATTCATGAGCAGCTAGATGCATGAAGTTCTTTGAGGTGGAGGAGACGAGCACTTGTTTTGGTAGGACGGCCAAAGTTGTGGCACGTGAGGCGTAATGGTGCATGTTCAGAGTAAGCAAAGTTCTCCTAGGCCTGAGACTTAGCATAGCGGACACCGCCACAGAGGGCTCGGCCTGAGCCATGGGGTCACTGGCCACAGGGAGCAGAGAGCCTGATGCAGGGCCACGGTGTATTGTCCCTGAGGTCAGAGAAAAAAAAAGTTCCTACAACTTCTTTCACCGAGTTGTTTCGGAAGTAGCGACAGTTATTCCTGGCTGAGACAAAGCGCAGTCCACCATTTTCGCTGAGGCAGCTTCCTGCAAGATCGATATCAGCTAGACCGTCGAAAACATTTCTCGGAAACACTGCTGGAGGCTGAACACTGGGTGGCTGGGAGTACTGTGGCGTTTTCTTTAGGTCACGTAGGTGTACAGGACTCTCTGGTTTCCCAAGTGTGCTAAATAAGAGTGTGTTGATTGGAATGCGGTCTATAATGTCACAGCGGACGCCTATTCGGTGGCTGGAGATGTGCTGATATTGGAAGAACAGTTTTTTCGCATCTTATGGAGGGAATCTGTACAGTATACGAATTCATGCTCAGTTGGTTTGTGATTGCTTCCCAAGTACTCAATTGGTGGTTTTAGCTTTGTAGCTCATCTCCACTTGGAGTTTCCCACGGACTTCTGAAGAGTATGAGGAACAGAGGCCGGCCATTGTGGCCGAGCGGTTCTAGGCTCTTCAGTCTGGAACCGCGCGACCGCTATGGTAGCCGGTTCGAGTCCTGCCTCGGGCATGGATGTGTGAGGTGTCCTTATGTTAGTTAGGTTCAAGTAGTTCTAAGTTCTAGGGGACTGATGACCTCATATGTTAAGTCCCACAGTGCTCAGAGCCATTTGAACCATTTGAGGAACAGAGATCAACCACAAACCATGGAATGAGGTGGTTGAATTTTGGTCATGAACTGAGGAATAGATTTAGTTTTGGACTTGTAGTCTGGGCTGAAGGTGAATCCGAACGAGAGGAGGAGTCTGAGGGCACTCATCCGACCCAACGACAAGGCACACTGTGCACTGCATCTCGAGTTTTCTACATGAGTACGGTGAGCATTTTGCAGCACACGCAATAAGAATCTTTAGAGTGAATTTCTATTACTTTACTGCATGCCCACTGCGGCAGCAGTTGTTGTCTGATTTAAAAGCATTATAGTAGTTGTTTCAGGGTTTAGTTAATAATCACTGTCATTCGAACTATTTAAAAGTCATATTATGTTATCGATTCTTTTAAAGTCACAATTAAAGTCAAGACACCACCTGTGTTTCAACTTTGTCAGCTTTCTATCAGAAGTCATTAGGAACAAGAGGTAGAATATAATCATTGTGTTATGTTGATCTATCTTCTATTTAATTTTGTAAGTAGATTAGATACCTTCATCACCTTTAATAATTTTACTTCCATACGTGGATAGTAATAGGAGTAGACTTGAAGTAAAAAAAAAGTGCAATGTATCGTCTTCAGCTTCACTATGCATGGCCACAATTTATGGTCATTCACATTTAAATCCATTGCGTTTAATTTTCACAGTAGTGTCACTGAAATTGGCGTTATTGAGAGGCAGAAGGTCAGTAGAGGAGCACACGTGCCTATCCACCAGAGAGAGGTGGCGTAACTTCTCAAAAGCACTGTGATTCTGGAAATAAGTACTGGGCTGCCGTTAAGCCGTTTCTGTGGAAAATGCTTTCCAGGAGTGTTAGCCACCTTCTTATAGATAAACCGAAAAGTTCTTGTGAAAGTTTGGAAAGTAGGGGTGTTATATAGGCAGAATGTGATGTGTGAGGGAAAGACGTCAGTCCTGCTAGGCAACTCAGTCGTAAGCCCCGAAAGGCAAGACTCCAGATTGAGAGGTCCTCTTCCTTCTCATTCCTTGTTCGAAAGATTCTTCGGAACTGTCCCTTCTTTCCGAATGCTGCTACTCGGTGGACGAGACCATATGTTCGTAGAGATTTGCTTTTCTAATTCTCTGATCTTCCTGTTTAATATTTCCTCCAAAGGATACAAAATACCACCATACAACAACACAGAAGAATAATTAACGGAAGAGTGTAGTACACTTTCAAATTCCAGATACGCTACTGTTTCACAGAATTGTTTCAGCTATTAAAATTTTGTATCAGTCTTCACGAAACCCCTTCGTTTGTTCTACATTGACTCCTGGAATTATAAAGATAGGAGCTTTTCAATATGACAACTGGATGATGTGGTACTTGCTGAAGAGAGGAAGAATTCTCGCCAGTATTTGGCGAGAATGGAAAACACTTTTGCCATATCCTGCAAGATCAGTCTACCAAATGGCATATTCCCCAGCAGGATAGTGCAAGATCCCTCAGTGTAGTTCCCAGCACAACCACGGAATGTGCAAACCCATGACTCGTCTGCCCAGTCCTCTGATTTTTCACCCGTGGAGGTCATGTCCTTGATGTGGTGGGAAGATGTGTACTTTGATACCAAACTCCAGCAAGGAATCTTCACGAACTGCCACAGTGCGTGTTTCAAAAATGACAAGGCCGTTTGCTTCCATGCCACAATGGATACAAGAATGTATTTGTGTCCGTGTGGATCATACCTCATACTCAAGTTGACGATGGGCATCAGTTCCGAATAGAATGCAAGTTTAATCTTCGATAAGGATAGAGGATGACGTAATGAATTAAAATTTTGCCAATGTTGCGACTTGAATCTGGCTCTCCTGCTTACTAGGCAGATGTACTATCCTCTACACCCCCATGGCATTGTGGCCAACTTAACTGCACAGAATAGCCTAGACATACCCTTCCTAATATAAACCTCAATTCACACAAAGCCCATCTTAATTTTCCCCTCTTGAAATGGTCAGTATTGCTGAGGCCCTCTGATATTTGAATAGCACACCAAATTTGTACAAAATGAGGAAATTCTGCCTGTACGTGAGGCAATGGTGACGATTTAAAAAGGGAAAAATCAAGATGGGCTGAGATGTGAATTGAAGTCTGTGTTATGGAGAGCATTCTACTAGAGTATTTCGTTCAGATATGTTAGCGGCAAGGTGGTGAAGTGGATAGCATATTTGCCTAGTAAGCAGGTGACACAGGTTTAAGTCCTGACCTTGACGCAAATTTTAATTCATTACTTCAGCTTCTATCCTTATGGAAGATAAAGTTGAGACTTAACATGTCTCCAGGGAATTACTGCAAGTTTAATCGTTTAATAACCTTTTATTTGATGACATATCCACAAAGTTGTATAAATATCGGACTGATGCTCCACGGTGCGATACTTTCTCCATTTACGTCAGTGTATTTCACATTGCTTCACAATGTTATGCCTAGATATTTAGTCGAAGAGTAAGCAGTGTACAACACTATTAGGTTTTTAAAGCACATTAATTACCGTTCTCCACGTTTTAGGGAACCTGCCACTCATTATAACGAGTAGTTACTAGCTACGAGGGCGAAATGAAAAGTAATGTTCCCGAATTTTACTTTTCTTCTCTACATCGGCTGAGGTACAACATGTCGTGTACATTACTGAGTGGACTTTCCCGCTTCACCGACGCAATCCTCTGCCACGAGTGGGCTTCGAACGGGAGGGCGTAAGATAGTAGCGTGTAGCGTAACTACGTCGATGAGTGAGAAACAGCATGCTGTAATCGACTTCATAAGCTCAGAAAAGTTCGCCCACACATGGAGCACCCTCTTCTTCAATATGACAGTGCCACACAGTCTCCACGTCGACCCATCCCATTTTGACCTGTTTCCAAAACTTATTTGTGGATCCTTGACGCTGTCCTCCATGCGGAGATTTGACTGGCCACGTGTGTTTATAGAACCAGTCCAACACCCAGCCTCTGTGCTCATGCTGGGGAACAGCTACTTACCATCCAGCGGCAGTTTCTCCTGGTGCGTCAGGTGTATAAGTTTCTTGCAGCTCCAATCTCACCCTCTCACGATATTGTTGCTCATCCGCCTCTGAACCGTCTTTTTTTCTCACCGTCCCCGAGCCACGATGCCGTTTGGGATAAATGTGCAACGTGTTCTGGAGTCCCTCGTTGTGGAGCCCGTACGGTTCCAAATCCAGAGTTTTAACCGCCTGCCACCCTGGTTACTTGAGAGGCTAAGAGTGATTTTAGATTTGGTGCGGTACAAGAGAAATTGAACTCCTGGTTCCGTTTCTAATGCAACATTTTCTGCCATTTTATCTGAGCACCACGACTCTTTAGCTGTTTTTAAGGATGGGTCGAAACAGGGGGATTTCGTTGGTTGCTCTGTTGTTTCTCCGGATCGTGTCCTCAAGGCCCGACTTCCTGAAGAGATTAATGCCTTTGAAGCAGAATTGTCTGCGATCTTTCGGGCAGTGGAGCAGATGAGATGCTCTTCCCGTCATAAATATCTTGCCTGTTCTGATTCACTAAGTGCCCTTCACTCATTGCAACGTTTGTATCCAGCAGATAAAATAGTCCAGACCATCTAGGATGCCCTCCTCCAACTACAACGACTGGGGATGGAGGTGGCTTTCTGCTGGGTTCCAGGGCACGTCCGCATTGCTGGGAACGAAAGGGCAGATCTCGCAGCCAAGGAGGCGTGTCTCGATCCGCAAGTATTTCAGTGTGCCATCCCCTTGCACGCACTCACTTCACTATTGAGCTCAAGAGTCATGCGTCAGTGGGAGGATGAGTGGCTGGAAACGACTGACAATAAGCACCGTTTAGTCAAGACCACAACGTGTGTGCGGTGTACTTCCTTCCAACCATGTACAAGGGACAAGGTTCTCCTCACTCGGCTTCGGATAGGCCACACTCCTATGACGCATGACTTCCTGCTCCGGCGAGAGGACCCTCCAATGTGTGGTGTTTGTGGCGTTCAGGTCACTGTGCGCCACGTTTTATTGGATTGCGTTTATTTTCTGACCAGCAGGCCGCGGCTGACTTGCCGGCGGATCTGCTATCTCTATTAGGAAATACTCAAACGTATGTTAAAGGTTCAAAGTTTTGTGACTTGTCCAATGTTTTTACCAAGATTTTAGGGAGAACGTCTTAATTTGTTCACAGGGTGACTGCCTCGCCCATATTTTACGTAAGTGGCAAGCCGTTGACAATTTACTGTGGCATCTTTGATGGTCGTTTTCCTTACCTTTCATTTTCTTATTCAGCATTTTTCATCTTTTACCGCTTTCTTTGAATGTATGATTCCATTTTACTAAATTTGGCTACATTCATTTCTTTTAATGTGTGTCAGGGCACTTATGACCTCGACGTTGAGCGCCCGTAAGCTCCAACACACACACACACACACACACACACACACACACACACACACACACACAGACGCGCGCCATACAGTCCCCACGTGACCCGACCCCATTTTAACCTGTTTCCAATACTTAAGGAACATCTTAGATAGTGATAAAGCTGTGCAAGCAGAGTTGAGCTTGAGGATTCGTCAACAGAGTCAAAGGTATAACAAAATAGTCTCTCCTTGGGAGAAATGTGTTCATCGACAGGGTGCCCACGATGAGAAATTCATATGTAGACATGAGGAATAAAGATGTAGAATGTTAATAAAGTTAGTTTTACTTAATAAGGTTGTAAGGTGTTCACCACCCTGCTGGAGGAAAGTAATTTCGATGTACTGCTGACGCGCTGCCTGCTGCGGAAAATATCTTTGCTGCAATAGAGTCGCAGGTCAGAGCAGTCCCGGCAGCAGTTGCAGTCGCTCAATGCTACAGTGCAGTTGTAGTCTGTCGCTGGTACAGCGCAGTCCATAGCCATGTATTGTAAGGTAAATTTTATTGTTTTTATTGGCATGCGAGTAGATGAGTCACTTGTCCGAAATGTGATATGAATTTGTTTCAATACTTTTATGTGAAAAAAAAAACAAGTGTAACCTTCCCGTATAAAAAGAATAATCGATAATTTTTTTGTTAATATATTAACTCATGAAAACTGATAAATTTTGACGTAAGCAGCTCTACGCCATGGCCCTGTGAAATCAATCTCAATAAACTGAAAAAATCTTACCTCATGATGGTGTCGCCGGATAACGCTGTCTATATATCTGCTCGTAAATGGCACAGCTTAGTGCAATACTGGCACGTCTAGTAATACTAGACAACATCTGTCTCAGATCTGAATTATTAGAAAAACTGCACAGCTGGTCGTCTGATTACTAAAGGACACATGACCATGATGTGAGAAAATTTCTGAAATATTTTTAATAAATGACATCGGGACTGGTAATGACTTAAGGCAAAAATATTCCTTCCTTTTTGGTTGACTGGTGAAACTTATATTGTGAAAATCCTTTACTTTATTGATAAAGATCTGCAATCCATTATATGAAAAACTGAATATTACAAATCTGGGTCAATTGGTGCTGACGAATCATAAAAAGATTGAAACAAATTCCTATTAACATCTCAGACAAGTGACTTAACTACGCGCATGCCAATAAAAATAATAAAATCTACCTTACAATACATGGCTATGGACTGCGCTGTACCAGCGACAGACTACAACTGCATTGTAGCTGCGAGCGACTGCAACTGCTGCCGAGACTGCTCTGACCTGCGACTCTATTGAAGGAAAGATATTTTCTGTCGCAGGCAGCGCGTGAGCAGTACATCGAAATTACATTTGCTCCAGCAGGGTGGTGAACTCCTTACAAGCTTTAAGAGTTTTCACATAAAGAATTCGGAGGCATTACTTTCCAGCACGCCCTTGTTTAAGTCATTCTGAACCTCCGTGTAGCTATTGTTAATACAAATTCTTTCATACACTCCAACCGCCAGTAATCATACCGAACACACTGTTCACACTGTCTGAATTCGTACATACAGTGCGACTGCAAGAAGATCTGTCACATTTTGTAGCGATTTCTCCGGCCTCATATTTGTTTCTGATAAACGCTTGACGTCTCGATTAGAATTTGTGTCGTGTGACTCCTACATCGTGTGTATGGATTCGTATGAACGTAGATTTTTTGTAAATTGTGATTTCGTACGCCGTCAAACGACTTTAAAAAATTCGGGATACGCAATATGCGTATTGCTTTTGAGGCTGTAAATTGCGGGAAAAGCAGGAACAGCGAATCAGCATGTAGGATGCTTCGTAGATACGAACAGTTCATAGAGAATGTCACTAATTTCGAGTTCGATGTATGTTGTATTATCATGAAACAGGTACACATTAATTATGCACGTCTATTTATTTAATAATTTTTCGAAGAGGAGTAATATTTTTGTAAAGAGGAGTAATGTTTTTGTAAAGAGGAGTAACCTGTTTATGTTTCTTGTTTACTTCGACTATTCAGCAAGATTTCTTTTGGAATCAACTGGAAACAATCAACTCCTCCCACTTTCATGAACACTTGACGTCTTGTTTTTGTGAGAGGTGCCCTATTTCACCCTAATCTATAATTGAGATCAAAAGGTTTCATCGATTGCCGTACAGCCCCGAATAGGTATTCCACCCAGGCAAACTAAGCGTGAGCATTGAAGCAGTCATCCCACCGATGCACCAGGTTGAAGATACCCGTTTGGTACAACACCTTGTCCTGCTTCCTGAGAAGTTTGTAACTGCCTGTTACACTTCCTCGTTCGACAAGAATGGCAAGGCTATTTGTAGGGCGACACTTCGGGCCTCATAACAACGGGAGGCGGGACGATAGAGGGAAAGAGAAGTGAACACTCTAAGAGACATTCAGTTTTCACCAAACCATGATTACTGGTAGAAGCTTACCGCTTTCACATTTTGAATCTACATATTATATCACACCAAAATATTTTAAGTGAAAAAGGAAAGGCTTACATAGGAGCAATTTTCCGTAACTAGGCAGGTCATGTGGCCCATGCCATGGCAACAGGATCCCCTGTTTGTTTTTCTGGTATCCTGGCACTTTCTGTAGGCATCTTCATACCCAAGCGTCTGGAAGAATACTACGCGACAGCAGCAGTCCTTTTGTAATAACAGAAATGGAACAGATATAAATAATATAACTTAATTAATTCAAAGTTGTGACAATGAAATAGAATGACCGGTGGTAGCTTTGTAAATAAAAGGGTTGAGAAGTCAGTACTACGTGTTACATTATGTCTGTTTTTTGGAATTAACTAACTCTTATTAGGGCGAAAACCTCGGCCTCTTTTTCCCGGCGAGTAGTATGGCAACTTTCCTAAATCACACGCCACGTCGACATTAGTGGTACCCAAAATAAACTATCATGGCCGCGGCCATGTAGGAGATTTGATGTTTTACCCGATTCCTGATATTCACAGTTGTTGTTGTGGTCTTCAGTCCTGAGACTGGTTTGATGCAGCTCTCCATGCTACTCTATCCTGTGCAAGCTTCTTCATCTCCCAGTACCTACTGCAACCTACATCCTTCTGAATCTGCGTAGTGTTTTCATCTCTTGGTCTCCCTCTACGATGTTTACCCTCCACGCTGCCCACCAATACTAAATTGGTGATCCCTTGATGCCTCAAAACATGTCCTACCAACCGATCCCTTCTTCTAGTCAAGTTGTGCCACAAACGTCTCTTCTTCCCAATCCTATTCAATACCTCCTCATTAGTTACGTGATCTACCCACCTTAGCCGGCCGAAGTGGCCGTGCGGTTAAAGGCGCTGCAGCCTGGAACCGCAAGACCGCTACGGTCGCAGGTTCGAATCCTGCCTCGGGCATGGATGTTTGTGATGTCCTTAGGTTAGTTAGGTTTAACTAGTTCTAAGTTCTAGGGGACTAATGACCTCAGCAGTTGAGTCCCATAGTGCTCAGAGCCATTTGAACCATTTTGAACCCACCTTATCTTCAGCATTCTTCTGTAGCACCACATTTCGAAAGCTTCTATTCTCTTCTTGTCCAAACTAGTTATCGTCCATGTTTCACTTCCATACATGGCTACACTCCATACAAATACTTTCAGAAACGACTTCCTGACACTTAAATCTATACTCGATGTTAACAAATTTCTCTTCTTCAGAAACGATTTCCTTGCCATTGCCAGTCTACATTTTATATCCTCTCTACTTCGACCATCATCAGTTATTTTACTCCCTAAATAGCAAAACTCCTTTACTACTTTAAGTGTCTCATTTCCTAATTTAATTCCCTCAGCATCACCCGATTTAATTAGACTACATTCCATTACCCTCGTTTTGCTTTTGTTGATGTTCATCTTATATCCTCCTTTCAAGACACTGTCCATTCCGTTCAACTGCTCTTCCAAGTCCTTTGCTGTCTCTGACAGAACACTCGTAAAATGGTCGTACGGGAAAATCTCCACTTCATTGCTCCTCGGAGATGTTGTGTCCAATCGCTTGTGCGCCGACAATAACGTCACGTTCAAACTCATTTAAATCTCGATGACATGCCATTGTAGCAGCATTAACCGTTCTAACAACTGCAGCAGACACTTTTCGTCTTAAATAGGCGCGTTACTACTGGAGGAGAAGACATACTCGTCTAACAGTTTATAAATCTGTAGATGAAGCTGAGTTGAATGCTCAACCAGGTAGCGAACAACCGTTTTTGCACGGTCCATCAGTGTTATTCTGCCCGTTTACATATTTCTGTATTTGAACACCCATGCCTATTCCAGTCTCTTTGCACCTCAGTGCATATTAGAATTAGTGTGACCAGTTCTTGGTAGGTGGCAGCGCTGTTCAGGGCAAGAAAATGTGCACTAGATTCGTAATCCATTTAAATTAGTATGTTAATACCGTTAATATCAGTAACTGCTATATGAGACGCAATTACAAATGTTTAGAATGTCATTTTATTATTACTCATTGCGTTGTATTACGACAGCATTAATTTGATTTCATGTTACTTGCTACAAACATGTACCACATTCGAAAAAAACCGTCTCTAGAACTCCCACCCACGAATCCATATTACTTCCGTTTGACATTTATACCGCAGCAGCTGATCGGTGCTAGTTTCGCCCACTGGTAAGTTGACACACTCGGGAACAAACAATAAAATGTTTCCCCTCACACTTCTGTTAATGCAGCAGTGCCCACGCTACATACCACTCTGCCTATGACGTAGGCGGCAGACTTTACTTAGCTCACGGACGTATTCGCCAAACTCAATTAAAATTGAGCACGCTTTGAAATATTACTCTCTGTAAGTATTTTTACTTTTTACTGAGCAAGAAAAACACACTCATAAGAAGCTCTTAACGTTAGCTGACGTTTTTGTGTTCTGCTGCTAGTTGCTACGTATTATTATATATTATATAATATATATAATATTATGTATATAATATATATAATATTATATAATATATAATATATATTATATAATATATATTAATATATATTATTATAAAATACGGCTGGCCGCGGGAGCCGCAGTTTAACGACCGCTGATCTAGATAGTCATTTTTCCCTTTCTGCATTGGCGAGTGTGAAGGGAAGGGAATGACTAATGATGGTACAGGGTTCCCCTCCCACCGCACACCATATGATAAGTTGCGGAGTATGTATGTAGATATAGGTCTGGAAAACGGTTGAAGACATAGGGGCAATGTTTTCGATACATACTGCAGTGAAGGCTGCGTACATGTAAATTCCTAATGGGATGACTTCAGTGTGGATGCCACTACTGTCAGTCGAGATGAATTTGTGGCACTGGATACTACAAAAGACTTGCACTCCCAACTACTGAGAGCATTTTGAATTCTAATAGTTCCATCAGAGATATTTTAGAGCACAAGGTACCACCATTCTTCCAGTTAACTTTATTTCGGCTCGGCAACGCCGGACCACATTTATGGAGGAATGTTGAAGCCTTCGACAAAAAGTGAGGTTATCATTGCTTCTGCAGCTGGGGTATTGACAATACACACAATATGCGTGAATGGGACGTGATTGTACAGCAAACAATTTGTTCGTCAAGGTCCTTCATCAGGCACGAATCCTCAGTGCTCTCGCTCACAAATCTCATGGGGATAGAGGTACCAGGAATACATCTAACTTATATTTTCATTCCATATCACATAGTTAAGCAACGGTCATTGCGGTACATTAAAGCTGCATTTCATACTGAATTCACAGAGTCAGAAATGATGAACAGTTATGTAAGCTTAGTCATTTACAAGTGGTCCCGCACTCATTCCGTTACATAAATTACATTTTAATTACACATACCATTTCCAGTTAGGCCCATATGTAGGGAAGCACTGTGTTGTTCACATAACAATCGAGTCAGGACAGTCTTTGCTTTAGTATCAGTCTTGGAATGACCATTTTTATCAACATTTGTGCAAAAGGTAGGACAAATGGTTCAAATGGCTCTGAGCACTATGGGACTTAACACCTGTGGTCATCAGTCCCCTAGAACTTAGAACTACTTAAACCTATCTAACCTAAGGACATCACATACATCCATACCAGAGGCAGGATTCGAACCTGCGACTGCAGTAGTCGCGCGGTTCCGGACTGAGCGCCTAAAACCGCTCGGCCACCGCGGCCGGCCAAATGTAGTACAAAACCGATGTACCTCTAGTAATGTAAAATTGAGAATCTACCGGTAATAGATGCTCAGTTTCATGGTTTTCTTCAGTTCCAGAGCTTTTATTTGCCACTTTGGCTACTTTGACATAACGTTGCTCACTATTTTAAGACCTTAATATTGGATATGACTATGATCAGTCACTTTCTGAAATGTTTGCATCTTTCCATAAACTAGCTTTCGATTCTTTCAGGCTGATCTCCAGATGGGGCATGTCTTTATTTCCGTATCGTGATGCTAGGTACTGGCTGTGTGGCGAGATGAGGAAACGTGTATTGCCATGAGCGAGAGCTATATTGCGATCTGTGTGGAAAAAAGAATTCTCTTACTTCTTGCGAGAATACGGGTGGCAGTGTAATTGGTATACACCTGACTGTTTCTATTTTAACTGTCTGTTGGTCACTGATTAATCATTTACACTTGTAGATATGAATAGTGACTGTCATCATAAATCTGACAGCATCCAGCATGTAGTGTACAACTGATTGATATTACAGAAATCTTCACTCAAAGGTGTTATATACTTTGCTCAGAAACAACTGTTTACTTTTTGTGCTCATAAGTCATTCGATGTATGCACAAAAGGAAAACAAAGGAACATTTTTCGTAGTCCGATCTTGAAAGTGTTCATAGACCGAACGTAAATACTTCTTGCAAAATATTGTGGTCCCCAATTGCCACAGATATAAAAAAAAGAACTTTTAATGGAAAACGGTCAATTCTGCTACAATTATATCGCAAATATTGTCATCGGCGTACATACTCCATTTGTGGAAATGAACGAAACAAGGCTGCGAATTAGTTGTAAAAATCACAGCACCTTATCCGTGAAAAGCATAGTTAACTCCACAAATGATTCGTATCCAGATAGAGAAACCTCCAAATCGCTTAATATTTAGAGACGCACATAACTGTTTCTTACTAAGACTAGGGCTGTTCACCCTGAAATATGCATTGGCACTGATGGACCAGAAAAGATACATAATTTGTCTGTGCAGGTCGGGAGACTGAGAGACGCACTACTTTGCATTTTCAGTTCTTCACATACGACGTCAGGGCTGGTTGATCTAAAACGTAGTTCTTCTCAAACGAATCCCAGAAAGCGAGGGGTGGGGCAAAATCAATTCCAGCTGGAAATGTTTGGAGGGGATTTCAGTCACCGCTCGCCTGACAACGAAAGGAAACGACCGAAATCGTTAACTGGAACAGGTCACAGACCTAAATAAAAACTGTGTGTGTGTGTGTGTGCTTTTCTCATGAACTTTAAACGGTGATCTGGAAATTAAAGGAACTTCTGGCGGAAGAGTGACTTCAACAGCAGGGGATACGGAAGCTCTCTTGGAGTCCAAGCAAAGTGTCGAGACCCGTAAGTTTTTAATTAATACCTTGCCAAAACCAGCTTCATAAATCAGTAAGCCTAGCGCGTCCTTCATAAATTTCCGTTCTGCATATTCTGCAAGAGCCAACAGGGAATGTATACACACACGCTAATACGGAAGAACATGCACCGATCATCACATTCAGAAGCGTAGACCTTTAGTAAACTCTCCTGACTGATGGTCATCAGAGGCAATCACAATTGCTAATTCTCAATTTCTCAACGGATTATGGCGGGTCATTTACACACACTGAATGTTCCTCAGCACAGTACAAGAGGAATGTACCTCAGCTGAGGTACATTCAGTCTGTGTAAATGACCCGCCATAATCTTTTGACTGATACATAGTCCTGTATATTTTGCCGGTCTTATCAGTCCAAACGTAATTTCGAATTGTCATCTCATTTACGAGTAACCGCCAAACGGTACATCACAGTTCTAATTCTGTCAACCGTATGTTAGAAGCACGTCTATTTCCGACGACATCCTAACAGCGGATTTGTACCACAGCTACATTAACTATGTGGTAAAAAGTATCCAGGCACCCGCAAAAACAAACGTTTTTCATATTACGTGCGTAGTGATGTCACCTACTGCCAGGTACTCTATATCAACGATCTCAGTAGTCGTTAGACATCGTGAGAAAGCAGAATGGGGCGCTCCGCGGAACTCACGGACTTCGTAGATGTTCATGTGACTGGATGTCACTTGTGTCATACATCATTACGCGAGATTTCCACACTTCTAAACATCCTTAGGACCACTGTTTCCGATACGAAAGTGAAGTGGAAACCTGAAGAGACACGTACAGCGGAAAAGCGTACAGGCCGATCTCTTCTGTTGACTGACAGAGACCGCCGACAGTTGAAGAGGGTCGTAATGTGTAATAGGCAGACATCTATCCAAACCATCACACGGGAATTCCAAACTGCATCAGAATCCACTGCAAGTACTATGACAGTTAGGCTGGAGGTGAGAAAACTTGGATTTCATCGTCGAGTGGCTGCTCATAAGCCACACATCACGCTGCTAAATGCCATCGATGCTTCACTTGGTGCAAGGAGCGTAAAGATTGGACGATTGAACAGTGGAAAAACGTTGTGTGGAGTGGCGAATCACGGTACATAATGTGGCGATCCGATGGCAACGTATGGATATGGCGGAGGCCCGGTGAGCGTCATCTGCCAGTGTGTCTAGTGCCAATAGTAAAATTCGGAGGCGTTGGTGTTATAATGTGGTTTTGTTCATGGAGGGGGTTTGCACGCATTGTTGTTTTGCGTGGGCTATCACAGCACAGGCCTAGATTGATGTTTTAGGCACCTTCTTGCTTCCAACTTTGAAGAGCAATTCGGTGATAGCGATTGTATCTTTTCACACCATCGAGCCCCTGTTCACAAAGTACGGCCTGTGGCGGAGCGGTTACACGACAATACCATCCCTGTAATGAACTGGCCTGCGCAAAGTCCTGATCTGAAGCTTACAGAACCCCTTTGGGATGTTTTTGAACGCCGACTGCATGCCAGCTTTCACCGACCCTCATCGATACCTCTCCTCGGTAGAGCACTCTGTGAAGAATGGGCTGCCATTCCCCAAGAAACGTTCCGGCACCTGATTGAAAGTATGCTTGTGAGAGTGGAAGCTGTAATCAAGGCTAAGGGAGGGCCAACACCATACTGAATTCCAGCATTACCGATGGAGGGCGCCCCGAACTTGAAAGTCATTTTGAGCCAGGTCTCCGGATACTTTTGAGCACGTAATGTATATTACCGTTCAGCTAAAGCTTTCTGTATCTCTGTTCTCCCAGGATAAATCTCCATCTATTTACAAATCATAAATCGTTTTATTAAATATACGAGGGTTGTCCAGAAAGTAAATTCCGATCGGTCGCGATATGGGCACCACATCGAAAACCCGATGAAGCTTTGCACAGATGTGTTGGGTAGTGTCTCTAATATGACCGTCTATCGCATCAAGACGCTCTTTTCAGTTGTGAGCGCACTGTGAGCGAGTAAAGGCGCCTAGAACAACAATGTCTCCCTCCAAGTAGGAGGGCCCACTGAGAGGCTTCGCCTTAATGAACGCAGCCCACACAACTACTACGCACTTCCTTCTTCATGGCAATTCTCTGGCGCACTCTGCAGAGGCAGTGAAGACGCTCCTGCAGCCTTTTCTGTGGGAAGTGTTCCATCACACACAACACAGCTCTAATTGGCCCGTCCTGTCATCTCTGTTCACATGAAACGCTGCATACGAAAACAACACTTGGCCGCAGACTACGCGGTATAGACCAGCGTAGAGAATTACTGGAAAGCACAGGTGGCTGCCTGCTATGAAAATGGTGTTAGGAATTTGGTATAATGCTCCGACAAATGTCTAAGTCGGAGCGGCCACTATGTAGAGAAGTATCTGGAAAGTGTAGCTAACTCTTGCAGATAAAATGTTCCTGATTTTCACTGTGGTTTCCATTTAGTGACCGATCGGAAGTTACATTCTGGAGACCCCTTGTATATCGTAGGAGAAAGTTGTAATAACGTAAGGCAACCATATGTAAATAAAGAAGAACGTATTTATTCAAAAAATTTGTTTATGTTTGGTGTGCAACAGGACTTTGGATATTAACTTATGTATTACGCTCACTGATTCTTACTTATTAAACCATTATCTGGGGACTGAAATTAGATTCCAGACGTTAAAAAGCGTAAGTTGCTACAGTATTTACAGCTGTTGTATGTTACAGATTACCTGTATCACTGAGGGCAACACGAAATCAACGAATTATTCATCTAGAAATTAACGACCGATTACGTTTCAAACATACAGAAAAGTTTTTAATAATGAACGACCGGCCTCAGTCTGAAGTACGCATTTCTTATTAGTATACTAAAAAACGCTTTCATGTGATTCATTCTCTCTCAGGAACCTCATCGTATGTGGAAGAGAAACATTGTTTAATAACATATGACAATCCTACCTAGGCATACGAAAAATTTAAGTTGTAGTAAAATATATTCCCCGTATAGTAACAACGGTTGTCGGAAGTCATGTTGTAACCTCTCCACACGAAATTTTGTTAAATGAAAATGGAAATGGAGCCAAGCGTAAACTCCCCACAGAATTTAAGGAATGGAAATTGACCATAAACCAACAACAATATTAATTAAATAATGAACCATAAACGAAGTGTAACCTCCTAACAGAAATAATAATATCTGGTAAATTTTATAAGGACAGCAGCGCTGACCTTCGGCCCTGTATTCTGAATAACAAAAGCAAAAATTCTTACCTCAATAAAACTGCAACTATTTCTGCTCTTATTTATCGACACTGCTTCGTACAATGCTGGCGTATATATATATTTTTTTGATTCTTGGAAGCAATGATAATGCATTGGAAAAATTCTTTAAATTGAAATGAATGCTTTTTCTTCAAAAAAGTTACTTTATATTATTAAAATTATTATTGGGGCATTTTTTTCTGAATAAAAATTAATTACAATTAACATACATCACAAAGTATGCGCAAGGCTGCTTCTTTACCTTCTACAACAATACTCATCCTCCAGAGTCCTGACCAGAGTCGCGACCAGAGCACACAACCGACGCATGCCGACTCCCGCAGACTACTCCTGTCCACTCGCTACTAAAGCCGGCCGACTACTACTGTATCCGACTGACTACTACTGCAGACTGACTTCTACTGTCGACTCGCGCAGACTAGCGCAGACTCGCGACAAGCCACAACTAACAATAAACTACTCTCTGGTCAGAGATTCTGTCATGCCTTGCCCATTGCCGGCGAAGCATACGTGTTACAATGTGGCACCGTATACGGTAAAGCTCCAGTAGACCTCCGAATACCGACTGGGAGACATGGGAACGTTTTTCATAAATACGACATTTCAATGAAGACAATATGTAAATCCAATACCACAAATAACAAAACTTTGAATGCCATACGCTGATAATAATTTGAAAGGAATTGGCCACGAGAGTCGATCGTTTACGTAAGGTGGTGGAACCAAGTACAGAATTACGTTCGATATTCGTCAGCGTGACGCTACCTGTAGCGTCGACTCAGTGAGATATAAATATGTACGACGTAGACCGGACTGCACAAATAAATTTAAACTGCGTTTTAGGTCCCCACCTAAGCATCACTCATGAAGCCGTTACAGATTACGAAATAAAACCGTACGCCATTCGCCAGGTTACGTCTCATTGCTAACCAAAGTTACTGCGTTGTTGTACTTCATAATATCCATACTAATGCCTGACATAATCAGGAGATAAAGATAAGTCATCAAAATATTTTCAAAAAGTTTTTTGAAATTTTTTTACAAAATCTTTTAATACTCAAGAAAGCATATAATAACACATTAAATGACGACGAGATTCGGCTGTTCATACTACCATCTTCAGATCAGTTACAAAATGAAGCTCACAGTGTGCTGGTGTAATGAGGCTGGGACACAACGCCTGCACATCGCAGAGACTCTTATATGAGAATGTGCTGCAAGGTGCAGACGTTGTTGTTCCAGCCTAATATTACCAGCTGGAACCATGCTTCATTTTATAAATGATCTTAAGGTGGTTGTGTGAACAGCCGAAACTGCTCATAATTTAAAGCGATTTTAATTGCAGTTTGGGTATTAAAGAAAGTTGTAAAATTTTTAAAAACAATATTGAAAGTAATAGACCAACAAATTGTATTTAGCTCATATATTCTCCACAAGGAGCGCGCCATCCGCTACGATTCGCAGGGAATCCACTAAGGGTGCTGCTATAGACTTTTTTTAATCGTTGTCAACTTGCCTTTCATTGGAACTAAGGGAGTACTGAAGAACGGGAGACAACGGGTCGGCTTTGAGCAGTGACGTCAGAATTTTCCAGAGATGATCTATTAAGCAGATTAAACAGCAAAGAAGTGTGTTCATAAACAAAGGAATGCAGGAAAGAGAAAACAGATGGTAGACATATGTCACGTTGTAACATTATGTGATTGCCTTATCATTTTAAATCAATAATTAATCGAGCAGTCGCTCGGCAACAGCTACAGTTAGCAAATAATGTTGCGAAAATGTAAAAGGTGAACGACCTGTGACGTAACTTGTTTATTGTCGAAGCGCCGTCAGAGATACTGTGAGTTATTGACTTTGAAAACCGCGGCGCGAAAAACGGACAGAAGAAGAACACTTTTTTACACATTTTTTTTTTTTTTTTTTTGAGGTACGAGATATTCTCGATGAACAGTTACTCATTCTTCTCTTGTCTCCTGTAACTTGTGTCGAACGCGCATGTCTTGCCGCCGTATTATTATTGTCAAAATTAATATTGTTCTAGTGTAAAGTAAATGTGTAATACTAAAAGTGCCTAGCAGTAGATTTATTGTGCGACGTGTATGTGAAAACGTCAAAGGAATTGTTTTCATTACGAGAAGTGCCAGTGAAAACGGCATCCATGTTAAATTCTTCATTCTAGTGTAAGTTCATCTATTAATTGCCATAAATTCAGATTTAAATGGAATTGGTGTATGGACTATTCATTTACTATAGAATCTATGTCTCACTTCTTCATGAAATTATTTAATTTTCTATATGTTTCTGCCAAATAGAGAGTTCACAGTCACGAATTCTTTCGTCGAGTTCGGACGGAAGTTGCATGCGGTGAAATATTTTCTCCGCGCCATATTCTATTGGTAAATGCATGATAAACTACGGTCCCTTAGGAAATTCATGTTGAGCTATCCAAAATAATTATATTTTGAATAGGCATTTACTCTCCTCTGCAATGCAACTTCCGACTGATCAGACGATCCAACAAGAAACAGCCGCACACGGTCGGCGTTCGCAAATATGTTTCCACCGCTGATTATAGCTATATGTTACAGCACAAAAGTAACATATTGTTATAATTAGAGACTACGAACGGGGACATTTATAACTGTATGTTTATGTATACACATTACGTAAACATATCGTTATAATTGGCGCCCGAACAGGGACCCGAATTAAAAAAAAAAACTTAAAGGAATAAAAATTTATGTAAGATAGTCACTGTGGAAATATTCATAAATAATTGTAGCTAATCTTGTGCTTTTTATTTGTTACATGACATCAAACGCCATCCAATAAAATTTCCATTGAGCGAAAGAAACGAGATATTCAGAGAAAATTACGGAAGAGAGATTTTTTTTTGGAACAGAATTTGTGCGAAAATCTAGTTGCAACGCCGAAGGCAGTCATCAGTAACGTAAGTTAAAATTTCGTTAGCCGTAGCCAAGCTTCCTTAATTTCAGCCGACATTAATCAATTTGTGACGATCTTTAGTAGTTGCAGTAAAAATTTGCTTTGAATTCAGTAGATTGCATTTAGTAGATTAGTAATTTCTTCAAGTATTGTTTAAATTCCATTGTTGTGTATTGCATATCATTTGTTTTTAAATGTCCGCTGCCTGTTCACGGAGCTGACCAGCCTTAGTTTTCATTTATTTTGAACAGTGTGCAGCCATACTTTCTTTACGGTCCAGAATAGTCTCTTGTTCTCGTGACGTGCATCTCCCGACATTCCGATCTTGTGACGTAGCAGTGACAACCGACTCGCAACCGATAAATTACATCTCTGTCGACAGCTGACGGCCGTAGCTCAAACGAACTTCATTGACTTACTGTTTGTAAATAAGTGAGCTACGGCAGACGATAAAATGTCATCACTAGATTCAAATGAACGGAATGAAACGAGTGAAGTGTCGCGTCGCTTACGGTCCCGCACGGTAATTAATAGGGCTGAGACACCAATAGAAACAATTGTAGAAAGTGAAGTGGGAAATCTTACGGACTTTGGTGCCTCACACCATAATGTTACCGGTACTGAACTAGACAATGCCAGCATAGTTTCTGCCACTAGTAGTCGTAGCCATATACCGGTTACAAGGGAGGCAGGTGAAAGCAATTCAGGGGTAGTGACAGACGATGTATTCAAACAGCTACTGACTCAAATAAGTCAAATGATGCAGGACGGAAATAGCCAATTGAAAGAGGAAAATCGCCAAATGGTGAATTCCATTAAAAATGATTTGAAAGAGGAAAATCGCCAAATGGTGAATTCCATTAAAATGATTTGAAAGACGAAAATCGCCAAATGTTAGCCTCGATTGAAGATAAACTGTCTACAGTAAGCGAAGAGATAAAAACTGTTAGAGAAAACGTAGCCAAAGAAGTAGCAAAGCAAGTTAAGGATGCTGTTTCTCAAATGCGAAGTGGAATAATTATCGAACTGAATGACACTTTAGCTACCATGCAAAGCGAGACAGCTGACATCCGAAACGCAACCAAGAATCTTGATTCCACCGTAACCACGGTTAATCACAGATTAGACAGAGTAACTACGCAGGTAGAAAAATTAACCGAGGGAATGTCAAACTTGACTCTGGAAACGGAAACGAAAGTAAAGGAGAGGCTAGATAGTCATGAGAGAGAATTTAGAGAAAAGTATGAGAACTGGATTGCTGGAAAGGACAAATTTGTCGAAGATAAAATTAACAAAGACCTAGTAGAGACTGTGAAAGCCACCACTCTTGGTATCTTGTCAGCTCCTGGAAGCTCCGGAGATACCGTAATGTCTGAACTCGGTAGCATTAGGCGTACCCTTCAGCAAGAATTACCAAATTGGAAGCAAGAGGTAACGGAACAGCTAAATAACCTGAAGGCACAAGTGAGTAGTAGTTCCCGAATACAGAGACCGAATTATCCTAACTCTTTAGCCTCAGAGGAAGAAGATGAATTATTTCGGCAATTCCGAATACCTGTTGTATCTAATGAACACACTTCACCACCACATATTCCAGTTAGTCAACGAAACCAAGAATCTGACTCATTAGTAAAAATGATGAAGGAAGAAAGCATGATAAAGCATCGAGTTTTTCAAACCTTTAACCCGGAAAAACGAAATATCCACCCAATTGTTTTTCTTCGTGGATTCTCCGGCATTTTTCCAAATTCGTGGACTGATAGACAGCGTACCCAATTTGTTACCGGATATATAGGTGGCGAATCGGCAATATGGGGAACAGAAATGGTTGATAAGTGTCGAACATATGAGGAGTTTGAGCACTGTTTCCTCAGCAAATTTTGGAGCGAAGGTGTTCAGAAGCGCCTTCGTAAAGAAGTCTATAATGCAGAACAATTTGACCCCAGGAATAGTAGCCTGAGAAACTACTTCGAAAAATATCTTGGCAAAATTAGGTATTGGGATAACCCTATCAATAGTAAAGATGTAATTATGATTCTCAAGTCTAAATTACCCATTTCGATTCGTGAAAAGCTGATAGCCATACCAGATGATGATCCAGATACCTTTCTGTCGATATTAGATTCCCTAGACCTGATCTATGAGGACATGAGAGCTAACAAACCGCGGAATACTCCGCACAATTCTTGGCCACAACATTACGAGAGTAACGGCTATGAAAAGCCATGGAACGGTTACAAAAATAGTAACGATTGGCAAAACGGAAATAAAGGCAATGGGTATCCGCACAAAAGGAATAGACATAATCAACACAACCGATTCAATCCCGTGTATAACACGACTGGTAACCAGTACGGCAATCAATCGTACAAGCAGAAGTTTGGAAACGGTTTCAGTCAAAAAGGTTGGCAACAGCAGAGCGGATCGCAATGGAATGCACCGTACTCGCGCAGCCAACACTCAGATTACGGGCAGCAACAAACAGCTGATAACGCCCACTCATACCAATACAACTCCGCGCCTAGTAAAAATCAAGCGCAGGGAATGTACAGAAACACACAATTTAACGGCAAACCACAGTGTGAAGGTGGATTTCACAGTAACAATTCCGGAAATCATAATAGTAATAAAAATCATCAGACCCCGCGAAGGCATTACAACCCCACTGTATTTTGCGCAAACGCGGAAGACAGTAACACGTATTGGACACCAGAACAAACGCAGCAACATTTTGACACGAGGTTTGTGCATAACAGTAATTTTGTTCCTCAGTGTTCTCATAATGTCAGATTGGTCGAACTTTCTAATGATGAAGGCCAATCAAAACCACACAAGCAGGAAAACTAAGTTCAGCATCTGAAAGCTCCCTAAGTGATGCTGTGAGACAGAATGGGGCTACCACTTCGACGGAGAGACTAACCATGAGGTACTTGTACTGAGATACAATGACGGGATTGACATGAGGCAAGAATTATTACAAGAGAAAGAGAAGACTGACGGTGATGAACCGATAGATGACCAAGTGCAAGCTATGACAAAACTTCCTATAGCCGGAATTTTGACGACTGTAATCCTAGATACAGGTGCAAATATTAATGCTATGTCCTTATGTTTCTATAAGCAAATTAGTACATTAATTGAAATTCCAACATTACCCGTCCAAGGATGTTCAAGGTCAATTCAATTCCTAAGTGTAACACAAGTGCTAGTTTAGACGCCAGAATAAGACAAGCTCTAACAACGTTGACCACCCAAGCCAATTTACGCAAGAAGGCGTATGACAAACATATTAATAAGGTGTTAACTTATAAAGTAGGCGAAAAAAGTCTTGCTAAAAACACACTTTACACCATCGTTGCTCTTACACAAAAATCGAAAATGGCAAAGTCTTTTTGAGGGACCTTACGAGATCCTTCGTATACCGCACACAGGTTGTTATCTGATTTCTGATCCCGCAAATGGAAAAATAAACGGGTTATAACATCACTCTGATCTTAAAAAGTATCATGCTACAGAATAAGTCAAAAGGAAAGCTTTATAATGGCAAGAGAAGGTTAGCCGCTAGTGACTAAGTGACAACTGATCTGACTTTGTTAAAAAAATGCTTAGAATAAATTACACGACAGTGAGTCTATCTTGCTATACAGCAGAGAATTTAAAATATGTCATCTTGAGCCATAATTTAAGTACAGACAAGCTGATAAATAATAAAAAAACAAATTCTTGTTTAACAAAGAAAGTGATCAACTCCAAGAACTCTAGTTTTAAGATTTAGTTTTAAGGAGATAATATTTAAGAGAGAAAAATGAAATATAAAGCGAAGGATGTGCCTAACAAGCCGGCTTCTGCGATATGAAATGCTAAAGAAGTGAAAATAAAACATAGTATGTAAGAATTTTTTTTTAAGTTCAAGGAGCAATGATCCAGAAACGAAATTTATTTTCGTCAAGGACAAGGGTCGCTTGACAATTATTGGTTCCTGATCCCACTAGAAAGGAAAACAAGTAACTAGTTTCTAAGTCAGCTATGTCTAGATTAAGTTCCAATGTACATAGAAATCTGGAACAGGTTCATCTCTGCATTAAAATAACGTAATGTTTACGAAGCATGTGAGTTACTTGTAAGTACCAACATGACCACGAAAGCGCTATCCTTCAGCTAGATAAACAAAGTAGCATTAATTGTAATTGCAATACTCAGGTCAGATACATTCAAAGCCATAAGTGAAATAAATACGAAGTATAAGAGCGTAAGTGGCAAGGACCAAGCAATGATGACTTAAGGTCATATATAGAGGTCAATGCAGTGTAGCACAAGCAGGCGTCAAGGCGAGAATAAAATGACAATGAAACAGCCGGCAAAACAAAGTAGCTAGTTTGTAATTGGAGCGCGTACGCAGACGTACGGCGCAAAGGAAAATTGATTTCTAAGTCATAAGGAACAAGGAGTTGTTTGCTAGATTTCTTCTTCTATGTACTATTATATCTATGTCTTTCTTCTGAATTTGTGTAAATATCCTAACCCGCCTAAACCCGTCCCGTAGACTTGACGTCACAGATTGAGAAATGCGGTTGACGTGGAAGGCTGGTTTGGCATACGATTTTCAAAAGGAAACGCGTGAACGAAGTCGGGAAAAGCTAGTTTTGAAATGTCTTTATTTTTCCTTTTAAAGTCAATCCGAGACGCAAACCGAGATCGCGATAAGGAATTTCAATATTTTCTTGAATGGTGTTCTGTTCTCATGTGAGAGGGCGATCAAATGTGACTGATTGATCCTCACATCTAGTAAAAAGAGAATTTTTGTTGAAATGACAGTGATAACTTTAATGAATCTAATAAATAGAAAGAACGATTGAAATGAATTAAAATAATAATAATTGCTAACAGATCGGAGAAACTAATGTATTGTGACTGTGAACTAAAAGCATAATTAGTCTTAGAGAAAGATGATGAACAATGTAAAGCGAAATGTTAAAGATAGTTACCAACAAAGTAACAGAAATTGAAATGGACATGATAATCGAAGCTCTCAATTAGCAAGCTTCAAAGTGAGACAAACTATTTGATTATAAACTGTAAAAAAAAATTGTGTGCATAGTAGTGTATAAGTGAAGGCTTAAAATGGTGTGGAAGTCTGCCACAGACACGATGAAGATAAAGTGTTAAACGTGCAGATAGGCCGACGGACAATGATAGTCCGGTTGTATAAACGAAGGCGGTGATGTGATTACGTGCAGTGCATCGGAAACCAAGTGTGTTAGCTGCTCTGCAAAGTGCGAGCGCTAGCCTACCTTAAAATCTTCAAAATCGGCTGGAAAAAGTGGAGACAGGGATGGTTTCAATGGAGTCTCTGTCCCTGGTAATCATCGTCCCTCCTCACCAGCTCCAGCAAACCACAAAATACCACAACACCATCGACACAACGTGTTCACTGAACCGTGCGCGGAAAAGCTGAAGTACCGCGTGGAGGCTAGTGAGCGCCTCGAGTTGCGATTCAGCTCTAACAATCAGCCTGTGTCAACGTCCATCGACGCAACAAACGCGTTAAATTTAAAGTGATGTACTTGCACAGCACTCCCGCTGCAGTTCGACGAAACGGACTTTCCATGAAAGCCGCTCCCAAAATAAAAGACTCTTATATGAGTTCACAACATATCACATACTATGCTAATGGTATATCCCGTGGATGAAATGCGAACAGCCAAACCACACGCGAATAGTGACAAAGTCAAATTCCTATGAATCCCAAGTCCTAAAATTAGATTTAAGCTTAGTTCTTAGACTAATGGGCATTTATATTTTTTGTTACATGTAACGTGTGTACGTAACGTGCGAGTGAGACTCGCCCGCCAGAGCTGATGAGAAGTTTTCTACTCGGAGACCGCAAAGTAGCGATCCAACTTCTCAAGGCATAAGCTTCACCTGGAGAAGAATCAAATTTTAACTTTCCTGTCAATACAAACAATGAAAGCGTAAAAATTATAACAACTAGTGAGCAATGGAAAATGGACACGTGTGAGAAATTCCATGTGTGAGAAGTATATGTGTATAAAAATGGACACGTGTGAGAAATTCCATGTGTGAGAATTATGTGTGTATAAAAAGATGAATCCTATGTGTTTTCTTTCAGGAGCAAAGAGCATATGAGTTCTGGACAATAACTTGAGGCTACAAAGACTGTAATGAGTATAATGTATAATCTCCATTGTAAACATCGTAGATTTACTGTCTTAGTTTTTAAATTTTTTTGTGTATCTTTACCTTAAGAACTGACTTTGTCTATGAATGAGAGATCACCATATTTGTGTAATCCTAATAATCAAATGACAGGAATACTGTGTTTGATCAATGTAAATCTGTAAAGTACTCAATCCCATAATGTTAACGGCGACATGTGAATCTTGGTAATCTCCTTGATTTCCAAGATTCCCATGGAAGGCAATGTAACATTATGTGATTGCCTTATCATTTTAAATCATTAATTAATCGAGCAGTCGCTCGGCAACAGCTACAGTTAGCAAATAATGTTGCGAAAATGTAAAAGGTGAACGACCTGTGACGTAACTTGTTTATTGTCGAAGCGCCGTCAGAGATACTGTGAGTTATTGACTTTGAAAACCGCGGCGCGAAAAACGGACAGAAGAAGAACACTTTTTTACACATTTTTTTTTTTTTTTTTTTTTTTGAGGTACGAGATATTCTCGATGAACAGTTACTCATTCTTCTCTTGTCTCCTGTATCTTGTGTCGGACGCGCATGTCTTGCCGCCGTATTATTATTGTCAAAATTAATATTGTTCTAGTGTAAAGTAAATGTGTAATACTAAAAGTGCCTAGCAGTAGATTTATTGTGCGACGTGTATGTGAAAACGTCAAAGGAATTGTTTTCATTACGAGAAGTGCCAGTGAAAACGGCATCCATGTTAAATTCTTCATTCTAGTGTAAGTTCATCTATTAATTGCCATAAATTCAGATTTAAATGGAATTGGTGTATGGACTATTCATTTACTATAGAATCTATGTCTCACTTCTATGAAATTATCTAATTTTCTATATGTTTCTGCCAAATAGAGAGTTCACAGTCACGAATTCTTTCGTCGAGTTCGGACGGAAGTTGCATGCGGTGAAATATTTTCTCCGCGCCATATTCTATTGGTAAATGCATGATAAACTACGGTCCCTTAGGAAATTCATGTTGAGCTATCCAAAATAATTATATTTTAAATAGGCATTTACTCTCCTCTGCAATGCAACTTCCGACTGATCAGACGATCCAACAAGAAACAGCCGCACACGGTCGGCGTTCGCAAATATGTTTCCACCGCTGATTATAGCTATATGTTACAGCACAAAAGTAACATATTGTTATAATTAGAGACTACGAACAGGGACATTTATAACTGTATGTTTATGTATACACATTACGTAAACATATCATTACAACGTGCATTAATATTTCGAGCATAACGTTAAGGATATCGCTTGCTTGAGTCCTAGTACTTGTGTAGAAAATAAAGAAAAAAAAAGGAATAGAAGTAACGTTAGCGTGGAATACCTCAGTTGACATACATATGAGTTGTATCTCGAACTTCAGTCGATATGTATAGGTTAGCTGCACTACGGGATACAAATTTAACATACGTCGATTTCTTCGTTTTCGTTAACATTAGTATCCTATTCTTCAGTTGACCTATATAGGTAAATGATAGCAATGTACATAAGTCGCTTTTTTCGTCTAGCTAGCACCAGTATCCCGTACTTCAGTTGACCTGTTTACGTCGACTGAAGTCAGTGATACGAATTTTACGTATGTCTGTCTTTTTGCCTTCAGTTGTGCTAGTATAGACTCGAAAAAACCATAGTGATACTAATTTCAGGAAAGGAAAAAGAGCAACAACTGCAAAATTTGTATTCCGTACTGCAGCCGACGAACCCATACTTAACGCAGAACACTATAATACGACAAAGAAATAAGAAATAGACAAATTCAGTACAACATATAAATAAAAGGCTAAACTTACCATACGAAGAATCCTCCTCAAAAAAATGAAACTCGTCTAGAAAGACGAAAAGAAAAATCACATACCCACATACACAAGAAACAACACATCACAAATAACACACATACATAGAAATATGTAAACCCAGAAGTTCACATCAACGAAATGAGGTAAAATAAATAAAACAATATCCACAGAAGAAAGTTACCTAACGTAAGAAAATGAATAATTATCGATCAACCCCAAAAAATCCAAATGACTATTTTAACCACCCCGACCGAACCCACCCTTTTCCTCAATTATCAGTTACCCCTCGCCCCCGCACCACCCATCTCAACCTGAAATTAACTAATAAATTTTGGGGGATACATTTGCCCAACACGTTTAAGGAAACACTTAAACGGGCCGCATGTATCGGGTACTCTACGCCTCCAGGAATATTGATCTTAATATCAAAATATGTCGTTTCTTTCTCCCTGTAACAGATTTTATGGCGGACCAATAACCTTCTATACTAATGGTACAATCGCCACTAGATGAATATCTGAGCTCAGTTATGACTGATGACAAGTTTCTGACAACCCCCATTCCCCAAATCCGTATATGAAGAAAAAAAATCTGAAATAACTACATAACCCCCTAAAAAATTATCTTCAATTAATTTCACCAATACTTTCCTCGTTCGATTAGGAAATACTTCAAAAACTACATCATCACATTCTGGGTCTGAAATTACAGTCCACCAAACCTATAATCCCACCGCAGGTTCCTCCCAGTTGTACTTGATTTGCCAAAATGAGACATCGATTTCCACTATAACTCCCGGCACCCCGAAAGGCCCTCTATACTTTATAATTCCCCACAAACTCCCCTACGAAACGAATAATAGTCTAAAACGGCACGCTCACTCATACGACATTCATACACACACAACCACACAGGATACCTCAAACACCAAAAGTATGCAATTTTTATTATATTCCTCAAGGCCAGCTTCGCTTTCTCTAACCATTTTGCTCGTCTAATTGGGCGCCAAAGTCGATTCTTGCTACATACCATATGAATAAGTCGTGAGTACGAGGAGCAGACAGGCTTATCATGAGCATGTGTTCGCCGCACTGACGACATCGAACGTAATCAGCAAGGAGAGCAGCCATTTTCCGTCGTTGCCGTGGTTGCCGTCGTGTCTACTGACAAAGTCTGCTTTAAGTCTTCCATATTCATGGGAACAGATAAGCTCATACCCAAAAACGAAAATCAGAAATTAAAAATTCTTCTAAATGAGAAAATATTCTCCCAAATTATCTCAGACTCACTAAGAATGAACGTAAGTACCGAATGAATTAGAAAGAACCAATTATTTAAATCAATTCAAATGAAAAAAATCTAACGCAACGTCTAGTGCTGTCTTTTAAAAACACACTCATTTGGTTCAATTTACAATGATTGTGCCTGTCCACAGCAGTCAACCGATTTACGATCTATGGCTCTATAGGAAAGTTATCAATATCTCGAGTAACCTACGACGACATCGGTCAAAACCTATGATGTCATTGGTCAAAGACGATGGGTTGTATCCAGTTCTTTAGTTGACCCGGAACTAATACTGAAGTTTAGCCTCGTTTATGAAATATTATCAGAATTTTCTTACCTGGAATGCTGGTACATTATTCTGTGATGTCCAGAATTCAGTACTTTCTTGTCAGGTATGGTATTTGTCGTTCAACAACGCACACGAGCGATCAAGAGGCGGACCACAGTCAAAGCCAGGCTTCCGGAACGGCGAGTACCTATCAGCGTTGCTGTGGCCCCCGGTATACTGCGACAGACCACACACGGCGGCTGCGGCGCCTCTCCGCCTCCGTTCGCAATGCCCGCAGCGGAACGTACGTCGCATGGCAACGGCTGGGGGCCACGGGTAATTGTTGCGTAGTGCACACGAACGGAACTGCAGAGGAACGGCGGGCCGGCTACTGACAGCAAACAGTGCTACTGCGTTGTGTATTCCTTAAGTTTGCGTTATACCTTACATGTGCCATCCTGCTTGTAGATATACACAAGGTTTGTAATGGAACCGGAGGGATGGGCTGGGAGGATAATAGAAACACGTAAGAGGTGGCACAACACGAAATATTGGTGTCATATATCACTGAAATTTCAGGAACAGATAATCATTTTTAGGTATTCCTTTTAAGCTTTTCATCTATGCTAACAATAAAACAGTAAAACCGTCGTGTCTGTACACTGAAATTATTTGCAAAAATTTGGTTGCAGGTGATGTAGGGAGTGTAAAACAAAACAATAAGACAATTTTTAAAACTTTTATCTGGCTGTTTGCCTGTTTAAACATGTTAATCTCAAAAACTACTAGATGAATTTTCATGACGTTTTCACAGGTAAACATCCTGGCTCTACTTCACCAAAATCGGATCACGGCAGAGAAAGATATCTCAATGTTAAATTTCAGAAGTGTACTCAGTTGTTTGGATGTTGACCTCATCGCGTTACACTAAACGACCAATAGAATGCGCTGTTAGATTTTTTTTTACCTCAGTGACAATCAAGCGCCGCAATCTTAACTTTATAAGTACAAACTAACATTGACTTCACTTGGTTAGAATAAACGGATAAAGGATTTTGCATTGTGTATTAAAAACTTGACGAACCGCTTTGTTATTTCGTTTGGTTATATTTATATTTGACTTCTTCTCTAGGACAAACGAGTTTTTTAAATTTGCTTTTTGATTTGGATGCATACCTTTTAAAATTTGACTTCGTTTTGTTCACAAATAAAGATGCCTAGAAATCGGTTAAGTCTTTCTCAGTACACTAGAACCGTTAAAAGACTAAGGTCTAAAAAATCCAATAAAGATCGTGAGGCGAGACTTACTGTGGTTCGAGAACATCAGACTTTAACTAGTTCTTGTTATTTCAAAACACTTTTCGGTAGCGAAGTGCGAAGCAACCGTAATCAAGAGCTTCATGTACTATCTCAGTCCACACTACATATTATAAATAAATCTTCTGGCCATAGATACTTTGTGCTATCTGTGCAAAGTTGAGTCAGGTTGGTAGTTATTAATAACACGTTACTGAATGCAGTCGAGATTGAACCATTGTTATTCTACCCAGACTAAATGGCTCAAATGGCTCTGAGCACTATGGGACTTAATTGCTGTGGTCATCCGTCCCCTAGAACTTATAACTACTTAAACCTAACTAACCTAAGGACATCACAAACATCCATTACCGAGGCAGGATTCGAACCTGCGACCGTAGCGGTCGCGCGGTTCCAGACTGAAGAGCCTAGAACGGCTCGACCACACCGGCCGGCTTTACCCAGACGAGACCCCCAGTCATAATTACAGAAACATGGCTGCCAACTTTTGAGAAACGCCCTTATTTGTCTTTGTGTTAGCATGACACATCTAAAACACTCAAAAGAAGTTTAGCACCAAACAAAATACCTTATTGTGAAATAAGTAAATAAACAGTAGCCAAAATAAATGCAGTGTTCCTAAAAGTGTACATAATTGTACATATACGAAATTAAAGGTCACCACCCGTGGGTTAACACTCAGTACCCTATACATATGAAGGTGCAGATGGCACGAGGCTCGAACTCTTACCGCAATCGACGAGGTGCCGCGAGTAATCAGGCTAACGAACAGGGGCACTACATCAGCAGCGTGTTGTAGAGTTGAGAATTTAGATCAGACAGCAGGCGTGTTGGGGCAGCCAGTGCGACTGGCGTGACTTCTGTGTCCGGATGGCGTAGAAGTCAGCACATCTGTCTAATAAGCAGGAGACCTCGGTTCGAATCCCGGTCAGTCACAAATTTTCAACTTGCCACATGGATGTACGAGTAAATAAATGCCCACTGACAGCTAATGTCTTCAATTTCTCTGTGTCTTGAGTCAATACCGAGTAGCTGTACGACATACATTGTAACATGGTTGGCTTCTTTGTACGCTGGTTTTTTCAAGGTGGTGGAGATGTTCCTGTCATTCACTTCCGTGGTGCCACTCCTGGGGTCGTGCAGTGTTTGAGAAGGTTTCTTTCTATGATGCACACCGAATTTCAATTGACCCCAAGAGAATTCGTCCAGTATCATTTTAGCAGATACTGCAGGAAGTTCAATTGGACGGATTTTTGTTTCCATAGAAAGGTGTCAAAAGGTTATTAAAGGGAGAGAGGTGCGGTATGCTCGTCCGTTGTCTCATTAATGTTCGCCCCCGGTAGCTGAGTGGTCAGTCCTAAGGGCCCGGGTTCCATTCCTGGCTGGGTAGGAGATTTTCTCGTTGTGTTGTTCTCATCATCATCATTTCATCCCCATCGACGCGCAAGTCGCCGAAGTGGCGTCAGATCGAAAGACTTGCACATGGAAAACTGTCTACCCGACAGGAGGTCCTAGTCACACGACATTCACGGCTCATTATTATGGGCTTGAAAAAATGTAGGAGTTCACAATAGCTTGGAGAATATTGTCCAAGTACTGCACAGCCTTCAAATGTCGCTCGATGACGGAAACAAGTATCTAACATCCGTACTTGACATCGGCCCTATATGTTACGGTCTCTACTCCCTGCTCGACTCGTAACATTGCTTGCCGGAGATATGTTTTGCTACAGCTGAAAACTGAAACTACGCTCTCAGAAAATCATTTTTCGCTCTGGAAAAACAGAGGAAGGAGAGAAACAAGCACTAAAATTTTCTCTACAGAAACTACACGATAGGGATCTAACAACAAATGGTTGAAATGGCTCTGAGCAGTATGGGACTTAACAGCTGAGATCATCAGTCCCCTAGAACTTAGAACTACTTAAACCTAACTAACCTAAGGACATCACACACATCCATGCCCAAGGCAGAATTCGAACCTGCGACCGTAGCGGTCGCGCGGTTCCAGACTGAAGCGCCTAGAAGCGCTCGGCCACTCCGGCCGGCATCTAATAACAAACATAGACACAGACAATGAATGTTATAGAGTCAAATTGGTCAAAATGTTTCGGGTATTGAAATAAGGCAGGAATAGATAATAAAACTGAAAAAACAACATAGAATACTTGCAAAAATGCGATACCTGTTATATCTGGAAGGCCAAACGAACAGAAAGTGCAGATACTATATGTGCCCGACAGGGTTCTGAATTATCAGCCGTTGTCTCCATTGTGAATGTGGAAGTCTGAGAAGACTCACAGACACGTATAATACACTGAAGTAATAAAAGTCATGGTATACCTCCTAATATCGTGTCGGACCTCCTTTTATTCTCCGTAGTGCAGCAACTCAAACTGGCATGCACTCAACAATTCGTCGGAAGCCCCCTGGCACAAATATTGAGCCATGCTGCCTCTATAGCCGTCCATAGCTGCGACAGTGTTGCCGGCGCAGGATTGTATGCACGAACTGACCTCTCGAGGATGTCCAATAAGTGTTCGATGGGATGAATATCGGGCGATCTGAGTGGTCAAATCATTCGCTCGAACTCCCAAAAATGTTCTTCAAACCATTCGAGAACAGTTGTTCAAAAATGGCTCTGAGCACTATGGGACTCAACTGTTGTGGTCATAAGTCCCCTCGAACTTAGAACTACTTAAACCTAACTAACCTAAGGACAGCACACAACACCCAGGCATCACGAGGCCGAGAAAATCCCTGACCCCGCCGGGAATCGAACCGAGAACAGTTGTGGTTCAGTGACATGGCGCATTTTCATGGCAACATGTAGTCCATGAATGACTGCAAATAGTCCCCAGGCATTTACAGTCAATGATCAGGTCAGTTGCAGCAGAGGACCCAGTTCATTCAATGTAATAGCAGCCCAAGCCATTATGGAGCCACCGACAGATTGCACAGTGCCTTGTTGACAACTTGGGCCCTTTGATTCGAGGAGTCTGTGGCATTTTCGAACCCTACCATTAGCTCTTACCAACTGAAATCGAGAGCCATCTGAACATTCCACGGTTTTCCAGTTTTCTAGGCCCCAATTGATGTGGTCAAGAGCCCGGGAGAGGTGCTGCAGGCGATGTCGTGCTGTTACAAAAGGCACCACACCGGCCGTCTGCTGATACAGCCCGTTAGCAGCTAATGTCGCCGCACTGTCCTAACGGATACGATAGTTACATGTCCCACATTGATTTCTGCGGTTATTTCACGCAGTGTTGCTTGTGTGTTATCACTGACAACTTTACGCATACGCCCGTCCTCTCCGCCGTCCCCTACTGCGTTGTCCGTGGTGGCAGGTAACGCCTGAAAAAATGGTTCAAATGGCTCTGAGCACTATGGGACTCAACTTCAGAGGTCCTCAGTCCCCTAGAACTTACAACTACTTAAACCTAACTAACCTAAGGACATCACACACATCATTGCCCGAGTCAGGATTCGAACCTGCGACCGTAGCGGTCGCGCGGTTCCAGACTGAAGCGCCTAGAACGGCTCGGCCACACCAGCCGGCCAGTCTAATCCACATCACATTAAAATCTCCATCCTGCTTGGTAGTACTGTGCGCCCTTGTTGTCACCAATTCTACGTAGTGACATGGGGATCACAGAAAAATCGGATTTTTGTAATCTTTTTACATTTGTGGCTCATGAAGTTCAATTTCAACTGTTCAAATGTTCAAATGTTTGTGAATTCGTAAGGGACCATACTGCTAAGGTAATCGGTCTCTAGACTTACACGCTACTTAAACTAACTTATGCTAAGAACAACTCACACACCTATGCCCGAGGGAGGTCTCGGACCTCCGGCGGGGCCGGCCGAAGTGGCCGCGCGGTTCTGGCGCTGCAGTCTGGAACCACGAGACCGCTACGGTCGCAGGTTCGAATCCTGCCTCGGGCATGGATGTGTGTGATGTCCTTAGGTTAGTTAGGTTTAACTAGTTCTAAGTTCTAGGGGAATAATGACCTCAGCAGTTGAGTCCCATAGTGCTGAGAGCCATTTGAACCATTTGAACCTCCGGCGGGAGGGGTCGCGCAGTCCGTGACAGAACGCCTCACACCACGTGGCCACTCCGCACTGTGAAGTTCAAGTCTCAAATATTAAAATTGTTCGATGCAACTCTCAACAAATTCTCAAAAAAGAAAGGTTGGGTTTGAAATTTTCCGACCGTCGTTTGTAAGCTAAATTGAGGTAGATTTTTATAGACCGGTTTTGTTTCCGTGTAGTACAGTGCTCGCCTTCCACTTGGGGCATTTTAGGATCTGTGTGCAACATGCAAATTTCTGAACAGAGGCGTACGATCATCTAACAATTCCTTGAAGTTTAAAATAAATAAAGATGGGAAAAATGGACTGGTCTCCGTCATTTTAAGATAAAAGTCATCAAAAATATTCTAATTAGCGATATGTAATTGCTATTTTTATGATAACTGCGTGTCTTATAATTAATAATTACATATTGCACACAAAATCGAGGTTTCGTTGCAAATATATTCTTAGTAAATGATGTCATACAAAAGACTGGTTGGATAATAAATCCTTCTAAACTAAATTCTTTTTCATGCTAACGTGTTTTGCACTTCACGAAAATGTGCGTGGAACATGCAGCATTGTTTAAAATTTCCCGAGGCTGGGAACTGAATCCGTCACGAGATCGACGAGCATTCTACCTCACACCAAAAGGGCCGGTCGAGAAAAGTCGACCTTGCTTCAGTATGTTAAAGACAGTCGGTAAATTTCGAAGTCGATTTTCTCGGGAACCTTTGGGAGTTGTATCTAACAGCTTTTGATGGTTGATATTTGAGCTCTGGACTTCAGTTACCAAAAATGCAAAAAAATATATAAAAATACACTCCTGGAAATTGAAATAAGAACACCGTGAATTCATTGTCCCAGGAAGGGGAAACTTTATTGACACATTCCTGGGGTCAGATACATCACATGATCACACTGACAGAACCACAGGCACATAGACACACGCAACAGAGCATGCACAATGTCGGCACTAGTACAGTGTATATCCACCTTTCGCAGCAATGCAGGCTGCTATTCTCCCATGGAGACGATCTTAGAGATGCTGGATGTAGTCCTGTGGAACGGCTTGCCATGCCATTTCCACCTGGCGCCTCAGTTGGACCAGCGTTCGTGCTGGACGTGCAGACCGCGTGAGACGACGCTTCATCCAGTCCCAAACATGCTCAATGGGGGACAGATCCGGAGATCTTGCTGGCCAGGGTAGTTGACTTACACCTTCTAGAGCACGTTGGGTGGCACGGGATACATGCGGACGTGCATTGTCCTGTTGGAACAGCAAGTTCCCTTGCCGGTCTAGGAATGGTAGAACGATGGGTTCGATGACGGTTTGGATGTACCGTGCACTATTCAGTGTCCCCTCGACGATCACCAGTGGTGTACGGCCAGTGTAGGAGATCGCTCCCCACACCATGATGCCGGGTGTTCCTTGTGTGCCTCGGTCGTATGCAGTCCTGATTGTGGCGCTCACCTGCACGGCGCCAAACACGCATACGACCATCATTGGCACCAAGGCAGAAGCGACTCTCATCGCTGAAGACGACACGTCTCCATTCGTCCCTCCATTCACGCCTGTCGCCACACCACTGGAGGCGGGCTGCACGATGTTGGGGCGTGAGCGGAAGACGGCCTAACGGTGTGCGGGACCGTAGCCCAGGTTCATGGAGACGGTTGCGAATGGTCCTCGCCGATACCCCAGGAGCAACAGTGTTCCTAATTTGCTGGGAAGTGGCGGTGCGGTCCCCTACGGCACTGCGTAGGATCCTACGGTCTTGGCGTGCATCCGTGCGTCGCTGCGGTCCGGTCCCAGGTCGACGGGCACGTGCACCTTCCGCCGACCACTGGCGACAACATCGATGTACTGTGGAGACCTCACGCCCCACGTGTTGAGCAATTCGGCGGTACGTTCTCCCGGCCTCCCGCATGCCCACTATACGCCCTCGCTCAAAGTCCGTCAACTGCACATACGGTTCACGTCCACGCTGTCGCGGCATGCTACCAGTGTTAAAGACTGCGATGGAGCTCCGTATGCCACGGCAAACTGGCTGACACTGGCGGCGGCGGTGAACAAATGCTGCGCAGCTAGCGCCATTCGACGGCCAGCACCGCGGTTCCTGTTGTGTCCGCTGTGCCGTGCGTGTGATCATTGCTTGTACAGCCCTCTCGCAGTGTCCGGAGCAAGTATGGTGGGTCTGACACGCCGGTGTCAATGTGTTCTTTTTTCCATTTCCAGGAGTGTATGTTTGTCATGTAGTTCCCTTATAGGTTTTTTTCTCTTCATTCTGGAAGTCACTTAGTGTCATCGACCTGTCTTTCTTGGTTTTAGGTTTAGCTGGTTTCCTGAACGTAGTGTCCATCACCAATAGTTTATGATCTGAACAAGTTCAGCTCCTCGTACAACGTTCACATCCCTGACGTTTTTCCGTAAGCCTGTGGATACATAAAGGAATCGATAGTGCTTTTGCCACTTCTACCTTCTGCTTCATGGGTAATATTGTGCACTTGTTTGTGAGGTAAAAAAAAGAATTATCCAGTTCTACCCTTCACCGACAATTGTCCTCATATTCCATGTTCCAAACCTCGTCTACCTTTTCACGCTGATCATCGTCGTACAGATCAATCCATTCACAGACTACTATAATTTCTCTAAATCACTTTTTCCTCCACATGGGTGGTTAGCCCAGTATGGAGTGGTTGGTTGTGTGAACCTCCACGTTGTTTAATTGGCCATCATAACCCAGGTAGTCGGGATTTTGGCAAGACATTTCCCCCTTACCCATTTAAGTAAGGCTTTTCCGGCCACTCTAGGGTGGCTAAATGCAGTGGTTTTACGCTGTTCGTTGGAGTTGCCATATACCTACGCCATATTCAATACTCACTCAGATTTAAAAACTTTATTTCCATGATTTCAGAAACAAAACCTGTCTCGAAAAATAAATTATTTGGCACTGATTAATTTAATGGGAAGAATATTCCATGAAACAATAATTTTATCTTATGATTTTACAAAAAGCTGTTCAACGCCTTTTCACTTTTACTTACTACTACAGCTCACTTACCCCACTTAAAGTGCTTTCTAAACTAATTTCATCACATTCACAGATAAACCACCTAATAGTGGTAACAGTTGGTGTACACCTCGCAATAACTAAGGGATTCATGTAGGAATGTCATTACCTGATTCTCGCTTTTTCTATATTTTAACAGCTATCATTTCTCAGTTTTAGAATTTTTTCTGTATCCTGTATTTTCTGAAGTGTGCTGGGTATCTCCCTATTTTTTTCTAGAGCAGTGCTACTTTTAGATTACGACTTGGATCAGACTATTAAGTCTGTAGTAGATCGTATTAAGTCACTTAAGTTGGTGCGTTTTATCTCCATACATTTCATGGGCAGAGGGAGGCCAGAAAATGAACAATATAGAAAAACGATCTTGATCTATATTCGCCTTTCCAGCAAATCAAGAACTCTTTGAGGAATAAATCTTCTCACAAGACCCCTTAGAGTTTCAATAGTAAAATAAGTAACAGCGCGCTGCCGCATCATCGCCCAAGTGGCACTTGCTCCAGCAGTGTTTTCACGAATTGTTACATCGACGTGTTTTTATGTAATGCTTTAACAATTAATTTCTTCACCTCGAGACCAACTCACAGACAAATTGATAACTAGTGCACTTAGTTTGTGCAAGACAATGATATCACGCTGGTGTCAAAACGTAAGGACGAAAATAACTTTCGCTTCATATGTCACTACCATCTAATATAGCTCGATGAAACTTGAAGCACACGCAGGAAGAACTGTGACAGTGTACTATAGGATGTTGTTGGTGTTGCGCTCTTCAGTCTGAAGACTGGTTTGATGCAGTTCTACATGCTGCTGTAACCTGTGCCAGCCTCTTCATCTCCGGATAACTACTGCAACCCACATCCTTCTGAATCTGCTGACTATATTTATCTCTTGGTCTCCCGGTACGATTTTTACACACCTCACTTTGCTACAGTACTATGTTGGTGATCCCTTGATGTCGCAGAATGTGTCCTATCAACTGATCCCTTCCTTTGTGACACAAATTTCTTGTCTTTCCAACTGTATTCAGTACCTTATCATTAGTTACGTGATCTACGTTCCTCTGTAGCGCAACATTTCAAACCTTCTATTCTCTTTTCGTCTCACCTGTTAATCGACCATGTCTCTCTTTCATACATAGCTAAACTTCATACAAATACTTCAGAAAAGACTTCCTAACACTTAAATCCATATTCGATGTTAACGAACTTCTTTTCTGCAAAAATGCTTCTCTTGCCATTGCCAGTACACATTTTATATCCTATTTACTTGGGCCGTCATCACCTATTTCGCTACCCAAATACCAAACTTCATCTACTACCTTAAATGGCTCGTTTGCTAATCTAATTCCCTCAGCATCACTTGGTTTGATTCGACCACATACCATTATCCTTGTTATGCTTTTATTGATTCTCATCTTATATCCTCCTTTCAAGACCCTGGCCATTTGGTTCAACTGTTCTTTCAAGTCATTTCCTGTCTCTGTCAGAATTGCAATGCTATCGAAAAATCTCAATTTTTTTTCTTCTCCCTGAACTTTAATTCCTACTCCAAATTTTTCTTCATTTTCCTGTACTCTTTTTTCAGTGTACAGATTGAATAACATCAGGGTTAGGCTACAACCTGGTCTCACTCCCTTCCCAACCACTGCTTCCCTTTCATGCCGCTCGACTGTAATTGCTGCCGTCTGGCTTCTGTACAAGTTGTAAATAGCCTCCCGCCCCTCCTATCTTATGCCTACTACCTTTAGAATTTAGAAAAAAAGTATTCCAGTCAACATTGCCAAAAGCTTTCTCTAAGTTACAAATGCTGTAAACACAGGTTTCCCTCCTTAACATATCTTGTAAGGTAAGTCGTAGGACCAGTATTGCCTCGTGTGTTCCTGTATTTCTCTGGAATCCAAACTGATCTTCCCCGAGGTCGGTTTTCACCAGTTTTTCCAATCTTGTGTAAAGAATTCGTGCAAGTATTTTGCAACCACGACTTATTAAAACTGATAGTTCGGTAATTTTCTCACGTGTCAGCAACTGCTGTATTTGGAATTGGAATTATTACATTCTTCTTGAAGTCCGAGAGTATTTCGCCTGTCTCATACGTCTTGCACACCAGATGGAAGAGTTTTGTCATGACTGGCTTTCCAAAGGCTATCAGCAGTTCTGGCGCAATATCGTCTACTCCCGGGGCCTTGTTTCGACTTAGATCTCTCAGTGCTCTGTCAAACTCTTCTCACAGTATCACATCTACCATCTTATCTTCATCAATGTCCAGAAGGTAACTGAAAGAAATACGCAATGAGGCGAACAATGAACAGAAATTACGCTATTACTCAAAGAGAAATATGAAACTGAAGTTACCGCCATTCAGGATGGTCCCCTGCGCATTACAAAAGGTGGACGTGGTTCTTAACAGAGTGTGTGATCATTACGAGTTACCATGCTGGCCCCAACGTTGGTAAGGAGTTCTTGTCTTAAAGTGTTTCATTCCTCCACCAGGACGGTTGACAATTGCTCGATGGTCGTTCGTGCATATGGGCGTGCTGCAATACGTCTCCCCAAGGAATCCCAATCGTGTTCATTGGGTTTAGAGTAGGGGGAACAGTCTCGCCAGTCCTTTCGCCGAATGTCCACTAGTTCCAAGAGCTCTTCCACCAGCGCTCTTTGATGCGATCGCATGCCGCTATGCATAAAAATGAAGTCAGTGACGAATGCACTCCTGAAGAGGCGCAGAGGGCTAAATGTTACACAACAACGTTGACCGGTCAGTCTACACCTACACATGTTCATCTACATGATTCAGTGAACCACCTTCAAGCTGTTTCTCTACCGTTCCACTCTAGAACGGCGCGTGGGAAAAACGAGCACTTGCATTTTTCTCTGCGAGCCCTGATTTCCCTTATATTATCGTGATGATCATTTTTCCCTATATGGGTGGGTGCCAACAGAGTGCTTTCGCAATAGGAGGAGAAAACTGATGATTCAAATTTCATGAGAAGATCTCGTCGCAACGAAAAACGCTTTCATTTTAGTGATTACCACTAAAATTCACGTATAATGTTTGTGGCACTGTCTCTCCTACTTCGCCATAATACAAAACTAGCTGTCCTACTTTGTACTTTTTCGATGTCATCCGTCACTCCCATCTGATGCGGATCCCACACCGCACAGCAATACTCCAGAATAGGGCGGATAAGTGTGGTGTAAGTAGTCTCTTTAGTAGACCTGTTGTACCTTCTAAGTGTTCTGCCAATGAATCGCAGTCTTTGGTTGGCTGTACCCAGAACATTACCTATGTGATCGTTCGAATTTATGGTATTTGTAATTGTCATCCCTAAGTATTTAGTTGAATTTACAGTCTTCAGATTTGTGGACTTTAATCGAAATTTAGACTATTTCTTTTAGTACTCATGTGAATAACTTCACACTTTTCCTTATTCATGATCAATTACCACTTTTCGCACCATACAGATATCTTATCTAAATCATTTTGAAATTCGGTTTCATCATCTGATGACCTTACAAGACGGTAAATGTGACAGCAGACAATCTAAGACGGCTACTGAGATTGTCTCCTATGTCGTTAACATAGATCGGGAACAATAAAGGGCCTATAACACTTCCTTGGGGAACGCCGGATATTATTTCTTTTTACTCGATGACTTTCCGTCTATTACTACGAATTTTGACAGAAAAATCACTATCCCAGTCGCACAACTGAGGTGGTATTCCATAGGCGCAGTTTGGTTAGAAGGCGCTTGTGAGGAACGGTGTCGAAAGCTTTCTGGAAATCTAAAAATATGGAGTCAATTTGACATCCCCTGTCGATAGCACTTGTTACTTCATGAGTATTAAGAGCTAGTTGTCTTTCAAAAGAACGATATTTTCTGAATGCGTACTGACAATGTGTCAATAAATCGTTTTCTTCGACGTACTTCATAAAATACAAAAAAATGGTTCAAATGGCTCTGAGCACTATGGGACTCAACTTCTGAGGTCATTAGTCCCCTAGAACTTAGAACTAGTTAAACCTAACTAACCTAAGGACATCAGACACATCCAGGCCCGAGGCAGGATTCGAACCTGCGACCGTAGCGGTCTCGCGGTTCCAGACTGCAGCGCCTAGAGCCGCACGGCCACTTCGGCCGGCGTTCAAATACAGTATATGTTCCAGAACCCTACTGCAAATCGATGTTAGTGATATGGGCCTGTAATTCAACGGATTACTCCTACTTCCCTTTTTGGGTATTGGTGTTACCTGAGCAATTTTCCAGTCTATAGGTACGGATCTTTCTGTGAGCGAGCGGATGTGTATAATTGCTGAATATGGTTCTATTTGACCAGCATACTCTGAGAGAATCCTGACTGGCATATAATCTGGACCGGAAGCCTTGCTTTTATTGAGTGATTTAAGCTGCTTTGAGACACCGAGGATATCTATTTCTATGTTTCTCATCCTGGCAGTTGCTCTTGATTGGAATTCAGGAATATTTACTTCGTCTTCCTTGGTGAAGGAAATCGTGTTTAATAACTCTGCTTTAGTGGCACTGTCATCAATGACTTTTATTGTTGTTATTGCGTCTTGCCACTGGTGTGCTTTATGTATGACCAGAATATCTTTGGGTTTTCTGTCAGATTTCGAGACAGAGTTTCGTTGTGGAAATTATTGAAAACATCTCGCATTGAAGTACGCGCTACATTTCGGACTTCTGCAAAACTTCCCAGTCTTGGATATTTTGCATTATTTCAAATTTGACATGCTTTTTTGGCTGCTTCTGCTACAGCGATGTGACCCACTCTGTATACCATGGGGGATCAGTACCATCACTTATTAATTTATGTGGTATATATCTCTCAATTGCCGTCGATACTCTCTCTTTGAAATCATTACATATATTTTTTACGCGTACGTGACCAGATCAGAAGGAGTGGAGACTGTCTCTTAAAAAGGCGTTAAGAGGTTTTTTATCAGCTTTTTTAAATAGATGTACTTTGCTTTTTTTTTGGTGGTTGTAGGATTTACGGTATTCAGCCTAGCATCTACTGCCTTGTAGTCACCAATCCCCGTATTCATCACGATACTCACTATTTGTCCAGGATTATTTGTTGCTAAGTGATCAAGTATGCTTTCACAAACATTTACGCTTCGAATGGGCTCTTGAACTAATTGTTCAAAATAATGTTTTGAGAAAGCATTCAGTACAATTTCGGGTGACGTTTTATGCCGGCCTCCGGCTTTAAGCGTATCATTTTTCTAGCATATCGAGGGTAGATTACAGTCACCGCCGACTAAAATTGTATGAGTGGGGTACCTATTAGAAATGAGAGTAATGTTATCTTTGAACTGTTCAACAACTATATCTTCTGAGTGGAGGGGTCGGTAAAACCACCCAATTAATAGTTTGGCCCTATTGTCAAGTATAACCTCCACCCACACTATTTCGCAGGAACTATCTATTTCAATTTCACTACAAGGCACACTACTTCTGACAGCAATAAATACTCCACCACCAATTGTATTTAATCTATCCTTTCTGAACACTGTTAGATCGTTAGAGAAAATATTTGCTGAACTTTTTCCGGCTTTAGCCCGCTTTCTGAATCTATAACTATTTGAGCTTCAGTACTTTCTATTAGGGCTTGGAGCTCTGGTTCTTTCCCAACACAGCTACGACAATTTACAACTACAATACCGATCGTTTCTACTGTGTTTTACCTGACGCCTTCTAGACAGACGCCCTTTCTATGGTTCCATGAGGCCCTCTAACCTAAAAAAACCATCCTGCCCCTTCCACACAGCCCCCGCTACCCGTGTAGCCGCTTCCTGTGTGTAGTGGACTCCTGACGTATTAAGTGGAACCCAGAAACCCACCACTCGATGGCGAAAGTCAAGGAATCTGCAGCCTACACGGTCACAGAACCGCCTGAGCATCTGATCACACCCTCCACTCGGCTCTGCACCAAAGGACCACAGTCAGTTCTATCGACGATGCTCCAGATGATGAGCTCCGCCTTAATCTTGCAAGCAAGACTGGCAGTCTTTACCATTTCCACTACCTGCCCAAAACCACAGAGAATCTCCTCCGATCCAAAGTATTATACGTCATTGGCACCGACATGAGCCACCACCTACAGTTGACTCCACCCTGTATTCTTTATGGTATCCAGAAGCAGCCTATCCTCATCCAGCGTAGCTCCCCCCAGTATGCATACGGAGTGCACACTGTGTAAGTGGGCTGTTTAGGTTTTCTTATTGGTAACGCCACGTAGCGCTCTGTATGAAAATCACTGGCTGTGCTGTGTGCAGTCTGTGGCTAGTTTGCATTGTTGTCTGCCATTGTAGTGTTGGGCAGCTGGATGTTAACAGCGCGTAGCGTTGCGCAGTTGGAGGTGAGCCGCCAGCAGTGGTGGATGTGGGGAGAGAGATGGCGGAGTTTTGAAATTTGTAAGACTGGATGTCATGAACTGCTATATATATTATGACTATTAAGGTAAATACATTGTTTGTTCTCTATTAAAATCTTTCATTTGCTAACTATGCCTATCAGTAGTTAGTGCCTTCCGTAGTTTGAATCTTTTATTTAGCTGGCAGTAGTGGCGCTCGCTGTATTGCAGTAGTTCGAGTAACGAAGATTTTTGTGAGGTAAGTGATTTGTGAAAGGTATAGGTTAATGTTAGTCAGGGCCATTCTTTTGTAGGGATTATTGAAAGTCAGATTGCGTTGCGCTAAAAATATTGTGTGTCAGTTTAAGAACAGTCTTGTATAATTGTTCAAAGGGGACGTTCCATATGTCGACCCTTAGCCGAGGATATCTCACTGGAATATTCTGAATTTGTCTTGTAGTTTGTGTAATTAGCGTAGCTTTTGTTTATTGCTAGCGCGTAATTGTAGAGAGAATCTCCTTTGTAGTTGCAGTCTTTCACTGTTGTACAGTAAAGCAGTTGTGGCATGCATGTAGATTTGCACCAAGTATTTCGCAGCTGCGCTTGCAATTAACTAGATATTATTTACAGTGCTATGTTAATGTGTTCTCTTATTTTTGCTCTTCAAATTGTGCTTTTCTGTGTTATCGTGTGAAATATTGTGACAATAATGGCGTGTGAAAAACATAACACTAGGCTCCGAAGTAAACTGTGAAATAATAGTGACGACGAGTGTAGCTTATCAGCACCACTGTGTAATGAAGTAACAGACATTCAAAGTAGTAATTTGGTAATAGTGCATAGGGAAATGGAGCGGGCGGCAAATAATGGCGTAGACAGTGAAACAAGTAGTGAACAGGGAAGCATTATCGATCGATCGGTCGGCAACAGCTCGCCTCAGGAGTCCGAAATGACAGAACACAATATTGCAAATACTGTAGACTCAGGTTTTGGGTCCTCGCCGTTTTCTCAAATAAGTCAAGACACATTTTCTGCTCGTCAAAATGAAAATGTTGCCGGTGCAAATGCACTGCCGAAAAGCATAGAGGAACAGATTCCAGACACCAATACATTATTATTGCAATTAATGCAGCAAATGAAACAAAATCAGAGACAAACACAGCAACAGTTAGACATGATGGAACAAAATCAGAGACAAACACAGCAACAGCTTCAAAAGTTAGACTCATTGGAACAAACTCTTGAACAAACACGTGAAGATTTAACTACTGAGTTACATAACATTGAATCGAAATGTGAAAAAGCCTGTAATGACGTAAAAACACAAATTTGTGAGCATTTTCAACCTATTTTTTCGCGGCATGAAAATGCATTACAGAATCACGAAGCAGCCATAAAAGAACTGCAAATTATTGTTCATGAAAAGCATGAGACCTTGCAAGCTAAAATTGACTCAGTTGCATCTACTGATACGGTTACGCAACTTGCAAAAACTCAGGAAAACTTAAAGGACACAGTAGATACGATTTCAACACAAATGGACACTCTGAAACTTGGTTCAGAAAAACACACAGAGGAAATAATTTCACTATCGGATAAAGTAGCCGAACTTTCAGATCAGTTCACTAACTTATCTACAAAGGTAGATGATGATCTGAATGACACAAGACCTGTATCCTTCACGGACACTGAAGAGTATGAACAAATTAGAAAATTCAAATAAAATCAAAATCAAATCAATACACAGTACAAAAGAGAAATCCCGGAAGTAAAAGATCAGTTGGCACAAGTAATACAAGAATTACATGTTTCAAGACCCTCGCGCTCCAGTACGGGAAGAGGGACATAGAAATACGGAACAACCACAAAGTAATAACACAGGACTCTTCGGAAATTATGAAAGAAATTGGCAAGGCGCATTGGATTTTGAGATGGAATCGCCGAAACGAAGTAACAATGAGCGATGTGCGACTCGCCGACACGATGATTTTGACTATAAGCTGTTCATTACTACACGTAAATGTAAAACATTTAAAAATTCTGGCAACGACATTCATCCACAAGCGTGGCTCCATCAATTCTCTCATTGTTTTCCTCCCAACTGGTCATTAGAGCACAGATTAGAATTGATGTGTGGCTATTTAGAGAATGAACCAGCTGTGAGAATGCGATCGGTCATTCACGATTGTAACAGTGAAGGAGAATTTTACCATGCCTTCCTCTCAGCATATTGGTCTCAAGCTACACAAGACCGAGTAAAACATAGCATCATAATGCTGAAACATTTCGAACAATCTGAAATTTCCAGTCTTGTGAAATATTTTGAAGACACGTTGCACAAGAATCAGTACCTGTCAAACCCATACAGCCCCTCAGAACTCATCCGCATTTGCTTAATCAAATTACCTGAACATTTACGACATATTATTTTGGCAGGACGTTGCAAAGATAACATTGAAGCTTTTCAGGATTGTTACAAGAATTGGAAATTGACACTGACAATCGCGGAACGCGAAAACAGGAACACAACAATTACAGGTCATATCTGTCACAATTCCGCGATGAAAGAAATAATAACAGGACCCGACAAGGCTATTCTTACAACGTAAATCGTGACCGAAACAGACACCACCCGTATGACAATCGTTGGGAGAGTCATAATAATAACAGAGAAAGATCGCATTTCCTTAGTAATGAATATGACAGAGATAACCATGAAACGGACAATATGTGAACCAAAATAATTATTATCAAGGGAGACAGAATAACTTCAGACGCAACGGTCCACCACGTAGTTACGATTCCGGGAGAAATTCTCCACCACATGACGGACAAACAAGAAACTATGTAAACTACCGACAAAGCGACAGACCTGAATTCCATCAGAACTGGCGAGCTTCAAACAGGGCAGGGCCTTCTCGGCAAGGTGAATTTGTAGAAGTTAGGTCTCCTAATCCCAATAACGACGCGCGCCAACAAAGAGACAGACAATGACTCGCACCGCAGGCAGCCGCGTGCGCCGGCTGGCTCAGGGAAAAATAACATAGACGCTAACCTTGAGAAAAATTCCAGTATTGTTTACCGACGTATACCGCATGATAATTGCGTTGAAGTTGAAACTCTGAGTACTAGGAAGAGTAAAGGTTTACACCACATTTCACATGTAAAACCGTTTATTGAAAGATAATCTGTTTTTTTAACTTAGTGTTTGCTACAAAATTTTTCACTTTACATTACTAGTATGCTTTGTCAGACTTAGAATCAGTTAACATGGAACAATATTTGAAGTTAAATATCCAGTCAAGAACCAAGAGAACTTATTTAAACAGAAATTACGAATGCATTGTTATAGTGAACAGACGACACAGTGTTGTTATTTGTACATTCTTGCTTGTTAGTTGCACGATTACGTAACGACTATCAGGCTTACACACTTAGAACATATACTGATAATGATATTTTAATGCAACATTTTGGTTTACTTGAAAACATACTCTTTATTTGAAGTACATTCGATGAGATTAAAGATGACTTAGCATTTGGTTTCTTTGATAGCTACACGGTTATATCACGACGCTGCTAATATGTGACACAATTGACATTGTTGCTTTTGTGGTGTATCTGTTTTTATCTGCACAGTTTTTCTGTCTTATTCTGCAAAGTTCAAAATGGTTCAAATGGCTCTGAGCACTATGGGACTCAACTTCTGAGGTCATTAGTCCCCTAGAACTTAGAACTAGTTAAACCTAATTAACCGAAGGACATCACAAACATCCATGCCTGAGGCAGGATTCGAACCTGCGACCGTAGCGGTCTTGCGGTTCCAGACTGCAGCGCCTTTAACCACACGGCCACTTCTGCCGGCATTCTGCAAAGTAAAACATGTTTTTGTAGTAACTTTTGTGGTATAGCTACAAGGAGATTGCCTTTCCCGTAGCACAACAATACGTTACAGCACAGTACCTTCTTCATCACGGCAATAAGCGTAATAACTAAGATATCTATACGCAACGCATTTCACTTTTGTTTATCATGAGGCAACTACATTGGCTTCTGCAGAACTTAGCTTTCGGAGGACGATAACTATGACACTTCCACAGAGATTATCTTACAACGAGACGCACAGTTTAGCGCTACAGTACACGTATTTGAGTGATTAATTTTGTACTTAAAACATTTATTTTTAAACATATTTGAAGTACAATGATGCAAAGGTTTTCCGTGATACATTTCATTCCATTGCTGTAATCTGCATCACCTGAGGGTTTAATTACATTAATCCTCAGGGGGGTACACGCTTACTTTGTGTACCATGTGTTTGGAAAGCACAAGGAGCCCTACTAATATTGTATTTGCTTATACAACTTTACACATCGGTACCATATTTCTCTAACACACAAATTACACAGCTATCTGATCATTTGACTGAGAGAGACAAACATTTATTTTACTATATCAGTGACAGATGTTTACATAATTACACAGTTGGATAACTTCACGTTAATGAAATTGTATTTTGTCTGTACTTTGTGAACTGTTCATATTTTTTCGGAACCATTGTGATGCTAAGAGAGCTTTGAATGATGTATTTGGTATGAGATCATGATTTTAAAGTACGCTTGAGGTAGATGACGCTACTGAAATGAGCAGAGAAATTTTTTTAAGTTTGAAAGTATTGCAGGAAGCTACGACGTTTTTGAGATTTTACTGAGGTGTTATGATGTTATTTTTACGACGACGATGTGTATTATACTGCTGAGGTATGTTTATGATCAATAAGCTGATGCTATATGAGGAATTTGATTATGCTATGTATTTGGTATGATGAAATATTCAAGATGTGTCGACGAATATGTATATGTGTAATAAGGTAAGGAATAATGAGTAGTGGTTAGGGACTCTGGTTAGTGAAAAAGGTTGTTGGAAACCAAGAATCGTGCTTTAAGAGTTATGAAATGTATGTAAATGCGTGAATGTATTACAATGCAGATGAAAATTTTTTAGACACTGTTATATCAATAGTGTGGTGTCACTGCCAGACACCACACTTGCTAGGTGGTAGCCTTTAAATCGGCCGCGGTCCGCTAGTATATGTCGGACCCGCGTGTCGCCACTATCAGTGATTGCAGACCGAGCGCCGCCACACGGCAGGTCTAGAGAGACTTCCTAGCACTCGCCCCAGTTGTACAGCCGACTTTGCTAGCGACTGTTTACTGACAAATTACGCTCTCATTTGCCGAGATGATAGTTAGCATAGCCTTCAGCTACTTCATTTGCTACGACCTAGCAAGGCACCATTATCATTTGTTATTTATCTTGGGATGCATGTACAGTCAGACCGATGTTCACCAATTATGGATTAAAGTTAAGTATTCCAGCAGCTACGTACTTTTCTTGATAGTATTATTACTTTACCTGTTCCAGACCTCACGCCAGCCTGCGTGAGCTTAAACGCGTGCCTTTCGGCTTCCTCCAAACCCCGTGAATTGGCTCCTGCCAATTCACAACATATGGCGACGAGAATTTTGCGTTCGTATTGATATTCCTGCTTTACTTGTGTCATGGCATCGCCACAATCTCCTTATGTACTGTCCGAATTTTATCGCTTACAGAATCAGCAGACGCAGGCCTTATTGGATGCCCTTGGACAGCTCGTCCAGGGTCAGCGTGCAATGCAAAACGATGCGGCGGCCGCCGCTCCACCGTTACCGCAGCCATGACACGCTGTTGCACCACCTTTTCGTCCGTTTGATGCTGCACTGGAAAGCTAGACGAAGTGGTCACGCCAATTTGGATTCCATCTCGCCGCCTACAGAATTCAAGGTAATGAGGGGCAGCCTTTTCTCCTTTCCGCCGTAGGCGTCCAGACGAACTGTGTGATAGTGAAATTATTTCCCCGACGTGACGTAGCAACTCTGTCCTACGCAGAAATTTAGTCTGCATTAGATGCACATTTCAAAGAATCAGTCAATGTAGTTGCCAAACGGTATACGTTCTTTCGTACCAAACGTACGGCAGGACAGACTAATAGGGAGTGGGTTGCAACTTCGCAAGGCCTTACTAGGGATTGTGCTTTTGAGTGTGAATGAGGACTCCCTTATTCAGATACTATGGTACGTGATGCTATTGCACAGAACGTTGCTGATGTTCGTATACGGAACAGATTTTGAAACTAGTCAATCCCTCCCTTCAACAAGTGATGGACATATTGGATCGGCAGGAGACACTGGACTTTGCTCAGGAATCATTTGAAACTTCGCCACACGTGTGTCAGGTTAACCGGCCCGCCGGGCGAGCTGCACGGAACAGTAAAAAGTCATCGCGCCCGGCCGCGCAAAAGCCGCCTGGCTCTCTGCCACGTGTCCCGCGCCAGCAAGGAAATGCAGTGCTAAAATCATGCCCGCGGTGTGCTACTAGACATTCGCGTGAGAACTGCCCATCACGCCAAGCTATTTGATTTTTCTGTAATAAAAAAGGGCATGTTCAAAGTGTTTGCCAGAAAAAGCTCAGAACGGACACTCACAACCATTCCAGGCCCTTTCCTTCGCGCCGGAATCGAACCAAGAATACTCAGGCTCGTGAACCTTCACCCATGGAAATTCATGTAGTTCATTCCACTCCGCCCAGGGCCACTCTCTCTAACAGTGACTGTGTTCGTTCCACAGTGTGCGTCGACATCGACGGAAATCTCGTCAAGTCGCAAGTGATTCTGTACCAGTGTTACTTCACGATGCACGAGACAGTCGCTCTTGTCGTCAGCAGGACAATAAACTTTTTGTAGACTTGGACATTAATGGCACCGTGATACCATTCCAGCTCGATACCGGAGCTGCAGATTCACTGATCAATCAAGACACTTACTAACAGCTGGGCACACCTCCGTTGCATGCCGCAAATGTTAAGCTCAGTAGCTATTCCAGTCAGCATATCCCTGTATTAGGACAGTGCAGCCTTCTTGCAACATACAAGGGACAAACTAAACTTGTGTCATATTACGTCCTTCATTCTTCTGCTGCAGTGAACTTGTTGGGTTTAGATTTATTTCAGTTGTTTAACTTGTCTATAGTCAATCAGGACCTATCAGTGAACCAGACTGTGCCTTCAGACAGTGTTTCTAGTCTATGTGAAGAATTTGCAGACATTTTTGCACTGGGCCTTGGTTGTGCTAAGAACTATAAAGCTCATTTGGAACTGAAAGTAAACGTGCAGCCGAAATTTTTCAGAGCGCGCAATGTTCCCCACGCATTGCGTGTTGAGGCCGCAAACACATTACACGATTTGGAATCACAAGGTGTAATTGAACGTGTGCAGGCTTCTCTCTGGGCCTCGCCCTTCGTAATATTGCCAAAACCTTACGGAAAATTGAGACTTTGTGTGGACTTCAAGGCAACGGTGAATCCATAACTAGTGATTGCAACATTTCCTTTACCCCGCCCGGAAGATCTTTTTGACAAACTGTGCCCGGGTAAATATTTTTCGAAGTTGGACCTAGCAGATGCGTACTTGCAAATACCGGTGGACGAAGAATCCCAGTGCGTTTTAGTGGTTAACACGCATCTTGGTTTGTACCGATTCAAACGACTGCTATTCGGGTGTGCATCTGCCCCTGCATTGTTTCAGCAATATCCACAAACTGTTTGTGCCTCGGTCCCTACTGCAGCAAACTATCTGGACGATATTGTGATCTCCGGAAAGACAGAAGAAGAACATTTAGCCAATCTCAGAACATTATTTCAGGTCTTGCGACAAAATGGTCTTCGCTTGCGGAAGGACAAATGTGTGTTTTTTGCTCGGGACTTACCCTATCTGGGAAATGTACTCAATGCCCAAGGCATACATCCCAGTCCAGAGCACCTCCGTGCCATACAAGACTTGCCTTTGCAGCAGAATTTGAAGCAGCTACAGAGTGTGCTGGGAAAAATCAATTATTACCATCGCTATGTGCGCCACGCCTCTTCCATTTCAGCTCCGCATCATCGCTTACGCCATAAAGGTGTTCCGTTCGTCTGGACGACGGAATGCGAACGCGCCTTTCGCCAGTTGAAATCGGCGTTGCTTTCCAATACTTGCCTTACGCCATTCGATCCCCGGAAGCCCCTTTTGTTGATGGTGGATGCATCGCATTTCGGGATCGGTGCTGTGCTTGCGCACAAAGATGGTTCGCACGATCGCCCTATAGCCTTTGCGTCCAAATTGCTCTCGTCTGCACAAAGAAATTATTCACAGATCGAGAAAGAAGCATTGGCTCTCGTATTTGGTGTTACTAAGTTTCATGATTTCTTGTATGGTCGTCACTTTACCATCATCACAGACCACAAACCTTTGACATCACTTTTTCATCTGAACAAGCCTGTACCTCCACGTACAACGCCGAAATTCATTCGCTGGTCTATTTTCCTCTCGCAGTACCGCTACGATATCTTGTATCGATCCACTGCTAAGCACGGAAACGGCGATGCGTTGTCCCGTTTGCCTGTTGCTGAGGATAGAGCATTCTATTCCTCCGAACTTGTTTGCATGTTCATTGATTCGGAAACCGATGACGTGGTCGAATCGTTTCCCATTGATTTTCGTCGTGTGGCTACAGCCACAGCTGCAGCCCTATCCTTGCTACCGTTCTGCGTTTTGTTGCTACGCAATGGCCCTTGTCAAAGTCACGGATCGAGGATCCTTTGGTTCGCCGATTTTTTGCTCACAAGGAGGGACTTTTTATACGACGTGGTGCTTTGCTGTTGCGTTCTGCTAATGATCAGTCCAGGGTCGTGGTCCCACGTTCGTTACAGTCCTCTGTCTTACGGCTTCTCCACCAAGGACATTGGGGTATAGTGCGCACGAAACAACTTGCTCGTCAGCACTGTCCTTGGTTCGGAATCGATGCTGCGATTCCGAATATGTGCTCTTCTTGCATGGCGTGTGCCGAACAACAGTCTGCACCACCGCGGAATTTTTTTGCATGGCCAAAAGCCACTTCCCTTTGGCAACGCTTACACATCGATTTTGCTGGTCCATTCTGGAATGCTCGATGGTTGGTTGTTGTCGATTCATTCAGTAATTTTCCTTTTGTTGTCCGGATGTCTTCCACGACATCATCTGCCACTATCCAAGCGTTATCCGCTATCTTTTGCATTGAAGGTCTTCCACAGACTATTGTTTCCGACAATGGCCCACAATTCATGTCTGCAGAATTTCAGCCATTCTGCAAGGCCAATGGTATTCAACATCTGACTTCCGCGCCGTTTTCTCCACAGTCAAACGGTGCCGCTGAGCGATTGGTCAGGACTTTCAAGTCACAGATGCTGAAGTTGAAAGAGTCGCATTCTGGGGAGGACGCGTTATTGCTCTTTTTGTCCTCGTATCGCTCTCAGCCTCGAGATGGTCGCTCGCCGGCTGAGTTGCTTCACGGTTGCCTTCATCGAACCTTGATGTCTTTGGTACACCCGCCGCATCAGGTTCCTGTGCAGCGGCAGACACCTGCTTTTGCCCCAGGTGACGTTGTATACTACCGCCACTATCGAGGTTCACGGCGTTGGCTCGCAGGGCGCATTCTTCACTGCCTCGGCCACGCTATGTATCTGGTTTTGGGGGCCTCTGGTGAGGTGCGTCAGCATCTCAATCAGCTGCGCCTCTGTCGTCGCACGGGATCTGCCGCTCCCCATCTGCTTTCAGCGACGGTGCCGTCCGGTCAGCGCCCTGGGGACCCATCTACTGCCTCGCCTCAGCCCCAGGTGTTACCGATGCTGCCTTCCATTTTGCCCCATGGCGACGCGCCGCCGCCGCCGCCTGTTCTCCCGCCGGGGACGCCCGCAGTGGACGTGTCGCTGCAACTGCCAGGCGCCTCCCTGGGTCACGCGCTGCCGATCACTTCCCGTGACCAGTTGTCTTCCGCCATGGAATTCTTGCCCGCTCCGGGCCATATGTCGTCTTCGCCCGTCGGGTGCCCCGGCTCGATGGAGGTCGACCCTTCGGCCCCTCCTGTCTCTCTAAGGGCGCATACACCGCATGTTGGCGTGCACCCTGGACTAGGTTTTCTGGCGTTTCCTAGCTCCCCTCGGACCGAATGGCAGGGTGCGGGTGGCACAGCCTCGCCTGTTGTTAGGCTCCCCACCTCGTCGCATATGCCAACGTGGGGTCCTCTCCACGGCGGGCGGAAGCCTTATACCACAACCGTCCGCCGATTTGCGGGGGAGGAATGTGGTGTCACCGCCAGACACCACACTTGCTAGGTGGTAGCCTTTAAATCGGCCGCGGTCCGCTACTATACGTCGGACCCGCGTGTCACCACTATCAGTGATTGCAGACCGAGCGCTGCCACACGGCAGGTCTAGAGAGACTTCCTAGCACTCGCCCCACTTGTACAGCCGACTTTGCTAGCGATGGTTCACTGCCAAATTACGCTCTCATTTGCCGAGACGATAGTGAGCATAGCCTTCAGCTACGTCATTTGCTATGACCTAGCAAGGCGCCATTATCATTTGTTATTTATCTTGGGATGCATGTACAGTCAGACCGATGTTCACCAATTATGGATTAAAGTTAAGTATTCCAGCAGCTACGTACTTTTCTTGATAGTATAATTACTTTACCTGTTCCAGACCTCACGCCAGCCTGCGTGAGCTTAAACGCGTGCCTTTCGGCTTCCTCCAAATCCCGTAAATTGGCTCCTGCCAATTCACAATCAATAGGATTTTGTTTCTACAGATTTGTAACGCAAATTCTTGACCTGTGAAATTTTTTATATGAGACTGCCACTGTAGCGGAGACTGCTGTTGTAAATATTTCAGTAAGAAAGGAAAGTGACCTTGACATAATGCGTTTTGGGCGCCCAGCTGAGAGGTAGTCCTCTGACAAAAGGAAGCCATTAAGTGGAGAGAAAAAAAAGGGCCATTGTCCTCGCTATTGACATTCCTTTGTAGAAAGCATCGCAAATACGACACGCTCATTACCTGGAAAGATACTTACATCTGCACACCTGATTATGACAAACGTCTTTCTACGAGAGTTGAGAGAATTTCTACTAACTTATGAAATGTCACATGACTATTGAATGATATTTTTATGCTTTGGTTTGCGTAATTGCTTATTTCATTTGATATCTGGTTTCCAGCTGTGTTGCAGCATTGGTTTTATAAAATAAAATTAAATGCATTTGCTAATGTGAACACTTTCTGTCAACAGATCTATTAAATAATTATTTTATGATCCACATTCTTCGAATAAGGAGCTCTTGGAATGGAAAGAACAATAAGAAGGGACTAATAACAGTAACTGCATATATAATTTTCTCTTCAAGTACTTGGTAATTTCTTTTGTATAAATAGTTGTGGTGCACCACATTAATTACATAGACATTAAGATGTGATTATACATTTCCCTTATCTGCATTGTTATCTTTTGTGTAATATTTTTTCTGCTTCAGCTATGTAATGTTTAGACATAAGTTATTGCATTTGCTGCTGCTGTTTGCCAGGCATAGTGCTACTAAATTTCACTTTGTATTACTCTGTTAAGCTAGTTTTACTACTGATTTATTTTTCTTGTTGCTGCACATTGGCTCATATTAGTTGTAATGTTGCATTGCTTGGTAATTTAGATTTACTGTAGCTTGCTTTGACAATTTCCATTTTTTTCATTGCTGTTCGATTTAATTGTTTTATGCTGCTGCATTGCCTCGTCCCTTAGTTTAGCATCTGAGCTCAGTAGATTTAAGTTAGCTTAAGAGGGGGGATACTATATAAGAAACTAACTATGGAGAATATGGAAAAAAATGCATTGAGAAGTTATATGAAACAGATTTGGCAAAAATGAGTATTGTGCACTGAGAAATAATTATTTCGAAAGAAATATGAATAGAATACAGAAAGCAGGTATAGATACTACTTTTTGGGAATAATGATGAATGAAGGGAGATCTCCAAGAAGTAAAGAAAGTTTTGTTTGCAAAATACTGCAGTAAAACAAACCCTGTCCTTTCCTTTTGTATTATTATGCTATGTGGTTGTGTACCCTTGTGTATTTGTGTACTTCCTGTCTTTATGTATTTATCTGATAAGACTTATGTTGTAGATTTTTTCTAGTACTAAGCTACTATGATGAGGAATACTGTTATCCTCAAATATAATTTGCATTTATAATGTGTTATTTACTTTTTAAAGATGTTTAGACATTATTTATCTGTTCTGTTTTGTAGCTCATGTGTGAAGTTGTTTCAAAAGTTATTGTGATCTTTCATGTACGTACTTATGTCATAATTCCTGTGACACTGATGTATATGTTATTTCTACTCTGTTGTAAAGCCCATATTACTACAAATGTCATCTGTATTGTTATGTTCTTTAATGATGTATTTTGTACCTTCGTTATGGTATTCTTATGTTATAAAATTGTAATTCACACCAGTTCATCAAATTAAGTAACTTGTAAGTTACATTTCACTGCACACGTTTCTGTTAGTCATAGTATACGGACAATATGTGAGAAGTAGGGACTGACAGTGTTTGCACGTGTGTTAATAATAAAGCAAGGGACTCGGTAACAGCATTGCTGGTTCTAAGGACAATTAGAAAAAAACTTTGTGAGTGCACAAGTGGTGGTTTGTGGACTTGCTATATTGTCCGCAAGACTCTTCGTTAGTTATTGTGCACCTGCACAGTTGTAACAGATGACTGCTGGCCGTCTCTACAAGGACTACAGTGGGTCTGCATCTTTGATGGCCCACCAATACCATTATCTCTACAAGGACTATAGTGGGTCTGCATCTTTGATGGCCCACCAATACTGTAATCTCTACCAGGACTACAGTGAGTCTACTCTGCGATGACCTACCTACCAATATTCTTCAAAACTTCGACTGACTCTGCAGTGGGTTTGCTCTGTTGTGGCCCATTACCTGTCTGCATGTCAAGAGTCAGCACTGTCTTTCCATTGGAAGGACAACGCTACTTCTTCAAGACTGCATGGAAATCCACTACTTCCGTGCGCCTTCTCTTTTACTGCTCAGACTTTGAGAAGAAAAAAAAAACTGCAATTTTACTGTGATGAATGAATGATCAGGACTGTCTATATGGACTGTGAGAAAATTTTAGCTTTTGACCAACATTGTATCAATAAGTGTGTGCATTTGATTTCTTTGTTATTGTAATTATGAAAATTTTTTTCAAATCTATATTGGCCACTGCCCAAAACAATTTGTAAAATTTTTTGTGCGGAGCATGGGGGCTATGTAAGTAGGCTGTTTAGGTTTTCTTACTGGTAACGCCACGTAGCGCTCTGTATGAAAATCACTGGCTGTGCTGTGTGCAGTCTGTGGCTAGTTTGCATTGTTGTCTGCCATTGTAGTGTTGGGCAGCTGGATGTTAACAGTGCGTAGCGTTGCGCAGTTGGAGGTGAGCCGCCAGCAGTGGTGGATGTGGGGAGAGAGATGGCAGAGTTTTGAAATTTGTAAGACTGGATGTCATGAACTGCTATATATATTATGACTATTAAGGTAAATACATTATTTGTTCTCTATTAAAATCTTTCATTTGCTAACTATGCCTATCAGTAGTTAGTGCCTTCCGTAGTTTGAATCTTTTATTTAGCTGGCAGTAGTGGCGCTCGCTGTATTGCAGTAGTTCGAGTAACGAAGATTTGTGTGAGGTAAGTGATTTGTGAAAGGTATAGGTTAATGTTAGTCAGGGCCATTCTTTTGTAGGGATTATTGAAAGTCAGATTGCGTTGCGCTAAAAATATTGTGTGTCAGTTTAAGCACAGTCATGTATAAATTTTTCTAAGGGGACGTTTCAACTGGCTTCCTTACCCTCCTTGGCAGCCATGTTCCTAAGGGGCTCCCTTATGCGCCTAACGTTGGAGGTCTCAACAACCAGCAAACCCACCCTCTGTGGTCGCGCAGACCTTGCGGGCCGAGAAGCTTCCTCTGGAACAGTGCGGACGACTGCATCCGGCTCAGAGACATCGTCAGCCACAGATAACACACGAAACCTGTTCGTCAAACGAATCGGGGAGACCCTAAGATTGACCCTTCGGAAAGCTTTTTGCTGCCTGCCAGACTTTGAAATGATATCCAACTCGGACACAGGTGAGGGGTCAACCTTAGTGCAGGCAGTACCCGGGGCGTCCACAACTATGGACCAAACGGGAGGCATGTGGGACGTGCTCGACATCTCTCGCATCCCCGTGTCTGACCCTCCAAAGTGATGCCCCTTGGCAAGAGCCCCAAACTGTGTGACGGAAGCCAATGCAGCCTGGAGCTGTGAGCGAAGGGTCACCAACTCAGATCGTATGTGTACACAGCAATCACAGTTCTTACCCATTACTGCAGTCGCTCCCGTTTGAAGCTCGTAAAAATATACAACAAACTGAGCTACACTAACGAAAACAAACAAAATCCTGTACGATCTGAGGGTTGATAGCAATGGCAGTACGGTACACTACACTGTTATCAAAGTGCCTAATAGGCACTCGAACACTCAAGAAATTACAAAAATAATCTAGTAACTACACAGGTATCTGTAAATAAATAAATAAATCGCTCCTGCTGGAACCTCATAAAAATATACAACAAACGAATGGTGTACCCGCTTCTACAGTGTTAAATGATCTGGATGTCAATACAACCATGCAACATTACACATCCCAACACCTGGACCATCAAAACTTGTTACACAATGTGCCTGGATGCATTATGTGTTCTCAAACGTCGCCATAAAAGGGTAGGTAATGCACTGAGGAACATAGTTGAATAAATGCATGAGATAAAACTTCAATATCAAGCGTTACGTTTTAGTGGTTTTATACTAGTAGTTCTATTCACAACACATTTTGCTGACACTTCCACACAGTCCACTGCATGTGCCTGCAAAATTATATCAATTTACGACAAGTAGCTCAGGAGGTACGACACCATAATCACTTAGATACGTGAAAGACTAGCCGCTCAGCACATGTGAGTTCGACAACTTAAGAAATCAGGGGTAGGGCTAAATAGAATGCTCCTTTCGTTGCGGGTGCAACTTCGATTTTTTTCTGGTCTTCGGTAGAAGATTTTAAATATCTAAATTGTTTCGCTGGCAAAGAGCAGTGATAGCTCAAACAGTATATTTTTCTTTATGTCATGATATTGGAAGTCTCTGACTTAACGCAAATTTCATTTCTCACTGTGATGAACAATTAACTTCTGGGTGTTCCTAGGTTTTATTGGCAAATATGCTGGTATCCATCCAGTTAGATCTACAACGATCCAGATGCGTATGCGCGAGACTTTCAAGCATAATTAACAGGGTTTGTACATGATTTCGATCAGATGAAATAAACAAGCTTATTAATAATCAACTATGAAAACAAAAACAAGCACACAAATCAGTGAAATTGCCATTACACACCAATTCGATACCAACATACCTCATCTATAAATACACAGGGTCTTCACTTACCAACTGTGAGAAACGATAGTGAGAAATAAGTACATCCATAGATAGTCAAAACTCTACCATCTCGTGAGCAAGATGTATGAGACAGGTGAAATACCTTCAGACTTCAAGAAGAATGTAATAATTCCAATCCCAAAGAAAGCAGGTGCTGACACATGTGAAAATTACCGAACTATCGGTTTAATAAGTCACAGCTGCAAAATACTAACGCGAATTCTTTACGGACGAATGGAAAAACTGGTAGAAGCCGACCTCGGGGAAGATCAGTTTGGATTCCGTAAAAATATTGAAACACGTGGGGCAATACTGACCCTACGACTTATCTTAGAAGCTAGATTAAGGAAAGGCAAACCTACGTTTCTAGCATTTGTAGACTTAGAGAAAGCTTTTGACGATGTTGACTGGAATACTCTCAAATTCTGAAGGTGGCAGGGATAAAATACAGGGAGCGAAAGGCTATTTACAATTTGTACAGAAACGAGATGACACTTATAAGAGTCGAGGGGCATGAAAAGGAGGAAGTGGTTGGGAAGTGAGTGAGACAGGGTTGTAGCCTCTCCCCGATGTTATTCAATCTGTATATTGAGCAAGCAGTGAAGGAAACAAAAGAAAAATTCGGAGTAGGTATTAAAATTCATGGAGAAGAAATAAAAACTTTGAGGTTTGCCGATAACATTGTAATTCTATCAGAGACATCAAAGGACTTGGAAGAGCAGTTGAACGGAATGGACAGTGTCTTCAAGGGAGGATATAAGATGAACGTCAACAAAAGCAAAACTAGGGTAATGGAATGTAGTCAAATTAAGTCGGGTGATGCTGAGGGAATTAGATTAGGAAATGAGACACTTAAAGTAGTAAAGGAGTTTGGCTATTTGGGGAGCAAAATAACTGATGATGGTTGAAGTAGAGAGGATATAAAATGTAGACTGGCAATGGCAAGGAAAGTGTTTCTGAAGAAGAGAAATTTGTTAACATCGAGTATAGATTTAAGTGTCAGGAAGTCGTTTCTGAAAGTATTTGTATGGAGTATAGCCATGTATGGAAGTGAAACATGGACGATAAACAGTTTAGACAAGAAGAGAATTGAAGCTTTCGAAATGTGGTGCTACAGAAGAATGCTGAAGATTAGATGGGTAGATCACATAACTAATGAGGAGGTATTGAATAGGATTGGGCAGAAGAGAAGTTTGTGGCACAATTTGACTAGAAGAAGGGATCGGCTGGTGGGACATGTTCTGAGGCATCAAGGGATCACCAATTTAGTATTGGAGGGCAGCGTGGAGGATAAACTTCGTAGAGGGAGACCAAGAGATGAATACACTAAGCAGATTCAGAAGGATGTAGGTTGCAGTAGGTACTGGGAGATGAAGCAGATTGCGGAGTAGCATGGAGAGCTGCATAAAACCAGTCTCAGGACTGGAGACCACAACAACAACAACAACAACAACAGATAGTCTGAAGAGCCAAAGAAACTGGTACATCTGCCTAATATCGTGTAGCGCCTGGCGAGCAGGCAGAAGTGCCACAACACGACGTGGCATAGACTCGAACAATGTCTGAAGTAGTGCTGGAGGTAACTGACACAATGAATTCTGCAGTGCTGTCCAAAAATCCGTAAGAGTACGAGGGGGTGGAGATCTCTTCTGAATAGCACGTTGCAAAGCATCCCAAATATGCTCTATAAGGTTCATGTCTGGGGAGTTTGGTGGCCAGCAGAAGTGATTAATCTCATAAGAGTGTTCCAGGAGTCACACTGTAGCTGGACGTGTGGGGTGTCGCATTGTCCTGTTGGAATTGCGCAAGTCCGTCGGAATGTTCAACGGACATGAATGGATGCATGTTATTAGACAGGATGCTTACGTAGTATCACCTGTCAGAGAGAGTCGTTTCTAGACGTATCAGGGGTTCCATATCACTCGAACTGCACACACCCCACACCATTACACCAGCTTGACCTGCAGGGTGCGTGGATTCATGAGATTGCCATCATACCCGTACACGTCCATGTGTTCGATGCAATTTGAACGCGACTCGCCCGACCAGGAAACATGTTTGCAGTCATTGACAGTCCAGAGTCGGTGTTGACGGACCCAGGCGAGGTGTAAAGATTTGTGTCGTGCAGTACACGAGTGAGCTTTTCGCTCCAAAACCCCATATCGATGGTGTTTCGTCGAATGGTTCGCACGTTGACACTTGCTGAAGGTTTAGTATTGAAATTTGCGGAAATTTTCGGAAGCGTTGCACTTCTGTCACGCTGAACTATTCTCTTCAGTCGTCGTTGGTCCTGTTCCTGCAAGATCTTCATCCGACCGCTCCGATGTCGGAAATTTGATGTTTTGCCGGATTCCTGATACGGTACTCTCGTGAAATGGTCGTATGGGAAAATTCCCATTTCTTCGCTACCTCGGAGATGCTGTGTCACTTCGGCCGTGCGCTGATATTACACGAAGTTTAAACTCACTTAAATCTTGATAATCTCCCATTTTAGCAGCAGATAGCGATCTAATACTGCGCCAGACACTTGATGTCTTCTATAGGCGGTGCCTGCTTACATGTCTCTGTATTTGAATACGCATGCCTATACCAGTTTCTTTTGGTGCTTCAGTGTAGTCTGTCAGAAACACATTAATTCGGCAGTAACATACACTCCTGGAAATTGAAATAAGAACACCGTGAATTCATTGTCCCAGGAAGGGGAAACTTTATTGACACATTCCTGGGGTCAGATACATCACATGATCACACTGACAGAACCATAGGCACATAGACACAAGCAACAGAGCATGCACAATGTCGGCACTAGTACAGTGTATATCCACCCTTCGCAGCAATGCAGGCTGCTATTCTCCCATGGAGACGATCGTAGAGATGCTGGATGTAGTCCTGTGGAACGGCTTGCCATGCCATTTCCACCTGGCGCCTCAGTTGGACCAGCGTTCGTGCTGGACGTGCAGACCGCGTGAGACGACGCTTCATCCAGTCCCAAACATGCTCAATGGGGGACAGATCCGGAGATCTTGCTGGCCAGGGTAGTTGACTTACACCTTCTAGAGCACGTTGGGTGGCACGGGATACATGCGGACGTGCATTGTCCTGTTGGAACAGCAAGTTCCCTTGCCGGTCTAGGAATGGTAGAACGATGGGTTCGATGACGGTTTGGATGTACCGTGCACTATTCAGTGTCCCCTCGACGATCACCAGTGGTGTACGGCCAGTGTAGGAGATCGCTCCCCACACCATGATGCCGGGTGTTGGCCCTGTGTGCCTCGGTCGTATGCAGTCCTGATTGTGGCGCTCACCTGCACGGCGCCAAACACGCATACGACCATCATTGGCACCAAGGCAGAAGCGACTCTCATCGCTGAAGACGACACGTCTCCATTCGTCCCTCCATTCACGCCTGTCGCGACACCACTGGAGGCGGGCTGCACGATGTTGGGGCGTGAGCGGAAGACGGCCTAACGGTGTGCGGGACCGTAGCCCAGGTTCATGGAGACGGTTGCGAATGGTCCTCGCCGATACCCCAGGAGCAACAGTGTCCCTAATTTGCTGGGAAGTGGCGGTGCGGTCTCCTACGGCACTGCGTAGAATCCTACGGTCTTGGCGTGCATCCGTGCGTCGCTGCGGTCCGGTCCCAGGTCGACGGGCACGTGCACCCTCCGCCGACCACTGGCGACAACATCGCTGTACTGTGGAGACCTCACGCCCCACGTGTTGAGCAATTCGGCGGTACGTCCACCCGGCCTCCCGCATGCCCACTATACGCCCTCGCTCAAAGTCCGTCAACTGCACATACGGTTCACGTCCACGCTGTCGCGGCATGCTACCAGTGTTAAAGACTGCGATGGAGCTCCGTATGCCACGGCAAACTGGCTGACACTGACGGCGGCGGTGCACAAATGCTGCGCAGCTAGCGCCATTCGACGGCCAACACCGCGGTTCCTGGTGTGTCCGCTGTGCCGTGCGTGTGATCATTGCTTGTACAGCCCTTTCGCAGTGTCCGGAGCAAGTATGGTGGGTCTGACACACCAGTGTCAATGTGTTCTTTTTTCCATTTCCAGGAGTGTACATGCCCTGCCCATAAACTCCACAATACTATATCACACTCTGCTGGAGTATTAACTGTCGACAGTGAAATAATCGTCACGAAAACAATTAATTATTTTTCAATACTCTCGGTAAGGACAGACAGTCATCAGACTCTTCTGTCTCACTCAAAAACAAGATGGCTGCCGGCAATGCCCACAGCTGAGAGAATTCTTAAGCCTTGGATTCGATTAATACAATTTTTTTGACAGCCAGGACAGGCCACCTAAAATAATTTCAAATTTTTTCAGTAGTCCGTTCAGTGAAATTTACTTCGTGTTTCTGCTGTCAAACGTGGTTCTGTTTGAAAAAAAAAATATGAAATGCGTGAAGAAGAATAAAGTCTCCATAAGTGATGTAAGAAATATATTAATCGACACTGAAAGATGTCTGAATGAAAGGAAGACCGCCAGTTTTATTGGCATACGAAAATGAATTTGAACAAATTAAAGAATGAGAACCCCAAATAAGAAATAATTAATTTCGTTTCAGAATTTGAGGAAGAGACAATGATTTTCTATACAATAAAATTTCATTACTTAGAGAAATTGGCTATTTATTTTGTGTGTGTGTGTGTTGGGGTTTATGGGCGCTCAACATCGAGGTCATCAGCGCCCTGACACACATGAAAAGGAACGAATGTGGAGAGACCTAATAAAACTGAAAAAACACACTCAAGGAAAGCAGAAAAAGAGGGAAAATACTACAGAAGAATGTAAAACCTAAGGAAAGGTAAAATATAGCAACAAGAATGACACAGGAAATTATCAATGGCTGGCCACTTACATAAAATATGGGCGAGCTTGTCACACAGTGAGCAAATTAAAATCCTCTCCCTAAAATCTTTGTAAAAACAGTTGACATGGCACAGAACTTTAAAACTTTATCCACATTCGTCCGAGTGTTGCCTAAAAGAGTTGGCAGGTCCGCTGGCAAGTCAGCCGCGGCCCGCTGGTCAGAAAATAAAACGCAATCCAGTAAAACGTGGCGCACAGTGACCTGGACGCCGCAAGCACCACACAATGGAGGGTCTTCTCGCCGGAGCAGGAAGCCATGCGTCATAGGGCTGTGGCCTATTCGAAGCCGAGTGAGGAGAACCTCGTCCCGTCGATGGGGCTGAAAGGAAGTACACCACACACGCGTTGTGGGCTTGACTAGACGGAGCTTATTGTCAGTCACTTCCAGCCACTCGTCCTCCCACCGACACATGACTCGGGAGCTCAACAGCGAGGTGAGTGCGTGCACGGGGATAGCACACTGTGATACGTGTGGATCAAGACACGCCTCCTTGGCTGCGAGATCTGCCCTTTCATTCCCAGCAATGCCAACATGCCCCGGAACCCAGCAGAAAGCTACAACCTTCCCCAGTCGCTGTAGTCGGAGGAGGGCATCCTGGATGGTTTGGACTACTTTATCTGCCGGATACAAATGGTGCAATGATTGAAGGGCACTGAGGGAATCGGAACAGACAAGAAATTTAGGAGAGGAAGAACGTCTCATCTGCTCCAGCGCCCGCAAGATCGCAGACAATTCTGCATCAAAGACCGTAAAAGTCTGAGGCAGTCGGACCTTAAGGACACGATCCGGAAAAACAACTGAGCAACCAACGGAATCCCCTTGTTTCGACCCATCCGTAAAAACCGCTACATAGTCGTGGTGCTCAGATAAAACAGCAGAAAATGCTGCATGAAAAACGATGGCAGGCGTGCAACCTCTCTTGTACTGCAATAAATCTAAAATCACTCTGGGCCTCTTCAGTAACCAGGGTGGCAGGCGGTTAAAACCCTGGATTTGGGGTTGTACAGACTCCACACCGAGCGACTCTAGAACACGTTGCACACGGATCCCAAATGGCAACGTAGCCCGGGGACGGTGGGAAAAAAGGCGGTCCAGAGGTGGATGGGCAACAAGGCGGTGAGCAGGCGAGCTGGGAGCCGCAAGAAACTTACAAGCCTGGCGCACCAGAAGGAGCTGCCGCCGGATGGTAAGTGGCGGCTCGCCAGCCTCAGCACAGAGACTGGGTATGGGACTGGTCCGATAAGCACCCGTGGCCAGTCGAATCCCAGCATGGTGGACAGCGTCAAGGATCCGCAAATAAGACTGCCTCGCTGACCCATATACTGTGCACCCATAGTCCAGCCGTGAACGCACGAAAGCCCGATAAAACTGAAGGAGACGCGCCCTGTCCGCTCCCCAAGACCTGTGGCTGAGGCACTTGAGGATGTTCAGTGCCTTCAGGGATCTGGCTTTCAAGTCACGTAGGTGTGGCAGCCATGACAACCTGGAGTCAAAAATTAGGCCCAGAAACCGCACTGCGTCTCTAAAATGGAGGACAGCATCCCCCAAATGCAAGGCAGGCAAAGTAAAAAGACGACGAGAACGATTAAAATGAACACCAACACACTTATCGGCAGAAAACCGAAAACCTGTCTTTGCAGCCCACTCCTCTAACCGCCGCACTGTTAGCTGCAACTGACGGCTCACGGTTGCAACACTGGAGGAGGAACAGAAAACAGCAAAGTCGTCCACAAACAAGGAGCACTGTACTGGACTCCTCACTGTAGACGTTATACTGTTGATGGCTATGGCAAAGAGGGTAACGCTTAAAACACTGCCCTGGGGGACACCGTTCTCTTGCTCAAAGCGATCAGACAGCGTGTTACCAACGCGGGTCCGAAAAAACCGCTGAGACAGGAAAGACCGAATGAAAATGGGGAGGCGGCCACGAAAGCCCCATTGATGCAGTTGTGCAAGAATACGGTGTCTCCAAGCAGTATCATATGCCTTACTGATATCAAAGAAGATACCGATACAGTGATGCTGACGGAGGAAAGCCTGCTGAATAGCCGCCTCGAGGAGTGTCAGGTTGTCGACTGTGGACCGAAATTTTCGGAATCCACACTGAAAGCGGCTAAGGAGCTGCCTGGTCTCTAGCAGCCAGACCAGACGACGGTTAACCATCCGTTCCAGGGTCTTTCCGACACAGCTTGTCAAGGCGATACTACGATAACTACTGGGACATGTGCGGTCCTTTCCTGGTTTGAGGAGAGGGATGAGGATTGCCTCCCTCCACGAGGTGGGGAACACTCCTGTCTGCCATATGAGATTAAAACATTCGAGGAGGATTTCCTTTGACACCGCTGGCAGATGGCGAAGCATGGAGTACCGGATGCGGTCGTAACCTGGGGCAGTGTCAGAAGTCGCAGTAAGTGCCGATTCAAGTTCCCACATGGAGAAAGGGGAGTTGTAGGCCTCAGAACTGTTCGACCGAAAGTCCAACTTCGCTCGTTCGACAGTCGCACGGTAGCGACGAAATGCTGGATCCTGGGTTGCAGTGGCAGTACTTTGTGCAAAATGCTCTGCCAGCGTCTGAGCAATGGCGCTGGGTGTTGTTTGGAGGCATCCCTGGTTCAGGACTGCAGCTATTGGTAGACGGCTGCGTTTACCGGAAATCCTCCGGATGGCTTCCCATACTTTTGTGGAACAAGTGGAACGGTTTATGGAGTCCAGGAACTCCTGCCATGACCTTTTCTTGCTCTCTTTAATGACACGGCGTGCCCTGGCTCTCGTGATGCGAAAGGCGGTAAGATTGACTGCTGTTGGGCGGCATTTAAATCGGCGAAGAGCCGCACGCCTGTCCCGGATGGCTGAACGGCACTCTTCCGTCCACCAAGGCACAAGGCGCCGCTTAGGAGGGCCAGAAGACTGTGGTATGGACAGGTCAGCAGCATGATGGATCACAAGTGTGATGTGATCCACCCATTCGTGTACGCTGTTGTGGCGTTCAAAGACAGCCAATCGAGTGAACAGAGGCCAGTTAGCCCTGCCAATCATCCACGATGGCGGCCTCTGCTCCAGCAATACACCATCCAGGAGATGAATGCGGATGGGGAAGTGATCGCTGGAATGAAGGTCGTCAATGACCTCCCAGTGAACAGAGTCGGTGAGGGCGGGAGAGCAGAAAGATAGGTCAATGGCTGAGAAAGACCCAGTAGCAGCAGAGAAATGAGTTGGAGTACCTGTGTTGAGGATGCACAACACTTGAGATGTTAGGAGGCTCTCCAAAATTCGACCTCGAGTGCAAAGAGAAGTGGAGCCCCACAGCACATGATGGGCATTGAAGTCTCCCAGGAGGAGAAAGGGGCGGGGGAGTTGGTCGATAAGACCTGTGAGAGCGTCTAAGGTCATTGCATCCAGAGGGGGTAAATAAAGGGAGCAAACAGTAAGCCTTCGACGGGAATGAATTTCAACTGCAACTGCTTGCAGGTCAGTATCCAGGGGGAGAGCAGAGGAGTGGTGGTCATTATTGACAAACACGGCGACTCCGCCTTTGGCTCTGTCTCCAGTCAGGTCATCTTTACGATACAACGTATAGCCCCTGAGTACAGGAGCATCAGATTGTTTTAGATGTGTTTCCTGTAAACACAAGCACAGGGGGCGTTGCCGTGCTAGGAGGTGCAGTTCCTCCACATGTGCCCGGAATCCATTCATGTTCCACTGTATAATGGGAGCCATTGATCAGGGTGGGAGTACCTTCATTCTCACTTTCTGTCGGGGAGGAGAGCCCACAACAGGTGGAGGCTCAGGTTTGGGGCGAGATGATTGCCCCAGTCTGACATCAACCTCCATCGCCTCTGAAGAGGAGTCGAGAGAGACGTCAGAAAGAATGACGTCAACATCAGCAGACTGTAGAACTTCAGTCTCCTTGAGCGGTCGAGTCTTCACCTTTGGTTTGGGCTTCGATTTTCTGGCCTGAGGTGGCAGTGGAGCCAAAACCTCAGAAGCAGTAGGGGGTGTAGCAGCGCTGGGCATTGCACAAGATTGGACCTGGGAAGGGGCAGGAAGTTCCACGACGTCACCTACCACGGCCTGGTCAGAAGGCCGGGGAGGAGCAGCAGGCTTCACAGGAACAGCAGCAGCACACGTACATTGACAAACGCAGGTGCTAGTGCTGACAGTAGCAACCTCCGTTTGTGTAGCGGCATCAGTTTTCAAGACTGGCTGTTTCAGAACGGAAGAAAAGGAAGCAGCGAACGTGGGCGGCTGCAGGGACTTGTAAATTTTCTTTGCCTCACCGTACGGGATGCGTTTGGTGGTTTTAAGTTCCTGGATCTTCCGTTCCTCAAGGAAAACTCTACATTCCCTACTCCACACAGGGTGATCCCCAGAGCAGTTGACACACTTGGGAGGAGAGGAGCAACCAACTCCCTCATGGGCAGCTTTACCACAGTTCCCACAAGTGGCTTCCCCTTTACAGCCGAGAGTAGTGTGTCCAAAGCGTTGGCATTTAAAACACCGCATGGGGTTGGGGTAATAAGGCCGTACACTGAGACGTAGGAAACCTGCCTTCACATGCTCGGGCAATTTGGTGCTGTTAAACGTAAGGATGAACAAGTCAGATTTCAGGAGAGCACCATCCACCCGTTTCATAACGTGTTGCACGTCGACAATTCCTTCCCGGGACCATTCAGCCTTCAGTTCGTCTAGGGGAATATCAACGAGATCTCTGCAAGTCACAACACCCTTGCTGTAGTTCAAGGTGTTGTGAAATTCAGTCTCAATCGCAAACTCCCCAAGAAATTGTGCCTTCTGAAGGTTCTGGACTTGCTGGAAGCTAGATGTTTCAACCAACAAGGTGCCATTTCGCAAGCGCTTTGCAGATTTTAATGTACCAGCGATACCTTCTAAGCCTTTCTGGATGTAAAATGGCGAAACTTTTTCGAAACTCCCATCTTTTCTTTTAATTACAAGAAACACATTCTGCGAAGCAGCATGCATTCTGTTACTACCTGAATCAGGAGGACTGGCTACACGAGCCCTCTTGTGAGATTGGGTGTTAGAACCTACCAGCGGCCCACCCTTTCCGCTGGGAGGAGAAGAAGAAAACTTCGAGGGTTCCATCTCGGTCCCACGAGCAGCTAGGGAACTAGGAGTCCACCTAGACAGAGCCCCGCGTGCCTAGGTAAGCCTTATACAACTGAGGTGCGGCAGGCTCCCCAGAGGTTGCCCGCTAACGACTGTTCCACCTCAACAGCCATGCATCTCATCGGCGCGCAGCACACCTTGAGATTGAGGGGTTTTTTAGAGAGGTTTATTCCGTCCTCGCGATCCGGGCGGTCAAGCCAAGATCCCCATTCCCTGAGACACACAACGTTCCACCGCCGCGCCACACGGTGGTCGCTGAAGTATGCTCAGAGCTTACGGTGACAGGGGACTGGCGGCGCTTACCAGTCCCCAGCTCAGGAACCCCGGGGTCGCCAAGCCCGTACCCAGCAAATGAATGCTGAGCCCCTGGGGGGCTATTTATTTTAATAACTCAAGTATTTGATTGTATGACGCTATCTGAATGCCCAGATTGGCTGATGATTGAAAATACCATTAGATACGTGACTGAAAATGGTGTGAAGATTTCAGGCAACAATTGTTTCAGGAATATATGTATCTGAAGAGCTTTTTAGAAACTAAACGTGGCTCGGAAGAATCTAAGTCTAAACACTCCGTGGACGAAAGGTGAATTTACTTTCTTAAGGAAACCGAACTAAAGATGAAATCTTCCGAAAAATATGGTGTACCAACTACTTCTCCGCAACAAATTCCATGTAATCGTGTTCTAAATAAAAAGTAAAATTCTTACTTCATTTCTACACCACTACTTCACTGTGTAACAACGAGGTCCCCGATGGACATGGCAACCATGTTCAACAACTTTGTTGGCCTGCGAGCAATTCTTGCTGTTCACTCAGACCAGAATCAAAGGCAAATGTGAAAAGATACACTTACGACCTTTGTACCAGAGCGTTCTGAAAAGTAATGCCTCCGAAGGTATTATTCTGTTATCAGCGTCGACTGAGTTATTACAAATCACGTGTACTGCTCGGCCGACTTCACCAATTTGCTAGCGCAAGTTACAACCCTGTACAGGGCTCCGAATAAGCTATTTTCCTGTGTTAAAAATACGGTTCGGATTGTTGTTATTCTGTTTCATTATAGCATTCAAATAGCATTAATGGTCAATACGCTCACAAAATATCTGTTATTTTTATCTAATTAAAGCGCAAAAATCATTAAATATCAAGATTTGGCCACGTGATCGAAAACGCTCTGTTGTTCGCTGAAACGCCGGTGACGTCACAGACTAGGAGTAAGACAGCTATAGGTGTGTTGTAGGAGTGTTTGCTGAAGTTACGAGGTTTTTACGTACTCTTTACGCAGACAGATTAACTATATAGTGATGGAAAACAGAATTAAAACTTTTAAGTAACAGTAGAAAGGAATTTTGTGTACACTTGTAGGGGAAACATTGTGAAAGTTGATTCGTTTATGCTCCACGTATTTGGAGCGGCTTTATGTGCAACGACAGACATTCTTTTCCCTGCTTCCTGCAACGTTATTAAACTCGCTCAAAACTAAGGAACTGCAGAACTTTTGCAAATAAGTCTGTATATTATAACTAGATAATCGACTATCAGTCGTGAGCTACGACGCGAAGCACAATACAAGTATTCTTATCAAATCTTAGTGCTGATTGCCAGTATAAAGTACCTTTAGTAGAGATACAGATTACAACAGTCGGTCATTGGAGCAATGGATAGCGCAACAAACTGTGAAAGAAGACGTCGCGTATTCTAATCCTGAAAGGATCATATGTATAGTTTTGTAGAATGTTTACACGAAGTACGAAATCAGCGTTTTCGATGTTGCGACGTATTACATATTGCTTCACATTTATCTTAGTCTAGGAAATGGACAACAGAGAATACATGCATTTAATCTGCGAACAAATAATTCTCTGTTTTGGAAAGCATTGCTAGTAGTGAAGATATCACCATACGCCCTCAGCACAAGTTTTTTTTTGCTATTTTTTATACGGAGAAATATAAAACGTGTGCAACATGCAGGTAAAAAACTAAGGGCTATAATGTTTTGGAGTGTAAACTAATGTCAGTGTCTGAAGCAGACTTACTTCAGCTTTCTGTGAGATGATAAATCTTCAGAAGTTCAAACAATAAGGATCCTAGATGAACAGTACGAAGAAAAAAAATTGTTTCTAATAAAGTAAAAAATCTGACGTCACATTGACTACCAAATGTCTTTCTGAATGTGGCACGTGTGAACAGCGATTGCAAATGTAAGCGCATGTAAATGGCAAAGAAAACCCATTAATATGTTCCTGGTCGTTATGGTGAAGTTTTGTAATTGCGACAGTCGTGTGGTTTTACAAGTAAATTGAAGTATTCTTTCAGGTTTGATTCCAACCAGTGTTCCATGGACATCACCCTACAGAATTCGACGGTCTACCGCTCTAACAACTGAGTAAACGAATAATTTATGTGAACTTTGGTAAAACGACCATTTTCACTAAGACTTTTATTTCATTAAATGACACTTTCCTTCGTTGTAACAGTGAGAAAACAAATATCACAAGTGAGTTAATGATAACTTCACAATGCAACACACTTTATTAAGTTTGTGAACTTCTACGTCGACATGGTGGATATTAGCAGATAAAGTGCAACCACATTTGACGCATCTTTCGTTCTCTGGAACACTCAAAAATAATATTTCAGGAGTTTTCTAGACGTATTTGTACAGAATGGGTGTGTACACCATTTGTAGCCCATTTTCCGAAACGCAAATTCCAAAACAAGACATCACTGTGAATTAGCAATGTGACAGCAGGAGCAGCGAGCTAGCCAGTGACGTCACTCCAGTGGCTCGTTTTAGTGGGCTTTCAAATTATTAGAATTTCATTTCCTTTTTTATAAAAGAATAATGAAACTCAAGAGGAAAAAGCTGCTAGGAGCATAAAATGACGTAATTAACCATTTAAGGTAGTTTCCAGAAAACAGTCAAGTATTCTATTGTAGCGTGTAACACGGCTGTTTATTACATGAAGATGTCGGTACAGCATGCTGTAATCCAGTTAATAACCTCAGACAACAACGGACGTCCACACAAGAAGCACCCTGTTCTTCAGCAAGATGACACAAGGCCACACACGAGAGCTGTGACGTCTGTAGCAACACGACAACTTGGGTTCACTGTCATCGATCAGTCTCCATACAGTTCCGACTTGGCCCCATCTCATTCCACCGGTTTTCCAAACTTAAAGATAACTTACGAGGACTTCACTTAGATAGTGATAAAGGGGGGCAAGAGGCGGTGAGGGTCTCGCTCCGTGAACAGATCCAAACATTCTACAGCGACGATATCTAAAAACTGACCTCTCATTGGATGAAATATGTTCGTCGTCAGAGCGAAAATGTTGAGGAATAAATACATAGGTTTGGAGAATAAAGATGTAGACTGTTAACTGAATTGGTTTTATTCAAAAAGAATTAAATGCTTTTGACATAAGAAATTCGGAAGCAATAATTATCAGCACGCCCTCGTGCATTATTTGTGCATAAATGCCTATTCCAAATTAGCTACGAACGGGAATCGAAACAATCCAACAGCGCATTTCAAGTCATTATAGTATTAACAACAAGAACTGCCGATATCGGTGAACTTATACTGGGACGCAATAGGAAATATGTTAGCTCAAAAAATGGCTCTAACCACTATGAAACTTAACATCTGAGGTCATCAGTCCCCTAGACTTTGAACTACTTAAACTAACCTAAGGACATCACACACATCCATGTCCGAGGCAGCATTCGAACCTGCGACCGTAGCACCGGAGCGGGTCCGGACTGAGACGCCTAGAATCGCTCGGCAACAGCGCCTGGTTACTATGTTAGTTTACCAGTTCTCTGGCAACAGGCACACACTTATGTATTTAGTGGTCTAGCAGTCGGACGTTACTGGCGATACGCTGTCTATAAGCATACAATCTACACACATCGTGAAACTGGACACACTAAAGAGAAACTAGTCAATAAGTTTACCTCTAATGACCTCTCACTGCTGCACACACGCTACCTAACTGCCATTGTGAATATCATAGCTTAAAAACCCGATTGCAAAGAAAAATTCATACCGGAGCGTCACAAGACAGCCTTTAGACAAGAGATTGTGTGTGCGGTTCCAGAGGATACCTGACTTTAGTTCTGTTCAACGTACACTATGTGATCAAGAGTATCCGGACACGTGCCTGAAAATGACTTACAAGTTCGTGGCGCCCTCCATCGGTAATGCTGGAATTCAATATGATCTTGGCCCACGCTTTGCCTTGATGACACCTACCACTCTCGGAGGCATACGTTCAAACAGGTACTGGAAGGTTTCTTGGGGAATAGCAGCCCATTCTTCACGGACTGCTGCACTGAGGAGAGGTATCGATGTCGGTCGGTGAGGCCTGACACGAAGTCGGCGTTCCAAAGCATCCCAAAGATGTTCTATATGATTCAGGTCAGGACTCTGTGCAGGCCAGTCCATTACAGGGATGCTGTTGTAGTGCAACCACTCCGCCATAGGCCGTGCATTATGAACAGATGCTCAATCGTATTGAAAGATGCAGTCGCCATCCCCGAATGGGTCTTCAACTGTGGGAAGCAAGTAGGGTGCTTAAAACATCAATGTAGGCCTGTGCTGTGATAGTGCCACGCAAAACAACAAGGGGTGCAAGCCCATGAAAAACACGACCACACCATAAGACCACGGTCTCCGAATTTTGCTGTTGGCGCTACACACGGTGGCAAATGACGTTCACCGGGCATTCGCCATAGCCACACGCCGCCATCGGATCGCCACATCCTGTACCGTGATTCGTCACACTCCACACAACGTTTTTCCATTGTTAGATCGTCCAATGTTTACACTCCTTACACCAAGCGAGGCGTTGTTTGGCATTTCCCAGCGTGATGTGTGGCTTATGAGCAGCCGCTCGACCACGAAATTCAAGTTTTCTCACCTCCCGCCTAACAGCCATAGTACTTGTAGTGGGTCCTGATGCAGTTTGGAATTCCTGTGTGATGGTCTGGATCAATGTCTGCCTATTACGCATTAGGACCCTCTTCAGCTATCGGCGTTCTCCGTCAGTCAACAGACGAGGTCGGCCTGTACGATTTTGTGCTGTCCCTTTACGTTTCCATTTTACTATCATATCGGAAACAGTGGACCTAGTGATGTTCAGGAGTGTGGAAATCTCGCGTACAGACGTATGACACAAGTGAGGCCCAATCACCTGACAACGTTCGAAGTCGTTGAGTATCGCGGAGCGCCCCGTTCTGCTCTCTCACGATGTCTAATGACTGCTGGTGTGGAGCACCTGGCAGTAGGTGGCCGCACAATGCACCTAATATGGAAAACATATGTTTTTGCGGGTGTACGGGTGCTTCTGATATCGAACGCCATATCCCAGACGACTGGGTGGCATGGCGAAGTAGTTCTCTGCTGGGAATATTTCAGAGGGTGTTTATATTCTAACCCTCACCTCGTACCCTAGATGAAGAGATATTTACACGTGTTGGGGAATAACAACTTCAATCATTACGAAATTAGAATCGTCGCGCAGAAACACGGGGATGTAGACAAAGTTTGAAGAATATGAGAACGGACTGCAGGATTTTCACTGGTAAGTAGTGGCTTCTAATAGTTTTCTGAATCCCGTGATATGTTTAGGTAACGACTTTCTATGCTATTTCTAATATTCCGACAGAGTAATAAACTTCACGAGGGTACTACAAAATTCTAAATGGGATTTTTGACATACATAATTAGCAGCTATTTTCAAGTAGTATCATTACGCTAGGTGATTAAAAATGTAAGAACAGATATCCGTTGTTTATTACAGGCAAACTATAAAAAGACCAGGACACATGCTCATATTCCTGGATAGAGGAAGTTTCAAAGTTTTGACAAAGTAGTGCTGTTTTGTTTGTTGCAACATGGGGACTACACTACAAGAAAAGTCATCTTGTGTTGTGCAGTTTGCGCCAAGTCAGTCCATTGTCCAAAACCTAAGATCATTCCGCCGTCGATTCAGCAACGAGTCACTCCTGTACAATCAGACTTATGAGTGGCATACAAAATTGTTGGAAGTTGATTGCATATGCAAAGGCAAGGTCGGTTACACACGTCTGATGGACATGGCGAGCGCACCCGAGATGCGTTCACAAGGAGTCCTAGGAAGTACGCAAGACGGGCAGGACACGTTATTTAGCTTCCTCAAACGACGGTGTGGAGTGTTCTGTAATGACACTTGCATATGAAACCTTACAAAATACAGTTGCTGCAGAAGTTGCGACCCGGCGACGATAACAGAAGCTACGAATTTTACATTTTAGTTCTCTAGGATGTGACAGAAAGCTCTTTTCTGCAAACGACTCTTCTTCTCGGATAAGTCGACGTTTCATCTATGAGATAAAGTAAACCGCCATAATGTGTGCCTTAGTGGTCACAAAATCCTTCATCGTCGTCGCAAGTGAAAGAGGCTCACCGAAACTGAACGTGTTTCTGTTATGGACCTTTATTTTTCGTGGAGGAAACTATGACTGGAATATTACATTTGGACATGCTAGATAACTGTTTCCTCAACTTCACGAAGATGCCAATAGTTTCATTTTTATGGTTGACGGTGCCCCGCCTCGCTTTCATGTTGAGGTGCGGCGTTTATCTTAACAACACCGTACCATAACGCTGGACTGCAAGAGGCGAAAAACGAGGTCTTGTTCATTGCTTTTGGCCTCCCATGGCACCAGACCTCAGACCATGTGACTTTTTCATGTAAGGGTACATAAAAAACAGGGTCTTTGTATCATCTGTGGCAGCTGCTCTTTAAGAATTTAGGAATAGAATTGTTGAGCCTTTCGACTCAGTCAACAGGGACCTGTTCATTCGTGTGTGGAATGAAATGGACGGTCGTTTCGATGTTTCCGAGCAACGCATGGTGCTCATGTTGAGTGTGTGGTATCGAGTCTGTGCTTTGAACTTTTCTCTATCCAGTGACGTGCGCAATGTCTTTCTAGATTTCATAGTTTGTCTGTAATCAAGAAATGAAAACCTTTTCATTCTTTTTGAATCACTCTATATTATGCAGAATTTTGTTACATATTTAGTTTTACATAGCGCTCAAATATTGTTCTATAACACTTCCTAAATTTGCAAAGACAAGGACAAATTAAATCTTCACGCCCCTGTTACTTATTTCACTCAAAATATCGTTCGGAACTAGGTGAATGTTCTAGATGATTTTCTCAGTCGACCCTTGATAGGCTACAGAGCAAGCTAGATCTGCCTGGAGCGCCAGTGTGTCTCATTAGCTGACGTAGCAGCCTACATTTCAGTAACGGATTGCAACAGGCCTCACTGGAGGCAGGTAATCACTATTGCCCTGGCCTCCACCTCCAACCCCTTTAATCTGCGGTCCAGCAATGCCGGCTCCCTGCTGCCATCTAGGAGAGGGTTTGGAGGGGTGGTGGTGGGGCTGGGGAGGTCAATCTGGCAGATCGCTACCGGTCCATGGAGCGTGTTCGGCTCTACACTGAGACTCACGACAGAGAGTTGTGGCTAGAACATCACTACTCCCTCCATGTGGTCTGTAACCGGGGAGACAACCGGATTTTTTGTGCAAGTCGAAATTTTTTTCCTCCTAGTATAAAAGATATTGGATATTGCACAAATGTTCAATTAGTTCCCCTGTTTTTAAGTTACAGGTGGGGGCGGGCACACACACACACACACACACACACACACACACACACACACACACACACACACACACAAGTGCGAGCGCCGCTTGACGGTTACACATGAACACACACTTAAAAAAACTGCCTCGGTTGGTGGACAAGAAACAAATTTAAAATAGTGACAATCTCTTGGTTGCAAACAAAGTCAGCTGGAAGGTTTGTTTAGGCGTCGATATCGTTTATGAAGATATAACTGTGGTGTGCGTACTGTAAGACCTTCGGTACACACACCATCAGATTAGTTGACTTGTCGCTCTAACGAAGTAGGCGGGTGTCAGCAAAATGTCTCATGGTCTTATCGTGGCGTGTTTATCTTCTGCCGTTAGGTCAGACGATAGAACTGCTACTTGCATGCTTAGAGTAGCAGATTGACAGTGACCAACTTTAAACAGAACTTGATTAATTTTCACAAACATTTATTAAAATAATAAAAAGCATAGACATTACGTCACTTGATTCTGGATGCTGTTTACAATTGACAATCTGATGTTCCTTTGGTATTGGTACATTAATCTTATTCTCACATATCTCTGATACTTGACAAAGTGTCTATACATGCATGTTCATGGCTATGTAGAGGAATAAGGTAATCTTATTAGGCACAGACTGAAACTTGACTATAGACTGGTACAGACTAATGCAAACTGGTACAGACAAATGCAGACTGACTGATTGGAGGTCTGTACACTCATTTTAATACCTGGGACGTTCATGTATCACTGCGCGAGTGTGATCCGTGAGGAGAAAAGGTTCTACGTTTGCAGCAATCTCATTGGCTGCGTTACATATTAATACGCGGATCGGCGGAAGCAGAATTTGGTCCGTCTCTAAGGCAGCGCCATCTCGTAGTGCGGAGACGGACGAGCGCTGCGTCTGCGCTGTTGTGCTTAGCGGGGCGCGCTCTAGTGGGAAAGTTGCGTACGCGCTGACTACGCGGAACTATGTACACAACAATAACGTCGTCGAAATTCCTGTCGTAATGTCTGATTCCTCCCATAAGTCTAGCTTCAATTCTATAAATGCCTACTAAATCTTCGTCGAAAGTAGCTTTATTTCTTTGAAGAACCATAGATTTAGAACAGAAACTGTGACGACGTTCCAAATTAACAAACGATGGTCAATGACTCGGTGAGAATCTGCAGCAGCATGCTATCGGTACAATTGTGCTCTCTGATGGAAACTGACTTGCTTCGACGGAGACTTCAAGAATAGACAAGGAATTTTTATGTCCAGTTGAGACTAGCGCATATGTGTGTCTAGGAGCGCCCGCAAACGTTACGACTCACTAAATAACAGGTCCGCTATGTATAACTAAACTAGTAAAATAAGAGTGGAAGACCAAGAATAAAGTGTTCGGATTAGAAGGAATATAAGAAAACAATGTCGTTTCTCGCCCCTATTGTTCAATTTGTAAATCGAGAAAGCAGCGTCGGAAATAAACTTTAGTGCCGAGGGAGCAATAAAATTCGTCACAGAAGAACAGTGATGAGATTCGCTTAGTACATCGCTATTCTCAGTGAAAGTGAGGAAAATTTGCAGCACACATCACACTGAAGAACAGCCTGACGCGACGATTTACTGATTGAGAGTAAGGAAGGAAGACGCAAGCAGCGATGGGTAGCGAAAATAAAACTAGCGATGAACTTAACGTCAGAATCAGGGACTACGAAGCAGAAGAAGTGATATGGTTCTCCTAACTAGGAAGCAAAATAACATACGAAGGACAAGAAATGAGGAAATGACTAAGACAGTGGAAGAGAGCATTCCTGGCACACTAGTGTACGGGATGCTGTCTTTGGCCCCTATTGTTCAGCCCGTACACCGAAGAAAGAATGACAGAAATAAAGCAAAAGATAAGGAGTGGGGTCACATTTCATTGCGAAAGTATATCATTGATGGTATTTGCTGATGATATTGTTACCTTGATTGAATGTGAGAAAGAACTGCAGAACCTGTTGAACGGCGTCAACAGTCCAGTGAGCACACGTTGTGGACTGCGAGTGAAACGAAGACAGACGACCTAACGCTTAAAACGGGAAACCACGAAACACTCGAAGTGAAGGAATTCTCTTACTTTGGAAGCAAAATAATCCGTTAATGGACGGAGCAAGGCGGGCAGAAAGAGTAGATTAAACAAGCAAAGATGGAATTCCTGGTCAAAGGATGTAGAGTTCGTGACAGATGTGCGGTGTTCCATTCACGCAGAGATGGTTTGTGCTGACATTTCTGAGGAGTCTAAGACACTTCAGTTAGTGGACCTCGAAACAGGCTGCTTCAGAAGTATGATTCGGAAGCCTGTCCGCCGCTGCTTGCTACGTCTACCAGGAAAGGCCGCCTGGAGCAATCTGTTTGGGCAGTTTCCTATAGACCAAGCCGATCTTACAGGTTCTTGGGAGGGGAAAAAAAAAACACTGTTCCCACGGTCTGTGTTTTAATACCTAGTAAAAACAGGGACACACATGATAGTTTTTCTTAAAAAGCTTTTGAAACCTACTTACATGCAGCTTACATACACACTGCGTGTCTCCTAGTGAACTTAGAAATTGCTGTCGTTCAATCAGTACATGTTTGTTTCCTGAAACAAATAGTATGGGCTGCCATTATCATTTTAATAAACGTTTCTCGAATGAAGTTTTGTGTTATGGACGTGTCCCTGCGTGTAATAAAAACTAAGAAATCTCTGTCACATGCTGCCTGATGTCCTAGAAATTTTAGATTATGGTGGGCTGTGTAGACTGGAGAGCATGACTGAAACCCAAAAGCTTCAGGAGGTCTACTACTCTTTTGTGCACAAATGGTTGGATGACGAGCATATGCTCTTCTCGACATGCGGGGAATGTGTCCCCGCTGACATCATATTACGATATATTGGCGCAGAATTTGTTGCGGCTGGGTAACATAGATTAAGTGCAATACATTACAGAGTACAGAATATCTAATAAGTTAGATCTTGGAAACGGGACACTTGGAGATTGGTGTTTGGCACAGTGGGAATGAACCACATTGTCTTCACCATAGGTATAGACCACTGTATGAAAGGACACTGCCCTTGTCCCCAGTACGTACACATAATAGGAAAGATCCTCAGCATTGTGGTGATTTAGAATCCCTTAAGCATGTGGTATCCACATGCCCGTTCCAAATGGAAGATACAACTCAATGTACTCTAGAACTGGCAAATGTGATTAAGTGTAGTCATTACACCGTCGTGAGATATTTGTATGCAAATTGGGAATTTCAAAAATCGGGTGTTTGGGTACCGCATGCTCTAAGCCAGGGCTTAACAACTGGCCGGTTTTGAGCGCGAGTACTCGCGTCTGCTCAGGGACGTGCTCGCGAGCAGCTGCAAGGTCGAGGAGTAGGGTGGGAGGGGAGGGAGGGGAAATGCGCGTGCACGTTTGAATAGGGCCGCAGCGTGCCTATTGCATTCGCGCCGACTGTGTAACGTTTAAAGTACTGCGATCAGCTCTTAACAGTCACTTCGCTGGTTAAGAATCATGTCAAGTCGCCGTTGTGTAACCCCAACCATGCTTTCGCAGTTCAACCCCCATTGGGAGGAATTGTATCTGTTTACTGAAAAAGATGGTGTTGCAAAATGTTTAGTATGTCACAAAACGCTGAATTCTTTTACGAAATTTAATTTGCAGCGACATTATATGTCGTACCACGCGAAAGACTACGGACGTGGAAAATGTGATTGACCAGGTCGTGCACAGGAAGTTATTAAACTTAAAAGGAAGCTATCCAAAGAAGATCTGGACGACGAAGAAGAATCAACTGAGGCAGCTCTCAGAGTGGGTTACAAAATTGCTTTGCTTTTAGCAAAATCCCTGCGCCCCTTAACTGATGGCGATTTAATAAAAGAATGTTTGGTAGTTGTAGCGGAACATTTGTGTCCAACTCAAGTTGAACAGTTTCGGATTGTGCCATTATCTAGTATGACCATTATGCGTCGCATACAGGACATGGCAGACGACGTCCAGAGCCTGCTTGCAAATATCTTTTAAGATTTTATGGCGTATTCTCTAGCTCTGGACGGAAGTGTTGATATCAGTGGAACAGCGCAGCTTGCCATATTTATTAGAGGTGTTAACAGAGATCTTCAGGTGAGGGAGGAGCTCCTCGATGTAGTAGCCATGAAGAACACTACAACCGGAGGTGATATTTTAAGTAGTGTTGAAGAAAGTGTTGAAAATATAGGATTGTCGTGGAATTCTTTAGTTTCAGTGTCTACAGATGGTAGAGGCATACACTAAGCTAATAAAATTATGTGGCACGTGTACATTCTCCTTTATTTGTTTCATTTGTCGCAGTAATAATTCGTGAGTGATATACCTGCAGGTGGCCGCGGATTTACATTGACTGGCGGCAGCTTTTGTGTACCCCACGTGACTCTCCCCACTCTTCGCTCTGGTCTGGTAGTGGAGGTAGCGTGCTCGCGCTGCTCCGTGCTCGCGCCTTGTGCTCACAGCTTGCTCCGCGAGCACGTATGTTGTGAAGCCCTGCTCTAAGCCAAAACCATAAAAAGCAGTGGCTGGCTATTATGTGTCTCTGCTTGCTCGCCATCAATTGGTTCGTTCATAACACCCAGGATTCGTATCCAATATCGTTACTGGTGATGGGACATGATGTCTTTATGCTGACAATAAGGAAAATAAAGGAATGGTTGAGCCCAAACAAAGCAGCAACTCCACGTACAGAAGCCTGCGCGAATCCACAAAAGATAACGCTATGCATCTAGTGGAGCAGCGACGGTGTGGTGTACTATGGATTGCTTCCCCAAAGTGTCGCCATCACTGCTGACATTTATTGTCAACAACTGAGACGTCTTACAGACGCAGACCGAGAACGACGACCAAGAAGAGTTCGTGAAGTGATGTTACTCTGCGATAACATCCGGCAGCATTCAGCTAGACCGACAAAAATAAAAAATTAAAGAAAGCTGTACAGGAGTTGGGTTAGAAAGTCATTCCGCACCCACCTTATTCGCCTGATACTGCTCCCTCAGATTGTCACATTTTCCGGTCTATGTCGGACAACCTTCAAGGAACTACCTTACCATATGAAAATGCGCTCCGAATATGGCTCGACGAGTTCTTCTCCCCAAAACCATGTATGTGATTTCTGCAGTCGTGGAATTGAAAAGTTATCCCAACATTTGCAGACTGCTATAAATAACGAAGGATAATATATTATTGATGACTCAAGTCTCGGTTATATCTGTTGCGTTTATTAAACATATAGAAAAACACCACGAACTTAATCCACTATCCCACTAGAAACAACCATGTTGGTTTGCAATAAGGTATCGGGTAATAGGATGCAAAAGGTTTAGTACACTACTGGCAATTAAAACTGCTACACCGAGAAGAAATGCAGATGATAAACGGGTATCCATTGGACAAATGTATTATACTAGAGCTGACATGTGATTACATGTTCACGCAATTTGGGTGCATAGATCCTGAGAAATCAGTACCGAGAACAACCACCACTGGACGTAATAACGGCCTTGATACGCCTGGGCATTGAGTCAAACAGAACTTGGATGGTGTGTACAGATACAGCTGCCCATGCAGCTTCAACACGATACCACAGTTCATCAGGAGTAGTGACTGGCGTATTGTGACGAGCCAGTTGCTCGACCACCATTGACCAGACGTTTTCAGTTGGTCAGAGATCTGGAGAATGTGCTGGCCAGGGCAGCAGTTGAACATTTTCTGTATCCAGAAAGGCCCGTACAGAACGTGCAACATGCGGTCGTGCATTATCCTGCTGAAATGTAGGGTTTCGCAGGGATCGAATGACGGGTAGAGCCATGGGTCGTAACACATCTGAAATGTAATGTCCACTGTTCAAAGTGCCGTCAATGCGAACAAGACGTGACCGAGGCGTGTAACCAATGGCACCCCATACCATCACGCCGGGTGATACGCCAGTATGGCGATGACGAATACACGCTTCCAATTTGCGTTCACCGCGATGTCACCAAACACGGATGCGACCATCATGATGCTGTAAACAGAACCTGGATTCATCCGAAAAAACGACTTTTGTCATTTGTGCACCCAGGTTCGTCGTTGAGTACACCATCGCAGGCGCTCCTGTCTGTGATGCAGCGTCGAGGGTAACCGCAGCCGTGGTCTCCGAGCTGACTGTCCATTCTGCTGCAAACGTCGTCGAACTGTTCGTGCAGATGATTGTTGTCTTGCAAACGTCCACATCTGTTGACTCAGGGATCGAGACGTGCCTGCACGATCCGTTAGAGCCATGCGGATAAGATGCCTGTCATCTCGAGTGCTAGTGATACGAGGCCCTTGGGGTCCAGCACGGCGTTCCGTATTACCCTCCTGAACCCACCGATTCCATATTCTGCTAACAGTTATTGGATTTCAACCAACGCGAGCAGCAATGTCGCGATACGATAAACCGCAATGGCATAGCCTACAATCCGACCTTTATCAAAGTCGGAAAAGTGATGGTAGGCATTTCTCCTTATACGAGGCATCACAACATCGTTTCACCAGGCAACTCCGGTCAACTGCTGTTTGTGTATGAGAAATCGGTTGGAAACTTTCCTCATGTTGCTATGGTAAGCTAATCATGTGCATATCACAGCATCATCTTCCTGTCGGTTAAATTTCGCGTCTGTAGCACGTCATCTTCGTGGTGTAGCAATTTTAATTGCCAGTACTGTAGGTTTTGTTAACCATCTTGCACTGATCTCGCCACTGAAAGTGTTCAAATCCGGGTGAAATGTGAACTGTAGTTTCCTAGATTTATGGACTAGGTCGCACAAAGGGAGTTCGAAGACGTATGAGGTAACAATCGATTGCTGCATAGCGGGGTGCAGCTGCCGAGCTGATATATCTGTCTGTGCGTGCTCGGCGGGGGTGGGGATTGCGCACGACGCCGGCACGCGTGTTCACGCGCGAATGTTGCTCTCGGCGCACGTCGCAATTTATTATAAGTGTAAACACAGGCGGCTGCGGCGCGCCCGAGCCGAATAAATCGCGCTGACAGCAGAATTGGAATTCCTTCCATTGTGCCCCGGCGGCGCGCATCATAATAGGCGGGTCGCCCTGGGGCGGTGGGGGTGGGAACCACCCTCCACCCCTGCACTTTATGAACGACGGCGCACAATTCTGGCGTCGCAGTATTGTGCCGCCGCGACGACAGGAACGACTAATAATATGTGGGCGGCGCCTTCTTCTGGCCGCCTTGCGAGGGGTGCGCTCTAAAACCCAACCCCTTTTACCCCTAACCCATTCCCATTCTTACACAGCGACGTGGCCGCAGTTACGTGACCGGAAAGGGTAATCTATGGTGCCTTCTAAATTCCTCACGAGTGGAACATCACTATAAGGCGGCTAGCGTTTGCAATATTGTACGGAGTCTCTACTGAATGAGTGAAGAAACGCTAACAGACGAAGTGTTTAGACAATCTGATTTGGTTTCTTTCGTGTTTGCTGATCGACTTTCCTGCTCACACATATCATAGCATCATTTCAAATCATATTAAGTACATACATCATAATTTTAAAGGAAGAGAAGAATAAGCGTTTCTCTTCCTAACAAAATGAAACATGTAGAATTCTCGTAGGCAGGGCGTAGGTATTTAGATTATTTTCCAGAATTAGGCAGGATTGAAATCATTTCGCTCTGCATGGAGGCGCCATTTTAATTTTTCAACTGCACTTAACGATTTGGGCCAGTTCAGTTAACAAAATACGTTTTGATCCAGATGTGTATTCCAATAATACGATTTGAAACTTTCATTTCATTTTTTATTGATTTTACTGTTTGACACAGTCAATCACCTAAAAGATAAAGCTACTAACATCTTGTTAGCGATAGATCGATGTGTTACTGTCTTGCACATAGTCATTCTTGATGCGGACAGTCACAGTCATCGAATCCCATGAGTCGGCTTACCAGTTCCAGCTAAAGTCACATCGATGTTCAGCGCCGAAACATAAAACTGCCAACAATTAACCTCTTTCCAGTAGTCTCCAAATCTTATTGTCAACAGTTTATCGACACTCAGTTTCTTTTTCTTATTTTTGACCAATTCAGTTTGTTGGCTTTCTGGTCGCGTCCATGCTAGCAGCTAAATATTAATGCCAGTTTGATGATACGAATGAAAGGAAAACATAGCACCCACTCCCCCCAGAGGAGAATTGACCCGGTCGGGAATGGAACCCAACCCCCTTCACTTATCAACCCTCCGCGCCGACAGGGTTGCTATGGAGGCCGACATCCAGTTTTTTACCGCCAGGTATTCCTCTCAATTTCTCAGTGGAATTTCGACTGCACTATCCCGCAAAATGCTTTTTACTTCTTCGCGTTTTTGGAGATGCAACTTTCATCACATAACTTTGTTTGCTAAGCTGTAAATTTAATTTATTACTTTCGCACAGCAGAATACTGGAATTCTTCCATACTTGAATCCGACTTCTTTCTGATTACAAGGGGCTGAAATTAGTTAATTATCAATCTCTGTTGTATGTAATATGAAATACGTCTCGTCACGTCGTAACTACAGGTGGTAAAGGAACATCAAAGTATAAAAACATGCGCTTATGCAATCTTTCCCACGCGAGTAACACAGCAATGCATCGGATGACAAGTGTCACCGAAAAATGACCATTGTAAAATACATGAAGTGCCATTTTTTACTGAGCTTACTTTTCACGATCTTTTTTAGTTCCTGCAGCTTCAATTCTCATTGCGTTTCCTTTAGAATGCCCTTCCACGGGTAAGCAGTTCTCCATGGTGATCGAAAGTGCACAGTCATATAATAAACACGACAATATAAGATGAAAATAGCGGAAACAGCATGTAAAGGAGCAGGCTAATAGCGCAGACTGGGAAACTTGGCCTGAATATAGTGATCTGTCAGAGTCGAGAGGTCAGCCCCCGGTAGCTGAGTGGCCAACGCGACAGAATGTCAATCCTAAGGGCCCGGGTTCGATTCCCTGCTGGGTTGGAGATTTTCTCATTTACGGGACTGGGTACATTGTAATAACCATCATAATTTCATCCCCATCGACGCGCAAGTCGCCGAAGTGGCGTCAAATCGAAAGACTTGCATCCGTAGAACGGTCTACCCGACGGGAGGCCGTAGTCACACGGCATTTACATTTTCAAACCCGTGTCCGGATATCCTGATTTAGGTTTCCCGTGATTTCCCTGTAACTTCAGGCAGATTCCGGGAGTTCCTGTGAAAGGGCACGACCGACTTTCTTCCCCATCCTTCCCTAATCCGATGGAACCGATGATCTCGCTGTTCGGTCCCTTCCCTCAAATCAACCAACCAACAATACGTTTTGAACTGTCAGCTGCGCTGTAAGTTGCACGGTTTGATCCGTTTCTTCTTTTTCAACACGAAGGAATACGAAATGACAGACGCATGCTATGTGTTAGCAGAAACATTAATTTAATCCACCTGAAGATTGGGTTTAAAACTCCTGAAATCCATCGTCGTTTGAATAAACGTTAATATAACTCGAACAGATCCCTCGAAATTAATTACCAGTTGCGGATGTCCTACACGTCAAATCTAATGTTAGATTAAATGACCAGGAATTAGTTTCTTCTTATAACTAGACCCCAGAGAACTGAGAGGTCTATCATTTTACAAAATAAAATGCAGTTTGAAACTAAATAGTCCATTTATAATTGGCAAAAATGTTACAGCGAAGACTCTTACGTCTGTATGGAGCTGCAGCGGAAACCGAAAGAAGATAAAGGTCTACTGTCACTTTTCTCACAGGTAATAAAAAAGATAGCATCTTTGTAAACATCAGAAGTATACAGATGTTCATTTTCAAAAACACTTTGTTTTTTTTTATAATAGCATTGTAAGACATAGTTCTTTACTGTGCACTCAATGTAGTTACCAATATTTTGTTAGTATTTTAATTGAAGAAACATCAGAGTTCTTGCGTAACTATTTAAGCAGGACACTCACTTGACACTACCACCGTTATCATGTCTGCCATTTGCCACTCACTCAGGCACAAAAGACCATCTTTTTGGTTTCATCAAAACAGGTGTTATCAAGGCTAAGGAAGTATCAATTGAATGTGGGTAATTAGGGCAATCTCGGTCGAACTCACCGTAATACTGTATAAAACACTGATGTACGCCGATCAAGTGAGGAGTGCTATCCCATTCAGACTGCGATATCCAAAATCGATACGTCCCTTTTATTGATTATGTTCGTGCCGGCCGAAGTGGCCGTGCGGTTCTAGGCGCTGCAGTCTGGAACCGCAAGGCCGCTACGGTCGCAGGTTCGAATCCTGCCTCGGGCAAGGATGTGTGTGATGTCCTTAGGTTAGTTAGGTTTAACTAGTTCTAAGTTCTAGGGCACTAATGACCTCAGAAGTTGAGTCCCATTGTGCTCAGAGCCATTTTTTTTTATTATGTTCGTAAGCTGTGTAACAGGACATGCTACATTATACATAACATCTGCCATGTCACCGTGGCTTCACTGACGGTTTTTCTTACGTAGTATGTAGTACGTGCAACTGCACACACCATCTCGTATAGTGTACTGAATCGTAGTTTCCTTACATAATTAGGTCACCGTTTGCGGAAGTGGACCGGACCAGCTCCTCTGTTCCGCTCTGCCTCCTTAATTGTTCTTCACCTATCCTTTAGGCGTGGAACTGTAAGAGAGCCTGTTCTCCTGCTAACGTCACCAAATCGACCAATACCCGGACGTCAGTTTAAAATGTATATCCTTGAACATTGTAGACAACATCTCATATTGACATCTTACAGAATATCAGATTAATATTACGACTGCCAAAGCAGACAATGTTCTCTGTGTAACAGATTGTCTACCAAGATCCAAAATCAATAAATTTGATATCTCTGCCTTGAGAAGAATCCGGTCGCGCACTGTCGTCCGCAGCACTATTTCTCGAACCGAGCTCACCTCTGACGTGGCACGAGCACCGAGTAAGCGGCCCCAGAGCACAACAGGTGGCGATGTGTCAACAGGCGTACCGCTCCCAACACATACGGCATCCATGGACTATTCCCTCTGAGCACAGAATTTCCTATATTTCTCACACAGTGATCTGGTCAGTCTTTTTGACTAACTAAATCACAATCATAAATATTCCGACATAGTTCAGAGGGAGCATTAGGCAATTATTGACTAGAGTGCAGTATTGACTAGAATACAGTAGACGATGAATGGGCAGCTTTGAGATATGAAGTAGTGAAGGCAGCAGAATATCAATTTGGTAAATATAAAAGGCCTGGTAGTAAGCCTAGGCTAAAACAGGAGATACTGAATTTAATTGGTGAAAGAAGAGAACATAAAAAATACAACAAATTAAGCAGCCGAAAGGGAATATAAGTGTCTAAAGATTGAGAGTGATGGGAAGTGCAAAATGACGAAGCAGGAATGGCTAGAGGACAAAGTAAGAATTTGGAAGCATATTTCAGGAGGAGAAGGGTAAATAAATACAGCCCACAAGAAAATTAAAGTGCCCTTTGGAGAAAAGAGAAGTAGCTACATGAATATCAAGGGCTCAGGTGGAAAACCAGTCCCAAGCAAAGAATGAAAGCTGAAAGATAGAAGGAGTATATAGAGGGTCAATGCAAGGGAGATGTACCAGGTACTTGAGGGCTATATTACAGAAATGCCAGAGGACGTATATGAAGATTAGATGAGAGATACGATACTGGGAGATAAATTTGGCCGATGCACTGAAAGGCCTAAGTCGAAACAAGATCCTGGTAGCAGAGAAATTGCGCCAGAACTACTGACTGGCTTGGAAGAGCCACCCACGACAGAACTCTTCCATCCGGTGTGCAAGACATACGAACAGTCGAAATATCTCCAGGTTTGAAAAAGAACGTTATAATTCCTATTCCAAAGAAATCAGCTACTGACAGATGTTAATATTACAAAATTACTAGTTTAATAAGTCATGGTTGCAAAACAATAACACAAATTCCTTGCAGCAGACTGGAAAAACTGATAGAAGTGGACTTTGGTTTCCGGAGGAACGGCAATGGCAATAAAAGCATTTCTGAAGGAGAGAAATGCGTTAACATTGAATATAGATTTAAGTATTAGGAAGTCTTTTGTGAAAGTATTTGCATGGAGTGTAGCCATGTATGGAAGTAAACCCTAGACAATAAACATTTTAGACAAGAAGAGAATAGAAACTTTTGAAATGTGGTGCTACAGAAGAATGCTGAAGGTCTGGTGGGTAGAATTCGTAACTAATGAGGAGGTACTGAATAACATTGGGGACAAACGAAATTTGTTGCACAACATAACTAGAAGAAGGGATCGGTTGACATTCATTACAATGAGGCACGCAGCCATTTGGTATCGTGGCTGCAGGACAGCTATGTGCTTTCCCCCCCCCCCCCCCCCCTCTTTGCTGCCCGCATCTCGTGGTCGTGCGGTAGCGTTCCCGCTTCCCACGCCCGGGTTCCCGGGTTCGATTCCCGGCGGGGTCAGGGATTTTCTCAGCCTCGTGATGGCTGGGTGTTGTGTGCTGTCCTTAGGTTAGTTAGGTTTAAGTAGTTCTAAGTTCTAGGGGACTTATGACCACAGCAGTTGAGTCCCATAGTGCTCAGAGCCATTTGAACCATTTGAACCCTCTTTGCTCGCAGCGCAGCTGATGCTGCCTGCCGTGAGAATGGCATAGCGTAACCGTCAGCCAATAAGAAGATTCATACCCTCTACGTATCTCAATAATCCGTATTAGTTATAATCCTATTTTGTTCAAATTTGGTACACAGCCCTTTGTAATTAATGGAATGATGCCGTTAAAATTTACGAGTTTTATTTGTCATGGTTCCGGAGATAGTGAAATTTACCTAAATATTATAAAACCAATGCTTGTTTTTTAAAACCACGTTAGGAACAAATACAGATTGACTTTCATTATCATTTGAAGCCATTACAAAGCTACCACGGCATAAAAATAAATTAATTAGAATTCAATCACTGTGCATTACGCAAAACAAAAATCGGTCAAAATTATTATTTTATTATATTTTGTTGTGTGAGAGCGCGAGAATGATTGAGAGAGTGTATGTGGGACATAAGTTAAACTTAATATGTCATTTTTCAAAAATCCTTGTACAAACAGACCGTTGGAAAGTTATGGTGTAACCATGATTCAGATGACGTATGTCGATGGGAGCTTGCTTGTGTATAAAGGCAGCCAGAATGAAAGTTAGAGGAGGAATAAGTTTATTTATCAGTTTGGAGAATAATTCGTACTTCGCTTATTTTGATTAAACAATATACTAGAAGATGAAGGTTTAATGGCGTTAATTACGCGTACTATCAGATTATTGATTGGGTAAGGAAAGTTTTGTCGCGAGAATGATCAGGAAGGAACATTCTGATTGGTCGTTTAGATCAACAGCCAATCAGAATTAAGCTGTTACGGTACGAATATAGTGGAGTCGACAGTGAGAAAAGTAGTTCGAGATAGTCGCTTGCTAACCGGCCTACGGATAACACCATGTTTGATAGCGCCGTAAAAATTATCTGTAAGTTGAAGAACTAGTGAGTTAATTTAGTTTAGAACGTGTCGTGACTGAAGTGACTGGTGTTACGAACATTTTAATGAAAGTTTAGTGTTTCACAACGAAATAGTTTGAGAGTTACGAGATTGTGAACTTTCTGGTCGTAGTAACAATTCCTCGTGACATATTTCGTGCTCCGTACGGAATACTTTGGCGAGCACTCCTTTCGTAGAAGACCACTGAAACGACCGAATGTCTAACTCGCGAGTATTTGTGGGTCTGTGACTGTTAGAACGTGAAAATTAGTCAGGTCGAAATTGCAAAAGAATTCTGGCTGCTTTTCGAGTGAAACTGTCTTGTACAGACAGTGAACTCTGAATGATAGAGTATTACCATGTTAAAAACGGACTTGATAGCCATTTCATGTGTTCCCATATAAATAAAAAGTAGATTCGATCTAATTTCAAATGCTTTCTGCAAGTCGACTGCATCCTCCGAACGCCCGTTTTTCTTTCTTTTCTCTTTTTTTTTTTTTTAATGAATTCTCAGGAACTGACTTTCAATTCGAGTTACGCGGCCTTTGTGTGGTAGGTACTGCAAGTAGGCTGTTTAGGTTTTTATGTTGGTAACGCTACGTAGCTGTACTGTGTGCAACCTGTGGCTGGTTGGCATTGTTGGAATATTTGCTATTGTAGTGTTGGGCAGTTGGATGTGAACGCGTAGCGTTGCGCAGTTGTAGGTGAGGTGCCAGCAGTGGTGGACGTGGGGAGAGGGATGGTAAAGTTTTGAGAGCGGACGATCTGGACGTGTGTCCGCCAAAAAAAAGGAAATTTGTAAGACTGGATGTCATGAACTTTATATATATATATATATATATATATATATATATGTGTGTGTGTGTGTGTGTGTGTGTGTGTGTGTGTGTGTGTGTGTGTGTGTGTGTAGACTTTTGAACACTATTAAGGTACATACATTGTTTGTTCTCCATCATAATGTTTCATTTGCTAACTATGCCTATCAGTAGTTAGTGCCTTCAGTAGTTAGAATCTTTTATTTAGCTGGCAATATTGGCGCTCGGTGTATTGCAGTAGTTCGAGTAACGAAGATTTTTGTGAGGTAAGTGATTCATGAAAGGTATAGGTTATTGTTAGTCAGGGCCATTCTTTTGTGGGGATTATTGAAAGTCAGATTGCGTTGCGCTAAAAATGTTGTGTGTCAGTTTATTGATAATCAGAATAAGTAAAGAGACAAATGTCTGAGCACGTTCAGTTTTGCTCAGCTGTTTGAAAATCAAATAATGTAAGCGGTTTACCAGCACAGTAATCTGTAATTTTCCAAAGGGGACGTTTCAGTACTAGATAGTGGTTTCATCAACGCTGCTTTACACTGCCTAGCACGTATCTGCTACTACTGAGTGAGGGAGCGTCGAAAAGAAGCATATCGAGGAACGTGGACTTTCAATAAGTGAAAGAGAGAATGCAGACGACCGACCCCACCAAGCCGCAAAGTGTGTGGGATAAAATGAATACAGTAAGACGCAATAGCTATTTGGAGATGAAGAGTCTTGCACAAGATAGAGTAACATGAAGGGCTGGATCAGACCAGTCTTCAGACTGAAGACCAAAACAACAAGTTAAACCTTCAATGTAACGTGCTGTTTCCTACATAACAGCCTGTAGCTCTAGATATCCCGCCGTGAAGCGAAATATGTCGGAATTACTTCTCTACTTGGAGCTTGTTCTGCTTCTTGTTTAAGTTTTTTTAAAATACTTTATTACTGAGACTTAGTGTGTCACATTACGCATGTCTTTTAATACTAATTGAGTTATTACATTCTTTCGATGGGAAGATTAATAAGAAACTTCATCATTCCATTTTAGTTTATTTCTACTATCTTTGTATACCTTAGGGCATTTTTGAGAACGCTTTTCTTTAAAATTTATTTTTCATTTCCCTGTTTGTAGAACCATATTCCATACAGTTTCGGAACCTTATGACTTCTTCACTTACAATCCTTTACACCTTAATCGATTACTCGTCTCTTAATCTATTTCAAAAACTATCATTATTATTAACGCTGCTTTTCCGTTTGGGGGATGTTTTTCGAATACTGTCACTTAATTTCTTATGTGAAATGATACATTACCATAATGCAGAGAGGAAGATACTCTTTCATTATTCACAGCCCCTGACGAGTCAGTGTTCTACATGAAATATAATGCACTCCCTACAACGGTGAACGTAATTTTGTTCGTGAGTCCACCTCTCCTATGAGTAGGTCTTCTCACCTATGAGTCCACCTACGGTTACAAAAAGAACCAAAGGTCGAGACCATCCCTTCTCCAGGTTCACATTGCTCTACTCAGGCTATCTCAGTTATGAGTCAAGCTACACTATTTACGACCTAGTCTTCATATATATTTCACTGCTCTTAATACCACTTCATAAAGCATCTAATCTATTTGCCTTCTTATTTCGGTTAACACCCTCCTACGTAACCCTATCCTTAAATTATTTATTTCTTCCTTTAATATTTCGTATTCTTCCTCCCACTAGCATTACACTGTTTCTTTCCACGTAAGCGTTCTGTGCTACCTTCTTAACAACAGAGTTGCTTTGCAGTAATTTCATACCACTTTTCTCTTGTTGGTCTATTTACCGTTATCCATACATTCATTTCCTTCTAAGGAGCTGGGTTACTTTCCTAGTATTATCCCCTCACATCAAAGAAGACGTAGCTAACATCGACAGTAACGTCATTAAAATAAGTGCTCTCTTGTTTGTACCTGCCAGTGTTTGCTTGTTTGTGTACATTGGTGTGTATGTATTGCGGTGTTATGACTCTGCCCTCGAGCCATCATGATTACAAGCCAATAGTCTCAAGCCTCTTATTTTTTTCTGTCCACAACTTCCACCATAAAATAATAAAATGTATGTAAAACCAACGCCACATACGCACATAACATAAAAGATGAAAAAAAGAATATCGATACACAAACTCTCCGAAAGTTGGTGTCAAACACCTGTCAAGTCACTGTACTTTTGATGTAGAAGATTGCATGCCACCTAATATCCATAGGTGTACGATATATTTATATTTCATCAGCGTTATTCGCCATTTTTCATTGAAGTTACGTTTACGACGATATAACCCTTGTCTAAGGATATCGTGAGCTAGTACGCCCTCTGGAGTGCAGTGAGACAGCAGTTTTTGCTCTGATGTACATGGTTGAACTGTACAATACCATTCGAAGAAATGTGAACGCGGTTCAAAGCAGCAAAGAGTGCTTTTTACGCCTTCCTGTTTTGTGACCTCATGTGCTGCATCTACACATGCACAAATAAAACGGCGAAGGCATATGTTCCCTCCGAGAACCTGCAGCTTAAAAGGGAACCTCCCCATTGCACCCCCCTCAGATTTAGTTATAACTTGGCACAGTGGATAGGCCTTGATAAACTGAACACAGATCAATCGAGAAAACAGGAAGAAGTTGTGTGGAACTATGAAATAAATTAGTAAAATATACAAACTGAGTAGTCCATGCGCAAGATAAGCAACATCAAGGACACTTGCAGTCAAGGAGAGCCGTGGTCCCGTGGTTAGCGAGAGCAGATACGGAATGAGAGGTCCTAGGTTCAAGTCTTCTCTAGAGTGAAAAGTTAAATTTTTTATTTTCAGTTTATGTGACAAACTCTTATGTTTTCATCACTTTTTTGGAAGTGATTATCACATCCACAAGAAAACCTAAATCGGGCAAGGTAGAAGAATCTTTTTACCCATTCGCCAAGTGTACAAGTTAGGTGGGTCGACAACATATTCCTGTCATGTGACGCACATGCCGTCACCAGTGTCGTATAGAATATATCAGATGTGTTTTCCTGTGGAGGATTCGGTTGACCTATGACCTTGCGATCAAATGTTTTCGGTTCCGATTGGAGAGGCACGTCCTTTCGTCTACTAATCGCACGGTTTTGCGATGCGGTCGCAAAACACAGACACTAAACTTATTACAGTGAACAGAGACGTCAATGAACGAAAGACAGATAATAACTATGCAAAAATAAAGAAAGTAAAATTTTCACTCGTGGGAAGACTTGAACCAAGGACCTCTCTTTCTGCAGCTGCTCACGCCACCACGGGACCACGGCACTGCTGAGCTCACGTCCTCCTTGATGTTGCCTGTGTGTCCCATGGACTACTCAGTTTGTATATTTTGCTTATTTTTTCACAGTTCCACACAACTTCTTCCTGTTTTCTCAATTGATCTGTGTTCAGTTTATCAAGGCCTATCCACTGTGCCAAGTTATAACTAAATCTGAGGGGGGTGCGATGGGGAGGTTCCCTTGTTAGCAACACCCTCGGTGCCGGGCTCGCCTTTGATGAGCACTTTAAATTGTGTTGCACCCGTACCGAAACAAACTTCTACGAGATCCCTAGGCGCTTGCCGGCAGGCTGAATTGCTGCTTTTGCACCTGCTAGTAGGCGTGCGGAATCGGAGGAGCATCATTTGCGTAAGATTCCGTCACTGTTTGTATCTGTACAGGTACATTTTAAAGTGCTTAAGAACGGCAGACGGGTGGCACCGAGGGTGTTGCCGAACTAGGGAAAGTGGGGGAGGGGGCATCTTAGAGGTCACCTTTGCCGTTTGATTCAAGCGGTTGTAAATATTGTAGGTTCCGTGACCATGCTACAGGAGGAAACGGAAAAGGAGAGCTGAAAAAGCACAAGCACCCTCCGCTGCTTTGGAACGAGTTCAGATTTCATCTGAACGGTCCCTAGCAGTTCCACCATCTACACCAGAGAAAAAACTGCAGCCGCACTGCACTCCAAAGCTGTGCAATGACGTTCACTGTGATTGGTGGCCAGCGACGTCCTTACAGACGTGTTGAATCGTCCGGGGGTAGCAGCGGTGTCACAGCTTGTCAAGAACGCCATCGTGTTGTTTATCACACGGGGAACTGTTGTTTCAGACAATGTAATGTGTGGGAATCAACGTCCCAACCGAAGAGGTGGTTTCATCGCCGCCACTCATGCCACCCAACAGTTAATCATAAGAAAACCGCGTTATTTCAACGCTGAGCGAAGCAGTTCTGACCTCCATCACAGAAGCGTTAAAAGCAGCGGTCAAATGTGGGTAAGAAGGGGTGTGAGGACGTTCTCATTGTCTGACACGTCCACTGTGGCGTCGGGTGAACAGTGGGGAAATTTGGTGCCAATGTGACATAATTTACCACTTTAAACCTCACATGAATAGAACTCTTGCCTTTTTTTTCGCATACGTTGACACCTTGCTGTTTGGAGCGTCGCCAGAGGGTGATATCGTAGGGCGCTACGCTTTTGCAGCATTAGAGAAGAAGATTGTAGATACTACGAAGCCAAATTACATACTTATGCGTCGCAACGGGAGACTATTACGGTGTTGCAAAAAATGATTCCTTAATTGTGTTGCGCAGTGTATTATCGAACCAATGCCTTTTGCTGCACAACATTTATATTTCAATTAATGTGTGTGATTACTCTCTCAGAGGGATCGTACAGTTTCATTAATCTGTCAAACACACTTTATGCAATTACTTCGGCTAGCCACACAGACAACATCAGTGCCGTAAGTAATTAGGTGTAGACGAGCAGAGAAGGGTGCTGCCGCATCATAACTGTATTTCTCTTGGAATACACTCTGTTCTCAGCGGCGCGATAGCTGACCTGGTCACGTGATAGAGCAGTGCTGTCAGACACAGGCCAGGCCGCGTGTTCCGGTGCTTGACGCTACCGCCGACCAGATTGCCACACGCCAGCCTAGGCAGTGCGCTCCGAGTAATGTCAGACCGTGTAGTTACGCCTTCGGTATCCTGTACTTATCTTGTCACACAGCAGGACTGAAACACGTCAGTTTTCGCTTCTTAAAGGGCGCCACATATACGATCTTCTGTTGCCCATATAATGTGTCAGTGTTCTTGACCTTTTCTGTCGACGAGATACGCAAAAGCAACCGATGTACTCAGATTTCTAAAGCTTCTAACCTTACGTACTTGTCCACTGTTACAGGCTACCCTCCCTTCTGAAATGGATAGCTTATTAGTACGCAGCACCTAGCTAGAGCCGTCAGTACAGAGGACGAGACAGCTAATGTTAACGGATCTTAGAGGTAACGTAACGGAACATCCAACACAAACAATAAAAGTGCCGTCTTTGGCTCGCAAACAACAGCTTATTCAACAAAATGGACGAGCGTAAAAATATCTACGTTGGCTCTTATAAAACGCACAGTTTCTTCCTTGTCCATATGCTAGGCATGTTTTTCTGTCTGTCGTATACATAAATAAATAATTTTAATATCCCTAAATACGCTCCTGGAAATTGAAATAAGAACACCGTGAATTCATTGTCCCAGGAAGCGGAAACTTTATTGACACATTCCTGGGGTCAGATAAATCATATGATCACACTGACAGAACCACAGGCACATAGACACAGGCAACAGAGCCTGCACAATGTCGGCACTAGTACAGTGTATATCCACCTTTCGCAGCAATGCAGGCTGCTATTCTCCCATGGAGACGATCGTAGAGATGCTGGATGTAGTCCTGTGGAACGGCTTGCCATGCCATTTCCACCTGGCGCCTCAGTTGGACCAGCGTTCGTGCTGGACGTGCAGACCGCGTGAGACGACGCTTCATCCAGTCCCAAACATGCTCAATGGGGGACAGATCCGGAGATCTTGCTGGCCAGGGTAGTTGACTTACACCTTCTAGAGCACATTGGGTGGCACGGGATACATGCGGACGTGCATTGTCCTGTTGGAACAGCAAGTTCCCTTGCCGGTCTAGGAATGGTAGAACGATGGGTTCGATGACGGTTTGGATGTACCGTGCACTATTCAGTGTCCCCTCGACGATCACCAGTGGTGTACGGCCAGTGTAGGAGATCGCTCCCCACACCATGATGCCGGGTGTTGGCCCTGTGTGCCTCGGTCGTATGCAGTCCTGATTGTGGCGCTCACCTGCACGGCGCCAAACACGCATACGACCATCATTGGCACCAAGGCAGAAGCCACTCTCATCGCTGAAGACGACACGTCTCCATTCGTCCCTCCATTCACGCCTGTCGCGACACCACTGGAGGCGGGCTGCACGATGTTGGGGCGTGAGCGGAAGACGGCCTAACGGTGTGCGGGACCGTAGCCCAGCTTCATGGTGACGGTTGCGAATGGTTCTCGCCGATACCCCAGGAGCAACAGTGTCCCTAATTTGCTGGGAAGTGGCGGTGCGGTCGCCTACGGCACTGCGTAGGATCCTACGGTCTTGGCGTGCATCCGTGCGTCGCTGCGGTCCGGTCCCAGGTCGACGGGCACGTGCACCTTCCGCCGACCACTGGCGACAACATCGATGTACTGTGGAGACCTCACGCCCCACGTGTTGAGCAATTCGGCGGTACGTCCACCCGGCCTCCCGCATGCCCACTATACGCCCTCGCTCAAAGTCCGTCAACTGCACATACGGTTCACGTCCACGCTGTCGCGGCATGCTACCAGTGTTAAAGACTGCGATGGAGCTCCGTATGCCACGGCAAACTGGCTGACACTGACGGTGGCGGTGCACAAATGCTGCGCAGCTAGCGCCATTCGACGGCCAACACCGCGGTTCCTGGTGTGTCCGCTGTGCCGTGCGTGTGATCATTGCTTGTACAGCCCTCTCGCAGTGTCCGGAGCAAGTATGGTGGGTCTGACACACCGGTGTCAATGTGTTCTTTTTTCCATTTCCAGGAGTGTATGTAATAAAATAAAAAGGAAAGATACATATCTGGGGCAGTAAGTACATCAACTTAAGTTCATCAAATTGAAAAAACTCCCTCCTAACAGAGAACGCACTTATATTTACATGACATCAACTACTAGAGAAATTAATTCTTTTAATTTCGTAAGAGACTTCCACAACTTTAAAAAAAAAAAAAAAGAACAACAGGTCTCGAACCTAACCTCTGCTCCATAAACATGGTACCTCTACATATTAAGCAACGCTGGGTGACTTTGGGTAGTGTCTTAAAGTCTTCTATAGGCTTTAATCATCGAAATTTTATTAATTTACATTTAATTATAACAAATACTAATATGCCGTTGCCATAAAGCGGCCTAATCCGACGACACGCGAGTTATAACGTGATAATAATTAAAAACGAAAATTCTTTGACCACCAATATGTCATTTCCCATCGTTGTATTACAACTCGTACTGGTCACGGTTCCTTCTCGAGACGTTCACTGTGCTAGTACTTAGAAACAGCGTAGATTCGTGGGGTGCACAGTGACATAAAACGCACCGAATATGGGTTTCTGTTGAACACGCAAGTACAATATTGCGGCTTGCTTTCTGCAGGCCTCAAGCTTCCTGCTTGTGACATATGGAGCTCTCTTGCTTCCTATTGGCTCTACTTTACGTGACACGTCACCGAAATATTGCAGCACTTACGTTGCGTTTCACTTAACGAAATGACTCCTCAATGTGAAATAGCAGGAAGTGATCTCACAAACTATTAGAGTGCCACGTCAACGTTAGCTAACTCGTCCCGTGTGCCGATGGCTAAAGAAAAAGCGTCTACTTAAGTTAGACGATGTATTTCTGAAGCGACTGTTCCACTGAAGATGCTCGCTTGACGTTGATCCAGCTGCCCTGACTGCATTTCCTGCCGGTATTTGGACTACATCTGTAAACACAGGCGGCTTTCGAGAGAAAACTCTGCGGCCTTAGTGCATATGCTAGTAACTTGGTTGGTCCCTGGACTGAACAACCGTCACGCTGAGTGAAAATATGACAGATTATGTTTAAGTTGCCAAAAGCGAGAATACGTTAAAATTGGTGATTACAAGCAGTAATGAGTGTTATATCCACATTACTCATGCTCTTACAACACCATTAGACCACAATTAAAGTTAGGTTAAGTTAGTGTTTTTTAACGTCCCGTCGACAACGAGGTCATTAGAGACGGAGCACAAGCTCGGGTTAGGGAAGGATGGGGAAGGAAATCGGCCGTGCCCTTTCAAAGGAACCATCCCGGCATTTGCCTGAAACGATTTTAGGGAAATCATGAAAAACCTAAATCAGGATGGCAGGAGACGGGATTGAACCAACGTCCTCCCGAATGCGAGTCCAGCGCAAAATTAAAAACTCCGGCCCGTCTAATACTTTGCAGCTCACAACTCGCACACAGGTGAGCGAAAAAAATCACGACCATTCCACACCGCGAGGTTGAATGCCACCTGTTGGCGTTTTGGGTACTTTACATTGCAATGTAAGAATATAAGCGGAGTAGTGACGAATGAGGAACCATTCTAGCAGTGATACAGTCCACAAATGGGAAATCCATTCACCTATGGCACTTGAAAAGAGGGAGAAGGAGAATCGCAAGCCCTTAATTGATTTTACGGTACCTGCCACAATTTCCCTGCAATATTAAAACCCGGAGAATGTTGAACCATTGAAGAGAATCATTTCATACCCATTTTTATGAAACAATGCTTTTAAATCTCCAGCTGAGTGTTTTATGTGTTTGGAAGCCTCAGTACCCAACCACAGTAGGGTCATTGTTGTATACATGTTTTCAAGTTCTTACCAGCTTCTACATATTCTAAACCTTAGCTTCCCAGGTACGGTCTAAGTGACCGATATGCTTAAATAGCCACAAAAATGGCATTCAGCAGTTTCAGTGGAGCACTTAAGATTTTATGCAAAAGGTTGCCTTAATACCACATAAAAAATATAATCACATAAATTTGAAAGTTATTTTTTACGAAAAAACCGTATTTAAACGGAAAACTGTTCAAAATGAACGTATTATTACATGATAATATTAATGTTCAAAGAACTCCAAAAACCTTGCGCTCCAAATTTTGCTTTTTGCTATAATTTTAATGTTTGTTAGTCATGTAATAACAAAAACGTGAAACAATCTCATGAAACATTCCAAAAATGAAAATTACGCTAGTACTCCTTGGGTGTTTAGCTTCCTTCTCCAAGGTTTTCTTTGCCCTCTCTGGAAATTTTTATATAGATTTCAAGTCAGATAGGATTCTTGCAACAATGGTGATTAAACGATGTCTTTCTCTTCTTTTTTGGGACAGAGGTGGACAATGTCCTGCGTTTTTCCAATCGTTTCTACAACAACTTGTGCTCTTGGTTCTGCTTCACACAAAACATGCTGAAGGATGCACGAAGTTCACGGGGTAAGTGATACTAGTTGTCTCGCATTTTATCTGTGGTGTCAGCTACCAGTTAGAAGCTTTTAAGCAATTGAAGCGGTTCACCTGAGTACTGTCTGTGCAAGAATTGTGAAGGACAAACGCCATCACCCGAATTACGACCATCATGCGGAAAAATATTGCCATAGGCCATCGTTGAAAGAAGCTTCGACGACCAACGATATTTTTTTGGACCTAATGTATTTCTAGCAAAACCTTTAGCTAAAGTTTCGGTGTCCACACTTGTGTCTTCATTTCTTTCATCGCTTACTTTATTCAAGCAATTCACAAATTCGTCTTCACTTTGGCCCTGTTCCTATACTGTATTACATTCACATTCAATTAGGTTGTCACTGTCTGATCCATCACTTCCTAAACTGTCATCAAACCATTTTACAACAGTAGCCCAAAAGTCAGTATCCGTAACAGGAACAGTGGACATAGACTTGGCTTCTGAATCCATAATGCATACTCCAGGTGTAGTCGCAGAGACCGTTAGCATGAAAGAAGCAGCTAATAGTTTAGGTCCACGCCACATTCAAGTGGCTACTGACAAAGGAAACGATGGCAACTTCGGAAAGAACAACTAGACAACGCTAATTTTCTACCCCACCATTATGCATTAGCAACACAGTAACAATAAACGCCAGCAGTCTGTGAGACGGCACGTGGTACGTTAAAGGGTTATGGCTGTCATGGGCCAAGGGAAAATTGCGAAATGACATCCGGAAACATTTCAGAAACTACAGAAGACCTCGCAAGTGAAAAATGAAATCTAGGTTGACGAAGTCGACGATTTCCACTAAATCTTAAACATTTCTTACTTACAGCATCTAGCAAAGGCTTACGAAGCCGTCTGTAAGTATTTACCCAAAGCCATAGATACGAGAATGACAGCGAATTCAGGTGATGGGCTTCCGTTCGTGCTGGTTAACAAAACACAGAAGAGGTGCTTCTGTCATGATGGAAGGAAAAAACATTCACTGTCGGTACCAGTTCTTCTACAATTCCTAAATCGGCACCAACGTTAGTACACCGCATGAGTTCGCTGCCATTTTGGTTTGCAGCACTTTGCTCTGGGTAAATAATAAAAAGTGACTTGTTATGCCGAAACTTAAAAAGGAAATCTTCGTAAATATTACCGTCTAATTGAAATAATATTTGCACCATTCACATATTTATGGCAGGAGGGTGTCCACAATGAGGAAATCAAAGAAAAACTGGGAATGAATTCTATAGATGTAGCAGTCAGGGTGAACAGGCTTAGATGGTGGGCTCATGTTAGACGCATGGGAGAAGCAAGGGTACCCAAGAGACTCATGGGTTCAGCAGTAGAGGGTAGGAGGAGTCGGGGTATACCAAGGAGAAGGTACCTGGATTCGGTTAAGAATGATTTTGAAGTAATAGGCTTAACAACAGAAGAGGCACCAATGTTAGCACTGAATAGGGGATCATGGAGGAATTTTGTAGGGGGGACTATGCACCAGACTGAAAGCGTATAATGTCTTATATGATGATGATGATGACGTATTTATGGCTGCAGTGTTAATGCGAAGCAGATGTGCAGTGCGGGTTGTACGCTTTCCTACGTGCCCAATACATGCCGCATTGTGTAGACTCGCCGTGCCACCATTCTTGAATCTATCAGTAGGCGGTAGCTCCACTGTTGCCTCTACAATGCATCCAGTTTATTTTCAAGGTATTTTGCACTAGCAGCTCTCCAAAGAATGTGGTTATGCAGTTCCTGCATTTAAAGTTTCTTTGATAGTGTGTTGCGTAGACGTAGCAGTCACTTCCACAGCAGTACTATTAAGAGTGACCCACGCTAACGCTCCCCGTCTGTGTAAGTTTAGTGTTCAGTGTACACCTTTTCACATTAATTCCGAATACTATCTTGAGATCACACACAAGAGCTGTAAATTCTGCGAGAGGCACTAACTAAGCTGACACTCGTAAAGAGTCCTCATTTAAGAACCTAAATCCCACCACACTGAGTCAACAAAGTCAGAAACAACCCCTAATTAATACAGGAAGAGTAAAGGGTCGATCGAATCTCCTGAGGTAGTGAAGCTTATAACATGCTCTCGCAATATGTGAGTAGACTGTATGAATAATGGAAGAAATTCAAAATCGCATGTTAGTGTAACAACACTGCTTTTACACTATGATAAATTACTTTGTGTCTGTTATATGTAAATGTCTGTACTTATTTCCTTGAATGCTGCAATGGTTCAGGGGATGTTACAATTTCTCCTAAACTTGAAATTTGTCAATCTGGGTCTTCAACTCGTAATGATTGAAAGAGTAATACTACTTTCAAATCGCTGTTTTACTGTGCTCTCTTTGCACTTGACACAAGCAAAAACAAATAGCTCTCCGACATACCTTGTTTTTAAGTATTGGTTCTTGATCTCACAGGTTCATGACAGTAAGCTTCAAAAAAATTCAATCAATGTGTGACCATTCCTCTTCTTTCGAAACAAACTTCTAACAAACCGCTCACAGTAATGGTGTAAATAATAACTTCAAAGACTCTGCAAGTCAGAGGTATACTCGTACATGTATTTTCAGTTATCCCTTTGTTTACAACGTCAATAAAATTCTGATTATATGTAATAATTTGTTACATTAAATATATTTTTGATTTACAGAATACTGTTTTGTTTATTTTTATTTAAACTGATCGTAATAAAAATCGTGATGACTTCCTTTTTTGGAAACAAACCATTCTATGCAAATAATGATACATTGTTTTCACAATTTAAAAAATGGGTACTGAAACAACAAACCAGGACGAAAATGATTAAAAAAACGAGTTTCTGAGCTGAAATTGAAGATGACAAGAATTAGATGCAAAAAATGTTCAACGATGCAGCTACTAAAACTCTGCTATCGAACGATTGAAATTATAAGAATGAGACAGCCTTGTGTTAGTGTAAGCTGCAGAGTAACGTCTGTCGTGTGTTACTGTAGTAGCCGTTTCGCAGATTAACAACGCTCCACACTTTGGCGAACTGTGGTAAGCCCGAGCATAGAACATATCTTTGGAGTGAGCATTCAGACCCACAGAACGGAATTTTTGCCGCCACCGTACAGACTCTCCAACAGTCGCGTGATTATGGTGCGAATAGAGTTTGTTCGTAAACGCCTTGCAGATCGCTATTACAGACAGGTCCCACTCAGAAGCACCAAACATTTTTCAAATACGTTTCACAGACATTTTAACATCTTACATTCGATTATCTGATGTGGACCTGGCTTAAAGCGTTACGAGATAAGTGCAAGGGCGTTTACAAGTAGTTTCACAGCACATATCTTATTTTCTTGTTATAGGAAAAGAAGTGTTAGCCAACGCTTTCTGTAGGATGTGCAGTATACTGTATCGTATTGGTGCGTCTCTGTTCTTCTAACTAACGCTGCGGAGGCGTTGCAAAATGGCTTCCTCGTGCCAGTGAAAGTATCCCGGAAAACAACGAATTTGAAGTTACAACGTTCAGCGAATTTCACCGTGTTTACCTTCAATACGTTTCTGAACGTTTCATCTTCCATCATCCTAAGGGCAAATAAAGTGTTTGATGAACGTACCCATTCTTTATCTCACATATAGTAGTGCTGTAGTTTCACAGACTGACAACTCGAAAATGAGCACAATGGTTTGGACACCTGTATGATCCGGAGGTAATGATTCAGACTGTCAAATATAAATTTTATTTGCACGTGAAAATTGGTCTAAATGTGTATAAATTCAACTGACTGACTGCCAGCACACTTCCACACTGCTGAATGTATCAAGCACTCATGAATATGTGGTCATACAGTCACATAAATTACCCTTATGAGTATATAACTTCATTACAACGTCTCTGTATTAATCAACCCATAAAGCATCTCTGAGTAGTTTGGTAATTATAATTAGGTCTTTCTTGTCATTGCCTATGAAAAGCAGTTTTTCCGCCTCTGACGAATATCGAATTACGTTCAAAGCAGCAACAGTTCAGAAATACTGCTGTTACTGATCAATTAATGCGTGTAAATAGAGGAAAACGTGGAATTTTAAAATTTATTTCTTAACTCAAATTGAAAACAACATTGTCGCACTAGCATCCCTTAACTATTTTCGTTCGATGTTATCCATGTGATCATTCCCTATTCCATCAGCCTCAGCATTGCTTGCTGTGGTGTAGAAATGCCAACGCCGAGAGATACGGAAGAAGGGATCAGTAAAATTCAGATTCATCCACAAAATGAACATTAATGAGCCACTGAAATATGATCTATAGCAAGCGTTTCTCCATTTATAGCTAATCGAGTAGCAGACTCTACACTAGTACTGCAGCACTCGTGATGTTCAACAGCCGTCAGAGCGAGTTTCGAATATTCTGCTGGAAAGATAATGGATACGAAAGCTTAATAACGACACATTTATAAGCCAGAGATTCAATTTCATCAGACAAGTCGTTGTTGACACTATTATTCCAATTTTAAAACATCGCCTGGCATTGTACGCCATTTACCGCGCCATAATAACACCGAATTACCTCTGGCACTGTGTGTTTTTGACGCGCATTATACTCGGTTGGCATTGTCACACAGATGTTAGTTAAGCTCCTGGCAGGACAGTTGAGATGTTAAGAGTGGTCGGTGCTGACCGTTGACATTTCACATTCTGTAATGAAATTTGCGCAGATAAATACGGTACACGAGGCAAAAGGACACGTGCGAAGCACGCATTGAAAACGTATCTCACTGCATCCAATGGAAACTCTGCGTGAAACCAGGTGAGCATTAACGTTCCGCTCCTGGGTGAGGCGACACTTCGTTCCTGTCTCTCCTCCCCCCTTTCCAAAACTGTATTAATTGCTATCACCTCCACTTTTAACGTGTCAAAGACCAATACCATTTTAACACTAAAGATTTTAATAACTGTAATCTGTTTACTTACAATACAGTATTGAGAACGTTTTAATATAATAATAATTCAAAAACTGTATACGTCAGTGCTTATAAAATCGCGTTAGCAAAACGTCCAAAAAATTGCAGTTCAGAGCATTACAGCATCTGAAAAACGTACAGCAAAAAGTTTTGGAAGTATTTCTTGCAAACAATTTAAGAACCATAATAACAACAAATCGTCACTACTTTTACGGCGTAATTCACATAGTATAAATTAGAAAGCACTCAGTTTGTCCCTAAGTATTACGATAGTAAACACAAGTCTGCAGTGAGCCAAGGGAACGCCAAACTGCCGCCTTACCTACTTCTCGCATTTTTTTTTAATTTAATTTCAGTTTTTCTACAGCTTCCTCTAGGCCGGAAAAGTTATTCTATGATGTCTTAACATATGTCATCATTTTGTCCCTTCTTCTTGTCAGTTTTTCCGTATGATTCTTTCTTCTTCGATTCCGCGTAGTACCTTCTCATTCCTTGCCATATCAGTCCAGTTAATTTTCGACATTGTTTTGTAACACCACAACTGAGAGGCTTATATTCTCTTCTGTTCTGGTTTCTGCACATTCCCTGTCTCACTCGTTGTAATTCTGTGTTCCAAACGCACATTCTCGAAATTGTTTCCTCAAATTGAGAACTAAGTTTGGTACTAGCAGACTTCTCTTAACCAGGAATGCCCTTTTTGCCAGTGCTAGTCTGCTGCTTGCAGAGGAGAGAGTGGATATGTGGAAAGAGTACATTGCAAGGCGTCTATGAGGTAAAAGATTTGTTTGATGTGATCGGGGAAAAAACAGGAGTCGATAGGGAAGACATAGCGGATCAAGTATTAGAATCAGAATTTAAAAGAACTTTAAAGGACTTAAGATCAATGGTTGTTTTGTTGCCACTTCGCACAATGATTTTGGAATTTCTGGTGGAATGTTATCTATCCTTTCTGCCGTCAGAAACTATAGATAACATTTCATCAGAATTTCCAAAATCATTGGGGGAAGTGGCAACAAAACAACTATTCACAATGGTGTATGAGTTTGGTGGCATACCATCTGACTTTCGGAAAAATATCATCCATACAATTTCGAAGACTGCAAGAGCCGAAAAGTGCGAGAATTATCGCAAAATCAACTTATCATCTCATGCATCCAGGTTGCTGACAAGAATGATATACAGAAGAGTGGAAAAGAAAACTGACGATGTATTAGATGGCGATCAGTTTGGCTGTAGGAAAGGTAAAGGCACCAGAGAGCCAATTCTGACGTTGCGGTTGATAATGGAAGCAAGACTAAAGAAAACTCAAGATACGTTCAGGGATCATTCGTCCTGAAAAAAGTGTTCGACAATGTAAAATGGGGTAAGGTATTCGAAATTATAAAATAGGGGTAAGCTATTCGGAGAGACGGGTAATTTGCAATATGTACAAGAGCCAAGAGGAATAATAAGAATGAACGACCAAGAACTAAGTGTTCGGATTAAAAAGGATGTAAGGCAGAGATGTAGTTCTCCCCCCCCCCCTCCCATTGTTTAATCGGTACATCGAAGAAGCAATGATGGAAATAAAAGAAAGGTTGAGGAGCCATGAAGGCCCAACGGATACCGACCGGCCGCCATGTCATCCTCATCCCATAGGCATCACTGTATACGGATATGGAGGGGCATGTGGTCAGCACACCACTCAATTTCCGAGACCGGATTACCTTTCCTATAGCCAAACTGCTATTCATCTAGCGGATCCCTATCTTTCAAATGGCTCTGAGCACTATGGGACTCAACATCTTAGGTCGTAAGTCCCCTAGAACTTAGAACTACTTAAACCTAACTAACCTAAGGACATCACACACACCCATGCCCGAGGCAGGATTCGAACCTGCGACCGTAGCAGTCCCGCGGTTCCGGACTGCAGCGCCAGAACCGCTAGACCACCGCGGCCGGCGATCCCTATCTTTCTTTTCCCTTCTTTTGTATATTATTCTTGTCGTAAAATTCTGTGTATGAGCTGTCAAGCTGATTGTGCGGTGATTCTCGCCGTTGTCTGCTATTGTTGTCTTCTGAATTTTATCGATGATGTTTTCCCTAAAATGTTATTGTATGTCGCCAGTCTCACACAGTCCACAGATCAATGTGAGTAGTCTTTTGAGCCACTTTGCCCAAAGATTTCAGAAATTCCAATGGAATGTTATGCATCCCTTCTGCCTTATTTGATCTCAAGTTGTCCATGGCTCTTTTAAGGCCTGATTCTAATAATGGATCCCATATCTCTTCCCTGTCTCCTATTATTTTTTATTGCTGACTGTACAACTGTCCAATACATTTTTAGACTTCTCACTCTTACAGGTCTGAGTCTGCTGACTTGAAGATATTCTTTGCTCTGTAATTATCTTCATCCTTGGTCGGTCTAGCGGGGTTCGAATCTGGGGAGGAGTTTATCCTGTCATTCTATAAGACCCATGAGAATCCCTCATCTGCTCTCCCCCGTACCAGCCTGATCCATACACTTCTCCGACAATTCTTTCTCAGCTCTGGCATCAGTATTGTCTCCAATGGGTCAGACGTGTCGCTTTTAATCGCTTTTAACATCAGAACACGTAAATCACGGACATCAATGAGTCAGGATGCACTGCTTGTGGGTCGAGGGGCCGATGAACTTGCTGTTTAATTCCTTAACCTCAAATCAACCAACTAACCAACAAGACTGCAGTCTGTAGTTACGCGAGTGTGTAAACTAGGGAACGATGTCTCCTCCGGTCGTTTCCAATTGTTCGGGAAGTCAGCCTTCTGTTTAGCGGATTGCTTTTTCCTTTCTTCCTTCTCTTACTCGGTCTGCTACTGACTCACGAAACGTTGAGGACTTGTTCTTCACAACAGGAGGTACGTTCAGTCTGGGACGTGAGCCTTTACCTGGATGGCATGTTAACAATCAAGCTACAATCACATCCACGTGCATACACGCTAACTGGAAAATATCTACTGTCAAATGTAGCCTGTAACTTCTAGAATTCATTGTTCGAGACTCTTTGTTTTAATTATCGTTCATTCACTGAAAGTAGGCCGTGAAATCTGGAAACTGACATAAATAAAAATATAAGTGCTTCTACAGATATTCCTTTTTTTATTTGGCGTGGGGGCAGGGGGTAACCCCCTTCCCCCTAGATCCACGCCAATAACAATTCGTTCACTATTTTTCCGTGTAATCTTCACCAACATACAGGACTTCATAGTACCTCTCAGTGAGATTTTTAATTCCAGTGGTAAATAATTGTTGAGAGGCTCTGAGGCCAATTCTGCATTGACTGTTTGAGCACGTTGCTATCCCTGAACCTGGAGCCGAGTAAAAACTCTTTGAGAGTGCCGAATGGAGGAAAATCTGATAGCGCAAGATTGGTACTGTACGGTGCATATGAAATCCCCGAATCAAAGTTACCGAATATTTTGTGCGTCTTCTAGGAAGTGTGTTGTCTGGCGGTGTTGTGCTGCACAATGACATTTCTTCTTATCGAAAGTGCTACGGTAAACTATGATGTTACTGTCCACAGTTCATTGTTCTTCTAACAGTCACTAAGTTCAGATTTTTCTGAGAATGCCATTAATAACAGCTCTTAGGTAGAGATTTAATTTTCTCTTAGTGAGCGAATCCTGATGTTTCCAGTGAAAACCCTGCCGTTTGGATACGGACTCACAATGGTGAATCGAAATTCCATTCAAGGCTACAAAATGAATTAGAAAGTCCTTTCCTACTGGTTAAACCGCTGTTTGAGTGCAGAACAAGTGCAAATAGGTGTGTCTTTCTTGGACTGTATAATTGAGATTCTCACGAATAACTGTATGCCCAGTTCCTAAACTAACACAAACCAGTTGTTGTCACGAATTTTATACGTCCGTCTTTGTGAATATGACCTAAGCGATGGTTCTGCACTTCCTTTGGGAGTCCATTGTGAAGAAAATCGATGTATTAATTACAGGTTCCTCTACGTACACACTTTTCACCATCCATTACACACCCCCGAGGAAGTTTATGCCTCTTCACACCCATGGAAATTAAAAATATTATCCCCCCACGAAATATTTTCTCTCTAGCGGAGTGTGTGCTGTTTTGGAGCGTCTTGGCAGATTACTACAACTTTGTGCCAATGCAGTTACAATCCACAGTAGAACCAGCCATGAGTTTATGTTACTTATCAAATAGTGCGAATATTAGTAAAATCTGACTTCTGTACAAACTCACTGCAGTAATGCGATCATTATAAATAAGTGCTGTAAAATTATTTTTCTGTTTCATGATGCGTAGCCACAATAGCCTAAGAATTACCATATGTGTCTCACTCTATTAAACATTTACATGTTTTGTGACAAGTTATACATTACCTTTTAAATAAAAGTATGCTTAAGCAATACTTCACTGTGATCCCTGGAAGATTCATTATCACACTTGCTTTTCTTTGTAAAAGTTTATTGGTTCTTGTTGTCCTAACATGCATCCTGGATTATCTCCTCACCGTGGATCTATTGAAACTGTGTACCTAACGCAGTCTACTAGATACTAATGCCATCATTCAGCATAATATGTTTCCCACCTTCTGGATTCGTTATTTTCTGTATCATCAGCATAGTTTCCTTGTACACAACGCAAGGACAACTGCACTGTAGTTCGAAGAAAGTAAGAAGGACTGGCGACTCCATGGAGTGTTCTGTGCACCACGACCAAATAGTGGATAGAATTGGAAGGAGAATCAGCATTCGTCGTATTTTTGTTTTTGTTTTATTATCCGCAAAATCTATTTTCGGTCACTTAGTGACCATCCTCAGTGCTGTAATATGCAATTGAAATTGGTGGGCACTGGTATCAACAAGCGATCATGTGATCGCTCTAAGCTTGTTGATACCAGTGCCCACCAATTTTAATTGTATATTACAGCACTGAGGATGGTCACTAAGTGCCCGAAAATCGATTTTGCGGATAATAAAACAAAAACATTCGACCAATGCTGATTCTCCTTCCAAAGTAAGAAGGATTTTCATCGCCAAAATGCTTTAGGCCCACACCGGAACCCCATCGAAAGTGCCGGCCGGGGTGGCCGAGCGGTTCTAGGCGCTACAGTCTGGAACAGCGCGACCGCTACGGTCGCAGGTTCGAAACCTGCCTCGGGCATGGATGTGTGTGATGTCCTTAGGTTAGTTAGGTTTAAGTATTTCTAAGTTCTAGGGGACTGATGACCTCAGGAGTTAAGTCCCATAATGCTCAGAGCCATTTGAACCCATCGAAAGTCCTCTGACCTACCTAGAGTTTCGGTTACGCAGTAGTCGGCCGGTGTGGCCGTGCGGTTCTAGGCGCTTCAGTCTGGAAACGCGTGACCGCTACGGTCGCAGGTTCGAATCCTGCCTGGGGCATGGATGTGTGTGATGTCCTTAGGTTAGTTAGGTTTAAGTAGTTCAAGTCTAGGGGACTGATGACCTCAGATGTTAAGTCCCATAGTGCTCAGAGCCATTTGAACCATTTGTTACGCAGCAGGTCAATTTGTCAAAGCCAATGACGTTAACTGTTCGCCATGCTTCAGAAAAGATGGAAACATATTCTACTGTCATCTGACTACAAATTAATGAGAAACAACGTAAAACGGTGGAAATTCCTGGTGCCTTAGCGACGAACGTAGGCATTTGGTATGAGCGTGTCGTTCCGTTTTCTCGGTGGCACGGGTTGGCATACCACTTGGTATTCATGTCTCGCTCGCACTACGGCGCAGTGCTCCTAGATGCGCAGCATCTAGTTACCACTGCGTAATCGCATACGGCGGCGTGCCGTATGGCTGTGTCCCGCACAGCATTTATGAAAGCGCATGTCGTTGACCCACGGAGAGAGTTGCTTCCTGAAATGTCGCAAATGTTCAGTGATGATACGAGGAGCAGCCAGCGACAAAGTTTCACTTGGGCTTGTTTTGTGGCTGACGGAGGTGAAATATCTTGATATCTTGTGTATCACATTACTGTTGTTCATTGAGAGGTCCTGTGCTATTTTGATCCACTTCTGTTAGATTTTTCTCACGTTTTCTTAAAATTCATACTGTGTGACTCCCAGCAAAGATCGCAAAATCTTTTCCCAGAACATTCAACATCATTCCACTTCGTTCCATTTTATTCTTTGGATCGCAAACGGGACTTCCCCACCACTTACGATTCATATACTTCTCTCCCTCTTCGACACTGTCTCAAGTATATCTCCTGTGCTCGATGTCAGGTTTCACCATATCCTTGTAAGTCTCTTGTTCATCCTCCTGGTTCTTATCATAGAGTTTCAAGACATACGCTACTCTTGCTAGCTGTTAGCATCCATAACACACTTTCACTGCAACAAAATATTTAATTTCAGCTGATTCGGTGAGGTAGCTCACATGTGTCCATGTTACTATGCGAGCCTAGAATTTGAAAAGCGTTAAATTTATGTTTGTAAAGCGGTTTTATTAGGATGGCAGATATGAAAAACGTTAAACAAATCCATAGCATCTCAGCCGCTGCGAGATTGTGTTACCTTGAAGTCTTACAACTAGTAATAGGAGAAAGTGAATGAAAACAATCGATCCATTCTGTTCTTGGAAAACAGTCGACTCATTCGGTCGTAGTTTTACGTATCGGCTAAACGATTCATTCGTTCTTTCGAGTGAAACCAGTCTGTGGGAGGGACCGAATGGAAATATTAGCCATTGTTGCAGCTTTGCATAGTGACTGAATTATTCACTCTTTGTTTTCGAGTGAAAACAGTCAGTAGTTTTTCTGACGATTGTACCAGGTAGTCATTCTTTCAACGAAAACTGGTTTTTAATGTTCTGCCTGATTAAACTGGTCTTTAATGTTTTGTCTGACTAAGCTATCCTTTCATTCTTCTGAATGAAACCGGTCTACAGTACTTTGATTAATTGAACTAAAGCAGTGCTACATTATTCCCCAAAGGACAGCCGTACTCCAGGGTTAAGTGAAGACGTATGTCAGGTGGTACGCCAAAATTAAAATAAGCGTGATGCACGATTATTCAATTATGTACTGATTCGAGTAATTTTTGTTTTTATCATTTAAAGCTCATTCATATATTGTTGAAGATCAAGTTGTTCCAGGTGTCAAACGGGTAATTAATTTGTCCGACATAACGCTGTGGCAGGCCTGCTGTCACCTAAATTGCCGATCCCAGACAAAAACTTTGATAATTCCAGACATCGAAGTCAAATGGAATATTTTCCCGGACACTCGCAGAATGTGGACGGTAAACTGGCCGATGCCACGATGTACCGTGCGAGCGGCAACGCGACAGGGGGAATGTTTCCTCGCTTGCGTTTCAGTGCTGACAACGCCAGCCAGCGCACGACTTCTACCGATCAGCAAATATAAATGACATATGGGAGTAACAAAGATTTGTCGAAGCGCATTGGAGAAGCGTTCTAGTTCGAATGTAGTACTCATTTGCAATAAAGAATATGAACGCAAATTAAGCCGGTTTTAATACAGCTGACTCAGTAGAAGGTAAATGACATTTCAAATGTTCAGTTATCTGACGGACGGGTCGGAGTTGCGGTGCGTGGGGTCACAGATTGTTGGCGGCTTCTCATTGTCTCAGTAAAGAAACATGGAAAGTACGGAGTGTCCCATAATGATTTAAAAGTTTGATCACATATATTTCATAAATGGGTAGTGCTAGAAACGTGCGGTTTGCGTCATAATGTTCATATACACCAGAGGTTCTGAAAAGTCCCCTTAGAATAATTATAAATGACTGTGCTTAAACTGACACACAATATTTTTAGAGCAACGCAATCCGACTTTCTAAAATCCCTACAAAAGAAAGTCCCTGACTAACATTAACCTATACCTTTCACAAATCACTTGCCTCACAAAAATCTTCGTTACTCGAACTACTGCAATACAGCGAGCGCCACTACTGCCAGCTAAATAAAAGATTCTAACTGCTGAAGGCACTAACTACTGATAGGCAAAGTTAGCAAATGAAAGATTTTGACAGAGAACAAACAATGTATTTACCTTAATAGTATTCAAAAGTCATAATATATGTAGCAGTTCATGACATCCAGTCTTACAAATTTACTGTCTCTGATGGACACACATCCAGATCATCCGCTCTCAAAACTCCGCCATTTCTCTCCCCACATCCACCACTGCTGGCGGCTCACCTCCAACTGCGCAGCGCTACCCGCTGTTAACAGCCAATTGCTCAACACTACAATAGCAAATTCCAACTATGCAAACCAGCCACAGACTGCACACACCACAGTCAGTGATTTTCATACAGAGCGCTACGTGGCGTTACCAATATAAAAACCTAAACGGCCTACTCACAGTTCTAGCAGCCGCTTAACAGAGTTCATTCTGTTAATGTTATCTTACTTTTTTTAACACTATGGGACAACATCTGAGGTCATCATTCACCTAAACTTAGAACTACTTAAACCTACCTAACGTAAGGACATCACACACATCCATACCCGAGGCAAGATTCGAACCTGCGACTGTAGCAGCAGGGCGGTTCCGGGCTGAAGCGCCTAGAACCGCTCGGCCACTGCGACCGGTTTTCTACACCCAAATGTGGTGCACAATAAACAATTTTGATTCTGCAGAAAAAGTCTTAATTTAGTGTAATAACTGAGAAGAATCACTTTAATTTGTTACAAAAGATACATTAATTTATATTTTATTAGTGGCGTCTAAAATGAAGCAATGCGAGCAGACATACAATATTGATCGGTGCGGTGTAAATTTTCTTCAGCATGTCTGTATTTTTCATTAGCAAATGAAAACATTCAACTCCAGCTTCATCATAATTCGCTCTGGTCGCTAACATTGCTTTCGTAGTCTCTACATCAACTGTTTTTTTGCACTTCTGCATATATTACTTATTTGGGAAAATACCCTTTCAGTATGAGCATACGGATACAGGTGAACTGGACATCTAATCTGGGATAAATCGTTTCATAATTGTTAAATCCGGAGCAAATAGGTGTCCCGAAGTAGTTTTGGAAAAATTCGGGGCAAAGCTAGAAAAATCGTGACTGTCACGAGAAAAAAAGACGGGGTAGGGGGTGGGAGCGGCGGTTGGTCACCTTAAAAGTGTGCGCCATCTGTAGCACACAGGATATTTAAGTGATATTCCAGTACAGTGTGCGTCCTAGCGCTTCCCGCTTAACGTGGGCTGTTGCTGCTGTGATGCGAGTTCATAGTTCCTGCAGGTCCCTTCCAAAGAAAAATATGGTAAAGGTGGTCCTGCAGGACCTGGATATCAGATCTGCTATGAACCAGCCATTCCACAAACTGTTCCAAGTGCATGGAGTTGGTCAGTGAATAACTAACATGGGAAATTAACAAAAGAACGGTTATTCTCATTTATGAAATATACGTTAGCAAAATGGTGAAGATCATTTTGGAAGATCCTGTTAAGTGTATAGGAGAGCGTCTGATCGTGCTGTTTTTAACAGACTAAAACGAAGAAACTACCTACGCGCCGGTCCTCATTTAATGAATTTTAACTAAGGTTAATTACAACGTATTTACACTACTGGAAATTGAAATAAGAACACCGTGAATTCATTGTCCCAGGAAGGGGAAACTTCATTGACACATTCCTGGGGTCAGATACATCACATGATCACACTGACAGAACCACAGGCACATAGACACAGGCAACAGAGCATGCACAATGTCGGCACTAGTACAGTGTATATCCACCTTTCGCAGCAATGCAGGCTGCTATTCTCCCATGGAGACGATCGTAGAGATGCTGGATGTAGTCCTGTGGAACGGCTTGCCATGCCATTTCCACCTGGCGCCTCAGTTGGACCAGCGTTCGTGCTTGACGTGCAGACCGCGTGAGACGACGCTTCATCCAGTCCCAAACATGCTCAATGGGGGACAGATCCGGAGATCTTGCTGGCCAGGGTAGTTGACTTACACCTTCTAGAGCACGTTGGGTGGCACGGGATACATGCGGACGTGCATTGTCCTGTTGGAACAGCAAGTTCCCTTGCCGGTCTAGGAATGGTAGAACGATGGGTTCGATGACGGTTTGGATGTACCGTGCACTATTCAGTGTCCCCTCGACGATCACCAGTGGTGTACGGCCAGTGTAGGAGATCGCTCCCCACACCATGATGCCGGGTGTTGGCCCTGTGTGCCTCGGTCGTATGCAGTCCTGATTGTGGCACTCACCTGCACGGCGCCAAACACGCATACGACCATCATTGGCACCAAGGCAGAAGCGACTCTCATCGCTGAAGACGACACGTCTCCATCCGTCCCTCCATTCACGCCTGTCGCGACACCACTGGAGGCGGGCTGCACGATGTTGGGGCGTGAGCGGAAGACGGCCTAACGGTGTGCGGGACCGTAGCCCAGCTTCATGGAGACGGTTGCGAATGGTCCTCGCCGATACCCCAGGAGCAACAGTGTCCCTAATTTGCTGGGAAGTGGCGGTGCGGTCCCCTACGGCACTGCGTAGGATCCTACGGTCTTGGCGTGCATCCGTGCGTCGCTGCGGTCCGGTCCCAGGTCGACGGGCACGTGCACCTTCCGCCGACCACTGGCGACAACATCGATGTACTGTGGAGACCTCACGCCCCACGTGTTGAGCAATTCGGCGGTACGTCCACCCGGCCTCCCGCATGCCCACTATACGCCCTCGCTCAAAGTCCGTCAACTGCACATACGGTTCACGTCCACGCTGTCGCGGCATGCTACCAGTGTTAAAGACTGCGATGGAGCTCCGTATGCCACGGCAAACTGGCTGACACTGACGGCGGCGGTGCACAAATGCTGCGCAGCTAGCGCCATTCGACGGCCAACACCGCGGTTCCTGGTGTGTCCGCTGTGCCGTGCGTGTGATCATTGCTTGTACAGCCCTCTCGCAGTGTCCGGAGCAAGTATGGTGGGTCTGACACACCGGTGTCAATGTGTTCTTTTTTCCATTTCCAGGAGTGTATTTCCAAGCAACCTAATATCCCCAGACACTAGAAAAAGTCCGGATTTACCCGGGACAATTGTACAAAAATGCCCCCAGTACGCCTCTGGAAGCCATTAAAACTAGAACCAATCCGGGAAAACCCAATGCTTGAAATATTTTAACTGTCTCCTAAGCGAATTAACTGAAATATGTTTATGCTTATAGTAACACTGAGCGAATACACGCATATCTTATTCCTACATGAGTGCAAGATGATATAATCGAATTCAACTGAGAAATTATAAGGTACTATTTTAAAAGCGTGTCTGCTCGCTGTGTGTGTGTGTGTGTGTGTGTGTGTGTGTGTGTGTGTGCGTGCGTGCGTGCGTGCGTGCGTATAAGACTTGGTAAGGCGAGATTCTACTCGGTTTAGTTACCCGTCGCTTCGAATCGTGTTTGCCAACCAGGCTACATGTGGATTTTTACGCTGTTTCTCCATACTCGTCTACACGACTGCTCAACCATTCCAGCCTAATTTAAGCGATACACAAATGCATAAAACAGAAACCATATCCCAAAATTAACACCATACTTAGACACATTTCAATACACGTGAGACTACCCTTATACAGTGTTGCCAATTCCTAAAAAACGTTCCCCCTTGGATCAATTCAAAATCCCCATAAATTTTCCTTCGCACCCCCTAAAATTCCTAATAGGCATCTACGTTTGATAGAAACATTGAACTATTAATAAAAACATCCGAGTAGGAAGTAATGATGATTTTATTTACATAGTTGTATTTTATACCATGCAACTTATAATATAAATATCCTATTATGATAAAGCGACAAGGGCGTTAGAGCTAAACTTGGATTGTATTGACAAGTTTATTATGTTTCGATTGTTGTAAGAAGCTGCAAAGTTTGATCTTTACAAATGTATTTTGTTCGTTTATAGCGCTTAAATGGAAAGAAACAGTACTGCAAGTAGGTTAGTTGACGTCACAGCAGCTGAGAAGAGTGCTCCACCTACCATCTTCGAAGGATGCCATGGGTCTGATGATGGTCATGTGATATGACCGAAACCCGTCACCTATGTTCTTGTAGCATACGTGGCGTGATCAAGATTGAATTTTAAAAAGAAAAATTAAAAAAATTTTTATCATTATTCCAAAAATGTTTATTAAAATACGACAAGTGCTTCTGACGTATCAAAAAGCCTGATGCAAACAAAGAAGCCTTAACTATTACACATATGTAAGTGTATGTGAATCAGAGTAATAATGTGTGAATGGCAGAAATCATTTGACTAAGTCAAATTCAGTGCGATATAAAATATCTTCCAGAATGATTCATACTATCAAACTACATTAAGCAAAGAACTTCAAAGAAAATTAGAGAATGGTGACAAATATTTTCGACGAAAAATGTTTCCCACAAGTGGCAGTATATGCTTCAAATGTAACTGACCGACCCACCAGTAAAAAAATTGTGTCGTATGTGGTTTACTCTCACGTCACCTTAGCATTTACCGGAAAAGAAATTCGATCAGAGGATTCCAGCCGGCGGGAAGAGAGAGATAGAGCTTCAAGGAAATTTAAATCAAAAATAATTATTCGTGTAAAAATATTTTTGATAAAACATGTTTTTAGAACGGACTAAAATGTGTTAAAGTATTTATCCTAGCCACATACAGATTCCTAACTTCATACATATAGTCCTTGTGAATTTGCTTGCTTGTTAATTTTTAGTAGCTATAAAAATACTTTTAAAATTTAAAACGAAAAACATGGCATGCATGCAACAGGTAACTGATGCATAAATAGTTCACCTAAGTCACTAACAATTTTATTGTCTCCAAATGCTATGAACTGTTCTGTGATTTTTCTCAACGACAGCTACTCTCTACACCTTACTATTATCTACTGCATGCGTCTCACGTTTTCCGTTTTCAGTTTTACTAGTATTGTCATGGCTATGAAAAATTCTCATGCACAAATTTTAAGGATTATCTACATAGCGTTAGTAATCTACGTGGAGTTAGGACATGTTATTTATTACTTTTTAATCCGTTTTACAAACGTTTTATGTTAAATAGCAGTTTATTTAAATAGTTATTTTCTGGTTTTTAGTCTTGTATGTGTGAAGTTTTTCAACTGATGGCAAACATTTTGATAAGATTACAACAGAGACATGTGGTAAATTTCAGGTTTACTTCAGTTTCTCTTCAACTTAGTCAGCCAATAACTTTCTTCTTTTTACCTATATCTCGCGAAAAGACCGCGAATGTAAAAACTAGATAGTATCGAGCTCACATGGAAGCTTAGCAGAAATCGTTCTTAACTGCGAAACGTTGGCGACTGGAACAAGAAAACAGAGAAACAGCAGTGGTACACCAAATACTCTCCGCCACCCAACAGAAAAGAAACCGAGTTAACGTTACATTTTCATCCAGTTCTGAGCTAAGTCGAAAGTTTCAGCTTATCGGGAAGTCATTTTAAAATCAGATGCAGAATTTGTACTGAACAGACAGACAGACCGAAGAACGAAGTAACTCCGCCATACACCAGACTCGAAAGCGATTTAATATTGTAGTTTCACCCAGTTCTGAGCAATGTTTTTTTAAAGTTTTTAGCTTATCGGGAAGTCAAATAAATAAATTCACACATTTTCAAAAGTATTTTGTTTTTAGAAATTTATGTTTTATTCACGTGTCCTTGAAAGAAGATTCTTTATTTGTATACAGAATACGAAGACTGCTTGAAAACATACATGTAGCGGCCGAAACCGATAGACTTGTATCAGTCGGTTTCTTCGCAATGAATGAAACTGCTCAACCATGTGACTGGGTGAAATCATTCATTTAACGGCGCCAACATACGGAGACTTGTTTCTATCGTTTGTTTTGCATTGTGTGAAACTACTTAAACACGGTAAGTGAAAACGTTCCCTTGACTCATGTGGCCGGAGAGACTGGTTTCATTCGGTTGTTTCAATAGACTAAAAAACCAGACTGAACGAAAAACAATCAACTGACCAATCGGTTGTTACAGTCGGTTGTCCCATCACTACTTACAACTTGATCCTGTTTTCCAATTTCCACATTTTCCATCCCTCCGTGCCTTTCCAACCATGACACGGACAAACCTCATTTCAGCTACCTGAATTCCGCTGGTGTCTTGACATATCACAGTCCATCTTTCACAACCGTAGTTCATAATTTCGCAACCATATTTCAGAATGGGAACGTAATAGTTTTCAAACACGACTGTTACATTTTAGTGATACTTTCTGGTGCCCCATTAGGTCTTTAACAGTATGTTACAAGTTATCACCAGCTTGCACTCTGTGAGTGATTCTTTTGTCAATAGAACCAGTATCGGTGACAACACTGCCAAGATATTTGAAATGAAGTGTTATGTATAGCTGTTTCCCCTCCACTTCGATGTCTCCCATTGGTTGTCCATAGCTTTTCATGATCATCTATTCACTTTTCTCCCGGCTGAAAATGATACGCTATACCTTAGCAGCTCTACCCAGGTGTTTATTTGATCTCGAAAGTCTTCATTAGGGTCAACTTACAGACACATGTCACCATTACGCAGTAATGCCTGCCAATAAAGTTTTACGTAGTGCAGCATTAATAATAGCAGTAATACATTTATTCACCGGCGTATCACTTTTATAAGCAAATTTGACATGTAATATCACAACAAAAAACTTATTTACAACTTCTACAGAAACCAGACTGCAGTTATAAGAGTCGAAGGGAATGAAATGGACGCAGTAATTGCGAAGAGAGTGATACAGGTTTGAAGCCCATCCGCAATGTTATACAATCTGTAGACTGAGCAAGCTGTGAAGGAAATCAAAGAAAAATTCGAAGAACGAAATGAAGTTTAGGGAAAACAAATAAAAAAACTGTAAGGTTTACTGATGACATTGTAATTCTGTCAGAGGCAGCAAAGGAGTTGGAAGAGCAGTTGAACGGAATGGGCACTGTCTTGAAAGGAGGATATGACAGGAACATCCGAAAAATAAATCAAGATTAATAGCATATATTTGAATTAATTAGGACATGCTGAGGGAATTAGATTAGGAAACAACAAAAAGTAGTAGCCGAGTTTTGCTGTTTGGGCATCAGAATAACTAATGATGGACGCCGAAGTATAGAGGATGTAAAATGTAGACTGGCAATGGCAAGAAAAGGGTTTCTAAAGAACAGGAATTTATTAACATCTAATACAGACACAAGTATTGGGAAGTCTTTCTCAAACTGTTTGTCTGCAGTGTACCCTTGTATTAAAATGACTATAAACTGCTCAGACGAAAATAGAACGGAAGCTTTTTAAATGTTGTGCTACAGAAGAATGCTGAAGATGAGGTCGGCGGATACAGCACGTAAATAATGAGGTGTTACGGAACATAATGGTGAAAAATGAATTTCTCGGCATAACTTGCCTAAGATGAGGGATCGGTTTATAGGACGTTTTCACATCAACAAATCATCAGTTGAGTACTGAAGGGAAGAGTGGGTGAACAAGAGATGAGTATAGTAAGCAGGTTCAAGTAGTTGCAGCAGTTATTCGGAGATGAAGTAGATTGCACGGTAGAGAGTAGAGTTGCGGGGTGAGCTTCATCAAACTAGCATTTGGGCAGAAGACCTCAAAAACAACAACAGCATGTAGCGAGCTGGACTTATCCGTAATAACGCTGTAAAATACCACGTTTCACTTATTACTCGACGAATATCGAAGAAACTTTGTTTTAATGCATACATCAAAGTGACTGTTTAATCGAGACATTAATTACGTGTTTTTCATGTTATAGAGAAAATAGTGATTAATCAGAAAGTGGCATATGACTAACATGAGCTTAATTCTTTGCCGGGAAAACTGACGTTTTTGGTGAAACGTTAAACAGGTCCTCTTTCATATTTCAAAGTAAAAAGTCGTTAATATTGCAGCTGACTGATACAAGCTTAATGCTTTGCGCTGTTAACAACCATTACTTCTCACTATATGCCATACATCTTTTCTTTTTAGTTGTTATGTCATGCTCTACCGCGAAATACAGGATCGGGCAAATGAAAGTGATACGGACGAGTAGTTACGATTGTACGTGAATGTAGTTTGTAATTAACAGGGAAGGAAAAGACATACAGTTACCTCCAACAGGATGGAGCAACTGCGCGTACAGCCGACCGAACCGTTGAGCATATGTACACAATCTTAACGCATGACAGAGTTGGTAGCAGAGGTCAGTCTGGTCGCAGCCGAAGTCATCTGATCTGTCAGTGTGCCATTACTTCGTGTGTGGAGCCCTGAAGTCTAAGATGTATCGCAACGACCGTCACAGTCTTCAAGAAATACAGTAGAACATACGACTGCCGCAATTGCAGCAGTCTTGCTGACCAGGCCCCAGAAGTGCCTAGAGATGAATTGTTGTCACTTTCAACATCTGTTATAGTCAGGTTAGTACTCTGTTTCCTTTCTTCTGATGTATTCTTTTGTACCCTGGAATTATGTCCTTCGGACCACTTTTATTTGCCCCACCCTGTATTTTAGCGTATACGTCGTGAGCGGCCTAAGCTCCGATGACAACATAGATTTGTTTAAGGGAAAGCAGATGCCGGATTCTGATTTACTAGAAGGATTCTATGTGATTTCCGCATGAAGTAGGTAACTTATGAGTACAAAACCCATGCAGTCCGTCAGTATTGCTATTGAGTCGGTCTGTCTCCATTATGAGAAACAGGAAATAAACAGGACAGACAAAATTCAAAGAAGAGAAGCTTTCTTGTACATTTGGTGCTCTGCAGCTTGTAAAAATTGTAAACATGTCATATTGATGATTAATCGTTTGACAGTATTTGCTTGTTGGTAGCAGTTTATTTTATTGGGCTAGTTTCGGTTGTTCGCCCTTCTTGGACGGTATTTGTATTGCAAAGGGCGACTGTTTCTCATGTGTTACATACAGAACGTATAGTATGAGTTTTATGAGTATCGTTTGTGATTTTTCATGTGATTATAATGCTACTTCCCTTATTCGTAATGCTTTTCACCGCATGACATTGAGAGTACTTCGTAATATTTGTTTAATAATACGATTATATGATTTATACCGAGTAGTGGGATACCTCCTAACATCGTGTCGGACGTCCTTTCTTCCGGCGTAGTGCAGGAACTCGACGTCGCATTGACTTAACACGTCGCTGGTAGGCCCCTGCAGAGATACTGAACCATGCTGCCTCTAAAGCCATCCGTAATTTCTGAAGAGTCGCCGGTGCAGTATGTTGTGCACAAACTAACCGCTCGATTACGTCTCATAACTGTTCGATGTGATTCATGTCGGGCGATCTGGGTGGCCACATCATTCACTCGAATCATACAAAATTTCTTCAAACCAATCCAGAACAACTGTGGTGAAGTTTCTGGCATGGCCGCAATAGTACCAGAAGTGACAGCAGCTCTAGCGACGAGATCACAGCAGTTCTAGTGACGAGTTCCTCTGTTTCCACAACAGTTCCACACACCAACTATTTCATATGTCCCCAGAGGAAGAAATCCAGAGGTCAAGCGACCAGGGTGGATACGCCACAGGCCCACCACGGGCGATCCACCGAAGCTTGACGATGGCTAGCACTACTGAAGTGGGATGACGCCCCCTCGTGATCGAGTACATCCTTTGTCTAACATCCTCCAGCAGTTCTGGCAACACATTTTGTATGTAGATACGATACCTCCGTCCTTCGAGGCGAAATGGAAGAATGCGTGGTCAGTCAACCTATCACCGTTGTTGCCCCAAGACGCTGTTGCTTGTGAATTAATCTGTGTGTTTCCAAGCAGACCTCAGAGCGAACCACCTGTACACAGAGCAGTTTTGAATGTCAGTACCATCACTACACCGACACAACAGCTTACGTCAGCAACAGTGACAAAATGCTTCCTAAAGTTGCAAGCTGGCTTCACAACCCATACGGTCCCAATCTAAATATATTTGTTTTTATGATCCCTACCATCTGTATTACTTTGAACCAATAGTTCCAGAACGCCGTTTATGTCCCATAATTTATTTAGTGCTACATTTATTATCTCTGTCGCCAAACCAAATGTGTTGTCCCTAAAGGGTACTTGTGAAACAGTCGACGAATTTTTCGTGTTTTAGGTCTGTCTTTTCTTTTAAAATAATGTAAAGATGTCCCATGCTGTATGAAAATTTCCATTTCTTCCAAAACATTTAGTAAGCTGCCTCTTTCGGCGAAACGCAATGATTGTGTCATTCACTGGCCGTGTCGTTTTTTAAGTGCGAACTAATTGAAAATAGGTTCATGCCTAGCGGGATCAGATGTTCCTTAAATCTTGGTTTTAGATTTCGTTCAGTTCTTTGTGCTTAATTTTTTTCATAATTATCGCACTCAAATTTACCAACACTTCAACGTGCTAACTTACAGAATTGTTCTATGTTACGACAAATTAGTGACCGCAGCGTGTTGTGTGTTCCGAAGCTTATTTGTAGGGGCAAACTGGAGCAAATTCTGTAAATTAGCACATTCAAGTGTTTGTAGATTAAAATGCGATAACTGTGAGAAAATTTACATAGGGCAAGCTGGACGAAATTTCAAAAAAAGGATTAGTGAACCTTTGAAACTGAGGCATGAACTTTTTTTTATGTACGACACACTTAAGAGAAAAATACCATACGGCCAGTGTCATCAATCAATACCTATCAGTTGCATATATTGTCGAAAAAGGCAGTTTACTAAATATATCGGAAGAAATAGATATTTCAGATATATAAAGAATCAGATCAGTCTTGAAGACATTCATCGAAGAGGTCACTAGTATTCTTTAATCACAAAAGATTTCTCTGCTCTGCCAATAGAGTTAATACAGCATTACATAAATGCTGTGGCATGAAACAAAAAATGATCTTACGTACAGCAGTGGCCAATGAGGGTTGCGTATATATTCGTAATAATTCCCTTATGATCACTACAAATGCACCGTACAGTCATTAACGTTACCACTGCGGATATTTGATGCCAACGTGCATTAACCACTCACAGACGGTAGGTGCCAGCACTTGCAATGGAGAGATTGAATTGGATTGATTTTGGGGAATACACCTAACAGCGAAGTCATCGGTCTCGTCGGATTAGGGAAGGACGGGGAAGGAAGTCGGCCGTGCCCTGTTAAAGGAATCATCCCGGCATTTGCGTGAAGCGATTTAGGGAAACCACAGAAAACCTGAATCAGGATTGAACCGTCATCCTCTCGAATGCGAGTCCAGTGCGCATTGGAGAGAACATCGAGGGGACGCGGAGAACAATGCAGTCGTAGTCGTAATGCGGAAACGGAGTGATTTACCTGACATTCAAAAGCGCATGGTCATTAAATTTCTGGCCAAGGGTGGAAAGCATTTCTGAAACGGTTAAGTCTGTAAATTGTTCGCGTGCTGCCGTAGTTTAAGTATGGCAAAATGGTTATCCAAAAGCGGAAGCGAGGTACTTGTGCTGAACCAAGGGCCTTAGGTGAGAGGGGTGATTGACGGCTGCGGAGATGTGTACAGGCGAATAGAACCGCGACTTTTGAGCAGTTAACCGCCCCAGTATCATGCACCATATCTCCAGCGTGAAACGCTGGAAAGCAAACACCCTGCAACAACCGTCGGAAGGGTCCAGATCGGGGGAGGAAGCGTCATGGTCTGGGAACGTATTCGTGTCATTCCCTGGATGATCTCGTCATTACGGAAAGCACGATGGATCAACACAAGTATGCTTGGGTACCACATCGAACCATACAAGCAGCATCCCTGGACGCGATGGGATCTACCAGCAGGACAATGTAACGTGTCACACAGATTGCAGTGTATATGCGTGGTTCGAAGGCCACCAGGATCTGTTAAACCATACTGTCGTGGTCACCAGACTCCTCGTATTTATACCCAGTCTAGGATCTGTGAGATCAGCTCGATCGAGAGAGAAATATTCAGGCTTTTGACGGTTGCTCACTTTAATGTGACTGGAAAGTTTATACAAGTATATAAATTATATAATAGGATTATTACACAATTATTATGAATGTTCGGCAGTGACATATGCAAAATGGTTGTACGTTCAGGACAAGTAGCTTTGTAATGATATGAAAAATTACATAAAATAAAACTGCACTACATCTACTATGACTAACGTATTATAAGAAATACTTGTTGCTTGTAATGCCGATAGTGTCGATGAGGGGCGAACACCCGAACCTAGACCGGTAAAACGAACTACTGCCAACCAGCACAGAAGCACAGCGTGCACCAAATAATTAATTATTAACCTTAGCATTACCAATGCATTTTCCATAACGCGTTGTAACAAGGTGGTGGTGGCGGGTGGGTGGGTGGAGGGGGGGAATTTTACTTCGTGGCTACCACAAGAATGTTAATAAAAAACCAAATTTTGTTAATTGTTATCAATTTTTATTAACGAACGTTTCTTCAATAGATACTGAAGTAGAAGTTTGGTACTAAACAGGAAAATATCGTTTAGCACCATCTTAGTAATAGGAAGGCACTTTCGTTAATGTGTATACAGAGGTTAGGGGTACATTATGACCACCATAAAAAAATTAAAAAATATATAAATTTAATTAACTGCCACGGAGTTTTAGCTTTTATAAACTACTAAGACTTACGATTTTGGACTATGTTTTACCGGAAAATTCAAAACAATGACAGTAGTTACCTTTCCATCAAAATTTTAAAATATTGATTACATGACTACACTACAAAATTTCAAAAGGTGTGTCTAACATATTCCCTTGGTATTGCAAGGATTAATACAACATATTTACGAAGAGTAACTTGTTTCGCCACAGGTAAGTTCAGTAAGCACGGCAGCAGGAGGGTGATGTTCATCCAGCTCTCTCTACTCTCGTAACAGACGTTTCATGTCAGGCGTCATGTCTCGTTGTAAGCTACGCTGCCAATTTCAAGAGAGTGAATGTCAAGCAGAGTAATAAACATGTCACTACGTCCGACACATATCTTATGAAATGAGCGTGATGGAAAAATGAGAGGTGTTCGTGTTCATATGGAGGCTTAGCAACAACAGTACGTGAAGTGCCGTCGGCGACTCCCCTCAAGAGGGCTCGTAGAGTAACATTTATAGACGGAAGAGCAGTTCGAAAATCGTGAAAACAAAACAGCTGTCCTCAGCTTCGCATTTTACTAGTCACTGAAGTTAACGCAATATGAACATGCGTGTTTACGTTATAATCATCTATTATCTCCATGGCCACCAGAATAGTTGTAAATCATGAGATAAAGGAACTGGTATTAATAAAGACGTTGTTCAAAAATTATTCAAAGGTTCTAAGCACTATGGGTCTTAACATCTGAGGTCATCAGTCGCCTAGATTTAGAACTACTTAAACCTAACTAACCTAAGGACATCACACACATCCAAGCCCGAGGCAGGATTCGAACCTGCGACCGGAGCAGCAACGCAATTCCGGACTGACGCGCCTAGAACCACTCGGCCACAGCGTCCGGCGAAAGACTTTGTTCAAGTTATCTAACTACCATAGGTAAGCTAATGTCGGGATTACAGCAACTGACACATTACACAGACTATTTTTTGTTGTCGGACGTCGCGATGTTACTTGCCGGCAGTTTTACAACCACGAAGTGAGTAAGGTAGCCACAGATACAGTTCTGTGGGATGCTTTGGATAGTGCCTCGTTTCAGAAAGGAGAGACGGAAAATCGAAACCGCTCTCCAGCGTGAGTGTGCGTCCCACTAAGTTGTAATTTACAATTTAAAATAATGCGTAATATGCTGCATAAAACGGCGCAGAGAACTGTCCTGCGCCGTGGAGCAATAGCGAAGGACGCATGCATAAACTGTGAGCGCCCATAGGGGCCAGCGTAGTGCCGTGTGGGCGCGGACTCTTCGCCAAGGCGGCCGGCTGGGTGCTTGCAAGTAACGTCCGAACCATCCGTCCGAGCGAAAGCGGCGAGGCCGCTCCTCTGTCAGGGTCTAAGTGGCATCACGTGTTGTGTCCGAGAAACGTAGAGGGCACCGCTTACAGCCAATCGTAAAGTCACAGAAGTAGGGCACGTTGCTTTGGTTCTACACATGTTTAACAAAGCATCTTCTACGCCCACCAAGAAGCACAGCTGCAAGAATTCTCTTCGAGTGTGGCGCACATAGCGCCTATTTGCAAAGAAACTGCTTCAGTTCATTACAATACGTTTATGTTGTTTTCTGTCTGAAGGCTGGCTTGCTACAGCTCTAAACACTGGAAGGTCTTGTGCAAGCGTGTCCATATTTGCATAACTACTGCACCCTACACACATTTGCTTTCTTACTGTACTCGTAGTCATCCTTTAGAATTTTTACAGGTGGCTGCCCCAGATCTTTTCCAGTTACTTCTTGATCCCTTAGGGTATGTCCTCTCTATCTGTTCCCCATTTTAGCAGAATTGCGCTGTAAATCTGTTTTCTCGATCATTCAGTTTACCGTTCGATCTACCAATTCGTTCTTATTGTGTTCCCGTTCCTGAAAACCGGTTTGATGCAGCTCTCCGTGCTAGTTTGTCTTGTGCAAACCTCTTCAACCATATCTACTGCAGCCTACATCCATATGAATTTGCTTAATTTTGTCAACACTTCATCACACTCTACAATTATTATGCCCCGCAACTCTATCGATTATTGAACTGTCTCTTCCTTGAGGCGTGTGTGTGAAATCTTATGGGACGTAACTGCTAAGGTCATCAGTCCCTAAGATTACACACTTCTTAACCTAAATTATCCTAAGGACCAACACACACTCCCATGCCCGAGAGAGGACTAGAACCTCCGCCGGGACCAGCCGCACAGTCCATGACTGCAGCGCCCTAGACCGCTCGGCTAATCCCGCGTGGTTTCCTTGAGGCCTCATCATATATTTTGTTCACTAATCCCATCTCTTAGTCAAGCTGAACCAAAAATTTCTTCTCTCCATTGTTCAGCTTAGTACGGCTCTACAAGTTATTCCATATATCCAGTAAATTTTGTAAGTATGGAGTAAGATCTCATGGGACCAAACTGCTTAGGTCGTAGGTCCCTACCATGTATCCATTCTTCAGCATTCTTCTGTAGCACTAACTTCTAAAACTCCTATTACCTCCTTTCTGAATGTTTATCGTCAACGTTTAACTGAGGCTAGAATTCAGACAAATACCTTCACAAAGGGCTACCTAACATTTTATTTGTAGCTAAAAATATATATATTTCAGGAACGTCGTCTTGCGATTGCCAGTCTGCATTTTATACCTTCTGTCATCTTCAGTTATTTTACTTCCAAAATAGCAAAATTCATCAACTAATTTTTGTATTTCATTTCCTTATCTACTTCGCTCGGCATCGCCTGATTTAGTTCGACTGCAGTTATTTACCCTTGTTTATTTTGCAGATATTCATTTTATGACAATTTTATAACAAGCTGCGTAAGATCAGATGATGGCAGCATAAGACTGTTTGAACCGGTCATCTGCGAACACTGGAAGTTTCTATACTGCGATCGCGGCGTACGAAGTGTGTTCTTCATTTCCAGCCACACACATCGCCCCACAGCACAAGATGGGAACCTCACAAAAATCGTCCTACAACCCCTTTTCGAGAGCAGCAACGTTAAAATCAACTAAAATTGTAAAAAACTATTTATTTCTGAAACTAAAAGCATAGCTCGGTTACAGGAACTGTGACCCATCTTCAGAAGTATATGCCAAATTATAATTCAATTATGACTCCTATCCACATTATTAACATAAAGAAAGCTCAACAGAAGCAACAGAAATTCTTATAAGAACAAACCTGTACGTAGATTAAAATGTGATTCCATAAATGGCGCATAACTGAAGTTAAAACAGGTTGAAATATGTTAAAATAATAAGAAACCTCCTGGCACCTTAAAATTGTGTGCCGGACCGAGAGTCGGGTCCTTTGCCTTTCACGGGCAAGTGCTCTACCATGCGAACTACCCAAGCACGACTCACGACGCGTCCTCACAAGTTCAGTTCCGCCAGTACCTCGTCTCCTAACTTTCAAAATAGTGCATACTTGGTACATGGCAGGAAACAGGATATCCTCTTCAGTCCTAAACTTGACACAGAACCTCTCGCAGAGGAGGACCTATATAAAAGGAAAAGCGCCCGAATTAAAAGAGCGGAACCACCGGTGAAAGAATCAAATACAGAACATTAATGGCGCGGCATTCCGAACCCACTTATAAAGCTTACAATGCTCTGGGCTTGAAGGCGTGCCACACATGGATCCGCATGAAGATAGGTATGTGGTCTTTCGAACACTGAAACATCCAAAAAAGGAAGTTACAGTATATACACTGTGCACTTGCAGTTATGTGCGGAAAACATAACTCCCCAGACAAAGTTTGCGACTCACCAGTGGTGCATAACAAGCACAACACACAGTAGAAATGCAGATGGGAGCGGCAGTGTGTCATTAACACAAACGAATGGACTGCTCACGCCATCTGACGGTCAAAGTTTAAATTAATGTAACCGCCAACAATAGGTCTAAGAAACCAAAACTAGCATCCGCTGCAGTGAATTCTAACTTCTCTCATATACCAGAGAGGTACTAATCACCGATGACCGCGTCTGCACCTTAATTCATTGCAAACCAACCTCAGCTTTGGATCGTGAGGTGAGAGCAATGGGCCCTCAGGCCTGCCTCGGACTTTGGTACGTGGTGAAAGGCATGGCGTTATCACGCTTCACCCTTCTCCTAAGCTACGACCCCTTCCTAACCCACGCTCCTCTCCTCCACCTCTTCACTTTTTCTATTTACTTTCTTGGAAACTGACTAATTAGAGAGGTTCAGTGCCAATTATGTTACGCATATTCAGCCCATTCTCTGTTCTTCTTAAAGAATGACGTTCCACCTTTTTCTATGTTAATTCTACGAACCAGGCTAACAGAGAGCTTCCTACGCCTCGTATGAGCGGGGCAAAACGTCATTCTCGTCTATTGGTGTTGACAGTTGCGTGACACCTACTTATCGTGGTCCTCAGCGCATATACTTTCCTTGTCTACAGATAACCAAGTCCTTACGCATGCACTGTCTGAAAGATGTCACGTGATCAAGCGATATAACCTAGGTAGCCGTATACATGCATGAACGAGATGGAATATTCTGTTTGCCACACAGGTTCAAAAAGGCACGATAATTATAGACCACAATAAAACACTTAGACGTGCAGCTCATAACATATAACGGAACTTTTCCTTTACATTTTTCACTATACATCTCCAACAAGCATGTTACGCTCACATTTCCATAATACATTTCTGACGAATCTCTTCGTTTTTCATTATAATATTACATCTGTGTCATGTAGGCTACGATTCCAGTTACTGCGTCCATCCTTCCGCTTTCGGTTTTGAGCCTGTACATTTTTACTCTTAGTTGTACGACGCTGTAATAATGTCTGGTAATAATTCACTTCTCCTTAAATTAAATATCCTGTTATTGATGTAAAACATGTTATAAATTTTGTTATCAGGGTAACTCGATGTTTTAAATCATTATTGCACGTCAATCTCAGTATCTTCATAAACGTAAATAATATGAGATATTACGCTATTTGTGTCTGTGTAACAGATTTTATCGTTCTTTCCTGAAATTTCTTAAAAATGTTTAAATGTGTGTGAATTCTTAAGGGACCAAACTGCTGAGTTCATCGGTCTCTAGACTTACAGACTACTTTAACTTATGTTAAGAACAACACACACATCATCATTAATTAATGCCATTAGACAGTGAATCGATACGTTAATGCTGTTTACATACGTTTCCTTAACTTCGCCTGATTTGGGTACCAGAAATTTACAGAATGGGAGAATTATCTGGAGCAGATAATTGAACTCATGTTCACTGCTGGAGGAAATATTAACTTGCTTTTCGGATGGCTCACCCGTTGTTTTTAATTATGCAATACTATTTAATCAATTGAACTATAGCAGCTCCTCTTCTTCGCCGACAGCTAGCATGGAGATGGCACAGTATTTCGAAATTTTGTGGTTATGTTTTGTAGCTGCCGGAAGAAGAAGATTGTCTTAAGCTGTATGAACACCATTGCACTAAGGCTGTTGGTAGTAAAATCCTTTACAGTTATATTCTGGAGCCTAAAAGTGAGCTATGTGTGTGTGTACGTGCAACACCTGTTGATGACACTCCTACCCACCCACACTCACACACACACATACCCACTCGATAGATAATTCTGCAAACAACATCAGTGACTTGCTACTAATGGCTACCTTGCTGTCAGTATCTACTTTCTTGCTTATTCATCAAGGTCTGAAACAAGTCAATACTTGTTGACGTCTGCACTTCTACATTCAGGGAACTGTTGACGCAATCTCCGAGAGTGTCACATTTCCCCGAGTCAACTTAAATGCACGTGCGAGAACCATTTGTCTCAGTATATGTGAGCCTCAAAACTGCATGCAACAAATATGTTTCGGCCATTCGTGACAAAATTCCAGTTCTTTCTATACTTTCCAGTCCTATCTGATACTGTCCTAGACTTTTCGATGCTGATGGTACTTGGATAGTTCTCAATTTTTTCAATGCCTTTCAGATTTTGTCAATACTTCGATGTTTTCGGTACGTCCGTCAATTTTTTATGCTTTCCATTCTTCTTCAGCCCAAGTCGTTGTGCGCATTGCTGACCGTTGTGACCCATGAACAAAGCGTCTCCATCCAGATGATCACCAGCTTCTCTTAGGGCCTGCTCAAGAGGTGGATGGCACAACTTCTTGATTTGATCAATCCACCGGCTCGCTGCTCTTCCTTTCAGTCTCCAGCCCTCGACCTGCACCACTATGATTATTTCCTCTATATTTGCTCCATCTCTTCTCACAATATGCCAAAGGAACTGGAGACTTTTTGGCTGACACTAGAAGGAAAGTACCTGGAGATACTGAGTTGCTCAGTAATGAACACATTTGTACTTCTTTCGGTCTGTTTCATACGGCAGCATCCTGCGCCAGCACCAAAGCTCAAATGCATCACTGCGCTTTCTTTCTCTGGCCGTAAGTGTCCATATTCAGCTGCCAAAAAGAAGACGCAAAACACGAGTGTTTCGACAAGCCGAACCTTTTTGGTGTTCATTACCGCTCTTTTCTGGCAGATCTTGGTGAGCTCCTTTGTAGCCAGTCACCATGGTTCAAATGGCTCTGAGCACTATGGGACTCAACTGCTGTGGTCATCAGTCCCCTAGAACTTAGAACTACTTAAACCTAACTAACCTAAGGACATCACACACATCCATGCCCGAGGCAGGATTCGAACCTGCGACCGTTGCAGCCGCGCGGTTCCGGACTGAGCGCCTAGAACCGCTAGACCACCGCGGCCGGCCCAGTCACCATGATCCGCATTCTTATCTCATCTGTAAGTTTCCCGTGTAGCAGGCGGCTGACCCAAACTGAATGAAAAAAAAAAGCACGATTTAATGTTTCTGTAATCGACCTGCGAGCTGAACCTGTGCTCCTCGGCCAGTTATCATGAATTTGGGCGTGATGAGATTGACGTCTGATCAATACGATAATCTCCTGTACTTTTCTCGGTAGCTCGGAAGTTTCATCTTCGCTTCTGGTTAAAAGCACGGTGTCATCAGCAAATAAAGAGGTTATTAATAGTTCTACCACAGATAAAGATGCCTTTCCTGCAGCCATCAAGAGCTTCCCTATGTCGTACAGTTGGGGCGATAGAACACGACATTGTCTGACAGCTTTTGATACTCTGAAGAAATCAGACGTGCCAACACTTGTCTTTCAGTGCGAGGTGATTATTGTCTAGAATTCTGATCAGTGCTGTCAAGTGTTGTGGAACACCGAACTCTGCAAGCACCTGCCACAACTTTTCTTAATTGGTTAATAGCGGTAGTAATTGGCTTTGTAGAAACATCAGAAAAGATAAATTTCAGCAAACGCCCAAAGGTAAGAAAACAGGAAAGAAAAGGACAGGAGAGAGGAAGAAGAAACGCTGGGCATGTATGAGAGATTTCTGCGAACAAAAAAGAAAGGGGCAGAAATAAAGTTCATGAAAATTGACTGTGTTTTATGCTCTCCTTAAAGAAAAAATTAACGATGATGATAATAGTTAGCACTGAACCCTCAGAGCGCCAGTTCTATTCGCACTCGTTCGATTTTTTTACGGTACAGAACTACGTTACTTGCTCCGGAACTAATTGGAAGGAATCCTGGTGTTGTATGCTTGCGTCATTAACCAGCAGAGCCGTGCACAGTATAGTAGCAGCTGCTGGTACACACAAGCACTTCGCACTGCTTTGAGCTGTGATGCACCTATATAGTCGTCTAGGACGATGACACGAGCACTTTTGTAGACGATGTAAGATACAGGAGCTGGTGACACCACAGCCGTACTAATGACGAACAATTAATTCTGTGACCTTTAGAACCCCATTCACCCCTTCAAAGACATAAATATGAATCGAACCATCTACGTCACAGTCAAGAATCACTGTACATACGTGTGTTAGCGATCACGGCTGCAAATGTGGGTGCAATTACCCATGCCGGCCGCGGTGGCCGTGCGGTTCTAGGCGCTCCAGTCCGGAGCCGCACTGCTGCTACGGTCGCAGGTTCGAATCCTGCCTCGGGCATGGGTGTGTGTGATGTCCATAGGTTAGTTAGGTTTAAGTAGTTCTAAGTTCTAGGGGACTGATGACCACAGCAGTTGAGTCCCTTAGAGCTCAGAGCCATTTGAACCATTTTTGCAATTACCCATCATAAACCGCCAAACGTACCGACTACATTTGGACATTAAAACATAAAAAGAAATGCCCTAGGAGAAACTGGAAGCAAAGACAGCCTTTTGGCCAATCAGTGCTATATCATCCTGGCTGAAGCTCTGTATACGGAGAGTACGACTATCATTCCTCCTCCGCTTGCTGCCGTCTGCAGTTTCTGATTGCCTGACGTCACATCGCGTAGCGCTTCCGACCATCTAAGGACCTCCTGTCACGTTTGTAGCAGAGGACGTGTTATGTATTTTTGGAAGATTCTGTAACATAATTTCACATTTCTGGGCTTTCGGCTGCACTTTTCGGGTCAGAAGACAAGAACGTTTGTTGGATCCCTGATGAACTGAGAGGTGTCGCAGGAATAAATATCATGTAGTGACGTAAATCACTTTAATATTTAATTTCGAGTCTGTCCTGTAACAAAGAGCTGCTGTGTTTTTCACACGAACAAATTCGTGATCATAGTCTCTCTACCATGATGTGGGATTAATTTTTGCGTCATGTTTGGGTGATTATTCTTGTGATGGATAGTGTTTATTGCATGCTCATTATCCTTAAATCGTTTTCACGATACTGAAGTGTAGTTAACACGTACGATGCAATGTGCGAAGGAATGTATCAGTGTACTTCTTCATAACACAGACATTGCGATATCATAGTTATGCGCCGATACCAGGCTGCGACTGTCAATTAAAATGTCCTCCCCCTGTACGGGAATTACATAATATGTGCGAGTGCAAGCTATGACGCATGAACGACGCCGTGAGCCGCGCACGGATAGGCAAAGCGATTAAGGCGAGAGCTCGGTAAACGGGGAGATCCAATTTCGAGTACCGGTGAGGCGCAAATTCTCATTCTCGTCATTCCATTTTGCACCTGATGGTTGTCCATAATCGCAACTGTGAATATTTTTCATGTAAACTATGTTTTCCACAGTACCTTGCACAGCAAAATTTCCTTCTCAAAAATACAACTGTTACACTACACGGATAATTTACATAATACAAAATATACTGGGATTATATTTCGATAGTAATTAAGCTTACGAAATCAATGAAATATGGAACTTCGTAGGAGAAAATCTTTAACTCTATATCATAAATAAGCGTTGCTGTCCGAGAAGCGTGGTTTCGTACTAGTAAATGGTAACAGGAACTGCGAAATCTGTTGCTGTAATTGTTAATAAAGGATGACTCCAAGGATCATCGAGTGCGTTGAAGCGTAGCTTCCGCTATACAGAGAGGTGAGCGTGGTCAGGATCGAATATGCCTGTATGATTAACGACGAAAGATGGTGAGTGGCTTATTCAAACTGCACTATAGTCCACACATATCTCTGCATGGTTTGAGAAAGTGGAAAAGTGCAAATAATTTTACTCTCTAATGTTCATTATGTAAATCCTTAAATTACTTCTAACTGAATCCATGCTATTAACTGTGAATTTTGTGTTCCTGTACACATTCAGGGATCGAACAGCTGTATTTGCGAGGCTCTTGAACTAGGACTGTAAAAAGTTAACACAGTGACACCATATACTACATATTAGCATAAAAATGTACTTTGAACAAACATGTACTTGCTCCCAAATACGATACCATACGACACAACAGAGTAAAAGTAAAGAAGGTAGACTACATTTCGCGTTTCACTATTAACAACAGTGGAGAAATTCTTTCATATCCGGAACCACAGCAGTCTTTAGAAGAACTCGAAAGCGACCCATTCAAGAAAATTTCTGCTGTATATTCTGTCCTGTGAATCTGAAATTTTCCATTTAACATATTATTTTATAGCATTGAAATATAATTCTTACAGGATTTCTGTAGCTGTATGTGCTATGTTGTGTGGAAGATAAGAAAAATTCTGTTTCCTGTAACCCATCAAATTATATTGCATTTACTATACTTGTTACATCAGTCAATCTTGGGCTATACTCGATACCATTACTAAAATTAACCCTATATGTGGTGTCTGTAATATAAATGGCGTTTCAGACGGTTCTGGAGACACGCTTACACCCCAGCGATCGGAAGGAAGGGTAGAGTTTAACGTCCCACCGACTCCGAGGCCCATAGAGGCGGAGCAAAAGCTCGGATTGTTTCAAGGATGGGAAATGATACCGGCCATGCTCTTTCAAGGGAAACATCCCGACATTTGTCGTAAGCGGTTTAGGGAAATCACGATAAACTTAAATGTGGATGGCCGGACGGCGTTTGAACCGCCGTTCTAACCGCCGCTTTATCTCTCTGGATGCGCACTTTCAAGAAGTTGGTGTGACTCAGGCAGTGCATACTGGTCAAGGCTGATCGTTGCATTGCGGCCCAGAAGCACTGACAAAAGATTAATTTTGATGTATAATGAGTCTGCAAGTGATAAGCGCATCCAGAAGGGGAGGAGGAACCGAAACTAAACTTAACGCATTGGGAAGTTCTATGATCATATTTTACTGATTAAAAATCGAAGCAAATGTATCGAGAACTTAAAAGAATGAGCTCACTTATCAGTATGACCTTGCGCCCTCTTTGGTGTTGATGCACAAACTGATTTGGTAGGGAGGTGTGTCATAAAACCGTCCTCTCCTGAGGCAGACTAACGCACAACTATTGTAACTTGTCCTTGATATCCTGGTCGGCGCTGGGACTGACATCCAAGGTGGTCACACACGCACATTCTATCGGGACAGATTCAGAGATCTTGCTGCCCACGGCAGTATAAGAACATCACGCAGACATTGAATAAAATGTTCTCGGGTTTCCAACAGCGTCAATTGCTTGAAACTACACGAGCTTTCGGCCAAGCACTCCTTGGCCATTGTCAAGTTGTATGACTGCCAGTGGGCTGTTGGTGCGCCCTTATGTACGCCAGTTGCCGGCTGTGACGTCACTGGCGCCCGTGACATTGTCATATATGGGCATGTTCTGAGTCGGCGTTCGATGTGTTCTCTTCAACCGCGCGATCGCTGGATCCCACGCAGCGCTGAGCTGCAAGCCACCGTCTCTATTCTGGGTGTTTCCGGTAATTTTTATTTCAATAGCTTCGTTTATTAAACTGTCCCAGAAGCCGTTAGTGCGAGCCACGACAGAGGTATCGTCAAATTTTATGTGTTGACCGTTTTCTAACGCATGCTAAGCTAACGCAGATTTATCTGCATTAGCTGAACATGCGTTAGAAAACGGTTACCACATGAAATTTGACGATACCTCTGTCGTCGCTCGCACTAACAAAATTAATAAAATAGTGGTTTCAGGCAGTAAGCACTGGTACTCAGAGGGTTAACAGACTGACAGGCGCACGAATAGATTCAACCAGTAAAATTTCCGTTTTGGCCGACTGATGTACGGGACCCTAAAAAGCACGCAGGTTTAATTGCACAGATTTAATTGTGCAGGTTTAATTGCAACTCTAGAGGACATTCCTTGAAACCTTCTACAAACAGATTATCAAGTAGGGAACACTGTTTTCCTCATCCCAACTCTGTCTGTTCATAGACCTAGTCATTGAATAAAAAGTAAGTAGATGTCAATACATGTCGAAAGATATCCGGTAATTCAAAATAAAACCTGACCTCAATTAGCCATAAAAAGAACAGACTGGAGCACGAGGAAAAAGAAAGACCACATCGAACCTCAGTAAAAACTACGAGTCATTCAAAGGCAACAAACATCCTCCCTTTTGCGCTCTCCCACGCATGGTTTCATAAAATCTCAATCAGATTCATATATCTTCCCTCTTTATTGCAAGTGTATACGAAATTCCGCCTCTGTACAAAAAGAAGAATCTGATCTTCAGAGGGGAATCGGCAACCGATGCCAGTGTGTACACACATACGCAAAGCACGGCGTGACATGTCTCGAAACTCCTAAACGCCGGTATTTGCGGTTTCGGTGCGCACGTGTGCTCCTGTGAAAGGAAACACTCACCACCACCACCCGAAGGCGATCCAGTGCCACGAAAGGGGTCGAAAATGGAAACTGCAGTTCGGCCCGCGTTTGGTCGTCGGGTTACTACAGTGATTATAGAGGCAGCACTGTGATAAAGGAAAAAAGTTGCTTTGAACTGCACACATCGGCCGGTCATCGACTGTGATGGAATTGGCTGGTATTAAAGAGCAGAGACCTGCGCCTTCGTTGTGGTGTCTGCTATCGCCGATGCGCTGCCCGTGTCACTCGACACACGACACAGAGGCGGCCGCAAAGCGACCGCCGGTCCCCCCCCCCTCCCCCCTCCCCCTCCCCACTCCGTCATTACACGATCCAAAGCGAGTCCGACGGTGGATCACGCGTCACTTGGTCTGTACTCATAGCGTTTCACGCGCGGTTGCTTATTAAATACACGCACCCGAAAAAAAAAGGAGAGCTGTAAACACTGAGCAGATTTTCTGTAGTTTTAATTCCATTAATTAACGTGAATATATTTTTGCGGAAGCGCACGCGTGCCAACAGTAAACGTGTTTGTCGAAAAATAACGGTCCGCGTTAAGCCATCCGTGGATTTCGGCAGCATCGACGCTTCCGGGTCTCACAGGTCCCGCTCGAGTGGAGTTCAAATTAAACGCGGAGGAATGGCAATGAATCACGATTTAATTCCGAGTTTTGTGGCGATTACAGCACTCTTCTGGAAAATACGAAACCCAGATAGCATCTTTTTTTGGCTGCGTCTTTTGCAGTGTTGCCGACAGCGCTGTGAGCATTACAATAAGCTGCAAAACTTGCTTCTTCTAAAAATGTTTTAAGGTGCATCACGATTACCACACTTAATGTAAGAGGTAAACTTCCTTGCCTATCATAACTTACCAGTACATATCTCTCGTTGGAAGTTAGTATAATGCAACCACGTCTATCCGTGTGTTATTCCTTCTGATCTATGGTTCATCTGGAAAGTTCTTTTTTAGTACGTTGACTGTACATTATTTGATAGCCCAGAAGTAATGGGTGCAACCATCAATAGAGACAGCTACTAAATTTAAATTCATGTCGGTTAACGAATTAATACAGAGTTGTAAAGCACTGTGTAAAAGAACAGAAAGCAGAAAGCAGGTGGCAATGTCCAAAGGAAAAATTAGATGCTGTATGTCCAGCCATTCGAGTTTCTACTGACGCAGCTTTTTCGTGAAGCGTTTACAATCCCGCCAGAACGTTCAGGCCTATACAGCTTCTTAATGACACAAATAACGGCATGATTTCTGATGGAATACTTGTTTCTGTGCACACAGAGGCAGTAATGATTTATTATTTGATGGTGGTGCACAGTTTGAAGTCGTTATTACGCACACGGAATGAACAAAATGATGTTTTATCTGGAGCACCAGATGGAAGCCTCTATAGCCAAGATAATGCTGGTGACACGGTTGCGTGATCTTCAGTCGTAAACGAAACACGAATGAACCTCGAAAGAAACTTACTGATTATTTCATTGAGTAAAACTCACGGTGTTATTTCCTCTGTGTGTCGTTACTCTATATGAAAGTAATGTACAATATCTTTCTTTATGTGACGATGAATACTTGTGTAGAAGTCATATTTAAACAATATTATTTCATCTTTTTGGAGGAATTTCCTGATTGTTAGGATTTTCAATAATCTCGATGACCTATCTTTACATATAAACATTCAACCTACTTATGTTCGTGCACGCGAAACTTAGAAGCAGTCAGTCAATTGCTATTAAATTGGGTTGGGTTGTTTGGGGAAGGAGACCAGACAGCGAGGTCATCGGTCTCATCGGATTAGGGAAGGAAGTCGGCCGTGCCCTTTCAAAGGAACCATCCCGGCATTTGCCTGGAGCGATTTAGAGAAATCACGGAAAACCTAAATCAGGATGGCCGAACGCGGGATTGAACCGTCGTCATCCCGAATGCAAGTCCAGTGTGCTAGCCACTGCGCTACCTCGCTCGGTGCTATGAAATTCTCACACAACGTTGCATTTGAATACACACGAATTTTTATGTACCCATTTCTTAAATACATAATACATATAAATAAATATACAACATATAAAGGAGCAACATTATCAAGAACCTTTCGAGATTATTATTGGTACAACAGATATATCTAAAATTTTACGCAATACTCTAACAAATATTCCGACCTTCAGATTGATATATATTTTTAATATATATAATATATGTATATGTACTGTATAAAGAGAAAATCCTTTTATCAAATATCTCAAAAAGTACTTGACCGATTTACTTCAAATTTTTAACCGTTACTGGATGGTTTGTGGGGGTTGAAGGGACCAGACTACAAAGGCCATTGGCCTAACCGTTCCTCTAATACATAAAAAAGTAAAACGTAATTATCAAAATTTCGGAAAATTGTTGAGTGACGTACATAGATGATGTATCTTTTTAAACAACAATGTAGAGGTTTCGCGTTAAAACCGACTGCGAGAAAAAAAATGCTCTTATGTTATCTGCGTTACAAATGTATGGTTTTGCAATTTAAAGATGGTTTCTGTGAGCGAGACTGCATAGTACCAGAAACTTAAATATCCTTAGCGAAGCACCATTATAAAACAAAAGAAGTAAACTCAATGTTCCTCAATTACAGCGTAATCCATTTTGCGAATACTAAATTGTTGGTGGGAATGTGGAATGATGTCCGAAAAAGATGTTGGTATATCACGTATCAAACATATTCGCTGACCATTTTTGAATGTGAAGCTTAAACGATTCTGATATCTCCGTCGGGAAACCGAATTTTACGATCTTTAGCTGCAATCTTTTCTTCGTTTCAGAATAAAATTTCCATTATTGTTCTATTGTTGGCAATAGCCTCTTCCATTTTGCCTTCCGAATTTATTACAACTTTAAGAATGGACACAGTTTCGAATGTGCTCTCTCGGAGTGATTCTGAACAAAATAAGCTTCTTAATTCAGTCGCGCTGTCTGAGTGAGCAGCCATTTTCTTTTCGACGTAAAAGGAACATGGGCATGCACTCTGCTCTTTTTCTGATCTCTACCAACTTCAACTATTCATTGCCAGGCAATGTAAGCAATACCTATTACGATGCAAAGCCTTAACTACACTGAAGCACCAAAGAAACTGTTATAGGCATGCGTATTCAACACAGAGATATGTAAACACGCAGAATACGGCGCTACGGTCAGCAACGCATATATAAAACAAGTGTGCGGCGCAGTTGTTAGATCGGTTACTGCTGCTACAATGGCTGATTATCAAGATTTAAGTGAGTTTGAATGTGGTGTTATAGTCGGCGCACGAGTGCTGGGACACAGCGTCACCGAGATAGCGATGAAGTGGGGATTTTCCCGTTCGACCATTTCACGAATGTATCGTGAACTACAGGAATCCGGTACAACATGAAATCTCTGACATCGCTGCGTCCGGAAAAAGATCCTTCTAGAACGGAACCAACGACGACTGAAAAGAATCGTTGAACGTGACAGAAATGCAACGATTCCGCAAATTGCAGCAGATTTCAATGCTGGGCCGTCATTTGTCAGCGTGCCAAGCAGTCAACGAAAGATAATCGATATGGGCTTTCGAAGCCGAAAGCCCACTCGTGTGCCCGTGATAAGTGCACGAGACAAAGATTTAAACCGCGCCTGTGCTCGTCAGCACCGACATTGGGCTGTTGATTACTGTAAACATGTTGCCTGGTCGGATGGGTCTCGTTTCAAATTGTATTCATCGCATGGAAGTGTTCGCATTTGGAGAAAACCTCATGAATCCATGGACCCTGCATGTCAGCACGGGACTGTTAAAGATGGTGTCGGCTCTGTAATGGTGTGGGGCGTGTGCAGTAGGATTGATATGAGATCCCTGATACGTGTAGATACGACTCTGACAGCTCACACGCACGTAAGCATCCTGTCTGATCACCTGCATCCATTCACGTCCATTGTGCGTTCCGACGGGCTTGGACAACTCCAGTAGGACAGTGCGACGCTCCACACGTCTGTGTTAAAACAATTCCGCTGGCGACCAAACTCCCCAGACATGAACATTATTGAGCATGTCTGGGACGGCTTGCAACGTGCTGTTCAGGAGAGATCTCCACCCCCTCGTACTCTTACGGATTTATGGACAGCCCTGCAGCATTCATGGTGTCAGTTCCCTCCAGCACTACTTCAGACATTAGCCGAGTCCATGCCACGTCGTGTTGATGCACTTCTGCGTGCTCGCGGGGGACCTACACCATATTAGGCAGTTGTACCAGTTTCCTTGGCTCTTCAGTTTAGAAGAGGAAGTGGGACGATTGTGACACATTTAAAATAATCTGACTTCGCTCTGATAATCAGACAACATATACTTTGTGAGAGAGACATAATAAAAGGTGAAATCATTTTGGTTCAAATGGCTCTGAGCACTATGGGACTTAACATCTGAGGTCATCAGTCCCCTAGAACTTAGAACTACTTAAACCTAACTAACCTAAGGACATCACACACATCCATGCCCGAGGCAGGATTCGAACCTGCGACCGTTGCGGTCGCGCGGTTCCAGACTGTAGCGCCTAGAACCGCTCGGCCACTCTGGCCGGCGAAATCATTTTGTTTCTATTATTTCAAGCTTTTAAAGTTTTAAAAAACTGGCAGTCGGTTTTGTGATGAACAGTTCATTTTATGAAGTATGTGAAGGATGTGATGTAAAAAGAGGCGGCATTTGTCTCAAGTCTACGTTCGTTCACGAAATCTTTTGTGCGCTAGTTACAAAGATGTCAAAACATAATTGGTGGGTCGTATAATAATTTAAAACAAATTAAATTCGAATGCCTTTGTCAGTGTTAGAAAACATTACTGAAAAGTAAAAAAGCGGACAAGAGCGAGTACGACTCGCAGTATGAGGGTTTCGTACAATCTTGATTATATAGGTAATTATAACAACCTCGTGTGTCACGTTGGACTGGTGTAAGGGTTTCTGTTGCATGCTACTTCGGCGATATGAGCGTCCCTAACGTACTAAACTCAGCCTTCCGAAATGCCTTCACAAAAGAAGACGAAGTAAATATTCCAGAATTCGAATCGAGAACAGGTGCCAACATGAGTAACTTAGAAGTAAATATCCTCGGAGGAATGAAGCAACTTAAATCACTCAATAAAAGCAAGTCTTCTGGTCCAGACTATACACCAATTAGGCTCCTTTCGGAGTATGCTGATGCATTAGCTCCATACTTAACAATGATATACAACTGTTTCCTCAACGAAAGATCCGTACCCAAAGACTGGAAAGTTGCATAGGTCACACCACTATTCAAAAAAGGTACTAGGAGTAATCCACTAAATTACAGGCCCATATCGTTAAGGTCAATATGCAGCAAGATTTAGAAACATATGCTGTGTTCGAACATTATGAATTACCTCGAAGAAAACGGTATATTGCCACACAGTCAACATGGTTTTAGAAAACATCGTTCCTGTGAAACACAACTAGCTCTTTATTCACATGAAGTGTAGAGTGGTATTGACAAGGAATTTCAGATCGATTCCGTATTTCTGGATTTCCGGAAGGCTTTTCACACTGTACCACACAAGCGGCTAGTAGTGAAATTGCGTGCTTATGGAATATCGTCTCAGTTATGTGACTGGATTTGTGATTTCCTCTCAGAGAGGTCACAGTTCGTAATAACTGACGGAAAGTCATCGGGTAAACAGAAGTAATTTCTGGCGTTCCACAAGGTAGTGTTATAGGCCCTTTGCTGTTCCTTATCTATATAAACGATTTGGGAGACAATCTGAGAAGCCGCCTTCGGTTGCTTGCAGATGACGCTGCCGTTTATCGAATAATAAAGTCATCAGAAGATCAGAACAAACTGCAAAACGATTTAGAAAAGACACCTGAATCGTGCGAAAAGTGGAAGTTGACCCTAAATAACGAAAAATGTGGGGTCATCCACATGAGTGCTACAAGGAACTCAAACTTCGGTTACATGATAAATTAGTCTAATCTAAAAGCCGTAAGTTCAGCTAAATACCTAGGTATTACAATTACGAACAACTTAAATCGGTAGAAACACATAGAAAATGTTGTGGGGAATGCTAACCAAAGACTGCGTTTTATTGGAAGGACACTTAGAAAATGTAAGAGACCTACTAAGGAGACTGCCTACACTGCGCTTGTCCGTCCTCTTTTAGAATACTGCTGCGCGGTGTGGCATCCTTACCAGATAGGACTGACGGAGTACACCGAAAAAGTTCAGAGAAAGGCAGCACGTTTTTATTATCGCGAAATATGGGAGAGAGTGTCACAGAAATGGTACAGGATTTGGGCTGGACATCATTAAAAGAAAGGCTTTTTCGTTGCGACGGAATGTTCTCACCAAATTCCAATCACCAACTTTCTCCTCCGAATGCGAAAATATTTTGTTGACACCGAGCTACACAGGGAGGAACGATCACCAAGATAAAATAAGGGAAATCAGAGCTCGTACGGAAAGATATAGGTGTTCATTCTTTCTGCGCGATATGCGAGATTGGAATAATAGAGAATTGTGATGGTGGTTCGATCAACCCTCTGCCGGCACTTAAATGACATTTGCAGAGTATCCATATACATGTAGATTTAGATATTCCACTTATCCAACCGGGGAAAGGGCCATATCTTTTGATTGCGTTGACTTGGAAGTTTAAATTAGACCTTAGTATTTAACATTCTCTTAACGGATGGACTGTCTAACCGATGGACATTAAATGGGAAAAATAATTTTTTTCTTGTGATATGGTTACAGAATAATAATTTTAGGATTTCCTCCTTTGCTTGTGCTGTGAAACCTAGCTTCTTGTCAAATTTCATGATTCAAATTCAACGCTAAGGACCTTATACTGTTTGTTGAGTGAGCGAAGATCGAAGTATGTGTCATAAATGGCCACATCCTTTGACTGAATTGACTTAGAAGCTTACAGTTTTCACACCACCATGGGGCCACAGACCTTTGTCCGTGACATGAACTTGAATTTGATACGTGCGCTCTATCCTAAGAAAACGGTGTCTCAACAGTCAGGAAGACAAACAAACGGAGAACGTAGTGATGTCCCGGTGCAGCTGACAGCAGTTATCTCCCTTCAATTTACATATAATCCTATAACTGTTCCGATTTTACCGTTTGAGGTACAGAACCCTGAAAATATCATGTCTAAAGTGTCCTGCTTATTATGTATGGGAAAACATTTAGTAGTTTCAAGGAACGTTTCTCAGACAATCACCTAGAAAAATCATCCGTTGCACAACATATGCTCAAAACAAAATACATTACCGACAAGAAAGAAAATAATTTGGTAGCATTATACTAGAACACAATCGTAAGACGTTTGATTTGTTACACCAAAAGGAAATAGACGCCCAAGATACCATAAACCCTGAACTTATGTTAAAAAACAGAAACGTTTCACTAGCCATAATTTTTTTTACTGATTTTAAAGATTTATTTTAAACGTATTGCCTTATATATGACAAACTATTACACATTGCCTCCTACTATACTGCGATTGTGTAGAGATTTTAAATGTGCGAACAAGTGTACCTCCTGAGTGACGTGCCGTGCAGAAACCCACGCCTGCTCATATTACAACGTTAAAAATGTTCTTCCTGGAATTTTTGGCAAGTTTTTCCCCGTATTTAATATTTTCAGTTATTTTTATCGCGAATTTAACGCCTGAATTTCTCACAACACGTACTTACAGTTCGCATTACCTCACTAAAGAGCAGATGTAAGTAACGTATTAAATGTTTGCACCTGACGATAAATATATACAGAATCAAAATGCATCGCTGGATATAACTCGTATTTACACTCCTGGAAATGGAAAAAAGAACACATTGACACCGGTGTGTCAGACCCACCATACTTGCTCCGGACACTGCGAGAGGGCTGTACAAGCAATGATCACACGCACGGCACAGCGGACACACCAGGATCCGCGGTGTTGGCCGTCGAATGGCGCTAGCTGCGCAGCATTTGTGCACCGCCGCCGTCAGTGTCAGCCAGTTTGCCGTGGCATACGGAGCTCCATCGCAGTCTTTAACACTGGTAGCATGCCGCGACAGCGTGGACGTGAACCGTATGTGCAGTTGACGGACTTTGAGCGAGGGCGTATAGTGGGCATGCGGGAGGCCGGGTGGACGTACCGCCGAATTGCTCAACACGTGGGGCGTGAGGTCTCCACAGTACATCGATGTTGTCGCCAGTGGTCGGCGGAAGGTGCACGTGCCCGTCGACCTGGGACCGGACCGCAGCGACGCACGGATGCACGCCAAGACCGTAGGATCCTACGCAGTGCCGTAGGGGACCGCACCGCCACTTCCCAGCAAATTAGGGACACTGTTGCTCCTGGGGTATCGGCGAGGACCATTTGCAACCGTCTCCATGAAGCTGGGCTACGGTCCCGCACACCGTTAGGCCGTCTTCCGCTCACGCCCCAACATCGTGCAGCCCGCCTCCAGTGGTGTCGCGACAGGCGTGAATGGAGGGACGAATGGAGACGTGTCGTCTTCAGCGATGAGAGTCGCTTCTGCCTTGGTGCCAATGATGGTCGTATGCGTGTTTGGCGCCGTGCAGGTGAGCGCTACAATCAGGACTGCATACGACCGAGGCACACAGGGCCAACACCCGGCATCATGGTGTGGGGAGCGATCTCCTACACTGGCCGTACACCACTGGTGATCGTCGAGGGGACACTGAATAGTGCACGGTACATCGAAACCGTCATCGAACCCATCGTTCTACCATTCCTAGACCGGCAAGGGAACTTGCTGTTCCAACAGGACAATGCACGTCCGCATGTATCCCGTGCCACCCAACGTGCTCCAGAAGGTGTAAGTCAACTACCCTGGCCAGCAAGATCTCCGGATCTGCCCCCCATTGAGCATGTTTGGGACTGGATGAAGCGTCGTCTCACGCGGTCTGCACGTCCAGCACGAACGCTGGTCCAACTGAGGCGCCAGGTGGAAATGGCATGGCAAGCCGTTCCACAGGACTACATCCAGCATCTCTACAAACGTCTCCATGGGAGAATAGCAGCCTGCATTGCTGCGAAAGGTGGATATACACTGTACTAGTGCCGACATTGTGCATGCTCTGTTGCCTGTGTCTATGTGCCTGTGGTTCTGTCAGTGTGATCATGTGATGTATCTGACGCCAGGAATGTGTCAATAAAGTTTCCCCTTCCTGGGACAATGAATTCACGGTGTTCTTATTTCAATTTCCAGGAGTGTATTTGTGACTGAAGGCGTTTTTATTCATATTTTTTGTATAAAAATAGCAATCATACCATACGTAAAGTGAACAACAATCAAAAGATTAATGTACATACTTTAACATTAAACGTTCTGTGTGAAGTGACTTGGATATGCCTTCCTAGGAGCAGGCGATCAACTTGCAGCGTTCTCTTCCTGAACCACGCTTGCTGGCTACGGCTCCTCATGCTATGCCTACAGAGGTTGTGCATGGTTCGTAGCCAGACGACTTTTTATTTAAGTGACCGTCCATCAGTGATGCAAGTAGGAAGAAGCATCCTCTACATTATTTTGAACATGAAGATAGGCTAATTCGGGTTAAAGCGTTCCGTACAATTAAAATTATGTGATGTAGACTGTGCTATGGTGTTGCTCTGTAGACATAATTCCGTCTTTCGATAAGTGGATGGTGACAGCACTTTCAAAAAGTCAGTGACTCTTGAAAATTACTCATCAGAAAGGTCAGTCGCACACTATTTATGCTCTCACTTTTTGTTATATGTATAGGGTTTTTTTGTGTTTCTCTATTTTTATTTTGTATTCTGACAGCAAAAAAAAAATACTGGAAAACATATTTCGCAATTATAATCTGATTTCAAAGCCATCCGATCACAACCAGACACTAGTGAGGACATACATGATAGCGCCCTATAGTTATGAGACATTCTCACAGAAAATAGTGAGAATTTTAATAACCGGATACTTTATTTTATGAAAAAACTGTAAAGTTGGATATCGTATATAGGGAAAGTTAGGGTAATAATAATTTCAGTGTACCTCACAATTCATTTACGTCAATGTTATAAGTAACTCACCTAAAAATGCTCCAGGGGTTATGAAAAAGTACAAAGATAAGAAAGCTTGCAATGGAAAACAGTAGTTTTTAATGTATATACTAATAAAAATAAGAAACTCTAGGAAATATATTATTGAACTTCTCTAACAGCAGAGTTCAACTTACTTTGGGATAATTACTAGTTTAGGGAATAAGAAAATCAAAATGTAATGAGTGTGTGTGTGTGTGTGTGTGTGTGTTTTCTCTAGGAAAGTGCGCTGTAAATAACCCGTAACAGTTTTCGAAGGATTATGATGTTCATAGTTAGAACACTGGGTTAGAAGCTAACATTCTTTTTTTTGCTAATGAAGTCAATAGCTGAGAGACTCATTCAGCACACAGCTATGAAAATCTTTGATCATTTGTCCGAAGTTGCAGAATTTAGATGAATGGCACAACAAATTATAAATATGACCTAATGCTGTATCTTCTTTACTACTCTTTCTGTTCTATGGTTAAATTTATTCTTTTAGTTGGAAATTTTCATTAATCTGTGAGTTGGTGGTGTATAGCTATCTAGTTATATTATTGTATAAATTACGAATCGAATCCCACGTGAAGTATACGTAAATTTTGTAACACTTCTGTCGTCACGCGATACATGAGCTCTGTAATGGACAAATAACACTATTGAAAAAAATGCATTGGACGAACAACATAATCGTAGACGTATGTGGCAAACGACTCAATGTTTGGCAGTTTCTCCGCGTAACTATTTTAAATACTCATTAATTCAAAAAAATGGTTCAAATGGCTCTGAGCACTATGGGACTTAACAGCTATGGTCATCAGTCCCCTAGAACTTAGAACTACTTAAACCTAACTAACCTAAGGACATCACACAACACCCAGCCATCACGAGGCAGAGAAAATCCCTGACCCCGCCGGGAATCGAACCCAGGAACCCGAGCGTGGGAAGCGAGAACGCTACCGCACGACCACGAGATGCGGGCCATTAATTCATTATTTGATTTGATCTAATCGCGTGTACGTCGTCCCTCACGGTTCTTCATAACCGGACAGCGTTAGTAGTTAGAATGCACGCTGTTCCGATAGAATGGGAACTTGAAGTGGTTTTCGTTTATGAAGAAAGTGGCAGGAAAGTTAATAATGCTGTACCCCTTGATGCTCCACCTTTTGCAAACACGATGCAATCACGATCCCCTTTTTGTAAGGTTACTGGACAGGTTCCCACCGAGGTGACCGCACAAGTACGTAAAAGCAACGGTCAAACAACAGTTGCTAGAGAGAATAATGAAACTGCGATATTAGCTGCAGCGAATCATAACCGCCACATTAGCACTAGGCAATTAGGTCATAAATCGGGAAGAAGGCTATGCTACTTTGTCTAAAACTGACATGGTGAGACCGTGGCTGTGTACAATTAATGTAGGTTAATCCTTACAAAGAAGAAAACAGCCACCAGCCACGATTACTACTGCTATTTATTTAGGTAAATAGCGCCGTTACCGGTTTAGAACTGGCAAGTACATAATCAGACGGCTATTCACATGATTTTCAAGATACACGGACGATAATGTAAAGTGTATCTTGAAAATCGTGTGAAGAGCCGTCTGATTATGAAATTGCCAGTTCTAAACCGGTAACGGCGCTATTTACCTAAATAAATAGCAGTAGTAATCGTGGCTGGTGGCTGTTTTCTTCTTTGTAAGAATTAACCTACATTAGACAGACTATTGTTTGCCGAATTTTGAAATGCAGGAAATATCAACCATTTCATATCTCCCTATATCAGGAACGTCATTAAAATGATTTCCAGAACCGAGTTACATTTTGCCAGTGGTCGAAACCGAAAGGCCACAATTTCTTTGTTCGAGCATTGTTCTTTGACGAGTCGTTCTTCACGTACTGCGATAAGATTAGTCGATACAATACGCACTATTGGAGTATGGGAAACCCACATATGTTACCCAAGTTAATCATCAGCGTCCATGGAAAGTGAATGTCTGGTGAAGAATAACTGGTGACAAATACTTTGATCCTTAAATGGCGAGAAATGGGGAAACTCTTGGTGGAGGATTTCTAGTATTGCTTGCAGACTTTCCGTTGGACTTGCGATAAAAAGTATAATTTCAACATGATGATTCTCCATCGCATTATGCTGCAGTAGCACGAGAAGTAGTAGATCGCGTATACTAATTGCCGGTGCATCGGAAAGGAGGGTCCAGTGTTTTGCCTTGCAAGACCACCAGATTTTACTTCCCCTGACTTTCGTTTGTGGGGTTACTTGAAGAGTGAATTTTGTGATGACCTGCCAGTAACACACGATAACATGATTCAGCGTATCACCAGTGCATGTCAGCACATTACGTCGGAATCACGCCCCAGTCGGATCATTCCATATGCTGATAAATAAATGCATCGAAGTGGCAGTGACATCTCTTAGCACTTACTGTGAAATAATTCTTACAAACAAGCATCCCTTTGGTGAGATGTGGGAGCACACACCATAAACGATCTTCCTCCACAACTACTGAACTAGTGTGGTCTTCTTTTCATGACCCATTGAATATTTCTCGCTATAAAACAGTCTGGAACTCAGTTGTGTCATTTGTTGATTACAGCGCAATCTATCACGCAACGACAAAAGTGTTACAAACAAATACAAAGTACTTTTCCCACAGAATCCGAATCTACAATGAAAATGGGATGTTTCTACTTATGATTTTAATCAACAACATTTTTGAATTTTTGGGAATTCTGAACACGTACTTTTCCGTTCTTTGGTTCAAATGGCTCTGAGCACTATGGGACTCAACTGCTGTGGTTATCAGTCCCCTAGAACTTAGAACTACTTAAACCTAACCAACCTAAGGACATCACACACATCCATGCCCGAGGCAGGATTCGAACCTGCGACCGTAGCAGTCGCACGGTTCCGGACTGCGCGCCTAGAACCGCGAGACCACCGCAGCCGGCTTTTCCGTTCTTTAATCTGGTATGTAATTTTTGAGAAGATATTACGTTGTGTTAGGATAAAAAACTCACGTTGTATGTTGACACTTCTCGGAGGAAACACATGGGGTGTTATACTACATGTAGTTCATTACTTACTATTAGGGATGAAATGGGTATCCAACGACTATCCGGTATCTGGCCTATCCAGCCTACTTTTATACACAACTCGATAACATATTCTACGATATATAACAACTTGTCGTCTAGTTCAATCATTTCAAATATTAAATAATATTAATTTGCTTTTGTGTCGTTTAAATCACAAAGGAATTTCTGAGTTGGTTCAAAGAAATGGTTCAAATGGCTCTGAGCACTATGGGACTTAACTGCTGAGGTCATCAGTCCCCTAGAACTTAGAACTACTTAAACCTAACTAACCTAGGGTCATCACACACATCTATGCCCGTGGCAGGATTCGAACCTGTGACGGTAGCGGCCGCGCGGTTCCAGACGGAAGCGGCTAGAACCGCTTGGCCACACCGGCCGGCCATCTGACTTGGTCATATGCTTCTCTGTCGTGTTGGAGAGGAACTTGTACCGAGGGTTGCTCAAGACGTTATAGCAGCGCCAGCAGTTAGATCTTTTTAATTGTTCGAAATTTGTTCGGATTTATCTTTTCAAATGATTTTCCATAGCTGTGGTAGCTGGGGGGAGGTGTGCACGCGTAACTAAATTGCTTAAGGCAACCGCTCACCCCAAGCGATAAATCCTGTTCTTAGCGAAGGGACATGTACAGCACAAAAGCGTACAGGTCGACCTAGTCTGTTGACTGACAGAGACCACCAACAGTTGAAGAGGCTCGTAATGTGTAATAGGCAGACATCTATCCAGACCATCACACGGGAATTCCAAAATGCATCAGAAGCCACTGCAAGTACTATGAAGTTAAGCAGGAGGTGAGAAAACTTGGATCTTATGATGGAGAAGCTGTTCGTAAGCCACACATCACGCCGGTAAATTACTAACGACGCCTCTCTTAGTGTAAGGAGCGTAAAGAGTGGACGACTGAACAGTAGAGAAACGTTGTGTGGAGTGACGAATCACTGTACATAATATGGAAACCCGATGGCAAGGGGTGGGTATGGCGAACGCCCGGTGAACGTCATCTGCCAGCGGGTGTAGTGCCAACATTAAATTCGCAGGAGGTGGTGTCATGGCGTGATCGTGTTTTTCATGGAAGGGGCTTGCACCGCTTGTTGTTTGGCGTGGCATTATAACAGCACTGGCCTACACTGATGTTTTAAGCGCCTTCTTGCTTCCCACTGTTGAAGAGCAATTCGGGGATGGCGACTGCATTTTTCAACACGATCGAGCACCTTTTCATAATGCAAGGCCTATGGCGGAGTGGTTACACGACAATAAAATCCCTATAATGGACTGGCCTGCACAGAATCCTGAACTGAATCCTATAGAACAACTTTGGGATATTTTGGAACGCCGACTTCGTGCCAAGCGTCACCGACCGACATCGATACCTCTCCTCAGTACAGCAGTCCGTGATGAATGAGCTGCCGTTCCCCAAGAAACCTTCCAGCACCTGACTGAACGTATGCCTGCGAGCGTGGAAGGTGTCATCAAAGCTAAGGGTGGCCAACACCATAATAAATTCGAGAATTACCAATTGGGGGGGGGGGGGCGCCACGAACTTGTAAGTCATTTTCAGCCAGGTGTCCGGATACTTTTGATCACATAGTGTATGTAGATGCGGATGTAGCTGTATGAGGAGCTACCTACTTGCTCTGAACAGTGAGTATGTCAGAGGTTTCATTTCGTTTGGAAGTATTAGCTGCGGACGTTTGAAAGCAGTGGTTCCTTCGGTTACGCCCCGGCCGCAGAGCTCGGCACGCCACGTCCCGCCAGCACTTGGGCGGTGGCGGTCAGACGTCAGAGAACTCTCCATCTCGCCAGCCGCCGGTCCTGTTATTCACTGGTAAGAGCCTTAGCGCCCGCAGGAGGCCCTACCAGTTGCCCACGGTGTCGCCTGTCAGCCGGGGAAACCGGCTTCCGCGGAAATGTAAAACTGCTTTTATCTCGCTTCTCACCTCGACAGACGAGACGAGGGCTCCTTTACGGCTCTCGAATTTCGGCGCTGAAACCTGTGGCGCGGAAGCCAAAGTAAAACCGCGTTCGGGGAAAGAGCGAGACGATTTCTCCGCAGGACTGTGGGGACACAAAAAGGATCCTCAGTAAAGGTCAGAAAAGTTCAGTGGTTGGAACTGAACGGTGTTGCCTGGACTGTGATAAAACACTCACGACCCCTCCTCAGTTTAATTCTGCCAGTACCTCGTCTCCTACCTTCCAAACTTCACAGAAGCTCTTCTGCGAACCTTCCAGAACTATCACTCCTGGAACTAAGGATATTCCGGAGACATAGCTTAGCAAACAGGCTGGGGGATGTTTCCAGAATGATATTTTTACTCTACAGCGGAGTGCTAGTTCTGCAAGGTTCGCAGAAGAGCTTCTGTGAAGGTTGGCAGGTAGGAGACGAGGTAATGGCAGAATTGAAGCTGTGAGGACGGTACGTGAGTCGAACTTGGGTAGCTCAGTTGGTAGAGCACTTGCCCGCGAAAGCCAAAGGTCCCGATTTCGAGTCTCGGTCCCGCACACAGTTTTAATCTGCCTCACTACTGTGAGGTGTATTTATTATTTTTAGTCGGCACTCATTTTACAGTAAAACAGTCAACTCAAATATCATACAATTAATTATCTGTATGGTATCAACACTCATTCATAGAAGTTTCATCCCACAAATCGAAGGGTGGCGGTAAATAGATGCTTTTCTGATGCTGAACGTTATTTGTTGTAACTTCAGGAAAGTAAAGGTACCGGTACGGTTTCGGCCTTGACAGCAATATTAACGCTGATACAAAAGTTAAAGACAACCTAGACATGATCTATGAAAAATGTTCAGGGGCGGCAATAAATCAGTAAATACAAGAATAAAAGGAACTATGGATTTATTTTGGCTGCAAAATGGTTCACTCTAGAATCATTTTTAGGAACTCTTATCCAAGCAACAAACATGGTAAGAATCCGTTGTAGAAGAGTTTGTCTTTGACTGTAGTGCCAACAGTTTGGTAGTTTTTCGCATCAAAGTTGCAATATTAAGAACTCTTTATTTGCAAGACTCTTTATTTTAGTGTGTTTTGTTTTTCAGAGCGCTTTGTGTGTTTTGCACTGTACATAGTCCTACACGTTGGAGCGGAAGGAATTGGAACGGAAAGGACCGACGTTTCATTCTGCCCCAGGTATCGTACCATTCTATCCTGGTGTTTATCTTTTAGTATTCACATTTATTCTGACATTCTAAGACACATTTTCAGGTTTTTCATATGACTGAATGAGCGTATGGCATTGGTGGCCTGGAGACCCCTCGCGTGGCGGTTCGGCCGCTGCACCACAAATTCTTTAACGCCACTACGGCGACTTGCGAGTGAATGAGGATGAAATGATGATGAAAGACACACAGCACCCACTCAACTCGAGGCAGAGAAAATCCCTGACCCCGCCGGGAATGGAACCCGGGACCCCGTGCGCGGGAAGCGGGAACGCTACCGCAAGACCACGAGCCGCGGACAGGTTTTTCATATTGTTGTTAGTGACAGCCGGCGGAAGTGGCCAAGCGGTTCTAGGCGCTACAGTCGCAGGTTCGAATCCTGCCTCGGCCATGGATGTGTGTGCTGTCCTTAGTTAGGTTTAAGTAGTTCTAAGTTCTAGGGGACTGATGACCTCAGCAGTTAAGTCCCATAGTGCTCAGAGCCATTTGAACCATTTTGTTAGTGACAATACTTATTTATTTAGAAGACACGAACCCAAAATTACTCCTCAAAGTTGGTCCACAGAAATAACGGAAGACGCAGTAACAGCTGTTGTGAAAAAGGGAATCGGACTTAGGAAAGCCAGTATTCAGTTCAATGTTACCTAAGACAACTCTTCAGAAAGGAGATCAGAATAGACTTCAATATCTCAAATTGACGAGTCGAAGGGAAAGTTTTGTCGTGTTTTCTCGATTGAGCAAGAGCTATAGCGCGTCGGTTACTTAAAAGAAAGGCGGATTGTTTTGATTGACAATAAAGGAGTTCGGACTTCAGCTTTCAGTTGGCAAAGGAAAACCAACTAAAGCGCCTATTTCATAAAGAATTGAAAATGGTAAGTGAAGACTAGATGACTCGGCTGCTTTCGAGGCACCTGGAACTAAGTTAACAGAAAGCCGGAGGCTACTTTCGGTGCAGGAGCAAAGTGCTTACATCGTGCTTCCAAGGTTTCATTATATCCAAAACCGTATGAAAAGCACAACGTAACAACACATGTAGTCGGGAGTATTCGTATTCTGAAACTTTGTCCCCTGTAGGTACGTTGAGACCTGTGAGAAAGATCTGAACGTTCTTTTTCTCTTCTTTCTATACGTGAAGGGAAAAAAAGGTTTCTGCGTCTCCAAGACTAGACCTCCACCACTGTTGTTCCAAAAGGGCATTTGCCACTAGTTATCATTAGGACATGTAGATAATCGTACATTCCTTGCGCTTTAGGGTTCAGTTCGATAAGAAAAATAATTTTTTAACTTAAAAAAATTTAAATTTGCATCTTTTCAACAAGCAAACTAGATTATTATAGGCGGCTCAACTAATTTACAACTTGGGCTAATTATATATCTTGAATTGTAGCCGTAGGGTACCAAAGACTAGAGTTTTAAAATATTCACCCCCCCCCCCTTCCTACAGTTATTTTCATCTAGGAATGAGACCAGCGAGTAAATTCCTTGCCTCACCATAAATACTGAAGTGATAGATGGTGCGGAATAATGTAATACCTAACAGCCGAACACTTTAGGCATGAAAAGCAGAGAACCTCACTCAAGGGAATGTGAATACACGACATTAGCAAACGTGCACTAGCAACATATAGGTGTATTGTATAGAGACACCTGGAGAAAGCTGTTTCGATCTAAGGATGTCGAATGAATGGTGATGATGGTAGCAGTGACACTGTGGACAGAAACAGCTTCAGGGAACGTGACCTCTTATACTCCTTCGAAACGTGTTTATGAATGCCCCGTAAGTACTGACGACATATAATTAACAGGTTTACTAATTCATAATATACACACACATTTATTCACGTAACCATAAATTAAATTAAAACATGGGATGTAGCTTGTGTACACGAATAATTAAAAAACCGGCATTAGTATCTAGTTTGAATTGTAACGTTAATTACAATCCAACTAGAGTGCTTTACGACCCATTGTGAAGTGTTAGTTTTGTCAAACATTGCCATTAAGTTCAGTCAATATTAAATTCCACCGACTTAGGTAAATGAATAATGTTGCTGAATTATCTGCAACGCTGGCCTACACTCTTAACGCGACTGCAGTTATTTGTTATTGCGAGTTTGTCTTTAGTCTTTCTTGTCGCTCGGCTTTCCAATCACGTCAGATACAGGGCTCGAATATTTAAATGCAGTTAAAATGTTTACATATAAACGTAATACAGAAGTGAAACGGAAATACACTATCAGAAGTAGCCTCGGAATCATTGTGACCATCACATCGGTTAGGAACCGACTACTCTGAGCATGCCGTATTTGAATAAAATGTTTGCCCAGTTTCGAGCGCCTGTGCATTATCAAGAGCCATTTAATTATACGGTCGAAACTGACCAACAGTCATGAGTAAAACACTTTATTCAAGTAAGAGAACGTTTGACCACTATCTATGGCTATGGGCCTAGACAAAGGAAAACAACTGCAATCTCTCATGAATAATACCAACGATATTCTGAAGATAATTTCACCAAAATTTCCAAAGGTGGCTTGACTTTGGAACACCGGTAATAAGAATAGTGATAGGGCTATTTACATTCAGTTAGATTTTACTGCAGTGTTGTAAGAGGAAATATGAGCTCTTCTGAACACCTGAGGTGGGTACACCTGTACGTAGGCTGTTTAGGTTTTTTTAATGGTAACGCCACGTAGCGCTCTGCATGAATATCACTGGCTGTGATGTGTGCAGTCTGTGGCTGGTTTGCATTGTTGTTGGCCACTGTAGTGTTGGTCAGTTGGCTGTTAACAGCGCGTAGCGTTGCGCAGTTGGAGGTGAGCCGCCAGCAGTGGTGGATGTGGGGAGAGAAATGACGGAGTTTTGAAATTTGTAAGACTGGATGTCATGAACTGCTATGTATATTATGATTTTTCAACACTATTAAGGTAAATACATTGTTTGTTCTCTATTAAAATCTTTCATTTGCTAACTATGCCTATCAGTAGTTAGTAGCCTTCCGTAGTTTGAATCTTTTATTTAGCTGGCAGTAGTGACGCTCGCTGTATTGCAGTAGTTCGAGTAACGAAGATTTTTGTGAGGTAAGTGATTTGCGTGAAAGGTATAGGTTAATGTTAGTCACGGCCATTCTTTTGTAGGGATTATTGAAAGTGAGATTGCGTTGCGCAGAAAAATATTGTGTGTCAGGATAAGCACAGTCTTGTATAAATTTTTCAAAGGGGACGCTCCACACCATACTCGAATGAGGAACTGATACAGGGGATTGGTTCAAATGGCTCTGAGTACTATGGGACTTAACACTGAGGTCATCGCTCCCCTAGAACTTAGAACTACTTAAACCTAACTAACCTAAGGACATCACACATATCCATGCCCGAGGCAGGATTCGAACCTGCGCCTAGAACCGCTCGGCTACCCCCGGCGGCGATACATGGGATTAAAGGAGGATTTAAATCGCAGTGTTGTGGACGTTTGGTCTATATAGTAATCATAGGAATGTCAAGATAACACTTAACTGTATTTTACTAGCTGGAAAGGTAGCGTGTTGTTTCTAACATTGTACTGGGTAAGATAAACATGTCAGGGAAGGGTCGATTAGCGACAAATTTTTAGCAATATTGTAGTTCTGCTCCGTGTGATAGGCAGGGACTGGGGAGAAGGGAGGGGGAAGGGTTTAGGGTTAGTTCCAAGACCTAATCTAACCACTGCAGTGAGGTTTATTCTGTATGTAACGGTTGTAGTGTTAGTAGCGTAAGAAAAATTGACATGCTCATTCTCATGATTTGGTACGGCAGCAACAAATGAATTCAAGCCGAGACACCGCCTCTGTTGATAGCCAGCTGACGAGACTATATATCACGAACAGTTTTGCTAACAAATCTTCTGCTACTGCCAACAGAAACCGTTTGACGTAAATTGGGCTGTGAGTGAGGCTATTTTTCTCCTGACTGTCTGACTCTACACCACTTCATATCCGTCTCTAATTCTGCAGCGACTGGTGCTGTCAGAGGGACGAAGCAGTGTTTGTTATCGAGAGCAGATTCCACATTGAGTCTCTGTGATGATGGTTTTCGTGTGCTGTGTCGATCAGGCGAATAACAGGTAGTAGAGTCAATCAGTAACGACGTACATGAACAGGTCCAAAATCATGACATGGAGAGCTACTGCAAACAATGAGTCTGGTGGTCATTGAGGGGTCAATGAAAATTTAGGGTATTTTCAAAACTTAGTACATCTAACTCTGTTTCCGTTACACGCAACACCAGAAAGATGTGTAGTTCTTGTAGGGTAACGTCCGTGCACACACTTTTGTGTCATTACGAGGCGCGCTCTCCAAGATGTTTCCCAATGTATGTGACAGGCGAAAATACGGCCTCTGGTCTCTTCTGTATGCCATCAGCATTACCTCTTGGCGGTTATACGTGGAATACTATCTTCTAAGATTACATCAAAACGACTCTTTGTACTTTCATAGGCACAAATGGAAGTTCGTATTGTACCTAGAGGTGCTCGTATAACACACTGGAACTACCGCGGAAGTCAGTCTGTCCATACGTGCACGACACGGAAAATCATAGGAAGAAAAGTAAACTTATATCCTATTCAACTTGGGTTCAAAGATGTCGCTTTGAAATTAATCTTGGTTGGCATTATCTGCTCCTCAGTCGGTATGTGTGGCAGAAATTGAAAACAGGTCTTCCACTGACCCAAATCTCGATGGATGTTAACACTGTTAACACTGTCTTCACTAATTCTCTATTTCTGTGATATCGGTTACAGCAACAGTTTCTGATTTTGTCCGAGGATCGTTCCCATTTCGTGTTGCCTATCCTTAAGTTTCCTGCCGATCAATCGAAATGAGGGAGATTGATAGTTTCCTTACCTTGCAGAAAGGTTTTGAACACTTCTTGAATACATATGTTTTGTTCCATACATTCGCACCAATGTTGACTGAGTCTTTAAGGTAAGAGTTTGAAGTGCACCCTTCGGCTAATGTACGATGACATGATTCGGTATAATCACTACGTTAGAAGAAGACAACTGTAAAGTTAAATGTGCCGTCGATGGCGAAATCATTATAGGCCAACCTTAGCCCAGATTGGGATTGGGAAATAATAGGGTAGTAAGGAGAGGAAACTATTGGCATAGAGCTTTAGTGATTTACGAAAACGAAATGGAACCCGTATTTGGACGTCAAGAAAGCGATCCCGATCTCGAAGTCATTTTTACCACAGCGATACAGCCCCTAGTTTGTCGTGTTTTTCGACATCTATCTTTATGGTCATACCATATACTCATTTTTAATACAGCCCAAAAAACCTCCTATCAGATCACAAAAAAAGGTGAATATGTTCTTCTTTAAAAACCTCTGACAGAAAAGTGGGTTTTTAGCTGCCTCAGTCCTCATTCCACCATTCACACCAAAATTTTTGGCATGTGAACATATTCGAGCCTCTTTTAACACAGAACGTTCTAAATCTTTCACCAAGTCTCTCTTCGCAGTTAAACTTTCATATTCAGTTTTTTCTTCTCAGTTCTACTGTCCATATATCTCTCCCAGTTTCGTCTTTCTCCCATTGATTTGCAGTATATTCCACGGCCACTGTCTCCACTCTTACACTGTCTCATTTTGTCTTCTTGTTCCACTCCCCCGGTCTCCACTACATCTCGGCATCCCAAAAAATCTGGAGGGTGCATCTTTTTCCCCCCTATACCAACGCATTTAAAATATTTAACCAAGACGTCACCCCACCCTCCTCCCCTCCCTATAACGTATTGAAGATCGCGTGTCGGGGAGGGTCCGGAACTCGAAGCCTACATATGGTCTCCGCAAATATGTATTTTTCGTTTACATTATCTCCTCTGTCTCCGTTCATCTTTCTCTTTTGTTGCTACTGTCTCTCACTGACCATCACCATCTCCGCTCAGCTATGGTCTTCATCAATTTCTCTTTCACTGCTATTTTTTTTTCTCCCACCATCACTGTCTCCTCTCTCTTTCTCTCCAGTTAGCACTGTCTCCTCTGTTTTCCACCGCCACTATCTCTCTGCTATTCTCTTTCAGCAGAATAAAGCGCAAAAATGTTCGCATGCCAAATTTTTTTTGCGAAGAAGGCAGAATGAGGATTCAGGCGTCTTGTTGCCCACTTTCCTGCAAGAGACTTTTAGAAAAAATGTAGTCACCTTTTTGTGCTTCGAAAGAGGCATTTCTCCTTCCGTTTTTTCTTTTCCCTGCTTAGCAGGGTTTTCTGCTTATACAAAACGAGCGCTATAGGTCGTGAAGGTTTGTCAGTTTATATATTTCGACACTTTTTTTACATTGAGACATACAAACAACAAATAAGTACACGTAATATAAGGTTAACACAAAATAGTTTTCTTTGCACTTTATCTGTATACTTTGCTCATTTATGGCAGTTCATCGAATACCATTGAGTTACAGTTTCTTTCTAAAAAAAATGTTATTACACACATTTTACTGAATTTTCAGTCTTTCCTGTTTTGCAGTCATTTTAAGTTCTTTTCAGGTATGTTAAAGTATTCTTTAGCCCATTTTGTGCCACTGCAGTACCACTTTGCCATGTATGTACAACAGTCCAGCAGGGCCCGTTACACAGACCCAGCACGCCATAGAGTTTTGTTGATAAAAAAATGTCGAGTAAAACCTAGTTTGGTTACCTCAGAACCGTTTCAATGACGCTAGAAGCCTTTCCATGTGTTCACTGTGTCATTTAAATCTATTTTTACGACTCAGACTGGATGTTACGTACATGTTTTACTTGAATTAGTTCGGTTCTTTGAACTTCTAGATTTCGGAAACGAATAATGATATTGAAAATCGTTTCAAGGTTCCCCGAGAACATCATATGAGGAATTTATGGTAAAAATTAAGATTTTTCCCATGAATATAAATTATGGAAGTGCCCATGCCCGCAAATGGTACTTTTGGTACCCAAAAATCACGGTTCTTCGTGTATATCTTGATAACGGATACAGATTTTCGGAAACGGGAAAATGGCTTTCCCAGACGAACGTTTAAAGAATATTGGGTTTAAATTCAGATATTTAGATAATTGCGGCCCACCGTGCAAACCAGCTAAAAGTTTTTGCAGTTTTCTTCTTAAGAACGCGAACCTCGAACCTCTGGATGTTGGTAACGTAAAACGACACCTAAAAAAATTGTTTCTAGAGAATGTCAACTTGAGAACACATATGATAAAAAATTTGACGACCTGCCACGAAATGAAAATACGGAACCGGCCATCTCTACAGTAGGTACTGTTGTACATAAAACGTCGTTTTCAAAGTTTCCTTAGGAACTGGCAGTGAACAAATTATGCTTTTATGTGCCGTGAAGTATGTGTCACAGACTATATCTAATACGAAAGAATCAACCAATTTGATCGATTAGAATGGTCTGCAGGATATGTTTAATGTTTCAATTTTGAGCTTTTACTATAGGCCAGCTACTGTATGCCCGTTCTTCCGGTAGACAGATAAATAGTCGCTACGCCAAGAGCTATTAAAAACACTTCACCACTTACCACTTCATCAACAGAACCCGATATAAAACCCCCTGAAAAATGTCGCTTTCGCGCGCGGATGTTTGGAACATACTGGCACCGCGCACTGAGCTGCACGGAGCAGTACGTTACTAACCAGATAACAGTGCATTAACGAATGAATTTTTTTTTTGTTTTCTATGTGTTAGTTGTCGAAGGCAACCTCCCTCGTTGTAATACGCCTCTAAGACTAGGTATTATCATTAGTCCTGTCACTAGTAAATATACTTAAGATTATGTGATGGACCCTGAATGCACACAGGTACAACACTGATTACACCGAAGTCAAGAAATCCACCTCTTCTGATTGTGTCTGTTCATTAGTTGTTATTTGTTGTCTTCCTAGCAGAGATATCAACAAATACATAACTCCTCAATAGAAGTCTACACGGCTAGTTTATATTTATTCGAGAAGAACTTTCAGGATGCAATGACAGACATTGGAGCTAGGTGGTAAGTGGAATGAAACTGAACAAATAATATAAAATATGCTGATGATATTTATGTTTATTGCAGCTGAAGACAACAACTAGATCTGACAATGAAGGTTAAGAGAACATTGACAACGACCTGGAGTTCTTTGGTGAACTAAATGGAGTTATATATACCAAGATTACTATGTGGCTTCAAAGTCTTTCAAAATGGAGTCCTTGGGTGACAAAAAAAGGTCACGAACGCTGCTTATTACCAGTTTGAGTTTTGATGATGAGAAAGACGAAAAACGACTGAAAAATTGGTGGCTGCTCAGGTTGTAATGGAAAAATGCGTGTCGGAAATTCGTCTACCTCAATACGTCGCAAGCCACATTACTTCTTTTACCACTATCGCGTCTCCTAGCTCACGAATGGTGAGTAGTAAGAACGTTCGTCAGCATTCCGTGTGGGCTCTAATTTCTACGATTTTCTCACGTAGTTGCCATCCAACGACATATATGTGTGGTTAAGTAACGTACGATGCAACTGTTCATGGAATGAACGCTCTTGTTATTTCAGTACTAATTCTCTCCGTGATATTCAGTTTCTGTTGTCGAGTCTGCCAATGGAGTCTGTTGAGAATTTCCGTCCAGCTCTTGCTTCTACTGAACCATCCCGTGACGAAACGTGTTTCTCTGAGTAGAGTATCTTTTGTCTCCTCTATTAATGCAACCTTGTACGAGTGGCATACTGATTAGTGATACTCAAGAATCGACCGATTTATTTCTTGGGTGAATTATGTTTCTTTAAGATTTTTCTACTGAATCTCAGCATGACATGATTTTCCTGTAATTGGTTCTGTTCGTCATTTTTTTGTTGTTACAGTTTCCAGTGGTTCATAACCAGTAGCGTAATCAATCGTTAATGGGCTTCTTCATCTATTTGCAAGCATTATATTTATTTACGTTGATGATGAAATGCCTGTCCCTACACCAATCGTCGATAATCTGCACGTCTTCCGGCATTTGGTTACGGTCTTCCGACGTAGAAATTGTCCTGTAGACGACAGTATAACCTGCGAAGAGTCTCACTGAGCTCCCGGTGTTCGCCACTTGCTTGTACACACACACACACACACACACACACACACACACACACACACACACACACACACACACACAGACAGAGAGAGAGAGAGAGAGAGAGAGAGAGAGAGAGAGAGAGAGAGAGAGAGAGAGAGAGATATATATATATATATATTAAACTCTAACGGGTTCAAAACATTTTCCTGATGCATTCGTGCAATTACTATAACATTACTTATCAATTTTGTAGATTGTATAATAGCCTTGGATAAAGTAGGCAGACAACTACATTGGTAGAAATAAACGTTGCTTACCGTCAATACTGGACTCATTAGGAAACAAAACTGGTTTTGTTCTTTTATGTACTGCCATAAAAAAACAAAGACAAAGAAGATGAACACATTTCCGCCTTATAAACATAAACAAGAGAACAAAAACAAAACCATATAAAAGAACCCTCTCAAAACTCTACAGTTTCTTCTCACTCTTACTTTGCATAATACATTTCTTGAGTCAATTGCCCTCCTCGTAAATGGAGATACTATCGAATGTGGGTAGGCATACTCCTTAGCAAATTTTCGAGATAAGTCTGCAGGATAATGTCGCATTCCCGCTGTTTAAGAACCTGTAACGTCTGTGGTGGGACCAGACGGTTGCAAAATGCTCGATTTGGTTGGTTCAAATGGCTCTGAGCACTATGGGACTCAACTGCTGTGGTCATAAGTCCCCTAGAACTTAGAACTGCTTAAACCTAACTAACCTAAGGACAGCACACAACACCCAGCCATCACGAGGCAGAGAAAATCCCTGACCCCGCCGGGAATCGAACCCGGGAACCCGGGCGTGGGAAGCGAGAACGCTACCGCACGACCACGAGATGCGGGCGCTCGATTTGGGATGGTCCACTCATTTCCAGTGGAGCTGAGATCTGGAGGGTATGGAAGCTGTTCCGTCGTATTGATTCTCCACTAGGCGGGTTTCCACAAGACTGTGACGACGAGGGGGCGAGCACTGTCGTCCATGCGGTGTCATCGAGTACCGAGAGCAGGGCAAGAAGCATCCACCATCACAGGCGCCAATGAGATGTTATTCGCCGCGCCTCTGCTGTGACATTGCGCCTTCAGAGGCCAGGAGGGCAGTTTCAGTCGAGGTCGGATCCTGCCAACATCCACGAAGCTCCTGTCGGAGTAACGTCGGTGTGCTGCCTACCCGCCATGACAAAACCAATGTAACCTGCCGGGAAGTGAAGAGAGTTCCGTCTCCTGTGAACTGTGTCTACCACACTATGGTCATTCTGAACTTGTATCAGTTCGCCACTTAGCAATCGTGGCTCATTTAGTGCGTTCTGAACCGCAAGTCCACATGTGCAGTTTCATAGCTACAGCCGAGCCATGGTGAACAGAGATAAGTTTTGTTTTAATTAATAATTGATTATTCAGAGTGTTCTAAATAACTGTATCATCACTAGCCACCTCAATTCCCAAGAAATCTGACACAACAGTCCATCAGCGTGATTCTCGCTCCAACAAGTTCACCAAATGAAGCTACAATTCGAATAAGGATATCGTCCTTATGGTTCATACAAGTTATTCTACCGTATATTGGCAGAAGCGGTGTCCTACGGTCATACGTGCTACCACCCCAAAACATGCCACGACCGCCTTGATAAATGTGGCGGTCTGCGATATAGTTAGAATCAAAACTTTTACGTCGTGGCCTCTACACATCAGTATTGTCACGGTCGAGACTGATAAGGATCTCATGAAAGAAGAGGGTTGTGTCTCACTGCTGCCTAGTCCACAAAGAGTGGTTTGGTGCCCATGCAACGTGAGCAGTTCTCCAGTTCCGATTTAGAGCAGGAGGCTTCAGTGGCCTTCTGGCACGTAATCTCTTCTCATGGAGCCCATTTCGTATCATTTGTGTACACACTTGCACTCCTGTAGCTGTTTGAAACTGTCTCAGTAGACGTTTAGCATTGCTGTTGATACTTTCTGCTTGCTGTTATACACAGATCCCACTTCTGCACACCTGTTATTTTTCTGGCGCGGCAACTCGTATGAAATCCTCAACCAATCGTGTTGTTGGAAACCTGTGCCAGATTCCAGAGACATCACTCTCACTCAAAGCCTCACTCGCTGTGACATCCACCTGTCTCGTTCCATGCTCTATTTAAGTGGCTATACGTCATTGTTGTCCGAACAATCTTGAAGTAATAAAATTGTTGTAACCATACGTATCACAAGTACTTTAATGTTTAGAAGTGACACGGTTACCGCAGACTGAAGATACCGCCACCTCGCGGTATAATCAGGGACTGATTCCGTTAGAATAATATTTCAAACAAACCAAGATAGTAATATCTTAACGAATTTCTGAATCAAAACGTTCACTATTAAAATTTCAACGATATGCAACGTTTATTTTGACTACTATATTGTGAAACATATTAAGAAGAAGTGAATACCAGTACATCTCACATATGTAATTCTGAAGATCTGTGGCACTGTAAAAATCCAAACAAATGGATATAATGACAACAGAACAGAACGATAATAACTTAAGAGTTCCGCAATTTTGCTGTCTTACACCACTGCTCTCTAACATATACACTGGCGATATTACAAAGCAATGGAAAATTAAACGACATAATTCAGAAACAATTTTAATCAACAAGATTAAACATACTAGGTACGCAATTTTTTTTAATAACGAACAGTGAGGATGGACTGCAGGCAGCTGCCTGTGAACTACTCAAAGTATTTTTGGTATACAACGTGTCAATACCAAAACAAAAAGCAAAAGCCATTGCTCTGTATGGGGAAAAAAGCAGTAACAATACATAGAGTAACAGATAACTGGGTCATACAGCAAGCAGACAGATTTGAAATTTTAGGGACCATACCAAGACACATAAGAAATCTGGATGAAAGCGACAAAATTGAGAAGTTGACTTACCAAAATTGTGCAATAAGAAAATGTCTCCTACGTAAAGTAAGAAAGGAAACATATCAAAAATTTTATGTAGAGCTATGCCGGTATCAAAGCTGCTATACTACGAATGTGAACCTGGGTAACGAAAAAAGACAAAATTACAGAGCAACGAAATGAAATTCCTCAGGAACATACCAAGATACACATAGATTACGAAAGAAATACAGGCATTAGGAATTGACTGGAAATATTAGGTGAAAACGAAAAGTTTAAAGAGTATATGCAAATTCAGATGTCCAATCTGTTGCGAATGCGGGAGTCAAAATTACATTTTCAGCAATAAAAATTCTAAAAGATAGAAAATGCACTGAAAGGACCAAATGTACCTGCATCAGGCCGTGCAACGCCTAGCTTGTGACAAAAGGTGATGGAAAAGAAAAGGAAGATCATTGAAGATATAAGGGTTGAAGAACATACTGGACTAGCAGACGTAATTATGATTGTTATAAAAATGAAATGGAGGTGGACAGGACGTATCGTTGGATTCCAAGTGACGAAAGAAGAGCGAGACGACGACCTGAGGGAAGGTGGGTGGACAGCATAGATCACTCTGGAACTGCATGGTTAAGCAACGCCGAAGTTCATAACAGGCTGACATGTATCGCTTTGGCTTCACCACGTTCGTCATCGTATGTCTGATCTCTCATCACGATTGTTACGAGAACCTCGAGTGGGTGTGCGGGAGATAGGCTTGTGAGGGGCGGAGGGGGGGGGGGGGAGAGAGAGAGAGAGAGAGAGAGAGAGAGAGAGAGAGAGAGAGAGAGAGAGAGAGAAACAAGTCAGTTCAAATACTGGAATTAATAAGTGTTAGTCACTTGACGATAATCGATAAGACGGCAAGCGACGTGTTACGGCTAAATGTAGGTCGCACTCTGCTGGTATTTGGAGCAGATTCTACACTGCGTGGGCGTCTCTATTGTCGACAGTAAGCACCGGATATCCATCACCCAGGTTGACAATAGCTCCCTTTCGCAAGAGCTGAGCTTTTGTTGTCCTCGTTCTGGTCGAGGGTGTGACTCGAGACGCCGGGAACCGGCCCGCTTCTGCTGGTATTCGGCTCAAGCGAGAGAGGCAAAAGTGTCGTGGCATACGTCTTTGGGATTTGTGAATCGGGTCACATTCCCCTGCTCGTCAATGAACAGCACCGAACGGCATGGTGCTCAACACGCTGGGTTCGGACTAGATTAGAGGGCCCAATAAAGACACAGTTACAATTGATGTAGAGGGAGCAGGTAAATATAAGCTAGCATTCAACCTACAGCTTCGACTGCATACGTGTATATCACATACAATGGTAAGCCAGTACCATGTGACCACTGTCCACCGTGACGTTTGATGGCACCTGGTGGCGTTGCAGGCACGTGACGCAGTAACGAAAGTACGTATGTATGTAGAGCAGACACGGATGGGAGTTACCTTGGCGAAATTATGGGCAGCAAATGGGGAAATACATGGATATAAAAGACTTTGACAACGGATAGATTATTATTAGATTAATATTATATGGAGTCTGTGACAGTATCTTGAAAACGGCGAAACTGGTTGAAAGTTCAGGTGCTACTGTCGTGAGCATCTATGGAAAGATGTAGAAGGACAGTGGAACTACCACTAGGCGCTAAATGGTTGGGCGCCAACGACTCTTCACGGAACTTGGCGTCCGGATGCTTGCCTGCTCTGTAAATTAGGACAAGTGGTGATCTGTGCATCTCTGCCGGAAGATCACAAGGCTGGTGCACGCACAATTGTTTCGGAACACACCGTTCATCGTACGTCGTTGAACGTAGAGTTCCGCAACGGACCACCCCTCCGTGTTCACATGTTAACCCAACGAGATCGTCAATTACGACTGCAGTGGGCACAGTACCATCGGGAGTCGAGTGTTAAGTGGAAAGGTAACGGTCTTCCGGATGCACATTTTTGCAGCACTAGGCCGAAAGTTGTCTCCACAAACGCAATCTTAGAAGTGAACGGCAGCTCGAAATGTGCAGCGCGTCACGGATGCATGCTGGTGGGAGCAGTATTATGCTATGGGAGACATTCTCTTGCCCTTGCATGGGACCTATGATAGTAATCAAAGAAACAGTGACAGCAGCGAACCACCTGCATCTCTTCATGCTTGACATCTTTCCCGATGACGATGTCATCTTTAAGCAGTATAATTGTCCGCCTCTCGGAGCCAGAACCGTGCTACAGTGGTTTGAGAAGCATTATTGTGAACTCACGTTGATGTCTCGGCTACCATATTCACGTAATGTAAATGCTTTGGAGCCTATCCGGGTCGCCATCACCACGTACGCATTATTTACACGAATTGCATGATGTGTGAATAGACATCTAATGCCACATACCTCCACAAACCAAACAACAAACTATCGGATCCCTGATACGGAGAATCTGTGATATATTTCGTTCCAAAGACGGACAAGATATAATGTTTTGGCTTACCAATGTATATTGCTCACATCTCCTCTCCATTCCATGTCCATAACCTTCTCCCTTTCACTTTGTCCATCTCCTCCTCCACCCTCTCTCGGTCTACATCCTCATCCACCCTCTCTCTGAGTACGTCCTCCTCCCCTTTGACCTGTCCATCTCCTATGTCCCCCCATTTTCAACCACACCCCAATGAGAGGCGAATCTTATCCCCACAACACTTCTTCCCAGTCAATAAGTGGTATGTGACTCAAGTTTGTTTGAAATCGAACTGTTAGTTCAGGAGATGATGTAGACTGTACATTTATACATCTTTTTCATTATACAGGCCGCCCCTATAGCTGAGTGGCCAGCGCGGCGGCGTGTCACGCCAAGGGGCCCGGGTTCGATTCCCGGTTGGGTCGGAGATTTTCTCCGCTCAGGTACTGGGTGTTGTGTAGTCCTCATTATCATTTCATCATAAACAGTGGAAGGCAACGGGAAACCACCACTAGAATCATTTCCCTAGACGCTCCACCATGACATGACCTGGCGTAAGACAGAACACAAAGAAGAAGTCTTTACACAGGGTACCTCAGAAATACCGTGATATTCGTGGGGTTTTAGACGGTGTTTTGAGGAAAAAATCGAAGATCTGAACCTGTGTCCGGAAAAGTCATCCAACGACACTAGAGAGTGTCAAAGTTATAAGCGGCGATGCCTGGCTTTAGGCCTTCCCTTCGGCAGGAAGTCTCGCAATATTGTCCGGTATTCAGTGATCGCCATTGACTGCCGCGATCGCCAATGGAGAAGACGGAGATAGGTGTAGCATACAAAGGCCTTGCCTCCCATGCATGCGATGCAATGCTGCCTTGGTGAATTGGTCTCCATGCACAGTTTAATTTTCTTCTGGAACCCTCTAAAATCCCCAATGTTTTTCGGTGTACAGGAGAAAAATAAACTGGTGAATGAAGCCTGCGTTCGAAACCGTCGTCCACAAAATCAACAGACCCTCACTTTCACGGGAAACAAGGCCCACAAAAGCAGCAACTAGCTCCATTTTCTCCACCTGCGACGTGGCAATCAATCGCGAACACCGAATAACGAGAAACATTACGAGACGTTCCGCCTACAATTTTGCAAAGTCACGGTCGCTGCCGAATGTCTGGCCTAATTCCAGGAGACGCTCCCTAGCGTTGGTTTAATGACAGTTCCAGACGCTGGTTCCTATTCTCGAACTGTTTCTAAAGACACCCTCTGCAACCCCTCGGAGTTCGTCGAAACGTGTCTGGAACACTCTACACAGTGTGATTCTGATTAATGTTTAAAAACGCCCGAAGTGCTGTAGAAGACGCTGAGACAATTTAATGTAAAACACATAGGGCCTCAAATGTTGGGAAACACCCCAGAAGTGGATGACAAATAGTGAATATGTGACATACCTCGCGACACGTGCAGCTATTGTGCTTGTAGAAACTACCCTCGCCGGTTGGGCGCGGTGCTCCACATCCCTCCGCTAGCTGCTCATTTTTCGAACATCTTTTGTAAATGTGAACTGTTCTAAACGTAGAAATTACAAAATTATGGTCCTCGCTGTAACCAAGTAAAAGCTGTTTTATTTGGGTGTTTCTTTCCTTTTGTCTATTCTTTTTGTGTCTACAAATGTCGTTTACTGCTAATGACGCATTTCAAAAGCTTACACTCATTTACTTGTGATGCTATACGCTAGGTTTTTGTTGTACTCTACTTTGTAACAAACGAGCGGTTTCTGCGAGATCAGTAAAAAAAAATGGTTGAAATGGCTCTGAGCACTATGGGACTTAACATCTGAGGTCATCAGTCCCCTAGAACTCTTGTAACTACTTAAACTTAACTGACCTAAGGACATCACTCACATCCATGCCCGAGGCAGGATTCGAACTTGCAACCGTAGCAGCAGCGCGGTTCCGGACTATAGCACCTATGGAACGGAGGAAAGATCGTCCTGTAGCAAGATTATTATGTTTCGGTCACAACGTTGATAAGGAAGAGCTCGGTAATAGTTCGGTTATTTATGAATATTTACTATTTTTTGTTGCTATTAGTCGACGCTTTCTCGTCACTATGGTCTATTTTGAAATTATACTTCTTTTGGTGGGCTCTAGCAATAACAGAGGACTTACTACAAGTTAAAAGATCTTTTTCCTCTGCACTTTCCTTGTTAGGACAAGTATTACGATTATGATTCTTATCTTTTTTTGGTCTGCTAGGATCTTCTTTCTATTTCGGTTTGAAGTTCTTTATCACATGAAATAATCTCTCTGCATCCATACTTTGTAAATGTTGACTCCATCTTTTTTCATCCAGTTATTCATATACACTCACAAGTTATCGAATGATTTTCAATACCTTGATTTCGTATTTTGTCTATTTATTTACAACCCTTTACAGCTCATGCAATTCTAATTTCTATTCCTTGGCTGTTTCTCAAGACTTTTGTTCAGTATCGCCGTATGATAACGTTAGGCTAGGGATTGTTTCATGATATTTATGATTTGCACTTTACAGTTCTGTTAAATGTTCCACAAATGTTTCCAGATTTTTTTTTATATCAATCTGCATATCTCCGTTTTGATATCACGATATTCTACACCAATGACGATTAAAATATTTTACTAATTGAACTGCATTTTGTTTTTCATGAAACACTACCTTAGTCCTCACTGAACGTTCTCCACAGAATGCCACTGAGTAGATTTATCGTAAGGTATTTTCATATTCTGTTCATATTTTATTTAGTTCATAAATTCATCTTTGTAATTCATGATGTTGAGATGTTGCATAGAAAATGGTGTATCGGTCGGCAACTGAAAAGTGCAGTAAACTGCCTATCGTTCACGGAAACATAAAAAGAAGCATATGTATGGCGATATCGTGGAGGTAGTGTCATATATCGTCACGTTTCTCCAGTGTAGTAGTGCTTCAGTTGTTTGAAAAGCTTACAGGAGTGTACCTGAGATGGCCAACATTTTAACGGGCAAGCATACCGCAACTATCAAGGCAGTTCGTCTGGCAGGTCGTCTTTTCTCCTAAGCATAGGCTATCTTCAGTCACTATGACATCTGCATACTTCTAAGACTTAAAAAGAGGTAATAAACCGGAATAAGGTCAAATTCTACATGTGTGCCGTTTTTTACCGTTGATGTCTTTTTGCCAATAGGCGCTTAATCAAAAAGCCTCTTCTACAATGAGGCCACTGTTTTCGTACTGCTCTTGAATTTCGTTTGGTATCAGGTTGTTAGGCCAATCGACTGTGGTCGTTGCTTTCTGATCTGCACAGCAACAGTCTAGAAAAAAAGCAAAGGGGACTGATGACCATAGATGTTAAGTCCCATAGTGCTCAGATCCATTTGAACCAAAGAAAGCAAAACACAGTGTCGAACTATTGGCTACAAGGCATCATTACAGTACTTAAGAGATAAGAGATGAAGAGTTATCAGTGAAAAATTTAAAAGTAACAGGTAGTTTCATCCGCCATTCTGTACAGTTTCTACAGTTACTCTCGCTTAGTTTTCCGTGGTATCCTTAAGCCAAGTAACGATTTCCAACCATATAATCGACACACAATTTCTATTTTTAGCCACGCTAAAAATAATACTCCACTGTTTTGTTCATAAAATAATTATTTTCACTTCAAGCACATGTAATGTAGTCCCTCCCCAGAAGAGCAAGTAATTCGTCCATAACATCATCACTTTACACAAGACGTTACATGCTAGCATTTCTTTTTCTTTTCTCACAGATGCCTAAGGAATAAAGTACTCTGTAAAAATGTAGATCACGTTGTCTCATTACTAAACGTCTGAAATATTGACACGAAGCAATTGTATATGACCTTGATATATCTCGTTTATGTCGTATTTTGATAATTAACATCTCGCAAGAGCATCACGTTCTCTTGAAATCACCCAGCAGCACTTGGGGTATATAAAGCTATGTGTAGTTGCGGGCATGTGTACATTGGAACTACGAAAGGAAAGTGTCTAGAACCGCGTAGCCGAACACATTTAATCAAGAACGATGAAACAATGTAGTCATATACTTGGCATCACTTGGCGTATGGTGGTGCGCTCTATAAATGGGAGTGTTAGTCTGTTTTGATGTCCTCTTTGCCCCGTCCGTTAGTGGCTATTTTGCTGCTTAGGTAGCTGAATTCCTTAACTTCATCTACTTCGTGATCAATCCGGATGCTGAGCTTTTCGTTCTTCTCGTTTCTGCTACTTCTCATTACCTTCGTCACTCTTCGGTTTACTCTCAATCCATATTCTGTACTCGTTCGTTTATTCCTTCCATTCAGCGGATCATGTAACTTCTTCACTTTCACCCAGGATAGCAATGACATCTGAGAATCGTTTCATTGATATCCTTTCGCCTTGAATTTTAATTCCGCTAGTGAAATTTACTTTTATTTCCATAATTGCTTCTTCGATATGCAAATTGAACAGTAGAAGCGAAAGACTGCATCCTTGTCTTACACCCTTTTCGATCCAAGCACTTAGTTCTTGGTCGCCCACTCTTATTATTCCCGCCTGGCTCTTGTACATATTGTATATTACCCGTCTCTCCTTACAGCTTACAGCTATTTTTCACAGAATTTCGAATGTCTTGCACGATTTTGCATTGTCGAACGCTTTTCCCATGGCGACAAATCCTATGAATGTGTCTTGATTTTTCATTAGTCTTGCTTCCATTATGAACCGCAACGTCACAATTGCGTCTCTTGTGCCTTTACCTTTCCTAAAGTCAAACTGATCGCTATCTAACACATCTTCAATTTTGTTTTCCATTCTTCTGAATACTATTCTTGTCAGCAACTTGGATAGGTGAGCTGTTAAGGTGATTGTGCTATAATTCTCACACCTGTCGGCTCTTGCAGCCTTCGGAATTCTTTTGGCGATTTTTTTTTTGGAAAGTCAGACGGTAAGTCGCCAGACTCATACATTCTACACACCAACGTGAATAGTCGTTTTGTTGCCACTTCCACCAATTATTTTAGAAATCTTGATGGAATGTCATCTATCCCGTCTTCCTTATTTGATCTCAAGTCTTCCAAAACTCTCTTAAATTCTGATCCTAATACTGGATCTATCTCTTATAAACCGACTCCTGTTTTTTCTTCGATCACATCAGACAAATCTGCCGTCTCAGTGTACTCTTTCCACATATCTACACTCTCCTCTGCATTTAAAAGTGGAATTCCCGTTGCACTCTTATGTTACCACCAATGCTTTTAATTACACAGAAGATTACTTTGATTTTCCTGTATGTTGAGTCAGTCCTTCCGACGATCCTTTCTTTTCCGATTTCTTCACATTTTTCATGCAGCCATTTCGCCTTAGTTTTCTAGTACTACCTATTTATTTCATTTCTCAATGACTTGTCTTTCTGTATTCCTGAATTTCCATGAACATTTTTGTACTTGCTTCTTTCATCGACCAACTGAAGTATTTCTTCTGTTACCCAAGGTTTCTTCGCAGTTACCTTCTTTGTATCTATGTTATTCTTTCCAACTTCTGTGACTGTCCAGCTGACATTCCATTCCTCTTCAACTGTAGTGCCTAATGAGCTATTCGTAATTGCTGTATCTATAGCCTTAGAGGACTTCAAGTGTACCTCTTTATTCCTTGGTACCTCCGTATCCCACTTCTTTGTGTATTGATTCTTCCTGACTAATGTCTTACATTTCAGCCTACTATTCATCAGCGCTACATCGTGATCTGAGTCTGTATTTCCATCTCGGTACGCCTTACGATTCGGTATCTTATTTGGGGTCCACTCCTCGTAACTGAATGGTCAGCATGACGGAATGTCGATCCTAAGGGCCCGGGTTCGATTTCCGGCTGGGTCGGAGATTTTCTCCTCTCAGGGACTGGGTGTTGTGTTGTCCTAATCATCGTCATTTCATCCCCATCGACGCGCAAGTCGCCGAAGTCGCATCAGATTGAAAGACTTGCACACGGTGAACGGTCTACCCGACGGGAGGCCCTAGTCACACGACATTTTTATCTTATTTCGGAATCTCTGTCTGACCATGATGTAATCAAACTGAAATCTTTCCGTATCAACCGACCTTTACCAAGTATACCTCCTCCTCTTGCGATTCTTGAACTGAGTTTTCGCTATTACTAGCTGAAGTTTATTACAGAACTCAATTTCTCTTTCTACTCTCTCATTCCTTGTCCCAAGTCTATGTACTTCTGTAACTTTTCTTCTACTCCTTCCCCTACAATTGTGTTCCAGTCTCCCATGAATATTAAATATTCATTTTCATTTACGTACTGTATTACCCTTTCAATATCCCCAAATACTTTCTATGTCTCTTTATCTTCAGCTTACGTCGTCGGCATGCATACGTGAACTATCGTTGTCAGTGTTGATTGCTGTCGATTCTGATAAGAACAACCCTATTACTGAACTGCTCAGAGTAACACAATCTCTGCCCTGCCTTCCTAGTCATAACTAATCCTACTACCGTAATGCTATTTGCTACTGCTGTTGATATTACCTTACACCCATCTGAACAGAAATCCTTCCATGTGACCGCTACTGTATCTAGATTGATCCTTTGCCCATTTATCAGCATGTACCGATTCGGTTGAGGAGGGTGTCATAAAACCGATGTATCTTCACATGAGGTAGGTTATCCCGCAACCTTTGTAAATGGTCCTTGAGATCCCGGATACTGACACTGGGACGGACTGGATGTCCGATCTGGTACCACAACATGTTCCATGGCGGGCGGACCTGGGGAACTTTCTGGTCACGGGAATACCTCAACATCGCATAAACTATTCACTCATGGGCACTATGTAAACGAACATTTTCCAGTTGAAAAAGTCACCACGATACTGTCACATGTGAGGTAACGCACGAGGATTCAGTTTCTCTGTGACGTGCCGTTACGCCTTCAAATATCCCTCAATCACTACCTGCTGGCTCTACTTTGGCAGCACCAACATCGCATGGCCAAATTTGTTAATGTTGTGATTCCAGAACAGTCAATCAATCAGACCGTTATCTCTGGATATGCTGAGAAGACTGCTGTCCCTCTTCAGAGACCATATGTTTGTCTGACCTCTCCACAGATAGCCCTCAGTTGTGATTAACCGTACAATACGCCTGTCTCTATCGTTGAACTTACGGCTAAGTCTCCTCACTGCGTACACTCCAGCAATGCATCTCAGTTGGAATGTTCGAACTTAGAGGGCCGCTGCAATCATTCGCTGTTGAATTCAATCTTTTGTTTTGGTTACTTATTCTGCGAAAGACCACAGGTCATGGTCTAGTGGTAGCGTTCTCGCTTCCCGCTCACGGGGTCCCGAGTTCGATTCCCTGCGGGGATCAGGAATTTTTCCTACCTCGAGATAACGGGTGTTGTCGTGTCGTTTTCATCATCATCATTCATCCTCATTACGGTCGGAGGAAGGCAATTACAAACGCCCTCCACTAGGACCTTGCCTAGTACAGCGATGCGGGTCTTCCGCATCGTCCCTGCGCTCCTCGGAATATGGGTGTTTTCGCGTTACTCCACTTACCCTCTGATAGTAGGCTTAAATCACAAGCAGCTCATTCAGCGAACTATCTGTTGTACGCAACTTTAAGGAAGTTGTTCAATGGACTATCTGTTGTACGTAACTTTAAGGAAGTTGTTTGTCAGTGGCAAATAACTCAATTCACATACTTTCATTACTGTTGAAGCAGAGTTAATTTACATGGCTGCCATTATTAAACTCTAACATGAATATAGTTACAGCCACAGTCCGGAACCAAGCGACCGTTACGGTCGCAGGTTCGAATCCTGCCTCGGGCATGGATGTGTGTGATGTCCTTAGGTTAGTTAGGTTTAAGTAGTTCTAAGTTCTAGGGGACTGATGACCTCAGATGTTAAGTCCCATAGCGATCAGAGCCATTTTTAGTTATAGCCAAACTGCCATTGATATTTCTAAAAACGTTTTACGGTTGTTGTTTTAAAAGCCGTAAGTGGGATTCTAATCTTCTTCTTTTAGATCTGTTTTACACAATACCGATAATTGCTCGTTTAGACGACCTATCTAAGACTAATTCACAATACTCAGATAGTTGCAGAGTACAGTTTTACATCAAATTTGGATCTTATTTTTTACTCTGTATGACTTTCATCTGCATGATCTCCACGGAGTTTTTTGTTGTGCTGGTTATACGGAATTCTGTCACTGTATTTCGCTCTACAACGGAATTATTTTTGTCATCTAAATTTACATGTAGGCCCTTTACCTAGTTTCCTTTAAAGGTGTATACTACAGAAACAGACGTTAACCATGACTATGCTGCGGTTACGTCTATACGTAGTTAGTGAGTGCATCCTGCACAAATTATATTCTCCACGTCACAAGCCTAATGCGACCATCCTCCTCCAGTCTAATTGATTACACTACAGCCCGGAACTACATTTTCTTCATTTATTCTTATCTGTTACAAAGCACATAAACAAATACTGTCTTCTACCACTGCGCGTTTCATGAACAATAATCAGTCAACTATCAACTTATACGCTGGATGTTGCTCTAACTAAATTTGTTTGGAAGACAGAAAGAGAATCGTCAACACTTAGCAGTCCTTGCTGTTCTGAGTATACTTTTATTTCCCTGCTTCCTTCGCCTTCCTGTCCATGTAGCATCTTACAGGCTAAGACCATCTCCAATTCACCTTACCGTAGGAACGTAATGTCTTAATCGGTATTTAATATATACTAAACGCCAACAATATGCCTGAGTTTATCTGACGGATGAACTCTTCCGATCTTCAGAATTAATCTGTGCTCTTCATAACTCCTACTGAGAACAAGGAGAACTATTGTTAGCAAGTTTCGTGAAATCTTTAACTCGTTTTCGATCTTCCAGTGCGTTGTTGACACCTTACTGGCTATTGAAGCAACCAGTGCACCAGCCGCCCACTCAAAGACACTGTGCTCGGTGGACCCCTCTGTTTCATTATAGGCACAATTAGCGCTTGTCGATCTTCCTATCAAGTGTAAATGCACTGTATAAGTCCCATGTCCAATGAGGATATTGCGAGAGCATGAGATGGCTATAAGTTCCTGTTTTCAATCCTATCTTTCGTATCTGGTAAGAATCTTATCACCCTTTTGTCTTTTTCTGGCTTTTCTCAAACCCGTTAGCAATTTTCTACCATTTTACATTTTATTTCCCCCGTATTTGAACAAGCAGACCCCACAGCCACTTTTTCTAGTCATACCTTTACTTATTCCTTCAGTAAACTGCTGGCTTTTCTTTGACTAAAAAAATTTAAATGTCACAAAATCATGACTGTCTAAGGTGCATCGGTTAGTATGGTACCAAAAATACCGACACATTCAGATTTTTCGTTAAACTGGGTTCACTAGACCCTGCTTCGGATCATACACTCTAGATGATGATGATTTTTGGTTTGTGGGGCGCTCAACTGCGCGGTCATCAGCGCCCATACAAAGTCCCAATTTTATCACAGTCCAATTTTTTACCCAGTCCAGTCTAGGCACTGTCACGAATGATGATGATGAAATGATGAGGACAACACAAACACCCAGTCCCTGGCAGAGAAAATCCCCAACCCAGCCGGGAATCTAACCCGGGACCCTGCGATCCAAAGGCAGCAACGCTAGCCACTAGACTACGAGCTGCGGACTCTCAGATCTGGTACGAGATCTTCCACAGTTTTTTTTTTTCATTTTCTGACGTTTCTCTAATCTGTTTCCGGTTATCAACCATTTTACATTTTATTTCCCTCGTATTTGGACAAGCAGACCCCACGGCCACCTTACTTACAAGGGAATCTCCCCATCGCATCCCCCTCAGATTTAGATATAAGTTGGCACACTGGATAGGCCTTGAAAAACTGAACACAGATCAATCGAGAAAACAGGAAGAAGTTGTGTGGAACTATGAAAAAATAAGCAAAATATACCAACTGAGTAATCCATGCGTAAGATAGGCAACATCAAGGCTAACGTGAACGCAGGAGCGTCGTGGTCCCGTGGTTAGTGTGAGCAACTGCGGAACGAGAGGTCCTTGGTTCAAGTCTTCCCTCCAGTGAAAAGTTTAAGTTCTTTGTTTTCGCAAAGTTATGATCTGTCCGTTCGTTCATTGACGTCTCTGTTCACTGTAATAAGTTTAGTGTCTGTGTTTGGCGACCGCACCGGTAAACCGTGCGATTAGTAGACGAAAGGACGTGCTTCTCCAATGGGAACTGAAAACATTTGATCGCGAGGTCATAGGTCAACCGATTCCTCCACAGGAAAACGCGACTGATATATTCTATACGACACAGGTGACGCCATGTGCGTCACATGACAGGAATATGTTGTCGACCCTACCTAACTTGTACACTTGGCGAATGGGTAAAAAGATTCATCTACCTTACCCGATTTCGGTTTTCTTGTGGATGTGATAATCACTCCCAAAAAAGTGATGAAAACATAAGAGTTTGTCACATAAACTGAAAATAAGAAATAATAGTTTTCACTGGAGGGAAGACTTGAACCAAGGACCTCTCCTTCCGCACCTGCTCACGCTAAACACAGGACCGCGGCGCTGCTGAGCTCACATCAGCCTTGATATTGCTTATCTTGCACATGTACTACTCAGTTTGTATATTTTGCTTATTTTTTCGTAGATCCACACAACTTCTTCCTGTTTTCTCGATTGATCTGTGTTCAGTTTTTCAAGGCCTATCCACTGTGCCAACTTATAACTAAATCTGAGGGGGGTGCGATGGGGAGGTTCCCTTGTTAGTCGTACCTTCGCGTCTTCCTGCAGTAAACTGCAGCTTTTTCTTTGATTAAAAAAATTTACGTGTCACAAACTCATAACTGTCTATGTTGCATCATCTGTTTGTATGGTACCAAAATACCGACACATTATGATTTTACGCTAAACTGGCTCCACTAGACGCAACGCGGACGCGGATGCGCTAGAGCTATGCCCCATCTACCGAGGTAAGCGCACTGTTGTGGTACAACTTTAGGACGTCTGGTGCCAGGCAAAAGCTCCTCTACCCAACTTTGTACAGTTTGTTGAACAGCGCCTTTGCAAGCGGGTGCAGTACCACGCGTGAAACGACATGTCTGTAATTGTTTCACATGCAAGTGGCGCTAGTGAACAAGTGGTGGATGGATCGGAGGACATTAATTGCCAATTCATTAATTCCTTTCGAATACCGGTAAGCAAAATTCTTATCTTCACCAACTGCGACATAATCGCTTATACAAACAGTGAGCCAATAATGTAAAATGCTTCTTTATTTCAGTCTCTGGTCACAATATACATTCTTTAGACGATGACCGGTTTCAGTCTGTAATGACGATCCTCAGATCTAAAATAAATAAATATATACATCTAGTGAGCAGTGTGTCTTTTAACATAAAACAGCAATTTTTATCACAATATACTGTCATGCAACCAAGAAAATGTGTAGCCAAACTATATAATTTTATTTATTGAGTGCTTATATGTTGTTTAAACGTTTTCTGTGGGAGACATGTCACGATGTATGTAAAGCCCTCTATTGGTTAAGTTCTTACGATCGGTGCGCGCCTACATAAGATCCTAGCGGCCGACCCAACAGAGGGCGCTGTTCATTGATCTGTCTCTTTTTCAGCTGTCATATAGACATTTTATCTGTCATAAACAATTTATAGGTTGCCACGGGCAATGTATTGCGCTATATTAATTATTGACCGTAAATTCACCATAAAAAATGGTCGGACCTATACTCTTCATATATTACCTTTTCATAATTTTACATGGTTAACTGCATTCATCTTTTAATGTATCACAATTGGTTTCTACGATAGTCATCAATTTTAATAAGTCTGCTACATGCATTTTATCTAATGTGCTTTTATCAGATTATGTTTTCGCATAAATGATGACTACATATAAGCAAGCCCACAGTAGCGACATCTAGGGAGGGTGTAGGCAAACAGGTTCCTGGATGATACTGTACTTCAGTAGCTACACTCCTGGAAATTGAAATAAGAACACCGTGAATTCATTGTCCCAGGAAGGGGAAACTTTATTGACACGTTCCTGGGGTCAGATACATCACATGATCACACTGACAGAACCACAGGCACATAGACACAGGCCACAGAGCATGCACAATGTCGGCACTAGTACAGTGTATATCCACCTTTTGCAGCAATGCAGGCTGCTATTCTCCCATGGAGACGATCGTAGAGATGCTGGATGTAGTCCTGTGGAACGGCTTGCCATGCCATTTCCACCTGGCGCCTCAGTTGGACCAGCGTTCGTGCTGGACGTGCAGACCGCGTGAGACGACGCTTCATCCAGTCCCAAACATGCTCAATGGGGGACAGATCCGGAGATCTTGCTGGCCAGGGTAGTTGACTTACACCTTCTAGAGCACGTTGGGTGGCACGGGATACATGCGGACGTGCATTGTCCTGTTGGAACAGCAAGTTCCCTTGCCGGTCTAGGAATGGTAGAACGATGGGTTCGATGACGGTTTGGATGTACCGTGCACTATTCAGTGTCCCCTCGACGATCACCAGTGGTGTACGGCCAGTGTAGGAGATCGCTCGCCCCACCATGATGCCGGGTGTTGGCCCTGTGTGCCTCGGTCGTATGCAGTCCTGATTGTGGCGCTCACCTGCACGGCGCCAAACACGCATACGACCATCATTGGCACCAAGGCAGAAGCGACTCTCATCGCTGAAGACGACACGTCTCCATTCGTCCCTCCATTCACGCCTGTCGCGACACCACTGGAGGCGGGCTGCACGATGTTGGGGCGTGAGCGGAAGACGGCCTAACGGTGTGCGGGACCGTAGCCCAGCTTCATGGAGACGGTTGCGAATGGTCCTTGCCGATACCCCAGCAGCAACAGTGTCCCTAATTTGCTGGGAAGTGGTGGTGCGGTCCCCTACGGCACTGCGTAGGATCCTACGGTCTTGGCGTGCATCCGTGCGTCGCTGCGGTCCGGTCCCAGGTCGACGGGCACGTACACCTTCCGCCGACCACTGGCGACAACATCGATGTACTGTGGAGACCTCACGCCCCACGTGTTGAGTAATTCGGCGGTACGTCCACCCGGCCTCCCGCATGCCCACTATACGCCCTCGCTCAAAGTCCGTCAACTGCACATACGGTTCACGTCCACGCTGTCGCGGCATGCTACCAGTGTTAAAGACTGCGATGGAGCTCCGTATGCCACGGCAAACTGGCTGACACTGACGGCGGCGGTGCACAAATGCTGCGCAACTAGCGCCATTCGACGGCCAACACCGCGGTTCCTGGTGTGTCCGCTGTGCCGTGCGTGTGATCATTGCTTGTACAGCCCTCTCGCAGTGTCCGGAGCAAGTATGGTGGGTCTGACACACCGGTGTCAATGTGTTCTTTTTTCCATTTCCAGGAGTGTAGTTGGCAATAATCACTATGTGGACGATGTGGCCTATTCTACACCATATCTTAAATCTATGTGACGATGCTATGCTGATTATATTTATTTGTTTTGACGATGTCATTATGGCCGTATCACCTTAGGACATGGTGTAAAAAAGGTACGTTATACCATATTTTATCTGTACGTTTCCCTGGTTGCATGACAGTATATTGTGATACATTTCGCTATTTTATGTTAAAAGACACACTGCTCACTAGATGTATATATTTATTTATTTTAGATCTGAGGATGGTCATTATAGACTGAAACCGGTCATCGTCTAAAGAATGCATATTGTGATCAGAGACTGAAATAAAAAAGCATTTTAAAATTCTTATCGGCGGATTAAATAAACAGTATTTCCTAAAACGAACTACAGAGCGGAGAATGGTTTTCTGCACTTTGCTGAGGTACGCATCACAAATACAGACGGATCAATACGACATTAATACCTTCACCAACGTGTTCTCCCCTCCTGTGGATTCCTACCAACCGCTACTTTCGTTTTCGCGCCGGCGCGTGATAAGATAAAGTGTCTGGCGCCGATTCAGACAGTGGCTATTGTTCGTCGCTGACGTCATGTCATATTTCCATTGGAAAGCCGTATCGGCGCAGTGACTATCTCTGCCGTCCTGTCACTTGCTCTCTCGTCTCGACGTGCTGCGTTGTCGCTTTCTTTCTTTTTTTTTTTTTTTTGGTGGGGGGCCTACTGCGCTACTACGCCCAGCTACAGTGGAGCTGCGAAAAAATAGTATCTAAAGGTAAATACAGGGAAGAATTGTTTGTATCCCCTCCCGCAAATCACCACCATCCTAGAAAATATATGACGTTCGGTACATTCATTTTCGTACAACAGAATGAAGTCCAAACACAAATTCATAGCTCTCTGAAATAATTTGGAATTGTATTTGAAACAAACTATTGTGACAAGCAAATTGTTCCGTACGAAAAAAAAAAGTGTATAAGCGGTGCCGTTGCATCAGACTGATGAAGGCATTATACACATCTACACTGTAAATGAAGAATTTATTCAGACGACAGATGTTCTTTTGAGATAAGGATCCATTGATAGTAAATGAATATTAATGGGGTGCAAGATCTGGAATGAATAATGTGTGTGAGACGTGTGTTAGTAGGCTGGTCTTGTTTCACTGCATACAACTGTGTCATCGACCTTGGCTATACTGGGCTGACAAATAATATTCAGTGATCTGTGATGTGTCTACAGCAGAGTTTACAGCCGTTTGCAGTACATAGCTAGTTGTCGATAATGGAGCAGTGCTCGTTAAAAGAACTTAAGCGAGATGAATTTATTGTTTGGTGCAGCGGAAGGATCTCTCCGGAAACCTATGCAGTGTGCAGAGAAATTTTTTTGCAACGGGTGTCATCCTAATCAGAATAAATTTACCGCTGTCGATGGGAACATGTGAGAAACTGGTTTTTCAAGTTACAGAAAATTGGCTTAAGGTTACGTCAAAGATCTGTTCGCATTAGTTGACTTTCCGGAGACGATATCACATTTGACATCACTTAGTTATTAACACTCTCAATTTGTCCAAGAAATATATACAATACACACTTTAAAAAATACAATATGGAGGAAACCAGTCATGTAGCAAATTACACTCCCCCAAAAACGGTATGTTTAAACAACAATGTCTCAAGACTTCGAACCCAGACTTCAGTTCTGTCAGTACAATGCACTGTGACGCGTAAATCGACACTATCGGTCGTTTTCAGCTGTGGCTATGACTTTATGTCGTTGCTCTAAGCAGTTTTAAATCAATAAAGAAACAAAGCAGTAGTTTCAAACCAGCAACATTGAAAGGTGGCTACACTGAGCCACAGCGCCAGAGATCGCTAGAGAGCATTGTTCCGCCGCCTCCACTGGCACAGTGATTATTGAGAACTCGTAGTGGGCAGTGCTTTGGGAGAACTCGTGGTAGTCAGTGCTGAGATGTAGTGAGGAGTGTTTGTTGAGATGAGCTAGTAGGCAGTGCTTGCTGAGATGTGATGCTGAAAAGTTCTTGTTGAGATGTGATAGTAGCGAGTCGGTGTGGAGAGATTGTAATGTCTAGCGTGCTTTTCATCAATATAAATTAAGGTAACAAACTAAAAAAAAAAAAAAAAAAAAAAAAAAAAACCGTGCATGGGGGCTTAATAAAAGTTGAATGCAAATAATTTTAATTTTTTTTTGCTTTAGTAGCTGTCTGTTCGGTTACGAAGTCTCGTAACGGTTGACCCTGACTAGTATTTTGATACACATAATGAACATAAAATTTCGACAGAATTGCATTTACACAGTTAACACTATTCAATTACACAGTAGCACTAATGTGGATGAAAGATGAGTGAGTGTGTTTTGTGTGTTTTCCTTTTATAATCCCAGAGAAGTGATCCCAACCTATCTCCTAAATATTATTTCACTTGTTTGTTGTGGCTTGCACTGACACCCATAAATATTATAGGTTAACTGTTATTGTGTACTGTAATAGTTAATGTGACAATTACCTGATATCATTTGTGTGTTTATTATGATTTGTAAGTTTAGTGTAAGAGCATTGATAATAATTTGTTAAAGAAATTGTATGTGCATTCAAACTATTGTTCATGACTGAACTGTCTCAGTAGTTATGGTGAATAGTATGGACTGTTACTTGCACTTTTTCTACATGATTGGTGCCACAAGGACATGTTTAATTTCTGCTGATGAACTGTGTGATCAGTGATTGTAAAAAAATTATGGACTGTTACTTGTACCTTTTCTACATGATTGGTGCCACTAGGACATGTTTAATTTCTGCTTATAAACTCTGATGAACAGTGTGATCAGTGCTAGTGAATTTTATGGAACTGCTTCTGCTGAGAAATGTGACTTGTTGCTGTGTGCACCTGATCAACATTGCTGGTGCCACTAATGGACTGCTTCTACTGAAATGGTGTTACTTGTTGCTGTCTGCACCTGCTCAACATTGCTGGGTGCCACTGATGGATTGCTTCTACTGAAATGAAGTCACCTGTTGCTGTGTGCACCTGATCAACATTTCTGGTGCCACTAATGGACTGCTTCTACTGAAATGGTGTTACTTGTTGGTGTCTGCACCTATTCAACATTACTGGGTGCCGCTGATGGACTGTTTCTACTGAAAAAAATGTCACTTGTTGGTTTTTGCACCTGTTGTCCATTGCTGGGTGCTACTGCTGGAACTGTCAACTACTTGTTTCTTGGGCTATGGAAAGCGTTTATGTGAATATTTGTATAAACTGATTTTTTGTGTATTACTGTTTGTGAAAAGTTATGAGACTCTTACCTGCACATATTCGTCATTGCTGACGCTATTGATTGAACTGTTTAACCACATAATATTTGTGTTAACTATTATGTAAAGTCACATGTATGAAAGAATTTGTATTGCTTACTGTATTCTATATAATAGGTTATTGAAAGGTCAGTGCAAAGCCAAAATTTTATCTAGTTATATGATATTTACGTATTAATATTATCTTTTATTTTTGTCTATATTTTTTTGACGAATTTGGTGGTATTTTCACCACCAATGCTGGCAAAAATACCATCAAATTCTAGCCGTGGAGGAAGGGCATATGAAAGGTGGCTACACTGAGCCACAGCGCCAGAGATCGCAAGAGAGCATTGTTCCGCCGCCTCCACTGGCACAGTGATTATTGAGAACTCGTAGTGGGCAGTGCTTTGGGAGAACTCGTGGTAGTCAGTGCTGAGATGTAGTGAGGAGTGTTTGTTGAGATGAGCTAGTAGGCAGTGCTTGCTGAGATGTGATACTGAAAAGTTCTTGTTGAGATGTGATAGTAGCGAGTCGGTGTGGAGAGATTGTAATGTCTAGCGTGCTTTTCATCAATATAAATTAAGGTAACAAACTACTTTTCTTTTCTTTCTCATTATTTCAATGTCCTGAATAATGCGTCATTACAGGTTCAGTCAACAAAGCATCTGGCTTGTGTTCTTGTATTAGAGTGTAATTCTGGTTTTCTTGAGTAATTATGGTATTTCTATTTTCTTTAATTAATTCAGTATAAATGATATTTAAAATTTCTTGTGTTGTTGAAGAAGAACCGTGCCAGATGCGTACGTTGAGTCATACTTCCACACACAGAACAGTTACACTTGTGCTTTGGTTTCGTAGGTTTTATAGTTGCTGGGGACTTAATTAATTAATTGTGTTAATGAAAATTTCCATTTCATTCTTTGTTGTTGTTCTATGCAGTCAGATTGCGTAATAATACTAGTCAGGGTCAACCGTTACGAGACTTCGTAACCGAACAGACAGCTACTAAAGCAAAAAAAAATTAAAATTATTTGCATTCAACTTTTATTAAGCCCCCATGCAACATTTTATCGCAAATTTTCCTGTTTTGGATCTTCGGAAAAATTATGTCTCTAAAAGTTCATGGAAGGGTAATATGAAAAAGTGACTGTATATAATTAAGTACGAGACAACATAGTATGATTACTCTATGACGTGATTTTGAACAAAATGTCGAATTTTCGCACTTGAGAATCCAAGTTAATCCACTGTTGGCGGATTCAGTAGAGTTTAGATATCCAATACTTAAATCCCACATGAAAAACAAGTGAGACTCGCTTTTGATGTCGTGCCTAGGAAATTCGTGGTAAGGTCTTATGGGACCAAACTGCTGATGTCATCGGTCCCTAAGCCTACACACTACTTAATCTAACTTAAACTAACTTATAGTAAGGACAGCACACACACCCATGCCCGAGGGAGGACTCGAACCTCCGACGGGGGTGCCTCACGGACAGTGACAGGGCGCCTCAGACCGCCTGGCTACCCCGCGCGGCCTCCCGTCTAGGACAGAATCCTAAGTAAATTATGGAAATTGCGGAAAACATAATTCTAGATGTCCAGGCGAGACTTTCAAAACTATTTGTATTAACATTTTACTATCTTCTTTAACGGAAAATCTTGCTTGGTATCTTATTTACAGTATAAAGATAACTTATTAGGTGCCTCAAGAACCTGTATTCCAGCCTGGTCCGTGCTCGTAATTTCTTGTCATATCACTCGAATTAACTTCTAATATCCTTCTGTTGCAGCTCATTTAGGATATTTAGTTTCCTCTTCAGTATACTAATGATTCACATACAATTTCCATACAGTCCATCTGTGTTATTGGTATACCTTCTGTTGTGTCAGCACCGACACAATAAGAAAGGGGAGAAATTGTGATGGCTGGTACGAGGAACCCAAAATGATTTGTACATTTCTAAAAGGAAAGAAACATAACTTCTCGTTATGTGGTGGCTTGATTTGCTTCTTATGCCTGCTACGTACACTTATTTTTCGCACTATTGCTACTCGCAGAATGCAGGCTAAGTATCGTCTTCCCATTACTCAGTACTGATGCTCTAGAAGTCTGCAACGAAACTAGGCCGACCAGCGATGGCCGGCTGTTTGTCATCTTTGACAGCTGGCGCTCAACTCCTGTGTTCCTGGAGGTGTGGCGCTGTCCGCTCTTTCCATTGGCATGGGTCAGCACCTCCTTGATGCCGTTTCGCGGCGCTGCGCTGGTCGGAGTGCAGTCGATGCTTCAAGACTGCATACCATCATCAATTGTATGGCTATGTATGAAATCAGTGTAACTTATTTGCAGGAAATTTTTATGGCCTCTTCCAGTTAGCTTGTGATATTTAACGTAGCTTTCTAGTCAATCCATATATTTTTCCTCTACTGTGTTTTCTCGAATTTCCGCTTCAAGTTGTTTGAAATGACAACATTTCTGGCATCAACTACTATGATATTTTATTTAATTATTGTAGGCTCTCGCTTGACAGTATTCTCGTTTCTGTTCGTCATTTTAAACTTTTTTATACTGAACTCAAGCATTACTACTTATCGTAAGTCTTATGTTTGTCATTTACAGTCGGCTGAGTTCCTTGAATTATTTATTTTTTTATTTATTGTTCCGTGGGACCAAATTAAGGAGAAGTCTCCATGGTCATGGAACGAGTCAATACATGGAATTATAAAACGATAGTAGAAACAGATAAAATGAAATATAAAAAACATATCAATCGATAAGTCTTAAATTGAAATAAAGAAAATCAACAATGTAACACTGGAATTTGCTTAATTTTTTAGCTCTTCCAGGAGCTCCTTGACAGAATAGAAGAAGTGAGCCATGAGGAAACTCTTCAGTTTACACTTAAAAGAGTTTGGGCTGCTCCTAAGATTTTTGAGTTCTTGTGGTAGCTTCTTGAAAATGGATGCAGCAGAATACTGCACTCCTTTCCGCACAAGAGTCAAGGAAGTGCATTCCACATGCAGATTGGATTTCTGCCTAGTATTGAGTGAAAGCTGCTATCTCTTGGGAACAGGCATATTGCTAACAGCAAACGACATTCAAGAAAATATATACTGTGAGGGCAATGTCAGAATTCCCAGACTATTGAATAGGGGTCGACAAGAGGTTCTCGAACTTACACCACATATAGCTCGAACAGCCGGTTTTTGAGCCAAAAATACCCTTTTTGAATCAGAAGAATTACCCCAAAAAATAATACCATACGACATAAGCGTATGAAAATATGCGAAGTAGACTACTTTTCGTGTTGAACTGTCACTTATTTCAGATACTGTTCTAATGGTAAATAAAGCAGCATTTAGTTTCTGAACAAGATCCTGGACGTGGGCTTTCCACAATAGCTTACTATCTATCCGAACGCCTAGGAACTTGAACCCTTCAGTCTCGCTTATAATATGCACATTCTGTCTGATCAAAATTGAATTGTGAGTTAGAAACTGTAAAAACTGAGTCTTACTGTGATTTAGCATCAAATTATTTTCCAGAAGCCACGAACTTATTTCATGAACTACATTATTTGATACTGTTTCAATATTACACACAAGATCCTTCACTACCAAGCTGGTGTCATAAGCAAACAGAAATACTCTTGAATCACCTGTAATACTAGAAGGCATATCATTTATATAAATAAGAAACAGCAGTCGCCCCAGCACGGACCCTTGGGGAACACCCCACTTCACAGTGCCCCATTGGGACTGAACATCACTACCACTCTCAATATTGCGGAGAATTACCTTCTGCTTTCTGTTCTTAAAGTAAGAGGCGAACCAATTGTAAGCTACTCCCCTTACTCCATAATGGTCCAACTTCTGCAGTAATATTTTGTGATCAACACCGTCAAAAGCCTTCGTTAAATCAAAGAAAACACCTAGCGTTCGCAATCTTTTATTTAATCCGTCCAAAACCTCACAGAGAAAAGAGAATATAGCATTTTCAGTTGTTAAACCGTTTCTATAACCAAACTGTACATTTGACAGCAAATTACGTGAATTTAAATGCTCCAGTAACCTTGTACATACAACCTTTTCGATAACTTTAGCAAACACCGATGGCACAGAAATAGGTCTAAAATTGTCAACATTATCCCTGTCTCCCTTTTTATAAAGTGGCTTCACTAGCGAGTACTTTAATCGGTCAGGAAACCGACCACTACTAAAGGAAAAGTTACAGATATGGCTAAGTACTGGTCTAACATACATAGAACAATACTTCAATATTCTGCTAGATACCCCGTCATATCCATGAGAGTTCTTTGTCTTTAGTGATTTAATTATTAACTCAATCTCCCTCTTGTCAGTATCATAGAGGAGTATTTCCGTAACAGTCTCGGAACACGTTTTTCTAAGAGCGCTATGTGATTCCCTGTTTGGACTAGGTTTCAATTTAGTTCACCTGGTATATTCAGAAAGTGATTATTAAATATTGTACATATACGCGACTTATCATTAACACGGACATTCCCACTAGGCACTGATTCTATATCCTCGACCTGTCTCTGCAGACCAGCCACTTCCTTTACGACTGACCATATGGTTTTAAATTTATCCTGAGACTTAGCTATTCTATCTGCATACCACATACTTTTTGCCTTCCTAATAACATTTTTAAGCAACTTACAATACTGTTTGTAATGGGCTGCTGCATTTAGCTTTTACCTGTTTCTAACGTTTTGATATAATTGCCACTTTATTCTACAAGATATTCTTATCCCTCTAGTCAGCCACCCAGGCTGCCTGTTTGTGATAGCACCCTGTTTTGAACGTTCTAACGGAAAGCAACTTTCAAAGAGCACGAGAAAAGTCTTGAGAAAAGCATTATATTTCTCGTCTACTGTATCAGCGCTATAAACATCTTGCCACTCTTGTTCCTTGATAAGGTTTACAAAGGTCACTACAGCAACTGGATCAGCTTTCCTAAACAGTTGATAATTATATTTAACATGTGTTGCAGCACAAAAATCTTTTAAAGTTAAAATTTGTGCATCATGATTTCACAGGCCATTCACCTTTCTGCTAACAGAATGCCCTTCTAGTAATGAGAAATGAACAAAAATGTTGTCTATGGTTGTTCTACTGTTCCCTTGCACTCTCGTTTGAAAGAATATGGTTTGCGTATATGAATTAAGGAGGTCTACCAGCATCGTTTTCCTTGCACAATCACTTATACAATTAATGTTGAAGTCACCACATATAACTAACTTATTGTATTTCCTATAAAGTGAACCAAGAACCTCCTCTAGCTTTAACAAAAACGTTGTTAAGTCGGAGTCTGGGGATCTATAAATAACAACAGTTAGAAATTTAGCTCCATTAAATTTAACCACACCTGCACAACATTCGGAAATACGGAAGCGCCCGATCCCGCCCGTCTGCTTTGACCCATGACGTCACAAATATGGCGGAAACAAAAACACACACTTTCCACAAGAAGCCTAATGACACTAATGGGACAAGCGCGGGAAATGGGGTGTTTTGGGTGGGGGGCAAACTAAATATAAACAAATTTAGACGCCTTGCGTAGCTACAACGTGTAAGTGAAGACTGCCATGCATGAATACCCACCCACCTCCCCAGGGGTCGTAACCCCTGCACCCCATAGAAGATAAAGATGCTTCAGTAGCTGATTAGTGTTTGTCTTTTTTTAAAAAAATCTCACGGGATAGAACGAACAGATCAGAAAGATAAATATAATAAACTAAAACAGAAATTGGAGGAAACATAATTAAAATAAGTAATAAGTGTTTTTAAATTAAAAAAAAATCTCACGAGATAGAACGAACAGACCAGAAAATAAAATAAAATAAAACAGAACTGGAGACAGCCACACTCAAACCAAACTCCGCGCCGTCATGACGTCACACACGACAACACCCTTACGTCACGGGTCAAAGCCGACGCGTGGGATCGGACGCTTCTGTCGACCCCAACATTCAAACACCTTTTCAGTGCAGTACTTTGAAACATCAATTGACTCAAATGGGATGCTGTTTTTCACATACATGGATTACTCCCCCACACTGCAAAGAGCTCCTAGAAAAGCTGCCAGCCAGCCAGCCAGCCTGTAACCCGTATCCTGCCGGCCGAAGTGGCCGAGCGGTTCTAGGCGCTACAGTCTGGAACCACGCGACCGCTACGGTCGCAGGTTCGAATCCTGCCTCGGGCATGGATGTGTGTGATGTCCTTAGGTTAGTTAGGTTTAAGTAGTTCTAATTTCTAGGGGACTGATGACCTCAGAAGTTAAGTCCCATAGTGCTCAGAGCCAACCTGTATCCTGGTAAAGGAAGCCTCTGAATTATCTCCTTATTTAAGAAGTGTTCAGATATACCAATAATTTCAGAGTCAACGTCTATAAGCAGTTCACTAACTTTATCTCTAATACATTGTATATTTTGCTGAAATATACTAGTCCCCTCATTACTCGGATACCTAAGCTTTGTCAAAAGTGGTTCCTTTGTTAAAGAGACTTCCCTTAAGCAGGAATACCTATCAGCTGACTTCAGTCTAAAAAAGGTGCAGTTCTAACACCCACTACTGCAAGAATTTTCCCTTGAGTGATCCCACCACCCCCACCTATGCTGTCACCTATTAAGTTTTGCCAACCTCCCCTTCCCATACCTGTTGAGGTGCAGGCCATGTCTAGTGAAACCCGTCCTGCTGATAGACTCCACCGACACCACTGAAATGTGACGCATGCTTTCTGTCATCAGCGCACCCCCAAGTCTCATGTTATTACGCCTGACGGCTGTATTAAGATGAGGCCGATCGTGACGCTGAAACAGTTCCACGAAATGCACATTCGTGTTGCCAGCCTGAGAGGCTATCTTTTCCAGGTCACCATCTATATCATACTCCCCATCCCTATCAGTACTAGTACCAGCCCCACGCACAACCACTACCTGACCCTCTTTTGTAAAATCCCTACATAACCACCCTATGTTAACAGTCACCTGAGCCAATCCTGCATTAGGCTTCACAATGCTGATGACCTGGTACTCACTCCCCAATACTTCCTGCAACTGCTGGCCTACACCTCTACCATGAGAACTACCTAACAGCAGAACCTTCTTCTTTCTCTTCAACTTTGCAACTGTCCTAGCCACCGTAACTGCTGAGGTCTGCTGCATACTTCCTACATTTACAGCTACTAGAGATTCCTCTCCACTAGACTGACAGTTGGTCATATCTATTGCAAGCACCAATAGTAAAACCATCTGAAAATCTTCTTCTCCTAGCAGATCTCTTGCCAACAGCCAGCTCCCATTCCCCAACCCCCTTCTCCCTCCTCATCCTATCTAGCTCCTCCTGTGCGTTTTTCAACTGCACCTGAATGGCACAGATCTTACGCTCCTGTTCCTCTATTAACTTACTATTGCTACATAACCTGCAGTTTCAGGAGAGGATCTCACCAGAATGCCCACTGGCTTCCCCACTGCATTCCCCCCAGTGAAAATACTTCGAACAAGTCTCACACCGCAATCCACTACTCACGAACCTACGGCAAAGCCCACACTTCTCACTCATGGTAAAATTTTACACTTATTGAAATAAGAAAACTACTTATCTAAGTTCCGCTACTACAATAAGATGATGTTAAAAACCTGACTACAATAATCACTGATTTACTATACAAGGGAAGTAACTACTATTATTAACAGTATTAATCAACAACAAATGAGAATATAACAAAAGCCTAATACAGAAAGAGAATCAAACGTCTAATGACACAGTAACGAAACTGAAAACAGTTCCCAAAAGGTTCTTCTGAAATTATTTCACCAGAAAACACCAAGGACACCGGTTGAAGACCACTAAAGTTCCTAAATAAAACCACTATACACACACAATTAATTAGTACTTAGCTTTCGATGCGCCGCTACAGCTGCAACTGGTCAGCGCGGAATGTAAACACAGGTAAGAGGTTAAGTTGCTCGTTACGAAACACTCACAAATATCAGGTCACAACACAAGAAAGGCAGAGGTGAATGAAGAAACCACTAATAAGTCACTAATATCACAAAAACCTTTAAAATATGTATCTGAAACCTAAAAATATATAAAAACTTAGAGAGCGATGTCACACGCAGTCACTCGCTTACGACCTTACACCAAAGATGGCTTGTCATACTTGTCAAGTAAGCTTTTGCTGATTCAGTGTGCTGGTAAACCGTCATTTTTGCGATTATGTCACTTTGTGGTAACGTTGTATGCAGCTGTTGTCTATTCTTTGTAGTTGTAACTTGAAAATGGCATAATAATTGAAACTGGCCTACAACGGAAATTGAGTATGAATTACAACTGACGACGCCAATGTTCGAGAAATTTTTTATGACTGCAGCACCTGCCCCAAAGATAGTAATCAAACTGTTAGTCTCTTTTTCTCTACTATTCTGAGATAAAAATTATTACGGTAATAGTTTACCCTTCTCGAAATGCATTAAGAGGCCTACAGAGATCGTGAGAGCACCATCATGTGAAACTCGTCGGCGTAAACAATTGTTACATTCTATAACAGCTGAGTGCCATAACACACGAAGTAAATCATTAGAACCGTATTAACATCATGAAGGTACTTTAACGATACATTTGTGCTTTTCCGTTGGTCTTACAACGTGGAAAAACACCATCAGTAATCTCAAGAAAGTAGTAATGCTATGAAATTTCGATTATATTTATCTTTTACCGCATGTTTTACAATTCAGAAAGCCATTACGTTTCATCCTCTGTTCTTTGGCTGCTCTTCCCACTTCCTGCAGCTGCTCCCCGGTTACCCAGTAACACTTTACCAATCACCTTAAAAAGTCGCCTGCACAGAAGTCGGGTTTCCTTAAAAGCTTACACAAGGTCTAGCATTCCTGAAGCCTATCCGGACTTGTAGAGCGTGTGATGCAACATCTCTGAGTCAAGACCTAACGCTAAGTTATACTTTCGCTAGTCGTTGAATATGTAGATCATAATTTAACAACTGCAGACAAATCGGCCGTCAGCTGGTTTCATTATCCTTGGTTGTACAGTATGTCAATGAAGCTGGCAGTTCTGCCATAGATGAACAGAGTATATCGATATACATTGGTATTTCAGTTATTTCCTTCAGTTCTAGTACGAGAATCAGAATAAATCCATGGTTTTGTTTACAAGTTCATAAGAGTTCAATACTTACTAGGGTTTCGGAAACCCTGGTGCTAAATATCAGTCCTGTAGTCCTTTTGCATACTTTCCGTTTAGTAAATTTTTTAAGTGGAATGTTGGGTGAACCCCATGCAAAAACGGTGTCCGGTTCCTTTTGTCATTTTTACGCCAACCTGATGCTGCCACTATCGAGATGGCATTACATTTGAAATAATAAATAACTTCAGTTATAAGTATAGTAGCGCTCACCAAGAAGTAATACATCGATTACCGAGCGAGGTGGCGCAGTGGTTAGCACACTGGACTCGCATTCGGGAGGACGACGGTTCAATCCCGTCTCCGGCCATCCTGATTTAGGTTTTCCGTGATTTCCCTAAATCGCTTCGGGCAAATGCCGGGATGGTTCCTTTGAAAGGGCACGGCCGATTTCCTTCCCCATCCTTCCCTCACCCGAGCTTGCGCTCCGTCTCTAATGACCTCGTTGTCGACGGGACGTTAAACACTAATCTCCTCCTCCTCCTAATACATCGATTAAAATGTCTCTTAGAATAGGTTTCGCCTCTCGAACGAGACAATCTTTTATGTACCATCAACTTGACAGGTTTCATTCATTTTAATTAAATGCGCCGCTCTGAGCACAGACGTGCTGTTCGGCACCGACCGAGTACCGTGTCACCCTCAGCCAATGGTGTCATTTGGATATGGTATACAGGGACGTAAAGTCAGCACACGCTCCCCCGCTTTGCAGACCCTGGAGCCGTTACTTCTAATTCATGTTGCTACTCTCTTGTCATCGCGAGGCTGATTCGATCCTGTTACAGTTATCTCAGCAAGGAAAAATCACTGGCAAGACCGTGAATTGAACCGGAACCCTCTGCATGGCAGCCACCTACGCTGAACGCACTGTCACAAAGGCGGACATCTTTTTTCATTAACACTTTTACTTATGTCTTGCGGAAGATGGTCTCAACTTGCAAGAAATTATGGGGGAGGAGCCTTAATATAACCTACGATAATTGATAATAAAAAAATATTCTTATCGATGGTAATTGCGTATGTTCCATTTTACGTTATAGCACAAGAGACTGTTATTATCTACCTCTACAGCCAAGGAATCAAAAAATGCAGAAAGCGATTTAACTAGTCCGTATCCCAGGATACATCTCTGAAGTATGCAACGCTTCTGATCGCTCAATTCTCTATTAAGTGGTACGCATTTCAGTATTTCATCATCAGACAGTGGAATAAAGTGTGTATTGTGTATTGTGTGTATTTAAACCGGGGACCTAGAAACGACGGAGAGGCTTCGTCCCCCGCCGTAGCCCTCAGTGGTCCAAGACCCCACAACAGGCCACAGCAGTCCACCCACCCCACCGCCGACCCACAACGAACCCAGGTTATTGTGCGGTTCGGCCCCCAGTGGATCTCCCCTCCTCCCAGGAACGTGTCATACCAGTCATACCAGACGAGTTTAGCCGCAAGTATTTGCGTGGTGGTAGAGTAATGATGGTGATGGCGTACGCATACATGGAGACAGTGTTTGCGCAGCAATCGCCGACATAGTGTAACTGAGGCGGAATAAGGGGAACCAGCCCGTATTCGCCGAGGCAGATGGAAAACGGCCTTAAAAACCATCCACAGGCTGGTTGGCACACCGGACATCGACACTGATCCGCCGGGCGAATTCGTGCTGGGGACCGGCACGCCTTCCCGCTCGGGACGCAGCGCGTTAGACCGCGCGGCTAGCCGGGCGGACGGCGGCTAAAGTGTACAAAGAAATTAACGATGGCAAAAATGTAGATACCAAAATAAGTGTGCACCTAAGTGATCCACATACAGAATTTTAAATTAATGAGAAACTTAAGTTTAGATCCAACTTTAGTAAAAAAGTAGGTCCTTAGACTGAATGTAATACATCTCACATAGGAATATTTGACAGTTCCATTGTCTATTCAAAGGGGACTGATGCCAAACTGACTGTGGAGATTTAGAAGTAAACGAAGGCCAGTAGGTGGCGCTGGCATTGACCATAGATATGAAGTCAAAGGATAACTTCATGAAGACTCTATGCATAATGGTTACATATCAGAAACCGTGAACAGTTTGCCATAGATACATTTACATTACCTTTATGGAGGAGAAACTCATACTGACATTAGGTAAAATTTACGTAGACTGAAACGTGCGTCGTTTGGTAGCAGCCTGAACGACTAACAGAGATAGCCGATAATCAAAACAAAAGACATGTTTTCAACCATTAACTGATTTAGTACGATGTAAACATAAAACCGATATAGATTATAAATAAAATAAAATAAAAGTGGTGAAAGATTAAGTTCACAACCATTGCAGACAGAAATTTTACGTAAGTATCACCAAGATAGCAACAGTTAGTAGTAGTAAAACCAGCTTTAAATTTTTTGCGTTCCTGCACTGATAAAGTGCCATTTTAAGTTTTTTGAATTCTTAAATTTTTGAACTTTTGTATTATTTGTCTTGTATTTCTAAACTGTTTATACTAGCAGGCATGTAAGTTCGCAAATGGTTCAGAAAAAGCGCTTGGTCGCAAATGAACCCAGCTTTCCATTCGCCATTCTCACTAGAATGTGTTTTGGGTATTCCTATTGGCCTGTATCAGACTTCTGTTTCACATAATTTGTTTAATGCGGTCGTGAACTGCTTAAAAATTTCAGTCTTTTCCCCTAACATGAAAATTTGTTGCTAGGAAAATTATGATTGGGGACAGAATACACGGCGAAAAGATAAGGACAGAACTTAATATGAGTACTTACACTGTTTGGGAAAGACTGAACGATTACGGAAGGTAATAAAAAGAATTCATTAACAGAATGGATGAAGATATTGCTCCAAGAAATGAGAGATTCTTGAAGACATAGGAGAAGACAGGGATGTGAAGTCGTACGTGGGAAAAGGTATTTTGCTCAGATCATGAACTGCAAAGAAAGAGTTTTCCTGGAAAGCTTGCCGTTTCTGTTACCCATGGGGACGCTGTGCGCCAGAAGTCTTTCGGAGCCAACTGTGCTGAACGTGTACTGAGGCACGCATGAGTTAAAAGTCATATGGGAGACAGGAGATGAGATACTGGCGGAAGTAAAGCTGCGGAAGGAGGTCTTGGGTCGGGTTTGGATACTTCAGTCGGTATAGCACTTGCCCGCAAAAGACAAAGCTCCGACGTTAGAGTAATTGTCTGGCACACAGTTTTAATGTGCCATTTAATCTCCATTCATGTACAGGGCTATTCGAAAAGAAGGAACAGATTTCAAACATTTATCGCAGCCAAACTACAAAAGATACAAACACAATTCCAACGCTCTTGGAAAGAGAAAAGTTCAAATTTTTATGCATTCAATGTGATCACCATGTGTTACACGACAACTGTCAAAACAGAGTCGACCTTCATGAACTACGGTACGATTAATCGACACAAATTGCATTAGTGGAATGTGAAAAACGTAATGGTTACTCCAAGTTGAACATCCGCGTCCGTGGAATGTGTTCATCCTCTATCGATGACAGCCTAAATGATGATAAATTTCGAACATTCTTGGAGTAAGATCTTCCACTGTTGCCTGCAAACCTTCCCTTTGACTTGGGACAAACTGTTTCAGCACGCTGGTAATCCAGCACAGTACTCTGTGGCGCCATGAAAGGTATTAGATAACGTGGACAATCGACGGTGGATCAGAAGAAACTGTTCAGTGTCTTGCCCAGCAAGATCGCCAGATCTTATTTCGCTTGACTTTTGTTTGTGGGATTACTTGGAGAGTGAACTTTATAATGATGTGCCAACAACGCACGATAACATAATTCAGCGTAATACCAATGGATGTCAGAGAATTACATCGGAAACACTTCTCACTTGTATCGAATCATTCTATGAGTGGATAAATAAGTGCATCGAAGAAGGTAACCATATTTCTGAGTACTTACTGGGAAATAATTCTCACATATATGGACCCTCTCCGTGAGAGTTGAGCGGACACACCCCAAAGGAGGTTTTTTCACAATTAACGATCACGTCCGGTTTTGTTTTTTCCGATCCAACACATTTTTGGCGAGATAATACCGTTTTGGAAATCAGATGTGCTATTAGTCGATTACAGCACCATCGATCGTGCAACGACAAAAATGTTACACGGAAAGCTACGTAATTATTCACAATCCGAATCTACATTAAAAACGATTCTCCTACGTAAGATTTCAAAGCTGCCCCACGCCACACTCGCTACCGGTGGAGCGGGGCTGTCGAAATTGGTATCGCCGGACAGTATTTTTAAAAAACACTGGACGTATTTTTACGTTTTTTTAACCGACGCTTAGATTGTAAAATGATTTGTTGTCTGTATATGTCAACACGCAGTACAAAGTATTTGCTAATTTGGCAGATGAAGGATTATACATCATGATCGATATTTTAAATCATTTATGGGAAAGGGGCAAAATCCTGGACCATAACTGTTCCTCTACCGAAACCTGGAAAATACCCAGATGCGGTCCATTCACACAGCCTCATTGTTCTTTCTAGCTGCTTGCATCAAATATTAGAAAAAAGTTGAACTGCAGATTGTAATGATGGTTTTTCAGTAACTCTCTTCTGGCAATCTTCCAATAAGAATTTAGAGAAGAAAGATACTCTGTCGACAGTCTTAATATATTAACTACACACTTGCAATTTTGACGGCTACCTGATTGTAGTTACCTATGCTTAGGAGGTAAAATCTCCGGGAGGGGACTACTCAAGAGGATGTCGTTATCAGGAAAAAGAAAACTGGCGTTCTACGGATCGGAGCGTGGAATGTCAGATCCCTTAACCGGGCAGGTAGATTAGAAAATTTAAAAAGGGAAATGGATAGGTTAAAGTTAGATATAGTGGGAATTAGTGAAGTTCGGTGGCAGGAGGAACAAGACTTTTGGTCAGGTGAATACAGGGTTATAAACACAAAATCAAATAGGGGTAATGCAGGAGTAGGTTTAATAATGAATAAAAAAAATAGGAGTGCGGGTAAGCTACTACAAACAGCATAGTGAACGCATTATTGTGGCCAAGATAGACACGAAGCCCACGCCTACTACAGTAGTACAAGTTTATATGCCAACTAGCTCTGCAGATGATGAAGAAATTGAAGAAATGTATGATGAGATAAAAGAAATTATTCCGGTAATGAAGGGAGACGAAAATTTAATAGTCATGGGTCACTGGAATTCGAGAGTAGGAAATGGGAGAGAAGGAAACATAGTGGGTGAATATGGATTGGGGCTAAGAAATGAAAGAGGAAGCCGCCTGGTAGAGTTTTGCACAGAGCATAACTTAATCACAGCTAACACTTGGTTCAAGAATCATGAAAGAAGGTTTTATACATGGAATAATCCTGGAGATACTAGAAGGTATCAGTTAGATTATATAATTGTGAGACAGAGATTTAGGAACCAGGTTTTAAACTGTAAGACATTTGCAGGGGCAGATGTGGACTCTGACCACAATCTGTTGGTTATGAACTGTAGATTAAAATTGAAGAAACTGCAAAAAGGTGGGAATTTAAGGAGATGGGATCTGGAGAAACTGAAAGAACCAGAGGTTGTACAGAGTTTCAGGGAGAGCATAAGGGAACAATTGACAGGGATGGGGGAAAGAAGTACAGTAGAAGAAGAATGGGTAGCTCTGAGGGATGAAGTAGTGAAGGCAGCAGAGCATCAAGTAGGTAAAAAGACTAGGGCTAGTAGAACTCCTTGGATAACAGAAGAATTATTGAAGTTAATTGATGAAAGGAAAAAATACAAAAATGCAGCATGTGAAGCAGGCAAAAAGGAATGCAGACGTCTCAAAAATGAGATCGACAGGAAGTGCAGAATGGCTAAGCAGGGATGGCAAGAGGACAAATGTACGGATGTAGAGGCTTATCTCACTAGGGGTAAGATAGATACTGCCTACAGGAAAATTCAAGAGACCTTTGGAGAAAGGAGAACCACTTGTATGAATATCAAGAGCTCAGATGGAAACCCAGTTCAAAGCAAAGAAGGGAAAGTAGAAAGGTGGAAGGAGTATATAGAGGGTCTATACAAGGGCGATGTACTTGAGGACAATATTATGGAAATGGAAGAGGATGTAGATGAAGATGAAATGGGAGATATGATACTGCGTGAAGAGTTTGACAGAGCACTGAAAGACATGAGTCGAAACAAGGCCCCAGGAGTAGACAACATTCCATTAGAACTACTGATGCCCTTGGGAGAGCCAGTCCTGACAAAACTCTACCATCTGGTGAGCAAGATGTATGAGACAGGTGAAATACCCTCAGACTTCAAGAAGAATATAATAATTCCAATCCCAAAGAAAGCAGGTGTTGACAGATGTGAAAATTACCGAACTATCAGTTTAATAAGTCACAGCTGCAAAACACTAATGCGAATTCTTTACAGACGAATGGAAAAACTGGTAGAAGCCGACCTCGGAGAAGATCAGTTTGGATTCCGTAGATGTATTGGAACACGTGAGGCAATACTGACCTTACGACTTATTTTAGAAGAAAGGTTAAGGAAAGGCAAACCTACGTTTCTAGCATTTGTAGACTTAGAGAAAGCTTTTGACAATGTTGACTGGAATATTCTCTTTCAAATTCTGAAGGTGGCAGGGGTAAAATACAGGGAGCGAAAGGCTATTTACCATTTTTACAGAAACCAGATGGCAGTTATAACAGTCGAGGGGCATGAAAGTGAAGCAGTGGTTGGGAAGGGAGTGAGACAGGGTTGTAGCTGCTCCCCGATGTTATTAAATCTGTATATTGAGCAAGCAGTAAAGGAAACAAAAGAACAATTCGGAGTAGGTATTAAAATCCATGGAGAAGAAATAAAAACTTTGAGGTTTGCCGATAACATTGTAATTCTATCAGAGACAGCAAAGGACTTGGAAGAGCAGTTGAACGGAATGGACAGTGTCTTGAAAGGAGGATATAAGATGAACATCAACAAAAGCGAACCGTGGATAATGGAATGTAGTCGAATTAAGTAGGGTGATGCTGAGGGAATTAGATTAGGAAATGAGACACTTAAAGTAGTAAAGAAGTTTTGCTATTTAGGGAGCGAAATAACTGATGATGGTCGAAGTAGAGAAGATATAAAATGTAGACTGGCAATGGCAAGGAAAGCGTTTCTGAAGAAGAGAAATTAGTTAACATCGAGTATAGATTTAAGTGTCAGTAAGTCGTTTCTGAAAGTATTTGTATGGTGTATAGCCATGTATGGAAGTGAAACATGGACGATAAATAGTTTGGACAAGAAGAGAATAGAAGCTTTCGAAATGTGGTGCTACAGAAGAATGCTGAAGATTAGATGGGTAGATCACATGACTAATGATGAAGTATTGAATAGAATTGGGGAGAAAATGAGTATGTGTATGTGGCACAACTTGACAAAAAGAAGGGACCGGTTAGTAGGACATGTTCTGAGGAATCAAGGGATAACAAATTTAGCGTTGGAGGGCAGCTTGGAGGGTAAAAATCGTAGAGGGAGACCAAGAGATCAATACACTAAGCAGATTCAGAAGGATGTCGGTTGCAGTAAGTACTGGGAGATGAAGAAGCTTGCACATGATAGGGTAGCATGGAGAGCTGCATCAAACCAGTCTCAGGACTGAAGATCACAGCAACAACAACATGCTTAGGACATGGGCTTCAGCATCCTGATACAGTAACTGCAATCGATGGACTTCCCAAATACCAGTACCTGCAAACTTAACCTCATCTTACGGAGAAGTGTAACGCCGATAGCATAGCAACTATCATGCACCAGCCCTGAGCTACAGCGAACTGCCAGATGTTCCATTTTGCGCCATATTCTCTATGCAGCGTATTCGACTGAACTTGGTGCAATATTCGCCCCTTCAGTAATAATCCTAATGTACGCCGACAACGTCTGTATGTACACGTTGTCGTCAAGCCTGAGGATGACACTAATGTGATTGTATCTAGCGGTGGATGACCTCATTTTCCGAGCTTGATGAACTTGACTTAACCTTAGAGACAGAAAATCTGCAGCTGTTGTCTTTACACGACAAAACGGATAATAACACCAGAGTAAAGGTATTTTTATAATCCCCATCAACAGTTTGGTCAAATATCGTGGATGTCATGAACTCTATACTGACAAAGGCTGATGTGACTGTGCCGTTTGGAGTATTTCTCATGGTCGGCTGACAACTCAGTATTGCTTGTGCTGAATCATGGGTGAACGTTCTTTGGTAATGTCCTGCCATAAGCACTAAACAAGACTGAGAACCTAGCATACCACGCTAATTTCTTTAAGAGGTGGCAAAAGCCGTTGGAATTGAGGAGGAAACTTCGATTTTTATATTACTAGGAAGATCAGAAAACACAGGTCAGTTTCTAGAAGCTCAATAGATTAATTGACAGCAGATCAGTCCCATTAGGCACGGGTTCCTCATATTTGAGCAATATTCTGGGAAGAGTTGCACAGGTTTTACTTTAGCCATCTCCCATGTAGGCTGATTGCATTTCCCTAGTAGTGTACAAGTCAATCGGAGTCTGTCATTTGCTTTTCCTACGACTATGCTCACGTGATCGTTCCATTTCATATCCCTACAGCTTAGGGTTGAACAGTCTGTGGCAAGACAGAGGGATACTGCCGAAGGACCTCTTGATGCCTTCGTATGAGCAGCTACGTATCGATACACTCTCCATGGCTATTCGTATTAACAAGATAATAAGGCATGACGTATGAGGAAGAATGTGAACATGGACTGCAAACAATTATTCCTTATTGTTATCATGAACACGAAGTGTTAAAATACACTCCTGGAAATGGAAAAAAGAACACATTGACACCGGTGTGTCAGACCCACCATACTTGCTCCGGACACTGCGAGAGGGCTGTACAAGCAATGATCACACGCACGGCACAGCGGACACACCAGGAACCGCGGTGTTGGCCGTCGAATGGCGCCAGCTGCGCAGCATTTGTGCACCGCCGCCGTCAGTGTCAGCCAGTTTTCCGTGGCATACGGAGCTCCATCGCAGTCTTTAACACTGGTAGCATGCCGCGACAGCGTGGACGTGAACCGTATGTGCAGTTGACGGACTTTGAGCGAGGGCGTATAGTGGGCATGCGGGAGGCCGGGTGGACGTACCGCCGAATTGCTCAACACGTGGGGCGTGAGGTCTCCACAGTACATCGATGTTGTCGCCAGTGGTCGGCGGAAGGTGCACGTGCCCGTCGACCTGGGACCGGACCGCAGCGACGCACGGATGCACGCCAAGACCGTAGGATCCTACGCAGTGCCGTAGGGGACCGCACCGCCACTTCCCAGCAAATTAGGGACACTGTCGCTCCTGGGGTATCGGCGAGGACCATTCGCAACCGTCTCCATGAAGCTGGGCTACGGTCCCGCACACCGTTAGGCCGTCTTCCGCTCACGCCCCAACATCGTGCAGCCCGCCTCCAGTGGTGTCGCGACAGGCGTGAATGGAGGGACGAATGGAGACGTGTCGTCTTCAGCGATGAGAGTCGCTTCTGCCTTGGTGCCAATGATGGTCGTATGCGTGTTTGGCGCCGTGCAGGTGTGCGCCACAATCAGGACTGCATACGACCGAGGCACACAGGGCCAACACCCGGCATCATGGTGTGGGGAGCGATCTCCTACACCGGCCGTACACCACTGGTGATCGTCGAGGGGACACTGAATAGTGCACGGTACATCCAAACCGTCATCGAACCCATCGTTCTACCATTCCTAGACCGGCAAGGGAATTTGCTGTTCCAACAGGACAATGCACGTCCGCATGTATCCCGTGCCACCCAACGTGCTCTAGAAGGTGTAAGTCAACTACCCTGGCCAGCAAGATCTCCGGATCTGTCCCCCATTGAGCATGTTTGGGACTGGATGAAGCGTCGTCTCACGCGGTCTGCACGTCCAGCACGAACGCTGGTCCAACTGAGGCGCCAGGTGGAAATGGCATGGCAAGCCGTTCCACAGGACTACATGCAGCATCTCTACGATCGTCTCCATGGGAGAATAGCAGCCTGCATTGCTGCGAAAGGTGGATATACACTGTACTAGTGCCGACATTGTGCATGCTCTGTTGCCTGTGTCTATGTGCCTGTGGTTCTGTCAGTGTGATCATGTGATGTATCTGACCCCAGGAATGTGTCAATAAAGTTTCCCCTTCCTGGGACAATGAATTCACGGTGTTCTTATTTCAATTTCCAGGAGTGTAGTTTGACTTCTCCCATTTCAATTGTAGAAATTATGTCATGCCTTTAAATAGTATATTTTAATAGATAATTCTTTGTTCTATGTGGTAGATTAACTGTAAATACTCTCCGGGGTATATGGCTAATGCCGAAGGCTACTTAAATTAACAGAAAAGTAGTGGACTTATTCTAGAAATGGGAATCTTTACTGTTATTGTGAGCCCATTGAATTTATTAACCGGGTTTAAATTTAATAAAATTTTTACCAAGTGACAGTACAGTAGAGTTAAGTATTTTGAAAGAAACCATATTTGCTCCATCATCTGTAAAACTGTATATTTATTCTCTACTGGTTTCAGTTACAACAACCGTATTCAAAGGAGAAAAATGAACTGCACAAAAGAGACGAATGAAAGACATATTTGCAAGAGAGGTTTCTAGTGTATATAGAGGGACAGAACCAATAAAAGTATGAAAGACGTTGAAAAGGGACGTAGAGAACACCTGTTTGTGACAATTAATCCTGTTTATCCTTAAAATTACGTTAAAGTGAGTAGCAACTTACACTGATGAGGCATTAGACTCGTGTGGTATGAAATACCGACGGTATATGACCTACAGAATGACCTCGGGTTAGAACATGTAGACAAGTGGTCATACTACTGAATTTATCTGTTAAGCTGTTAAGGACAATGGCTTACATATGAAACAGTGAAGTCAGTACAGTCAATCTATTTATTCATTAACAAAGAGTTTCATCAAAAACAAAAAATAAACATAATGACAAATAATGTAAATCTAAGACCCTGCAGTATAGCGTGAAATTAACAACCTTAAATCTCATTAACAAGATAACCTAACTGTGAGACATAGACCTCGTATGACGGATGAAATGTACCCTAGACCTCGAGTAACGAGTGATGTAAATCAAAAGTAAAGTATGATATATACCTTGAATCCTCTCTGTAGAACTTAAAGTGCATGTCCATATTAGTTTATTGAGTCTCGCGTTTATTTTCTGCATTGATTGTTTGAGTACTACAGCGATTGACTCAAATGTTTATTGGAAATCTTTCAGAAAAGAAGCTCTGTTGATATTTAGTGGAAGACAGTTCATTCAAATCTGGCTGTACAGAAATGGAAGACTTCCAAAGAGCTACCAAATAGCACGAAGCGGCTCGACTACTCAGAGGAAAAAAAAGAGTAGTGAAGGGTGAAGATGTTGGGTTTGAGGGCGCTGACTGGTACGAGACGCGGATGCTGACGCCTTTACAAAGCCTCTTCCCCTTGACTCTTGTCGTGCGTCACGTAAGTTCCGGAAGGCTGCGTTGGCGTCCTCTATGAGCTCGTGACGTCTTGGCTCCACGCAGCACGGCAAGTTGCGTCATCACAGGTGCCGCTGCGATCTGCACGCTCTGGCGAAGGTTCCCCAACCGCTCCAGTTCAATCTACAACAAACCAATATTCTCATAAATTATTGTTTCATGTAGTACACTGATGGTCATTTAAAATTGTGACAAAATTTTAATTTCAAATAAAACTGTGTTTATTGATCACGTACAATATAGTGATACGTTAGCAAATTAGGTGATGTGACAGTGTGCAGAATTCTAAGTTTACTTGGTGACCACCCGGCAATCAGATATTTCTCATCTTATTGTTTTTGTGGTACAGCAAGTCCAGCAATCAAGTATTAGTCTTCCAAAACAAATCCATGCAATTCTCTGAATTTGTCGACGGAATCGGCTTTGAAGTTTTCCGAGAAACTTTTATTTCATATAATTAAGGCTATTTACACGATGGGCCGAGCGGCTGATTTGGTAGCTGTGGTGAGTGGTAAGTGGATAATCAATGACTTGCTAGTTCGAATGTCACTGTGATATTTTTTGTTTTATTTTCTCATTCACTTAAAATACTACATCATGCAGATATAAAATTTATCTATTGTATGTTAATTAACACATATGTAACCATCATTCTTTCTGGAAAATGTACATACCATACACAGAAATCTAGTACTCATTAATACTCAATAATCAAAACGAGGTGCGAAACACAGTAATGAGACTGATTTTCTTAGCAAGATATGGCAACCTGGCAGGCTTGTGTAGGCACAATATCTTTGACCTTTATCTATATGCTGCTTCTAGTCCAAGTGGCACATCGATGCAACTGCTCAGTCGTAAGTTGTGCTCTAATAAGTTAACACATGTTTGTGTCTCTCGTCACGGAAATGGAAATCTGTTAGAGCAAACGGAAATCAATTCAGAACTGTTGAGCCGTGTTATCACTGGTGATGAAACTTGGTTTTCTCAGGACGATCCAGAGACAAAACGCCAAAGTTCGCAAGGGTGCTCGAAGGGATCACCCAGAGCAAAAAAAGCTCGCAGGTCAAAGTCAAAATTGAAATGCATGCTTGTGTGCTTCATCGATTCCAAGGGAATTGTTCATGAAGAGTGGGTGCCTCCTGGACAAACAGTTAACCAGTATTACAACAAAGAAATTTTAGTAAGACTTCGTAAAAGAGTTCTTCGTGTCCGTGCCAACATTTCTGATAATTGGATTCTGCATCACGATAATGCGCAATCCCATACTGCTCTGTCAGTAGAGCAATTCTTAACCTCAAAACAAATTTCAGTACTACCACAGCCACCTTATTCACCAGATATACACTCCTGGAAACTAAAATAAGAACACCGTGAATTCATTGTCCCAGGAAGGGGAAACTTTATTGACACATTCCTGGGGTCAGATACATCACATGATCACACTGACAGAACCACAGGCACATAGACACAGGCAACAGAGCATGCACAATGTCGGCACTAGTACAGTGTATATCCACCTTTCGTAGCAATGCAGGCTGCTATTCTCCCATGGAGACGATCGTAGAGATGCTGGATGTAGTCCCGTGGAATGGCTTGCCATGCCATTTCCACCTGGCGCCTCAGTTGGACCAGCGTTCGTGCTGGACGTGCAGACCGCGTGAGACGACGCTTCATCCAATCCCAAACATGCTCAATGGGGGACAGATCCGGAGATCTTGCTGGCCAGGGTAGTTGACTTACACCTTCTAGAGCACGTTGGGTGGCACGGGATACATGCGGACGTGCATTGTCCTGTTGGAACAGCAAGTTCCCTTGCCGGTCTAGGAATGGTAGAACGATGGGTTCGATGACGGTTTGGATGTACCGTGCACTATTCAGTGTCCCCTCGACGATCACCAGTGGTGTACGGCCAGTGTAGGAGATAGCTCCCCACACCATGATGCCGGGTGTTGGCCCTGTGTGCCTCGGTCGTATGCAGTCCTGATTGTGGCGCTCCCCTGCACGGCGCCAAACACGCATACGACCATCATTGGCACCAAGGCAGAAGCGACTCTCATCGCTGAAGACGACACGTCTCCATTCGTCTCTCCATTCACGCCTGTCGCGACACCACTGGAGGCGGGCTGCACGATGTTGGGGCGTGAGCGGAAGACGGCCTAACGGTTTGCGGGACCGTAGCCCAGCTTCATGGAGACGGTTGCGAATGGTCCTCGCCGATACCCCAGGAGCAACAGTGTCCCTAATTTGCTGGGAAGTGGCGGTGCGGTCCCCTACGGCACTGCGTAGGATTCTACGGTCTTGGCGTGCATCCGTGCGTCGCTGCGGTCCGGTCCCAGGTCGACGGGCACGTGCACCTTCCGCCGACCACTGGCGACAACATCGATGTACTGTGGAGACCTCACGCCCCACGTGTTGAGCAATTCGGCGGTACGTCCACCCGGCCTCCCGCATGCCCACTATACGCCCTCTCTAAAAGTCCGTCAACTGCACATACGGTTCACGTCCACGCTGTCGCGGCATGCTACCAGTGTTAAAGACTGCGATGGAGCTCCGTATGCCACGGCAAACTGGCTGACACTGACGGCGGCGGTGCACAAATGCTGCGCAGCTAGCGCCATTCGACGGCCAACACCGCGGTTCCTGGTGTGTCCGCTGTGCCGTGCGTGTGATCATTGCTTGTACAGCTCTCTCGCAGTGTCCGGAGTAAGTATGGTGGGTCTGACACACCGGTGTCAATGTGTTCTTTTTTCCATTTCCAGGAGTGTAGCTCCATGCGACTTTTTTCTATTTCCAAGAGTCAAAATGGCGGTCAAGGGACATCATTTTCAAACAACACAAGATGTCCAAAAAGCTGTGATGAGGGTCTTGGAGGATAACACACAAGATGAGTTCCAGAAATGTTACTATCAATGGCAGAAAAGTGTGTGCAATCAGAAGGGAACTACTTTGAAGGAGACAACACAAAACTCGACTAAAACCTTAAGTAACATTTTTTACCCATCAGTCTTATTACTTCCAGAATGAAATTTTCACTCTGCAGCGGAGTGTGCGCTGATAGGAAACTTCCTGGCAGATTAAAACTGTGTGCCCGACAGAGACTCGAACTCGGGACCTTTGCCTTTCGCGGGCAAGTGCTCTACCATCTGAGCTACCGAAGCACGACTCACGCCCGGTACTCACAGCTTTACTTCTGCCAGTATCTCGTCTCCTACCTTCCTAACTTTACAGAAGCTCTCCTGCGAACCTCGCAGCAGAAGTAAAGCTGTGAGTACCGGGCGTGAGACGCGCTTCGGTAGCTCAGATGGTAGAGCATTTGCCCGCGAAAGACAAAGGTCCCGAGTTCGAGTCTCGGTCGGACACACAGTCTTATTACTTTATCGTCGCACCTCGTATTTTATAAGAGATTGCTCATGAATTTGTAATCTTTAAAAAAATTTAATATTCTTCATTATCAGTCTTTTATAGGACCTCAATAATTAATAACAAGTTTTGATGTTGCTGAGCAACAGCCAAACAATTATTTTTAAATGAACACACCGCCATTTGACTGTATTGTTGTTTATTTAATTACGACTCAGATTTCGAAATTTTATGCCATATTCAAGTGACTGAGTTTATGTCATTGACGTAATTGATAATTGTATTCTCAATGGGAAACTAGAAACGAGAAAAGGCGCAGTTTTTTATAGAAAATAATGATTATATATGTGTTAATTAACACGTAATTAATCAGTTTTATATTTAACGGCTACAGGTATTCGAACTGAACAGAAAAAGAGACCATAGCAAGATTCTAAACTGCGATTTATTGATTATCCAATTAAAAGTCTCCAAAACTACCGAGATCTCTCTCTTTTACCAAATGGGCCACACAGCCCTTTTTATGTCTTTGACAACTGCATGGAGGTGCTTTTGCCAACAGAAGTTTGAGTTCTGAACTTCACTTGCCATAAATATATTAAAAATCCAAAAATCCGATTGTAGTGAGCTACTATTTCGGCAGCAAGAACAGTTCTCACTGGTAATTTAGGTGATATGATCCTGTATTATAAACAGCGGTGCGTAATATTGTGCTCTTTCAACCCTGTGTCAGAGTCCTTCAGTCGTAGCGACTGGTGAGTGGTGGCACCACATTCCGTAGGCTACCCATGACGAGATATTTTCGGTGTGGGAGAGGTCTGAATAATGCTGGACAGGGAAACAGTCCAGCACTGTGCTTGTAGCGCTAAATCACGAGAACTTGGGCAACAAGCCCTCTTGCTTTATCTCAACAAGTCAGAAACGTAAAGCCTGCCGTCCAAATTGCCAGCTATGCGAACAGGAGGTGATCGAGTTACGTATCCCACATTATCGCACGTACCGTGCCTTGTGACGACTACCGAGGCAATAAGACAACGTTCGACCTTCTCGAAGACTCCACATGACGATACATCCATCGCGCTACTGGTCGCAGAGCCGGGACTCGTCTAAAAATGCGGCGTACTTGCTACTCGTGTGTGTTCAGGATGGTTGTTCGGCGCACCAATGTGCGGAAGCCCTAACAATGGTCACCGTGCTGAGAGATCGTCTTGTTAGAGATGTCTATACATTAAATGAACAGAATATAAGTAGCGGTATATGCTGTTCGTCCGATCCGGTGGCACTAAATTTTAATAAATTTGAATTGTAATGCAAATGAAGTTGATCTTTAAATCCAGCTAGTATCAGAAGTGCAGGTTCGATTGTCGCTAAATGAAAGTATAATTAAGGATCATGAAAGATAGCTAACGATCAGATAGGATACTAGTACGCGACATACAATAAATTTCAATTGTTTTTCAAGTCAGAGTTAATGGTATGGAACATTTATATAAAGTTTTTAACCAATAAATTTGCCAAACAGCGGTGCAGACTGAGAAATTATTTTATTTTATTTTAGCTACCAGGTTCGGCAATTTAATATGCCATCTTCAGGCCCCACATGCACCACGTTATCGATATTGGCATACTGGGGCCATCTGTTTCAGCATGTTGCGAATTCTCAGGTGCTTCCTCCGAAGACTTGACTTGCAGTCATGTTTTCTCAAGCGCTTCCTGCAAAGACTTGACTTGCAATCAAGTCTCCGAAGGGAACACATGAGAACTCTCGATATACGGAAAAAGATTGCCCCAGTATGATAATACCGTTAATGTTTGAGAGGTGCATGTGGGGCCTGAAGATGGCATATTAAATTGCCGAAACTGGTAGAAAAAATAAAATAGCTTCTCAATCTGCACTACTGTTTGAGAATTTCTTTGTTATATATTTGACCAGCCGCTGTCCCACGTCCACAATGGATCAACAGAGACTTTCTATACAGCATCTTAAATATTTCATAGATGAGGATTAATGATGATTGGATTAGCATAGATAATATAATTAAGGTAGATTAGATTAGGATAGATAAAATAATACCATGAATAATGCTTACGAAAATTTTATTACAAAAGACAGCTATACCAAAGTTCCTTTCTCTTGATCAGATCGGCATTTATCAAAGACCAACGGCAGAGTAAGTCATAGGCGTTAGTGGTAGTATATTTTAATGTTTCGCGAGAGCTAGTGAGTGTAGATGATAATAGCATGGAGTACTAGTTTACCATTGCAGTATAGCAACATTGGAATCGTTTGTTCCAAAGAGAGATGAAGCCACATCGCTGACTGCGCACTTGTAAATATGTTCGTCGGACAAAAAATTAAGGCACCAGCGCGCACATTCAGATGAATCGTTAAGCCTTTACAGATGGCCCACTAAACTGCGGGCACATTGCTTCTACATCATCATCAGGAAGTAGCGATCAGACGGACAGTGTGTGTGAACATGGGTAAATGCAACGACGTGACAGAGTGAAAAATGGAGCAGTCGTGTTTGGCTTTGCCCATAGTCATACGTTGCTGGATTTGTAGTTTAACAGCGGACTGTTCAACGCGTCTACAATCAGTGATGGATCACATGTATCGAAGAAACAAGACGTTAGAAATGAACGGGTGAAAACCGTAACGGTATAAGTGACATCTTTTGTAAAACTGAGTTAAGTGCACTTTCGATAACGAAACAAGGGATACCTGTCAGTGGTACAAAGATCCAGGCACCTACTGTTAACGTCTGCCATCTAACGGCGTGTAGTATAACTACATTTATCTAATCACAATCGATCGGCAGTGTCAGGACGGTACAAGCTACAACATGGCGAACGCTCCAAAGAATGGCTAAATTAGGCTCTCAATTACTGACGAGATCTCGATCAGAAATGAGTAGTTCTACCTTTCAAGGTATCCAGTGTCGTTCAGAAACGACTGATGAAGATTTATCAGATGGTGATTCAGTCGCAGACGAAAGTTATGTTCCTGTTCAAGGTAACTAAAGTTCAAGCATTTTATGTACCATTTTAATGACAATGTAAGGTTTTGTTTTGAAATATTTCAATGGTTTTTGTGGCCATTAGTAATGTCTTAAACGATTTTTTAGTATACAAGCACACTTCAAATTAGCATAACAACTTCTCCTTACTGTCAATAAAAATTATGTTCCATGTGAAAAATACTGTCACGAAAATATTGTCACTTGCACCGGTATGTCACTGAAATGCTTAACATCTTTGAGGTACTTTAGCAGTCCTTTTGATACAATTACATTCACCAAAACGATGACATTATTTTGGGAATCTTATGTATGAAACTGATTTTTACAAATATATTTGCTTTATATCAATGCTTCAATGGTTTATTTCCTTTTTCTATACAGATGCATCATCTTCCGACGAAAACGAAGATTATAGCAAGCCAGGAAAAACCCTAACAATATAAAAATCCATAAAACAGTTGAAACGTCGTGCGTAGAAGCCCCTCATGAGGTAACTCAAGAAATCATTGTTTCAAAAAAGAGAAAAAGGAACGTAGAGTCACGGAAAGTGACCAAAAGAAAACTCGTAAGAAACCTGGGGCAAGAATATAGATCTACAAGTGGAAAAATTATGCATACAAGAGTCGTCAGGTCATTTCAACATATCTGCCGATATGGATCTAGGACTTTCACAGAAGAAATTTGGAATTTTGGAAAACTGGTTCTTAGCAACAATAAACGTCCTTCATAGTAAAATGTGTTTCCATTGCCAAACCAAGACGTCCAGAACAAAACTTTAAGTAGTCAAAAACACAAAGTACTGTCATTATCCTGTATGGTAATCGAGTGTGTAAGGATTTTTTTCCTGAAGACATTAACTATAAGCAATCGCCGGTTTACCACAGCTGCAGTATATAAACCAAGAGTGGAGGACCTATCTCCAGTTGATCAATATGGTAAACATAATCCTGGAAATAAAGTGCCAGAAGATCGCCTCACTCTCGTAAGGAACCACATAAAAAGCTTTCCTCACTACACAAATAACTATTCTCTTAAACATAAGCCTCACAGGAAATACATGTCGCCAGAGTTATCTGTCCTAAAAGTGTAAATGCTTTATACTAAGAAGTGTGAGGAAGAAAACTTTTTGCCAGTGAAGGCTTGCATTTACCGTAAAGTGTTCACTTCAGAATTTAATCTTTTTATAAGCTAAGGAGTGACACCTGCAGTACTTGTGGTCGATTAGGAAATTTAAGTAAAGCAGTGGTAGATAACAGTATAATTAACAATCTAAAGCTAGAGAAAGAGCTTCACCTAAGGAAAGTTGAGTAAGCAAGAGCCGCTAAAAAAGGATTTATACAGAAGTCAAAAGAAGGTTCAACACATGTACTTACTATCGATCTGAAAAACATTGCCAAATTCCAATGCTAACAACCAATGTTATTTACTACAAGAGACAGCTCTGGACATTTAATCTTGGAATACAAGACTGTCGAACAGATCATGCTTTCATGTATATGTGGTCTGAGAATACTGACTGACGTGGCCTCTCAGAAATTGGTTCTTGCTTACTGAAGTATGTAAAATGATTGCCATCTGATATTAAACATGTTATTGCCTACAGTGATAGATGCAGTGGGCAAAACAGAATTCAAATAGTTACCAGATTAGGGCTCTATATTGTTGCTGATACTTCCATTGGAATTTTTCATCATAAGTTCCTCGTACCTGAACATAGTTACCTTGAAAATGATAGTGATTTTTCTCACATTCAGAGGAAAAAAAAGCAAACCCAGTTTATATTTGTGCCACAGGAAGCTTGTAGAAAATGCCAGGGTGACATTTTATGTGAAAGAAATTAAGCAAAATAATTTCCTATCTACAGAACCAATTCGAAAACTTCTCATCGACAAAAAAATAGGCACTGAGAAGCAAAAGGTTAACTGGTTGACACTTAGATGGATGCAATACAGAAAATCTGAACCAAAAGCTTTCTTCATCAAGGAGACATTGAATGAAGACAGACAATTTCGAAAAGTAAATCTTGCACGTCCATGTAGGTCTGGAACAATACCTGAACAACTTCCACTACTTCGAAATGGACCAGCATGTTTAAAGTAAGCAAAAATTGATGACCTGACGTCGTTTTTTTACAGTTTATTCCTCCAGTGTAGCAAAACTTCTATAAGAGTCTAACACCGATTCAGAGCTCACCAGAAAAACAACCAGGACGCTGTGGTCGCCCTTGTGGTCGTCCCTCGTGGTCGTGGCAGAGGTCAGCATCATCTTTCACACTTTGCACAGTACACTGCACAGCCAGGTGATGAAGAATGCTACCCTGACAACTGTAATAGTGATGAAGTGAATGAAAGCAAGTAAGAGGAAAGATTTTATTCCTTAAAGGCATTTTATGAAGACATTTTGAAACCATAATGGTACAAGGTATATTTTATACTATGACGCCTTACACCAAGAACCTTCAGATACTTATCATATATATGTCCCCCAAGTGTAAAACCTTCTATGAATCTTTTGTTTCGTTTTGTGCAACCTGTGTCTTTATGTAAACACTGAAAATCTTAAGGTCGTTTTTCTCACAATAGCCCGCATCTCTTGGTCGTGCGGTAGCGTTCTCGCTTCCCACGCCCGGGTTACCGGGTTCGATTCCCGGCGGGGTCAGGGATTTTCTCTGCCTCGTGATGGCTGGGTGTTGTGTGCTGTCCTTAGGTTAGTTAGGTTTAAGTAGTTCTAAGTTCTATGGGACTGATGACCATAGATGTTAAGTCCCATAGTGCTCAGAGCCATTTGAACCATTTTTTTTTCTCACAATAAACTCAAAGCTACTTACAACATTTTGATTTTCACCCATTCAAATGTGGTCAGAGAAAGATCCTGTCTGAGAGGAACCGGAGACGGGTTTCACTGCTTGTGAATCAAAATCGCTTCCCAACCCGAAGGAAAATTGCTGTACGCAGTGAATGAAGGTTCATTACAAACCTGTAGCGAGAAAAAATTACGAACGCAACAGCTTTCAATGAACATTTGTAGCCGGTCGTTGTGGCCGAGCGGTTCTAGGCACTTCAGTCTGGAACCGCGTGATCGCTACGGTCGCAGGTTCGAATCCTGCCTCGGGCATGGATGTGTGTTATGTCCTTAGGTTAGTTAGGTTTAAGTAGTTCTAAGTTCTAGGGGACTGATGACCTCAGATGTAAAGTCCCATAGTGCTCAGAGCCATTTGAACATTTCCAGTCGCTCACCACACAAGAGGCACGTTAGTGAACTCTGTGTGGTTGCGCTGAATTGATAATGATTTGTTTGTGCAAGAATGTAGTGGGTTTTGGATACCAGTTAAACGTTTGTTGAATTCGTTCTTTATAGTATGTAATTTTGATAGTCACCAGAACAGTTACAGGATGATCAGGATGCAATGTTACTTTTCAGAATGGCGGATACGAACTTAACGCAGATAAAAATGTGAGGTGAGCTACAGTCTCAAGAGCACGTTTGAAACAATTGCCAGCAGCCTTCGTGGAATATAAATTGAATAAAATTCAGACTAAAACTCGAATTTCGATATCTAAGCTTTCGTTTCAACTACTTGCTAAATTGAATTAGGACGTATTTTTACAGAGAAAATAAAAACAGAACAATTTGCTCTTTGGCGCTTCTTTTACACAGTGCATATCACTCGTCTTTTCCAGTAACTAACACAAAAATTTCTGGGAATTTCGATCATCTTGCACCAGCTTACAATTTCGAAAGCTTTTCCTGAGTCGACAGATTCTATGAACGAGTCCTCATTTTTCATAAATCTTGCTTTCATTATCGCATGTGAACTCTCGCCCTGGTCATCTTTGGTATTAATAATCGCTTCAGCTGTATTTATTCCTTTTTTATTTGGTCACTATCGGTTTCGTATCGATATAAGCCACATGTTCAGGTGAACATATGACTGAAACACCTGAATACGTGGTTTTTAGTGCCACGAAACCGGTAGTGATCCAATAATAAAGGACTAAATACAGCTGAAGCGGTTATTAATACCCAAGTTGCCTACTCATAACTATGTTTGTCCCACCTACAAGGCTGTCTCCCTACTGCCTCTACCGTTCCTACAGCCAAACTGATCACTATGTTACGGATCCTCAATTTTCTTTTCCATTCTTCCGAACATTATTATTGTCAGCAACTGAGATGCATGAACTTCCTCGCTACTATCTACCCTTGGTATCTTCAAGATGCCGTGGATGATATTTTTCCAAATATCTGACAGTACGTGTCCAGTCTCATAGATTCTACAAACCATCCTGAATAGTCGTTTGACTGTCACTTTCCCCAATCAGTTTTTAAATTCCAAAGAAAGGTTATTTATATCTTCCGTCCTATTTATTCGCAAGTATTTCAAAACTCCGTTAAACTCTCGCTCCAGTACTAAACCTCTTATGTCTTCCACGCCAACTCCCATTCCTTCTGTCACATCATCACAGGCATTACCCCTCGTAGCGGCCATCATTACACACTTTCCATTTATCCATGCTCTCATGTACGTTTAACGGTGGAATTCCCATTGCATCTATTGTTTTTCCGCCATTTCTTTTCATTTCACCAAAGATTCTTTTCACTTTTCTCCGACGACTACTTGTTTCTCACTTTTTTGACAGTTTTCCAGCAGCCATCACGCCGTAGTTTCCGTGCACTAGCTATTTCATTACCGAGTCACTCACATTGCTTTATTCCTGTCTTTTTCTACGTACTTTTGTTCTTTCTTCTTTCATTGATCAACTGGATTATTTCTTCTGTTGCCCAAGGTCTCTTCGCAGGCACCTTCTTTACAACTAAATTCGTCCAGCCTCTGCGATTGCTCTTTTTAGAGACAACCATTCACCTTCAGCTGAGCTTCCTGTTGCGGTATCCTTCATCACAATACCTACAGTCCTAGACCACTTCAAACACACCTCATCATCCATCAGTACCACAGTACCCCATTTGCATCTACACTGATTCTCTTATTAACCTTCAGCCTAGTCTTCGTATTAGTAGATTGTAGATAGATCAGCTAAGTTGTTTGATAGTTTCCATAATCTATTACGAAAACTACCTAAAGAAATGTGAGTAGGTAATGCACCAAAGCATCAATGTGTATTCTGCAAACTGTAATACGAGGAAAAGCGTGCAGGGAAATTTTTGACAGCAGTGAATGTAAGTTGGCGGCTTCTTCTGATTGTGTTAACTTTCTGTGGGAACAAGTATTTCGTAAAATCTTCGAACGTTTACAATGTGTACCTTCGGCAGATACATTTATTTCTGATACTCTTCACTCATCCCAAAATTTTATTTTCATTTCGTAAGCACGAAGAACCTCCGTGAACCACGGATCATATCGAGATGAGGGTGCCCTGCGTGTCTCAACGATACAGGTAGCAGTTTCAATGGGAACATCAGGGAACGACTGAATGGCATATGGGAAAAGAATATAGTAAAAGACGGATGTGTAGTATTAAGAGATGAATGTCACGTGAGATATTGCATTTAATTGATGGAAGGAGAAAATATAAAAATGGAGCAAATGAAACAGGGAAAAGGTAATGCTGAGGACTATAACCGAGACTGAGAGAGACTGAGAAATGGCTAAGCAGGGATGGTTAGAGCGCCAATGCAAAGTAATACAAGCACTTATAAATATGGGAAAATTAAAGAGGTCTTTGGAGAACAGAGAATCAGCGGTATGGATATCGAGAGCTCAGACGGAAAACCAATATTAAGCTATGAATGGAAAGCTGAAAGGAAAGAACATGTAGAAGTTCGAAGGAACATGTAGAGGGGTTATACAAGGCAAATGAACTTGAAAGCAATATTAGAGAAAGGGAAGAGGGAGGGGATGAAGGTCATCGTCATATCGAATTTCAGTTCAGGCCTTCTTTTCTGTTTCTGTTTCAAGTAGACTGCAGCTGATACCTAGATATCTTCTTAGGACGTCTAACATCTCTTTTCCTTTGATGTGTACATTTGTATATAAATTTAGGTATTCGTTCACATGACATCCTTTGAACGTGTTCGTGACATTTCTTTCTGTACTCCTCTATTCTCTGAAGTATGATTCTGACGCCCACTCCATTTCTGATTTTGCAATTCTTTACCCTGTCAAAGAGTCTGTAACCAAATATCGGTCTTAGGAGTAGCACCACCGCTGTTCCAGTCCTCCTCCGTTGACGCGCGGTTAAAGAACTAACCTCTAGGAGATATAATACTGCGAGGATAATTTGACGAAGCACTGAAAGACTGTCGAAACAAGGCCCATGGAGTAGACATTTCTTCGTAACTAATGATATCCCTGAGGGAGTTAGATATTAAATTAAAAAAAAAAACTATTCTACCTGGCGTGCAAGATGTATGAGACAGGTGAAGTACCCTCAGAGTTCAAGACGGATGTAATAACTCGGTTGCAGAGAAAGCAGGAGCTTGCGTGTGTGAACATTACCAAACCACAATAAACAATGGTTGCAAAGTACTGACACAATTATTTACAGAGGATTGGAAAAACTGCTAGAAGCCAATATCGAATAATTTCGTCTGGGTTCCGGAGAAATGCAGGAATAAGCAAGGCAGTACTGACCCTCTGGCTTATTACATATTTCAGACATACAGTCTGTGCAACAGCAATAAGTACAATTCTGAAAAAGTATGTGATTTAATCTATAGTCTCAGTTTAACTATTTTGCCTCCTGGGTACCGGTTCCGGTACACAGCGCCATACTCACAGTATTCCCTGGAACGCCGTCGTCACGTTCAGTTCCCAAGTGCCACGTGGTCGCGTGATTTAGGCGCCATGTTACGGATTGCGCGGCCCCTGCCGCCGGAGGTTCGGCATGGGTGTGTTGTTCTTAGCATAAGTTACTTTAAGTTAGTTTAAGTAGTGTGTAAGTCTAGGGACCGGTGACCTCAGCAGTTTGGTCCCTTAGGAATTCGCACACATTTAGACAGTTCCCAAGTGTTGCGTCGAACACTGTGTACCGAAACCTGTAGCTAGGGGGCAAAATAAACAAACTGTGACTATAAACTAAAACACATACTTTTCCTTACGAATTATCTTAGAACATTTGTTAAGAAAAAAGTAAACCTTTAGTTGTAGACTTACAGAAAACTTTGACTAGAATACACTATTTGAAGTTCTGAAGGTATCGGTGGTAAAATACAGGGAGCTGAAGGACGTTTACAACTTAAACAGTAAACAAACGGAAAGTATAAAAGCCAAAGAGTGTGAAAGAGAAGCAGTGCTTTAGAAGTATTGTAGAGTGCCTCGATGTTATTGAGTCTGGTTACTCATTAAACAGTAATGAAACAAAGAAAAATTTGAAGTATCAAGGAGGAGACATAATTACTTTTTGGTTTGCCGATGATATTGTAACACTGTGAGGCACAGAAAAGGACTAGGATGAGCAGTTCAACGGAATGGACAGTGTTTTGGAAGAAGGTTATAAGATAAACATCAACAAAAGCAAAACAAAAGTAATCGAATGTAGGCAGATTCAATCAAGGTATGCTGAGTGAATTAGATTATAAAATGAGACACTGAAAGTAGTCGATGAGTTTTGTTGTTAGGACAGCAAAATAACTGATGATGGGAAAAGTAGAGAAGATATAAAACGTAGACTAGCAATGGCAAGAAAAATGTTTGTGAAGAAGATAAATTTGTTAACATCGAATGTAAACTGAAGTGTTAGGAAGTCTTTTCTGAAGTTATTTTTCTAGAGTACGACATTGTTGGAAATGGAATATGAAGTATAAGCAGTTCAGACAAGAAGAGAATAGAAGCTCTTGAAACACGGTGATACAGAACAATGGTGAAGATTATACGCGTAAATCGCGTCGCTAATGAGAAGGTCCCGAAAAGAGTTGGAGAGAAAAGAATTTTGCGGCACAGCTTGACTGAAAGTGGGCATCGGATGGAAGGAGAAATTCTAAGGCATCAAGGAATCACAAATTCAGTATTACAGGTAGGTGTGGGTGGAAAAAATTGTAGAGGGAGACCAGGAGATGATATAAAGTGCTTTACTTGTTCGGAGGTGAAGAGGTTTGGGTAGGATTGAGTAGCGTTGAGAGCTGCAGCAAAATAGTCTAAGACTGAAGACCACAACAATAACGGCAACAAGAACAAACACGTGTAGGAAAGAAGCTGCTGTTCGCAATGGCATTGTAACGGCTGTACTGATTGCAACAAAAGCGGTGGAGCAAACGTTCGTGGGTAGCAGTATGATGTTTTTCTGGCGGCCGCAAGTTTTCCTAACGCTAACCGCCGAAGAACGACCCAACCGTGTTGGAACCGCAACACACAGAATGCGAAAGCGCTCGCGCTGTATCTTGCAGCACGCGCCGCTCATTATGGTGACCTGAGGTTGAGCCGCCGCGAGTTTCACACGTGGGACGCAAAACTTCGCAATAAGGCCAGTTGGACGGTAATTCCGCGCAACGGAAAACAAACGTTTTGGGGCTCAGCTACGTAACAGGCAGGTGAGATGTCACCATCACTATAAGAACGCAGCTGTGGTCAGTGAAGTCGAACCCTATATCGAAGGCCGAATTGCGCGTTTCAGTTGCAACAGTTGGAAAAAGAAACAAGAGAGTAATGACTGTAGGACACTTAGTATACAGGCATGATATTAACACCACGCTTTTCATGCCATCTCACAATTTAAAATGAAGCTAATAATTTCTCAAGCTTTCTGTATCAGTGGCAACAACAATAGGAATCGGAATTGGTTTTCAAGAGAGAAACGCTGATGAAGATTATGAAGACAATTCTGCAGACAGAATTCCACGGTAGGTAGGTTAAGAAATCAGTTCTACCGAGAGTATTTTACAGAACGAAGCTCTACTGAGAGCGCAAAATAGAAATCTATCCATTCTCGAGCTAAGTAGACTGGACAGGGAGATTATTAGAGGGAATCAGCGTTGGACTGTCATTGTCGAGTCACGTGCCCGCAATGTCACCAGATGGCATTCGATCTCACCGTTGGCAATGGTCAAGTTTTGGCTGATCGGTTTACTTGCATAGAATTTGAATCTATGTTCACACAACCGTCAGATCTAATAGTGTATGTACTACTGAAATGAAGTAACAAATACCGCATCTAATTGCCGTAGTAAAGATATTTTATATGCGACCGATGTGGTTTATTCGCAGATCGTCTAAAGCAGTACATTTTTGGCTCTGTTACCTTCATCGCCCCCTCACTCCATAGCGGTGGACTGGGCCAATGGTGGGGAGACTTGTGTGCCTCGGTGATGCAGACAGCCGTAACGTAGCTGCAACCGCAACGGAGGTATATCTGTTGAGGGACCAGACAAACGTATGCTTCCTGAAAAGGGGCAGCAACGTCTCCAGTAATTGCAGGGGGAACAGTCTGGATGATTGACTGGTTTGGTCTTGTAACATCAACCAAAACGGATTTGCTGAGCTGGTACTGCGAACGGCTGACAGGAAGGGAAAACTACAGTCGTTCTTCTTCCAGAGGGCATGCAGCTCTGGAGCGTGGTTAAATGATGATGGCATCCTCGTGGGTGAAATATGGCGGGGATGAAATAGTCCCCCATTCAGATCTCTGGGCGGCGACTGCTTACGAGGATGTCCTTGGCAGGAGAAACAAATCTGGCTTTCTACGGCTCGAAGTCTGGAATGTTAGATTCATTAGGAAGTAGGTTGCAGTAGTCATTGGAAAATGAAGAGAGACAGACAGGAGATAGTAGCCTGGAGAGCTGCATCAGACCAGTCTCCTGACTATAGACCACAGCAACAACAATCTACATTTTACAGTAAACACTTGTTACCTTACACACACCGTAAATTCAAGTTACATAAAGATAGTCCCTCTGGGGAGATTAGAATAGATTACAGGTCATTTATCTGCCAAAAATCAGGGATATTGTAATTGGTAAGATATCCATTACTTCACGTTTAACAGAACGGAAGTTTTGATGTTAAAAATCTCTGATTTTATGTAACAAACGTGTAAACTTCGTGTCTTTTGATGTTTAGATTGATTATTTGGTTGAGTACTGTTTGGTATTAACATCTATGTTGTATTCTTTGTCAGTGATTTTGGGAAAGACTTCAAAATTCATTCGCTTACTATTTATTATGAAAAGTTAATGTAATAACAACAGTCAATAGTTAGTTTTTTTCCTCTACTGTATTTAATGAATTGTAGTATGACTAGCAGCACACACAAATACAAAAAGTAAAACAGTCTGCGTGCTCAAATCGTTTCCTCTATAATATCAAACATTCATGAAAAAAATATTTTTATGTGAATGTCAAAGTCTAATTCCATTGACGGTGCTTCCGTTTCAGCGTATCAAAGGCTTTACATCACGTGATAGGCCAATGCTCCCAACAGACCATTTTTATTTCTTTTCATTCCAAAAGGGTAATGAATACGCACTCGAATATTACCGTGTTTATTTCCTAAACGTGCAGAGTTCTTTACAAGTTACCAGCAAAACTCATCAAATGATCTACTGTTGTTACCTGCCACTTTTTCGAGGCAGACCGAGACTGCCGTTCCTTTCTCTTTCGTAATCGTTTTGGTGTTAAGCTGTGTATATCTGCCATCGGTATACCTTGTGTACTTATGGTACTGTGCTTCACTTTTCCAAAATTATTTCTGATATATCTTACTCTTTCCTTGCTGCTACAGTTTCTTTTTTTTTCGGACTGCCACTATTACATTTTCACGTCAGTTCTCTGAAGAGCAGCCTTTAAAGCGGCAGAAACCTGTACGAGATCATCCAGAGCCTGAGTCCATAAAGAGAAAAAAAATTCAGTCAGACTCTGTGATATGATGGGTAATACTATATCTTTTCTGAATAAAAATATTTTCATTTGTTGTGAACTAAACCTGGAACTGTTTCCTATCTTTGTAGTTATTCTGGACAATAGAAGTGGCGTACTTACGGAAACGCTATTTGATAAAGATGAGTCTCCAAACTATCTGAATCTATATAACAGTATTTTAATTACTTTCTACGTAAACGTAAAACTGTATAATAAAACGGCTGTCCTCAAATTCTATGTTCTGTAGTGCAGTGAACAGTGCAACAATGCGTGACGTCACACTACGTAACTTACATTTCAGAATACGAAGCTAACAGAATAAAAATGTTACATGAGATTACCAAACGAAGTTTGAAAGAATAAGTAACCAAAACTTTTCTCTATAAATGCCCTGTGAATTTACGTACTCGATCTTGCTAAACAAAATTCCAAACACTGAATAATACTCACGCAAATGTAGCACCGCACTATAAGAATGAGACAGTATGCAGACAGAAATGAAATCTAAGCTGAACTTTACCTAAACTGAAAGGAGTATTAATTTTGAAAACCACAACGTAACGGATAATGATTTACTGTCGTGACTAATTGGCTTCAACTGTTTTTTATGGCTTGCCTTTGATAACCGGGACACAGCACTACTCGAAGAGTGGAACATACAAAATGCAACGCAACAGCGAAGTTGCTAAATGAAACAAAGAAAATGTTGCGCAGTGCAATACAAGGACATGCAACTATGCTAAGCAGATCATGTCTCAGTCTCAGCGACTGGCTTCCGCTTGTAATATTTCTGGATTTGGAGCCATCATATTTAGTTATGAGAAGCTCTTCTTAGAGCAGCTAAGAAGACAGCAGGGACAAGATGACGTAATGTGGTGTGACGTACCGATGACAGACGGTTTTCTTGGTACGGGTGTCGTGAGAAAGACCGCCTACATTGCGGCCCTTCTCCGCGATTGGCTGATGCGTTCGGAAGCTGCGCGCCAAATCATAATCTTCTGCTGTTATTATTAGAAAAACTAAACAGCATATTTACTTGCATCTCAATAGCGTGTCATCATTCCATTATTTCACAAATATTTATAAGCAACAGAATAATAAACGCTGCTAAACGTAAAGGCAGACGAAGCTCTTCATTGATCTCCGGATCTTGCCAAACGTTGATGGCGGGGGAAGTGGTTCGGCTGTAATATCAAAGCTGGACTGGCAGTCTCGAAGGACAGACATGATTTCCGCCGCGGTCGGTGTCAGTTAAGATTTCATTAGCAATTTTTGGTTATTTGGACATGTAGTTCAGAGCAGTGTGGTGGAATTAGGGAAATACGCTGGTCATTATTTTGTTGAAGAATGGAAATCATTTGTGACTCTAAAGTGGAATGTAATTGTGCAGTTTCTCGTGCTCTGCTAATAAAAAGGATGGTGGCATCCCGTATAAACAAACTAATTGGAAATTTAATATTTCTAAGATATTTGTTCCACGCTAAGAGTCTCAAGATAACTAATTCATGACCTACGTGCTGTTTCCCGCTCAGGGACAACAACTATAGAAGATTGCAGGTTGGTGAACATTTATTAGAACTTGCGTATTTCACTCAGGGCGGTGGAATCAGATAGGCACCTTCCGTATACTGCAATCTCAGTACAAGTGAGACCAGTAACGCGTCATCTGTAGTAATACCGAGAAGCTATGAAGGTGAGAAATTTTCGAGGGAAGGGGTTTATCATACGCACGTATATATCACAGTCTGTCGCTAACTCTCTTTCTCAACTAGCGGTAAGCTCAGTGCAGTGCGCTGTGAAGCCACTCTTTTACGGCCATAAAACGTGATTCTAAATTTCATTACCGTTTTTTGCATAATTGTTAGTTATTTAAGAATAACCACTTCAAAAGAATAAGTAGTCTACTAAGAACTTCTAGGTATAAGAAGGTTCAGTTACGTCAACTTTTGCTTTTTTATTTTTATAAATAGTCGAGGAAATAGCTTCTCGATCTCATTTTGTCATTTTGTCTTAGCTTATCTTGTATCACGTTGTCTGTGATTTTAATTATGAAAATACTTGTATAGCGTGAATAAATTCAAAACTTTAATTCCAGAAGTACCTTCCACTTTACTTGAAAGTAATTGTCTTTGTTAACAGGAAAAGTATTATTACTAATAAGAAATGATAATCAATTTTTAAGTGAATTCAGAGAAGTGAGATAGGGAATTTCAGTGGACAGTCTTTGTTCCAGACGCACTGGAACGGTAAACACAAACTATGGCGACAGTCAGATGGCTCGCAAGTCGTTTCGCCCTCCATACAATAGGCGAAACTCGAGTGAGGTCAGGTGCTCAAGCCCATTGAGGTACGACCCTCGCCGTATTCGTGGAAGTGCAGATGCCCCACGGAAACGCAGTATGTCGCATCCTCCGGTGCTCGCTTCGCAACAATCCAGAAAGGGAAGTAACAGAGAAAACTTAAAGCAAGACCACAAACAATCCCCAGCATGCATAGCAATCAAGCGAAAAGTAATTGGAGTTCTCAGTGGAAATACTCTCATCAGAATAACCTTATTCGGACCATTCCCACAGTGAAATGATATAAAACATTAGTAAAATTGATGAAAATGAAAGGCGACATGCAAAAGAAGGCATAGAACCTTTCATGTACTTTCAGACCAACATTGTGGTTGAAGCTGAGCAAAACATATATTTGCAGGTGGTTTTGTGAAACTCAAGATTTATGTTAGTATACTACGAGACTATTGTCCTCAGCACACAGGTAGTGAATTTTACACAAAACTTTTTTCTTGTTTCTGCAGTGTCTCAACATTACAGTAAAATGTTTATATCCTCATTACACTTTCCGAATCAAAAACCAAAATTCCACATCTAGAGATTCTGCAGATGTTACTGCACTGTTAATAAGGATTAAAGTCGATTCGGAAATACAAAACATTGTTGTCATTTTACGAACTTGGGCAGCATTTATATTGCTCCCAGCTTCTTCACTGTTGGCCAGGTCTGTAAAAAATCTTCACTACCTTCGATACTACAATCTTAGATGCTATCGAATCTCTTTTCGCCCTTCATATACACCGACTACAGTAGCAATATACGTAAGCCCTTGCTCCTGAATTTGTCTAACTTCCAAACACATGTCAATGCTCCATTCCACGGAGCACGCAAACCACAGGTGAACACATGATATTTTTTACTTTGTGATGAAAAGGTTGGCACAGGACAGGAACTGGTGACGGGCTGCATGTAACCAGCCAGAAAACTGATTTTGAGTCATCAGTCTGCTGACTGGTAGCATGCAGGCAGCCATGAATTCCTCTCCTTTGCAAACCTTTTCACTTCAGAGTAGCACTTGCAACCTACGTCCTCAATTATTTGCTGCGTGTGTTCCAGACTCTGTCTTCCTCTACAGTTGTTACCCTCTACAGCTCCCTCTAGTAACATGGAAGTTGTTCCTTGATCTCATTACAGATGTCATATAATCCTGTACTTCTTCTTGTCAGTGTTTCGCACGTATTCCATCACTCGCCAATTCTGTGGAGAACCCCTCATTCCTCACTCCACACAATTTTCAGCGTTCTTCTGTCGGACCACATCCCAAATGCGTCGATTCTGTTCGCGTCCGGTCTTCCCGCAATCCATGTTTCACTACCGTGAAATGCTGTGCTCCAAACGTACATTCCCAGAAATTTCTTCCTCAGGTGAAGGCGTGTGTTTAATTCTAGCAGACTTTTCTTGGCTAGCAATGCCCTTTTTGCCAGAGCTAGTCAAGTTTTTATGTCTTCCTTGCTACGACCGTCGTTGGTTATTTTGCTGCCTAGGTAGCTGAATTCCTTAATTTCGTCTACTTCGTGATCCCTAATTCTGATCTTAAGGGTCTCTTTCTGTTCATATTTCTGCTACTTCTCATTAATTTCGTTTCTCTTCGGTTCACTATTTATTAGGTCGTTCATTCGATTTAATTCTTCTTCACTTTCAGTGAGGATAGGAATGTTATCAGCGAATCTTATCTTTGATATCACTTCACTCTGCATATTAATCCCACTCTTGAACATGTATTTTATTTCTGTCATTGTTGCTTCGACATATAGATTTAACAGCAGGTGGGAAAGAATACATCCCTGTCTTAAATAGTTCAAATGACTCTGAGCACTATGGGACTTAACTTCTCAGGTCATCAGTCCCTTAGAACTACTTAAACCTAACTAACCTAAGGACATCACACATACTCATGCCCGAGACAGGATTCAAAACTGCGACCGTAGCGGTCGCGCGGTTCCAGACTGTAGCACCTAGAGCCGCTCGGTCACTCAGGCCGGCGCCCTGTCTTAAACCATTCTTAATCCGTACACTTCGTTCTTGGTCTACCAGAGATATTTTTCCTTCTTGGTTCTTGTACGTATTGTATATTATCCGTCTCTCCCAGTAGCTTACTGCTGTTTCTCCTCTTGCACCATTTCACGTTGTCGAACGGTTTCTCCATGACATCACACGGAAAAATTGAACATTCAGCTGGCGCTGACTTATTGTACTGTCCACATTGTATATGTGACAACAAAGGAATGAAGCAAGTGGATCAGAACGCTTAGCGCCTGCACACTACAGGACGAGGGTGTGACCTTGCGGTGTCTAATTTCGTGATTGCCACTGTAGAAATCGATGATCACATCGCTTGTACTCAGAATCGTTGTGGCGTAATATATCGACTATTAAAAACCCCTGTATGATAATACCCAGAGTACAGATACGAAGTGTGACACATCGAACGAAAATGGAACTCATATCACGTTTCTTGAATACACAAAAAAAAAAAAAAAGTGGAAATCTTACAGTATGCCACCTGAAGTGAAATGAATGCTGCCAGAAGCTCAATCTTTATGTGTAAAGGTCACAGTACAGAGACGTCTCTTTCACAATAGCACTGTCTATCTGTTTTAGAGTCTATTGAAGGGATAAGAACACAAGCTGCGAACCGGTGCTGACAGCGTTTTCCGATAGACGGAACGGAAGACCCACCTGCGTCCTCGCTATGGCTGCTGTCGTAGCTGCTGTGCGGCAGTCGTGTGCACCTCACCACACTCAGCCTGAAATAAACATCTGGAGCAATCCTAAGAAAATAGCAAAGAAAGAGAACGGTAGTTTAACCAATCATGGCCTCACGTAAAAGGTGAAAATTTGTCCACTTATTGGCTCATACCATACAATAAATGATGTCGTCCTAAAAAGGTGTGCGTATCTAACAGTTAACTGTTCATGAGGAAATTCAGAATTTTCTTGTTAGATTTCGTGCTATTTTGAACTCATGATCGAGCCTTTAGGTATTCTGTATTATCTGTGCAATATGTATTATTTGTCAGAAAAGCAAAAATGTTACGTTATTGTTTTGCTTAACCCATTAAGGTAAAAAATTTGACATATTATATACAAATTATAGCAGTGATTCCTACCTAACTATCGGCTGATACGGATCGGCTAATAAACTTCGTAACCTGAAAGTCTTCGAAAAATGTTAGCTGATCGCTTCCAAAGAAAATTTCCTGGGCTGAGTTCGCGATCATAATGAACTTAACGAACAACGTGTAGAAATTCTGCGTGTAGAAATTCGACGTTCTACATACTGAGCGGTGTCTTCCACTTATGTTTATGTGCACGTCCAAACGTGACATGAATCCTGGGCGCTGCACCGGTCATACGCAGTCGAGTGGCAGCACGGGTACGCACTTTTGAATCTACTACTCCGTGATGATAAAATCGTCCACCATAATCTTTTGTGCATAAATACCTTATAATCATCCTCATAGTCTGCGAATATGAGCGGCACATTCCAGCGCTACACTACAATTAACCAGCATTTCACATTCGCAATCGAAAAATTTAGTTATATAAACGGAAACAATGCTTTACAGCTTGAAATTCAATATAAAAGTGACAAGTGATAAGTAATCCTTCATCGATTGGAGTGCAAACACCCGAAATCGATGGCAAGCTGTACCTCTGTAAACAATAGAGATTGGACGTATGTTACCTGTAATGTTTCCTGCATTGCTACCCTCTAAAATATTTACTATTCCTCCTAAACCCCTATGTGCAATGCAGGGAGTATAAAGGTATTTATGTGATATATATTATATTTTCAAATGCATACTAAGCACATACAATATTAGATCGATAACAGGTTGGGTGATAACCTCCATAAGACAAACATGACACAATTCTTAGGTACACTATGTGATCAGAAGTACCCAGAAACCCGCAGAAAATTACGTTTTTCATATTAAGTGCATTGTGATGCCACCTACTGCCTGGTACTCCGTATCAACGACCTCCATACTCGTTAGACATCGTGAGAGAGTAGAAAGGGACGCTACGCAGAACTCACGAATTTCGAACGTAGTCAGGTGATCGGGTGTCACTTGCGTCATACGTATCTACGCGAGATTTCCCCTCTCCTAAACATCCCTAAGTCCACTGTTTCCGATGTGATAGTGAAGGGGAGTAGTGAAGGGACACGTACAGCACAAAAGCGTACAGGCCGACAGGCCGACATCGTCTGTTGACTGACAGAACCGCCGGCCGTTGAAGAATTAGAAGCATTAAGGACACCCGAAGCATTAAGGACACCCCATCACGTAGTACTTTTATGGCAGTCTACCCGATAGTATGCGGTAACTTAAGTAATCTGCTATCCGAAACCTTACAGCAGGCTAAGACGATCGGACAACTGAGGCAATCGATCGTGGATTGTAGGTTATCGGACCGTATGCGCAATGAACTAGAGTGTAGATATTATTGGCGCATGCAGGACTCCCACAAATCGCTGTTTGAGTATGTAGAGCGGGTTCGTGAGGCAGTATTGGTACTGCGTATGTATGTTCCCGAGGCGAATTTAGTTGCTAATGTCTTGGAAGGTATTCGGCCAGAAGATAGGTCTCTGATCGCACTCTTTCCTCGTCCGGTCACTCTTTGTGAGTTGGAGAATCTTGTTAACTCTGTTATGAAATTGTCTTTTGCCGTCAACCAGCGAGATGAGTTAACGGGGTTACATCAAGACATATCTAACTTCGATCCGGAAAGTAGCATGATAGGTAGGGCGCCCGGTTCAATGAAATCAGGGCTGGTTTTAGATGCACGTAACCATTTAATACGAGGATGTCCGGTTCCAAGGACGGCTCGCGCTGAGAAACGACGCCAGGAGGGGGCGAGGTCGCATCCTCGGAGACAGGGGTGGTGTAGTCGTGTACAGGCAGCCACCACGCGTACCTTACCATTTGGGCATGAACCGTGGTGTGGGTTACTAGATTCAGGTGGCTTTGTGTCACTCCTTAATTACGAGTGGTTTATTGAATATGGACACTTATGTAGATTATCTTGAGTCCATCCCTCGATTGAGAGATGTCGGGTGGCCAATGGACAAGAGTTGCCTCTGTGCGGGGAAGTGCGGGAGAAACCTTCCATGTGTGAATTTTCATCGCCTGTCAGTTTTAATTAGTTAAGGGACTGGTGCCGGATTTAATTCTAGGGCATGATTTCATCCGTTAGACCGGTATGGTGTTAGAGTTTGGTACCCGGACCTTTTTATTTCAAATTTTCCCACAAATAGCCTTTTGTTCCTGTGCTCATGTGGGGATGGGACGTGACACCAGTAGTAAAATGTGCCTCCTTGGGGTAGACCGCCTCTCTACTCAACAATAGAAACAGTTAAGTGAACTTTTAGGAGAATTCCATAGCGTACTTTGTGACAAGTTGAGAGTCACAGACGTCATTAGACACCATATTCATGTTATGGATGACGTGCCAGTTCGCCCGTCTCCATATCGCTTGTCACCAACTAAGATAAATATATTGCGGCACAAAGTTGAGGGCTTGTTAAAAGACGGAGTAATAAGATCATCCACTTCCCTCTATGTTTCCCTCATTTTCTTAGTGCCTACGGATTAGGGGCAGGATTTCCAACCTGTGGTTGATTACAGGCTTCTCAATGAAGAGGTGTTCTTGGAATCGGTGCCCCTGCCAGATCTCCATAAATGTTTCACCTGGTTTTCTGGGGCATGTTCGTTTAAAAATTGGTTCTAATGGCTCTGAGCATATGGGACTTAACTTCTAAGGTCATCAGTCCACTAGAACTTAGAACTAATAAACCTAGCTAACATAAGAACATTACACACATCCATGCCCGAGGCAGGATTCGAACCTGCGACCGTAGCGGTCGCGCGGTTCCAGACTGTAGCGCCTAGAACCGCTCGGCTACACGGGCCGGCCATGTTGGTTTACAGTGTTAGAACTCAATCAGGCTTTTTAACAGATACCCTTGACGGAGGACTCGAAGCATCTCACCGCCTTCACGACAGACCGCAATTTACATGAGCTCAATAGAAGTTCCGTTTGGTTTGTCAGCTGGTGCAGCAGTTTTATTCCGTTTATTGGATAAAATTTTAGGTGATTTAAAGTTTAATTGTGTCTTCAATTATTTGGACGATGTGATCATGTTTGGAGCCTCCTTTGAAGAACAGTTAGAGCACATCCGGAATGTACTATCCAGGTTCAGGGATTCGAGGCTGACTGTGAAACCCTCAAAGATAATCTTGGCTATGCGCCATTTTTGGGACACTTGCTGACCGGGGACAGAATCAGCATTGATCAGGAACGCACTAAGGCGTTGAGGAATTTTCCCCAGCCACGAAATAAGAGGGAGGTTGCCCGATTGTAGGAATGGCTAATTATTTCCGCAGATTTCTCCCAATCTTTGTGCAACTTGCTGCTCCGGTAAATGTGTTACACAGAAATAATACTAAATTTATTTGGGCTGAAAGTGAGCAGGCGGCCTTTGAAGGAATTAAAACTGCGATTGCCAACCCACCGGTCTTAGCAGTACCTGACTTTAAGAAAAGATTTGTGGTCCAGACTGATGCTTGCAATATAGGTGTGCCGGCAGTTCTTTTGCAGGAAGATGAAGATATCAGGCGTCTGTTAGCATTCGCTTCCCGACATCTGAAGGGGCCTGAGCTCAATTCCTCGGTATATGAGTGCGAAGCGTTAGCTGTGTTATTTGCCCTCGAGAAATTTCGGTTCTATCTCGAACATCGTGGATTTGACCTAGAGACGGATAATCAGGCACTTAGTTGGTTCCTAGCTCGTCCCAGGAATACATTGGATATCGCGAGATGGGCGGTCCGCATTTCGGCTTTCCATTTTAAGTTTCGGCACGTTAAGAGATCTGATAATGAGGCGGCTGACGCTCTTAGAAGGATATTTCAATAGCACGAGCCTCATGAGGAAACGCCGGACAGTCAACTACTATGTACGACCGAGATACTCCAGCTGTTTATTAATTTGAATCCCGAACAAGACACATTGTGGGGGGGAGGGGGGGCGTAAAGCAAATACTAGATGGGCAGGAATCTAATGGCTTATTTTCTGAAGAACGGCATTCTGTGTAACCTTAGAGAAGGTCAAGGAGCAGCTGGCCAGACCGACACTTCATAAAGGTATTAGAGTTTTAGTCAAAGAATGCAGAGATTGTAAGAAGGTGAAACCTAGTAACTCCCTGGCCAGGGGATTGCTGCAGTCGGAGCGGGTAGAGCACACAGTGGACAAATTGTTTATCGATTGCGTGGGTCCTCTTCCCCGAACGAAAAATAGCAGTTCGTATATGAAATGGGAGATACGATACTGCGTGAAGAGTTTGACAGAGCACTGAAAGACCTGAGTCGAAACAAGGCCCCCGGATTAGACAACATTCCATTGGAACTACTGACGGCCTTGGGAGAGCCAGTCCTGACAAGACTCTACCATCTGGTGAGCAAGATGTATGAAACAGGCGAAATACCTTCAGACTTCAAGAAGAATAGAATAATTCCAATCCCAAAGAAAGCAGGTGTTGACAATTGTGAAAATTACCGAACAATCAGCTTAATAAGACACAGCTGCAAAATAATAACACGAATTCTTTACAGACGAATGGAAAAACTAGTAGAAGCCGACCTCGGGGAAGGTCAGTTTGGATTCCGTAGAAACACTGCAACACGTGAGGCAATACTGACCTTACGACTTATCTTAGAAGAAAGATTAAGGAAAGGCAAACCTACGTTTCTAGCATTTGTAGACTTAGAGAAAGCTTTTGACAATGTTGACTGGAATACTCTCTTTCAAATTCTAAAGGTGGCAGGGGTAAAATACAGGGAGCGAAAGGCTATTTACAATTTGTACAGAAACCAGATGGCAGTTATAAGAGTCGAGAGACACGAAAGGGACGCAGTTGTTGGGAAGGGAGTAAGACAGGGTTGTAGCCTCTCCTCGATGTTATTCAATCTGTATATTGAGCAAGCTGTAAAGGAAACAAAAGAAAAATTCGGAGTAGGTATTAAAATCCATGGAGAAGAAATAAAAACTTTGAGGTTCGCCGATGACATTGTAATTCTGTCAGAGACAGCAAAGGACTTGGAAGAGCAGTTGAATGGAATGGATAGCGTCTTGAAAGGAGGATATAAGATGAACATCAACAAAAGCAAAACGAGGATAATGGAATGTAGTCGAATTAAGTCGGGTGATGCTGAGGGAATTAGATTAGGAAACGAGACACTTAAAGTAGCAAAGGAGTTTTGCTATTTGGGGAGCAAAGTAACTGATGATGGTCGAAGTAGAGAGGATATACAATGTAGACTGGCAATGGCAAGGAAAGCGTTTCTGAAGAAGAGAAATTTGTTAACATCGAGTATAGATTTTAGTGTCAGGAAGTAATTCCTGAAAGTATTTGTATGGAGTGTAGCCATGTATGGAAGTGAAACATGGACGATAAATAGTTTGGACAAGAAGAGAATAGAAGTTTGCGAAATGTAGTGCTACAGAAGAATGCTGAAGATTAGATGGGTAGATCACATAACTAATGAGGAAGTATTGAATAGGATTGGGGAGGAGAGAAGTTTGTGGCACAACTTGACCAGAAGAAGGGATCGGTTGGTAGGACATGTTTTGAGGCATCAAGGGATCACCAATTTAGTATTGGAAGGCAGCGTGGAGGGTAAAAATCGTAGAGGGAGACCAAGAGATGAATACACTAAGCATATTCAGAAGGATGTAGGTTGCAGTAGGTACTGGGAGGTGAAGAAGCTTGCACAGGATAGAGTAGCATGGAGAGCTGCATCAAACCAGTCTCAGGACTGAAGACCACAACAACAACAACATATTCTCGTAGTGGTGGACACCTTCTCTAAGTTCATTTAGTTCATACCTAACCAGGGTGTGACCGCTCTTATTACCATCTCTCATCTTACTAATATATTTGGGTGGTTCGGACCACCGCGGGCGTTGGTTACGGATAATGCGTCTGTGTTTGTGGCAAGGCCATTTAAACAATCCCATTTTGGCAATGGGATATAACATGTTACCACCGCGCCTTATTATGCTCAGGGTTCCTTTGCCGAAAGGAGTAACCGCAACTTGAAGTCAGCGTTGATTATTTACTACCATAAACTGCCCAAGAAATGGGATACCACCTTGCCCTGGCTAAACTTAGCATTCATCTCCGCGCGGCATGAAGCATGCCAAGCCATCCCAGCTAGCCTAATGCTCGCATATCCCAGGAATTCCCCGCTCTCCAATTTATGGGAGATAAATGATCTTTTACCCCAATCTATCACTCCTGAAGTTGTTAGGGAAAAATAGGGGCGAGCTCGCGCAAATATCAGAAAGGCTTATGATCGTCAGGCCGGTCGGTATAATAGAAACAAGCGCCCCATTCAAGATAGGGGATTTTGTCTACAACAGGTACGTTCCCGGGCGGACTTCCCAGGATAAACGCTTAGGGAAACTTGCTCCGCGTTTACTAGGTCCATATTCCATTATCAAAATTTTAAGCCCGGTCAATCTTTTGGTCAGATACCCGGAAAAGTGTAAGATCACACGGGTTCATCACAGTCAGATTAAACATTCCAGCAGAGTGATGGGTCCTTAGCCCGGGGGAGGCTTCTTCAGGTTTGAGAGGGGGTGGTTGAGCGGTGGTGCCATTAAGTTAGTAGACTGTTCTTCCTTGCGCCACTAGCTCAAGGATAGTATTCACTATCCCTCTTGCGGCCCCGTTGCCAATATATATTAGGAAGAATTGGTATCTGTGGTTGCATCCTCAGAAGCTCTTTGCTTGCCGATATATATACTGGTTCGCTGGCCCAGGAGGAGGAGCCACCAAGTTTGGGGATTGGCGGTAACGTCGCGACAAGAGACGGTCACGAGTTCCGACCGGCCGAAGCCACGAGCTATGCACGGAGGGCCTTCTTAGAGTAACGATCCCGGAGTACTTCACCGGGGTCAGCATCGACTACAAGCAGCATGCCGACATCCCGTCGGTTGGCTGGCGACATTTGTGTCGGACGATCATTCGTGGCCTGGCTGCCCTCTCCTACCTGGCTGTCATCGGCACCACTCAGTAACCGCCGCGACGCACCGTGGATCCATGGAGCTGCTTGGTGATAAAGGGGAGTAATATTCTATAATCCTCGTGGTGATTGGTGCCATAGTCTACCCGACTACCTAATTATTTTCTGGTTTGTACCCGACTCTCATACTCGGTCGGCTCTTCGGTCGTACTAGACACTAGTTGTCGTTTGGAAATTTGTTCTGATATTATATTGTCGTTTCTTTCTAGTTTATACCCGATCATCAATGTCTTAATGAATTAGCTCCTCGTCGGAAATACAGCGGAAACAACTGTAGCAAGGCACAGGTTGCCGTTGAACAAACAGGCGTCTTGTGGTCAGATTTAGATGTGAACCGGTTCAGTTCCTTGATTGTATTGGAATTTGTGATAATAAACTACCTGTTGTACTGAGCTGCGTGTTCATGTATTTGAAAGACCGGGTTATTATTGGAGTATTTTTAACTGGAGTTCTCTAGTAATCGCTAAGGTCGCAGGTTCGAATCCTGCCTCGGGCATGGATGTGTGTGATGTCCTTACGTTAGTTAGGTTTAAGTAGTTGTAAGTTCTAGGGGACTGATGACCTCAGAGGTTAAGTCCCATAGTGCTCAGAGCCATTTGAACCATTTTTTTTTCTCTAGTAATAACTGCTCATACTTAATGTTTTAAAATGTACCTTCAGTGCGGCCTTCATAACTGATAAGCAGTTTAACTATTGACATATTAACAGACAAATGTCACCAGGGCTTTAGTCAGAATGAGATTGTCAAAAGGCACGGGTTGGGATCCAGTCGTACCACGGTTGCTGATTGAAATGAAAAGGTTGCTCGCTTTGAAGCAAGCCTTATCATTGTCATAATTTATTCCTAATTTGTTTAACCATCAAGCACAGGTGCGCATCTTAACTCCGAACCTTTCGACATACAGCTTCCAAATTTAAAAAAAATATGTATATTACGTCATCCGTTCGAGTAATTGAAACACTCTTGTCATCAATGTTGCTTATATGTTTTCTTATGTCGCAGAACGGCATTTAATAAGAGAAACTGCGTATAGGGCGGTAGTAAACACCACTGTTTTACTCGATAACGGGCTGCAGGTCATGTTGTTCTTCGTTTGATCTCGTCTGAAAAGTTTATTCAGTTCACAAATTTGTTAATTTGTAAAGATAACAAATTTATGATTATATATTGTTAAATAAACAGGTCGTGTGTAAAGAAAGTTACATTGGTGGGTACTCCCTTCCATGCTTTTCTTAATAGCAGTGAATATCACGTCTTAACTTCTCTACATTCAGAATACGAAACACAGTCAAAATTGGTTTAAACGCATATCGCTATATTTTATCGTTTCTATAAAGCAGTACGGCGTAACTATTCTATAGCATGAACTTAAAGTTACAATTACGTCCACCGGATATCAATTCGAGCTTGCGGCGTATGCCTTTACAAGACCAAGAACAGCAGAGAAACTGCAGATAAAATATCTGACAATATTTTAAATAAACTCAATCTACGCACATCGAGGTCAACTTGTCTTTCGCGGTTGCCTTGTTCTCACCCCCCCCCCCCCAAAAAAAAAAAAATGAAATTCCTGACGAAATAGAATATATAGACATTATTCTCAGAGAATGACCGTCCTTGCACTTCGGAAAAAGAAAAATTGGTATGGTGTTAGTAAACTGCAGGAGTATCTATGGTAAGGTCTTAGAATTGGTATCTCTCATTAACGTAATAATGCTCAGGAACAAGATATTGCTTGAAACACGAACCAACTGACAATGAAATGTTAAATTCAGAATATTTATTGTAAGGATAGATCAGACGCCCAAGCTTGCGGTGTTTTTATTGCAGTAACGAATACAATATCTAATTAGGATACCACAAAGTCCGAAGTTAATTAATCTTCATGAAGTTAAGCTTCATAGCTGAGTCAAATATGGTAATCGGATACATTTATAGGTGGCCTGCGTTAATTGTGATGGTAGAGCGCCTCGGAGAGAACTTGTGCAATTTCGTAAGTCTCCTGATCATGCTGTTGTAGTAGGGGTGATTTCAACTTGCCAGGTAAAGAAAGGGAGAGTTATGAGATCAAAACTGGTGTCAGAGGCAGGGTTTCGTGTGACATTAATTCGAAAGTGCTGTCCGACAATTACTTCGAGTAGATAGAGTCACGTCGTGAAGGTAACCTCTTAGATTCGTAGCGACAAAAGCTCCTGATGTTTTCGCATTAAATGACGTAGAGAACATTATCAGTGATCAGAAGGCTGTGATAACATCATTGACTACGGGCATGACGAGGAATGTTAAGAGGGTCGGGAAAGAATTTTTGATCAGCAAGAGCGACAGGATACAATATGCTGAGTATCTGAGTTCTCACAAGGGAACCTCCCCATCGCACCCCCCTCAGATTTAGTTATAAGTTGGCACAGTGGATAGGCCTTGAAAAACTGAACACACATCAATCGAGAAAACAGGAAGAAGTTGTGTGGAACTATGAAAAAATGAGCAAAATATACAAACTGAGTAGTCCATGTGGAAGATATGCAACAACAAGGATAACACAAGGAGGGGAGCGTCGTGGTCTCGTGGTTAGGGTGAGCAGCTAGGGAACGAGAGGTCCTTGGGTCAAATCTCCCCCCCCCCCCCCCCCCCCACCCCCGGGTGAAAAGTTTTATTTTTATTTTCAGTTTATGTGACAATATATTATGTTTTCATCAGTGTTTTGGGAGTGATTATAACATCCACAAGAAAACCTAAATCGGGCAGGGTAGAAGAATCTTTTTACCCATTCGCCAAGTGTACAAGTTAGGTAGGTCGACAACAAATTCCTGTCATGTGACGCACATGCCGTCACCAGTGTCGTATAGAATATATCAGACGTGTTTTTCTGTGGAGGAATCGGTTGACCTATGACCTTGCGATCAAATGTTTTCGGTTCCCATTGGAGAGGCACGTCCTTTCGTCTACTAATCGCACGGTTTTGCGATGCGGTCGGAAAACACAGACACTAAACTTATTACAGTGATCAGAGACGTCAATGAACGAACGGACAGATCATAACTTTGCGAAAATAAAGAATGTAAATTTTTACTCCAGGAAAGATTTGAATCAAGGACCTGTCGCTCCGTAGCTGCTCACGCTAACCAGCAGACCACGGCGCTACTAAGATTGCGCTCTCCTTGATGTTGCCTATGTTGGTCATGGACTATTCAGTTTGTATATTTTGCTTATTTTTTTCATAGTTCCACACAACTTCTTTCTGTTTTCTCGATTGATCTTTGTTCAGTTTTTCAAGGCCTATCCACTGTGCCAACTTATAACTAAATCTGAGGGGGGTGCGATGGGGAGGTTCCCTTGTCAGCATCAAATATTCGGTGCTCTGGGCGAACATGTGTGGTACAAATGGGAAAAAATCAAAAGCATCGTTCGATATCTCTTAGACAAGAATGTTTCGAATATGATTTTAACAGATGCGAAAGAACCACGGTTGTTTAATTGCCAAGTTAGAAACTATTACCTAAACAAAACTTCAGTACAAATTCAAGTGAAGTCAAAACCTTGCTGACGAACAAAAGCTGCACGAACCGAAAATGGTTGTAAGGAGAGCAATGAAAGAAGTGTTCAATCACTTTCAAAGTAAAATTGTGGCGACCGACCTGACTAAAAGTACTAGGAAGTTGCAGTCTTACTTAAAATCAGTAAGCAGGTCGAAATCATCTATTCTGTCACCCAGTGAGCATAACAACACCAAAACGGAGTAAGAGAGAAAGCCAAGTTTGCTGTGTCCATGCTTCTGCAATAGCTCTCTTCCTCCAGCACTTATTAAATAAATATAGTAGTCTTTTTTGTAGTAGCGTGTCTTTCAGTTTTTATACCACGCATGGCAGTAGCTTTTCGGTTTTTGTGGAATTGAGGTCATCTCTTAATTCGTTCATACGTAAATTGTCTACACATCCTATTTCAATTTCATCCTTCATATTATCTGTGGAGCACGTTACTTCATACCACAAATTCATGTACGGCTCCACCAATTTTCCTCGGTAAATGTTATTTATCTGAGTAACTTCTTTTTCTGTTTGGATTAACATTTGCATTGTTGTATAAATTATCATTTGCCTTCCGTGAATTTCGTTTACTGTAAGACTTATAAACCTATCCCAAGATTCTTGACGAGCTCGTTATCCTGTTCGAGTTGGTGCACTTCTTTCTTGTTTGTAAATTTGATGATTCTACTCTTCTGGTTCATTGAGATAACACAAGCGTCTTTTTTTCCCTCATAAATAAATCCAATGCCAGTATCCAAATTTTTGACCCTTTCTTCCTAATCATCCTTTTTCCCCAAAGACTTCTTCAGCAGCTTTCTTAAACGTAGTTTCTACATTCTTGCGTTCCTTCTCTGCTTCTTACGCTTCTTTTTTCTTCTCTAATTGTTCATTAAGTCTCTTCTGGTACAGGTCCCGATGATTTATTCATTTAGTGAATAAATTATTTAGAAAAGGAGACCGCAATAGCTGCGAGAACTATAGAGGTATCAGCTTACGTGACACCGCATACAAAGTTAATGCAAAAATACTGAACAACAAGCTAATGGCTATAGCTGAGAGTTCATTAGGCGAAGAACAAATGGGATTTCGGAGGGGCAGATCGACAACAGGTGCAGTATATATAATGGAAAAAACAATCGGAAAACGGAGAGAATGTAATAGGGAAACTCATTTAGCGTTCATTGACTTTATTAATGCTTTCTATAATGTTTATAGAAAGAAACTGTGGAGAATTATGAAAAAAATAAGATGTCCACAATTCCTAATAAACATTTTAAAGACTCTAGACAAAGACGCAACTGTAATTTTATATCTACTCTGAATGGTACTCTAACACAACTTATAGCCACAAACAAAGGCTTGGGACAAGGGTGCAGCATTTCGCTCACAATTTCCACTTTTATTTAGATAACGCAATCCGGAAATTGAAGGAGGTTTTTAAAGTGTGAATTAAGATTAAGGGTAGCTCCCCCTTAAATTTTCTATTATATGTAGACAAAGTGCGAGTATTAGTTGAGGACCAATTGGATGAAAATCAGTGTCGGTTTAGGCCTCTTAAAAGAGGCTGTCAGGACCAGATCTTTAGCTTACGGCAAATAATAGAGAAGTGATATGAATGGAACAGGGAATTGTATCTATGCTTTATAGATGTAGAAAAGGCATATGACCGGGTTCCTAGGAGGAAGTTATTGTCTGTTCTACGAGATTATGGAATAGGAGGCAAACTTTTGCAAGCAATTAAAGGTCTTTACATGGACAGTCAGGCAGCAGTTAGAGTTGACGGTAAATTGAGTTCATGGTTCAGAGTAGTTTCAGGGGTAAAACAAGGCTGCAACCTGTCTCCACTGTTGTTCATATTATTTATGGATCATATGTTGAAAACAATAGACTGGCTGGGTGAGATTAAGATATGTGAACACAAAATAAGCAGTTTTGCATATGCGGATGACTTAGTTGTGATGGCAGATTCGATTGAAAGTTTGCAAAGTAATATTTCAGAGCTAGATCAGAAATGTAAGGACTATGGCATGAAGATTAGCATCTCCAAAACGAAAGTAATGTCAGTGGGAAAGAGATATAAACGGATTGAGTGCCAAATAGGAGGAACAAAGTTAGAACAGGTGGACGGTTTCAAGTACTTAGGATGCATATTCCCACAGGATGGAAACATAATGAAAGAACTGGAAGCGAGGTGTAGCAAAGCTGATGCAGTGAGCGCTCAGCTACGATCTACTCTCTTTTGCAAGAAAGAACTCAGTACCAAGACTAAGTTATCTGTGCACCGTTCAATCTTTCGACCAACTTTGTTGTATGGGAGCGAAAGCTGGGTGGATTCGGGTTACCTTATCAACAAGGTTGAGGTTACGGATATGAAAGTAGCTAGGATGATTGCAGGTACTAGTAGATGGGAACAATGGCAGGAGGGTGTCCACAATGAGGAAATGAAAGAAAAACTGGGAATGAACTCTATAGATGTAGCAGTCAGGGCGAACAGGCTTAGATGGTGGGGTCATGTTACACGCATGGGAGAAGCAACGTTACCCAAAAAACTCATGAGTTCAGCAGTAGAGAATAGGAGGAGTCGGGGCAGACCAAGGAGAAGGTACCTGGATTCGGTTAAGAATGATTTTGAAGTAATAGGCTTAACATCAGAAGAGGCACCAATGTTAGCACTGAATAGGGGATCATGGAGGAATTTTATAAGGGGGACTATGCTCCAGACTGAACGCTGAAATGCATAATCAGTCTTAAATGATGATGATGATGATGATGATGATGTAGAAAACACCATGCTGTTGGCGGATGATGAAGATGAACTACAAAGGGGACTAGATTTATGATGTAAGATATTTGAAGAGTACCACTTGACTACTTCAGAAAAAAAATCAGTTGGTTACAAAGAGAAATATCCTATAGGGACAAAAATTATGATCAATAACAGAACAGGTCAAACATTTCAACTATTTAGGTTGTGACATAATATATGAATTTGACGAAGGCATGGAGAAGAAATTAGAAAACGTGGGGAATGTAGTTGGAAAAATCAACAGATGATTGAAAATTAAAACGGGAAAAGAAATGAGATTGAAATTTTATAAAACAATAACAGTTCCAATGCAAGAAAGTCGCATACGAGCAACAGAGATGAGGTTTCTAAGAGCAATAAAGAGATGCATAAGAACCGATAGGTTCCAAAATTCGGAAATTAAGGAAGAATGAACATATTTCAAATCCTGAATAAAAATAGGAGAAACTGGAATGAACATCTCGAAAGATTACCTCTCCGGATAATAAAATATAAGACAATTGGGAGAAGAAGTCGAGGAAGACCGAGGAAGCCATGGGTAACAGGCTAAACAAAAATAGGCCTAATGCTTGAAATGAAGAAAAAGATGATGATGTTGTAGTATAAATTATCGGTAGCTCGTTAAGGCTGTTTGCAGGTGATGCAGTTGTCTAGCAGAATACAACAATGACAGAAGACAGTAACGATTTCAAGAATGACCTGTAGAGGACTGATGAATGGTGCACAGACTGGCCGTTGACTCTGAACGAAAACAGATGTAACGTATCACGCATGCTAAGGACAAGAAATACACTGCTGTACAACTGCACTATTGACGAGAAATTGCTGGAAATAGTGTCTACAGTAAAACATCTAATAGTAACTATCCGAAGTGACCGTAAGTGGAAAAACCACACAAAACAGATGGTAGAAAAGCAGATACTAGACTGATATTCATCGGAAGAATCTTAAGGAAATTTAACTCACCCACGAAAGAGAGACACTGAACGCTGGTTCACCAGATTCTTGAATATACCTCATCACTCTAGGACTCTTACCATGTTGACCCAACATAAGTGATGGAGCGGCGTGGCTCGTTGGAGATCGTTTAATCGCCACGAGAGCTTTACGAGACGCTCGAAAAACTTCAGTGGCAGACTCTGCAAGAGAGGCAGTGTGCACCACGGGGAGTTTATTATTGGAATTCCGCGAAAGCACGTTCTTGGAAGAGTCACACAAGATATTATTTTCTCTCCCATTCGTATCATGAAATGACCAAAACGAGAAAAATTCGAAAAGTTACAGCTAAAACAGTGGTTTGTAGATGTAGATATAGATGCCGGAGAGGGGGGGGGGGTGTACCTTTTGTCAGTTAGTCACTTCCTGTTGAAGTTGCAAGTGGAATAGAGCAAAAATGATCATCTATACACCTTCCTGTCAGCCAAAATTTCTCTTCTCTTGTCTTCGCGGCCCGTACGGAAGATGCTTGTTGGAGGCATCAGACTCATTCTGCAATCTGCCGAAAGTGCCAGTTGTCTAAATTCACTCGCTAGTGTTTCACGAAAAGAAAGTCAACTTCACTTCAGGGATACCAATTTCTGTTCACAGAGTATTTCCGTAACACTAACGTTGTTCCTGATTTATATAAATGATCTAGATGATAACGTGAGCAGCCCCCTTAGATTGTTTGCAGATGGCGCTGTAATTTACCGTCTAGTAAAATATTCGGACGATCAATTCCAACTACAAAATGATCTAGAGAGAATTCCTGTATGGTGCGAATAGGGGCAATCAGCACTAAACAAAGAAAAGTGCGAGGTCATCCACATGGGTACAAAAAGAATCCGATAAATTTTGGATCGGCCGTAATGGCCGAGCGGTTCTAGGCGCTACAGTCTGGAACCGCGCGACCTCTACGGTCGCAGGTTCGAATCCTGCCTCAGGCATGGATGTGTGTGATGCCCTTTGTTAGCTTTAAGTGGTTCTAAGTTCTAGGGGACTGATGACCTCAGAAGTTAAGTCCCATAGTGCTCAGAGCCATTAGAAGTAGTCAAGAAATGGTCGCAAAAGTATTCTGTAGTGAGTCTCTTTTACAGGTGAGCGATAAGGTCCCATAATTCACCAAAGACTACCATTAGCTTTCTCTACCACTGGCCATAAGAGCTCTATCCATTACATATCTCTTCGAATCGTCACGTTCAGACATTTATTTGCCGTGACTTGTGTCAAGCAGAACACAGCTAATACTGTATTTGAACATTACGAGACGGTTTTTTTTTAAATCATCCGCAAGAACTTTCACCATCCCACATTTAGAGCAAGCCATTATTCATCGCACAAGGCGGAAATTCTGTCTGAGTGACAAAGTAGATGAATGCAAACGAAACTCCGCGATCAGGCCTCGAGGTCCACGTAATAGTTTTGTGCCTTGAAGAAAAGAACTAACTACGACGGTAGGACTGCAAAACATATGCGCCTTGGCGTCTCTCAGTGTCAGCCATAGCGTGTGAAAGATAACGACGGAGCGAGCACCGTTTCGTTGTTGTCCGCTAACGATCCACCCCACGCTACGCATGATTGATGTGTTACACGAGGTACCCCGCTTTCAAAATGTTCCGCCTCTTGCTTTCAACGTATTCATGCAGATCCTTCGCGCAGTACTATGGATGAATAATGCGTGTGTATCGCAGCTATTATTACGAAACTACCGTTGACGTTAGATTCGATTCACTGCCAGTTTGTGCCGGTAAGGCTCTGTTGTAGAAATGACATCTCCAAACACACATCTGCTCTTTGCAGCCTTGGTCCCACTTATTTCATTCACAGCTGCGTTTTGTCATGGTGATCCTACCACAAAATACTTTTAGCGAGCAATAGAAACGAACTGTCATTTACGTCTGCACGTCAAAATAATAATGACGCCATATCAACTGGGTTCACAGTAGCTATTGAATCCTCTGTAATCGGCTATGCTGACCTTTCCATCTCTCACACTCCTTCGTTTGTAATGCGAACAGCTTTTGTACCTTACACCGTTCCTATATTCAAAGAAAATACAGTCTGCCTCCAGCAGCGACGACATTGCGCTAATTATAAGTATCGATGTAACGAATGTCGCACTGGACTAAACTGAAACCATTCTATCGAATGGGCACATAAAATTCCTCTTTAAGGATAATTTTGTTTCTGACGGGAAAAAGCGAGCGCTTTTCGTCGACAATCGGCGTCGCATGAAAGACGTGATGAGCAGTATTGGTTTGGGGTGAATCCAGTTAGACATTCCAAAAACGATATTTCATATATCTGTTCAATGACCTCAGGAAATGCACCTGACTACTCTTGGGAGGAGCACCAAGTACATACAGGGTGCTTATAAATAAACTTACAGTTTGAAAAGGCTTTAAAAAAAATCCCTGGTCAGAACGAAGATAAATTTGTAGGGAATATTATCGAAAAAAGGGGAAACCTTATGGAAACAAATAATGTAACGAAAATTTTACCACTAGATGGCGCCGTAAACTTGACACTGTTAGTTCGGTAAGCCGATTCACCACAGCACGGTCGTACCAAATGAAAAAAAAAAAAAAAAATACACCGCTTTTTAAATATCGTGATGACAAAAACCGCATAAAAACTGACAATGAAATCGGCCTCTAATTGTAGTGAGACTGGCACAAGACGTGTTCAATATGCTGGGCATCGTTTTCTGACACAAGCAGAAATCGAGGAACAGCATGTTCCACAATAGATTGCAGTGACTCAGGGGTCACATTCAGAATGCGTTGCTCAGTGCGTGAGTACAATTCAGCCACGTTTGTAATGGCAGCACTGAATTCAGCATCTCTCGGATAGCCTCAAAGCTATAAGTCACATGGATGAAGATCGGGTGATCTGGACAGCCAGTCCGTAAGGAAATGACGGCTGATAATTCTAGCATTTCCGAAACGCCTCTACAGCAGTAGCTTCACTGGCTGTGCGATGTGCGGGGGGGACATCTCGAATAAATTCAGCCCAAAACACTTTCATAGCGTTTACCATTGACGGTACAGATACAGGTGACAGGATCTGCTGGATCCATCCCCTTCAAAAAATATGACCCTACGATGAACGATGCCGTCAGACCGCACCACACAGTTACTTTTGTTGAAAGAAGATGTACAGATTAATGTGCGAATGGATTTTCGGTTGATCATAGTCGGAAATTCTGTTTATTGGCGTGACCATGGAGATGGAAATTGGATTCGTCTGTCCACAGAATTTTAAATGTGCATACATTGTCTACTTCTATGCGAGCAAGAAATTCTAGACAAAACCTTTGTCTTGCTCGAAGGTCACTTTGAAGCAATTCCAGCACAAAAGGTATTTTGTATGGACAGAAATCCAGTACGGTTTGTAGAATTTTACACATAGTGCGCACGCTTGCACAGAGCCACTGGATACCACCTGTAATGCTGCTCTTACATCGTCTACTGATGTCGTATCAACCGGTTTCCTCACGCTGACACTTTGCACTTCAAAAGAACCAGTATATCGAATTTCGTAATCATTTTTTGCATACTCTTGACAGGCACTTGACCAATGCCTGTTTTCATACACCTGGGTGTGCACTGTCACCGTTCTTGTAAAGGAGCTTTACCAGCTGCGCGCGATCCTGCGTTGAGACAGTCATGGCGAGGGTCTGAGACGCAAACTGAGGAACCACTTCGTACCCCGCGTCTTTATTTTGCATATTCTGCAACTTACAGCGCTATCAAATGGTTCAAATGGCTCTGAGCATTATGGGACTTAACATCTGAGGTCATCAATCCCCTAGAACTTAGAACTACTTGAACCTAACTAACCTAAGGACATCACACACATCCATGCCCGAGGCAGGATTCGGACCTGCGACCGTAGCGGTCGGGCGATTCCAGACTGACGCGCCTAGAACCGCTCGGCCACTGCGGCCGGCACAGCGCTATCTAGTGGTAACATTTTCGTAATTCTTAATTTTTATTTCGATAACTTTTCCCCTTCTTCAACAATATATATATATATATATATATATATATATATATATATATATATATATATATATAGTGTGTGTGTGTGTGTGTACCACCACTGAAGGAGGTACTGTGCTTGGTGCACCCTCCAACCATACAACCCAAATTGTAGGGATTTAGGTTGGCGGCTGGCGAACTTACTGGACCTCCACGACCAAACTCTTGCCAATAATATAACTTAGTGAAGTATTCTCGGTCATTTCAGAAAAAATGGGCTTCTGGTCAATCATGCTTGAACCTCATATCAAATTGTTATTAGAATGGTAGCTCGTCTAGTTGATAGAAGGTAAAGGTCGACCTGTTTAGTAGTATGTAGGTCTAAGCTCTTCTTAGTCTATTGACAATAATTTCTGTCTTTCGCAGTAGCGAAGACGAACAAGTGCAAGTAGCTCTTAAGATATACTTCACAGATTTCGTGTTTACTACATATTGTAACCTCCCCACAAAAATTACATTCTCATTTAACCTCCCCACAAAATTCTTTCACATTTAGCATAACCTCAAAACAGAAAAATTGCTAAACCTCTCAACAGTAAGAAATATAGTTATGTCGTTCACATTCAGTGTAACGTCCCAACCAAAAATAAATTCAGTAACCTGGTGATAATACAATGTAACTAACCTCTCAATTAAATTGTCGCTCACTTATAACTTTTCAATAATGGACTGTGAATTTAACCTGGTAAATTTTGGACGTCAGCAGTGCTGCGTCATGGCCCTGAAAGATCATTCTGAACAAAAAAAGAAAAATTCTTATCTCAATGAAGTCGCCGGATAACGCATATATATCTGCTCTTACAATAAATTTTTCTGGCACAGCCCTGTGCAATGCTGGCCGATAGATTTGTCATTTATGAAAGGAAACAACTGATTTTTCTTTTGCCATAATCGGGATGATCATGGATTGAAGAAATTAGTAAATTCTTTAAATTGAAATCAAAGGTTGTTAAAAGTTATTTTTTATGAGAAAGATTATTATTAGGAGATTTTTAAAACATTTACATGGGACTTGTGATAACATTACTACATATGCGCGAGGCTGCTTTTTACCTTTACAATAATACTCAGGCTCCGGCATCGCTGCACCACGACCGGCCCAGCCAACACGATACACCAGACCAGACCAGAGCAGACTGCTCAGTAGCAACAACTTACTGCTACAGCTACACAGTTCCTACTGCAGTCAACATTGCTCTCTGGTCAGAGATTCTCTTATACTTTGCATATCCCAGGCAGCGCATGAGCAATACATCGAAATTACATCTGCTCGGACCTCTTACATAACCTTCCACTGGGGGGGGGGGGGGGGGGGGGACAAAAATTTGGAAGTGATGGTGAATCAATTGGACTTGCTATGAGAGCAACAAATTTTTCTAATCTACTTAATTAACTAAGATTACAGTCACAGAGTATATACATATATATGAGTGCAGAACTTGAAATGAAATAGAGCGCACATGCACTGAGTACAGAACATATCAAGATATGACAAAATGTATACGCAATGAGTACATATTAACAAATGACATAAAGTGCACACGCACTGTATATATTTTTACCATTTTACAAGAACTAGGAAAGGAAAGGGAAGGATTGCATCATGGTTGTAGCACAGTAGGTTACACGTAGCTGCACTGAAAGTCCATACCTTTCTACAGAAGCACAACACCAAGTGAGACAATCTGAAGTTCTCTTCCCTGAAGTATTAATCAGTGTAGCCAAAACACTGAAATGTTGTATTAATATTCAATGTTATCATTTTGGTAGTACATTAGGTACACCAAACAGTAGGACCATAATAACATCTCCATCGTTCAAGGTGGTGTACAGCATGATGTGTCAACACCACATTCCTGTAGAATCCATACTCTTTCACCAACGTAGAATTAGTGCAAAATCCTAACATAGTGCTCAATGATCATGAAGATGGACAGGACAAACGGATATTGCAGTAATTTCTGGTAATTAGGTCAGAAAGTGAAGGACATTAAGTCTTATGCTAGTCATCATTGAGAATTACACTAGTCTATCAACCGATTTGAGTAATTGTTGGCACTCATTGCCTAGTTACTAAACATTTCTATACTATATATGGAGTATTACAGAACATTATTCATAAGTCATCTGATTACAGTAAATATTGGCACTCATTGGCCAGTTACAAACCATTTTTATGCATTATTCGGAAGTCATCATTCAAAACAGGAGCTAATGAGTGTAGCATCAAGCTACTGCTATTCATATATGATATCATGTAAGTGACATAAGACAGGTTTAAAATATGAGAAACAGTGGCATTAATTGGCCAGTTACTAAACATATAGCAAGTATTGAATATTACAAAACACTATTCATAACTCATCTGATTGCGGTAATTATTGGCACAAATTGGCCAGTTACAAAGTATTCATATAGTTTTATAAAACATTATTCAGTATTATTCAGAAGTCATCATTCAAAATGAGTGTTAATTATTGGCATAGAATTTATAGAGTATAACAAAAATATTATTTACAGAAATTATTGGCATAGCATTTATGCATTATTACAAAACATCATTCAGTATTACTCAGAACTCATCATTCAAGTGACATAGGACATATTTAAAATGTAACACACTGTAACTGTTACTCAAGGTCTGTGGTCCAATAATACATAGATATAAAGGATTCAATACATCTGAGAAATTTGCACTATATTTAGAACTTGAAATATCTCTTAAACTGGAAGCATTATTTGGGACTCGTAATACATTTTTTTGTGCTAGTAATGCATTGCGTTGAGATCGATAATTAATTGCTGGGGCATGAAAATATTTGCTTTTGACTTATTGCTGGAAATAAGGATTAATAACGTCATTCGTCATGAGTCAGCTGTAGCAAGGTTATGAACAAGTAGAGTATATGTGATCATATTCATGAATGACACACACAAATGGGTAAAAAAAATGCAAGTACTTGAACAGGTTTAATGACTAACTGCTTAAAGCACATTAATTTCATGAATAGCTTCTCCTGGAAAAAATACAAAATGGATTATTGAGCTGAAAGAAGAAACGCATATTATGCTGAAAAGTAGTGAACTTCGAATTAACAGGTAATGAAACGTGTACTCAATATGTATGTACTCTAGCTGTCCTTTCCAAAACATTCAGTCATTATACCATGCGACATAAGACATACTGTCAAAACGAACTGCAACAAATACTTAAATAACTACATACCATGTCTTAACTAATAGTAAATATATAAACTTCATCATTATTCTCATCTGCAAGGAAAAACTTCATTATTCATATTACCATAACTTCATTACTATCATCACCTGCAAAGAAAAACTTCATTATTCATATTAGCATATTCTTCATGTAACTATTAATCATCATTCATTATCATCTGCAAAAAAGACACTTCATTAATCATTATTCATATTACCATTTACTTCATACAACTATTCATAGTATAGAGTTTCTTATTTCTAGCATATTTCATCACTAAAACTAAGATGTGTAGTTCTGTCTGACAGCCTGCATCAATCGCCTCGTATTCTGTAAGAAAAATAATTAGTTAAGACTGCTATCATACGATGTGTATAGTATATTCTTGTTAATGCTTGTTAATTCTGATCCAATTACTCTTCATAACAAGGTATTGCATTTTCTTTCGTTCATTCCGAAGGTGAAATTACCATTTCATAGTAATCCACTGTGGTTTGTTTAATTTATTCCTTTTACACATTATTGCTTTCTGAAAATGATGAATAAGGATTAATATCTTGCATTTAAATCACATACTCATTAAATAAAAACTTGTTTGTAGTGATATAATTAAGCATACAGCATAGCATGAGAGAAAACGTATTATGTCAAAAACATAGACAGTTTTCAAGTGCAAAAAAAAAAAAAAGAAAACGCAGAGTATCATAATGTAATAGCCAAAAAAAATGTAAAATAGTCAAGATGTTGAGATATCATAAGGAAAAATGTCAAAGTCAACTGGTGTTTGTTATATCTTAAAGAATTCGTAGTGCATACAAACAAAACAGGAAAACAATCATACACACACGAAAAACGGAAAATGTGCACGGTCTGATATATAACGACAAGAAAAGCGACCTGCTAACCTTACCTTGCCGGGCACTTGCCAAGAAAAAATATGATAATCATCAGTAAGTAGTCACATAGATAGAATTGCATAATTGGTCATAAAATATGTAAGTTTATCTGGAAAAATGTGCACGGTCTGATGTGTAACGACAAGAAAAGCGACCTGCTAACCTTACCTTGCCGGGCACTTGCCAGGAAAAAATATAATAATCATCAGTAAGTGTTCATATAAATATAATTGCATAAGTGGTCATATAAAAATCAGGAAATGGCATTACAGTGTGATAAATCATAAGGTATGTTCATTCAATACAGGGTTTAATATTGGAGACATGGTGATTGCCCTTGCTTTTTCTGGTTCTCAAAGTTTCGACGTGTACTACATTGGGGTGAGGAATGCTGCGAATTCGACATGGACCTGCGTATAGAAGCTCAAAACTTACTGCATCTATTCTTTCCTCTGTTGGTTAAATAGTGTGTACGTACTAATATCTTCTGTCCAATGTGAAAGTCATGGCGTGTAGAAACCTGTTTTTGCTGTCTTCTCCGGCGCTCTGCGGCACATTTGATGTTGTTGAGTGCAATGTCAATTATTTCATGGTGGCGTAGTCGACGAGATGTAGGAAACGATACTAATTCTTTAATTTTGTTAGGTGGTTCAACATTTTTCAACACAACAGTCGGAGATAGCATAGTAGATTCATTTGATATGGAGTTAATTACATTCTGGAATGAGAGTATGTGTGTGTCCCAGTTGATATGTTTTTTATGGCAGTATATTCTACATAGTTTACCAATGTCTTTCATCAGTCGTTCAGAAGGGTTCGAAGAAGCGTGATACTGGATATATAGATCGGAGAAATGTTTCTAGCTCGTAACATACGTGTCCACATAGCAGAACGAAACTGTGGTCCATCGTCGGAAATTGCTTTCAATACGTGCCCTACATGAAATAGAAAATGTTTTACAATTGCTTTCGAAACAGATTTAGCAGTAGCTTTGCGTAACGGAGTGAAGGTAACAAATTTCGAAGTGAGTTCAGCAGCGACAAAGATGTAACAAAAACCTCTATTAGATCTGGGAATCGGACCAAAAATGTCTACAGCGGCCATGTGTCTCAATTTAACAGGTACAATGGGATGTAACGGAGGAATATGTGAAGCCGTGTCTTACTTAGCTTTCTGGCAGATTTTACATGACGTTAAAACTCGTCCAATACGTTTCTCCATGTGGGCAAAATAATAGTTCTGTCTCAGTATAAGAAAACATTTTCTGGCTCCATAATGTGCGTAACTTAAATGAGTATACCAAATTAATGTGTTAACAAGTTCGTCAGGAATGCATAGTAACCAGTTGTTGCTGTCAGGGTGAGAGCGGCGAAACAGAATATTATCGCGTACAGTGTAATGGTTTCTGATGGTAACATTATTCCTATCTTGCCAAAGGTGTTTAATTTCTTTCCATACGTTGTCTTCACTCTGCTCTTGTGCTATATCTAGTAATGACGACGAAATGAAATTTTCAAATGCAACTTGTTGAATATACATGACGCTAAAATTTACTTGGAGAAGTTGGTTGCGATGTCTTGCTGATTGTTGCTGAGAGAACGGGATAGTTCGTCTGCTACAATATTTTGTCTACCGGGAATGTGAACAATTGTAAAATTAAATTCCTGTAAATAAAGTTTCCATCTGCTTAACCTGTCATGTGTAAATTTTGCTGAAAGTAAAAACTGTATCGCTCTATGATCTGTGTAAACGGTCGTATGTCTTCCATAATGAAAATGCCTAAATCTCGTAAATGCCCATACAACACATAATGTTTCAAGTTCTGTAACAGAATAATTGCATTCAGCAGGTGACAGAATGCGACTCGCAAAGGCTATGTTTTTAATTACTGTAGAACCATCTTCTTCAATTTCCTGAAAAATGTGTACGCCTAAAGCGGTGTTAGAACTGTCGGTGGCAATGGGAAAATTTCTAGTAAGATCTGGATGTGATAGAAGTGGTGCATTCAACAAAGCTTGTTTCAGATTGACAAATTCAGACTGCGCTTGGCTATCCCAGGACCAAATAGTGCTTTTACCTGTCAATTGACATAATCTAGGAGTGTCTAAAGCAGAGTAATGAATAAATTTACGAAACCCAAAAAGCTGCGTAGTTGTTTCTTCGTCGTAGGTACAGTAATGTCACGTAAAGCTTGAAGTTTTTCCATGTCAGGCGCAATGCCTTCTGCTGAAATTACATGTCCAAGAAATTTTATAGAAGTTTTGCCAAAGTGCGATTTGCTAAGATTAACTGAGTCCTTGTGCACGAAAGGTTTGTAAGAGTTGTTCAGAATCAAATTGTGTTCAGACCAGTTAGCTTCTGCAATAAGAATGTCGTCTACATACGTTGTGATTCTGTCTTTTAGTTCTGTCGGAAGTGTAGTATTCAAACCGCGAATAAATGCTGTTGAAGAAGTAGTTAAACCGAACGGTAATTTGCAAAATTGATAACAGTCACCAAAACAGAGAAAAGCTGTGTACTTTCTGCAGTTCGGATGGATCTGAATTTGCCAAAATCCCGATTTCAAATCTAATGTGGAATAAATAGCAGTACCATGAAATTTCTGTACAAGTTCTTCTAGTGTTTGAGGGCGATCTGTTTCATTAATAATAATGTCATTGATGTGACGCGAATCAAGTACGAGCCGAAGTGAACCATCCTTTTTCTTAACAATATGGAGCGAGTTTATGTACGGACTAACTGCCGGTTCAATAATTCCTTGGTCAAGCATAGCTTGCAATTCTTTCTTAACTTGATCTCTGTGAATATACGGAATGGGGTAATGTTTGGCTTTAAACGTGTCGAACTTGAAATTCATACATAAAACCGGACATAGTACCTGGGATGTTGTCAAAAACTGGAGCTTGCTGTAAAAGAATTTTGAGTAGCTCTGAACGTTCGTCGTCTGTATTTGCGCTGCTCTGTTTAACTTTATCAGAAATCATTTGCATAACGTCATAGTCGGCTTCGTCTGGAGTGTTATGGTTGTGTACGTACGTATCTGTTAACAATGTGGAATGACAGTCTATGTTACGTGATGCAGAAATGACCTCTGTACGATTAAATGTTTGTTCTTCTACAGATAAAGAGTGCTGAAATTCTAAAGCCAGTTGTACATTTTCATCCTTTAACATTAAATAGGAATTTTGAAAGTCAATAATTGCGTCATGTTGTACCAAAAAATTCGTACCTAAAATAACGTCTGTTGTCAATAAGGGAACAATCAAAAAATTTGAGTGAAACGTATGACCTGCAATACACAATGATAAGTGTGTCTGTAACTTTGAATCTACTCCTTTACCAGATACTGCTCCTTTTTCTTTAGTTTTGCCTATTGGTAATGTAGGATAGGTATTCTCTTTGTTACATTCGTTGAAAGTTTCCTCATTTATAACTGACATAGGTGATCCAGAATCGATTACTGCTGAAAATTTGGATGATCCAATCTTTACTTCAATGACAGGGTGTGAAATGGTTTTTTGAATAACTGGTTTTCCTGCAAAAGAGTGTCTCGGATGTCGTCAAAAGTAATAACATTTTCGTGAACAAGAGTCTGTGTGTCAAAAGTATTGCTTGCGTTGCTGGAGGATCATTCTGCACTGTATCTAGTCAAATTCTTTCTGAGGTGCTGTTATTTTCGGGAGGATGCTGTGGCATTTCAACTATTTGTACTGTTCTGTTATTTCAAATGGCTCTGAGCACTATGGGACTTAACATCTGAGGTCATCAGTCTTCTGTTATTTCTTCCTGGCGTATTACGTTCGGGATGATATCTACTGTCTGGTTCATTCATGATAATCTGTTGTTGCGGATGATTATTCTGCTGGTAAGATCGACTGTTATTAAACGTACGCTGATAACTGTGCTCTTTACTTTTACGTCTGTCATGATAGTCATTTCTATACGGCTCGTTGCAATAAGAGTTGAAATGGTGTGTTTTCTGTACGTAGTGGTTTCCTTGTTGCTGTGCGTTACTATTTGGCGGAGCCGACGCTATACGTGTAGGCGGCGAAACATTAAAGCTTCGTTGACCTTGCGCATTACATTGTTCGTTGGGTATGCTAACCGGCTGGTTTTGTTGCTGTTATTGGGAAAAACCTCTATTGTTACCAAAATGTGGTTCCTGTTGCAGATAATTTTGACGATACTGATAATTAAAATTTTGTCTGTTATTAAAGTTCTGGTGGTTGTCGTTCCTGGAGCGCCTATTACCTTTGCTATTGAAATAGCGTGGCTGATCGTAATTACTGTATGTTTTTTGGGCGTTGGTTATGATGTGAAAAATTTTTGTTTATGAAAGAATAATCTGATTGCTGAACTTCCAAAAGCTGTAACAGATCTCTGAATGCCGAAATATTTTCTTTCTGCTGACCCGTTAAAAGTCATACTCTTAATGATCGTGGTAATTTAGAAATACACAATTGGATAAGTGCAGATTCACTGTTTGGCTCACTTAAGTACTGGTTTTGTTGGACCATGTGTTCAAAAAATTGCGTGACAGTGGAAAAATTTGAGTTCTCATAATTCGATAAACTAATTAATTGATCCTTGATTCCGCGCTGTGTCGTCTTCGACCAATACGCTGACAGAAAAGCATTCTGAAATTCTTCTACGGAGTAGCACTGTCTCGCGATCGGTCTCATACGAGTTGCCGGTTCGCCTTCCAAAAAAATGCAAATAAATTCAAGTTTGTGTGTTACGGGCTAAGTTGGTGGAAAAGCAAAGCTAAATTGTTGTATCCAATCCAAGGGGTGAATCTGTGTTCTGTCATTTTTAAATACCTTAAATTTTCTCACGGATAGAAATTGCTTGTAATCAAAATTATCGTCTCTGTATGTATGAACAGGTTCAGGGTGTATGATAATCTGCTTGTCTGTGACTGTTCGGAATCTAACGCACGTACTCTCTGTAAATTAACTAAATTATACTGGCTGTGTGAGTCTGACAAATGTTCGGAAAGTGGCGTATGCGGTGATGTGTTAAAAGCTGAAACATTTTTCATCTCTGTCGATCGTCTACTGTAAATTTTGGAATTCGGGTGTTTGATTAAGCGAAACTGGTGATGTATCGTCTGATTTGGTGTCATTATTATTTTCGATAATATCTATACGACTGGCCAATTCATCATATTTTTCAGTCAGTGCTTTTACCTGCTCATCGTTTTTAGTATCACAAGCATTAATTTGTTTTTGAATTTTACGTGTGGTTTTGTTCAATTTTTTAACGTCTGCTTTGATGGCATCGGGATCCTGTATTAGTTCCAACTTTTCAAGTCTGTTGGTCATTGTCTGAAAGTCTAATGTGTGTGTGTCTGTTTTTGTTTTATGATCGGAGATTTCATCATGCAATTCGGTGTTCAACTTTTTGATTTCGTCTGATACTGTAGCAATATTGTTGTCTACGTATGTTAATGCTTTCGTAAACAATTTACGCTTATCTTCCTGCCTCTGTGCAGTAATTGTTTCCATGACTTGTTGCTTTACTTTATTCTGTTCCTGTATAAATTTACGGTAACGCGTTTCACTGTTTTATAGGTGGTGATTAAAACGTTCGCCAATTTGGCTGTTTTGTTGTTCAAATTTCGTGTCTACTTTCGCATCCAGTGTGCGTGAAAGTTCTGCTGACATTAATTTAAACTCGTCGCGTAACTGTGTTGCGTTTTCAGAACATTGTTTAGCGACTGCACTAATTTCATCTCTAAGTAATTTAGTTGTGGCTGCATGTGTATTACTTAATTCTTGTGCCACAGATCTAATTTCTTCACTACTGTTCCTAGCACAAGCCTTAATTTCCTCACGTAATTGTTATTTAGTATTATGACATTGCGCGGCAACGGCTGTAATCTGTTCACTAAGCTGTTTGGAATTGTTATCTTGTTTCATTAACTTGTTTGAAACTGTCGTCTTGTTCTTTCTTAAATTGTAGTAATAATGCTATAACTTGATCCATGCCAAAATTAACTACTCTATTCTCTGTGCTGTTTGATGGCGTACCTGCAATTGTCATGTTTTGTGTAACCATTTGGTCATTCTCTGATTCTTGAAAAGGTTCGCCAGTTGGATGTGCACTGTGGGCCACTACGTCGGAATCAAATAAATCTGACGTATTTCGACTACATGAGAAAAATTTATCTGTTCACTATGCAAATTTTGCATACCGGGTGTGTCAAACGGGGCAGCGTTCATTGTATCGGAACGTGCCGCGTCATCAATTGTTAAATTTACTGTGGACATAATTGAATTTGTTTGCCCATCATTAGGATTTAACTCAATACTAGTGATCGGCAGGCGCTGATTATCTGTAATTAGAAGATTATCACTAATGCACTGCGTATCGCTAGTATGATAGGTCAAATTATTCGAGTCGACTATTTCACTCATTGCACATCGCGATTTACTGTTAACAGCTTTTCGCGGCATTTTCACAATTCAAAATTAAACACAAAATCAATCAAAGTCAAAGCAAAAATGGAACAAATTCAATTACAACAAAGAGCAATAAATTGCCAATGACCTGTGAAAGAAAGAGTGACAAGTTAGTAAATGCGTTGCGCCAGATGCAAACTACATTTAAAATTAAGTAAATAAGAGCAGACATATGACTACCTCTCAGAAATTCACAACAATACGATCCTGGCCGGTTGTCGCCAAGTGTAACCTCCCCACAAAAATTTCATTCTCATTTAACCTCCCCACAAAATTCTTTCACATTTAGTATAACCTCAAAACAGAAAAATTGCTAAACCTCTCAACAGTAAAAAATATAATTATGTCGTTCACATTCAGTGTAACGTCCCAACAAAAAATAAATTCAGTAACCTGGTGATAATACAATGTAACTAACCTCTCAATTAAATTGTCGCTCACTTATAACTTTTCAATAATGGACTGTGAATTTAACCTGGTAAATTTTGGACGTCAGCAGTGCTGCGTCATGGCCCTGAAAGATCATTCTGAACAAAAAAAGAAAAATTCTTATCTCAATGAAGTCGCCGGATAACGCATATATATCTGCTCTTACAATAAATTTTTCTGGCACAGCCCTGTGCAATGCTGGCCGATAGATTTGTCATTTATGAAAGGAAACAACTGATTTTTCTTTTGCCATAATCGGGATGATCATGGATTGAAGAAATTAGTAAATTCTTTAAATTGAAACCAATGGTTGTTAAAAGTTATTTTTTTTATGAGAAAGATTATTATTAGGAGATTTTTAAAACATTTACATGGGACTTGAGATAACATTACTAAATATGGGCGAGGCTGCTTTTTACCGGCCGGCCGCGGTGGTCTAGCAGTTGTAGACGTTCAGTCCGGAACCGCGCAACTGCTACGGTCGTAGGTTCGAATCCTGCCTCGGGCATGGATGTGTGTGATGTCCTTAGGTTACTTAGGTTTAAGTAGTTCTAAGTTCTAGGGGACTGATGACTACAGATGTTAAGTCCCATAGTGCTCAGAGCCATTTGAACTATTTTTTTTGCTTTTTACCTTATACAATAATACTCAGGCTCCGGCATCGCTCCACCACGACCGGCCCAGCCAACACGATACACCAGACCAGACCAGAGCCGACTGCTCACTAGCAACAACTTACTGCTACAGCTACACAGTTCCTACTGCAGTCAACACTTCTCTTATACCTTGCATATCGCAGGCAGCGCATGAGCAATACATTGAAATTACATCTGCTCGGACCTCTTACAATATTTATTTTTTGTTTTGGTCCTTACTACCACCTCCCAAAATCAAAAATGAGGACTACGTTTTTAAGGCCCTATATACTTATACGGGGTTGTCAGAACCAGCGTGAAAATCTCGTAAGAACGTTGTGGTGGAGGTTGTGCTGGGCAATAATTGTTAAGAGAAAAACTTAAAATTGCCCCGTTTCTTAGTAATTAGCACTGAAGTTAGCCATTCAAGTCGTTGCGCAAATTCCAGCACTTGCACGCGCTAAAATGTGCTGACGCACAGACATCTCTGAGTCCATGAGTTACCACCTGTTGAAATGCTCATTAGCAATTAAACTGTGCATTTTTCGGAAGTGGTAAATTTGAACAAGGATAGAAAAAGCTACTTCTGTTCGGTTTAAGGAATCCAAACGAAGAACGCGTCGGGCGACACCGTATGTAGCAGACTGCTTGATTTTACCCCCGCGGCGACCTGATTGGTTATATTCAATGCTAAGTAATTCAGAAACGGTGCAACATATCTAATTTCTTTCCTTACTAACAATTTCTCATCTCATCTTCCCTTGCAACAGCCTTACAAGCTTTACATACTGTTTTTGACCACCTATACATACGAAAGGTGTTATCACTAAATTCAACGCCGTTTCTGTGTGATACGTTTATTCAGTGATCAGTCTACTTGAATCACATTTACAGCAATATTTCTTTGTATTGTTTTCCACACCCTGTGAACATGTAGGTTTTTGTTTATAGATTTCCTTCTTTTCGACGGATTTCGTTTTTTCAGTTCGTCTGCAATTTTCGTATCAGTTATCTATCTGTTAAGTCATAGTTTATTACAGTTGCGCGTTGTATTTCCGGCAACGGCCTTACCACATTGGTTTCCGTCATATCACCGAAGTGGCCCGCTATGCGCTGTGGCCATTTTTGGGGGTGCACTCAGCTTAGTGATGCCAATTGAGGACCTACTCGACCGAATAGTAGCGGCTCAGGCCAAAGAAAACCATCATAACGACCGGGAGGACGGTGTGCTGACCACACGCCCCTCCTATTCGCATCTTCAGCTGAGGATGAGCCGGCGGTCGGATGGGCCCGCTGGGTCACTTGTGTCCTGAAGACGGAGTACTGCTGCTGCTGTAGTATTTCTTTTTACATGTTTTAGGTCAGCATTCAGTACGATATACAAGGACCATGAAACGTTCCATGTAATTATAGTGCTTTACAGTTGCTAGGGAGCAACTGAGATTAGCTAGGGAACAAGTGCCATTTGCTACGGAACAACTGACAGTTGCTGCGGGACACCCAAACTGTGATACCAAAAGTAAATGTTGAGAGAGGGATGTGTTAACCGCAGCGAAGCATGTGCACGAAAGTTCTGCGTGCATTCGAAAATTCATGCAGTATGGTATTTGACGAAGGCTGCGGAACCGATTAATGTGACATTCCGTGCGGTACGGCAAGATATCCGCAAGAAATCATTTGAGTGTTCACGATTGTGAGCGAGCAGTTCGATGGCTTGAACACGGTTCAAGTGTAACTACTTTGGTCACAATAATGGGTGTTTCCAAAAGTGTCATCTCGTGGTTAAAAAAGCCGCTGAAGGTAGAAATGATGCAACGCAATAGCTTACCTGTGACAGTAGACGGATGGTTACGCCGTAAGAGGATCGATACGAAGCCCTAGTATCGGAAAGCAACAGACATCTCACACCTGGGCAGATCGCTGCAGTCCTCGTAACCGCTAGTGGTACACGTGTCTCTGCCAGAATCATTCCGTGGTGATAAAATTTGCCTGGTTTGTATGCTCAGAAGCCTTTCAAACGCATCGCATTTCAAGCACGCATTCGTCAAGAAACAGTTCATTGATGTACAGAACATATCGGTTTGGGGTGAGCAACAGTGGTTTAGAGTGATGGGCTCCGACAAATCCCGCTTCAGTGTGGCAAGTGGTTCTGACCACCACCTAGTCTGGAGAGAGGGAGGTACAAGTTGCACACCAAAGAGCGTTCATGAACGTCATCGATATGGCCTAGGCGTTATGGTATGGAAAGGCATTGTATACAGTGACCGAATATCGCTGCACGTCTTTGCACGAGGTACCGTTACAGCACAGCGGTTTTGCAGAGAGATTTTTCTGGATCATGCCCGTCGGTATAGGGCTGCAGTAGGTCCTGAACTTCTGTTTATGGACTACAATGTCTGCCCACACAGAACCACTGACGTATCGCACACACCGGAAAGTGACGATATTGAACGTATGGAACGGCCTGCGTACCCCCTAAACCTAAAGACTGTAGGATACGCCTGAGATGCTCTCGGTGGCTCGGTGGATGTGTTTCTCATTAAAACCCTCTCCTCTAACTAAGAAAGAACTGAAGACCACCTCGAGAGAAGAGCGGGACGATATTCCCCAAGGACTGCTCAACTGTGGGTAGCCAGCTTGGACAACAGGTGCAAATGCGCAGTAGTGCCTTCGGAGCCCTTATTCCTTATTGAGAGTCCAATGTTACCCTTTATGCTCGGCGCCTTGCCTGTGCCAAACATGAACTTTATTTACGTTTGTTATTCTTCTTTTCCATGTGTTGAAATATACCATTTCTCGTTATAAATGTACCATTCCAACTCTGTTGGGTATGTATGGTGTTTCATGTTGGCCATCATTGCTTGTGACAATTCCTGCCCAACAATGTGTCTGTTCCTTAACAACTGTCAGGCATTGTATATATAGCCTCATATATCTAAACGAAAGAGATTTTTGCTATTTCCATGATAATGATCCGTGTGTAAGGCCAATGCCGCAGAGCTTTGAGAAGCATTATAGTGAACACACGTTGTCTTGGCCACCAAATGCATTTGATCTGAATCCATGGAACACATCTATGACGCTATCGGACGCCAGCTTTGCGCCCACAAACCACCGGTAGATAACTGACGGGTTCAAGTAATCTGGGCTTAGACATTTTGAGCCGTAGTAAAGTTAGCTTTGAAAAGCGCTTCGCAGCGGGTAGCGTGAAGCAGTCGCCCTCCGTTTTCTGGCGGTGGCGCCGTTGTCGCAATTGAAGGCTTCGGTGTCTCCCTCTAGCGCGAAAGAGGAACAGCGGGCTGTTCGCGTGGGTTCAAAAGTGGCTGTATGGGCTCTCATGGAGAGTTGGCAGTCGGGCATCAAGAAGCAACTTCTCTGCCGGTGCTAGAGGGACAGCACGCAGACCGCGGCATCAGCGTAAGCGACGCGAGCAGCTGCTCCGTGGTATGGGGCGTTAACTGCTCGTCGCGAAAGGAATCTTCCTGAGCGTGGGTCCGCAAGGCGCCTAATATGCAGTTCGGCCGTATGCCGTCGACCGGCGAGGAGGTTCTGAAAATCGGCGCGCCTTCCTGCGTCCGTTGAAACGGCTGGCAGCGGGAAACTCGGCAGAACATTTGGAGGTGCTGCGTTGATTCAGCCCTGGGAGTCGTAACGCACCAGAAGTTGAGTATTGAATGTTAACAGATTTTATGAAGTTTAATTGAATTCAATTTACTTATTCTTGTTAATTATACTAGCCGTATATTTTGGGAGTTTCTCGCCAAACGCTCTCGTCTGCCCACCCACGGGAAGGTGGTAATATTAGAAAGGGTGGTCCGTTTGTCCCCTTTTGAGGACGAAAGGGTGGGGAGGGGGGGGGGGGGAGACAGAGTAAATCTGTGGTTCGGATTGCTTCTTTCCCCTCCCAACTTACCAACCGGTTATTCGACTGTTAGCCTCTGCCGTGTCTCTGAAAGTCTAAGGCACCAATGGCTGTGCTGTTTAAAATGCAAGGCACTAAGACCTGATCCATTCTCTCGCCTGCCATAACTAGTGTTACTAGACTCACGTGTAAAAGATGCTCGAAGAAAGAAGAAAAATTCCTTTTTTGCGTCGTGGTAAGAACTAGTCAATCGCATAACGAATTCCTGCTCATCTGGAAGCTGTAACTTACGTAAATTTGTGTTTATGAATATTTGGCTATAATCATGCAAGGTTGATAATGTACGCCGTAGTGGATTTTTTATATTGTTTGTAGTCAGCAAAAACTGTTGTGTGTTTTTCCAATTCAATACCTTTTAAGGCTTTTACTCAACGTGCTTATGTGTTTTATACAGGTAGTTGGTTATTAGTGTGTTTTCTTGCCATGCAGAAGTTTGCCATTTCATTACGGGTAGATATTGCTGCCTTGAAAAGAAGATGTTGTAAAATTTCGCAAGTCCTACCTTGCGAGGGTGTGTTTGCCGTAAGTTAACTGGCAGAAATTTGTAAAATTTGTTTTTTTTATGTCATTTGGAAATGTTAGTGTTATTAACTGTGAGTGTCTCTCCCCCCCCCCCCCCCACTCGTGTGCGTGACTCATGCGTTTTGGTTTTTCCATTTTGAGAACTTTTGTAAACAGGATTGTCTTTATATGTTGCAGACGAGTTAGATTCTGCGCCATTTAATGAGCCTGAGTGAGGCTGTTGTGGACGGCCATAGCTACGACTGTTGTAACCAAGTGGTAAATTTGTCTGCCCAAAAGTGAAGTCATATATTCAAATTGTATTCATTTATTAAAGTAGTGTAACTCACCTGTAAATTAGCTGAGCTTGAAATATTATACAGCGTCGCGTTGTATACGTTAAATTGCGTTCCTGTACTTGCCTTTTACTGATGTGACTTATTCGTTATATGATTGTTGTTTTTTTTAAAAAAATATCGTAAAGTCTTGCACCAAATTTGGTGTGTTACTGAAAATTGTGTGTAATTTCACCAGTTTTCCTTGGCACCTACTTCCACTTTACATTTAGTGTATTAGTTGTGATTAATAGCCTTTGGTGAACCAGTAGTAATTTTACGGTTCATGTTTGGTGCGAGATACTTTCGGAAGACTAGCAAGAATTCAACGAATCCATGCCACACACATTCGCTACTGCACTGCTTATCAGAGGTGGAATAACGTGGACCAACCCGAAAGCCTACCAAGAATTCAACGAATCCATGCCACACACATTCGCTACTGCACTGCTTATCAGAGGTGGAATAACGTGGACCAACCCGGAAGCCTAGCAAGAATTCAACGGATCCATGCCACACACATTCGCTACTGCACTGCGTATCAGAGGTGGAATAACGTGGACCAACTGTTTAGTGGGTCGTCATAATGTTTTGGCTCATCAGAGTGATTATTCACAGAAGCCAATGTATTTTAGACCAGTCTATCATGTCTTTTTTTTCTACCAGCAAAAGCTGACATTAAAGTCGTGCCCTACTGGAAACTGTTCCGCCCTAGTGCTGCTGAGCCTCGGTCGCTGGACGTTAATCAGCAGGACTGGCAGTGCGGAGACTAGTCGGGGCTCCCCGCGCAGTCGGACTCCTCGAGGTGGGCGGCGGCCCAGCCCAGGGCATTGTTCTCTGTGGCGAAACGGGCAAAAATACTGCCGGGTGCGAGATCGCAGATTGCAAGCAAACACAGGCGCGCGGGCCGATACATATTTCTGCCGGCCCGTCCCCACTGCTTGTCTGTGCGCACGATTTCCAGCGCCCTCTCGCGGCCACCTCGGGTGAAACAACCGGCGCGGGATTGCCATTGTCCTACAGCTACTCATTTTTCGTATCCTCTACTAGTTTCAAGTGGAGAAGGGTGAAACACACTGCGTCGAATTTCGACACACTAAATGTGTCAGATCCTCGCTCCAGTCAGACTTTTTTCGTTTCTTCCGGCCGATACGACATTTACATTGCTATTACAGGTCCAGTCTTACGAACTTGAGGTTCTGAAAGAGCCGGCGTGGAATTGCTATTGTTCTACAACTGCTCATTTTTCCTATCCTCAACTAGTTTCAAGTGGAGAAGGGTGAAACACACTGCGTCGAATTTCGACACACTAAAGGTGTCAGATTCTCGCTCCAGTCACATTGTTTTCTTTTCTTTCGGCCGATACGGCATTTACGTTGCTATTATAGGTCCAGTCATACGAGCTTGAGGTTCTGAAACAGCCGGTGTGGAATTGCTATTGTTCTACAATTGCTCATTTTTCGTATCCTCTTCTAGGTTCAACTGCAGAAGACTGAAATACAACGCGCCGAATTTCGAAACTGTGTAGGTGTCAGATTCTCTCTCTAGTCAGACATTTTTCGTTTATTTCGGTAAGTACTGTAAGTAGACTGTTTAGGTTTTTTTATTGGTAACGCCACCTCTGTATGAAAATCACTGGCTGTGCTGTGTGCAGTCTGTGGCTGCTTTGCATTGTTGTAATACTCGCCATTGTAGCGTTAGGCAGCTGGCTGTGAACAGCGCGTAGCGTTGCGCAGTTGGAGGTGAGCCGCCAGCAGTGGTGGATGTGGGGAGAGAGATGGCGGAGTTTTGTAATTTGTCATGAACTGCTATATATATTATGACTATTAAGGTAATTACATTGTTTGTTCTCTATTAAAATCTTTCATTTGCTAACTATCCCTATCAGTAGTTAGTGCCTTCCATAGTTTGAATCTTTTATTTAGCTGGCAGTAGTGGCGCTCGCTGTATTGCAGTAGCTTGAGTAAAGAAGATTTTTGTGAGATAAGTGATTTGTGAAACGTATAGTTTAATGTTAGTCAGGGCCCATTCTTTTGTAGGGATTATTGAAAGTCAGATTGCGTTGCGCTAACAAAATATTGTGGGTCAGGTTAAGCACAGTCACGTGTATAATTTTCTAAAGAGGACGTTTCATATGTCGACCCTTAGCCTAGGATACCTCACTGGAATCTTCTGATTTTTTTTTCTTGTAGTTTGTGTAATTAGTGTAGCTTTTGTTTATTGCTAGCACGTAATTGTAGAGAAAATCTCCTTTGTAGTTGCAGTCTTTCATTGTTGTACAGTAAAACAGTTGTGGCATGCATGTAGATTTGCACCAAGTATTTCGCAGCTGCAATTAACTAGATATTATTTTCAGTGTTATGTTAATGTGTTCTCTTATTTTTGTCCTACAATTTGTGTTTTTCTGTGTTGTCGTGTGAAATACTGTGACAATAATGGCGTGTGAAAAACGTAATACTAGGCTCCAAAGTAAACTGAGAAATGACAGTGAAAACGAAAGCAGTGTGTTAGCGCCACCGCGTAATGAATTAACTGATGTTCAAAGTAGTAATTTGGTAATTGTGCATAGGGAAATGGAGCGGGCGGCAAACAATGGCGTGGACAGTGAAACAATTAGTGAAGAGGGAAGCATTATCGATCGATCGGTCGGCAACAGCTCGCCTCAGGAATCGGGAATGACAGGACACAATTTTGCAAATATTGTAGATTCAGGTTTTGGGTCCTCACCATTTTCTCAAATGAGTCAAGACACATTTTCCACTTGTCAAAATGTGAATGTTGCCGGTGCAAATTCACTGCCGAAAAGCACTGAGGAACATGTTCCAGACACCAGTGCATTGTTATTACAATTAATAATACAAATGGGACAAACACAGCAAAAGCTTCAAAAGTTAGACACAATGGAACAAAATCTTCGAAAGTTAGACACAGTGGAACAAAATCTTAAAAAGTTAGACACAATGGAACAAAATCTTCAAAAGTTAGACACAATGGAACAACACCAGAGACAAACACAGCAACAGTTATACACAATGGAACAACACCAGAGACAAACACAGCAACAGTTAGACACAATGGAACAACACCAGAGACAAACACAGCAACAGTTAGACGCAATGGAACAAAATCTTCAAAAGTTAGACACCACGCTTGAACAAACACGTCAAGATTTAACTACTGAGTTACATAACATCGAATCGAAATGTCAAAAAGTCTGTAATGACGTAAAAACACAAATCTGTGAGCATTTTCAGCCTATTTTTTCGCGGCATGAAAATGCATTACAGAATCACGAAGCAGCCATAAAAGAACTGCAAATTATTGTTCATGAAAATCATGAGACCTTGCAAGCTAAAATTGACTCAGTTGCATCTACCGATACGGTTATGCAACTTGCAAAAACTCAGGAAAACTTAAAGGACACAGTAGATACCATTTCAACACAAATGGACACTCTGAAACTTGGTTCAGAAAAACATACAGAGGAAATAATTTCACTATCGGATAAAGTGCCGAACTTTCAGATCAGTTCACTAACTTATCTACAAAGGTAGATGATGATCTGAATGACACAACACCTGTAGCCTTCACTGACACTGAGGAGTATGAACAAATTAGAAAATTCAAACAAAATCAAAATCAAATCAATACACAGTACAAAAGAGAAATCCGGGAAGTGCAAGATCAGTTGGCTCAAGTAGTACAAGAATTACGTATTTCAGAGGACACTCGCTCCCCAATACGGGAAGAGGGACTTAGAAATACGGAACAGCCACAAAATAATAACACAGGACACTTCGGAAATTATGAAAGAAATTGGCAAGGTGCACCGAATTTTGAGATGGAACCGCCGACACGACGTAACAATGACAGATATGCTACTCGCCGACACGATGATTTTGACTATAAGCTGTTTATTACTACACGTAAATTCAAAACATTTAAGAATTCTGCCAACGACATTCATCCACAAGCGTGGCTCCATCAATTCTCTAATTGTTTTCCTCCCAACTGGTCATTGGAGCACAGGTTAGAATTTATGTGTGGCTACTTGGAGAATGAACCAGCTGTAAGAATGCGATCGGTCATTCACGATTGTCACAGTGAAGGAGATTTTTATCATGCCTTCCTCTCAGCATATTGGTCTCAAGCTACACAAAACCGAGTAAAACATAGCATCATAATGATGAAACATTTCGAACAATCTGAATTTTCCAGTCTTGTGAAATATTTTGAAGACATGTTGCACAAGAATCAGTACCTGTCAAACCCATACAGCCCCTCAGAACTTATCCGCATTTGCTTAATAAAACTGCCTGAACATTTACGACATATTATTTTTGGCAGGACGTTGCAAAGACGACATTGAAGCTTTTCAGGGACTGTTACAAGAACTGGAAATTGACACTGACAATCGGGGAATGCGGACACAGGAGCATAACAATTACAGATCACATCCGTCACAATTCCGCGATGACAGAAATAATATACGACAAGGCTATTCTCTCAACGTAAATCGTGACCGAAACAGACACCACCCGTATGACAACCGTTGGCAGAGTAGTAATAATTACAGGGAAAGATCACCTTTCCGAGGTAATGACTATCACAGAGACAATCAGAGAAACAGACAATATGGGAACCAAAACAATTATTATTACGGGAGACAGAATAACTTTAGACGCAACGGTCCAGCGCGCAGTTACGATTCAGGGAGAAATTCTCCACCACGTGACCGACAAGAAAGAAACTATGGAATCTCTCGACATGACGACAGACGATATGATCGTAACGACAGACCTGAATTGCATCAGAACTGGCGGGATTCAAACAGAGCTGGGCCCTCTCGGCAAGACGAATTTGTAGAAGTTAGGTCTCCTAATCCCAGTAACGATGCGCGCCAACAAAGAGACAATAGGCAATGACTCGTACCGCTGGCAGCCACAAAACGTACGTATGACACTAACGACGCAGCTGCCGTAGCTAGTAATTACGTAAAAATGGAAGACATTAGGGACGTCTTACTCCAGGAACACGACGTAAAACATAACAACATTGCATATCCTGTGATTCACATTACTGTAAATGACGTAAAATTTACGGCAGTACTTGACTCTGGCAGTCCCATTTCAGTAATTAGTGAAACAGCTTTTAGAAAATGCAACATATCGAACGATTTCCCCACACTTCCGTTACGTAAGATTAAATTACAAGGTGCAATCTTTGGAAAAAGTGTAGATGTACGCCAACAAACCAATTTAGAATTCTTTTGTCAAAGCCACAGCTTCTCTATGAGCTTTCTTATAGTTCCATTATTGTCGACGGAAATTATATTGGGAGTAGACTTTTTGAATGAATACAAAGCAATCTTAAACTTTCACGATGCTGAAATAAGTTTAGAGAAGGAAGGTAAGTCAATAGCTTTGAAATTTGAAGATTGGCTCTCAAACCATGGCGAGGAAATTAATCGGCTTTACCTTCTGTTAGACAACAGTTCGCAATTTTCTACGGAACTAGACACTAACAATCGCTCTGCAACTACTGACAGGGATGATATCGACGGCATATTTGAAATTAGTGAGTTAATTCAGAATAAAATTCAAACAATTGAGAATTGTAATGACACTGATAGGCAAGACCTTTTTGAGATTTTACAAGCACATTCCACAGTTTTTACTCACAAAACAGGAACAATTAAGGGATTTCAATACCAATTTCGTGTTCGTGAGCATACTAAATTTTGTGTTAGACCATACGTAATTCCAGTACATTATAGGGACTGTGTTAGAACAGAAATACAATCTATGCTTAATGAGGACATTATTGAGCCTGCAGTAAGCTCATACAACAATCCATTACATGTTGTTGAGAAGAAAAATGGATCGATCAGGCTTGTCTTGGATTCGAGACAAATCAATACTATCATCATTCCTGAAACAGACAGGCCGCAAACGTTGGAAGAACTTCTTCAAAATTTTAATGGTGTAAAAGTGTTGTCTTCTATTGATCTCAGATCCAGCTTTTATCAGATCGAACTTCACCCAGAATGTAGAAAATACACAGCTTTCCTTTGTTTCGGCGTTTGTTATCAGTTTCGGAAACTTCCTTTTGGTTTGAACATTTCTTCGGCAGCATTCATTCGCGGGCTAAATTCCATATTACCTGAGTTCTTAAAACGTCACATCACCTTATATGTAGACGATATTCTGATAGCAGAAGCCTCATGGGAACAACACAATCGCATCCTCAACAGCGTGTTACATATTTTTGCAGAATCTGGAATTACAGTTAACTTGGAAAAGTCTGAATTCGGTAGGACAAAGGTGAAGTTTTTGGGACATATTATTTCTTCTGAAGGCATTCAGCCGGATCCTGAAAAGTTAGAAGCAATCAGAGCCATTCCAGTTCCATCCACAAAAAGACAAGTCCGCAGTTTTCTAGGTCTCGTAAATTTTTACCGTCGTTTTCTGAATATGCAAATTCTAGTTACACCAAAACTTTGTTCTCTCACTGGAAAAAATACTATTTGGAACTGGGACGAAGAAGTACATTTGGAATTCAATTCTTTGAAAGAATCGCTACTTAACGCGCCAATACTAGCTCATCCAGATCTGTCACAAGATTTCTGCCTTAGCACGGATTCTTCTAAAGTCGGTCTTGGTGCCCATTTATTTCAAGAAGCTATAGAAAATGACATTACTGTTCAGAAAACCATTGCTTTTGCTAGCCGAGTGCTAATCAAATCTGAAAAAAATTATTCCGTTACTGAATTAGAAGCTTTAGCTATCGTTTGGGCATTTAACAAATTCCGTTTCTTTCTTTCTAGTAAGCACGTAAAAGTATACAGTGATCATCGTGCATTACAATTTCTTATGTCTTCAAAATTAAATCATGACAGGTTAAAACGTTGGGCATTGTTTCTGCAAGAATTCCACTTCACAATAGTCTACATTCCCGGCAAGGAGAACATTGTTGCGGACGCACTGTCACGCGCACCGGCTGGGCTTGAGAAAAGTAACACAGAAGGCAACATTGAGAAAAATTTCAGTATTCTTTACATTCAGAAAGTCGCCTTTGAAAACTTCATCACCACATCTTTAAAGGACATTGCTCACGAACAAGATAAAGACCCGGTTTGGAAAGACATCAAAAGTAAATGGCATGAAAAGACACACACTCAGATTCGGCATTATTACCTGGTTAGAAACAACATACTCTTCAAACGCTGCACTGTTGATGACAAGCTATGGGTACTTTGCATTCCAGACGATTTTGTTAATAAGCTCATTTGGTACATTCATTTCAGCTACGCACATTTTGGTCCACGAAAATGTTATCATATTCTTCGAACGACTTGTTATTTTAACAATATGGAAAAGAGAATTCGAAGAGTCTTGTCTATTTGTAAACTTTGTCAAAAGGCGAAACCATCTACTATCTCCCATCGTGCTCCGCTGTTTCCTATCATTCCTTCTAAATTAAAAGAATTTGCTGCTGTTGATCTCTTGGGACCACTTGTCAGAACATCTAATGGATTTTCGTACGTTCTAGTCGCTGTTGAACTTACTTCAAAATTTGTTTCTTTCACACCGTTACGTAAAGCAACTGGACGGTCTGTATCCAACGCCTTTGTTAAAAATTTCTTACGTGAAGTTGGACACGTTAGTAAAGTCATTTCAGATAACGGACCGCAATTCAGATCTGCTGTTTGGTCACGCATGCTTCGCAACCATAAAATCAAACCTGTTTTTATTTCATTGTACTCACCACATTGTAACCCCTCCGAACGGATTATGAAAGGAATCAATAAGCTTTGCAGACTTTATTGTCACAGAAAGCATCAGCATTGGGACAGATATTTACACTTATTTCAAAACGTGCTGAATGAAATGCCTCATGATTCCACTGCTTTACCACCTACTCTTGTACTGAAGAATGAAAAACCACCGAACAGAATGAGAGAGCTTGTACCTTTCCCGAATACACGTAAACTTCGACACAAAGACATAATTGATTTGGCTCTTAAAACTATAAAATCTGCAGCAGACAAAAGGAGAAAACTACACGGTAAAGCAAATGCAGAGAAATTGTATATTGGTCAGAAAGTTCTCATTAAAGCTCATTCATTGTCACGTAAGAAGAAACACTTGAGTCACAAATTCTTTCTAGTTTACAATGGACCTTACAGAATCCGACGTATACCACATGATAATTGCGTTGAAGTTGAAACTCTGCGTACTAGGAAGAGTAAAGGTTTACACCACATTTCACATGTAAAACCGTTTATTGAAAGATAATCTGCTTTTTAACTTTGTTTTTGCCATAAAACGTTTCACTTCACATTTCTAGTATGCTTTGTCAGACTTAAGAAACTGTTAACATGCAACAATGTTTGAAGTTAAACATCCAGTCAAGAACCAAGAGAACTTATTTAAACAGAAATTACGAATGCATTGTTATAGTGAACAGACGACGCAGTGTTATTGTGTGTGTACATTCTTGCTTGTTAGTTGCATGATTATGTAACGATTACAAGGCTTACATACTTAGAACATTTACCAGTACTGCTAATGAGATTTTAATGCAACATTTTGGTTTACTTGAAAATACATTCTGGAGTTTGTGTGACAGCTACACGACTATATCACGACGCTACTAATGTGTGACACAATTTACCTTGTTGCTTTTGCGGTGTATATCTGCACAGTTTTTCTGAATTCTTCTGGAAAGTAAAACATATTTTAGTAGTAACTTTTGTAGTATAGCTACAATGAGACAGCCTTTTCCGTAGCACAACAATACGTTACAGTACAGTACTTTCTTCATCACAACAATAAGCGTAATAACTACGATATCTTTCGGAGGACGATAAATACGAGACTTCCACAGAGATTATCTTACAACATGATGCACAGTTTAGCGCTACAGTACACGTATTTGAGTGATTAATTTCGCACTTAAAACATTTATTTTTTTAAAGATATTTGAAGTGCAATGATACAAGGGTTTTCCGTGATACATTTCATTCCATTGCTGTAATCTGTAACACCTGAGGGTATAATTACATTAATCCTCAGGGGGGTACACGCTTACTTTGTGTACCATGTGTTTGGCAAGCACAAGGAGCCCTAGCTAATATGGTATTTGCTTACACAACTTCACACATCGGTACCATATTTCTCCAACACAAAATACACAGCTACCTGATCATTTAACTGAGAGAGACAAATTTTTTTACTACATCAGTGACAGATGTTTACGGAATTACACAGTTGGATAACTTCACACTTATGAAATTGTATTTTGTCTGTACTTTGTGAAATGCTCATATTTTGTCGGAACCATTGTGATACTATGAGAGCTTTGAATGATATATTTGGTATGGGATCATGATTTTTAAAGTACGTTTGAGGTAGATGACACTATTGAAATGAGCAGATAATTTTTTTTAGGTTTTGAAATTATTGGAGGAAGCTATGACGATTTTGAGAATTGACTGAGATGTTATGATATTATTATGACGACGATGTGTACTATGCTGTTGAGATATGTTTATGATCAATAAGATGATGCAACCGTATATGAGGAATAAGAAGTATGTTGGAAACCAAGAATCGTACTTTAAGAGTTATGAAATGTGTGTAAATGTGTGACTGTATCACAATGCTGACGAATATTTTTTTTTGGACACTTATATTTATAGGATTATATTTCTACAGATTTGCAATGCTAATTCTTGCCCTGTGAAATATTTTTATATGAGACTGCCACTGTAGCGGAAACTGCTGTCGTAAATATTTCCGTAAGAAAGTTAAGTGACCACCTGCACGTAATGTGTCATGGGCACCCAGCTGGGCGACACAGTCGCCTGGAAAAAAGCCTTTAGCGTGTGCCCATTTCAGCGGCACAGGTAGAAAAAAAAGGGAGGCCATTATCCTCGCTATTGACGTTCCTTTGTAGAAAGCATCGCAAAAACGACACGGTCGAACTTGAAAACATATGATTACACTGTGGAGCTCTTAATTTATGATATTTACTGAAATGCTTATGAATTGATGGGAAATATTCTTACATCTGCAAACCTGATAATGACAAGTGTCTTTCTACGAGAGTTGAGAGCTACTGACCTACGAAATGCCACATAGCTATTGAATGATGTTTTTATGCTTTGGTTTGCGTAATTGCTTATTTCATTTGATATCTAGTTTCTAGCTGCACTGCAGCATTGGTAAAAATAAAATTTTATAGATGTATTAATATAAATATTTTCTGTCTACAGATCTAGTAAATAATAATTTTTTTCAAAAAAATGAGGGAGCACAAAAAGACATTTACCTTCACAGGAACTGCATTCATAATTTTCTTTTCAAGTACTTGGTAATTTCTTTTCTGGAATAAATTGTGATGCATCGGTCTAGTGTTAAAATGTGACATACATATTAGACATGGCCATTTTTTAGTGTAATATTTTTTCTGCTTGAGCTATGTCATGTTTAGATATATGGTTTTTTTTTATTTTGCTGCTGCTGTTTGCCAGGCATAGTGCTACTGAATTTTAATTTGTGTTACTCTTCTAAGCCATTTTACTACTGATTTATTTTTCTTGTTTGCTGCACAGTGCCTTATATTAGTTGTAATATTGCAATTCCTTTGCCTATTTAAATTTTTTGTCATTGATGTTTGTGTTAATTGTTTTGTGCTGCTGCATTGCCTCGTCCCTTAGTTTAGCATCTGAGCTCAGTAGATTTAAGTTATCTTAAGAGGGGGTAGACTATATAAGAAACTGACTATGAAGAATAGGGAAAGAATGCATTGAGAGGTTATATGAAACAGATTTGGCAAAAATGAGTATTGTGCACTGAGAAATAATTATTTTGAAAGAAATATGAATAGAATACAGAAAGCTGGTATAGATAGGACTTTTTGGGAATAATGATGCATGAAGGGAGATCTCCAAGAAGTAAAGAAAGTTTTGTTTGCAAAATACTGCAGTAAAACAAACCCTGTCCTTTCCTTTTGTATTATTATGCTATGTGTTTGTGTACTCTTGTGTATTTGTGTTTTTCCTGACTTTATGTGTTTAGCTGATGTTGTTATGTTGTAGAATTTTTCTAATACTATGTTATTGACTTTGTAAAGATGTTTAAACATTATTTGTTCTGTTTTGTTTTAATGCTCATGTGTGAAGTTGATGTTTCAATAATTATTCTGATCTTTTATTTATTTACTTATGTCATGATTCCTGTAACACTGATGTATATGTTTATTTCTATTCTTTTGTAAAGCCCCTATTCCTACAAATGTTATCTGTATTATTATGTTTTTAATGATGTATTTTGTACCGTTGTTATTGTATTCTTATGCTATAAAATTGTAATTGATACCAGTTCATCATATTATTAACTTGTAAGTTCCATTTCTCTGCACACGTTTCTGTTGGTCATAGTATATGCACAATATGTGAGAAGTAGGGACTCTTAGTGTTTGCACTTGTGTTAATAATTCAGTAAGGGACTGGATAACAGCATTGCTGGTTCTAAGGACATTTCAAAAAAAAAATTGTGAGTGCACAAGTGGTGGTTTATGGACTTGCTATATTGTCCGCAAGACTCTTCGATGGTGATTGTGCACCTGCACAGTCGCAGCAGATGGTTGCTGGCTGTCTCTACAAGGACTATAGTGGGTCTGCATCTTTGATGGCCCACCAATACCATTATCTCTACAAGGACTACAGTGGGTCTGCACCTCTGGTGGCCCACCAATACCGTAATCTCTACCAGGACTACAATGGGTCTACTCTGTGATAACCTGCCTATCAATATTCTTCAAAACTTCGACTGACTCTGCTGTGGGTTTGCTCTGTTGTGGCCCATTACCTGTCTGCATGTCAAGAGTCAGCACTGTCTTTCCGTTGGAAGGACAACACTACTTCTTCAAGACTGCATGGAAATCCACTACTTCCGTGTGCATTTTCTTTTACTGCTCACACTTTGAGAAAAGAAACGGCAGTTTTACGATGAACGATTAGGACTGTCTTTATGGACTGTGAGAAAGTTTAGCTTTTGACCAACATTGTATCAATAAGTGTGTGCATTTGATTTCTTTGTTATTGTAATTATGAAAAATTTTTTCAAATCTGTATTGGCCACTGCCCAAACGAATTTGTAAAACTTTTTGTGGGGAGCATGGGGGCTATGTAAGTAGACTGTTTAGGTTTTTTTATTGGTAACGCCACCTCTGTATGAAAATCACTGGCTGTGCTGTGTGCAGTCTGTGGCTGCTTTGCATTGTTGTAATACTCGCCATTGTAGTGTTAGGCAGCTGGCTGTGAACAGTGCGTAGCGTTGCGCAGTTGGAGGTGAGCCGCCAGCAGTGGTGGATGTGGGGAGAGAGATGGCGGAGTTTTGTAATTTGTCATGAACTGCTATATATATTATGACTATTAAGGTAAATACATTGTTTGTTCTCTATTAAAATCTTTCATTTGCTAACTATCCCTATCAGTAGTTAGTGCCTTCCATACTTTGAATCTTTTATTTAGCTGGCAGTAGTGGCGCTCGCTGTATTGCAGTAGCTTGAGTAACGAAGATTTTTGTGAGGTAAGTGATTTGTGAAACGTATAGTTTAATGTTAGTCAGGGCCCATTCTTTTGTAGGGATTATTGAAAGTCAGATTGCGTTGCGCTAACAAAATGTTGTGTGTCAGGTTAAGCACAGTCACGTGTATAATTTTCTAAAGGGGACGTTTCAGTATGACACATTAATTTTGCAGGTGCAGTCGTACGATCTTCAGTGTCCTGAGGAGGACTGCTTTGGGCGTCTTTCCTGCGTAATCTCTGATCGAGAGTTCAGCAGAGTTTTAAGATACGTAACGGATCGCACAAGTGCTTGGTTTGGCGGCACTCGTTTTTAATTGGTACACCTACGATTTTGCCAAAACAATGTCTGGGGAATTTATTTACGTTGATGATATTGCTTTGCTAGCTCAGGATGAAAGCTTTAGGAAAGCTGGATTAAAAACTGACATCAGACCTGAAGACGTTGAATAAATACAAGGTAGTTATAAATAAACTTTCACTACTTGTACCAGCGTAGACGGTATGGCCACTCCATTTTGTAGGTATGATATTCAGAGTGTGTGCTGCAGGATTTATGTTGTTAGTAGTGTTAGTCTCCAGACCTGCCGTTAGGATTCGGTACTGGTACGGCAAAGTTGAGCTGAAACATAAGCATTAGTTTGCATTACAGTCAGCGTGGGTCTGGACAGCAGGGCTTTAGTCGTCAAGCTGTGTTATCCAAACAACAGCAATAGTACTGCTGCTCTTCGCAAGTATCGACGCATTAGAGAAATATGGGAAAGCCCTCTTTCCGCACCGGGCTTGAAGAATACAATTCGAATGTTCAGATTTGGGAATTGATCCTGCGAGGGGTCGACGTCCAACAACGCCAAAAATTGTTGAAGAAGTTGCTGTTGCCATGCCTAAGGATGTTGGAGACCATGTGCGATCTTCAAGCAGTTCACGAGCTGTGTCACAACAGCTGAACATTCCATGATCCACTGTTCGAAATTTGCCTGCGAACAGATGTGAAGTAATATGTCTAGTGTGCCCGCCCAGCTAACCGCTCGATCTAACGCGCTGCTTTCCGAGTAGGAAGGCGTGCCAGTACCCGACACGAATCCACCTGGCGGATTAGTGTCGAGGTCCGGTGTGTCGTCCAGGCTATGGATGGTTTTAAGGCGGTTTTCCATCTGCCTCAGTTAATGCTGGCTGGTTCCCCTTATTCCACATCAGTTACACTATGTCGACGATTGCTGCGCAAACACTGTCTTCACTTACGTCTACACCATAATTACTCTACCATGCAAACATTTGGAGTAATATTCGTTTGGTATGAGACGTTCCTGGAGGGGGGGGGGGGGGACCACTGGGGGCAGAACCGCACAATAACCCTGGGTTCGGTGTGGTGCGGCGGTGGGGTGGGTGGACTGCTGTTGCCTGTTGTGGGGTTGTACATCACTAAGGACAAGGGCGGAACGAAGCCTCTCCGTCGTTTCTAGGTCCCTGGTTCAGTACACACACACACACACACACACACACACATACGCAATATATCTACTGCGGTTCCAGGATGTTGTGGAGGTAGGTGATCATCACACTGAGCAATATTTGTAATCTGGAACTTAAACAAGGTGTGTAATTAACAAACGTTATACTCTCATGTGGAAATTAAGAAGTGTTGCCTTCAATGACTTATTCGTTATTTCTATCCGCATGTCCTTACATATGCTTCCCCAAAGTTTTGTTGTGCTACGATCACTCGGTTTTCATGGGGCCTCTTCCAAGTACCGAAACTTTAATAGTAACCAACCCGTATGTCAAACACAGCTCTCTCCGGCCGATTTCTCAAATTACCGTTGTATCAACATTGCACCCACGGGATAAACAAGCATCTCCATGTACTCAAAGTGGCAACTAAAACAAAATATCTAAAAAATACACTCCAGAAGTGCCATTGCAACAGACCAAAGATAATTGGGTTTAGCTATTTCATAGTCACAGACTACTGCTGTTCCACCTGTATGAACATCACTCTTACCAAAATAATTCGCACATAGCTCAATCAAGCAATACTCCTCACCACAGAGTGTGTACGTCTCACAAAAATGCACTACCTATCGAAGATCTTATGTCTTTCTTTGCCCACGCCGTGGTTCTTTTGTGGATACAGGAGCGACGAACAGATGCCGTTCATGAACAGAGACTTCAGACATTAATTTGTTCTACATCTAATATGAACACAATTAAGAAAATTTAGAGAAGCGGCATTTGAAGTTGACTGCAGAATGATCCTACTGCAGTCAACAGACATATGGCGTAAGGACCACGAAGACCAGATACGAGAAATTAGGGCACATCCAGAGGCATTACTGCTTACGAGTGGAACAGGAAAGGAATCGACTAGTAGTGGAAAAGGGTGTACTCCGCTACGCACCGTACGTTAGCTTTCGGAGTGAGTGTGTACATGTAGATGAAGATATAGAAATGCTCCCCTCTGCGGCAAAGAGAAGAAAAGAGTGCTTCGTATTAAATTTGAATTTCACCTCAGAGCGCTGAAAGTGGCAGCAGAATACCTTCACAATTTGTCTGCCGAAACTTCTTACTGGCTTCGAATCCTGCAGTTAGACCTGTGAACCCATTACGAAATTGAGATCGCGGATAACTGAGAAGAAGTGTGTATGTCGGCTGTAAATAGTTGTCTAGTATTTTCTCCTCACACGATAAATAATAAATAAATAAAAACTTATTGACGTTTAACTCGAACTGAACTGCCCAACATATGTTGTTAGTTTGGCAGATATACGAAGATATGGCCCTAATATTGATGATCTCAAAGAAACTGCCCCAAAAATGCAACTCTGAAAGCTCCGTGCTCAGCTATTTAGAAATTATATACGTATACACCTCTGTCTTTCGTTCATGGAAATTAGCAAAACATTCGAAGTACATGTGCATCATAGGTGCTGCAATAAATACTTGTTCCTGAAACAATTATTACTAGAATAAAATCTCTATAATAAAATGCTCTAATCAATTTAGTTACAGTGCAAAAAATAATACCGATCCTCAACAGGTTCAAATGGTTCAAATGGCTCTGAGCACTATGGGACTTAACTTCTGAGGTCATCAGTTCCCTAGAACTTAGAACTACTTAAACATATCCAACCCAAGGACATCACACACATCCATGCCCGAGGCCGGATTCAAACCTGCGACCGTAGCGGTCGCGCGGTTCCAGACTGTAGCGCCTAGAACCACTCGGCCACTCTGGCCGGCAATCCTCAACAGGAGAACGTTAGTATACATTACCATAGACACTGAATACGTTGTATATTACGATAATGTTGGGGCACGTAAACAATATAGCATTTTTCCTACAGTATGGAGCAGTCGCTTTCTAATTTTATGTAGCCTTCGCTTCCTTGACCCGATTATAAATACCAGCGGCTCCTTTCACACATGGCATCCGATCTACATCATTAGCTATTCACATGTCGGCACAAGATTGGAAATTACGCCTGGCTTCTCTTTTTCTACATTCATTCGCTATACATATTTCGCGTTGATTACTGATAGTACTGAAAAACCAACTTCTCATACATAGGATTTTGCAACAGGTACCAAAAGTCGTAGGACGTTGTTATCTATCTGGGAATATTCACGCTTCACGAAGCGAGTGATGAGGAAACGATCTTAGATTTCAGAGTTGAGTCTGAAGAAATATCAATAAATTGCTCTAGTGCTTCAGTGTTAAGTAGCTGTTCTGTACTGAAAGGATCTTTGATCCAGTTCACGTGTTGATCAACTAGCCCAGGAAATTACTTCAGATAGTAATCACAGAATTCACTGCTTTTTTTTCTGAAGGCTGGAAGTTTGTCTTACTGTTTCAGACAAACATTCATCAAATTACGATTTTCAAAGACGGCATGGAGATACGCTAGCTTGAAAATAAACTAACCATCTACGCATTTCTAGAAACTAAAACAATTCTCTTGAAAATGTAAGCCCGTTAACACTTTTCAAGAAATTCCCACTTGAAAGTGAACGTGAAGTATCGTTATAAATTATGGACATAAACTTGGAGAAGTTGAAAAAGCAGCCAACCAGTTGCAAACAATCGTTTGTTGGAAACGTTGACCTAGTTATCGACAATATTAAAATTGTCTTCCTCAGAATGTGTTACGGACCTTGTTATATCAGATGCTGAGTAACTTCACTGAATAAAGCGAAACGGCTCTTGTCATATCCGACATCCATCTTAAGAACACGAATAATCACAAACCATGACTTAGGATTGCAGCAGTATACAGGTGCGAAGATCAGACGTCAAGTGTAGTGGCCCACTAATATAAGGCTCTTGTCGAGGTAAAAAGTCGACTGGTTTGCAATAGAGCACAGTGGTGCTACCTGAGTTACAGCAATATGTATATGAAAAACAGAAAAAGTTAAATGCCTCAATGTTATTTAAGATCTCTTCAGTCATTGTATCAGTGTACATTTATTGGAAACTTCTCCATTTAATTGCCGACTTTATAGAAATTACCGCTTCGATCGTTGATTGAGGAATTTTATGAAGAACAGGGCTCATGCTTCTTGATGCCAGTGCTTATCCGTGAACAAAACAGCGTGTCCGAATAGAATTAAGAGCCTCTTTACAGATCAGAATTGCAACACAGTGTAAAATTCAGCTATCTGCGATCTCCATCTGTATACGCGCATGCTCAATTTTCTCAAGTAATGTTGTTTTGTTCCTTAAAAAAACTGTAGTCTTTCAATGAGATGTCTTGCTTTTGTTTCAAGATTTATTTTCCCGCAGAAAAGATGTCCTTCGTGAAATTTGTTGTGACATGTAAACAGCACGCAACAAATTAGATGCCCATCGTTGTGATTTTATGTTGCTTAATCCAATCGAAGACTAACAGTGTTGTCTAACAAAGGCAGACATTCCAGTTGCATGTGACTCACCTATAAAAATAGACAACATGTCCAGAGCACCTGGGGGGAAAGCTATCGGGAAAGCTACCCTGCTCTGAGCTATGCGGTACTTTGAAGATGAAACAGGATCGTTTTACAGAAGTTTGTTGTGTCACTTTCTATAACTTGCCGGGAAAGTATTCTCGTCGTTTGTTTACCAAACTGCAGTTATTAAACTCCTAATGTCTTTTCATTTTGTTAGGAAGCACGCTTCCAGTAGCAAAGACTTTGAAACAAATGACATGTTGTGGTCGTTCTTCATTTCCAACAATAGTATACATAAAACCTAAACTGGAGTAACTGTCGTCATTCTTCATGCATTTATTTTGTTCATTTCATTTGCATTTGCATTTAAAAATCGGTCCATGCTGTCAGAGAATCACAAATCACAAAAGTAAATCACAAATGAGACCCTTAGAAGCCAAGGGGTATAAGTAACAGAATGTTAGTTTTGAGTAAGTTATGTTCAAAGTTGAGACACTCCAGAAAATTCCATGAACAACTTAAGAAAAAAAATATTTTTTGCACTTATATCCTACCTTATCCAGAACAGTAAATGCTGAATCTTGTCAGACAGTAATTTTTTATTACAAATCATGGATCGCAGTGACATTAATAGGGTTACTTTAATGGCAGGAAGTGACTTAATACCTGAGTTGGACATGATTTTGAGTCCACTAAGAGTCTGACAACTTGTCACGTTCATTTTCTGAATAAAAATCAACTTCTTCATGATTTTGATTAGCTGGATTCAATGTACTTGCAACTTCATGTGTGCAAGTTGCTTATAAAATTTCATAACGTACTGATGGTACAAAGGGAAGAAAAGGCTGCTTGTCTCTGTATTTCAGATATTTTAACATAGGTTGTTTATTATTTATTGCTAGAGGAGAGAAGGCACTGATCTTTCTGCCGCAACGATGTGCTTCCTCATTAATAACATGTATAAAATTTTCCAATTCTTCATTGAGAGATTCTGTGTAAAACAAGATGAAGGGTAGCTTCACTCGAAAATGCAGCTGCTGCATTTCTCTCAAGAAAGTCACTAAGGCTTTGAGATAGTCGCTGAGTCCACTTAGTGTGATGAAATCATTGCCAGTCATCTGGAACTATCTTAAATTTCCAGCTGGACCTGGAAATGAGCACTGACAACTCATCAGATCTAAAGTACACCTATTGTTCCTGGTAACCATCTCAATAATTCCAAAATCTTGGTTACATTCCATAGAGGAACGATCAGGAATCATGAATTTGTGATCTGTAAGTCCAATGTCTGTATTCTGGGAAATGTAATGCCAAAACTTTCCAATGCATTTACTTTAATTTTGATCCCCAGCGTTATCGTTAAGAGCAGTGATGTGTTTAACAGATGTGAACAATTTACATTCATAGTGCCAAAGACAGGAAGCAATTTCTTGGCGTTCATGAGCAGCTTGATTATCATGCCAAATTTCCATTGTTGCAACTCCAGAGGCTAAATCATGTATACAAGAATTCTAGGTCTACAGCTATCTTTCACAATACGCTCTGCTGAAAGAAAGCACAGGTGTGGGAAATGCCTTCTGTAGGTCAAAACGTAGTGCTTTTTGTGAATGATCATTTTCTGGATATTCTTTTGCTATGTCTTTTGCTTCTCTAGCTCCCTGAGCCTTACACAGACGTAATAACTTTTCAAGATTTAGTATCTGAAAATTTTTTGACCTCCATGAATTATCCAGTTCTGTAACTTGTAACACGTCATACAAGTATCAATCAGTACAACGTGTATGGAAATTCAGACTGAAGGCTGTGTTGAGCAAAAACCTATAGTAACTCTCTTTAAAAGATGGTAAATTACCTTCTGAACAAAACTTTTTATAGCTTTCATGTATTTCGGTTACAGTAAGCCTAGGATCCAAATACTTAATGTTAGGAAATTTCTTTCTACTTTAATGGCTGCCATAATTTGGAAATGAGTTTATGTGATTCTTAACCATCTGAACTTGTTCATCAGGAATCTTGTTTCCTGTTTTTCTTATGTCCTCTACCGTCTTTTGGTGGAACTCCAGCGGGAGATTTCTTGGATATGTGATTGGTGACACGTTTGTTACTTACATTCAATATCAGCAAGAAAAACTGTTTATATCTTCGGGAATCTTTTCAGATTGTAAGTGCTCTTACTTTTTTACGAGCATGACATCTTTTTTGGACTAAATGGTTCTTTCACTAACGTTCAAGAGTTAATGAACGATGTTCGGAGATACCAGCGTCCTAGATCGTAATATTCATCGAATATTTCAGTAATATATTCGTTACATTTAAATCTGCATTGAACCTTACCCTCTGGTGTTAATGAACCTTCCCTGCCAATCTATATAACGTTTTCATCTATGTCGAAGTCTAGAACTTTTACTTCTTTTCCAATTCTTAATCACTTTCTTCCCTTTTGATGTGGCAGTTCACTTCCAGTAGAGTCATCAGATTCCACATCAGGTCCAAAGGCTATATTTTCATCAGTGTCTGCAAAGGAAAACAAACTGTATTAGGCGTCGTCTATTCTTAAAAATTTTCTGACCCCTTATCATGAATATGCAGAGACTATACTGTATTCCAAATTCAATCACTTAGTTACAAAATAGCTAATTATGTGTATTATTTATATTATTTGTAACTTTGTCCATAACAAAATACTTGAAACTCATGATACAACTCTTCCACAGATAGGCACTTATTTTTTATGTATTAAAAACCTCTACAGATTAACGAAATGTATAGGAAATAAAATAACAGTAAATCACAAAGAAGCAATATAATAATTTTCAAGTGAACAGCTTTTGTTAAAAACTCATTCAGGAAAATAAAGAGCTATTAGCAATCACTTGACAGCCTAGAGAAAAAAGTGCGCGTATATCACTTGATTTCCAAAGAAAATATGAGATTGTCTCAGCCGTCTCTTTTCTGCCACTAGGTGTCAGCACCAGACGGCGTATTACTTGAATCTATTACTCACACAGATTTCTGTCTGCTTTAGCTCCATAAATCTACAGTTTATTCGCAAATTAAAAATTTGTCACTTACACGCCTTGGCTTCTAAGGGTCTCAACTGAAAACCATCTACCTTCGACAAAACTAACATTCAAACTCATTATTAGACAATAAGACAAATGAATCACGTAGTACGATTCGACTGTCAGCTAACACGCTGTCATGTTAAAAATACTAACGTGCCTTTCGGCTAGGTATCACAACTATCGCACACGTTGTTGCTTTATTCAGTCAAAAAGCAAATAAATCAAATGGTTATTCTTGAAAAACCATCGCAGTGCCCCTACTAGGCCGGGATGCACAGGTTTGAAAATCATTGGTATAGAGTATTTAGAGAATGTATGCTGACGTTTAGAAGTATGTGCTTGACTATCCCAACAAAAACCAGACACACGGCACGTTAGCTCAACTGAAGTTCGTATTTGCTCACAGCTATTCACAGCACGGTCAATAAAATGCAACAATGAAAAATAAATCATGCCTCCTTCAACACCCTTCTATTTGTCCTCCATCCATTCATTCTTATATATGTTGCACTTTCTGCCAATCTCATTTATTAGACGTCTGTACACCCTGTCCCCCACTTCATTTTCTGTGTTTAAGTATTTTCTTCTTTCCTCAATGAAATTACAATATCTTTTGCGTTATTTAATCATTTATACTAGGCCTCATATATCAGTCTATTTCACCTTCTGCTTCCTTCATTATTTCGTCTTTCAAAGTAGTTCATTCGTCTTCCTTTTACTCATTTCCCACGTTTCACTCAGTTGTTGCCTAAAATGAAATATAGATAAAATGTAAGTAAATAAATAAATAAGTAAATAAAATTAATCATATAGTAGTATATTACGATATGCTCATTTGTATTGTTTTCCGTTCTCTGTTTTGAAATCTGAATTCAATAATCGTGTATTGGAACTATTGTTCTTTTTGCGAAAAACAGCCAAATAAATATAATGTTCGAGATTGTAGGCTGATGGACAATTTCAGATGATTCTTAAGGCTATTTTACAAAATTTTTTGTAATAGAAGTTCCGTTTTTTTTCTTCAGTACAAGGAAGTCCCTCCTACCTATATACGAAGTTGAAACGCCCACATCTTCTGTTGACAGTTTCTCAATAAATGACAAACATTTCGTTATATCTGCTACAACGCGAGCTTATTCGTGTGAGTACCAAGTAGAGTATACATCGCTGGAGGCGTTAAGAAACATTTTTAATAAAAATGAGTTTGAAAGGACAGGCTCATGGTATCTTGCAACTTGACCTAAATGTCGCATCACGTTCATGTGCAGCGAGCTACTTGGAGAGAAGCACCGTTCACTGCTTACTAGAGTTGTGAAACTGTGTCATCCATGTTTTGTAACGCATGGGTTTTTCCCCTTTTGTAGTACCTTCTGTGCATAGCACAAGACAGCAGTTCTAAAGATTTTTTAAGAAGATGTATTCTTGTAATTCGGTTTTTTCGTTTTGGTCTATTAAGTCTTGATATTTCAAAAAATAAGTTATGACATTTCAAAGATATAAGTAACTGAAATGCATAAGTTAAAATGAAGTTTCAGTCAAGGTCTATATTTTTAAAATCCACGAACAGTTACCTTAACAACATTAATGAATATGTTACATTTCATTTTCAGACTTTCTGTTTCTTCATTTAATTAAAAAACTTTCATCTTTACTGTCCCTAATAAACATCTAACCATAGTTGGCATTCACGCTTTGACTCCATCTTTCTTGGCACCTCTTCCCCATCTACGTAATGTTCTAGTGGAAGCGTTCTAATTGCTCTTCACTATAATGCTCCAGATTTTCAGGGAGTGAAGAAAATGGGTTTTTTACACTATTCTTGTAATTCGGTTACTTTTTTTAGAAAGTTTTGAATAATAGACGTGCAGGTAGTGAAAGCGTATTTTTCTCAATATTTGTGATCCGTCAACTTGAGAGCTAACAAGTAATCCAGCATTTATTTTTTCTTCGCTAGTGAAGGAAAATTTCATAGAGAGTTTTTTAGGGCTGTGTCCATATTGTAGAAGAGCTCTTACAAACTGTTTTTTATGTAGTAGCAGAAACAATATGTTTGTAATTCCAGGCACAACATATCTCCGATTTCGCTAAACTTTTAAACTCCAGAGCTTTTGCTTCGCTAAGCAGAGCCACTCGTATAAATTTCACCTTGCTGTGATAGTGAAATTTCTATATTATTTTATTCCATTATGACAAAAAGCTATAAGTGATAGAAGAAATCCAAGAACTGTTTTGGAATCATCATAAAGAACCCCTATATACGTTCAGTCATCCGATATTATTCAAACTAATGTAGCGCGCCAAGTACCTTTAGTTTTATACGACATTCGTGACAATGTAGCCTCAGTATTTAAAGTAAACTTACCACGATAGTACGTTGCTGTAGTGATACATAATTTATTTAGTGTTACGTCTGTACATCAATGCCAACGCTTTGCAGAACGTTATATTCATAGGAAGGTTCGTTTTGATTTTGATAATTTTGAATCACATTATTATACTTTTAAGAAAAATGATGGAACGCATTATACATAGATCGACTGACGATGGCGGGTGGATAGAGAAAAATTCTGTGTTTTGCAAGAAAAGATGTCTTTGTCTGTGTATAACAAGATATGCAGAGCAAGCGGAAAGCGTCGTTCGCAAAATTTGTTTAGCTTCACCTCAGTCTTTCAGCCTCGATACGTGTTTACTGACTTGTGAATTTCGAGCAAACAAAGAAATTGGTCTCAGAGAGAGAGAACGTTACGCTGGATGCACGCATCTCTTTCATAATTCAGAATTACTGCACTTAACGCAGTAGCGAAGATAGCTATCGGCGTCCAACTCTCATAAATGACTCGCTTCATTTCCTCCAACGCTCTCTCTATTGCACTCAGATAAGGGGGGAGAAAGTCTGTTGATTTATTGGAGTTCTCAGGTCGTTGCTGGAGTGATGCGGAATGCGAAAGGACGCTACAAATGGAAAGCGGCCTGCCCGCGTGGATCAGACTTGCGTAGTCCGGGCCGAAACCACGGTTCACGCTCGGCGGCTCGTGGCAAACTCTTTCCCCCTATCTATGGAGAGATAGCGAGCTAAAGTTCAGCCGCGCCGAATGTTTCAAACGAATAATCGCTGCCGTTACCTTTATTTCGAAAACAGTAGACGCGCTTGACTGGCGTACCTGTCAGTAAAATTTCTACATACGAGCTTTCTACTTTATTATTATGTTCGACACCTAATCTTTACTGGCTGGCGCTCAATAATAGAGGGCGGTGGGTAAAATCTACATGACACCAGTATAACTCGACTTCAGTACCGTCTAAATCGTTACCTTAGAATAACACGAGGGTTGAGTGACAGCGTCGGGGAAGCAGCGGACAAGACCGATTTTCTCATGTTCCCCCTTTCCTGGTCCTCCCCCCCCCCCCCCCCCCCAACAGCTTCATGAACTGCATAATTTTTATACTGATCTCTTTCTCATAACTCACTATACCAGAACAGATTGTTCATTGGTAGTAAAATATCATTTTTAGTACAGAGTCACTCTGAACACATGTTAGCGTTCTGCTTATAACGTACAGCTACATACACATGAATTAACAACGCAGAAGATAGTTTCCCGCTTGATCAACTGCGACCGTACAAAACACTGTATTAGACAAGTGAGGCGACGCAACACTATTTCTCTTTCTAGCAGCCAGCAGCCCAGCGTAAGACATGTACTGAACAAAAAGTACATTAACTTTAAAGGCTAGAGAAAAACTTTATAATCCCATAGAGATATTGAAACGCACATTCAACTTTAGAGACCAAAGCAACATCACCCCAAATACCTAACCCTGATTTCTTGAAAAATTCATCTTACGCTTCAGAAAAAGTTCACACTGATGAGTTTATAACAAAACGGAATTATGTAGAGCAATCAGTGATGTAATAAGTACCTTCCAAGCACTTTGCGGTAACAGTCGCCGAGCGCCTGTTGCACTGTGCGGAATCAGGCAATCGCCTGTCTTCTCGCGAGTAATACAAGCAAGTATTCCCAAGAGAATCTGATCACGTAGAACTAACCTTGATCGCAGAATATAAATGGAGCTGCCCTCAGTAAATCATTATGCATAGCGATGCCTTCTCAGCAGCGAAGACCTCCGCCAGACAAAAGAAGCATCCTTCTCAATATCACAAACACCGAACAAAGTGCCTCTTCGACCTTTCCATCGGAGTCCAGAAGAGACTAAGAGTAAAGGCCAACTAGAGTGAGACAAGGAAAACCACATGCTCCAAATCTGCGAACGAATATTATTGCTCGAGAGAAAACTCAGTCTCCGAGTACACTGTAAGGAAATGGAAGTGCTAAAAGCGTTTTTCTCTCGACGTTTTTCTGTTTCAAAACGAATCACTTGTGAGAAACCCAGATGTATACTGCCAGACTTCACAAGATAACAAACCACCTGATAAACTGTTAGGCTTGTCATTGTCTATTTGGAATGTCATGGAAGCACCATAATCGGTGTGGTCTCACAATAAATTAACAATATAGTGGGCGATACTAAAACCCAGGTTTCCTGATATACCTCTAATATACCCAAGTTCTAGGATGACACTATGTGGGATTATGACAGTCGGATTTCATGTCCATGCTGCTGTCCAGAAACCGTCTATTAGAAGCAGGAATATTCGGAGGCAGGTAGAGTGGTGCATACAGCCACTGATGTGTGAAATGATGGAAGAACAGTTTAAGAAATGATGTGACATTAATATAAGCGTGTTGAACTTGTGTGCCTGATGAGTGTTATTTACTTCAGTCCGTCATGACGACCATGACATTTAGAGTTGACAGTGTGAATGAGATGGTATGATTGGAATATTTTTCCTGATATCGAGTTTGTTTCGTTGATATCCACGCAGTATATCATAGCATGCCGGACTAATGGATGTCCGACAATGTTGATAAATTAGGCTTCGGATCTCCTGTTAGCATGATAATATTATCGTTCACGAATGAGCTCCGTGGTATCGGTTTCAGGACGATCCTGATGATTGAGCTATGTCAACGTGTTTAGGATGGACCAGACCGGTAGTTTCGTTCCGTGTGAGTTCATCATAAAAATCCAGCGGCACGTATAGAGACTGATTCAGCAAGAATAGATACAAATTTAATTTCGCTTTCACTGCATCAGAAACAATGGGGAAGTTTTCCCCGAATATTAAACCTTATATTGCACCTAAACAAGGTAGGGAAGGGTGTTGTACTCGGAGGATACTGTATCTGGGAATACGTAAGGTTTGCTGATCGGTGCTTCAATGTAGTGACTTATTTTAGAATCACACGAAGGAACGTGCGTTCGAAACCACTATAGCAGTTTCTGGCATTTTCTATCGTTCTTGTTGTTGTGAAATATCAGGTTGTGTTTTGCGCAGTGCTTGTAAATCTTACGAGTTCTGCATAGATAACTGCTGTATAACATATTAAGTCTACCTGGAAGATTTAGCTAATTTTTCAGTTACAGCGTTTTATGGTGAGTAAAATACGCTAAATACGAATGAACGGTTAATCCAAATTTTGGTGGCCGTGTACCATCTTGTAACTCCAAACGCCACGTCTTCTAGGGTGGCACTCTAATATTTGCAACTGAGCTGAGTTTCTTTAATGTTTTAACTATTTTTTTAGTCTTGAATATGGAAATTTGGATAAGTTCCCAATAACTAATATTTAAAAATGGCTTTAACTTGTAACTGGCTTTTGATAATACTTCTTCGTAAGTAGATTTCACTTGCCGATTATGGATGTCTAGTAGATTAACGACTTAACACATAGACTATTAAATATGGCTCTGAGCACTATGGGACTTAACAGCTATGGTCATCAGTCCCCTAGAACTTAGAACTACTTAAACCTAACTAACTTAAGGACAGCACACAACACCCAGTCGCACGAGGTAGAGAAAATCCCTGACCCCGCCGGGAATCGAACCCGAGAACCCGGGCGTGGAGACTATTAAATACAGTTCGTCGTTATGGAACGTGCGCTAACTTTATTTGTACAAAAATGTCCAATTTATCTGCAGACTGCTTTTATTTATTTTAAAAACCGTTTTGGTGCTAGCTGCCTATTTTCAGATATTTTAAATAATCTGATAAAAATAGTCAGTGAACATGGGTGAGATATTCGATCTTTTGGACATCCTAGAGTACACATTGGTTGTTAACTGATTTATCTCTTTACGCAAGATGAAGGTTTAACTATGGGAAATTGCCTGTCCGGCATTTCAGCTGAAATTTTTTGTGAATGACATCGAGAGCAAATTTTTCATCTCCCATTCAGAAACCAAAGTGAAGATGATTTATTAAAGACGGTACGCTAATGACTCTATTTTGATCTTTAAGGGAGGAAAGGAGAAGTGGTGGAAATGACGAAAATATTAAACGAAAAGTATCCAAAATTGCGATGGATGAGAATAAGTAATCAGTTTTCTAGATTTGACCGAAAGAATGGATGGAGGATAGCACGCTTTCGGTGTTATAGAAAGAACACATGTGTACATAGCATTATAGAAGCGACCGCACGCCGCCCAGCGTAGCATAAAAGAGGATACTTTTATGCAACGAGCAACAGAGCCTCTAGACTGCCATTCGAACAAGGTGCGTTACATAGAGAATTAGGAAAAAATGGTTCAAATGGCGCTAAGCACTATGGAACTTAACATCTGAGGTCATCAGTCCCCTAGACTTAGAACTACTGAAACCTAACTAACCTAAGGACACCACACACATTCATGCCCGCGGCAGGATTCGAACCTGCGACCGTAGCAGTCGCGTGGTTCCGGACTGAAGCGCCTAGAACCGCTCGGCCACAGAGAATAAGGATTCGGCGTTATTAAACAGCTAATAAATAGAAGTCGCAAGATATTATTTGTATTATTATTAAAACCAAAGACCAATTTACCGACATAATGTATGAAAGAAAGAAGATTGAAGGTATGGATAAGTTTATCACTTTGACGTACAAAAGGTGCGTGCCGGAGTGAATTGTTAAATTCTCTACAAAAAATGTTACCGTATCATTTCAGAATGAAGGGTAAATGACGCGTATGTTAAAGCATAGACCGGCCACGAAAAAGCGAAACAAATATAGTAGCTCTTAGGTATACAAAGTTAATTGTGCGATCTGCGGCAAGTGATGTATAGGATGTGTTGTTGTTGTGGTCTTTAGTCCTGAGACTGGTTTGATGCAGCTCTCCATGCAAGCTTCTTCATCTCCCAGTACTTACTGCAACCCACATACTTCTGAATCTGCTTAGTCTATTCATCTCTTGCTCTCCCTCTACGATTTTTACTCTCCACGCTGCCCTCCAATGCTAAATTTTTGATCTCTTGATGCCCCAGAACATGTCCTACTAACCGGTCCCTTCTTTTTGTCAAGTTGTGCCACATACTCCTCTTCTCCCCAATTCTATTCAATACTTCATCATTAGTTATGTGATCTACCCATCTAATCTTCAGCATTCTCCTGTAGCACCATATTTCGAAAGCTTCTATTCTCTTCTTGTCCAAACTATTTCACTCCCATACATGGCTACACTCCATACAAATACTTTCGGAAACGACTTCCTGACACTTAAATCTATACTCGATGTTAACAAATTTCTCTTCTTCAGAAACGCTTTCCTTGCCATTGCCAGTCTACATTTGATATCCTCTCTACCTCGACCATCATCAGTTATTTTGCTCCCCAAATAGCAAAACTCCTTTACTACTTTAAGTATCTCATTTCCTAATCTAATTCCCTCAGCATCAACTGACTTAATTCGACTACATTCCATTATCCTCGTTTTGCTTTTGTTGATGTTCATCTTATATCCTCCTTTCAAGACACTGTCCATTCCGTACAACTGCTCCTCCAAATCCTTTGCTGTCTCTGATAGAATTACAATGTCATCGGCGAACCTCAAAGTTTTTATTTCTTCTCCATGATTTTTAATACCTATTCCGAATTTTTCTTTTGTTTCCTTTATTGCTTGCTCAATATACAGATTGAATAACATCGGGGAGAGGCTACAACCCTGCCTCACTCCCTTCTCAACCACTGCTTCCCTTTCATACCCCTCGACTGTTATAACTGCCATCTGGTTTCTGTACAGTTTGTAAATAGCCTTTCGCTCCCTGTATTTTATCCCTGCCACCTTTAGAATTTGAAAGAGAGTATTCCAGTCAGCATTGTCAAAAGCTTTCTCTAAGTCTACAAATGCTAGAAACGTAGGTTTGCCTTTTCTTAATCTAGCTTCTAAAATAAGTCGTAGAGTCAGTATTGCCTCACGTGTTCCAATATTTCTACGGAATCTAAACTGATCTTCCCCGAGGTCGGCTTCTGCCAGTTTTTCCATTCGTCTGTAAAGAATTCGCGTAAGTATTTTGCAGCCGTGACTTATTAAACTGATAGTTCGATAATTTTCACATCTGTCAACACCTGCTTTCTTTGGGATTGGAATTATTATATTCTTCTTGAAGTCTGAAGGTATTTCGCCTGTCTCTTACATCTTGCTCACTAGATGGTAGAGTTTTGTCAAGACTGGCTCTCCCAAGGCCATCAGTAGTTCTAATGGAATGTTGTCTACTCCCGGGGTCTTGTTTCGACTCAGGTCTTTCAGTGCTTTGTCGAACTCTTCACGCAGTATTGTATCTCCCATTTCATCTTCATCTACATCCTCTTCCATTTCCATGTATAGGATAGACTGGCGAAAATTCTGAAATCTAATACGAAGTACACTGTAGTCAGAGTAATCGGGCACCGATTGGAGGGCGTATAATAGGTAATAAACGTGAGGTGAGCACAATAAGTGGCCAAATAAAGGTACTACACAAGCTCCGAAAAGCTTTTACCTGAATGTGTTGGAGGAGCTGGAAATTCACGCCAACCAAATGAAAAGCTCAGCAAAACCGCTTAATGAGTAAAAGGAGTTCATGCACAGGAATTTTTATGAAATACTTGAAGACATTTCTTATTCGTACTTAGGGATCGGGTAGGACGGCCTGCCAAGCACTAGCTAGGGCGGCCCTCAGTTGATTGGCGGCTGTGAACTGGACACTGCAGAGGAAACTTCAGCGTGGCGCTGCGTGCGGCCTGGCGCGGGAGAAGCAGCCTCTACGGGCATTAAAATAGAAAGAAGAGAGGACAGAATTTTAAAATAATTGAACGCTTCTTAAAAATGTTTTTTTAAAATTTCTAAAAATTTTATTATCTTAAATTATATACATCATTATTGTTTGTATGTAATATCGGAAAACATTTTCTATATGTCAAACAATTTTCAGTACATCGAGCCTATTTTTCAGTCTTAGAAAGTGTTCCACGGATTAGGTTTCTTGAAAAATGTTGTAAAATGTCTTAGAGGGCTACTGTTCTTTTAGTAATGACAGTGAATCTGCAGTTCAGAAACGAGTACTCTGGTTCTTAATATTTTCTGCCTTTGGTAATATGTCTTCAATTAGTTGTCATACATTTAGTTTAACAGCTCTGAAGATGCGCGGCTGGTCCGAAAGGGGTTATTTGAAAATAAATAAAAATGATCTGCAGTGGAGATAAGAAATGAAGCGAATACGAAACTATGTTCAGGGTTGCATCTAACAAATCAGGGCGCCGCTGTTACATCAGTGCTAGCACGCTGCCTTCGTTCCTGCTGTTGTTCCGCGAATACGATGAGTCTGAGGACTGTGGCGCTGCGGTCGCTTCATTCTCTCTTACTGAAGCATACAGAAGTGTAAAGCTAGTTGTGAATTATTAATACTACGGAAGATGAGTACTCAATCTTGCTGCTCTGAAGTATGGTGATATGAAAGATTGTCAGGATCAGATGGCCTGACGAAGCTGTGTTTATGAGACAGTCGAATGTGTATGACGAATATTAATTGACGCAGGCTACATAATTGCAAATGTGTTCCATAAGAGGAGTGTTGTCTAGATTAAGTTTTGTGCTAAAATCCACGCTTCAGACATAAAACCTGCGAATTTCGTCCAATGAAAACAAAATGTTGTGCTCCTGTTTATTGCATTTCCGCCCCGCAAACGAAAACTGGGCACAGAACAATCACTGTTTTAGCAATGCCATTGTCATATCCCTGCGATCAAAAGGCACGCTATTTCTGCATTCATTTGTACATGGAAATAACAGCGAGCTTACCTTGCCGGGCCGCTGTGGCCAAGCGGCTGTAGGCGCTTCAGTCCGGAACCGCGCTGGTGCTACGGTCGCAGGTTCGAATCCTGCCTCGGGCATGGATGTGTGTGATGTCCTTAGGTTAGTTTGGATTAAGTAGTTCTATGTCTAGGAGACTGATGACCTCATATGTTAAGTCCCATAGTGCTTAGAGCCATTTGAACCATTTTTTCTTTTTTTTTTTTTTAGCTTACCCTGTCATTCATTTCATTCCTGTGAATTTTTCGAAGAGCCTCTCTCTCTCTCTCTCTGTAAGACAAAAGAAGCAAGATGCACCAAGAAGGAATTATCCAAATTTGTGGAAATAGCTAAATGAGATGAACCTGTACAAGAAGCAAATGATTACAATTTCAGAAAATGCACTTTGCGGCAGACAACTGTTCCTACAATTTTTCATGATCAATAAAGCCGTTCCAGTTGTACTTGACAAAACCTTCGTTTGGGTAAAATCTTACACACGAGCCGGATTTCAGGATGTAGATCCCATCTTCAAGAGGTACAAAAAAAAAGGACACCTAAGACGGATTCTTTATATAATCAATTAAAATTAAAAGGGCCTATACAAGTGTAAACATAAAGTTATACCTTGAGCGTGTACGAGAAAGTCATACCAGTAATGTAAAAATTCAGCAAATTTATCACGTACCGTGTGGTATCTTGGCGGGTGAGGCATGAGAAGGTTCTCTGACGCAACCAGTACCACAGCGGGTATACAAGGCCTAACCGAAAAAAAACATGACTGTAACAGCAAATAAGCTGACACTGCAATCCTGATGGAAATTATGAACCAACTGCGAACGACTAGACTAATGGCAAGGGCTTGAAATGAAGGCTTAAAAGCCGTAGAGCGCATATTGTGAACCTCAAAATCAGCTTACCATGTAAGTACCTAGCCCGCTGCATATCGTGGAAACCCAGCAAGACCGGTCAACAGATTGCTGCGCGAACCGCAGAGAGTCTCCTGTGTACACATCTGTGTCAGAGAGTGGCCGTCGCCGGAACTAATAGCGACGGCGGGAGGGAACAGACATCATAGCTAACCACACCGTCGGGTCCCCACGTTTCCTCGTACACACCACCCGCTACTAACAGTGCTAAATCCACCTTCCTTATGCATGACATTAGCTGAGACAGGCCTAGTACAGAGCAAATAATAAAAGGAAGACGTGCTATTTATAATGCAGTTGTCAAGAAATAAAATTAATAAAACCATATTGTAAATAATAAAAGTGACCAAACTGACATACCACAAGTTAAACATAACAGTGGGAGATGTATCAGTATACAGAGTACTTCATATTAAGACTGCAAGTCTGTGAGTGTACTGCCGCCCTTTATGTACCTAAAAATAACAGCCATCGTTCAGCTCATCCTGAGGAGCGTGCACGTTTCCGCAAAATTATGTTGGTATTTACCGTATGAAGTGACCACACTGTGAGTGTTGATACATCGGGCAGAGAGGAAGAAATTTTCAAGGTAGGTTTAGAGAACATAGTACCACTCGTAATCCTAATCTGCTAGAGCGATACATTTAGCACGCAATTACATTATTGCATATACAGTCGGAAGACCAGGTCCTTACTATTTTGAAAGAGTTAGAAGTCATATAGTGCAAGTTTCAACATCCATGCAGAAGCGTCAGTCAGGAAAACGAACTTAAACAGAAAGGGATGCTCAGCAGTTATTTACAGTGTCTACAGCGGGATCCACTATTTTGGGCTGCCGTATCTTGTCATCTTCGCCTAAGCTGAATAACATCTCGTCTCCTGGTGTTGGAGCTTGCGTGTCATGTCAGCTGTATTGGTGTCACATAACGTTTTCAAAACTAATTTCAAGTTTTCTATTTTAGTGATTTGTTCATAATATATTGTTCCTCAGCTTAGTACCTAACGTGTAAAACTGCCGCTATCTATATACACTGGTCTCCAAAATTAAAGCAACAAACCGCTGTTTCCACGACCTGTGTCTAATTCACATTATAATCATACGAACTGTCAACAGATGTCCGTACGATCGTTTTCTGCATGGAAGATGGCCTTCTTGTAAACCGAACAACCCTGCCAACGTTATGTCTGAGCACCAATCAAACGGGGTAGTGTTTGCCGGGTAGTACCACATCCTCAATCGCTGTGTACACACTCACAGATGGTGCAGTTATGGCACAGATTAGGTACCTATTAGACTACCTGCTGTAGAGGACCGTAGAAAGAATGGAAGCAGAACAGTCGTTAACTGATGTGGGCCGACGGCTTAATGTGAATTGTTCTGTTGTTTCTCGGATGTGGAGACAGTTTATAGAGACCGAAACTGTATCCCGCCGCCCAGGACGGGGCCGACCACGTGTGACGTCAGAAAGGGAGAACCGTTACTTGGCTGTAGGGACACGACGGTATCGCATTAGTACTGCAAGGCAAATTACATCCGATCCCACAGCATCCACTGGATGTGTTTCATTGTGGCAGATGGTGTACAGAAGGCTTCGCAGAGTGGCCTTTACTGTCGGAAACCTGCTGAGTGTGTACCTCTGACGCGTCTTCATAGAAGAGAATGTCTAGAGTGGGGTCATTAACATGGCACCTGGTCCCGGCGGAGGTTCGAGTCCTCTCTCGGGCATGGGTGTGTATGTGTTTGTCCTTAGGATAATTTAGGCTAAGTAGTGTGTAAGCTTAAGGACTGATGACCTTAGCAGTTAAGTCCCATAAGATTTCACACACACATGTCACCTGGACAGTCGAATATTGGGCCAATCTTCTTCTTTTGAGTCCCGGTTTTGTATGGAGAGTTTTGTATGGAGAGTAAGTCTCGACGGATTCGCATCTGGAGGGAACGTGGAACAAAATTTTGGGACCCAAACATTGTAGAAAGACTCCGATATCGAGGAAGATCAGTAATGGTGTGGGCAGGGATTATGTTGACCATTAGACCACTTCTTCATGAAATTGTACAGGTGAATTGGCGAAGTTTAACTACTGTCAGGTATTGTGACGAGATCTTGGGACTTCATGTGTGGTTGTTGCGAGGTGATGTGAGCAAAGATTTCGTACTGATGAAAGATACTGCATGACCTCATAGGGCACCAGTGGTTGCTGTACCCTTGTAAACGAAAGATAGTGCACGCATGGCGTGACCTGCTCGCTCTCTCACTTTGAGTCTCATAGAGCATATCAGGGACGCACTAGAGAGACGGACGACATCGCTTCAGCATCCACCAACCGCTCTCCAAGACTTGCGAGCAGCTCTGCAGGGAGAATTGGCGATATTTCTTCAGTATGAGATTGATTACATCATTCACAGCATGCCCTGTCGTTGTCAGATCCGTATTGCTGCCAGAGGTGATCATACACCATACTGAGCACATTAACCAGTAGTTTAAATGTGTCAGCTAATCCTTTAAGTTTGAAAGAATGAAGAATATATTTGTCCACCGTTATGTATGTTGCAGTTGTTTACTTTCTCTATTATTTTCATTGTTTCTACTTTAAAACCACATGATTGTCCTGTTTTGCGGCAAACTAAACGCATCCCTGCAAAATTTCCGTTTGTGCTTTAATTTTGGACACCAGTGTATTTATTACGAACAAGTAGAGTTCACTTGTGCTTGACAACACAAGCAAGTGGCGAGTGGGCAGCGGCGGAGACTCAGTAGTCGAGAACACGAGCATCCGGAGACGACGAGTTCGAAATTGACGTCGTAGTACTCGCTGGCGAGTTTAAAACGAGTAAACGAAGCTCATTTCTGATCTCTAATTTGCAGACTGAAATTTGATATTTTTATATTAAATACAGTACGGACAAGACATTGTCGACTGCAACACTTTCAAGCTTGAATAGCGTATTTGTTCCTAGGTATACGGTGAACCACATTGTACCTTGGAACAGTAGCTTTGTAATTGGAGAAAAAAAGATTGCAGCACTCAGAAAGTGAATACCGCCATTTCAGAATGGTAAGAAAATATGTAAGGTCTGAAAAGTATTCCAACGTACAACACTCTTCCCTGTTACACAGTGTTAGTTCCGTATTTGATGAACTTGAATGAACTGCAGTGAGTACTCGAGGGCTGATTCTACATAGTTGACACTGGCAACATTCATGGAAAAATGTACAACTCCTTTCATGCGATGACATTACTTATTTTACACTGCTTATTGTATACAGACAGAACACTTGGTTTAGACTGTTTGGCCAGACATCTGTCAATTGCAGTCAGAGACGTGGCTGTAAGGAACTCATTAGTCTGACTTGACACTGTACAAGAGGTGTCATCCACTTTCAGATAAGAAACGGCGTACTGATCATAGACATCAGTATCGCAGGCCAACAGAATCAACTGAGACAAGGACTAAGAATTTCTGTTCCTTCTGAGAATTTTGCGCCATATACTAAATCAGATTATATTAAATTACATACCGATTTTCAGATAACTTTGTACGCTACATCTGTATCAGTTTCTTCCAATTCAAACTATCTTAGCAGTGTCCTAAAATGTAAATAATTTTTTTCGTGTATCTTCTACTGCACATACGCTTTCACTGTTTCGTCATAGCTCCCATAAAATTATTAAAATTGTTACTTTAATAGTTTTGTGCTTTAGAAGATGAAATTCCTCTCATAATATGTAGAATATGAGTATTTTCATCGTCTATTCGGAGCCCAATCCTTGCATAATTATGCTAACTCGATATTACTACCATGTGAACCCCGTTAATGTGAAAGCATTTCTCTTGATTTTCAGGATAGCTGAGCCATAAAATTCGCTGCTCACACCATTATACAAGAGATACAGCTAATTTACGCTGTCATTACTAACCGATAATATTTCATAAAGTATACTTGTTGACGTTTCATCATTTGTGCGGCGGTAAAGGCAGTCGTAACAAGCAGATCTGCAGGTTTTAGAAATTATGCACTCAATTGTACTCGAATTGTATCGGAAATACAGGCTTCATGCATGCAGTGCATATCAGTACAGTTAGCGCTCTAGATCAAATTCGGTGTGAACAGTATCCGACCCGTTATTGGCACATTTCTGAAGAGCGTGATTTGCGTAATTGATTTTCAGCATGCTGTGCAGATCTGTGTTACTGGTTTATGAACACGACCTCAAGTGGTCCCACCATTACCGGTTTAGTAAGCAGTAGCTTCATGACTCCAGTGTACATCAGATAACCAAATCCAATTAGTCCTAATACGTGTCAGTTGCTGATCTTATTAAGGTTCACTTCACGATTTGGCATAATAAGCTCACTGGCTTATTGCAATATCATCAGACTTTCAGCTCACCTTCCTCACTAAATTACTGACGTATCTGAGGCACATCATTAGTAATATCTTATTACAACGGAATTATTCTTTGGTATTTTTTAGTAGTAACAGAAATTAAAACCTAAAAATACATACTGATGTTTCGATATTCGTAACGCTTGGTACATTAAAAGTATATTATCTTAGTCTGGAGTGCCAATACTAGTTGAAATTGGTTTCTCACTTTTCCGTTAGTGTGGTGTCAAACTGTATCGTATCTGTTATCTGTATTTTATATCCTTAAAAGGCTGAGTGGTTAGGATTCCTATTCGCAATTCGTCTATATGCACTACGAAGTCGTCGTGTTGTCAAGAACGATGCTAAGAGTAGTCGCCCTTTCGTCGTGCATTACCCACGCCACCTTTCATACAACCCAAAGAAAATCCGGTGAATAATTTTGATCTATTGTTTCCTGCCACTGAAAATTAAGGAACGGCAAGATTTGTAATTAGCAGTAGTAGATACATAAACTCACCTCATTGTTACTGTTCTGACATAAAACAAGATAAATGGAACTCCCAGAAACACAAGAGAAAATTGGAAGCATAGCTAGTTAGCCACAACCACAAATTATCTCACTACATTACTTCAAGGAGTGAAGAGTTTTGATAGCTATATATTAGGTATTAGTCTTCATCGTAAACAACATTCTCCTCTAGTGTCATAAGGATTTCTTTGACTCTTTCGTAATAATAATAATAAGAATAAGAATAATAATACAGTCATATGGCATTAAACTAATAATAAGAGGTAAGCAGCAGTTATGTAATGTAACTAAGCAATTATCACCCATCTTCAAGTTTGAAGCGTAACTGTCAGACCACATTTGTAAAAGTGGAATCAGTAGGCTCAAATGATTTTCAGCCTTTTCACAACGGTTAATTATTAAGGTAGCCTCTGACAGCTACTTCAGCTTGTTAACATTTACTTTCACTTATTCCACAACATCCGTGAATGATCTCCATCTTAAAAGGAGCCACAGAAAGTGGTGAATAAACTAAGGGGGCTGTACAATACGTTATTGAACTGCACCATAAAAGAGCTTAATTCTGATGAGTGGCAGTTACATACTTGTCATCAAAGTAAGTCAGACTTTAATTTATCCAAAGATCCATAAAGTCATCGACGTGTTTCGTTAAAATACTTCTGAGTGCATTGCCTTGTTATCGTATAAAATAGCCCCTATGTAGTACAGTAAGTTCCGAATCTAACTGACCTTTCACCCGTGTTGCGAATCGTAGAGAATTTTGTTCCTGGGACTGAGTCTCTCAGTAAACCGGGGGTCGTAATCTCAGACACCCAAATTTTTGAGCATCGAACACCAACGTCTCACCAACTTTTTACAGCCCAGTGAACCTGCAGTGGCCTAACGTATTCCCATAGGCCATTCCGTAGATAAGGCGGAAGTCGAGGTAGTGGCCACAGCCTCATCCTATTGGGATTCAGTGGTAAAGGAAGCAGTGGGTATATAATTAGCAGACAACCTACTCAAGCGGGACGAGAGTTTTCCGACCGACATATAGTGGAAACCACCCGTTTCATGTCTCCGCTCTCAGAGCAATTATTGTCCCGAGGCTTCGCTGCCTTGCGTTCCAACACCTGCAACCGCGTTTATAATTAAACATCTAACTGATAAGCACTGAGAATTTTCTGTCCCAGCGCTTGCCATGTTTAGTTCTTAAACGCACGAAGTTTTACCTGTGACTGGCATTCTTGTTCCGACTGTCTTACCTCTAACACACGTCCATTTACTCCCAAGTATATTACTGCGTCGAGTGCATTTAATTCAGTCACCGACTTAGCTTGAAGATACCGTATGGTTGTTAGTCAAAATTTCGTAAGAAGTCGTTTTTCTGTCCCAAATGCTCATCAGGAAGATGATGAAATAAGGTGTCATTTGTTCGCCGCCCGCTATGCTCACTGTCACTCTATGTGACTTCCTCCTCTTTTTCAACATGAAAATCAGCTTGCGAACAACTGATGTAGTGGAAGATATTAAAGAAGACGCGCTGAATGTACTAAATTCCGAAATATATACAGGACGCGTTTCAAAAGGTTTGGAAACGTTGTGACCGGTGTGCTTCCTCTTAGGAGAAGGCTGCACAAGACGACCTAGACAAACGTAATAATTTTGATTAATATATTTAGGATTCCTTTTAATATTATCTCGCACTTGGAATATAGTCCTGCGGGTTACTGGCATAATCTGTTTACGCTTAGTTATTGCAAACGTTGCCTTAAAATGCATTGTTTCTAATTAATATATGTAAAGAAAAGCGATGTACCCCGTCACACGCTGCTGTGGCTAAATCTGGTTAAATGGAAAAGAAAGACAAGAGAACACTTCTGAAACTCTCGTGAACTTTTCTTCCATTTACACCATAGTTTCTCCGATGCAAGGAATGAACATGAGGAGTGAAGAAGGAGTGCAGCACTATCGTAAACAATTTTTAATTCTAAGACTTCGTTCGTAGCCTTTCATTCTTATTGTAGAGCTATTATTGCTATAAGAAGCATTAAAACCTTTAGTATTTGAGAACAGTCTGTAATGAGAGTAGACTATTCCAGAAACTGCTGTTGCGTACAGTAGGGAACATGAAATACAAATCCCATTTACGCAGATTGTTTTCTACATAAAACAGATATCACGAAGAATGACTATTTACGACTGTTTAGACCTCTGCAACTCACAGGTTAGGCGCTGATGAAGAGAAGAGAATAACGAAACCACGTTTCAACGGTGAAAATTTGGGTGCATTGAGTAGACACAGAGCGAGATATTTTTGTTAAGCAGAGCTCATCAAACAGAAAATTATTCTCTTCAACTGGGCACACATTTATCTGAAAGTAGGAGAAAACTACAATGTCGTGTCTAGAATCTACGTACATTTATTCGACTATAAAGGCAAATCTTAGAAGTACTGAATGTTGTTTTGGGATGTAAGCAGATGCGTCTTGTAATCTGACACCGTCTACATTATTAATAAGAATATGATGCAAAGTTCCATATCTACAGTCCTAAAAAGACTGCTCTGATAACTCAGCAAATATGGCGCAATGTGAGTCTTTAATTTATGATCTGGAAGGCTTCATATATATTTTTCCCAACTGCAATGCGAAAGGGTTAGGTATCAACTGCATCTAACAACGAGTGGAAGTTCGTAACGTCGTTTTAAATGTCCTATCCAAAACTCGATCCTTCACGCGAGGCTTCCGCAGGGATTCGCCCTGGGGAAGAGAAAACTGAACTCGCATAAATTGGCTGGCAGACATTTCTCGGAGGAAGCCGCAGTAGGACGCGACTTCATCGTGCAGAGACGCGCGCACGTAGGATTCTTCCACCGGCGTGCGTGGGGGCAGCGTGGGGAGATATCACAAAAGACTGGGTGATTTCCCCGGCGACCTGCCCTTCCGCCCTCCTTCCGTTGCATTTCTCCGTGGAATTAACATGGAACGTACAGTGTTCAGTAGATCATATTTCTTTTGCCAAACGAAGGTGAAATAAGTAATTGTTTAATCTGACTATATTACGGAGATAATTTAAGTAAATAAAAATTGTAGCACGTGTTCCTCTTAAATCTGTGATACTGATTTTGCAAGATGAAAATCTAATGCCTATTCTCATTCTTATGCAAATGCGAATAAATTTCAGTGGACACTTTTGTGTGAATGTTACCACTGATACCAAACCTGAAGATGTAGTTAAGCCACAGTTCGTCATATCTTTTCTTTCAGAGGTGTTAGCACAAAATGTAAACTATATGGGGAGCCCTTGTTGTGCTTAGAATGAAGGAAAGACACACTTGTAGGTTGATCTGGTGCATGAGACAGACGGCTGGCAAAAGCAGAAGCTGTTACAAGCAAAAAATCACATTTGAATAACGAATTGTCATTAGTATGTTCCGCCGTATTTCTTTTTCAGTTGGAAGGACGAGTACAGAGGGAAAATATATGATTTACAGACAGTTTAGAGAACAACAAAGCTGACTTCGTCGCGCATCGGCGCAGTATCAGTATACTTAATAATATATTTGTCATGATTAATTTAACGGATGGCCCGATGCCCTTGGAGTCGACATCCCGTTACTCTCTGGGAGGGAATATGTGCACCCCCACTGTCTGTGTCCTGTGTTATCCATGAGAAAGTGAGTGAAAGTTTTCTAAGCGTTGCTGAATCGCACAACTGTGGCGAGAGTAGGATACCAGTATTCACCAAGTGCGGTGTGAAAAACCGCCTAAAAATCACATTTTTCCCGGCTAACACAATGAGGGCAGGGAGCGCAAAGAGGGCACGGTTCGTAACGCGACGGCTGGCTGCCGTGGCCTCTCGCCGTCACGGTGAAACGTTCCCTTCGAAAAATTTATGAATGACAGTGCTGGAAAACCTCTTACGTTATTTTATTGTCAAAAAACTGAGCAAACCTGACCGTACTCAGACATTTATCTCTTTACTTATTCTGATCAACAGTAAACTGACACACAATATTTTTTTTAGCGCAACGCAATCTGACTTTCAGTAATCCCTACAGAAGAATGGCCCTGACTAACAATAACCTATACCTTTCATGAATCACTTACCTCAAAAAAATCTTCGTTACTCGAACTACTGCAATACAGCGATCGCCAATACTGCCAGCCGAATAAAGATTCTAATTACTGAAGGCACTAAGTACTGATAGGCATAGTTCGCAAACCAAACATTTTGGTAGACAACAAACAATGTATTTACCTTAATAGTGTTCAAAAGTCATCATATATTTAGCAGTTCATGACATCCAGTCTTACAAATTTCCTTTTTCTTACGGACACATGTCCACATCGTCCGCTCTCAAAATTCTGCCATCTCTCTTCCCACATCCACCACTTCTGGCGGCTCACCTCCAACTGCGCAACGCTACGCGCTGTTCACATCCAACTACGCAACACTACAATAGCAAATACTCCAACAATGCAAATCAGCCACAGACTGCACACAGCGCAGTCAGGGATTTTCATACAGAGCGCTACGTGACATTACCAACATAAAAACCTAAATAGCCTACTTACAAAGGGATTAGAAGTGATGTGGGGAAATCAACTGTGGAATTTTTTTTGTATTTTTATTTATTTTTAATACCACACTTATAATACGTGTATCCAGCACCGAAAAATGCACTAAGTAAACAAAAACAAATAATTCCGGGACTTTCCTACACCAAGGCAAAGTGTATTGGGATAAGGAAAATGTGCTTCGCGACACGTAGCACGATGCAGAAGGGTGCGGCGTTGCTCCCCTTACGCTTCAACATCCAGATATGCCTTCACACATGTCTTATAATTACGTACGCTTCCGCGGCCACAGTCAGTTAAGAGTTTTCTGGGTGTGGTACCGCGTTATAATGTATAAAACTAATGTTGCTGGAGGAATTAAAAAACAACAACAAATATTTGGCCACGGTTGCAGCGGCCTTCTTCTGGGTCTACTGGTGCGTTATAGCTATGCAGTGTCCCTTATATTTTGTTGTTACTGTTCACTGCGTCACAATTTTAAAGAAGATAGTTCGTTTCATTGGTCACTTAAGGAAGAGGGAGAGGGAACTTTACTTTATTTGTTTATTGCGGTGGAGGGAGAGCGTAACCTTTATTGTCTATTGGCTCTTGTGTCATGTGCCGTGGTAGGTGCTCACCGTTGAATGAGAAGTTGGCTGCTGTTTACCAAACGCTGGATGTCGGCCGCGCGGCGGCAGTTACTCGCCGGTATTGTTTGTACCTCGTGTTGACAGTGCGGTCTGTTGTGCTCTGATTGCTGGCAGCCAAGATGGGGAAAGCCTTAGACCATCCTCTCTATTCATGTTATTAAGGTGTTTGAGTATTTCTATGGCCTCTCTGATTTTGCGTTTCCTCATAACCGGCTGCTTGGCCAAGACACAGCCTTCGCTGAATTTTATTTCCTTTCCGCAATCTTGCTGATGTTCTACCACTGCAGGTTTGTTGTGTTGCCCTAGACGAGTATAGCGCTCGTGTTCTCGTATGCGCGTTGCTATTGGCCTGCCAGGCTCGCCGATGAGTGCCTCTCCACATTCGGATCCCAACTTGTACACGCCTACAGTGTGTAATGCATCCACCTTGTCCTTAGTGGATCCTAGCACGTCCTGGATCCTGCGACCACTATAGAAGACTGGAGCTAGGTTAATAATTGGCTCCTTTTACCGACCTCCCGACTCAGCAGCATTAGTGGCAGAACAACTGAGAGAAAATTTGGAATACATTTCACATAAATTTTCTCAGAATGTTATAGTCTTAGGTAGAGATTTCAATTTACCAGATATAGACTGGGACACTCACATGTTTAGGACGGGTGGTAGGGACAGAGCATCGAATGACATTATACTGAGTGCACTATCCGAAAATTACCTCGAGCAATTAAACAGAGAACCGACTCGTGGAGATAGCATCTTGGACCTACTGATAACAAACAGGCCGGAACTTTTCGACTCTGTATGTGCAGAACAGGGAATCAGTGATCAAAAGGCCGTTGCAGCATCCCTGAATATGGAAGTTAATAGGAATATAAAAAAAGGAAGGAAGGTTTATCTGTTTAGCAAGAGTAATAGAAGGCAGATTTCAGACTACCTAACAGATCAAAACGAAAATTTCTGTTCCGACACTGACAATGTTGTGTGTTTACGGAAAAAGTTCAAGGCAATCGTAAAATGCGTTTTAGACAGGTACGTGCCGAGTAAAAAACTCACCGTGGTACAACAACAAAGTTAGGAAACTACTGCGAAAACAAAGAGAGCTTCACTCCAAGTTTAACCGCAGCCAAAACCTCTCAGACAAACAGAAGCTAAACGATGTCAAAGTTAGCGTAAGGAGGGCTATGCGTGAAGCGTTCAGTGAATTCGAAAGTAAAATTCTATGTATCGACTTGACAGAAAATCGTAGTAAGTTCTGGTCTTACGTTAAATCAGTAAGTGGCTCGAAACAGCATATGCAGACACTCCGGGATGATGATGGCATTGAAACAGAGGATGACACGCGTAAAGCTGAAATACTAAACACCTTTTTCCAAAGCTGTTTCACAGAGGAAGACCGCACTGCAGTTCCTTCTCTAAATCCTCGCACAAACGAAAAAATGGCTGACATCGAAATAAGTGTCCAAGGAATAGAAAAGCAACTGGAATCACTCAATAGAGGAAAGTCCACTGGACCTGACGGGATACCAATCCGATTCTACACAGAGTCGCGAAAGAACTTGCCCCCCTTCTAACAGCCGTGTACCGCAAGTCTCCATAGGAACGGAGGGTTCCAAATGATTGGAAAACAGCACAGGTAGTCCCAGTCTTCAAGAAGGGTCGTCGAGCAGATGCGCAAAACTATAGACCTATATCTCTTACGTCAATCTGTTGTAGAATTTTAGAACAAGTTTTTTGCTCGAGTATCATGTCGTTTTAGGAAACCCAGAATCTACTATGTAGGAATCAACATGGATTCCGGAAACAGCGATCGTGTGAGACCCAACTCTCTTTATTTGTTCATGAGACCCAGAAAATATTAGATACAGGCTCCCAGGTAGATGCTATTTTTCTTGACTTCCGGAAGGCGTTCGATACAGTTCCGCACTGCCGCCTGATAAACAAAGTAAGAGCCTACGGAATATCAGACCAGCTGTGTGGCTGGATTGAAGAGTTTTTAGCAAACAGAACACAGCATGTTGTTATCAATGGAGAGACGTCTACAGACGTTAAAGTAACCTCTGGCGTGCCACAGGGGAGTGTTATGGGACCATTGCTTTTCACAATATATATAAATGACCTAGTAGATAGTTTCGGAAGTTCCATGCGGCTTTTCGCGGATGATGCTGTAGTATACAGAGAAGTTGCAGCATTAGAAAATTGTAACGAAATGCAGGAAGATCTGCAGCGGATAGCCACTTGGTGCAGGGAGTGGCAACTGTCCCTTAAAATAGACGAATGTAATGTATTACGAATACACAGAAAGAAGGATCCTTTATTGTATGATAGCGGAACAAACACTTGTAGCAGTTACTTCTGTAAATATCTGGGAGTATGCGTGCGGAACGATTTGAAGCGGAAAGATCATATAGAATTAATTGTTGGTAAGGCGGGTACCAGGTTGAGATTCATTGGGAGAGTGCTTAGAAAATGTAGTCCATCAACAAAGGAGGTGGCTTACAAAACACTCGTTCGACCTATACTTGAGTATTGCTCATCAGTGTGGGATCCGTACCAGATCGGGTTGACGGAGGAGATAGAGAAGATCCAAAGAAAAGCAGCGCGTTTCGTCACAGGGTTATATGGTAACCGTGATAGCGTTACGGAGATGTTTAGCAAACTCAAGTGGCAGGCTCTGCAAGAGAGGCGCTCTGCATCGCGGTGTAGCTTGTTCGCCAGGTTTCGAGACGGTGCGTTTCTGGATGAGGTATCGAATATTTTGCTTCCCCCTACTTATACATCCCGTGGAGATCACGAATGTAAAATTAGAGAGATTAGAGCGCGCACGGAGGCTTTCAAACAGTCGTTCTTCCCGCGAACCATACGCGACTGGAACAGGAAAGGGAGGTAATGACAGTGGCACGTAAAGTGCCCTCCGCCACACACGGTTGGGTGGCTTGCGGAGTATAAATGTAGATGTAGATGAACATAAGGTGAGCGCACTGTTGGACGCAGTTTGTCTATTTGTTGCTAATCTTGCTTACTTGTGTTCGTCGACAAGGCTGTGTGGATCGACTTAATATGTCTGTAGCCAGTGGCTAGAAATGTTATGCGTAGCATTTTAAGTTCAGGTGTTACGTTTGGACCATCACGTAGGAGCTGCGCACGGATGACCGAGATCTATGTATGATAAATAAGAACGTTATTGATAAGTTAATTGTAGCTGCTTTCACTTTGCATCACTGTGTTGTCGAACAAAAAAAGGTTTGGATTAAACGTTCTGTTCACCAACACTTGTCTTTACACCAGCGGCAGATACTTTTATGCTTGGTTGTATCAAATGCTGACATGCGCATACTATCCAGAGCAGTTATTTATCCTATTGTTTATCTTCTGACTACACTGACTGATTCCATTTATCGACTTCCTGCAACCTAAGCAGCAGAGCTGATTAATTTGACTGCCGACTCCGAAGAGAGTAATTCGCTTTTCTTTATTTTGGATCTTGCTTTCAGGAGACTGTGATTGTACACCCAGTGAACAGTTTGTTTGTATGCGAGCATGTACGTACGTATGTGTGCGTGTGCCGGGGGTGTGAGGGGGTGGGGGTGTTAAGGGACTGGCTGAGTGAGTGCGGAGGGTGGGAAGCAAAGTGTACGTCACGACATACAAATTAATGGCATGTATAGCGTGTACACAGACCGTCCACTTTACTCGCATTACGTAATTACTTGATAAATAAGTTTACTGAAGTTCTTTCAATTACAATTGGTATAAATCTGTGGTTTGCTCCACAGATTTCTGAGCATTGTCCAAAGAACAGTCCAGGCCGGTTTATTGTAAATGTTCCTTGGTTTAGTCGACGGTACCGCACGAGAGAACACGATGAGAATGCCGATGATAAAACGTGATGCTGCTGTTCCACGCCAGCTTCATTTTTGTAAATAAGCGTTGTCACTGTCGGTAAAACGGATGTAAATAAATTAAAGCATTACTCGAGTTAGTACCGGTGTTCGGATAGTAAGAAACTCAGCAGTATATTAATTAACACCGCTTTTTCTCGTTAGCAAATGATAGAAACAGTATTTCATTTGTATATTCGACGATAAACTTTACGCTTTTTGATTACGGGTACAATGTGGGTCAGTCCCTCGTATTTCATAGTCAGCTTAACATACCGAAACTAAATTTTTGGCAATTGATAATATGGAGTAAGAGTTCTGCTGTATACTTAATATTAAAACTTTTTTAACAGCCGCCTTACAAAAGTAACTGCGGGTTGAACTGATTATATAGACTTAGGGATCTGATAGTGGCACAGATATTTATTGTGTTATGGGCATACACAGCGAACACCGCATAACAACAACGTAGCTCACAGTAATTGTTCAAATTGACGATCGCCATTCTCAATACATATTTGTCATAGGCGCACCAAGTTCTGCCGCACTCTCTCAAAGGTTCCTGGTGTCTTTTGTACCAGGAGACAGGCAGCGTGGACTCCAGCAAGCAAGTCTTCATCCGTATACAACGTCTTGACGTAACCCCACAGAGATGTGAGATCCGGCAGTTACGTTGGCCTTGGAACAGACCTCCCAATCGTACGATGGGGGTCCGTGTTGTTCGGGAATTCGCGCACATTAACATCGAAGTGGGCTGTTCCACTGTCGTGTTGAAACCACATACTTCCTCGTAAAGCAAGGGGTACAGTCTCCAAGAACAGCCGCAGTAAATCTCACAGGCATACCAGGTAACGTGGGCCAATGAAACAGGGAGGCAGAAATAAGGTCCTATTAGGAGGTCTTGGATAATTCCCGCTCATACATTGACAGAGAATGGTTACTGATGCCCATCAAGGTGGGGGGCGTAGGGATTGTCCTCATTCCAGACGTGGCTGTTGCTGCTGTTGTAAACACCATCACAGGTGAATGAGGCCTTATCATAGAAGTGTACAAACTGTGAGAAGTTCAGCACTACGACGTACAAGCATGGTTCCAGTGCTTGGACACGTTCTTTAAGAAAGGAGTGTAATATATGCATAAGTTGACCGGGACTTATTGCTGGGCGGTCGGCCACAAGATCTACCATAATCTCCGCAAAGTCTGATTTTCGGACATGTCTGGTGGAAGCCTTAGCAGGCGCTGTGTGGTGTAAACGAGCCCCTCTCTCGTAAGTTAGTAGCAGGAGATAACCTTTTTTCAGTTAGGATGACGCCTGTTGGAACTCTGTCCTACATACATTCGTGCTGTTTTACGGGCACTGCATCCTGCCGCACCATACGTCTCTAGTGATGAATAACGTTCCATCTTTGTCTGCACACAGTAACACATCCCACCTTGGACACAAGCTTTCTGATGCAATGGACAACTGACACCAGCGATAGAGGTCTGCGTGTGGCACAGATTACCACGCCGATGCGGACTTGCAATTGTAACATGACACACATGCCGTGAGCTAAGTTGTGTTCAGTATGTCATGGGTGTACGCAGTTCATCACCCGCCGCCATTTCCAGTGGACAACAGATACGCGGGATCTTTGCTCGCGTGCGACATAATTGCATGGGCCGTTGCAACACATGTCCTGAGACTGGCTGTGGTCGGTTTGCACAATTATTATGAACTACGTTGTCGTTAAACGGTGTGCACTGTCCATGTCACAATAAACAAGCATTTCCGACCATTGGTTCACTATCTCTATATAATCGGTCGTGAACCCACTATCTCCTCTTTCGATTTGACCCAAAAGCTTCGAGACACACTGTATAGGGTATGTAAAAACATGTGTAAAAAACTTTATGCATTTATTCTTGACATTAAAAGATAAGAAATGGTTCATGTGAACATGGGTCCTAAAATCCTTCACTAGGAAGGTGTGCAAGGAATTCCTTGTCGTGGCAGTTGTACAGTTCACTCAAATGTACACTTCTACTCGCTTTCTTATTTACAATTGGTCACAGCATTCGTTTTGTTTCGTCTGATTGTCGTTTGTTCTGTTTTACAGCAACTTTCCACACAAAACACCACAACGATGGATTCAGTGTCTGAAATGAGGGATACGAACTACAATTACGGCGTAGCACATGGAAACGGTCACGCTATACGTCAGCTTTACGCTTATCGCTGTCCTAGAAGGTAGTTACCTTCTGCATGAATGTTCGTATTACTCCGACAACGCGCGAGATAGGCAGGTTCATTTGACAAGAGAGCTGTAGATGGTGGAAGTCCGTACGATGTACGAATGCCTGAATTTGAACGCGTTCCTCGTACTGTGGATGAATCACCATCAGCTAGTACAAGGAGAGTTACGAGATGGGAAAGCGTTAATAACATAATTATGTGCAACATTTTGCATGAAAATCTTCTATACCCATTATCACCTTGAGCACAAGGATTAAATGCAGCAGACTTTCCGCCACGAATACCGACCTTTCGAACGCGTATTAGTGTAGTGTGTTGCGTTTCTGCAGTTCTGACTATGTACGAGGGTTACCCAGAAAGTAATATACTTTATTTCTTTCTTCAACAATTATTTACTAAACATAGTGAGAATTACGCACACGAAAGAATGATGTTTAATCTACACACCTCATTTTTCATATAATCTCCATCCGGTTCTATAGCCTTCCTCCAGCGCGAAACAAAAGCGTGTATTCCGTGTCGGTTCCAATCCTTGTCCTGGTGGCAGATCTAATGCTTCACTGTGTGGATTACCTCCTCATTGTCCTCAAAATGTCTTAATGGTCCAAACAAGAGAAAGTCCGAAGGCGCTAAAACAGGGCTGTCAGGTGTGAGAGGCGTGGATGGTCTCCCCGACCGCTGCAAATCGTGGAGCTTCGCCGAACCGCCTTCTGATGACCTCACCCTCCGTACCCAGCGACTAACTGTACAGCTGTCGACAGCAGATGATCCATAGACTTTCCACAAGCGTTTGTAAATATTCACCAGTTTCTTTCTTTGCAGTGAGAAATACAATGACGGCACGTTGCTTGTAACGTACATCATCTACAGATGCCATTGGGGAACTGTCCTGCAGCTACGCTATCTGTCGGAAGTGACGGAAAATTTGCGCGCTCACTCAGGAGATTTTAAATAATACATACGTAACGTTTCGCATTCGTAGCATTGTTTTCGGCTAAGAAAAAAAAGGGGTTCATAACTTTCTGGGCAACCCTATTTGCTTCGATTTTCACATCATGGGAACTTTAATTAACCAAAAAATCACGGCTGGGCTTAGAAAAACTCTCATGAAGTGCGACACGATAGACATCAAAACATAGAGCCTCAGTATACTGAACAGAGTCATTCATTCCTGTAAAATCTTACCGCAAGATCGTAGATCCTGTTTCTCAGACATGAGCTGCTTGAGACGTCCAACTCTATATCTGAAGTATCCGGATACTTGTTAGTAAACATTAATATATAGTATGTTCACCCTCCGCCTTTGTAAGGGGACCCACTCGGTGAGGTGTCTGAATGTCTGTGGAGTTGTGGCAGACCATCCTTCTTGAAAAATCAAAACCAGAGAAGGCACTTATGTTCGGCGCTGAAGTCTAGAACGAAGCCGCCGTTCTAGCTCATCCCAAAAATATTCCACTGTGTTCACTTCACGACTTTGGGCAGGCGACATGATTTCATGAATGTTATTGTCTACAGATGACTGCCTCACAGATGCCACATTATGACAGGATGTACTGTCATAATACCGAGCGAGGTGGCGCAGTGGTTAGACACTGGACTCGCATTCGGGAGGACGACGGTTCAATCCCGCGTCCGGCCATCCAGATTTAGGTTTTCCGTGATTTCCCTAAATCACTCTAGGTAAATGCCGGGATGGTTCCTCTGAAAGGGCACGGCCGACTTCCTTCCCTAATCCGATGAGACCGATGACCACGCTGTCTGGTCTCCTTCCCAAAACCAACCAACCAACCAACCAACTGTCATAATGATACAAACGTCATCGTCTCCGAACGGTTCCCCTACCGTACGCAGTGCATAATGGTGTGAAATGTGTTTATACCCTTCCGCATTTACTGTTTTCTTAAGTACAATAAGGGGGCACATCCTAGCCACAAAAAACACGCGCATCAGTAAATCATTTCGTGCGTGCTTCACTGCTGGCACTACGCATGATGGCAGGTAAGTCTCTCCATACATACGGCAACCCAAACCCGTCTATCGGACTGACACAGCTTGATAAATCACTCCAAAACATTAGTTGTTAGTGATCCAGTGTCTAGTGTCGTCGCTCTTTGCTCCATCTCAAGCGTAACTTACTATTGTCTACAGAAATATGTGGCTCATGAGGAAGTGCTCGAACATTCCGCCTCATTCTTTTTAACTACAAGCGCACAGTGATTGTGTTAGCTGGACTGTTGGTGGCAATGTGGAACTCAGGAGTGATTCCTTTCGTTGCTTTCATACAAATTTTTACAGCCAACCTCTGCGATGCTCGATGGTCCCCGGCTGTCAGTTCATGTGGTCTGCCCGGTCTTGTTTTATCTGTGGTTATTCCTCTGCGTTTCTGATTCACCATCAGGTCACCAACAGTAGATTTCGTCAGCTTTAGAAGCGATAAAAAGTCGCTGATGGATTTGTTACGTAAGTGACATCCAGCGACTAGTCCACGTTCGATATCACTGACCTCTCCTGACCGAGCCACTCTGCTGTTACTGCACCCATAATGACACTACAGTATTCCGTATATCATTTTTTTGTCTTGAGTAATAAATCCTCTCAAGCTCTCCTAACGAAGTATTTTCGGATTCATGTCCATACGAAACTTTTTCAACATTTTGATGTCAAGAACAAATTAGTAAAGTTTCTGTCGCATGTTTTTATATACCTACTATAGTGTGTTTCCAGCGGCGCGGTCTTGGGCTCCTAGCCACGGTTCGCAAGGCTCTATCTATCGGAGGTTTGAGTCCTCCGTCGGGAATGGGTGTGTCTGTTGTCCTTAGCATAAGTTAGTTTAAGGTGGATTAAGTAGTGTGTAAGCCTAGGGACCGACGACCTCACAGGTTGGCCCCATAGGAACTTACCACCACTACCACCACCACAACCATAGGGTATTTCCTTGTTTCGAATTGGATAATTTATCAGATTACACGACATCCCATATCCCTTGAAAACATATTTGCTGTAACCTTGCATTTGTCTCTATTCACCTCAAAACATACCCAAAAAATGGCAGTTGCTGTGCTTCATGTTAGACTGAAGTCTACAGGACAATGAATATTGAACCTGATTATCTTATTTTTACAGGAAAGAGGCTCTAACCAAAGGCTTAGGTAACATATTAGATATCATTGTCTATACGTTAATTGGTTAAGCCGAATTTAAGACACGATATTCTCGGATTATGGACACTATGTTTAGCAAATCTTAGACTTCTTCGCGAGACGCAGATATAACTCGTCCACCATTGAATCTGAAGTACATCTTCCACCCTATGGCAAGGAAAAAAAAACCCAATAAAGCGCTCTCAGGTTTCCAGCTGAGTACGTCAAAACGGCGCGACGTTTCTGTCCTTCCCATCATCTTCTGGCTACTTCGCTACAAAATAATAGGAGTAACACTCATTGAAATATCACAAAATTTTGCCTGTCCGCAGCTCGTGGTCGTGCGGTAGCGTTCTCGCTTCTCACGCCCAGGTTCCCGGGTTCGATTCCCGGCGGGGTAAGGGATTTTCTCTGCCTCGTGATGGCTGGGTGTTGTGTGATATCCTTAGGTTAGTTAGGTTTAAATAGTTCTAAGTACTAGGGGACTGATGACCATAGATGTTAAGTCCCATAGTGCTCAGAACCATTTGAACCTGCTTTGTTATTTTTAAATGTGTCGATTATTTATTTACTTTCTGTCTTAGAAAGTGAATACAGAATTAGCAGGTTTTGGCTTAAGACCAGTTTTAGTTCTGTTCCTGCACAGTTGAGTCATCTATAAAACTATGAAGCTGAAAGGTGTTGTCGCTATTGTTTAAGCGCATATTCTAATTTCCATATGTAACACACTGGGGACCTCATGATCTTTTACGTCTAAACTGATAGCTGGGGACCTCATAATCTTATACGTCGAAACTGATAGCTTGATAAAAATAGATGCGACGGAGTTTTTATGGATGTCTTCGTCAGTACATTACAACTGTTTGTTTTTATACTGTCGCTCGCTCGTAGCAATGCTTCACCAGTTGTTTTTTTTATTTATTTTTTTATCACCATGTCTAATTCCTACTTGTTAATCGACTTTCACATTTCCATTTCCAGTTTCGTTCTTCATACTAATGAATCACACTTCCAGTTTCTTTCTACGCACCAATGAATCACAGTTTCCTTATCTATAACTGTTTCCGTTGGTCCTATTTTTTAACTCTAAGTTCAGTAGTGCAAGGTTCTAGATCTTGTATCCAAACTTTAGTTGATGGTATTCTTCCTCAACGTCAGATCTGATCGTCAGTTTGCTGTGTGATACCTATACGCTAACTTCCGGAGACTTTTTTGAGAAGATTGAAACTCAACTCTATCTTACAGCGATAGAGTTTAATATCAAACTTGTCACATCTTTATACGGTACTTTGACATACAGTATTTCCTTTCCTACTGAATACTGCACTACTAGCCATTAAAATTCCTACACCAAGAAGAAGTGCAGATGATAAACGGGTATTCATTGGACAAATATATTATACTAGGACTTACATGTGATTACATTTTCACGCAATTTGGGTGCATAGATCCTGAGAAATCAGTACCCAGAACAACCTCGTCTGGCCGTAATAACGGCCTTGATGCGCCTTGGCATTGAGTCAAACACAGCTTGGATGGCGTGTACAGATACAGCTGCCCATGTAGCTTCAACACGATACCACAGTTCATCAAGGGTAGGGACTGGCGTATTGTGACCAGCCAGTTGCTCGGCCACCATTGACCAGACGTTTTCAATTGGTGAGAGATCTGGAGAATATGCTGGCCAGGACAGCAGTCGAACATTTTCTGCATCCAGAAATGACCGTACAGGACCTGCAACATGTGTTCGTGCATTATCCTGCTGAAATGTACGGTTTCGCAGGGATCGAATGAAGGGTAGCGCCACGAGTCGTAACACATTTTGCAAAAATAGACATAATGTCTTATGGGAAACAGCAATCAGTGATTTTATAATGTTACTTAAAATCCGTCTTGATTGCAAATTTTTTTATTCATATGACCGGTTCCGGTTCATTCAGAACCATCTTCAGATCTGATATTTCAGTTACAGGAGTAAGCCGTCCAAATCCAGCAAATTTCACATGTGACGTAGCATGTGAAAGTTGCTGGATTTGGACGGGTTACTCCTGTAACTGAAATATCAGATCTGAAGATGGTTCTGAATGAACCGAAACCGGTCATATGAATAAAAAAAATTTGCAATCAAGACGGATTTTAAGTAACATTACAAGCCGTAACACATCTGAAATGTAACGTCCACTGTTTAAAGTGCTGTCAGTGCGAACTAGAGGTGACCGAGACGTGTAACCAATGCACCCCATACCATCACGCCGGGTGATACGCCAGTATGGCGATGACGAATACACGCTTCCAATGTGCGTTCACCGCGATGTCGCCAAACTCGGATGCGACCATCATGATGCTGTAAACAGAACCTGGATTCATCCGGAAAAATGACGTTTTGCCATTCGTGCACCCAGGTTCGTCGTTGAGTACATCATCGCAGGCGCTCGTGTGTGTGATGCAGCGTCAAGGGTAACGGCAGCCATGGTCTCCGAGCTGAAAGTCCATGCTGCTGCAAACGTCGTCGAACTGTTCGTGCAGATGGTTGTTGTCTTGCAAACGTTCCGATCTGTTGACACAGGGATCGAGACGCGGCTGCACGATCCGTTACAGCCATGAGGATAACATGCCTGTCATCTCCACTGCTAGTGATACGAGGCCGTTGGGATCCAGCACGGCGTTCCGTATTACCCTCCTGAACCCACCGATTCCATATTCTGCTAACAGTCATTGGATCTCGACCAACGCGAGCAGCAATGTCGCGATACGATAAACCGCAATCGCGATAGTCTACAAACCGACCTTTATCAAAGTCGGAAACGTGATGGTACGCATTTCTCCTCCTTACACGAGGCATCACAGCAACGTTTCACCAGGCAACGCCGGTCAACTGCTGTTTGTTTATGAGAATTGCGATTATCATAAAATGATACTGACTTAGGATATGCGGTTTTGTTATTATAACGTGCCGTAATGAATCGTGAATTAACACTTCATAAATGATCCTGAAGTTCTTTTGTCCCAGCCAGTCAAAATGTGAATACTATCTTGTATCCCGCGTCTGTGTACCTAAAGTTTAAGGCGTCTATAAAAATGAACGGTCATAGTCCGTGTCAATTTGGCAAAAACAGTAAAGGTTACTAATAATTTTTAGAGTACGAGCAACTCCTATCCCATAACAGTTCCACATGATAACGAAGGAACATTCCGTGTAACTGGAAGAGCCACACGCAAACAACAGCAGGAAGGAAGGTGTAACGTTGACCTAAAAATCCCTTTCCGATAGAAGTCGCAACGGCGGGTCGTTACGGCGGGACACACGTTCTCCGCTTTCGCGCTCCACGGAATCGCCGCGCCCACAGCTCGCACGTTTCCAGATTTTCGGACCATTCCGGCAGCCCACGGCGGCTACTTTCACAGCCCCCTATTGTTATGCTGGACATTTTCTTGCGAGTAAAAGTGCCATAAAAATGTGGAGTCCACACCCCCGGCCGCCGTGCTTTCGATTTTACGGTTCTTTCCCCAGGAGACTTCATTGTCGTCCGGTCCTCCGTTCACGGCGGCGACGTGGAGCAGGAAGTTTACTACATATCGTAGTGAGAGGAGAAGAATCGTCTTCCATCGCAGAGTCTTGCGGTGGCTGTATCTTTGCCGTTTTTACTAACACGCAAAACTGTAGCAATCAAGGAATGACCGGAAACCAGAGCGTAACCATTCATGCATTTCGCATTCGTGTAATATCTCTTGCTGATCTCCACAAAAATTCGGCTTAGACCTACCAAGTTTATTTGGTTTGATTTTCGCTGATACATTCATCGTCCTAACGGTAAAAGTTTACGAAAATATTACTTTTAAAATACTACTATTAGAGGCAATGCAAGGGTATCGTACTATGTATACAGAAATACCAACTTTGGCACTGGTTTGACCAGCATTAATACAAGGTTTCTATCTCTTTCCCATACAATATTTCACGTTATACGTGGCGAATCTCTGTAACAGAGTAAGATAGTTTATTGTAAAGCAAAATCAATGAACTCAGTTTGATGTGCAGACAGGAAAGCAACATCTTTTCTCGTATACCTATTTTATTTTGGAGTACTGTTTCGATGGCTGAGGACTTTGTTTAGAAAATTTCGATTCTTTAAATCAAATCACAAATGAGCAGTATGCCGTCTCGTACAATACAAAGTTGTGGAAATGTTCACTTCCGCGTATGGTGAGAAATTTCAAATTATGTAAGAAGAATACATTAGTTGAAACGAAATGAGGAAAAAAGTTAGGTTGTGGGGCCGACCTAGATCTCAAATGAGGCAGCTTCGCTTTGTGATCGACACTTTCTAGGCGAACTGTTATAATGTGTAAAAAATACTTCTCAGTTTACAAATCGTATCCGTTTCCGAGAAGCTCGTGTTTGAAATATATAACTGGCCATCCACGGTTTCCAGGTAAGTGGTGAGGAGTGCACGTGAATCATTTTCCATTGTTCTGACTGCTGCTGGGTATACGAAGAGAGATAATGGATTTGCTTTTCATCCGTAGTTATTAGTCTGTAGTCCTGCATATGGTACTTCGTGACTGCTAGATACTACTGTGAAATGTTTTCCTACAATCACTTTGGATTACAGCTTAGTAATCAGTAATCATCATAAGCAGGGCACACATGACCAAGCTTTCGTTCAGCTTTGTTTGCTCTGTACTCTTCACTTCCAGCATCCTATAAAAGCACGTCTCTCGCTATCTTATTTTTTATGCTTTTCCAATACTATATGGTGTATGTGGTGTCACCGCCAGACACCACACTTGCTAGGTGGTAGCCTTTAAATCGGCCGCGGTCCATTAGTATACGTTGGACCCGCGTGTCGCCACTGTCTGTGATCGCAGACCGAGCGCCGCCACACGGCAGGTCTAGAGAGACGTCCTTGCACTCGCCCCAGTTGTACAGCCGACGTTCATAGCAATGCTACACTGGCAAATACGCTCTCATTTGCCGAGTCGATAGTTAGCATAGCCTTCAGCTACGTCATTCGCTACGACCTAGCAAGGCGCCATTACCAGTAATATTGAGCTTATTATAAAACCTGTACCGTCAAGAGCGATGTACTCCAATTATGGATTAAAGTTAAGTATTACATCATCTACGTACTTTATTTGCAATTCTCAAGACATTGTCCTGTTCCAGACCTCACGCCAGTCTGCGAGTAATTAAACGCGTGCATTTCGGCCTCCTCTAGCAACACGGTGTTGGCTCTTCTGCCAACACTTCAGTGTACTTTTACAGTAGTTTTCTGTGTGACTGTTGAAAGTGTTTGCGTTACAATTTTTTACATCTTCTCGTCCTCTGTAAGCATTTCTGAAGCTGTAAATCAAGAGAAAAAAAATGCATGCGCAGTGTCGACCTGTACTTTATTGAGCTAACAAACGAAAATTTTTAATGACAGCACCACACTCATTCTCCGTGTAGTCTACATCTCATATTTTCCGTTTGAGTGGTCAACTTATTTAACAACTGCAAGTCTTATACTTTTCAAACAAACTTTCTTACATACATTGCATGGGGGCTTAATTAAATAGAATGCAAATAATTTTAGTAGCTGTATGTCCGGTTACGAAGTCTCGTAACCGGTTGGCCCTAAGTAGTATTAGTACGCAATCTCACTGCATAGAATAACAACCAAGAATGAAAGGAAATTTCCGTTAACACAATTAATTAATTAAGTCCCCAGCAACTATAAAAGCTACGAAACAATAAAGCACAAGTGTAACTGTTCTGTGTGTGGAAGTGTGATTCAACGTACACACCTGGCACGGTTCTTCCTCAATTCGACAAGATATTTTAAACACCATTTACAATGAAGTAATTAAGAAACTAGAAATACTATAATTGCACTTCGAAACCAGAATTACAGTCTAATACATACACACAAGCCAGATACTTTGTTGACTGAACCTGTGACCAAGAGGCATTGTTATTTAGGAAATTTGAAATTAAAAAAATTTTTGTTACCTTCATATATAGTGACGAAAAATACATTGTGATCACTACAACATCCCCAATCGAACAGTATCTGCTGTCTCGCCCAGCAGAACAACTGCACACGTCATACCCTCAACTAGTACTGCTATCGACATCCTCTCAACAAGCACTGTCCACGGCAACCTCTGAACTACTACTGCCCAGTGGAGGCGGCGGAATCATACTCTTTGGCGCAATCTCTGGCGCCGTGACTCGGTGTAGCCACCTTTCAACATAACGCAGTTAAACCGCACTTGTCACCCTGACAACATTTACGTCACAAAACTTGTTGCCCTACTACTTACGACGAGATCTTTTAAAATTACACACCTTTGTTTAACCACTGTAGTAGAGGTCAGCTTTATGTACTGACGAGTCGCTGGACCTGGTGGGTGCTGGTTAGAATCATGATTACAAAACAATTCTTTATCATCAGAATTAGGGTGACTACGAGTAAGAGGAGGGGAGAAGCGGTGATATAAAGTTCCTGATGCAAGTACCTACAGCTGTCTTTATTGATTCAGCCCCAAATTCCTGCATAGTGTCTCATGGGATGGGGATAAGTAGTAGCGTTTAGAGAGATCCGGTTCTTTCCTTAACCTCGCCTTTACCCCCTATATACGAGTGTATTTAGCTATGTACCAGCAAGGTATATCACCTACAGTCATCCATTTTCTCCGTGTTCATACAACACAAATTTAACGGTAAAGTGAACAAACAGTTGGTGACTTTCGGAACAGTACTTGCTGTCGTTGCTCGAATGCTACACTTTGTTGGCTGTATAACTCATAGGCGCATATGCAAATACCGTTTTCAATAAATCCTCAGAGAGCGGCGTCCAAGCATAACAATTAAGCAAGGCAGGTCGTCAACTAGTGGGAGTATGGGTAATTCACATTCAGAGTCGACACGGAAAACGCGAGCTGGGCTCGCGAAGTCTAGCAGAGGATCACTTTCCAAAGGTTAGTAGTCCGTAGGCACGAGTAGGTCGTTGTTACGTGGATTGCGGGCAATGACTGACGTCCACACAAGCTGTCGATAACAAATGATCCGGCGGCGTTAGCAGTGGCCGCGGCTACGTATGCAGCCGTTTGCGGTGTATTGGCGGGTGCTGGGAGCCACTGCCCGCTGAAGCTGCCGCTTCCTCCAGGTTCCGGAGGCCTTCATGACAGTCACATTTATAAAACTTCCGAACAAGGATTACCGTATTGTCAAGAAACATTGAATGCGTCGGAAGGATTTATTAATTAGATTCAAATTCAGAGGCCAGTGCTAAATATAGGAACACTACTGGTTAAGCCAGTATCTTCTTCTATTTTAGCCGGCCTTAGTGGCCGAGCGGTTCTAGGCGCTACAGTCTGGAACCGCGCGACCGCTACGGTCGCAGGTTCGAATCCTGTCTCGGGTATGGATGTGTGTGATGTCCTTAGGTTAGTTAGGTTTAAGTAGTTCTAAGTTCTAGGGGACTGATGACCTCAGAAGTTAAGTCCCATAGTGCTCAGAGCCATTTGAACCATTTCTTCTATTTTATGGCCTGTATCCCTTATCGTCACGTGGCCGACACTTTAATCAACAGGATTGTCAGGATGCCTATACGAATGAGACTGAGATGATGCCCCAGTCACAAGAAGTATGCCGGAGATTCAGAATTCAGTTGCCTGTCCGGCCATGCATAGCTACATTTGCCGTGGTTTCCATAAATCGCCCATGGTGGTTTGTTTGGAAATGGCTGTATTATTCTCCAATTAGAACTTGCGCTCTCTTCTAAGAGACTCGTTGCCGACGGGAAATTCCACAATTACCTGACATAGTTTCCTCCTATTACGGATTCGTGCCGCGTGATACTGTTCTGTCAATTGCCGCTTGCCGTTGGAAATAAAAGCGTTTCGGTCGGTGTTTCTTCGTCAGCGTCTAAACGGAAGTAGTAGTCAAGACGAATTTTCCTACGAAATGGTCATTTTATGCAAAGCGGCTACCTTAAAGCAAACATTTATAACACGAAACAAGTAAGGTGACATAATGAAGTTTCGTTTCTACAGCGTTTGACACGGGCGTTTGCCGCTCTCATACACCAGCAGTATGCGCTTGACTTTCTCCTCTTCCGGAATTTCTGACTTTTGAATATGACACTTCCATACTGAATTACAAATATCAGAAAAATGTCGCTGCTTAAACCTAATTATCTTGCTAACACAATTAGCAGATATGACAAACAGGGTGTGAATACATTCAATGGTCATTATGGGAAATAGTCGCAAGAAACATGACAGTGATGACGAATGGGGTAATTCACGAAACAATTTAGACCCCTTACTCTAATGTGATATATTTAATTTTGTGTATTTTTAATGTTCGCTGCAAACCGACACGAACTATATCTAACTATCCATGGTGTGACGTCATAAGCGCGTGACTGCATGTGAGATCGCTCTCTAAGTTTTCATCTATTTTTAGGTTTCAGATATTTTAACTGTTTTTGTGATAATATTTACTATATAAGTGACTTATTAGTGGTTTCTTCATTCACCTCTGCATTTCTTGTGTTGTGGCCTGATATTTGTGAGTGTTTCGTATCGAGCAACTTAACCTCTTACCCGTGTTTACATTCCGCGCTGACCAGTTGCAGCTGTAGCGGCGCATCGAAAGCTAAGTACTAATTAATTGTTTGTGTATAGTAGTCTATTTAGGACCTTTAGTAGTCTTCAACCGGTGTTCTTGGTGTTTTCCGGTGAAATAACTTCAGAAGAAATTTTTGCGAACTACTTTCAGTTTCGTTACTGTCATTAGACGTTTGATTTCCTTTCTGTGTTAGTATTTTGTTATATTCTCATTTGTTGTTGATTAATACTGTCAATAATAGTAGTTACTTCCCTTGTAGAGCAAGCTTGTGATTATTGTAGTCAGTTTTTAACATATTCTTATTGTAGTAGCGGAACTTAGATAAAGTTGTTTTCTTGTTTCAATAATTGTAAAATTTTACCATGAGTGAGAAGTGTGGGCTTTGCCGTAGGTTCGTGAGCAGTGGATTGCGGTGTGAGACTTGTTCGAAGTATTTTCACTGGGGGGAATGCAGTGGGGAAGCCAGTGGGCATTCTGGTGAGATCCTCTCCTGGAACTGCAGGTTATGTAGCAAGAGTAAGTTGATAGAGGAGCAGGAGCGTAAGATCTGTGCCCTTCAGGTGCAGTTGAAAAACGCACAGGAGGAGCTAGATAGGATGAGGAGGGAGAAGGGGGTTGGGGAATGGGAGCTGGCTGTTGGCAAGAGATCTGCTAGGAGAAGGAGATTTTCAGATAGTTTTACTATTGGTGTTTGTAATAGATATGACCAACTGTCAGAGTCTAGTGGAGAGGAATCTCTAGTAGCTGTAGATGTAGGAAGTATGCAGCAGACCTCAGCAGTTACGGTGGCTAGGACAGTTGCAAAGTCTAAGAGAAAGAAGAAGGTTCTGCTGTTAGGTAGTTCTCATGGTAGAGGTGTAGGCCAGCAGTTGCAGGAAGTTTTGGGGAGTGAGTACCAGGTCACCAGCATTGTGAAGCCTAATGCAGGATTGGCTCAGGTGACTTTTAACATAGGGGGCTGGTAATAGTATTGATAGGGATGGGGAGTATGACATAGATGGTGACCTGGAAAAGATAGCCACTCAGACTGGCAACACGAATGTGCATTTCGTGGGACTGTTTCAGCGTCACGATCGGCCTCATCTTAATACAGCCGTCAGGCGTAATAACATGAGACTTGGGGGTGCGCTGCTGACAGAAAGCATGCGTCACATTTCAGTGGTGTCGGTGGAGTCTATCAGCAGGACGGGTTTCTCTAGACATGGCCTGCACCTCAACAGGTATGGGAAGGGGAGGTTGGCAAAACTTATAGGTGACAGCATAGGTGGGGGTGGTGGGATCACTCATGGGAAAATTCCCGTAGTTGTGGGTGTTAGAGCTGTACCTTTTTTAGATTGAAGTCAGCTGATAGGTATTCCTGCTTAAGGGAAGTCTCTATAACAAAGAAACCACTTTCTACAAAGCTTGGGTATCCGATTAATGAGGGAATTAGTATATTTCATCAAAATATACAAGGTATTAGAGATAAAGTTAGTGAACTGCTTATAGATGTTGACTCTGAAATTATTGGTATATCTGAACACTTCTTAAATAAGGAGATAATTCAGAGGCTTCCTTTACCAGGATACAGGTTGGCTGGCAGCTTTTCTAGGAGCTCTTTGCGGTGTGGGGGAGTAGCCATGTATGTGAAAAACGGTATCCCATTTGAGTCAATTGATGTTTCAAAGTACTGCACTGAAATGGTGTTTGAATGTTGTGCAGGTGTGGTTAAATTTAGTGGAGCTAAACTTCTTACTGTTGTTATTTATAGATCCCCAAACTCCGATTTCACAACATTTTTGCTAAAGCTAGAGGAGGTTCTTGGTTCACTTTATAGGAAATACAAAAAGTTAGTTATATGTGGTGACTTCAATATTAATTGTATAAGTGATTGTGCAAGGAAAAGGATGCTGGTAGACCTCCTTAATTCATATAATCTTATGCAAACCGTATTCTTTCCAACGAGAGTGCAAGGGAGCAGTAGAACAACCATAGACAATATTTTTGTTCATTCGTCATTATTAGAAGGGCATTCTGTTAGCAAAAAGGTGAATGGCCTTTCAGATCATGATGCACAAATTTTAAGTCTAAAAGGTTTTTGTGCTGCAACACATGTTAAATATAGTTACCAACTTTTTAGGAAAGCTGATCCAGTTGCTGTATAGACTTTTGTAAACCTTATTAAGGAACAAGAGTGGCAAGATGTTTATAGTGCTGATACAGTAGACGATAAATATAATGCTTTCCTCAAGACTTTTCTCGTGCTCTTTGAAAGTTGCTTTCCGTTAGAACGTTCAAAACAGGGTACTAGCACAAACAGGCAGCCTGGGTGGCTGACTAAAGGGATAAGAATATCTTGTAGAACAAAGTGGCAATTATATCAAAACGTTAGAAACAGTCACAATCTAAATGCAGCAGCCCATTACTAACAGTATTGTAAGGTGCTTAAAAAGTTATTAGGAAGGCAAAAAGTATGTGGTATGCAGATAGAATAGCTAAGTCTCAGGATAAAATTAAAACCATATGGTCAGTCGTAAAGGAAGTGGCTGGTCTGCAGAGACAGGTCGAGAATATAGAATCAGTGCGTAGTGGGGATGTCCGTGTTACTGATAAGTCGCATATATGTACAGTACTTAATAATCACTTTCTGAATATAGCAGGTGAACTAAATAGAAACCTAGTCCCAACAGGGAATCATATAGCGCTCTTAGAAAAAAGTGTTCCGAGACTGTTACCTGAAATGCTCCTCCATGATACTGACAAGAGGGAGATTGAGTTAATAATTAAATCACTAAAGACCAAGAACTCTCATGGATATGACGGGGTATCTAACAGAATACTGAAGTATTGTTCCACGTATGTTAGCTCAGTACTTAGCCATATCTGTAACTTTTCCTTTAGGAGTGGTCGGTTTCCTGACCGATTAAAGTACTCGGTAGTGAAGCCACTTTATAAAAAGGGAGACAGGGATAATGTTGACAATTATAGACCTATTTCTATGCCATCGGTGTTTGCTAAAGTTATCGAGAAGGTTGTATATACAAGGTTACTGCAGCATTTAAATTCACATAATTTGCTGTCAAATGTACAGTTTGGTTTTAGAAATGGCTCAACAACTGAAAATGCTATAGTCTCTTTTCTCTGTGAGGTTTTGGACGGATTAAATAAAAGGTTGCGAACGTTAGGTGTCTTCTTTGATTTAACGAAGGCTTTTGACTGTGTTGACCACAAAATATTACTGCAGAAGTTGGAACATTATGGAGTAAGGGGAGTAGCTTACAATTGGTTCGCCTCCTACTTTAAGAACAGAAAGCAGAAGGTAATCATCCGCAATATTGAGAGTGGTAATGATGTTCAGTCCCAATGGGGCACTGTTAAATGGGGCGTTCCCCAAGGGTCGGTGCTGGGGCCACTGCTGTTTCTTATTTCTATAAATGATATGCCTTCTAGTATTACAGGTGATTCAAAAATATTTCTGTTTGCTGATGACACCACCTTGGTAGTGAAGGATCTTGTGTGTAATATTGAAACATTATCAAATAATGTAGTTCATGATATAAGTTCGTGGCTTGTGGAAAATAATTTGATGCTAAATCACAGTAAGACTCAGTTTTTACAGTTTCTAACTCACAATTCAACAAGAACTGACATTTTAATCAGACAGAATGGGCATGTTATAAGCGAGACGGAACAGTTCAAGTTCCTAGGCGTATGGATATATAGTAATTTGTTGTGGAAAGCCCATGTTCAGGATCTTGTTCAGAAACTAAATGCCGCTTTATTTACCATTAGAACAGTATCTGAAATAAGTGACATTTCAACACGAAAAGTAGTATACTTCGCATATTTTCATACGCTTATGTCATATGGTATTTTTTTTGGGGTAATTCTTCTGATTCAAAAAGGGTATTTTTGGCTCAAAAACGGACAGTTCGAGCTATGTATGGTGTAAGTTCGAAAACCTCTTGTCGACCCCTATTCAATAGTCTGCGAATTTTGACATTGCCCTCACAGTATGTATTTTCTTTAATGTCGTTTGTTGTTAGCAATATTAGCTTATTCCCAAGAGTTAGCAGCTTTCACTCAGTTAATACTAGGCAGAAATCAAATCTGCATGTGGAATGCACTTCCTTTACTCTTGTGCAGAAAGGATTGCAGTATTCTGCTGCATCCATTTTCAATAAGCTACCACAAGAACTCAAAAACCTTAGCAGTAGCCCAAACACTTTTAAGTCTAAACTGAAGAGTTTCCTCATGGCTCACTCCTTCTATTCTGTCGAGGAGCTCCTGGAAGAGCTAAAAAATTATGCAAATTCCAGTGTTACATTCTTGATTTTCTTTATTTAAACTAACGACTTGTCGCCTGAATATGTTTCTTATATTTCATTTCATTCTGTTTCTACAATCGTGTTATAATTTCATGTATTGACTCGTTCCATGACCATGGAGACTTCTCCTAAATGTGGTGCCACGGAACAATAAATAAATAAATAAATAAAAATAAATAAACACACCATCAAATATCTGAAATATAGAACTTTCTTGTTCTTTCTAGATCAGGGTAACGAAATGTCTTCAAAATTAGTGGGTAAATACCTTGGTGTTCATTGTAAATAATTTTTTTTGTTTTTTTTTATTCATAAGCTGACTGCTAAATAGTTTATTAGTACTCAGATATGACAAAATTTCTTTATACCACTGATATGAATGACGATACACTGACAAGTTCCCAAAGATGGATTGCAGAACAGATTTTCATTTCAGTTTAGATTGATACAATTTCTAATCCTAAAACTGCATTTCATGTCGTGTATATGTCATCGCCTCTCCCTGAAACCTTTTCGTTTACTATACATTACTGCCTGATGAAGTTTTCCTACGTATTAATTTATTCCAACAACTACCATCGGAATGCATCGCCGCTTATGTTCAGCAAGTCATCATCTTCATATAAAGCGCTGAATATATACGCGTAATTTGTCTGTCATCCAGAAAGCTACTTTTGCCTTTTGTTTCAACATTCGGAGCTGTGTTAAATACCTTCCACATGTCAGGAAACGAGACTTGAACCAAATAACCAAAAAAATGGTTTCAGAGCACTCCGCATTGAGTGCTGTTGGAATTTACCTTAGTAAATTTGGTGGTATAAGCCGATAAGCAATAATCGGTGAGATCAAATGGCGGGCAAAAGAGGACTCATTTCTTAGGAACCGAGTAATGTGACACTGTGGTTGATGAACTCGATATCAAATCCTTCCTACGGCCATGTAGATTTTGCTTCCATTTTGTTCCCTAAATCGACTAAATATAATCCCAGAATGACTCCTTCGAAACGGACACGACCAATTCCCTTCTCCACACTTTTACAATCTTAACCTGAACTTCATCAAGAGCCTCGTCAACGCTAAAGGTAAACCTTCCTTTCCTTCATTCTTCCTTTCGTTTTTATACAGAACAGGATCCAAACCCTGACATAGCTATCATGGTCTCTACCCGAGAATGCAAGGGGAGCACCCCCAGGGCACTAGCTCCAGGTGAGCGCCCATGGTTGACAAGGGGACCGTGTGCTTCCCCTCATCGATTTTATTGATATTGACAAGATTTGTATGGTATTACTACAACTTCAACATATGTAAAGACAAACTCTCGGCTGTTTTAGAGAAAGCCCGAAATTTTTACGGGCTTTTATATACAGGGTTGTTCTCATTAACGTTTAACACCCCTGAAGCGATACAAATAACGCTGGTACAGGTAGTTTAATATATGGGGCCGCAAATATCGTGAGTGAGAGGCCGCTGAACCTGATTGGATACCAGTTCGATTTTACACAGAGTACGCGAAGGAACTTGCCCCCTTCTTGCAGCGGTGTACCGTATGTCTCTAGAAGAGCGAAGCGTTCCAAAGGATTGGAAATGGGCACAGGTCATACCCGTTTTTAAGAAGGGGCGTCGAACAGATGTGCAGAACTATAGACCTATATCTCTAACGTCGATCAGTTGTAGAATTTTGGAACACATATTATGTTCGAGTATAATGACTTTTCTGGAGACTAGAAATCTACTCTTTAGGAGTCAGCATGGGTTTCGAAAAAGCGTTATTCGTCCACGAGACTCAGAGGGCCATAGACACGGGTTCCCAGGTAGATGCCGTGTTTCTTGACTTCCGCAAGGCGTTCGTTACAGTTCCCCACAGTCGTTTAATGAACAAAGTAAGAGCATATGGACTGTCAGACCAATTGTGTGATTGGATTGAAGAGTTCCTAGATAACAGAACGCAGCATGTCATTCTCAATGGAGAGAAGTCTTCCGAAGTAAGAGTGATTTCAGGTGTGCCGCAGGGGAGTGTCGTAGGACCGTTGCTATTCACAATATACATAAATGACCTTGTGGATATCGGAAGTTCATTGAGGCTTTTTGCAGATGATGCTGTGGTGTATCGAGAGGTTGTAACAATGGAAAATTGTACTGAAATGCAGGCGGATCTGCAGCGAATTGACGCATGGTGCAGGGAATGGCAATTGAATCTCATTGTAGACAAGTGTAATGTGCTGCGAATACATAGGAAGATAGATCCCTTATCATTTAGCTACAAAATAGCAGGTCAGCAACTGGAAGCAGTTAATTCCATAAATTATCTGGGAGTACGCGTTAGGAGTGATTTAAAATGGAATGATCATATAAAGTTGATCGTTGGTAAAGCAGATGCCAGACTGAGATTCATTGGAAGAATCCTAAGAAAATGCAATCCGAAAACAAAGGAAGTAGGTTACAGTACGCTTGTTCGCCCACTGCTTGAATACTGCTCAGCAGTGTGGGATCCGTACCAGATAGGGTTGATAGAAGAGATAGATAAGATCCAACGGAGAGCAGCGCGCTTAGTTACAGGATCATTTAGTAATCGAGAAGGCTTTACGGAGACGATAGATAAACTAGAGTGGAAGACTCTGCAGGAGAGACGCTCAGTAGCTCGTTAGGGGCTTTTGTTGAAGTTTCGAGAACATTCCGTCACCGAAGAGTCAAGCAGTGTATTGCTCCCTCCTACGTATATCTCGCGAAGAGACCATGAGGATAAAATCAGAGAGATTATAGCCCACACAGAAGCATACCGACAATCATTCTTTCCACGAACAGTACGAGACTGGAATAGAAGGGAGAACCGATACAGGTACTCAAGGTACCCTCCGCCACGCACCGTCAGGTGGCTTGCGGAGTATGGATGTAGATGTAGATGTAGATGAGAAATGTTTAGTATGTGGCGTCAGCAGATGACGTTCCTCGCGGGCGACGGAGCGATGGAGCGGGGGAGTCTCTCGGTCTGTCACACCTGATCATCCCGGCCCACGTAAAGTATTCCCGTCGGTGTGACTCCTGGCTTTCGTGCGCGACTTAGCGCGTGCGGCTCAGGGTCCGAGTATTCCGTTGGGCAGGTATTTTTTTTGCATTGCTTTATTATGTTTTTACACTGAGGTAATATTCATTATTTATTTACCAGTCTCGCGGTTTTGCTGGTTAATTGCAAAGTAAATTCCCCCCCCCCCAAAAAAAAAATCCATTCTAAATTTTATACACTGCTGGAGAAGCAACTGTAGGATGAAATCTTCTTGTAGAAATAATCAACAGTTAGTCAATAGTAAAGTGGAAAGTATATTACGACCCTTTTAACATGGTTTCAACGGTTGTAAAAACGTCCTCTTCAGAAGGAAGTACTGACATCTAGGTACAAGTTGTGGCAGAGGTACGTTAAAATGTAGCCGAAAGGCGCCAGTCAAATATAAAATTTCTCCTCCATATCAATTAAAACATGCATAGCATGAGTGTTGTCATTTGACATTTCCCACCAAATGTACTACAGATACGTGACAAGCGTCTAAACGCTTGTGACTCACATGATTCATTGAATCCTCCTTTAATATGAATCCAAATTAGTGTCATTGTCAATGGTTTTGGGAATGCTATAACTGGGGAAGTAGTTTTTTTCTAAACATTTTTGGATTTGCATTTTACATTTATGACTAATAATTCAACCGATTTCACTAGATTAATCTTATGTGTGAATGAAGATAGGAACTTGGCCTGAGTTTAAAGTTAAGCACCGGAACTGGAAGTTTACCTCTGCGCCCGTTGTTAGCTGCTTATAACAGTCTGGCCGCTCTCTCCCTCTCTCAGCTACAGGATACACTTATCTGGATACGTTGATTGTACTGAAAACTGTTGTTGTGATATTTTCTGTCGTTCCCCAGTTGCTTCTACGTTATTATAGTTAATAACTTCTTGGATATGTGGTCCGTCTACTCAACTAGATAAAAGTCAAATGCCACATGCGTTTCGCGGCTTTTTATTGGTGAATGATTCTTAGTGGTCCAGACAAATGCGTTCCCAAAATTTCATTAATTTGCATTAATTATTTTTTGGTGTTGCGATTAAAACATGGACGATAAATAGTTTGGACAAGAAGAGAATAGAAGCTTTCGAAAAGTGGTGCTACAGAAGAATGCTGAAGATTAGATGGGTAGATCACATAACAAAGAAGGAGGTATTGAATGGAATTGGGGGGAACAGGAGTTTGTGGCACAACTTGACTAGAAGAAGGGATCGGTTGGTAGGACATGTTCTGAGGCATCAACGTATCACCAATTTAGTACTGGAGGGCAGTTTGGAGGGTAAAAATCGCAGAAGGAGACCAAGAGATGAATACACTAAGCAGATTCAGAAGGATGTAGGCTCTAGTACGTACTGGGAGATGAAGCAGTTTGCACAGGATTGAGTAGCATGGAGAGCTGCATCAAATCCAGTCTCAGGACTGAAGACCACAACAACAACAACAATGAGTCATCTAACACTTGCACCGTCAACACATCGGACGTAGAAGGCACTATCGATACATGGTTGTTACACAGCTGAACTGTAGGCAAGAGGGCATTTTTGTAGCCAATACACAGATTTTAAGACACTGACGAAAATGCAGTTTTCTCAATAGTTACAAATTTTTAAACGGAGCGATGCCTGTTGATAGCAAAATCCTAAAAGTAGCGTAAGTGAAGATACCAGTGCTGTTTTCTCGAGCAAGTTAGTGCAAGTAGTTTGCGAGTTATCGTATTGTGAACATTGCAACTACCGACAGCTGTTTTTTCCACCTTATTGCTTAGATGCTACGCGACTGCATTGCGACTGTCCTTCACACTTATTGTGTGATAATGGACTAGTAGGATGTGCTTGGAAGATGGTATTTCCCAATTCGAAAAAAAGCAGATATGCTCATGTTTTATGATGAATGTAGGAAGTATGCTGTTCGCTCGTGTACTGTATCGCCGAAAGATATCCAAGAAGACGTCAAACTTTTCAGCCTCTTCAAACAATTAACGTTGATATGAAAAGGTGTATTACTACTGCCTGCGCAGTAATTTCCTCAGAAATGCTAGAATGTGTGCAGTAATCGTTGCATGGCAGACTGCAAGCTCTATTAACGCTGGTGATGGCCATTGTGAGCACTGGGCTTGAGGAATAAGTGATTCTTTACGTGTCAGACCTCAAGAGATATCGAATTTATCCTTGTTTGTCTTTTGTCTGTTCTGTGCAATGTCCCATTTAACAACAGGACGACTCCGCAGACTTAACACCTGTTTAAGGCTGCACATACACACCCATGTTAAATTCACATTGGTTTGTGCTACAACGCGGAACAAGCAATTGTTGGTGTTTACAATGTTCAGACTGCAATATCCTGTAAACTACTTGCACTAGACTCCTGCAGCGAACACTATTGACATACTAATTTAGTCTACTTCGATTGTGGTACTGTCAATAGGCACTGTTTCATTGAAATATCTGTATATTTTTAAAATAAATACACATTTGAAACTCATAACCGTCTGTATATGCGCTGCTTACACGGTCTGTGAAATCCGCATATCAATTGCGCATTTCATTATTTAAATAAGTGCGCTATATTTGAATGTATGTGTATGTTTGTATGTCAGGGATGTTCTCATGAATATCTGGATCGATTTCCACCAAGTGTGGCACAGAAACAGCACTGTGGAGTTTATAACCTCCTAGCTCGTATAGGAGCGGCAATACTGCAAAAACTTGCTTTTTCCTCTTCTTAGTGTATAGGCTGCCCTGCACGACATGTATATTGTGTCTGTAGTAGTATCAGTCAGCCTGAACGACGTGCTTTTCAAGGCGTCCTGTACGTCAGAGGAACACAAATAATTTTCAAGCCCTCAATGTGTAGCCTGCCTTATATGACAGCCATATTATGGGATTAGTATCAGCCTGCTTTATTGAACTGTACTGCAAGGGCTACAGAAGCCTTGAGGATGGCTGGGGAGAGATTGAAAATGATGGAGTGGATATACAGGATAAGGTTCGAATGGTTCAACTGTTTCTGAGCACTAGAACTACTTAAACGTAACTAACCTAAGGACACCACACACTTCCGTGCCCAAGGTAGGATGCGAACCTGCGACCGTAGCGGTTTCGCGGTTCCAGACTGAAGCGCCTAGAACCGCTCGACCACACCGTCCGGCACAGGGTAAGGGGGGAGACAGGAAAAGGGGTGGAGGAGATATATGAGTCAGGTGGAAGGTGTAGAGTGGTGGTGGAATGGTGGGAGTGGAACAGGAGGATCAGGAGAGGAAAAGAGGGAGAGGAAGGAGGATATGATCAGAGGCATGGGGACGAAGATATGCAGAGGGAGAAGGGGTGGAGAAAATAGGAAAAGAGAGGGAGAGGAGGAGATGAAGAGAAAGAGTGGGGAGCAAGAGACGGAGGTGAGAGAATGAGGTGGACAGACACAGGTTACAAGAGGTGTGTTGAACACTGATGTTGGCAAAGTCTTGGGCAAAGGCCAGTACAGTTTGAAAATCAGATGGTTCTTTTCAAGATTCACCCCTAATGCCTATCTACACTACTGGCCATTAAAATTGCTACACTACGAAGATGAAGTGCTACAGGCGCGAAATTTAACAGACAGGAAGACGATGCTATGATATGCAAGTGATTAGCTTTTCAGAGCATTCACACAACGTTGGCACCGGTGGCGACACCTACAACATGCTGACATGAGGAAAGTTTCCAACCGATTTCTCATACACAAACAGCAGTTGACCGGCGCTGCCTAGTGAAACGTTGTAATGATGCATCGTGTAAGGAGGAGAAATGCGTACCATCACGTTTCCGACTTTGATAAAAGTCGGATTGTAGCCTATCGCGACATTGCTGCTTGCGTTGGTCGAGATCCAATGACTGTTAGCAGAGTATGGAATCGGTAGGTTCAGGAGGGTGATACGGAACGCCGTGCTGGATCCCAATGGCCTCGTATCACTAGCAGTCGAGATGACAGGCATCTTATCGGAATGGCTGTAACGGATCGTGCAGCCACGTCTCGATCCCTGAGTCTACAGATGGGGACGTTTTCAAGACAATAACCATCTGTACGAACAGTTCGACGATGTTTGCAGCAGCATGGACTATCAGCTCGGAGACCATGGCTGCGGTGACCCTTACGCTTCATCTCAGATAGGAGCGCCTGCGACGAACCTGGGTGCACGAATGGCAAAACGTCATTCTTTCGGATGAATCCAGCTTCTGTTTACAGCATCATCATGGTCGCACCCGTGTTCGACATCGCAGTGAACACACATTGGAAACATGTATTCGTCATCGCCATACTGGAGTATCATCCGGCGTGATGGTATGGGGTGCCATTGGTTACACGTCTCGGTCACCTCTTGTTCACATGGACGACACTTTGAACAGTGGACGTTACATTTCAGATGTGTTACGACTCGTGGCTTTACCCCTCATTCGAGCCATGCGAAACGCTACATTTCAGCAGCATAATGCACGACCGCAATTTGCAGGTCCTGTACGGGCCTTTCTGGATACAGAAAATCTTCGACTGCTGCCCTGGCCAGCACATTCTCCAGATCGCTCACCAATTGAAAGCGTCTGGTCAATGGTGGCCGAGCAACTTGCTCGTCACCATATGCCAGTCACTACTCTTGATGAACTGTGGTATCGTGTTGAAGCTGCATGGGCAGCTGTATCTGTACACGCCATCCAAGCTGTGTTTGACTCAATGCCCAGGAGTATCAAGGCCGTTTTTACGGCCAGTGGTGGTTGTTCTGGGTACTGATTTCTTAGTATCAGTGCACCCAAATTGCGTGAAAATGTAATCACATGTCAGTTCTAGTATAATATATTTGTCTTATGAATATCCGTTTATTATCCGCATTTCTTCTTTCTGTAGCAATTTTAATGGCCAGTTTTGTAACTTCATGTATAAGGTATTGTCTTGTGAAAGCAGAGGGACATTTTTTACACACCCGTCGCGTTTATGTATGGTAAGTGCGACAGCAAAAAAGATTCACCATAGAAGTGTTTTAGTGAAAAATGCAAAAACAAAGTTAATTTCCTAACAAATTTTTAATACGAGCCTGAATTAGCAAATTGACTTCATCGTAAGTTGAGCTCTACATGTCAGCGTTGCAATATAGGCTATGTCAATCACTGATAATGACTGATTCTTATGTATTCCCTAACCCACTTGCAACGAATGCCTTAGACATGATCCCACTGTTGTCCCCCCGACTGCTGTACCTCGCCCCTAATTCTGTCCTTCCTTTGTTTTGTAGCACGCTGGTCCACATCTTTGCACTGCGTCTCGTAGTTCGCTCGCAGGGCAGGTGCGTCCGTTGACATTATGCTCCTGGCGTATACGACGGAGGTCCAAGAAGAGACGGTCTGTGGGCGGGTCTCTTCGTGGCAGCTGCGGCAGCCCCGTGCCGCCCAGGTCCGAGTTGAAACGCAGCCAAACCATTGTGTGCTGCTAGGGGCGCGCGTGCCTATGCAGATGTGGCGATCCTCTTCAAGGTTGACGGCGCTGGTCGCGGGAAATATATGCGCCGTCATCGCAGGCGCTCTGTTTCTATGGGCGTTGTGTTCTCATTAGGGCGCCGTGAGAAAGTTTCCGGGAAGTGGGCCAGCTCTCCACATTCCACTATCATCCTAGTCACCGTCCACGTCTCCGTGACGCAGCAGCCGGGATAGCCTGTGTTGATATTACCTCTCGGCCAAAGGGATCTCGTGGAACATTGTGTCGCTAAGCTACTTTTGTTAGGGGCTCCAGATAACGTGAGGCAGTGTCCTAAGCCCATGTAATGTCTACCCGACTAATTCGAATCACGTCACTGTCTTAGCACGCTGTCTACATCTACGTCTACATCTACATGATTACTCTGCAATTCGCATTTAAGTGCTTGGCAGAGGGTTCATCGAACCACAATGATCCTATCTCTCTACCTTTCCACTCCAGAACAGCGCGCGGGAAAAACGAACACCTAAACCTTTCTGTTCGAGCTCTGATTTCTCTTATTTTATCTTGATGATCATTCCTACCTATGTAGGTTGGGCTCAACAAAATGTTTTCTCTTTCGGAAGAGAAAGTTGGTGACTGAAATTTCGTAAATAGATCTCGCCGCGACGAAAAACGTCGTTGCTTTAATGACTTCCATCCCAATTCGCGTATCATATCTGCCACACTCTCTCTCCTATTACGTGATAATACAAAACGAGCTGCCCTTTTTTTGCACCCTTTCGATGTACTCCGTCAATCCCACCTGGTAAGGATCCCACACCGCGCAGCAATATTCTAACAGAGGACGAACGAGTGTAGTGTAAGCTCTCTCTTTAGTGGACTTGTTGCATCTTCTAAGTGCCCTGCCAATGAAACGCAACCTTTGGCTCGCCTTCCCCACAATATTATCTATGTGGTCTTTCCAACTGAAGTTGTTCGTAATTTTAACACCCAGGTATTTAGTTTATTTGACAGCCTTGAGAACTGTACTATTTATCGAGTAATCGAATTCCAACGGATTTCTTTTGGAACTCATGTAGATCACCTCACACTTTTCGTTATTTAGCGTCAACTGCCACCTGCAACACCATACAGCAATCTTTTCTAAATCGCTTTGCAACTGATACTGGCTTTCGGATGACCTTACTAGACGGTAAATTACAGCATCATCTGCGAACAACCTAAGAGAATTGCTCAGATTGCCACCCAGGTCATTTATATAGATCAGGAACAGCAGAGGTCCCAGGACGCTTCCCAGGGGAACACCTGAATCACTTCAGTTTTACTCGATGATTTGCCGTCTATTACTAAGAACTGCGACCTTCCTGACAGGAAATCACGAATCCAGTCGCACAACTGAGACGATACCCCATAGGCCCGCACATTGATTAGAAGCCGCTTGTGAGGAACGGTGTCAAAAGCTTTCCGGAAATCTAGAAATACGGAATCAACTAGAGATCCCCTGTCGATAGCGGCCATTACTTCGTGCGAATAAAGAGCTAGCTGCGTTGCACAAGAACGATGTTTTCTGAAACCATGCTGATTGCGTATCAATAGATCGTTCCCTTCGAGGTGATTCATAATGTTTGAATACAGTATATGCTCCAAAACCCTACTGCAAACCGACGTCAATGATATAGGTCTGTAGTTCGATGGATTACTCCTACTACCCTTCTTAAACACTGGTGCGACCTGCGCAATTTTCCTATCTCTAGGTACAGATCTATCGGTGAGCCAGCGGTTGTATATGATTGCTAAGTAGGAAGCTATTGTATCAGCGTAATCTGAAAGGAACCTAAACGGTATACAATCTGGACCTGAAGACTTGCCCGTATCAAGCGATTTGAGTTGCTTCGCAACCCCTAAGGTATCTACTTCTAAGAAACTCATGCTAGCAGCTGTTCGTGTTTCAAATTCTGGAATATTCCATTCGTCTTCCCTGGTGAAGGAATTTCGAAAAACTGCGTTCAATAACTCCGCTTTAGGGGCACAGTCGTCGGTAACAGTACCATCGGCACTGCGCAGCGAAGGCATTGACTGCCTCTTGCCGCTTGTGTACTTTACATAAGACCAGAATTTCTTCGAATTTTCTACCAAATTTCGAGACAATGTTTGGTTGTGGAACCTATTAAAGGTATCTCGCATTGAAGTCCGTGACAAATTTCGCGCATCAGTAAATTTTAGCCAATCTTCGGGATTTCGCGTTCTTCTGAACTTCGCATGCTTTTTCCATTGCCTCTGCAACAGCGTTCGGACCTGTTTTATATACCATGGGGGATCAGTTACATCTCTTACCAGTTTATGAGGTATGAATCTCTCAATTGCTGTTGCTACTATATCTTTGAATTTGAGCGACATCTCGTCAACATTTGCATAGTCAGTTCGGATGGAATGGAGATTGTCTCTTAGGAAGGTTTCTAGTGACACTTTATCCGCTTTTTTAAATAAAATTATTTTGCGTTTGTTTCTGGTGGATTTGGAAGAAACGGTATTGAGCCTAGCTACAACGGCCTAGATCACTAATCCCTGTATCAGTCATGATGCTCTCTATTAGCTCTGGATTGTTTGTGGCTAAGAGGTGAAGTGTGTTTTCGCAACCATTTACAATTCGCTCCGTTCTACTGCGCTGATATCAATGCAATAAGAAAAATTACTAACCTCTTAGACGTTCATAGAGCGGCAAACAGTAAGAGAACGAAATAGGTCGTGGACATTCTCAAGAACCGCGATGGCATTCCACTGCAAAAATTTTGAGAAACTGTGAGAAAACTAATACCAATGTTACAACGCGGAATTGGGATTTTCTTCCAGAGAATATGAGTCCTCCACCGTTTTAAGTCTCGGTAGGGGTACTCATTCCGACAATCTGAGGTAAAATAATGTGATCATTTATGAGAACGCCAGGTGAGCACCGTTAAATTTGTACATGAAACGAGAAATAACGGAAATATTAGCAAAGGAAAATCTGGAAAGAGCAAAGAAAGAATGTTACTTATCACAATACTTATTCGATCAGTTAATTCAAAATACAAAAGAAACCTTTAAGTGGCGTGATCGAAGAATAACGATAAATGAAACCACCGTATACCGCTTAAGGTTTACTGATAACATAGCAACACAACTGACAGTGAAATTAATATACAGTAAATGGTGATACAGTTGTTCAATATTTTGGATGTATATTAGATGCGAATTAATAAAAAACAACACTAATATCATATTTGTCTATAAGATCTGCTTGTTAGGAAAAAAATACGACCCAAACATGTTTCAGCAACTTTGTGCCATCGTCAGCGGATTTTCTTGATACAAATTTTAATTTTTCACTATGCGGCTAAGCAGCTAACTCTCTATACATTATCGTATACTTCTAGTTTATGATCTGCAAGATTTTCTGTGGAAAATCCTTCTCCATTTACGTTTTCATGAGTTACTGAGAAACATACACAAATGCTACACTTACTTTTCAAAATTTAGTTCGTGAAGAGCATCTTTTGCATCGGCATAACACAGCGTGAACGTTGTTATTTTGTGTCCTGTACCACATAGAAAATCCACTCACGATGCAAGAAAGGTGCTAAAACGGTTTCAAGGCGTCTGAAAAAACGGTATTTTGTATGATAAAACGACGTTACATCCAATTTATCTCCACCCACGGAAAATGCAAGAGCAGCGTATCTAAACGACGAATATAAGACTAAAATGTTAGTTGAGAAAATAATACTAAAATCAACAAAGAATGTAATAAATTGGAAAAAAGACAATAATGCAAGAGTTTCTGGTTCCAAGGTTCGATCATTATAGATGACAATATTGGTTCTGTAGTGATCAGAAGAAGAATGACTCTGTCTGAAACGGCATTTGCTGACAAGAACCATATTTTAACAAAGAACTGAGCAACTAAAGAAGACTAGATTGTTAAAGCACCAATATGGAATCAAGTTTCTGAATGCCTGCGTAAGCTACCCTTAAATGATGATGCAATGCAGATGTTAGTGTAGACGGCGATAGCCGAAACCAATTGAGCTGATGGGGAGTCAAATGAAGCAATATTAAACGGAACAATTGACAGCATAAGTCTTTAAATATAAGTGGAGGGAAAAAATCATTAGTCGTTGCGCACATTTTAAGGCATAATGCTTTCCTTAAACTTTTTAGGGCAATATTCACTGGAAGAAAGGAGAGGAAACTAGAAAGGTGAGCGTAGGACAACTAGTGCGGGGGATGGGACGTCGAAATTACCAAGAAATAAAGACGATTGCAGAAAAAGAAGTGAATGGTTGCAGCGACAAGGACTAACCTGAATAATGATGATGGCCTTCACATAGAATGTTCAGAATTTTAGTGCCCATAATTTACGTGACTGACCAAGAATCCTCAGCATTATTCTGCATCGTCGTGTTTCAAGAGCTTCTATTCTCCTCTTGTCTGAACTGCTTATCATCCACGATTCACTGCCGTACAAGGCTAAACTCCAGACATATGCCAAGGCTTCCTAACACATACATTTCTATTCGATATTACCAAACTTCCCACTTTTCAGAAGCGATTTTCTTCCCTTTGCCGGTCTATATTTTATATTATCTATCCTTGGGTCATCATTACTTATTATACCGCCCAGACAGTAAAAGGTATGTACACTACTTTTAATGCCCCAGTTCCTAATTAAATTCCCTTCGCATCGCCTGATTTAATTCGATTATAATCCATTATGCTTTTGTTAGAGTTCATCTTTTATCCTATAAGCCACCGTAACTGAAGCAAATCACAAAAGTGCGGAGCAGCTGTGATAGCGGCAGAAAGGGCAGGGAGGGGAGAGACGCGACGCTAAGACGGATCACCAGCGCGAATTCCATCCCCCTCTCCCCCTCCTCACCCCCTCACTCGACCTGTTATCACGCCGTCGCATCTCCGTCAAGGCGTCGCGAACGCGCCAGTGATAAAAATATTCTGCGTGATGGATGGGGCTGCAAGCGGCGAGCCAGCTGGCGATATATTAGGCCGCAGAGCAGCCCGGGGCAGCAAATAAATTTTTCCACTCCAGCGGAGAGCCATCTGATACCGCATGCGCTACCTTCTGCCCGATTGCGTGTGCCCGACAGGACAAATGGTTGTGAACTTTGCGACGGAGTTCCCGAGGGATACTGTGGATTTTCTCGAGCTGGATCAAAATCACGTGGTTATTAAGAAACTCTCACGTGTATAAGGCACAGTCGTCTGGAACTGCTGTAAGCATTTTCCCAGTTTCGACAGAAACAGAGAGGGGAAAGTAATGTAAAGCCACCATTCTAAGGGAAACTGAATTTTCACCAAACCATGATTATTGGTAGAAGCTTACCACTTAAACATTTTGAATCTACTGAGAGTTTCGTAATGTTTCGAGTATTTCAAATTTTAATAAAGCGAGCTGAAATGTAGATGCAGCGATGGTGGCGCCTTGTACTGGCAGTACGGAGTATCCGGTTTCATCCTTTTTCTTTTGCTGAATGTATTTCAACAGTTTTTTTTATCATTTACAGTTTCCTCTAGTACTATGGAAGTTATTTCGTGATGTCTTAACAGATCTCCTACAATCCTGTCCCTTCTGTTTCCCAAAGTTTTCCGTATACTCCGTTCCTCGCTGATTCTCCGGAAAACTTCCACATTCCTATCAGTCAACCTAGTCTCCAACATCCTTCTGTAGCAGCACATCTCAAACGCTTCGATTCTCGTCTTTTCCGGTTTTATCACTGTCCCTGTTTCAATACCGTATAATCCCGTCCTCGAAACGTACATTCTCAGAAATTTCTTCATCAAATGAAGGCCTATGTTTCATATTAATAGACTTATCTTGGCCAAGAATGTCCTTTTATCCTGCGCTAGTCTGCTTTTTATATCCTCTTTCCTCCGTAAGTCTTGGGTTATTTTGCTGCCTAGGTAGCAGAATTCCTGAACTTCTTTTACTTTTTGATTGCCAATCCTGACGTTAACTTTCACGCTGTCCTTATTTCTGCTTCTTCTCATTACCTTCGTTTTTCTTCCATTTATTCGCAGCCGTATTCTGTACTCATTAGACTGTTAGTTCCATTCAGCAGACCTTGTAATACTTCTTCACTTTCACTGAGGATAGTAATGTCATCAGCAAATATTTTTATTGACATAACTTTTTACCTTCAGTTTTAATCACAATGTTGAACCTTTCTTTTATTTCAGTCATTGCTTCTTCGATCTATACATTAAACAGTAGGGGCGAAAGATTACATCCCAGCCTTACATCCACGAAAGAATAACGTTGTAGAAATCGGGGAGTGGAATGTCAGAAGCTTGCATGTGGTAGGGAAGCTGGAAAATCTGAAAAATGTAAAGGATGAATCTAGATATGGTAGGAGTTAGTGAAGTGAAATGAAAAGAAAACAAGGATTTTCGGCCAGATGAGTATAGGTTAATATCAACAACGGCAAAAAATGGTATAATGGGAGTAGGATTCGTTATGAATAGGAAGCCAGGGCAGAGAGTGTAGTACTGTGAACAGTCTAGTGATAGAGTAGTTCTTATCATTATAGACAGCAAACCAACATGGACAACGCTATATAACATTGGCCTGTTTAATACGTCACTCTCTCCTACCAACCGAATCTGCTATTCCTGTCATAGAAAAAGCCACGTATAACGCTAACGTGCCGTGAAACAAGCTAATGTTACCGTCTGGGACGATTTTGAATTTTGGCCGTAAGTGTACCTAATGGGTAACGGTATGGGACTATCATTTTGAATTTGATGCAATTAACAGAAAAACTAAATGGACTTTAACACTGGGAGTAAATGAAAGTGGCAAAATTCATACGTGAATGGAAAAATAGAAGGTCGACAGCCCAATTAGGCACATTAATTTGGAAATATATGTTTAAGAAAATTGAATATTCCTTGCTAAAGTTACTTACATCAATATTTCCCTTTGAATAGCACAGAGGATACAAACTCACACAGGGCACTCTGAGCTGTGTGTAGCAGCAGTTACCAATAATGCACACACCAGTAATCATAGAAAGCAAATTAGCACCAAGCTCATACCAAAAGCAGCTACACTCAAGGTCATTACTTAAACCAATACAGTAATGTTAAGTCCCATACTGCTCAGAGCCATTTGAACCATTTTTAATGTTACTGCATAAAGTGAAGGACTCAATTTGGACATGAGGGGCTTCTACGTTAACTGACATATATATCAGATTTCCTTAGCAGCAGTAATAGTCCAATTATCTTTCTAATATGTGAAGAATATGATGAGGACCCATAAACTAATATAATGTCATTAGTTAAACTCTATGATTATTTCAGTAAAAAAAGACTCATTCAAAGAGAACTAATCCTTCCCTTCCCTTGAAGTGGTTCATAATTCACTTAGCAAGAAAAAAAAATTTCGATACTGAGCTTAATTAACTTAAAAAAAGGTATAATTCATGATAGGAATCAAGACCACATTATGTTTAAATGAGCTTAACTTATATGCCTTTTTATCGCCTGTGGAGCAGGTAGTTGAGACAATAACATTTATACAATCTAACACTACATTCTAGCAAAACTATACTTTGCAATAAAATGAGAGTATTTTAACCAAATCCTATCTAACTTCACTTCTGTGGTTTTAACTTCAACTTTTGCTACTCCTTCCACATTTGACAAACATAAAGAAACCACTTTGAAAACACTTGATTTTTAGAATTATGCATTTGAAACAGGATACTCTGTTTTAGTAGCACTTAGGAAAGGACCCTGCACAGGTTCGTGATCAGGATAGAAGATATAGTTCAGAACACAGATTTATAGCATTTGGATTATTATTAAAACCACTCACACAAATTAACTGGTCCATGTCCATATACATATCTGGATGCATGAAGTTAGTGAAGCAGTGACGAAGATTTGGTGGCAAGCGGATAACTGTACTCACGGCTCTTGATGTTCGAATGCTCTATAAGATCTCTTCTTGGGGTCGGATTTTCAACACATTAGAGCCACTCCTTTTCGCCGAGAATACCAAATAATAGCCAGGTCCACATCCGAGGCAAAAATCCCTTGCAAAGCAGATTCCTATTGCCTCTCTTGGCACCGTCGTAGTGTACCGTGCTACGGCTAGCCACTTACTGCGTGCTGTTCAGACCAAGGAGCCGCCCAGTTTGACCGCCAAAACCACCTTTTACATCGCGCCATGCCACTTCCGTTGCGGAGGGACTTCACTACATCTTTTACATTTTACAATACAAGTGCCCTAAGCATGAACCAGCTTCCAATAAACATTGCCTTTCTTATAAATAAAGACGTATTATAAAAATTTATTATTTTAACAAATCATTTTGCTTTTTTCATATATACATTACAAAACTCTAAATTTCCTGTCACTAATCAATGTCATTAACTAACAAAGAATACACACATTATAATTACATATCCACAGTTAAATAATGTAAACATACTTCTAATCGATATAAGTGTTACAGCTAGTTCCAGTATTCATACCGACGTAGCAAGATGTAGATGAAGAGATAAAGGAAGTATATCTGGATACTGAAAGGATAATGTAGTACGTGAAAGGAGATGAAAATCTTAATAGTAATTGGGGAACTGAAATGCCGTTGTAGGGGAAGGAGTGGAAGGAGAAGGTTATAGGAGAATATGGACTTGGGACAAGGAATGAGAGAAGAGAAAGACTAATTGACTTCATTAATAAATTTCAGCTAGCAATAGCGAATACTCTGTTGAAGAGCCACAAGAGGGGAAGATATACTTGGAAAAGGACGGGAGATACGGGACGATTTCAGTTAGATTACATCACGGTCAGACAGATATTCAAAATCAGATACTAGATTGTAAGGCGTACTCAGGAGCAGACACAGACTCAGATCACAATGCTATAATGATGAAGAGTAGGCTGATGTTTAAGAGTTTAGTCAGGAAGAATGAAAACGCAAAGAGGTGGAATATGGAAGTATTACAGGATGACGTGATACGCTTAGGAATACAGATGTACAAATCGAAGAGGAATGAAGTAAATAGGTCGTGCATGGAGGCCCAGTGAAATGTGAAGAAATATAAAAAGAAATGATTACCGAAGGGACTGACTCAGCGTATAGGAAACTCAAAACAACCGTCAGTGAAATTAAAAGCAAGGGTGATAACATTAAGAGTGCAATGGACTCGATTGTTGAAAAGAGAGAAGAGAAAGGATAGGTGGAAAGAATACATTGAAGGACTCTATGAAGGGGAAGATTTGTCTGATCTGATAGAAGAGGGAACATGAGTCGGTTTAGAAGACTTAGGGGCTCCGGTTTTAGAATCAGTATTTAAGATAACTTTGGAGGACTTAAGGTTAAATAAGGCAGAAGGGATTGATAACAAGCCGGCCGCGGTGGCCGTGCGGTTCTAGGCGCTCCAGTCCGGAGCCGCGCTGCTGCTACGGTCGCAGGTTCGAATCCTGCCTCGGGCATGGGTGTGTGTGATGTCCTTAGGTTAGTTAGGTTTAAGTAGTTCTAAGTTCTAGGGGACTAATGACCACAGCAGTTGAGTCCCGTAGTGCTCAGAGCCATTTGAACCATTTTTTTTTTATTGATAACATCCATCAGAAAGTATAAAATCGTTTGGGGAAGTGGCCCAAAATGACTACTCACGTTGATGTGTAGAAGGTAGGAGTCTGGCGACATACCACCTGGCTCTCGTAAAAATATCATCCATAAAATTCCGAAGACTGCAAGAGCCGACAAGTGCGAGAATTATCGCACAATCAGCCCAACAGCTCACGCATCGAAGTTTTTTACATGAATAATATACAGCAGAATGGAACGAAATATTAAGGCTGTGTCAGATGACGATCAGTTTGGCTTTAGGAAAGATAGTCACGAGAGAGGCAATTGTGATGTTGTTGTTGATAAATGGCAGCAAGGCTAAATAAATTTCAAGACACGTTAATAGGATTTGTTGGCCTGGAAAAAGCGTTCGACAATGTAAAATGGTGCAAGATGTTCGGAATTCCCAGAACATTAGAGGTAAGCTGTAGGGAGTGACGGGTAATATACAATATGTACAAGAGCCAACCGGGAATAATAAGAGTGGGCGATCAAGAACTAAATGCTCAGATTAAAAAGGGTGTATGACAGGGATGTAATCTTTCGCCCCTACTTTCCTATCTGTATATCGAAGAAGCAATGATGGTAATAAAAGAAAGATTCAAAAGTGGAAATAAAATTAAAGGTGAAAGGATATCAATGATATGATTCGGTGGCGGACATACCATGAGGACATCAAAAGGAGACTAGCATTGGGGAAAAGGGCTTTCCTGTCCAAGAGAATTCTACTAGCATGAAAAATAGGCCTTAATTTGAGGAAGACATTTCTGAGAATGTAAGTTTGGAGCACAGCGTTGTGTGGCGGTGAAACATGGACTGCGGAAAATCTGGAGCAGAAGAGAATCGAAGCATTGGAGATGTGGTGTTAAAGAAGAATGTTGAAAATTAGGTGGACAGATAAGGTAAGCAATGAGGAGGTGCTGCACAGAATCTAAGAGGAAAGAAATATGTGGGAAACACTGACACGGAGAAGGGACAGGATCATAGGGCATCTGTTAAGACATCATGGAATGACTTCCATAGTGCAAGAGGGAGCTGCAGAGGGAAAAATCTGTAGAGCATGACAGAGATTGGAATACATCCAGCAAATAATTGAGGACCTACATTACAAAATGGCTCTGACCACTATGCGACTTAACTTCTGAGGTCATCAGTCGCCTAGAACTTAGAACTAATTAAACCTAACTAACCTAAGGACATCACACACATCCATGCCCGAGGCAGGATTCGAACCTGCGACCGTAGCAGTCCCGCGGTTCCGGACTGAGCGCCTAGAACCGCTAGACCACCGCGGCCGGCGCCTACATTACAAGTCCTATTGTGAGATGAAGACGTTGGCACAGGAGGGGAAGTCGTGGCGGGCTGTCGGAAGACTGATGATTCTCACAAAAAGGAAAAGAAAAGAAAAAAAGTAGATTGGTAGAAGCAAAATCATCCGTTCGCAGTGGAGTCCTTTTTTCGGTACCGCGAATTGTTGTGCATGCGATGTGCCTTTCGTAAGCATTTTAAGATTCAGCCGCGATATCCAACTGATGCCCGTGGAATAACGCTCAGTTGGGTAAGAAACGTCCATGCAAATGTTGGTGCACCGAATCGGAAGTCAATCGGCCCTTGAAAATACGTACTAACTCCCGAGAACAGGCCTCTCTCTCCTGATTTAAACGTACCAGACTTCTACCTACAGCGTTATTTGATGGCGAGAGCGTACTCCGACCGTCTTAGACGCTCGCAGCAGTAAAAGATCGAAATCACTATGAAACTTGCAGAATTCCTCCAGAACATATGAAAAATGTGTTTTAAAACTGGGTCTAACGCCTCGAGCATCACGTAGCCGCAAACGTTAGTCATTTCTCCGAGTAAACTTGGATAAATCTTGTACCTTGTGTAAAATGTTCAGCTTTGTTTCTCGATTAGTTTGTGTGCTACTCAAATATATAATCGTTTAAATAATGTGAAACTGTATGTGTAATGTATAGCGCCAAAACTTTTCAGGAGAGAAAGGAAATGATACATAGGAGTTATGCATTAACCTAAACGCTTTTGTAGTATCCACTTTTCCGCATCTAAGGTGGTAATGCGGCCTGTGCCATCGCAACATCTTGTGTTTGTTGTTGCGATTCCCGGGCGTATTCTCGTGGTAGTTTCATGCCCTAGCATCTGAAAGAAAGCCGGCCGCTGTGACCGAGCGGTTCTAGGCGCTTTCGGGCACGGTAGCTCAGTGTGTTCGGCCAGAGAGGCGGTGGCCCTCTGTAATAAAAAAAAACTGAGTAAATGAATCACGATCAATTTCAACAGATGTCATGTGACGGCCCAGACCAAACGTAGCGAGCAAAACGGAAAAGGAAAAAGGAATGGCGCTTCAGTCCGGAGCCTCGCTGCTGCTACGGTCGCAGGTTCGAATCCTGCCTCGGGCATGGATGTGTGTGATGTTCTTAGGTTGGTTAGGTTTAAGTAGTCTAGGTGACTGATGACCTCAGATGTTAAGTCCCATAGTGCTTAGAGCCATTTGAACCATTTTTGAACCTGAAACAACACCAAGAGGCTGCAATAGATCGGTTTACAACAGAATAAATACTATTTTAAATAATGTAAATTAATTAACTCGAAATCGTCACTAAGGGACAGAATAACAGATGAAAGCTTTATATATAAAATGGTTTGCAAGTCAGTCTGGTCTGTTATGTTATGCATGTTGTCTGTAAGGAACCAACTTGTTTTGAGGTGAACACGTTGGCCACTTTTCCTCATCTGTAAACTGACCACCTTTTCCGATCGGACATCATTTCGGTATTAATGGTTCATAAATGAAACAAAAAACTAGAAAGAAGCAACGATGAACGTCACTTTCAGGCCAAACGATATTATTTAAACATTGATATTCTAAAAAAAAGTATTCTCCCACAAATAAGTGAGTCATCAAGAATAATATAAATGACTTATGTCGCATTAGACGATTGAAAATCAGGTATGTTTTTACTAAAAAATAACGGAACGAACTGCCGTTTTGCCGGCCGGGGTGGCTGAGCGGTTCTAGGCGCTACAGTCTGGAACCGCGCGACCGCTACGTTCGCAGGTTCGAATCCTGCCTCGGGCATGGATGTGTGTGATGTCCTTAGCTTAGTTAGGTTTAAGTAGTTCTAAGTTCTAGGGGACTGATGACGTCAGAAGTTAAATCCCATAGTGCTCAGAGCCATTTGAACCATTTTTTGAACTGCCGTTTTCAAACTCAGTGGCAACAGTGGTGGTGTGAATTAGAACTAATCTGACCACTTCTTGGGACTCAGAAGCACAATTAAGGGGGAAATACAGGGTGATTCAAAATGAATGGGAAAAAGGGAAATTATTTTTGTGTTTAAATTTATGACTTCATTTCAGAAATACACATATCGACTGGAACATTAACTTCCATAGTTGCTACGGACATTCACATATATGACAAGGCCGGTATCTATCCTGTACTGCAGTTCCTGCCACACCTGTTCCCACTTTGTGCGGTAAAGAGGGGCAAATGCGCCGACTATCCGGTTCCACAGTTACTTAAGTTCTGAGGAAAATGGGAGAAGGTGTGTATATGACATGGCCACTTTTCCCGCCCTGGCTACATTAGCCCACTTCCCCTAATAGCAGATGAATGAAATGTCGTGTACTCAGTTTCTTTCGTAAAACCTCCTACGACACAAGGTAGCATTTCTTTTACTTTAATTATCACTGTTTATGAGCACTACCAGCGACAGCATGATAATACCCTATAACATCGTGTACGACAGGGCCGAGCACGGCGAGCCAAACTTCACAAGTGCGGCGTGTGGGGGCCGCCAGCGGACCAAGGCCCGGCCTGCCACTCGAATTTGCTCGGTCCCTTTCGGAAGTACACGAAGCAGCGCGACATTTCATTTGGCGTTGAGCTGTGGCATTGTTTTGTCGACACTACTCTCTGAGTTTGGCAGAACCGTTCCAGTGGCTGACTAGACAAAGAGAAGCAGCCTAGCGACGTAGTCTTCTTTGTTTTGCTTGTGCCTTTGTCCCGCCGTTTCGCAGGGTCGGCATGATTGTGGTCGGATTTGCCAAGGTTAATTTTACGCTGTGGCCGGATGCCCTTCCTGTCGCCACCCTGTACCCACCGGGACGGAGTGAGTGTACTCCAGGTGTCCGCGTCGAGTGTAATCCATGGAATAGTGCGAACGTGTTCAGATGTCCGTGAGTCGTGTAACTGAGGCGGAGCGTGGGGACCAGCCCTGTATTCACCTAGTGGATGTGGAAAACCTGATAAAAACCACATCCAGAGTGGCCGGCACACCGGCGTACACCGGTAATCTGCCGGGCGGATTCGATCCAGGAAGCAGCGCATTAGTGCTCTCGGCTAACCTGGCGGGTAGTCTTGCGATTTATCGAATCCTTTAAAACGAATTGGAATGACAGAAGAGAAAGCCCGCCCGATTTGCCGTGCGGTCTAAAGCACGGCTTTCCGGGCGGGAAGGAGCGCGTGGTCCCTGGCCCGAATCCGCCCGCGGATTTGTGTCGAGGTGCGGTGAACCGGCCCGTCTGTGGATGGTCTTTAGGCGGTTTTCCATCTGCCTCGGTGAATGCGGGCTGGTTCCCCTTATTCCGCCTCAGTTACACTATGTCGGCGATTGCTGCGCAAACAAGTTCTCCACGTACGCGTACACCACCATTACTCTACCACGCAAACATAGGTGTTACACTCGTCTGGTGTGAGACGTTCCCTGGGGGGTACACCGGGAGCCGAAGCGCACAATAACCCTGGGTTCGGAGTGGGGCGGCGGAGGGGCGAAGTGGACTGCAGTAGTCGTCGTGGGGTTGTGGATCAGTGCGACTGCGGCGGGGACGGAGCCTCTCCGTCGTTTCTAGGTCCCCGGTTAACATACATACAATACAACACAGAAGAGAAGGATGAGAATTGTCAGTTCGAGTAAGTGACAGGTACTACACCTTTGCTATGAAAAGACATTACAGTGCAGTGCAGTAAGCATTTAAAAATGGCTTTATTGTTCTGTACATCAAGGATCAATACGTGCTAAATTTGGAGCCGTGGAGTTCGTGAAGAAATTGGTGGTACATATAGAAAAATATCTGTAGTCACATGCATTATTCCATTGTCAGCTGCAACAGTTTTGAGTGGAACTGAACGAAGAGTATGGGGACTCATATACAGTATTACGGTAAAGTAAGCTGGTTAAGTCAAGGGGCATGTTTGGTAAGAGTTTTCGAGTTATAACTCGCTATTGTTGAATCTATGATTGAAAAATTATTGCAGGAACGAATACTAAAACATCTGGAATAGAATGGAGGCATCACATTTTAAGTTAACTTGACTACACAGTGCCCACAGTAAGACATTGCAAGGTAACTTCTTCCTGATTTGATGGGGATCCATTTAAAAAGAAAATCGCATTGTACGAGCGACACATTATGAAAAAGACACCCAAGTTCGCTAAACTTACTGGTCTTAAAGAAAACACGAGGTTTGAGAAATAATAGGTCTAGAAAGAATTACAAGGATAGTTTTATAAAGGTTTCGGGGTCACTGTCAATCTTACTGATGTTTCCGAGCTGTTTTCGAGTTCATTTGCTGTTTCAGTTGAATGTGCCCCTGTGCATGTGCAGATGTAACTGACCGACCTGCAAGGTAATTCCAGTTAAAATGACAAATATTTTTACGATAGGCTGTAAAGGACATCTACATTGCTTTCCTCGAGTACTTTTTCCATGTCTCCATAATGAGGCTGAAAAGTGCTGCACTCTTTCAATCGACATATATGTGTGAAAGCCCGGGTTCCCGTGTTCGATTCCCGACGGGGTCAGGGATTTTCTCTGCCTCGTGATGACTGGGTGTTGTGTGCTGTCCTTAGGTTAGTTAGGTTTAAGTAGTTCTAAGTTATAGGGGACTGATGACCATAGATGTTAAGTCCCATAGTGCTCAAAGCCATATATGTGAAAGACTTTTTCTCGATTATGAAACTAAGAAAGTCACGAATACGTGCGAACTTGAGTGCGAAACTCTGTGGAATTTTCTGTGTCTGTCCTTAGGCCGATAGTTTGTACCAGATAAAAATTATGTTTCAGTGCACCAGAAATAGTTCAATAATACTTAATATTTGTTTGTTTGTGATCTATGTCGCTGACAAATGCGAAATGTGAAATTAAGTCATATTCAATTTGGCTGTATTGCCATTGGAAAGCGGCGCGTTCGCGGTTTTCGTCTCTTCCTCCTTCTTTTGCTCTTGCAGCGTGGCGTGGCGTTGGGGGAAATGCGCAGCGAGGGTGAGCGCTTTGGCACTCGTGCCTGCGGACGACCTGTGTGCCAATATCTTGGCCACTCTGTGGGGTTAAGATATGATGATTCGATGGGCAAATGTAGGTATGGTAGACTGCCCGTAATGTTGACATCAGATGGAAGGTTTCCTCTCCTCGAGGACTGCGTGCTGCGTTCTTGCGTTCTTCTTCTTCTTTGTCGTCGCCTTGTCCCACGTCACGTAGGGTCGGCGTTGCCCTTCTTCCACCTCATCTTCGGTCTTCCTCTCCTTCTAGCTCCTTCAATCTTCATATCTTCAACTCTGTTTCCCATATACTCTTCTCCTTTTCTCTGTAAGTGTCAGTACCACCATAGGCTGCTCTTTTTCCCCATGGGTCCCACTTTCACAGCTCCTCTAACAAATTCATTTCTAATCGTGTCCTTCCTTGTTACCCCACACAACCACCGCAGCACCCTCATTTCCGCCACTTCCATCTTCCTTTCCTGGGCTACTGTGCTGCGTTCTTGCGTTCATATTGTCATAATTGACATTCCACCAGTGAGACAGCTGTACGGACATGTCCCAAAACCCAGTAAATTGTAGAAAAATAACATCTGTCAAACCATGTTCACGTCAGCTACCGCATTTTTCTCCACCAGCAGCTTGGAATAACGTCTTGAACTTACAGTGATCTCGCAAATAGGTCTGTGTGTCACTGAGAATCAAAAACGTCAAATATCGTTAGTGTTGACAACGAATGAAAATATATTAATCATCAAAATTATTATCCACCAGCAGATAGGTGTTCTCATGCTAGAGCTTGATAATACATAATGAAATCTTTCGTGCCGGACCAGGATTCGAAGCCATTCACGCGCAACATGTGGAGATATTGAGGAATGTGCAGTTTTGAACAAACAACAAATTGTAGCCGAGCTGTATTGTCACGAAGGGATCAAAATCCGCGTTAAGGGTGGTCTGAGTTGCTTTCCCAGTTGACAACCAATTTTATCGACATACAGAAACTCAAATAAAAGATGGAATACGTGTCCTGTGACCCTACATAACGTTTGTTTCGTCACTAGAAATAAATAAATAGTATAAGAAAGGTTACTGGTGATAGAGTTTCCACATGTCGCCACTCCAGACTTTATTGTGGTTCAAACTAACGTCTACTTGGTAGAGAAGGAATATCATTTTTAATGTGAGTTTCAGACCACAGTGCCATTATATCTTCTTCACTTGGTGTAGCCAGAAGAGAAAGGAATCTGTTATTTCTATATAAAATCATCGAGAGGAGTTGGAATCGAACCCAGACCGTAGGTATATGAACCTATCATCAGTCCAACAGACCACCAAATCCTCTTCTCTGTAACTCATTTTTCTATCGTAACGCCGTTGCGCCACACTGGATGAGAATTCCTACACACAGGCTCCCTGTAGTAATTTGCAGCATGTTCAGTAAATTCATTTACTTGGTTGACCGAATCACCATTAACTAGCTGCCTCGGCTGCCCAGTGCATAAATTCGACTATTTTGTAATCACCGAAATAAAATCACGTAACTGCCACCTTCACAGAACAGCCAACAGTGTAGGGTGCAGAAATTTAAATAGGAGGTGTTCCTTTCCACTTGTGCTACTCTATTGCGCTTTCTGTTAGTGGAAAACGTCGTGCAGTGCAAAAGAAAAGCTGTAACTCTTTGTCTCTCAGAAGTCAAGACCCGGCCATATGCATTATCTCACAGCGCAGTGCAATGCAGAAGTTCTGGAGTAATTGTTGAGTTCATGGTAAGTGTTGCGCACTGTAGATAAGATGTCGCGAGTTCGAGTACATTCACTGCTACTTTTTTAAAACGCAATTCCTGTTGTCTGCTAAAGTTATCAATCTAATTGAACTTAGAACATAATTCCCTTCACTTCTCAACCCAAAATAGTCGCATGTCAAAAAAGAGCTAACTTCTGCGAAATATTGTTCTTTTCAGGTTTAATAGACAGCCAGGCAGCAGATGCATCTCGAAACTTTTGTATTATGTATGAGGAGAGCGCATCGTGCCAAAATACGTCAGAAAAGTATTTTCTACCTTAGCTGTCGTGTGGTAGTGGCATTTTGTTCTTCTTCAAACCTTGTTTGACAGCTTTAACTCAGAACAAGTTTTCTACATGATGTAATCAATAAACTGCATGTGCATTGTCAGACTGTTATAGATAACATCAGAGAATTCGCATATATCCTTGATGATTAATATGTCTCTCATGTTTACTATTGTTTTAACAACACTAAAGGAAAACTTACGAAAATTGTGCATTGTATTATAAGAAATGTAATAAAACTACCCACGATAAGCTTATGACGAAAGTATGTTTTAATAAAACTGAGAATCTGTACACAAGCGTGCCTCTATGGACACGAATTAGTAAAATACTACTCATTTAGATTGGGTCTGTGTTTAATTGGTATGCTGTGACATACTCAAGGGGTATACAAATGAGGCATTTCATAGATGAAGTTACATATTCCTAGAACCCAAAATCTGCTTACCAGCAGCGGAAAGAGGCGTTACCTGTTGTGCAGCATTGTAAGTTTTTCACCATTGCATTATTAGCCGAAACATTTTCTTGCGATTTCCTTATCCATGTTTGACCTACTTGAAGCTCTTCCACAGAAGGGATAAAAACGTTTATTACACCTCAAGCGATAATAACTCAGATTATTCAACGGAAATCAAGTGAAGTTTGAGGCTTATTTCCGTGCACACCAGGAAGTTACTCGTCGATCACAGAGTTGCCAAACATGCCCTGCCTTGTTGCCAAATCTCAGTTACAGTACCAGCAGGAAGAAGACGAACCGATGTGATCCTACAGCGGGCTGGAAAGAGACCATAGCTGGCGTCTCCAAGTCGCGGCTGCTACGGCCTGGAATACGTAATGCGTCTGATTCGCATTTCTGTAACTAGGTTTAGGGACTGGAGAGTAGTTACTAATAATACTCAGAACTGACTGCAAACTAAGCATCATAAAACAGTAACTCTCATAGTTGTTTTTATATTTCTTTCGTAAGTGTACTCAAAGTGGAGAACTCATTCACAGAAATTTTCGTGCCTCGCTGATAGTCGAGCACAACAAACAAATAAAAATAAAAATAAAATAATGTGTGTGTGTGTGTGTGTGTGTGTGTGTGTAACAGAGTGAGAAATAGAGAGAGGGGGAGAGAGGGAGAGAGGGAGAGAGAGAGAGAGAGAAAAAAATAAAAAAGAATGAGAGACAGAGAGAATAAAAATTGTTGTGAAAAATCTTTCATTAAAATAACACGTTCCACATCATTACGAAATGTATTCATGATCTATGGAACATTAATTAGTCGTAATTTAATCTAATCATAACATACTGAGAAATAGCAATGAAGAGTCATGAATTACCGAAACTTTTTCTAATTCCGGTGACCAAATCTAAACTTGACACTAAAAGACGACAGTTTTTGTAATAAACTGGGACTCCTATCAAGACCCTTCGCCCCTGTTAACTAACCACGAAAGATGTCTGATATACCTCCATTCTGAAGTAACAAAGTGTGCATGCATTTAAAGATGAAGTGCATGATGTGGAGTTCTGTGACGGAGATACGAACCCAACTCATAATCGGATTGTTAACTAAGTAAAATCAAATGTTACTTATTGGTTTTTCTTACCAGCTGTTAGGTGTTTGAATCTAAAATAAGGATACAGACTTTCGTGCCTAAGCGACAATCGAGCTGCACTCCTACCATGCAGCCACGAATATAGCTTAAGTATCAGCTGCTTACTCAGCAGCATTAAGATGTGTGCGTGTTTGACCAGAAATAACGTCACCTAATGCGATTGTTGGCAACACATAAACAGACATTAAAAATGCACGTTAATGTTCACTGGCAGGCCGGTAAGCACGTGATAGGGCTTGAAATTATATTATGAATGTCTTTGTATTGGATCAGTATTCGGACCCACATACTTACCTTTGGAGGAGACCTAGAGAAGATTGCCGTCTTGGGAAAAGGAACGAAATGATTGAAGTATACTATTCCGAGAGATTCAGATCCTTGAAAGAGGAGATAGAATTCGAATCACAGTCGAGCACCAAATTTTCAACGTCTCTAATTCAATCAAGTATCAGTAAAATAAGAGTCCTGTTGCTTTAAATGGCTATCGGTTCATCAAATAAAATAAAATTTTCTAATTTAGGCAGGTCATGTCGACCAAATCATATGGAAGAACTGACAGCGACGAATATCTGAAGGCAGTAAGATATCTTGTCTTTTGGTTTGGCAGTACTCGATAGCCACTCCTAGGCGCAAGTAAATGAAGAAAGGCAGCGCGTTTTTGTTGTCAAGTAACGTCTTCATCAATTACTTTAGTTTTAATGTAATCTTCGAGTAACTGCTGATGTTTGATATTAACATGAAAAGGATTCCGCAGACAGGGAAAGAATCTGTTCTTGGTAAACTACTTCTGTAATGATCAAAAGGCATTAAATGATCATCAAGCACATGTGTTACAGCAGCGGTATGAAGAAAAAGATAGTAATAATGACGGTAATAAACGAATTATCCGGTAATTTCACACTTCACAGTGGATTTTCTCGAACTAAGAAATTTGGTGAATTTGTGAAAATTTAAAAATGGCAGGCCTATAATGCCTAGAAGAGTCTTTACATCCTGCTGACATGAGAATAGCATAAGCTCCACGTCAGAATCTTGCTTCTACTTAACCATTGAATAGACCCGCATTTTTTCCACCGTGACTAATTTTGTAAGCTAAGCACATCATCCGTTACAGCACACTCCTGGGGCTGGGAAATGTGGCCACAATGGTCTGGTGGAACGAACTGTCACAGATGCAATGCGTGGGTTCAGGCAATTACTTTTAAGAGGCACAAACAGATTTGCTTTACCACTGGTAACCTCAAGAAAAAGACGCTATAATCCAGAATCCGCATTAAACATCACGTTCCTTCATTACTAACTGGGCAGAGCCGGTTTACGTTGGGAAATGACATAGCGGAAGTCATGGTAAACAGAAATACAGTCGCCAGTAAGCTTACTTACATTATAAAATTTTATTTTATTTGATGAACCTATAGCCATTTAAGTTGATTGAATTAGAGACGTTGAAAATTTGGTGATCGTCTGTGATTCGAATTCTATCTCCTCTTTCAAGGATCTGAATCTCACGGAATAGTATACTTCAATCATTTCGTACCTTTTCCCAAGACGGCAATCTTCTCTAGGTCTCCTCCAAAGGTACGTATGTGGGTCCGAATCCTGATCCAGTACAAAGATATTCATAATATAATTTCAAGCCCTATCACGTGCTTACCGGCCTGCCAGTGAACATTAACGTGCATTTTTAATGTCTGTTTATGTGTTGCCAACAATCGCATTAGGTGACGTTATTTCTGGTCAAACACGCACACATCTTACTGCTGCTGAGTAAGCAGCTGATACTTAAGCTGTATTCGTGGATGCATGGTAGGTGTGCAGTTCGATTGTCGCTTAGGCACGAAAGTTTGTATCCTTATTTTAGATTCAAACACGTAACAGCTGGTAAGAAAAACCTATATGTAACATTTGATTTTACTTAGTTAACAATCCGATTATGTGTTGGGTTCGTATCTCCGTCACAAAACCTCACACCATGCACTTCATCTTTAAATGCATGAACACTTTGCTACTTCTGAATGGAGGTATATAACATATCGTTCATGGTTACTTAACAGGGACGAAAGGGTCTTGATAGGAGTCCCGGTTTATTACAAAAACTGTCGTCTTTTATTGTCAAGTTTAGAATTGGTTACTGGAATTTGAAAAAGTTACGGCAATTCATGACTCTTCATTGCTATTTCTCAATATGATATGATTAGATTAGATTACGACTAATTCATGTTCCATAGATCATGAATACATTTCGTAATGATGTGGAACGTGTTATTTTAATGAAAGATTTCTTTACATACCATGATTTAATTTCTCTACAACAATTTTAGCCACTCTCACTCATTCTTTTTGATTTTTTTCTCTCTCTCCCTCTCTACCTCTCTCCCTCTCTACCTCTCTCCCTCTCTCCCTCCCCCCCCCCCTCTCTCTCTCTCTCTCTCTCTCTCTCTGTCTCTGTCACAGACACAGACACACAGACACACACACACACATATTACTTTTTTTTATTTGTTTATTGTGCTCGACTATCAGCGAGGCATGAACATTTCTGTGAATGAGTTCTCCATTTTGAGTACACTTACGAAAGAAATATAAAAACAACTATGAGAGTTACTGATTTATGATGCTTAGTTTGCAGTCAGTTCTGAGTATTTTAAGTAACTACTCTCCAGTCCCTAAACCTAGTTATAGAAATGCGAATCAGACGCATTACGTATTCCAGGCCGTAGCAGCCGCGACTTGGAGACGCCAGCTATGGTCACTTTCCAGCCCGCTGTAGGATCACATCGGTTCGTCTTCTTCCTGCTGGTACTGTAACTGAGATTTGGCAACAAGGCAGGGCATGTTTGGCAACTCTGTGATCGACGAGTAACTTCCTGGTGTGCACGGAAATAAGCCTCAAACTTCACTTGATTTCCATTGAATAATCTGAGTTATTATCGCTTGAGGTGTAATAAAAGATTGAAAATTTACGGTTTCAACCCAGAAAAGTCGTTGTACGTGGAAATCGCAACAAATCTCGTCCTTTAAGTAGCGGTTTACGAGTCTAGTAACCATTGGCCTCGTTAGACGAAGCTAAGACACATACCTCTTCGCCAGCTGTTTGGTAACGTGCTGACCTGCGAAAAAGCGTCCGTTATGGTTCGTAGTTCCAGACTCACTAACTGTAACGTTTTTATCCCTTCTGTGGAAGAGCTTCAAGCAGTCAGGTCAAACATGGATAAGGAAATCGCAAGAAAATGTTTCGGCTAATAATGCAATGGTGAAAAACTTACAATGCTGCACAACAGGTAACGACTCTTCCGCTGCTGGTAAGCAGATTTTGGGTTCTATGAATATGTAACTTCATCTATGAAATGCCTCATTTGTATACCCCTTGAGTATGTCACAGCATACCAATTAAACACAGACCCAATCTAAATGAGTAGTATTTTACTAATTCGTGTCCATAGAGGCACGCTTGTGTACAGATACTCAGTTTTATTAAAACATACTTTCGTCATAAGCTTATCGTGGGTAGTTTTATTACATTTCTTATAATACAATGCACAATTTTCGTAAGTTTTCCTTTAGTGTTGTTAAAACAATAGTAAACATGAGAGACATATTAATCATCAAGGATATATGCGAATTCTCTGATGTTATCTATAACAGTCTGACAATTCACATGCAGTTTATTGATTACATCATGTAGAAAACTTGTTCTGAGTTAAAGCTGTCAAACAAGGTTTGAAGAAGAATAAAATGCCACTACCACACGACAGCTAAGGTAGAAAGTACTTTTCTGACGTATTTTGGCACGATGCGCTCTCCCCATACATAATACAAAATTTTCGAGATGCATCTGCTGCCTGGCTGTCTATTAAACCTGAAAAGAACAATATTTCGCAGAAGTTAACTCTTTTTTGACATGCGACTATTTTGGGTTGAGAAGTGAAGGGAATTATGTTCAAAATTCAATTAGATTGATAACTTTAGCAGACAGCAGGAATTGCGTTTTAAAAAAGTAGCAGTGAATGTACTCGAACTCGCGGCATCTTATCTACAGCGCGCAACACTTACCATTGTAAGTAGGCTGTTTAGGTTTTTATATTGGTAACGCCATGTAGCGCTCTATATGAAAATCACTGGCTGTGCTGTGTGCAGTCTGTGGCTGGGTGGCATTGTTGTAATATTCGCCATTGTAGTGTTGGGCTGTTGGCTGTTAACAGCGCATAGCGTTGCGTAGTTGGAGGTGAGCCGCCAGCAGTGGTGGATGTGGGGAGAGAAATGGCGGAGTTTTTAAAATTTGTAAGGCTGGATGTCATGAACTGCTATATATATTATGACTATTAAGGTAAATACATTGTTTGTTCTCTATTAAAATCTTTAATTTGCTAACTATGCCTATCAGTATTTAGTGCTTTCCGTAGTTTGAATCTTTTATTTAGCTGGCAGTAGTGGCGCTCGCTGCATTGCACTAGTTCGAGTAACGAAGATTTTTGTAAGTGATTTGTGAAAGGTATATGTTAATGTTAGTCAGTGCCATTCTTTTGTAGGGATTATTGAAAGTCAGATAGCGTTGCGCTAAAAATATTGTGTGTCAGTTTAAGCACAGTCATGTATAATTGTTCAAAGGGGACGTTTCATATGTCGACCCTTAGCCGAGGATACCTCACTGGAATCTTCTGATTTTTTCTTGTAGTTTGTGTAATTAGTGTAGCTATTGTTTATTGCTATCGCGTAATTGTAGAGTGAATCTCCTTTGTAGTTGCAGTCTTTCCTTCTTGTACAGTAAAACAGTTGTGGCATGCATGTAGATTTGCTCCAAGTATTTCGCAGCAGAGCTTGCAATTAACGAGATATTATTTTCAATGCTATGTTAATGTGTTTTGTTATTTTGCTCTTCAAATTGTGCTTTTCTGTGTTTTCGTGTGAAATATTGTGACAATAATGGCGTGTGAAAAACATAATACTAGGCTTCAAAGTAAACTGAGAAATTACAGTGAAGGCGAAAGCAGTGTGTTAGCGCCGCAGAGTAATGAATTAACTAATGTTCAAAGTAGTAACTTGGTTCCAGAATGAGATTTTCACTCTGCAGCGGAGTGTGCGCTGATATGAAACTTCCTGGCAGATTAAAACTGTGTGCCCGACCGAGACTCGGGACCTTTGCCTTTCGCGTGCAAGTGCTCTACCATCTGAGCTACCGAAGCACGACTCAGATGGTAGAGCTTTTGCCCGCGAAAGGCAAAGGTCCCGAGTTTGGGCAAGAAATTTCAAATAGGAGTATAAAATTCGTCAACGGCACGTCACTAAATACGTCTCTCATAAGGAAGCACAAAATATAGAAGGTATACAGAAAGTGGCGGCTCTTTTCAGCTCGCAAACGGCGTCACTTATGCCCGGTTTTAATCGTGATTACGTCATGAACACCGATCAAACAGGATGCGAGTATCGGCTGAACATTCGATGCACGTTATCGCATATGGGAGAAAAACGAACCCTTGTCGCAGTTGGTAGTAAAAACAAACACATTTGTACACGGATTAATATGCCATCACAGCCTCTGGAAAAGTGTTGCCTAAGGTTTTCCTGTGTTTACAAGAAACAAATGTTACATTTGGTCCTAGGGTTTATAGAAAAGGTCAATCGTTTAACCAAATCGTTGCAAAATGTTTACATTACCTGCTCCAAATCCGGGAAACTGACGAATGCGATTTATAGAATATTTCTTGAGAATGATTTAAAACCATACGTTTCTGATAAGAAGTTTCGTCTAATGTTGGATTCCTGGAGTGGACAAATTAATTCCACAATATGTGACACAATGTTTATAGATGGCGAGGGTCAGCCGACGTACACAGTAAAAGTAATACCGCTAAACTGCACATCTGTATGCCAGACGTGTGATGTTTATTTTTATCGCCAAGTTGAAAACTTTATTTCCAGGCTTCAGAATTGCTGTGTGCTTCTGGAAACCCAGTGGGAATTGCACAACCGCACGGACGCAATAACTATTCGCAGCATAATTCATCATTCATAACCAACTTTCAGCATCGATTTTTCAGGCAATGATATCGTATGCGCGGTATGCATCAAAATTAATTCCCGAAAAAGACATATTTTTTAATGTAAACCAAGTTTGTTTTCCGCCGACTCTTCGGAAGGAACAGTGTAGCTGTCGAAAGATTGCATTCATTGGATGTTCTTGGTACCGTTATGAATATTTTTTTCGAATGTTTATATGACAATACCATCCATTTAGTTGTACGAAGAAAAGTGAGGACACGTAACAGTGACTGGAAGAGCCATTGTAAAGTGACCTGGAGTAATATTTTAGTTGTTTACTATCCCAAGAGGTTTGAGAAATTTATTTGCCTACCTTATTATTATCATTCCTTATTGATTTACTTACCTTATTAACACTGCTATCCCTATCAATTGAGATATGAAAAAATACAAACGAAAAGAACATCCGCTAGGTTTCTTACAAGGGAACCTCCCCATCGCACCCCCCTCAGATTTAGTTATAAGTTGGCACAGGGATAGGCCTTGAAAAACTGAACACAGATCAATCGAGAAAACAGGAAGAAGTTGTCTGGAACTATGAAAAAAATAAGCAAAATATACAAACTGAGTAGTGCATGCGCAAGGTAGGCAACATCAAGGAACGTGTAAGCTTACGAGCGCCGTGGTCCCATGGTTAGTGTGAGCAGCTGCGGAATGACAGGTCCTTGGTTCAAATCTTCTCTCGAGTGAAAAGTTTAATTTTTTATTTTCAGATAATTATCAAAGTTCAGGCACTCACACATAATCAACTTCGCTCTCCAAAATTCCAGGACATGTTCAGATTTGCTTGGACATATACAGGATTTGACGGTCTACGCACGGAAACATTTGAAAACGTAAAAAACATATGTTTTGACAGAGCACAGGGAAAACTGTGCGACTGTGAAACTGTTGCATTCATTTGATGCAGTTTATGTGACAAACCCCTATGTTTTCATCACTTTTTTGGGAGTGATTATCACATCCACAAGAAAACCTAAATCGGGTAAGGTAGAAGAATCTTTTTACCCATTCGCCAAGCGTGAAAGTTAGGTGGGTCGACAACATATTCCTGTCATGTGACGCACATGCCGTCACCAGTATCGTAAAGAGTATATCAGACGTGTTTTCCTGTGGAGGGATCGGTTGACCTATGACCTTGCGATCAAATGTTTTCGGTTCCTATTGGAGAGGCACGTCCTTTCGTCTACTAATCGCACGGTTTTGCGGTGCGGTCGCAAAAGACAGACACTAAACTTATTACAGTGAACAGAGACGTCAATGAATGAACGGACAGATCGTTACTTTGCGAAAATAAAAAAAGTAAAATTTTCACTCGAGGGAGGACTCGAACCAAGGACCTTTCGTTCCGCAGTTTCTCACTCTAACCACGAGACCACGGCGCTCATCAGCTAATACTGTCCTTCATGTTGCCTATCTGACACATGGACTAATCAGTTTGTATATTTTGCTTATTTTTTCATAGTTCCACACAACTTCTTCCTGTTTTCTCGATTGATCTGTGTTCAGTTTTTCAAGGCCTATCCACTGTGTCAATTTTTAACTAAATCTGAGGTGGGTTCGATGGGGAGGTTCCCTTGTTATAGATTCCAACCCGGGTTCTCCGACACCCAGCCAGTTACCTTGGCCGTTGCGCTATCGGTGCTGTTGGCGAAAGGTGTTTACCGTGTGGGTACAGAAAGGGCAGTTGTAAAAGTTTACTACCTCGATTTCTGGAAAAGTATACGTTTTTAGACCCCATACCTGATGATGAAAAATGCTCTATTTACAATTATCTATTGATCCCTCCAATTTTGAGTCGATTACTCGACATAACCTTTAGGGGTGATTTTCTCAAAAACTCGTGGGTGTTGACCCAAAATACCTCAGATTCCTTCGTTATAGGTTGTACACAAGCGACCTGCCAAATATGAGCCGAATCGGTTGGCCGTTTCTGAGGCCTTCCCCTTGTCAGACCGCCCTTAACGCGGAATTTGATCCCTTCGTGACAATACAGCTCGGCTGCAATTTGTTGTTTGTTCAAAACTGCAGATTCCTCAATATCTCCACATGTTGCGCGTGAATGGCTTCGAATCCTGGTCCGGCACGAAAGATTTCATTATGTATTATCAAGCTCTAGCATGAGAACACCTGTCTGCTGGTGAATAATAATTTTGATGATTAATATATTTTCATTCGTTGTCAACACTAACGATATTTGACGTTTTTGACTCCCAGTGAGACACAGACCTATTTGCGAGATCACTGTAAGTTCAAGATGTAATTCCGAGCTGCTGGTGGAGAAAAATTCGGTAGCTGACGTCTCTTTGTGTGTAGTCGACAACGATATGTGTGGGGCTCTATTCCCAGTCAGCACTGAACTCTTCGTCATATTATTTCTAGTTCAAACATGCTCACATGTCGCTGCTGTTGCAACAAACCCATATTTAACGTTCGTTTTCTCTAGAATATAACAGCGATAGGTGCCGGGCTGGACTCCTGGGAAGGAAAAAATTAATGTTTCGTCTCGTCATTTCAGTTAAAACATCTAGCTACTGCCGAGAAAATCCGATATGTCACAGTTGATTGTGCTTATTGGTCGAATTCCTGTCCAACACAAAGCTTTACCTCACGGCATTTCAAGTAAGTTACTTGTGAAGAAGCAATATTTAACATCTCTCGTAGTTCGTTAATAGGGACAGTAGATGCTGGGTAGGAATTCGCGTCCGTTAAAAATGTCTGCGTTATGTGATTTAAAGTTGATATTTGTTAACTGATACTGTCTAAAATCGAGGTATATCACTCTCTGTATGCCTAATCAGGAATGACTGTTAGTTTCCGTCAGTCACGAAATCTTTGCTTAGTATGCATGACCTGGGTTTGAATCCATATGCAGAATAAGACTGTTCGTCGTGTCATTGGAAGTTCATACATACTCTCAACCAGCTGTTAGTGAATAAATTAAATTTTTAATGTCATTTTGTGTTAAATAATAAGTACGGTATGTTACTTCCAAGAGTAAATCATGAATACGACGTGCATTACCTATCTGACGTAACAATGAGAGTGGTAAAGTTTCAAGTATGTCATTTATTGTAATAAATGTGAGCTTACAAGCCTTAAGTAGAGCCTTATCTGTGATAAGGTGTTCCCTGATATTTGTAGTATCGTGGTATTACTTTACATCTTGAGTTATTGTGATACAGAGCAGTGTTTTCTAGTGGTGACTTGTTGGAACAGTTTTCAATAGTCAAACGACTGTACCAAGGAGCGATTAGAGGACCTGCTAGACAACTGCATTATGCCGGTTGCATGCGAATCAGGCGAAATGCAATTCAGGTCGTTCGGATACTTTTGAGCACGACTGTAAAAGGTAAGCAGAAAGAGTGGGTCCAAGTCATGGGGCGAGAAACACCCTGGAAACATCACAAAACCGTCTCCGGCCTGAAGCACATCCTTTTCACTCTGCGGATGAAATGTCACATCGGGGTTTTGGAGCCCTTAACAGCTTGCATCGTCTGAATAGGGCAAGTTCATAATCATCGGAAGACACTACTCCCTCCAGTCGACTACCATACTGTTTCTGTCTTGTAGTTTCTATTGAACATGGGCAGCTTCATGTGCTGGTGTGTACAATGGCCTATACCTAAGTACCTGACACCAAATGTCCACTGCATGTAGCTCCCTCCACAGTGTTCAATGAGAAACTTATTGATATAAACCTGAATTCAGCGACTTAAGAAGTTTTTATCGAATTTGAAACCGATTGTTCTTGACAAGGCAGACACTAGTCTCCAGTCTATATGCGTAATTATCTTTTGACGGCCACTGCCATGTTACATAGCTGTGGATGATTCTCAATTCCTTGTAGACAGGTTGGAAGGTGAAGTTCAGATTGCGTAATTTACAAGAATTGAATGTTTAATAAACTTCTTGGGTATTTACGTTCTCGTCATACATGTTTGCTCACCAGACTGATGTGCATATATTGATGTAGGTATGTGTTCATGTTCTCTCAGCGATCTTGCCAGAGGTAACACCGGTTCAAGACACATCCTGAAGGTAAGTGCTGTTGGACTTGGCTAGCACTTGGATGGGACACCGTTCGAGTTTATCGAATGCTCTTGTCCAGTAGGTTGCTTCAATATTGACAATGGTGATTATAACCGAAACGCCCAGGAAAGCGATGTATCCATATCTGCTTCGAGTGACGCCTATTGGCGGAGGATGACATGGCGGTCGGTCAGTACCGTTTGACCTCCGGAGGACTGTTCGGAGAGAGAGTTTTGTGGTTAGGTTATATGCAAAGAGAGAAACACATGTCACCTGCTCTGGCAACTGGCAACGATGGGATACGCTCTACGTGTGGGTTCATTTTACGTCTGTAGTGTTCTCACATAAGGCTTTTACATCACCGCATAGCATATTACGAGGGATGACTGAAAAGTAATGCCTCCACTTACGTAACTCTTCAACAGTTGGCAGCATTGGTATGTGGCAGGTACTGGCGTGTTCCGTAGCCTCTTCTCTACAGCTCCAGTTGGCGGGAAGCTTTAGCATTGAACGGTTGTGTTGTTACAGTGTAAAATATAGAACTCTGCGCAAACGATCGGTCAATGCGATTTAAGCAACGTGCAGTCATTGAATTCTTAACAGCAGAAGGTGTCACCCCAAAGGAGAATGAAAGCAGTTTATGGTGTTTGTATTGAGTTGAGTACTGTGCGTCGTTTGGCGAGTAAGTTTAAAGATGTTGAGGAAAATCTGATCTGCGTCACAAACAAAGAGTAGTACGTCCTGCGACAGCAACCACCGAGTTTCACAAGCCAATTGTTGACAGATTGATTCAGAGCAATCGTCGTATCACTCAGAGAGAAACTGCAAGTACAATCGGCATTTCACAAGAACGTGTGGGTCACATTATTGATTTGCTTGGCTATGGGAAGATCTGTGCATGATGGGTAAAATGAATGCGCAGAGACTTGAAATTTCCCGGGAACTCCTCTCCCATTACGAGAATGAAGGTGACGCCTTTCTCCATTCAATTGTGACAGGAGACGAAACATGGGTACACTATTACGACCCGGGGACGAAACGTCAATCTATGGAATATCGGCACAAAGACTCGTCCCAAGAAAAGAAATTCAAGACGCAGCCCTCAGCTGTAAAAATCATGGCCACAGGGTTTCCTTGATCGTGGAACAACAATAAATTCAGGGTGTTGCACACAACGCCGTGAACTATGAAATGACGGCTAACAAGGGTCGTAAAGGAAAAGGAAAATGTTTTCCTGCAGCATGACAATGCCAATCCATACACTTTACGTGCCACCATAGCAGAACTTCAGAGACTGAAGCTCACCACCGTACGGCATCCTCCAGACAGTCCAGATTTAGCACCGTCGGACTTCCATCTGTTACCAATAATGAAAGACGATCTGCGGGGACACCATTATGCTTCTGATGAAGACGTTGAAAGAACTATGAGACTTTGGTTGCGGAAACAGAGTGTCGACTTCTTCCGTGACGGCTTCAGAAAAACTTGTTAGTCGTTGGCCGAAATGTATCCAATTGGCTGGTGATTATGTGGAAAAGTGGGTATTGGTAATTAAAGATCACATTCTAAGGATTATTTCTGCGTTTGATTTATTAAAATATTCCCATCCCAACCCAACTGACGAAGGTGGAGGCTTTGCTTTTCATTCAACCGTCGTACATTGTGCTATTTCTGTGTCATCTTTAACAAAGACTATGGCGAGAGAGATATTGTTGTATGCTCTCTAACACAACAATCACTGCTAAATGCCCAGTACATATGCCCAAATCCAAACGGCTGCTGCAAACTAGTGGTATTAGTCTGTGTTGTCATATAGTTACTGTTTTATGCTGCTACACATCGTCCTGCCACCTACCTTGCTATGTGCTCTTCCGCTGCAATGACGCTCGACCCAGAGGAAGCGAGGTTTCCGTTCCAGAATGGAAATTTGCTAATGATGACTATTCGATACTAAAAGTACCAGTATTTTCATAATTCCTATACCCTAAAACTAGTGACAGTAATAATTCCAAAACAGGCTGATCAGAAACTGGCGTCCTTCGTCCGTGAAGTTTTTATGTTTCAAGAAGTTAAATACCAGCCGCCCGCTGTGCCTGAGCGGTTCTAGGCGCTTCAGTCCGGAACCGAAGTGCTGCTACGGTCGCAGGTTCGAATCCTGCCTCGGGCGAGGATGTGTGTGATGTCCTTAGGTTAGTTAGGTTTCAGTAGTTCTAAGTTCTGATGACCTCAGATGTTAAGTCCCATACTGTTTAGAGCCATCTGAACCATTTTTGAGCTAAATAAGACCAAAACCAGATATCAATCTGCTGGTGTAATCGGTGACGCCAGATGTCAGCTGATGTCGGTTCAGCACGTACTGAGGCCAAAATCTGAAATGCAGCTTGTTTAGTAAGTAAACAGATTTAATACTTTTGCTAAAGAAGAAAACACAACAGTTCGTCACTACATCTGACTTACTGCTCCCTCTACAGGCTGTTTCCATTAAGCTGTCCTTTCAGTTAGTAACAGTATGCTTCGAGAACATTCTGACCCAACTTGACTTCTAATTGTCCTGAAGTGCACTTCTTTAAAGGCTTCTTTGATTTCTTCACTGAATCACCCTTCCTTCCTCAGACCTACAAAAAAAGCTGGTCACAGAGCTGCCTGGAAGTTCCATATATTGAGTTGCTACAATTCTTGAGCGCAAGGGGTTAATTACGTTACAGAGTATGTCCCGTGTCTTAAGTCCCATTCATGGAATCTTGTGTGAACAAGCAACTTTTCTTTTTCCTCTACACTTTTAATTCCCTGACCGAAGTCTGAGGAGAGCTCCTAGAGATTGCAGCCCTTTGTAGAGGGCGCAGCTCAGTTTACGTCTCAGAGGACTAGACTGGAGACAGGACAAGTCCCAACTAAAAAAAAAAAAAAAAAAAAAATGGGAGCGTATTTCTAGTGACCAGAAATAGGGTGCTCGGTCTACGTTAAATTATTACTGGCAAAACACGGTTGTAGTAAAAAATCTTCCTTGATGTGTGATGAAGTCATTGACGTTCTCGACGTTTGTTCGTTTTGAACCAAATACAAACCAATAAGAAATAGGGCAAAGTTGTTGGACCAAGAGCATTGGAAATATATTTTACTTATTTCTAGGACTGTTTTCTCCAAGGCAAAAATCTAAGAGATTTGTGAGTTTGTTTGCATGCGTCCGCACATGCCCGTGTATGTGTAGTTTGAAGTAATAGCCTTTTGATTTTATCTTATTGCTTTTTCATTGCCAACTCTAGTGGTCAGGTTGGGATGTTTGTGATCTTATCCATTTTGGAGTTAGGTTCTTTTTAGTAAAACACCAGGAGAAATGTGAGTTAGAGAGGTTTTCGTCTTTCAATGTTTGGGAAGCGATTTCCTGTTACTTTAGAAACCGGAAACGTTTTTGTAACATGGTTGGAACAGGGGATGGGAAATGTTTCTTTATGTGACATAATATATCTCAGAAAATATAACCGGACGTAGTGGACGTATCTGTAACTGTTAGTATGTTTAGCAGAGTAAAGTCGATAAGTGAATCGACATGTATCGTAGTATACATGTTTCGTTATATGAGTTACATGATCAACAGGAGAGACGTGAATAAGCATTATAATAGGTTGTGTAACTTCTGCGGGAAATATTAGTATTACTGTTATTAGGGTCAGGTAAATAAATGAGATAGTAATGGATGATTACCAAGGCCATAAAATATCATCAAAGTACACTAATGCAGCGTAAAGCAAATATTTATGTATGCAGAACATAAATTACATTTTTGTGTGCCTTGAGTTGCTCATTCAGTAACCGTACGCAGACCCCATTTACGTGCTGTAGGCTTACACCTACCCATGATTGGCCTTACATCGTCACAGCAGAGTATTATTTGAACACGTCGAAGTGTTGAATATAACTTTCCAATTACTTTTTTTTAATTTCAGGCCACCGTTTTTGTAAACATCAATAAGCTGAAAAGCAAACAACATATTCGCCACCCGCGACTCAGGACAATGCACATGTTTTGTACAGCAGTGAATTCTGCGTTGACTAAGGCAAGTAGATTACGAAGCCATCCCTAAAAAAATATTACCAGTTGGAAGTTTGAGACCTTTTAAAATATTTACATAATAATTAATAACGTCACGATCGCTTAGATATACAAAAATATTCACATTATCTGCTTCGACAAGTAGTTGCCATCTTCAGATATGTGCTTCATCCTCTAAATAGCTTTGTACAGGTATATAAGACAAATATAGTTAGGCAATTCTAACATCATGAAGTCATTTAACGTATTTCAATGAATGTACATCATTTTGTCACATCACGAAAACACTCAGTATCTTTCATTATGAGACAATATGATGGAGATTCTTTGAAATATCTTAAATGAATTAATGATGTTCGAAGTGTTTAACTATAATTTTTTATGTATCTGTAAAAAGCTTTTTAGTGGCTTAACCACCTGCCGAAACAGATAACGTGAAAAATTTTAAATATATTTTATCGTGGCGTAATAAATTATAATACGAAGAAACCCTCTCTCCTACAAACATGGCAAGAAAAAATTAGATGAAGGTAAGTCCTGCCTCGATACGCAGCATTTTCAAATGTTCATTATGTGAACTGGTATCCCGTCAAAGACAGGTCATTATTTACGGTCCACTCACATTAGTGTGATCACCGCCTGTGTTAGACGTCAACGTGCAATAACATCTTTCAGATGGTAGGTTGAAGCACCATCACTGAAGGGTATACAAAGCTTGTAGGGGGACGGGGTCAACAGTACAGTCGTTGTCGCAATGCGGAAACGGACCGATTTATCTGACGTCCAAAAGGGCGTGATCTTGGCTTTCGGACCAAGGGTGGAAGCATTTCTGAAAGGGCTATGTTTGTAAACATGTGCCACCATGGTGCATGGAAAAGTGGCGTTATCCAAAACTAGTGCCTAGGAATCTGTGGTACACCACAGGCCGTAGTGAACAGGGGTGAACGACGGATGCTGCGAAGATAGGTGCGGGTGAATAGACGTGCAGTTGTTGAGCAACTGACCGCCCAGACGAACCAAGAGGCTACAAAAACTGTTTTCACAACACCATTCAGCGAAAGTTGCTGCTTATAGGCCTCCGCAGTAGGCGTTTGATTCATGCTTTTAAGCTGACTGCTGTTCATCAGTGACGAAGGGTGGAATTTGCACGCCAGTACCGTAACTGCTCGTACAGTGTGTGGTAACCGGTGACGTTTTCACATGAATCACGTTTTATGTGTGTGCGGTATTAAACTGTGAATGCAGACACCATACAGCAATAGTCGAGTCGAAACTGCCCAGGCCGAAAGAGAAGCGGAACTGTGTAGGGAATGTTCTCGTGGTATACCCAGGGTGATCTCGTCGTTTTGGAAGGAACAACGGGGCAATACGAGTATGCATCTATCCTCGGGCAATGTCCACCCTATATATGCAGTTTGTTTCTCCTCGGCACGATAGCATCTACCAGCAGGACCACGCAACGTGCCACACAGCTCGCAGTGTAGGTGCATTGTTAGAAGAGCACCAGGATGATTTTACCGTACTCCCCTGGCCAGCAAGCTCTCCAGATTTAAACCCAGTGTAGCATGTCTGGGACCACCTAGACCGAGCTGTTCGCTGCATGGATCCTCAGCCTAGAAACATCGTGCAGCTGACCACGGCACTGGAGTCATCATGGCTTCACATCCCTGTCGGTATCTTCCAGAACCTGACTGTCTTATCCTGCAACGCTCGCAGGAGTCCGCACGGTAAAACATGATTTTTACAGGTCATATTAATGTGAGTGGACAGTGCAGTTTGTTTAATTTAGTATGCCTATACTAATTCTGTAACTGTTGGCTCTCCTCTTTAATACGTACTTCATTCGATACGAAGTTTTCTCTTATCAGTAGCCTTTGTCATGCACATACCATTTCTTGCTGTTTCACTGAATGGTTTTTCAAGCACTGCTACACTCTTCCTGTGCTATTCAATTACCTTTTCAACTCCTTTAAGCTGTTGTCACCAATTTAGTATTGGAGGGCAGTGTGGAGGGTAAAAATCGTAGAGGGAGACCAAGGGATGAATACACTTAACAGATACAGAAGGATGTAGGTTGCAGTAGGTACTGGGAGATGAAGCAGCTTGCACAGGATTGAGTAGCATGGAGAGCTGCATCAAATCAGTCTCTGGACTGAAGACCACAACAACAAGAAGCTGTTTTCGGTTTCTAACTTAAAAGTACTCGAAGATATTAGTTTCTAAGGTCAGTTTTATGGAACATTTAATCAAACCCGTTGTGGTAAGGAGCGAGTGCGGTAGATGCTGGTCATACGCCACTGTCTAAATCCGTGTTCCAATTTCGCCTCGTTAACTACTATCGACAGATGTTCACGTAGCCCAAATAGCTGCGTCTTGGATTATCGCTGTTGGTAGGAGGGCTCCCGACAGTCGTAATCATGGTTTGTAGACTGCCGTGTCCCGACGAGTATCATGAAACATATGAGCAGTGCTAAACTTTGGCTGGACAGTGCTAAAAGTAGTGTTAGACCAGACACGAGTGCTTGTAAATCTCCGAAATTCAGATCTACATGTCCATCCCGCTTTATGACCACATGTAATCAGGGACCTCTAAGAGTCAATCCGTGACTTGATATGCATCCAAGTGTACAGAAAAGCGGCCACTGACATAAAAAATATCACGCCTCCACAAAAGAGTCCATTAAAAATATCAGACCATGGATACTACCAGATGAGTGGTGACAATGTCTGGATTTCACATTGGGCTCTACCTTTTCTGGGCCACTTAATACTGATTTGTAGGTCCTAAGTGATGTGAAGGTCGATGGCAGCATGTCATGATCTGACACAAATGCAGGATGCTTTTCGATCGGTACCCCTGGAATTTGCAGTGGGATGATAGAGGCTAGCACGAGTGGGGTGGTGTAGGAATCTGGAACATTCTATAATAATTAATACTGGAATACTTAGGAAAATAACTTTAACTTAACTTTGTCCCGCTACAGCACTCCAGGAACATAACTAATAACATCTTTCTTTAATACAAATGACTCATTAACAAACATTAACTGGATTATACAACAAGCAAGATAACACAATTCTGGTATTAAGTGCGTAACACATGCGCGAACTAGAGGCTGCGAACCTACCGAGCTGAAAGCTATTTTCATCTGACCTCGCTCACGACCTGTAGCTGACTCGGTCGGTGCGATTTGCAAGTCTCTGTCAGTGCCATACGGCAGCACTGCAAGCGCCAGCGAGTCCAGAGAGGTTGCAAGTGCTGGACCGCTATCGATTATCGCAAGCTCTAGCGGGGTGTCTAACGTTGACACCACACTGTGTATTCCATGCTTCTCTCGTGAGCTCTAATTAACCTATCGCAGAGGTCTATCCATGACTGACGAGGTGGTAGAGAATTTTGTTTCAGAAAAGAACATGGCACCTGAGAAGAAAATCGGACTTTGCTCTTACTGTTGCCTTCCATTAAGCCGATAGTTTGCATATTTATTCAGTATTGTGTTCATTCTGAGAATACCTTTCTGGAAATCTGGAGTCAATTTTTCAGGTTTAATGATCATTTTCATATACAGTTGGCATTAAGAGATAATTTGCTTACTTGTCATCAACTTCCTCTGAGCCCTCTGTCATATCTGAAGACAGATCTCGTACATCAATCATACGTTTCATCCACTATTTCCATATGGCTGTCAGTTCTTGTGTGATGAAGAACAGCTTCTTAATACATGTTGCAGGTTAACGCAGTTACATTTCAATTTTACGAAATCACAATTAATCCTGAGGTGTAATCTTCAGATTCTGTGCTGAAATGCCTCTCTCATCCCTTCCAGTTTTGCCATTTTAGACTTCATGTTAATATGTTCCATGCAACCATCACTACAGGCATGATATCATATTTCTGTATTTTCTTCTGTGCTATTTTCTGAATCATCCATGGCTTATTATGTTATGCGTCATTTCCTTCTTTATTGTGTCT